>NW_026046801.1:0-1309312 GCF_023864275.1 Schistocerca cancellata | reverse complement strand
ATAGGCGAGGGGCCTTTGCTCACATACGACAACTGAGAAACACGTGAGCCGGTCATTGCCTCTTCTGTCACGTTGAAAAGCTTCTCGAAGAATCTTCTTAACGTCGGTCATTGGCTCTTGGGATGTAGGTGAGGGCCTTTGCTCACATGCGGCAACTGAGAAACACGTGAGCCGGTCGGGCGATGCCCTGACGGCTGAATCGACAGCGCCCGCTTATGTGGAACTTGCTGACTTCACGGTCATTGTCTCTGCTGTTCCGCTGTTCGGCTCGCTGAATGCCAGTATGTAACTCTCTAACTAAACCAAGTTTTCCATTTATATTCTAATTTCTAGTTCACTTTGATTTCACTAATTTATTTACTTAAGTACCACTCAACATTCCTCCACCCTTCGGAGAAATTCGCCCTCGAATTTACTACTCAACATTCCTCCACTCTTCACACGGAAAAAATACAAGCACTGAAAACTCTCGACTTACACATGCGTCACATTAAGTATGTTGAAAATACTGTATCACTTTATAAAAGCCCTGTGCGCTCATGAATCACATATTTTACACATAAATGGTTATAATAAGTGTAACAAATCTTGATGAGAATGAATAAACAGAAATAGATTTTTCACTTAGAAAATTACATAGCAACAGCTGTTTAATCTACGCTATACTAATGCAAGAATATCTATTCTACAGTATTGTTTATTTTAACAAGAGACTGTTTAATGAAGAATGAAGTACAATAAACAAAATTAATACACTAATGCTCAAAAGTAACTACTGAAGTACACCAGTTAAGAGTGTGGTATCCAATTAACAGGGATTTGATGAAGTGTTATATTATGATTTGGCTTATTTTTTCGTCTTAAATAAAAGAAAACTGTACAAAGCAGAAACACCAACACAAAGGTTCCAGATATACCCGTTCCTAAATTTATACTTTTAGTTTTGTGTTCACTTTTTTAATTTTAAGACGTGTTGCATCATAATATTGGCATCAATTTTGCCTTGCTGCGAGTTTATGAACATATCTAATGACTTCAGAAGGGAATCGTCAAGGGAGTCATTGAGGTAGGATAGGTTTTGTGTAGGAAATGCTGTGCCTGGTATTTTCTGAAAAAAGCAAACAACATGGTTATGGACCTACCAACCTAGTAAAAACAAAAACAAGAAAAAGAAGGAATACATTGTTAACTACAAGATGTACATCAATCTACGTTCAACCTTTTTTTTCTTAAAAAAATAAACCATTATCATCTATTAATTATCTACATTTGTATACTACCCACAGTCTACTATGATTCAACTAAGACATTCGCAGTCTTGGTCGAAGATTGTACTCGTATGGTGGCATGTCTGTATGTTGTGCTGGCGTGGCCACTCTTTTTCCTCTTCGTGAACTTCCTCCACCCTTCGGAAAAGCAGACACTACTGTTGAAGGAATTACATCTGGAGCGCCCTTAAAAGGTTTTAAACGACTTACATGCACAACAGTAGTTCTGGTGGGCAGTTGCAATTTAACGTTGACTGGTGACGTGATCTCAATAATTTGATAAGGACCTCTGTAGTTTGTTACAAATTTCTTTGTTTTTCCTTTCGCAACGTATGGAGCTGAAAGCATAACCCACTGACCGATTTTGTAATTTGGATATTTAGCTTGGGTATTACCTAATCTTTCCTGTCGTTCCAAAGCCTTTGTATTAGATTTTTGAACCTTTTTCCATACATCTTTCATCATTCGACTGAAATCTCTTACTGTTTCTCCGACTTTTCCGTTTTTCTGCCTGATTACATCAAAAGGGGACGGCATTTTTCTCCCATAGACCACTTCATAAGGTGACATGCCAGTTGCGTCATGCGTTTTGGCGTTGTATACCGACACGATTATTGGTAAATACGTATCCCAATTAGAATGTTGTTCGTTAATATAATAACTAAGCATCTTGCCAATTGTCCGATGAACTCTTTCTGTGCGTCCGTTGCACTGAGGGTGTAACGGAGTTGTGCGTAATTTGCGTATTTTTAGTAAGTGGCAGAGCTGTTTCATTAGTTCAGACATAAAATTAGATCCCTGATCTGTGATAATAGCTTCAGGTACGCCAAATTTAAGTATCCAGTTGTTAACTAAAGCTTGGGCAACTGTATTTGCTTGCTGATCTGGGAGACTCACCATAGCTAGATAGCGTGAAAAGTGATCTATAATTGTAAGAACATACTTATTACCAGCAGGTGTTTTATGAAATGGCCCGTAGAGATCTACTCCGCAGATTTGAAATGGACATGAAGCCTCGGGGAGCCTCTGTAAGGGTATTTTTGAACGAGAAAGTTCAGCTCGTTGTGCGCACGCAATGCAATTGCGAACGTACTGCGCAACATCCTGCTTTCTGGTTTGCCACCAAAATCGCTCTGCTACACGTCTTTCGGTTGTCCGCTGTCCACCGTGTCCTGCAAGGATATGATCGTGGGCCTCTGCCATTATTTCTTGTCTAAGGTGTTGGGGAACAACAATTCGCGGTCCAAGTTTTGTTTTACGGCATAATACACCATCTTCAAAGCAAAATTGTTTTTGAGATGCGTATTTTTTGCAATCTGTATCCTCATCTTGTGCCTTTCTCCAGTCCTCAGTATCTCGGCCTGTTGCTTCCAAAAGTGCTATTTTCCGACTTAGACAATCTGCATTCGTGTGTTTTTTGCCTGGTTTGTGGATAACTTCGAAATCCATTTCGGAAAGACATAGGGCCCAACGCGTGAGACGACTAGATGGATCCTTTAACCCAAGCAACCATTTTAAAGCTGCGTGGTCGGTAATAACCTTGAATTTCCTACCATACAAGTAGCATTTAAAGTATTTGATGCCATAAATAACACTTAACAATTCTTTCTCTGTTGTGGAATAATTTCTTTCTGCTGTTGTTAGTTGTCTCGAAGCGTAGGCTATGGGGTGTTCCGCGCCATTAATATTCTGACTCAAAACAACTCCTACTGAATGACCACTTGCATCACAGGATAAAATAAATTCTTTATTATAATCTGGGTAGGCTAATACTGGACTGTGTGTTAACTTATCTTTAAGGGTTTGAAATGCTGATTCACAATCTTCAGACCAATGAAATTTTGCACCCTTTTTCAATAATTGGGTTAAGGGTCGGGCAATTTCAGCAAAATTTTGAACATATTTTCGGTAATACGATGCGAGACCAATGAAACTTTGTACCTCCTTAACGCGTTGTGGTGTTGGGAAGTCCTTAACTGCCGAAATTAATCGAGGATCTGTTCTAATTCCTTTTTCACTAATGACATGCCCTAGGTATGTAACCTCTGTCAATGCAAAACTACATTTTTCCATATTTAATGTTAATTTAGCTTTTCTAAGTCTCTGAAAAACATTACGCAGACGCACAGCATGTTCATTAATGTCTTTGGAGAATACAATAATATCGTCTAGATATACACAACATTGCTGAGTTTTTAGTCCTCGCAATACTCCATCGAGTAGTCTTTGAAAAGTTGCTGGTGCATTTTTCAAACCGAAAGGCATTCTTTTAAATTGCCAGTGGCCTCCAGGGGTAGAAAATGCTGTTTTATGCCTATCTTCAGGTGCAACTTCCAATTGATGATATCCGCTACGTAAATCGATTGTTGAAAAGTATTTACTGTTACCTAAACTGTCAATGATATCTGTAATGTTTGGAAGAGGATAAACATCTGAGATAGTTTGTTTGTTAAGGTGTCTGTAGTCACAACAAAATCTATATCGTTTCGTACCGTCGGGAGACTTCTTTGGAATAATTACAATATTTGAATTATAAGGCGAATCAGAATATTCTATGATTCCATCTTTTAGATGCTGTTCTAAAAATTCATCCAGTACTGGCTGTAAGTGATGCGTAACTCTATAAGGCTTTCTATAAACTGGGGGGCTATTTCCTGTTGGGATCCTATGCTGTGTGATATCTGTTGCTGGCAGTGGACCTTCTGCATTAAATAAATCTTGAAACTCAACTAAAACTGCTTCTATCGTGTCTCTATCCTTTCCTTGCAAATGCTCAATCTTCTGGCGTAATGCGGTTTTATAGGCGTCTGGTTTCTGACCATCATTAATATCTGACCAAATAAAATCTTCTTCTTCAAAAGTACTGACTGTAGCTACTAATATTCCCTTATGCAACTCTTTGTCTTCCACTCCGAAATTGTCAATATGTACCGGTACTTTTCTTTCTCCCTCAACGTCTTGAACCCGTACAACACTTCTACGTACAAAACAATGTGATACATCTAATTCCTCATTTTCCTCCAGTGGCTCTATTAGACATATTGTATCTGTAGGTACCTCGGGGTCAACGGTCATCCAGAGAAGTTTTCCTGAGCCAGATGGTATCTGATCCCGCGAATCAACCTTCAAGGACGTTGCACGCAGTATAGTTGATTTCGCCTTCCGGTTAGGGAAATCTTGCGGCAGAGGGCCCTTTGCAGCGGTGTCACCTAGCTGAAATACTATTCCGCTAAGTTCTACAGTTTGCTGTCTGAGGTCAATTTTAGCGTGATGTTTATTCAGGAAATCCAACCCTAGGATCGCGTCGTACCCGTCAGTTATCTTTGTTACCACTTCTACATCTTCTTGAAATTGTACACCGTGAATATAGAAAATCAATGATGTACATCCTAATGACTTCACTGTACCTCCTCCTACTCCACTCAATCTATACCTTGGAGGGTCATATTTCTTTTCTCCAATACATTCATTACTCACTATTGATACGTTTGCGCCTGTATCCACCAGTATCCTTACCTCTTTATCCTCTATGGTAGCAGATAACCAGCATTCCGCCTTCACATTCGCCTTAATGGCATGAAATTTTATTGGGAACGCCTGGCGGCGGCTCCGACATTCCCGTTTGAGTTTAACTGATTTCTATTTCCAAAAACTTTCTTAGACCTGCATTCCTTGAATGTGTGACCTATTCTTTGACAATTAGTGCATTTAGGTTGTCTGCAGTTTTTTGCTATATGGCCCTGTCGATTGCACCTAAAACATCGTACTCCTGCTGAAAATACATTTCGCTTCTCCTTGTATCTGGTGGCAATGTCAATTTCTTCAAAAGCTGTCGCCACAGATACAGCTTCTGCTAAATTCTTAGGAAACTCTGCCCTGACACGACGGGACGTTTCAGGAGGTAACCCACGTAAAAATGTATCTAGAGCTCTATTTTCTGCCTCTTGTAAAATAACTCTATTTGCTTCATCACTAGTTGTCAACTGATAGGTGTTAATATTAACTTTTCTAATCCTATCTACAAAGCTTTCTAACGACTCGTTTTGCCTCTGAGTGATAGTGTTTAACTGTTCCCTATAAAATCTACAGCTGTTCTGTTTTTGAAAACGTTTAAGTAATCCTTTCTTCAATTCCTCAAATGTTGGAGCATTCCGTAATTCTTCATGGTATAATACGTGTGCTTTAGCCTCTCCTAGCAATCTTAACTTTGTCATTTGTAAGAGCTGTTCATCTGACCATGATCCTAACTTTGCAGCTGCTACTAAATCATCAAAAAAGGCTGTTATGTCTTCGCCAGGTTTACCTGAAAAAGGAGTTACCAAGGCTGCTGCTGAGGAATCTAGGGTAGGAGGGACTGAACTGGTTTGCCTAACCTCACACAACTGTTTAAATAATGCATTATTATCATTTTTAAGCTGTGCTATTTGATTAACTAAGCTCTGAATAGCTTCCTCAGTAGAAACCCCCTGTGGTGCTGACTCTGACTTTGTACGATTTCGTGTCATCATTTTATAAACTGTTAGTTACACAATCTTACCACACTGAATTAAAAAGATGTTTAAATATTTTCGACAAACTCTTAAAATTATGAGAGAGAATACACTTCTAAATAAAGAAAATATTACGACTGCTATGCAAACCTCTATCCTTTCACACATTAAACAATACTAACTGTGGACCGTTAGTGACTGTCATTCACACCTCATATTGAGCCAAGGGGTTTTCTCTGACACCAAATGTAACAACTACTACGGCTTCTGACATCAAACGTAACAGTTGTGGTTACTAAATGTGACACTTCTGTCACTCAATGTAACTGGGTTTTCTCTTTTGATGCTGTCAATTGTCAGGATGAGCATTCTCAAGCATTCTGTCAGGGTGAAAATATTAAATAAATAAACTTTTCTCTCTTACAAAATGTGGGCAGGGTGGGTTCTTCCTTGGCTCGGGTATGAGGTCGAATGAAACATCATTTTTACAAAAGATAACTTTTATTGAAAGTTTCGTACAGCTGTTATCTTACTGGACGTTCTGGTTCGGAGAGCGGCAGCCGTGTCGTTTGCGTAGCCTTCTGCTGCGGCAGCGGCGGCGGCGGCGGCGGCGGCGGCGGCGGCGTCTGATTACGCGTAGCGGTGTGTATCTCGTGTCGCCGTCTCGCCCAGCTGACCGGAGACGCGCAGCGCGAGGTGGCCTGTTTAATTATTGCGAGCGACGTCGTGCATCGGGTGGTGATACCTTGAATGTGGCGTCTCAGTGTTTCTCTTCTCTAAGCGGCCGCGTGTGTTGTGCGTCGACCAGCGGAGCGGCGCGGCGGGGGAAGGCCAGTGTCCCGGACTCGAACCACGGACTCCCGCTTGCCAGTCTTCGGCTGTCAGGTCTTCATCCAGCTCACAGGTGACTGCTGAAGTGAGGCCGTCTCCTTCCCGTCCTCACGAGTCACCCGGGTATGTAAAATCAGACTTCAAAATACCTTTTAACTTCTTCTTCTGGCACTGAGGCTGCTGCTTGCTATTCCATTACAGCGGCGGACTCGGTGCGTCTGTGCATGATGTAGTCTCTTCTTGCATGACGATCTTCAGCACCGAAACTAACTTAAAACAACTGCTACGCTTCTTCACTTCTTCGTCTTCTTCGTCGCTCGTCTCCGTCTTCGCCTTCGTCTTCCTCTCGTCTTCATCTACATCTTCATCTACATCTGTCGGGCCCACTGCGTCTCGCGTATTTATTCACTTCAGTTTACTGGAGGTGAACGACTTCACGGCCATTGCCTCTTCTGTCACGTTGAAAAGATTCTCGAAGATTCTTCTTAACGTCGGTCATTGGCTCTTGGAATGTAGGCGAGGGGCCTTTGCTCACATACGACAACTGAGAAACACGTGAGCCGGTCATTGCCTCTTCTGTCACGTTGAAAAGCTTCTCGAAGAATCTTCTTAACGTCGGTCATTGGCTCTTGGGATGTGGGTGAGGGCCTTTGCTCACATGCGGCAACTGAGAAACACGTGAGCCGGTCGGGCGATGCCCTGACGGCTGAATCGACAGCGCCCGCTTATGTGGAACTTGCTGACTTCACGGTCATTGTCTCTGCTGTTCCGCTGTTCGGCTCGCTGAATGCCAGTATGTAACTCTCTAACTAAACCAAGTTTTCCATTTATATTCTAATTTCTAGTTCACTTTGATTTCACTAATTTATTTACTTAAGTACCACTCAACAGAACGTTACAAATCACTATCAGTTTTTCGTCCGATTCGAAAATCTTTGACTCACAGCAGAACGGCCATAAGGTGCCCGATGCAGCAATAGGCCCAAGGAGACAAGTCGGCTGGAGGACGATGTATTGAATCGGGACGCAATTTGAGTGATCCATCGTCATTAGTTGGCCATGAATGTTACAATTCACTATCTGTTTTTCGTCCGATTCGAAAATCTTTGACTCACAGCAGAACGGCCATAAGGTGCCCGAGGCAGCAATAGACCCATGGAGACAAGTCTGCTGGAGGACGATGTATTGAATCGGGACGCAATTTGAGTGATCCATCGTCATTAGGTGGCCCTGAACGTTACAATTCACTATCAGTTTTTCGTCGCATTCGATAATCTAGACTCACAGCAGAATGGCCATAAGGTGCCCGAGGCAGCAATAGACCCATGGAGACAAGTCGGCTGGAGGACGATGTATTGAATCGGGACGCAATTTGAGAGATCCATCGTCATTAGGTGGCCCTGGATGTTACAATTCACTATCAGTTTTTCGTCCGATTCGAAAATCTTTGACTCACAGCAGAACGGCCGTAAGGTACCCGAGGCAGCAATAGACCCATGGAGACAAGTCTGCAGGATGACGATGTATTGAATCGCGACGCAATTTGAGTGTTCCATCGTCATTAGGAGGCCCTGAATGTAAGAATTAACTATCAGTTTTTCGTCCCATTCGATAATCTAGACTCACGGGAGAACGATCATAAGGTGCCCGAGGCAGCAATAGACCCATGGAGACAAGTCGGCTGGAGGACGATGTATCGAATCGGGACGCAATTTGAGTGATCCATCGTCATTAGGTGGCCCTGAACGTTACAATTCACAATCAGTTTTTCGTCCGATTCGAAAGTCTTTGACCCACCGCAAAACGGCCATAAGGTGCCCGAGGCAGCAATAGACCCATGGAGACAAGTCGGCTGGAGGACGATGTATTGAATCGGGACGCAATTTGAGTGATCCATCGTCATTAGGTGGCCCTGAACGTTACAATTCACTATCAGTTTTTCGTCCGATTCGAAAATCTTTGACTCACAGCAGTACGGCCATAAGGTGCCCGAGGCAGCAATAGACCCATGGAGACAAGTCTGCTGGAGGACGATGTATTGAATCGGGACGCAATTTGAGTGATCCATCGTCATTAGGTGGCCCTGAACGTTACAATTCACTATCAATTTTTCGTCGCATTCGATAATCTAGACTCACAGCAGAACGGCCGTAAGGTGCCCGACTCAGCAATAGACCCATGGAGTCAAGTAGGTTGGAGGACGATGTATTGAATCGGGCCGCTATTTGAGTGATCCATCGTCATTAGGTGGCCCTGAAAGTTACAATTCACTATCAGTTTTCGTCCGAATCGAAAATCTTTGACTCACAGCAGAACTGCCATAAGGTGCCCGATGCAGGAATAGACCCATGGAGACAAGTCGGCTGGAGGACGATGTATTGAATCGGGACGCAATTTTAGTGATCCATCATCATTAGGTGGCCCTGAACGTTACAATTCACTATCAGATCTTCGTCCGATTCGAAAATCTTTGACCCACAGCAGAACGGCCATAAGGTGCCCGAGGCAGCAATAGACCCATGCAGACAAGTCGGCTGGAGGACGATGTATTGAATCGGGCCGCAATTTGAGTGATCCATCGTCATTAGGTGGCCCTGAAAGTTACAATTCACTATCAGTTTTTCGTCCGAATCGAAAATCATTGACTCACAGCAGAACAGCCATAAGGTGCCCGATGCAGCAATAGACCCATGGAGACAAGTCGGCTGGAGGACGATGTATTGAATCGCGACGCAATTTGAGTGTTCCATCGTCATTAGGAGGCCCTGAATGTTAGAATTAACTATCAGTTTTTCGTCCCATTCGATAATCTAGACTCACGGGAGAACGACCATAAGGTGCACGAGGCAGCAATAGACCCATGGAGACAAGTAGGCTGGAGGACGATGTATTGAATTGCGACGCAATTTGAGTGTTCCATCGTCATTAGGAGGCCCTGAATGTTAGAATTAACTATCAGTTTTTCGTCCCATTCGATAATCTAGACTCACGGGAGAACGACTATAAGGTGCCCGAGGCAGCAATAGACCCATGGAGACAAGTCGGCTGGAGGGCGATGTATTGAATCGGGACGCAATTTGAGTGATCCATCGTCATTAGGTGGCCCTGAACGTTACAATTCACTATCAGTTTTTCGTCGCATTCGGTAATCTAGACTCACAGCAGAACGGCCATAATGTGCCCGACTCAGCAATAGACCCATGGAGTCAAGTAGGCTGGAGGACGATGTATTGAATCGGGCCGCAATTTGAGTGATCCATCGTCATTAGGTGGCCCTGAAAGTTACAATTCACTATCAGTTTTCGTCCGAATCGAAAATCTCACAGCAGAACAGCCATAAGGTGCCCGATGCAGCAATAGACCCATGGAGACAAGTCGGCTGGAGGACGATGTATTGAATCGGGACGCAATTTGAGTGATCCATCATCATTAGGTGGCCCTGAACGAACAATTCACTATCAGATCTTCGTCCGATTCGAAAATCTTTGACCTACAGCAGAACGGCCATAAGGTGCCCGAGGCAGCAATAGACCCATGGAGACAAGTCGGCTGGAGGACGATGTATTGAATCGGGCCGCAATTTGAGTGATCCATCGTCATTAGGTGGCCCTGAAAGTTACAATTCACTATCAGGTTTTCGTCCGAATCGAAAATCATTGACTCACAGCAGAACAGCCATAAGGTGCCCGATGCAGCAATAGACCCATGGAGACAAGTCGACTGGAGGACGATGTATTGAATCGGGACGCAATTTGAGTGATCCATCGTCATTAGGTGGCAATAAATGTTACAATTCACTATCTGTTTTTCGTCCGATTCGAAAATCTTTGACACACAGCCGTAAGGTGCCCGAGGCAGCAATAGACCCATGGGGACAAGTCTGCAGGATGACGATGTATTGAATCGCGACGCAATTTGAGTGTTCCATCGTCATTAGGAGGCCCTGAATGTTAGAATTAACTACCAGCTTTTCGTCCCATTCGATAATCTAGACTCACGGGAGAACGACCATAAGGTGCCCGAGGCAGCAATTGACCCATGGAGACAAGTCGGCTGCAGGACGATGTATTGAATCGGGACGCAATTTGAGTGATCCATCGTCATTAGGTGGCCCTGAACGTTACAATTCACTATCAGTTTTTCGTCCCATTCGATAATCTAGACTCACAGCAGAACGGCCATAAGGTGCCCGAGGCAGCAATAGACCCATGGAGACAAGTCTGCAGGATGACGATGTATTGAATCGCGACGCAATTTGAGTGTTCCATCGTCATTAGGAGGCCCTGAATGTTAGAATTAACTACCAGCTTTTCGTCAAATTCGATATTCTAGACTCACGGGAGAACGACCATAAGGTGCCCGAGGCAGCAATTGACCCATGGAGACAAGTCGGCTGCAGGACGATGTATTGAATCGGGACGCAATTTGAGTGATCCATCGTCATTAGGTGGCCCTGAACGTTACAATTCACTATCAATTTTTCGTCCGATTCGAAAATCTTTGACTCACAGCAGAACGGCCATAAGGTGCCCGAGGCAGCAATAGACAAATGGAGACAAGTCGGCTGGAGAACGACGTATTGAATCGGGACGCAATTTGAGTGATACATCGTCATTAGGTGGCCCTGAACGTTACAATTCACTATCAGTTTTTCGTCCCATTCGATAATCTAGACTCACAGCAGAACGGCCATAAGGTGCCCGAGGCAGCAATAGACCCATGGAGTCAAGTCGGCTGGAGGACGATGTACTGAATAGGGACGCAATTTGTGTGGTCCATCCTCATTAGGTGGCCCTGAATGTTACAATTCACTATCAGTTTTTCGTCCGATTCGAAAATCTTTGACTCACAGCAGAACGGCCATAAGGTGCCCTAGGCAGCAATAGACCCATGGACACAAGTCGGCTGGAGGACGATGTATTGAATCGGGACGCAATTTGAGTGATCCATCGTCATTAGGTGGCCCTGAATGTTACAATTCACTATCAGTTTATCGTCCGATTCGAAAATCTTTGACTCACAGCAGAACGCCCATAAGGTGCCCGAGGCAGCAATAGACCCATGGAGTCAGGTCTGCTGGAGGACGATGTATTGAATCGGGTCGCAATTTGAGTGATCCATCGTCATTAGGTGGCCCTGAACGTTACAATTCACTATCAGATCTTCGTCCGATTCGAAAGTCTTTGACCCACAGCAGAATGGCCATAAGGTGCCCGAGGCAGCAATAGACCCATGGAGACAAGTCGGCTGGAGGACGATGTATTGAATCGGGACGCAATTTGAGCGATCCATCGTCATTAGGTGGCCCTGAACGTTACAATTCACTATCAGTTTTTCGTCCGATTCGAAAATCTTTGACTCACAGCAGAACGGCCATAAGGTGCCCGAGGCAGCAATAGACCCATGGAGACAAGTCTGCTGGAGGACGATGTATTGAATCGGGACGCAATTTGAGTGATCCATCGTCATTAGGTGGCCCTGAACGTTACAATTCACTATCAGTTTTTCGTCGCATTCGATAATCTAGACTCACAGCAGAACGGCCATAAGGTGCCCGAGGCAGCAATAGACCCATGGAGACAAGTCGGCTGGAGGACGATGTATTGAATCGGGACGCAATTTGAGTGATCCATCGTCATTAGGTGGCCCTGAACGTTACAATTCACAATCAGTTTTTCGTCCGATTCGAAAGTCTTTGACCCACCGCAAAACGGCCATAAGGTGCCCGAGGCAGCAATAGACCCATGGAGACAAGTCGGCTGGAGGACGATGTATTGAATCGGGACGCAATTTGAGTGATCCATCATCATTAGGTGGCCCTGAACGTTACAATTCACTATCAGATCTTCGTCCGATTCGAAAATCTTTGACCCACAGCAGAACGGCCATAAGGTGCCCGAGGCAGCAATAGACCCATGCAGACAAGTCGGCTGGAGGACGATGTATTGAATCGGGCCGCAATTTGAGTGATCCATCGTCATTAGGTGGCCCTGAAAGTTACAATTCACTATCACTTTTTCGTCCGAATCGAAAATCATTGACTCACAGCAGAACGGCCATAAGGTGCCCGAGGCAGCAATAGACCCATGGAGACAAGTCGGCTGGAGGACGATGTATTGAATCGGGACGCAATTTGAGTGATCCATCGTCATTAGGTGGCCCTGAATGTTACAATTCACTATCAGTTTTTCGTCAGTTTTGAAAATCTTTGAGTCACAGCAGAACGGCCAAAAGGTGCACGAGGCTGCAATAGACCCATGGAGACAAGTCTGCTGGAGGACGATGTATTGAATCGGGACGCAATTTGAGTGATTCATCGTCATTAGGTGGCCCTGAACGTTACAATTCACTATCAGTTCTTCGTCCGATTCGAAAATCTTTGACCCACAGCAGAACGGCCATAAGGTGCCCGAGGCAGCAATAGACCCATGGAGACAAGTCGGCTGTAGGACGATGTATTGAATCGGGACGCAATTTGAGTGATCCATCGTTATTAGGTGGCCCTGAAAGTTACAATTCACTATCAGTTTTTCGTCCGATTCGAAAGTCTTTGACTCACAGCAGAACGGCCATAAGGTGCCCGATGCAACAATAGACCCATGGAGACAAGTCGGCTGGAGGAAGTTGTATTGAATCGGGACCCAATTTGAGTGATCCATCGTCATTAGGTGGCCATGAATGTTACAATTCACTATCTGTTTTTCGTCCGATTCGAAAATCTTTGAGTCACAGCAGAACGACCATAAGGTGCCCGAGGCAGCAATAGACCCATGGAGACAAGTCTGCTGGAGGACGATGTATTGAATCGGGACGCAATTTGAGTGATCCATCGTCATTAGGTGGCCCTGAACGTTACAATTCACTATCAGTTTACCGTCCGATTCGAAAATCTTTGACTCACAGCAGAACGGCCATAAGGTGCCGAGGCAGCAATAGACCCATGGAGACAAGTCTGCTGGAGGACGATGTATTGAATCGGGACGCAATTTGAGTGATGCATCGTCATTAGGTGTCCCTGAACGTTACAATTCACTATCAGTTCTTCGTCGCATTCGATAATCTAGACTCGCAGCAGAACGGCCATAAGGTGCCCGAGGCAGCAATAGACCCATGGACACAAGTCGGCTGGAGGACGATGTATTGAATCGGGACGCAATTTGAGTGATCCATCGTCATTATGTGGTCCTGAACGTTACAATTCACTATCAGTTTTTCGTCCGATTCGAAAATCTTTGACTCACAGCAAAACGGCCATAATGTGCCAGAGGCAGCAATAGACCCATGGAGACTAGTCCGCTGGAGCAGGAGGTATTGAATCGGGACGCAATTTGAGTGATCCATCGTCATTAGGTGGCCCTGATAGTTACAATTCACTATCAGTTTACCGTCCGATTCGAAAATCTTTGACTCACAGCAGAACGGCCATAAGGTGCCCGAGGCAGCAATAGACCCATGGAGACAAGTCGGCTGGACGACGATGTATTGAATCGGGACGTAATTTGAGTGATCCATCGTCATTAGGTGGCCCTGAAAGTTACAATTCACTATCAGTTTTTCGTCCGATTCGAAAATCTTTGACTCACAGCAGAACGGCCATAAGGTGCCCGATGCAGCAATAGGCCCAAGGAGACAAGTCGGCTGGAGGACGATGTATTGAATCGGGACGCAATTTGAGTGATCCATCGTCATTAGGTGGCCCTGAACGTTACAATTCACTATCAGTTTTTCTTCCGATTCGAAAATCTTTGACTCACAGCAGAACGGCTATAATGTGCCCGAGGCAGCAATAGACCCATGGAGACTAGTCTGCTGGAGCACGAGGTATTGAATCGGGACGCAATTTGAGCGTTCCATCGTCATTAGGAGGCGCTGAACGTTACAAATCACTATCAGTTTTTCGTCCGATTCGAAAATCTTTGACTCACAGCAGAACGGCCATAAGGTGCCCGATGCAGCAATAGGCCCAAGGAGACAAGTCGGCTGGAGGACGATGTATTGAATCGGGACGCAATTTGAGTGATCCATCGTCATTAGGTGGCCATGAATGTTACAATTCACTATATGTTTTTCGTCCGATTCGAAAATCTTTGACTCACAGCAGAACGGCCATAAGGTGCCCGAGGCAGCAATAGACCCATGGAGACAAGTCTGCTGGAGGACGATGTATTGAATCGGGACGCAATTTGAGTGATCCATCGTCATTAGGTGGCCCTGAACGTTACAATTCACTATCAGTTTTTCGTCGCATTCGATAATCTGGACTCACAGCAGAATGGCCATAAGGTGCCCGAGGCAGCAATAGACCCATGGAGACAAGTCGGCTGGAGGACGATGTATTGAATCGGGACGCAATTTGAGTGATCCATCGTCATTAGGTGGCCCTGGATGTTACAATTCACTATCAGTTTTTCGTCCGATTCGAAAATCTTTGACTCACAGCAGAACGGCCGTAAGGTACCCGAGGCAGCAATAGACCCATGGAGACAAGTCTGCAGGATGACGATGTATTGAATCGCGACGCAATTTGAGTGTTCCATCGTCATTAGGAGGCCCTGAATGTAAGAATTAACTATCAGTTTTTCGTCCCATTCGATAATCTAGACTCACGGGAGAACGATCATAAGGTGCCCGAGGCAGCAATAGACCCATGGAGACAAGTCGGCTGGAGGACGATGTATTGAATCGGGACGCGATTTGAGTGATCCATCGTCATTAGGTGGCCCTGAACGTAACAATTCACTATCAGTTTTTCGTTCGATTCGAAAATCTTTGACTCACAGCAGAACGGCCCTAAGGTGCTCGATGCAGCAATAGACCCATGGAGACAAGTCGGCTGGAGGACGATGTATTGAATCGGGACGCAATTTGAGTGATCCATCGTCATTAGGTCGCCATGAATGTTACAATTCACTATCTGTTTTTCGTCCGATTCGAAAATCTTTGACTCACAGCAGAACGGCCATAAGGTGCCCGATGCAGCAATAGACCCATGGAGACAAGTCGGCTGGAGGACGATGTATTGAATCGGGACGCAATTTGAGTGATCCATCGTCATTAGGTGACCCTGAACGTTACAATTCACTATCAGATCTTCGTCCTATTCGAAAATCTTTGACCCACAGCAGAACGGCCAGAAGGTGCCCGAGGCAGCAATAGACCCATGGAGACAAGTCGGCTGGAGGTCGATGTATTGAATCGGGACACAATTTGAGTGATCCATCGTCATTAGGTGGCCCTGAAACTTACAATTCACTATCTGTTTTTCGTCCGATTCGAAAATCTTTGACTCACAGCAGAACGGCCATAAGGTGCCCGAGGCAGCAATAGACCCATGGAGACATGTCTGCAGGATGACGATGTATTGAATTGCGACGCAATTTGAGTGATCCATCGTCATTAGGAGGCCCTGAATGTTAGAATTAACTATCAGTTTTTCGTCCCATTCGATAATCTAGACTCACGGGAGAACGACCATAAGGTGCCCGAGGCAGCAATAGACCCATGGAGACAAGTCGGCTAGAGGACGATGTAATGAATCGGGACGCAATTTGAGTGATCCATCGTCATTAGGTGGCCCTGAACGTTACAATTCACTATCAGTTTTTCTTCCGATTCGAAAATCTTCAACTCACAGCAGAACGGCCATAATGTGCCCGATGCAGCAATAGACCCAAGGAGACAAGTCGGCTGGAGGACGATGTATTGAATCGGGACGCAATTTGAGTGATCCATCGTCATTAGGTGGCCCTGAAAGTTACAATTCACTATCACTTTTTCGTCCGATTCGAAAATCTTCGACTCACAGCAGAAAGGCCATAAGGTGCCCGAGGCAGCAATAGACCCATGGAGACATGTCTGCAGGATGACGATGTATTGAATCGCGACGCAATTTGAGTGATCCATCGTCATTAGGAGGCCCTGAATGTTGGAATTAACTATCAGTTTTTCGTCCCATTCGATAATCTAGACTCACAGCAGAACGGCCATAAGGTGCCCGAGGCAGCAATAGACCCATGGAGACATGTCTGCAGGATGACGATGTATTGAATCGCGACGCAAATTGAGTGATCCATCGTCATTAGGTGGCCCTGAACGTTACAATTCACTATCAGTTTTTCTTCCGATTCGAAAATCTTTGACTCACAGCAGAACGGCTATAATGTGCCCGAGGCAGCAATAGACCCATGGAGACTAGTCTGCTGGAGCACGAGGTATTGAATCGGGACGCAATTTGAGTGTTCCATCGTCATTAGGAGGCGCTGACGTTACAAATCACAATCAGTTTTTCGTCCGATTCGAAAATCTTTGACTCACAGCAGAACGGCCATAAGGTGCCCGATGCAGCAATAGGCCCAAGGAGACAAGTCGGCTGGAGGACGATGTATTGAATCGGGACGCAATTTGAGTGATCCATCGTCATTAGGTGGCCATGAATGTTACAATTCACTATATGTTTTTCGTCCCATTCGAAAATCTTTGACTCACAGCAGAACGGCCATAAGCTGCCCGAGGCAGCAATAGACCCATGGAGACAAGTCTGCTGGAGGACGATGTATTGAATCGGGACGCAATTTGAGTGATCCATCGTCATTAGGTGGCCCTGAACGTTACAATTCACTATCAGTTTTTCGTCGCATTCGATAATCTAGACTCACAGCAGAATGGCCATAAGGTGCCCGAGGCAGCAATAGACCCATGGAGACAAGTCGGCTGGAGGACGATGTATTGAATCGGGACGCAATTTGAGTGATCCATCGTCATTAGGTGGCCCTGGATATTACAATTCACTATCAGTTTTTCGTCCGATTCGAAAATCTTTGACTCACAGCAGAACGGCCGTAAGGTACCCGAGGCAGCAATAGACCCATGGAGACAAGTCTGCAGGATGACGATGTATTGAATCGCGACGCAATTTGAGTGTTCCATCGTCATTAGGAGGCCCTGAATGTAAGAATTAACTATCAGTTTTTCGTCCCATTCGATAATCTAGACTCACGGGAGAACGATCATAAGGTGCCCGAGGCAGCAATAGACCCATGGAGACAAGTCGGCTGGAGGACGATGTATTGAATCGGGACGCAATTTGAGTGATCCATCGTCATTAGGTCGCCATGAATGTTACAATTCACTATCTGTTTTTCGTCCGATTCGAAAATCTTTGACTCACAGCAGAACGGCCATAAGGTGCCCGATGCAGCAATAGACCCATGGAGACAAGTCGGCTGGAGGACGATGTATTGAATCGGGACGCAATTTGAGTGATCCATCGTCATTAGGTGACCCTGAACGTTACAATTCACTATCAGATCTTCGTCCTATTCGAAAATCTTTGACCCACAGCAGAACGGCCAGAAGGTGCCCGAGGCAGCAATAGACCCATGGAGACAAGTCGGCTGGAGGACGATGTATTGAATCGGGACACAATTTGAGTGATCCATCGTCATTAGGTGGCCCTGAAACTTACAATTCACTATCTGTTTTTCGTCCGATTCGAAAATCTTTGACTCACAGCAGAACGGCCATAAGGTGCCCGAGGCAGCAATAGACCCATGGAGACATGTCTGCAGGATGACGATGTATTGAATCGCAACGCAATTTGAGTGATCCATCGTCATTAGGAGGCCCTGAATGTTAGAATTAACTATCAGTTTTTCGTCCCATTCGATAATCTAGACTCACGGGAGAACGACCATAAGGTGCCCGAGGCAGCAATAGACCCATGGAGACAAGTCGGCTAGAGGACGATGTAATGAATCGGGACGCAATTTGAGTGATCCATCGTCATTAGGTGGCCCTGAACGTTACAATTCACTATCAGTTTTTCTTCCGATTCGAAAATCTTCAACTCACAGCAGAACGGCCATAATGTGCCCGATGCAGCAATAGACCCAAGGAGACAAGTCGGCTGGAGGACGATGTATTGAATCGGGACGCAATTTGAGTGATCCATCGTCATTAGGTGGCCCTGAAAGTTACAATTCACTATCAGTATTTCGTCCGATTCGAAAATCTTTGACTCACAGCAGAACGGCCATAAGGTGCCCGATGCAGCAATAGACCCATGGAGACAAGTCTGCTGGAGGACGATGTATTGAATCGGGACCCAATTTGAGTGATCCATCGTCATTAGGTGGCCATGAATGTTACAATTCACTATCTGTTTTTCGTCCGATTCGAAAATCTTTGAGTCACAGCAGAAGGACCATAAGGTGCCCGAGGCAGCAATAGACCCATGGAGACAAGTCTGCTGGAGGACGATGTATTGAATCGGGACGCAATTTGAGTGATCCATCGTCATTAGGTGGCCCTGGATATTACAATTCACTATCAGTTTTTCGTCCGATTCGAAAATCTTTGACTCACAGCAGAACGGCCGTAAGGTACCCGAGGCAGCAATAGACCCATGGAGACAAGTCTGCAGGATGACGATGTATTGAATCGCGACGCAATTTGAGTGTTCCATCGTCATTAGGAGGCCCTGAATGTAAGAATTAACTATCAGTTTTTCGTCCCATTCGATAATCTAGACTCTCGGGAGAACGATCATAAGGTGCCCGAGGCAGCAATAGACCCATGGAGACAAGTCGGCTGGAGGACGATGTATTGAATCGGGACGCAATTTGAGTGATCCATCGTCATTAGGTCGCCATGAATGTTACAATTCACTATCTGTTTTTCGTCCGATTCGAAAATCTTTGACTCACAGCAGAACGGCCATAAGGTGCCCGAGGCAGCAATAGACCCATGGAGACATGTCTGCAGGATGACGATGTATTGAATCGCGACGCAATTTGAGTGATCCATCGTCATTAGGAGGCCCTGAATGTTAGAATTAACTATCAGTTTTTCGTCCCATTCGATAATCTAGACTCACGGGAGAACGACCATAAGGTGCCCGAGGCAGCAATAGACCCATGGAGACAAGTCGGCTAGAGGACGATGTAATGAATCGGGACGCAATTTGAGTGATCCATCGTCATTAGGTGGCCCTGAACGTTACAATTCACTATCAGTTTTTCTTCCGATTCGAAAATCTTCAACTCACAGCAGAACGGCCATAATGTGCCCGATGCAGCAATAGACCCAAGGAGACAAGTCGGCTGGAGGACGATGTATTGAATCGGGACGCAATTTGAGTGATCCATCGTCATTAGGTGGCCCTGAAAGTTACAATTCACTATCACTTTTTCGTCCGATTCGAAAATCTTTGACTCACAGCAGAACGGCCATAAGGTGCCCGAGGCAGCAATAGACCCATGGAGACATGTCTGCAGGATGACGATGTATTGAATCGCGACGCAATTTGAGTGATCCATCGTCATTAGGAGGCCCTGAATGTTGGAATTAACTATCAGTTTTTCGTCCCATTCGATAATCTAGACTCACAGCAGAACGGCCATAAGGTGCCCGAGGCAGCTATAGACCCATGGAGACATGTCTGCAGGATGACGATGTATTGAATCGCGACGCAAATTGAGTGATCCATCGTCATTAGGTGGCCCTGAACGTTACAATTCACTATCAGTTTTTCTTCCGATTCGAAAATCTTTGACTCACAGCAGAACGGCTATAATGTGCCCGAGGCAGCAATAGACCCATGGAGACTAGTCTGCTGGAGCACGAGCTATTGAATCGGGACGCAATTTGAGTGTTCCATCGTCATTAGGAGGCGCTGACGTTACAAATCACTATCAGTTTTTCGTCCGATTCGAAAATCTTTGACTCACAGCAGAACGGCCATAAGGTGCCCGATGCAGCAATAGGCCCAAGGAGACAAGTCGGCTGGAGGACGATGTATTGAATCGGGACGCAATTTGAGTGATCCATCGTCATTAGGTGGCCATGAATGTTACAATTCACTATCTGTTTTTCGTCCGATTCGAAAATCTTTGAGTCACAGCAGAACGACCATAAGGTGCCCGAGGCAGCAATAGACCCATGGAGACAAGTCTGCTGGAGGACGATGTATTGAATCGGGACGCAATTTGAGTGATGCATCGTCATTAGGTGTCCCTGAACGTTACAATTCACTATCAGTTCTTCGTCGCATTCGATAATCTAGACTCGCAGCAGAACGGCCATAAGGTGCCCGAGGCAGCAATAGACCCATGGACACAAGTCGGCTGGAGGACGATGTATTGAATCGGGACGCAATTTGAGTGATCCATCGTCATTATGTGGTCCTGAACGTTACAATTCACTATCAGTTTTTCGTCCGATTCGAAAATCTTTGACTCACAGCAAAACGGCCATAATGTGCCAGAGGCAGCATTAGACCCATGGAGACTAGTCCGCTGGAGCAGGAGGTATTGAATCGGGACGCAATTTGAGTGATCCATCGTCATTAGGTGGCCCTGATAGTTACAATTCACTATCAGTTTACCGTCCGATTCGAAAATCTTTGACTCACAGCAGAACGGCCATAAGGTGCCCGAGGCAGCAATAGACCCATGGAGACAAGTCGGCTGGACGACGATGTATTGAATCGGGACGTAATTTGAGTGATCCATCGTCATTAGGTGGCCCTGAAAGTTACAATTCACTATCAGTTTTTCGTCCGATTCGAAAATCTTTGACTCACAGCAGAACGGCCATAAGGTGCCCGATGCAGCAATAGGCCCAAGGAGACAAGTCGGCTGGAGGACGATGTATTGAATCGGGACGCAATTTGAGTGATCCATCGTCATTAGGTGGCCCTGAACGTTACAATTCACTATCAGTTTTTCTTCCGATTCGAAAATCTTTGACTCACAGCAGAACGGCTATAATGTGCCCGAGGCAGCAATAGACCCATGGAGACTAGTCTGCTGGAGCACGAGGTATTGAATCGGGACGCAATTTGAGCGTTCCATCGTCATTAGGAGGCGCTGAACGTTACAAATCACTATCAGTTTTTCGTCCGATTCGAAAATCTTTGACTCACAGCAGAACGGCCATAAGGTGCCCGATGCAGCAATAGGCCCAAGGAGACAAGTCGGCTGGAGGACGATGTATTGAATCGGGACGCAATTTGAGTGATCCATCGTCATTAGGTGGCCATGAATGTTACAATTCACTATATGTTTTTCGTCCGATTCGAAAATCTTTGACTCACAGCAGAACGGCCATAAGGTGCCCGAGGCAGCAATAGACCCATGGAGACAAGTCTGCTGGAGGACGATGTATTGAATCGGGACGCAATTTGAGTGATCCATCGTCATTAGGTGGCCCTGAACGTTACAATTCACTATCAGTTTTTCGTCGCATTCGATAATCTGGACTCACAGCAGAATGGCCATAAGGTGCCCGAGGCAGCAATAGACCCATGGAGACAAGTCGGCTGGAGGACGATGTATTGAATCGGGACGCAATTTGAGTGATCCATCGTCATTAGGTGGCCCTGGATGTTACAATTCACTATCAGTTTTTCGTCCGATTCGAAAATCTTTGACTCACAGCAGAACGGCCGTAAGGTACCCGAGGCAGCAATAGACCCATGGAGACAAGTCTGCAGGATGACGATGTATTGAATCGCGACGCAATTTGAGTGTTCCATCGTCATTAGGAGGCCCTGAATGTAAGAATTAACTATCAGTTTTTCGTCCCATTCGATAATCTAGACTCACGGGAGAACGATCATAAGGTGCCCGAGGCAGCAATAGACCCATGGAGACAAGTCGGCTGGAGGACGATGTATTGAATCGGGACGCGATTTGAGTGATCCATCGTCATTAGGTGGCCCTGAACGTAACAATTCACTATCAGTTTTTCGTTCCATTCGAAAATCTTTGACTCACAGCAGAACGGCCCTAAGGTGCTCGATGCAGCAATAGACCCATGGAGACAAGTCGGCTGGAGGACGATGTATTGAATCGGGACGCAATTTGAGTGATCCATCGTCATTAGGTCGCCATGAATGTTACAATTCACTATCTGTTTTTCGTCCGATTCGAAAATCTTTGACTCACAGCAGAACGGCCATAAGGTGCCCGATGCAGCAATAGACCCATGGAGACAAGTCGGCTGGAGGACGATGTATTGAATCGGGACGCAATTTGAGTGATCCATCGTCATTAGGTGACCCTGAACGTTACAATTCACTATCAGATCTTCGTCCTATTCGAAAATCTTTGACCCACAGCAGAACGGCCAGAAGGTGCCCGAGGCAGCAATAGACCCATGGAGACAAGTCGGCTGGAGGTCGATGTATTGAATCGGGACACAATTTGAGTGATCCATCGTCATTAGGTGGCCCTGAAACTTACAATTCACTATCTGTTTTTCGTCCGATTCGAAAATCTTTGACTCACAGCAGAACGGCCATAAGGTGCCCGAGGCAGCAATAGACCCATGGAGACATGTCTGCAGGATGACGATGTATTGAATTGCGACGCAATTTGAGTGATCCATCGTCATTAGGAGGCCCTGAATGTTAGAATTAACTATCAGTTTTTCGTCCCATTCGATAATCTAGACTCACGGGAGAACGACCATAAGGTGCCCGAGGCAGCAATAGACCCATGGAGACAAGTCGGCTAGAGGACGATGTAATGAATCGGGACGCAATTTGAGTGATCCATCGTCATTAGGTGGCCCTGAACGTTACAATTCACTATCAGTTTTTCTTCCGATTCGAAAATCTTCAACTCACAGCAGAACGGCCATAATGTGCCCGATGCAGCAATAGACCCAAGGAGACAAGTCGGCTGGAGGACGATGTATTGAATCGGGACGCAATTTGAGTGATCCATCGTCATTAGGTGGCCCTGAAAGTTACAATTCACTATCACTTTTTCGTCCGATTCGAAAATCTTCGACTCACAGCAGAAAGGCCATAAGGTGCCCGAGGCAGCAATAGACCCATGGAGACATGTCTGCAGGATGACGATGTATTGAATCGCGACGCAATTTGAGTGATCCATCGTCATTAGGAGGCCCTGAATGTTGGAATTAACTATCAGTTTTTCGTCCCATTCGATAATCTAGACTCACAGCAGAACGGCCATAAGGTGCCCGAGGCAGCAATAGACCCATGGAGACATGTCTGCAGGATGACGATGTATTGAATCGCGACGCAAATTGAGTGATCCATCGTCATTAGGTGGCCCTGAACGTTACAATTCACTATCAGTTTTTCTTCCGATTCGAAAATCTTTGACTCACAGCAGAACGGCTATAATGTGCCCGAGGCAGCAATAGACCCATGGAGACTAGTCTGCTGGAGCACGAGGTATTGAATCGGGACGCAATTTGAGTGTTCCATCGTCATTAGGAGGCGCTGACGTTACAAATCACAATCAGTTTTTCGTCCGATTCGAAAATCTTTGACTCACAGCAGAACGGCCATAAGGTGCCCGATGCAGCAATAGGCCCAAGGAGACAAGTCGGCTGGAGGACGATGTATTGAATCGGGACGCAATTTGAGTGATCCATCGTCATTAGGTGGCCATGAATGTTACAATTCACTATATGTTTTTCGTCCCATTCGAAAATCTTTGACTCACAGCAGAACGGCCATAAGGTGCCCGAGGCAGCAATAGACCCATGGAGACAAGTCTGCTGGAGGACGATGTATTGAATCGGGACGCAATTTGAGTGATCCATCGTCATTAGGTGGCCCTGAACGTTACAATTCACTATCAGTTTTTCGTCGCATTCGATAATCTAGACTCACAGCAGAATGGCCATAAGGTGCCCGAGGCAGCAATAGACCCATGGAGACAAGTCGGCTGGAGGACGATGTATTGAATCGGGACGCAATTTGAGTGATCCATCGTCATTAGGTGGCCCTGGATATTACAATTCACTATCAGTTTTTCGTCCGATTCGAAAATCTTTGACTCACAGCAGAACGGCCGTAAGGTACCCGAGGCAGCAATAGACCCATGGAGACAAGTCTGCAGGATGACGATGTATTGAATCGCGACGCAATTTGAGTGTTCCATCGTCATTAGGAGGCCCTGAATGTAAGAATTAACTATCAGTTTTTCGTCCCATTCGATAATCTAGACTCACGGGAGAACGATCATAAGGTGCCCGAGGCAGCAATAGACCCATGGAGACAAGTCGGCTGGAGGACGATGTATTGAATCGGGACGCAATTTGAGTGATCCATCGTCATTAGGTCGCCATGAATGTTACAATTCACTATCTGTTTTTCGTCCGATTCGAAAATCTTTGACTCACAGCAGAACGGCCATAAGGTGCCCGATGCAGCAATAGACCCATGGAGACAAGTCGGCTGGAGGACGATGTATTGAATCGGGACGCAATTTGAGTGATCCATCGTCATTAGGTGACCCTGAACGTTACAATTCACTATCAGATCTTCGTCCTATTCGAAAATCTTTGACCCACAGCAGAACGGCCAGAAGGTGCCCGAGGCAGCAATAGACCCATGGAGACAAGTCGGCTGGAGGACGATGTATTGAATCGGGACACAATTTGAGTGATCCATCGTCATTAGGTGGCCCTGAAACTTACAATTCACTATCTGTTTTTCGTCCGATTCGAAAATCTTTGACTCACAGCAGAACGGCCATAAGGTGCCCGAGGCAGCAATAGACCCATGGAGACATGTCTGCAGGATGACGATGTATTGAATCGCGACGCAATTTGAGTGATCCATCGTCATTAGGAGGCCCTGAATGTTAGAATTAACTATCAGTTTTTCGTCCCATTCGATAATCTAGACTCACGGGAGAACGACCATAAGGTGCGCGAGGCAGCAATAGACCCATGGAGACAAGTCGGCTAGAGGACGATGTAATGAATCGGGACGCAATTTGAGTGATCCATCGTCATTAGGTGGCCCTGAACGTTACAATTCACTATCAGTTTTTCTTCCGATTCGAAAATCTTCAACTCACAGCAGAACGGCCATAATGTGCCCGATGCAGCAATAGACCCAAGGAGACAAGTCGGCTGGAGGACGATGTATTGAATCGGGACGCAATTTGAGTGATCCATCGTCATTAGGTGGCCCTGAAAGTTACAATTCACTATCAGTATTTCGTCCGATTCGAAAATCTTTGACTCACAGCAGAACGGCCATAAGGTGCCCGATGCAGCAATAGACCCATGGAGACAAGTCTGCTGGAGGACGATGTATTGAATCGGGACCCAATTTGAGTGATCCATCGTCATTAGGTGGCCATGAATGTTACAATTCACTATCTGTTTTTCGTCCGATTCGAAAATCTTTGAGTCACAGCAGAAGGACCATAAGGTGCCCGAGGCAGCAATAGACCCATGGAGACAAGTCTGCTGGAGGACGATGTATTGAATCGGGACGCAATTTGAGTGATCCATCGTCATTAGGTGGCCCTGGATATTACAATTCACTATCAGTTTTTCGTCCGATTCGAAAATCTTTGACTCACAGCAGAACGGCCGTAAGGTACCCGAGGCAGCAATAGACCCATGGAGACAAGTCTGCAGGATGACGATGTATTGAATCGCGACGCAATTTGAGTGTTCCATCGTCATTAGGAGGCCCTGAATGTAAGAATTAACTATCAGTTTTTCGTCCCATTCGATAATCTAGACTCTCGGGAGAACGATCATAAGGTGCCCGAGGCAGCAATAGACCCATGGAGACAAGTCGGCTGGAGGACGATGTATTGAATCGGGACGCAATTTGAGTGATCCATCGTCATTAGGTCGCCATGAATGTTACAATTCACTATCTGTTTTTCGTCCGATTCGAAAATCTTTGACTCACAGCAGAACGGCCATAAGGTGCCCGAGGCAGCAATAGACCCATGGAGACATGTCTGCAGGATGACGATGTATTGAATCGCGACGCAATTTGAGTGATCCATCGTCATTAGGAGGCCCTGAATGTTAGAATTAACTATCAGTTTTTCGTCCCATTCGATAATCTAGACTCACGGGAGAACGACCATAAGGTGCCCGAGGCAGCAATAGACCCATGGAGACAAGTCGGCTAGAGGACGATGTAATGAATCGGGACGCAATTTGAGTGATCCATCGTCATTAGGTGGCCCTGAACGTTACAATTCACTATCAGTTTTTCTTCCGATTCGAAAATCTTCAACTCACAGCAGAACGGCCATAATGTGCCCGATGCAGCAATAGACCCAAGGAGACAAGTCGGCTGGAGGACGATGTATTGAATCGGGACGCAATTTGAGTGATCCATCGTCATTAGGTGGCCCTGAAAGTTACAATTCACTATCACTTTTTCGTCCGATTCGAAAATCTTTGACTCACAGCAGAACGGCCATAAGGTGCCCGAGGCAGCAATAGACCCATGGAGACATGTCTGCAGGATGACGATGTATTGAATCGCGACGCAATTTGAGTGATCCATCGTCATTAGGAGGCCCTGAATGTTGGAATTAACTATCAGTTTTTCGTCCCATTCGATAATCTAGACTCACAGCAGAACGGCCATAAGGTGCCCGAGGCAGCAATAGACCCATGGAGACATGTCTGCAGGATGACGATGTATTGAATCGCGACGCAAATTGAGTGATCCATCGTCATTAGGTGGCCCTGAACGTTACAATTCACTATCAGTTTTTCTTCCGATTCGAAAATCTTTGACTCACAGCAGAACGGCTATAATGTGCCCGAGGCAGCAATAGACCCATGGAGACTAGTCTGCTGGAGCACGAGGTATTGAATCGGGACGCAATTTGAGTGTTCCATCGTCATTAGGAGGCGCTGACGTTACAAATCACTATCAGTTTTTCGTCCGATTCGAAAATCTTTGACTCACAGCAGAACGGCCATAAGGTGCCCGATGCAGCAATAGGCCCAAGGAGACAAGTCGGCTGGAGGACGATGTATTGAATCGGGACGCAATTTGAGTGATCCATCGTCATTAGGTGGCCATGAATGTTACAATTCACTATATGTTTTTCGTCCCATTCGAAAATCTTTGACTCACAGCAGAACGGCCATAAGGTGCCCGAGGCAGCAATAGACCCATGGAGACAAGTCTGCTGGAGGACGATGTATTGAATCGGGACGCAATTTGAGTGATCCATCGTCATTAGGTGGCCCTGAACGTTACAATTCACTATCAGTTTTTCGTCGCATTCGATAATCTAGACTCACAGCAGAATGGCCATAAGGTGCCCGAGGCAGCAATAGACCCATGGAGACAAGTCGGCTGGAGGACGATGTATTGAATCGGGACGCAATTGGAGTGATCCATCGTCATTAGGTGGCCCTGGATATTACAATTCACTATCAGTTTTTCGTCCGATTCGAAAATCTTTGACTCACAGCAGAACGGCCGTAAGGTACCCGAGGCAGCAATAGACCCATGGAGACAAGTCTGCAGGATGACGGTGTATTGAATCGCGACGCAATTTGAGTGTTCCATCGTCATTAGGAGGCCCTGAATGTAAGAGTTAACTATCAGTTTTTCGTCCCATTCGATAATCTAGACTCACGGGAGAACGATCATAAGGTGCCCGAGGCAGCAATAGACCCATGGAGACAAGTCGGCTGGAGGACGATGTATTGAATCGGGACGCAATTTGAGTGATCCATCGTCATTAGGTCGCCATGAATGTTACAATTCACTATCTGTTTTTCGTCCGATTCGAAAATCTTTGACTTACAGCAGAACGGCCATAAGGTGCCCGATGCAGCAATAGACCCATGGAGACAAGTCGGCTGGAGGACGATGTATTGAATCGGGACGCAATCTGAGTGATCCATCGTCATTAGGTGACCCTGAACGTTACAATTCACTATCAGATCTTCGTCCTATTCGAAAATCTTTGACCCACAGCAGAACGGCCAGAAGGTGCCCGAGGCAGCAATAGACCCATGGAGACAAGTCGGCTGGAGGACGATGTATTGAATCGGGACACAATTTGAGTGATCCATCGTCATTAGGTGGCCCTGAAACTTACAATTCACTATCTGTTTTTCGTCCGATTCGAAAATCTTTGACTCACAGCAGAACGGCCATAAGGTGCCCGAGGCAGCAATAGACCCATGGAGACATGTCTGCAGGATGACGATGTATTGAATCGCGACGCAATTTGAGTGATCCATCGTCATTAGGAGGCCCTGAATGTTAGAATTAACTATCAGTTTTTCGTCCCATTCGATAATCTAGACTCACGGGAGAACGACCATAAGGTGCCCGAGGCAGCAATAGACCCATGGAGACAAGTCGGCTAGAGGACGATGTAATGAATCGGGACGCAATTTGAGTGATCCATCGTCATTAGGTGGCCCTGAACGTTACAATTCACTATCAGTTTTTCTTCCGATTCGAAAATCTTCAACTCACAGCAGAACGGCCATAATGTGCCCGATGCAGCAATAGACCCAAGGAGACAAGTCGGCTGGAGGACGATGTATTGAATCGGGACGCAATTTGAGTGATCCATCGTCATTAGGTGGCCCTGAAAGTTACAATTCACTATCAGTATTTCGTCCGATTCGAAAATCTTTGACTCACAGCAGAACGGCCATAAGGTGCCCGATGCAGCAATAGACCCATGGAGACAAGTCTGCTGGAGGACGATGTATTGAATCGGGACCCAATTTGAGTGATCCATCGTCATTAGGTGGCCATGAATGTTACAATTCACTATCTGTTTTTTGTCCGATTCGAAAATCTTTGAGTCACAGCAGAAGGACCATAAGGTGCCCGAGGCAGCAATAGACCCATGGAGACAAGTCTGCTGGAGGACGATGTATTGAATCGGGACGCAATTTGAGTGATCCATCGTCATTAGGTGGCCCTGAACGTTACAATTCACTATCAGCTCTTCGTCGCATTCGATAATCTAGACTCGCAGCAGAACGGCCATAAGGTGCCCGAGGCAGCAATAGACCCATGGACACAAGTCGGCTGGAGGACGATGTATTGAATCGGGACGCAATTTGAGTGATCCATCGTCATTAGGTGGCCCTGAACGTTACAATTCACTATCTGTTTTTCGTCCGATTCGAAAATCTTTGACTCACAGCAGAACGGCCATAAGGTGCCCGATGCAGCAATAGACCCAAGGAGACAAGTCGGCTGGAGGACGATGTATTGAATCGGGACGCAATTTGAGTGATCCATCGTCATTAGGTGGCCCTGAAAGTTACAATTCACTATCAGTTTTTCGTCCGATTCGAAAATCTTTGACTCACAGCAGAACGACCATAAGGTGCCCGATGCAGCAATAGACCCATGGAGACAAGTCTGCTGGAGGACGATGTATTGAATCGGGACCCAATTTGAGTGATCCATCGTCATTAGGTGGCCATGAATGTTACAATTCACTATCTGTTTTTCGTCCGATTCGAAAATCTTTGAGTCACAGCAGAACGACCATAAGGTGCCCGAGGCAGCAATAGACCCATGGAGACAGGTCTGCTGGAGGACGATGTATTGAATCGGGACGCAATTTGAGTGATCCATCGTCATTAGGTGGCCCTGAACGTTACAATTCACTATCAGTTTTTCGTCCGATTCGAAAATCTAGACTCGCAGCAGAACGGCCATAAGTTGCCCGAGGCAGCAATAGACCCATGGACACAAGTCGGCTGGAGGACGATGTATTGAATCGGGACGCAATTTGAGTGATCCATCGTCATTAGGTGGCCCTGAACGTTACAATTCACTATCTGTTTTTCGTCCGATTCGAAAATCTTTGACTCACAGCAGAACGGCCATAAGGTGCCCGAGGCAGCAATAGACCCATGGAGACAAGTCTGCTGGAGGACGATGTATTGAATCGGGACGCAATTTGAGTGATCCATCGTCATTAGGTGGCCCTGAACGTTACAATTCACTATCAGTTTTTCGTCGCATTCGATAATCTAGACTCACAGCAGAATGGCCATAAGGTGCCCGAGGCAGCAATAGACCCATGGAGACAAGTCGGCTGGAGGACGATGTATTGAATCGGGACGCAATTTGAGTGATCCATCGTCATTAGGTGGCCCTGAATGTTACAATTCACTATCAGTTTTTCGTCCGATTCGAAAATCTTTGACTCGCAGCAGAACGGCCGTAAGGTACCCGAGGCAGCAATAGACCGATGGAGACAAGTCAGCAGGATGACGATGTATTGAATCGCGACGCAATTTGAGTGTTCCCTCGTCATTAGGAGGCCCTGAATGTAAGAATTAACTATCAGTTTTTCGTCCCATTCGATAATCTAGACTCACGGGAGAACGACCATAAGGTGCCCGAGGCAGCAATAGACCCATGGAGACAAGTCTGCTGGAGGACGATGTATTGAATCGGGACGCAATTTGAGTGATCCATCGTCATTAGGTGGCCCTGAACGTAACAATTCACTATCAGTTTTTCGTTCGATTCGAAAATCTTTGACTCACAGCAGAACGGCCATAAGGTGCCCGATGCAGCAACAGACCCATGGAGACAAGTCGGCTGGAGGACGATGTATTGAATCGGGACGCAATTTGAGTGATCCATCGTCATTAGGTGGCCCTGAACGTTACAATTCACTATCAGTTTTTCGTCCGATTCGAAAATCTTTGACTCACAGCAGTACGGCAATAAGGTGCCCGAGGCAGCAATAGACCCATGGAGACAAGTCTGCTGGAGGACGATGTATTGAATCGGGACGCAATTTGAGTGATCCATCGTCATTAGGTGGCCCTGAACGTTACAATTCACTATCAGTTTTTCGTCGCATTCGATAATCTAGACTCACAGCAGAACGGCCATAAGGTGCCCGACTCAGCTATAGACCCATGGAGTCAAGTAGGTTGGAGGACGATGTATTGAATCGGGCCGCTATTTGAGTGATCCATCGTCATTAGGTGGCCCTGAAAGTTACAATTCACTATCAGTTTTCGTCCGAATCGAAAATCTTTGACTCACAGCAGAACTGCCATAAGGTGCCCGATGCAGGAATAGACCCATGGAGACAAGTCGGCTGGAGGACGATGTATTGAATCGGGACGCAATTTGAGTGATCCATCGTCATTAGGTGACCCTGAACGTTACAATTCACTATCAGATCTTCGTCCTATTCGAAAATCTTTGACCCACAGCAGAACGGCCAGAAGGTGCCCGAGGCAGCAATAGACCCATGGAGACAAGTCGGCTGGAGGACGATGTATTGAATCGGGACACAATTTGAGTGATCCATCGTCATTAGGTGGCCCTGAAACTTACAATTCACTATCTGTTTTTCGTCCGATTCGAAAATCTTTGACTCACAGCAGAACGGCCATAAGGTGCCCGAGGCAGCAATAGACCCATGGAGACATGTCTGCAGGATGACGATGTATTGAATCGCGACGCAATTTGAGTGATCCATCGTCATTAGGAGGCCCTGAATGTTAGAATTAACTATCAGTTTTTCGTCCCATTTGATAATCTAGACTCACGGGAGAACGCCCATAAGGTGCCCGAGGCAGCAATAGACCCATGGAGACAAGTCGGCTAGAGGACGATGTAATGAATCGGGACGCTATTTGAGTGATCCATCGTCATTAGGTGGCCCTGAACGTTACAATTCACTATCAGTTTTTCTTCCGATTCGAAAATCTTCAACTCACAGCAGAACGGCCATAATGTGCCCGATGCAGCAATAGACCCAAGGAGACAAGTCGGCTGGAGGACGATGTATTGAATCGGGACGCAATTTGAGTGATCCATCGTCATTAGGTGGCCCTGAGAGTTACAATTCACTATCAGTATTTCGTCCGATTCGAAAATCTTTGACTCACAGCAGAACGGCCATAAGGTGCCCGATGCAGCAATAGACCCATGGAGACAAGTCTGCTGGAGGACGATGTATTGAATCGGGACCCAATTTGAGTGATCCATCGTCATTAGGTGGCCATGAATGTTACAATTCACTATCTGTTTTTCGTCCGATTCGAAAATCTTTGAGTCACAGCAGAAGGACCATAAGGTGCCCGAGGCAGCAATAGACCCATGGAGACAAGTCTGCTGGAGGACGATGTATTGAATCGGGACGCAATTTGAGTGATCCATCGTCATTAGGTGGCCCTGAACGTTACAATTCACTATCAGCTCTTCGTCGCATTCGATAATCTAGTCTCGCAGCAGAACGGCCATAAGTTGCCCGAGGCAGCAATAGACCCATGGACACAAGTCGGCTGGAGGACGATGTATTGAATCGGGACGCAATTTGAGTGATCCATCGTCATTAGGTGGCCCTGAACGTTACAATTCACTATCTGTTTTTCGTCCGATTCGAAAATCTTTGACTCACAGCAGAACGGCCATAAGGTGCCCGAGGCAGCAATAGACCCATGGAGACAAGTCTGCTGGAGGACGATGTATTGAATCGGGACGCAATTTGAGTGATCCATCGTCATTAGGTGGCCCTGAACGTTACAATTCACTATCAGTTTTTCGTCGCATTCGATAATCTAGACTCACAGCAGAATGGCCATAAGGTGCCCGAGGCAGCAATAGACCCATGGAGACAAGTCGGCTGGAGGACGATGTATTGAATCGGGACGCAATTTGAGTGATCCATCGTCATTAGGTGGCCCTGAATGTTACAATTCACTATCAGTTTTTCGTCCGATTCGAAAATCTTTGACTCGCAGCAGAACGGCCGTAAGGTACCCGAGGCAGCAATAGACCGATGGAGACAAGTCAGCAGGATGACGATGTATTGAATCGCGACGCAATTTGAGTGTTCCCTCGTCATTAGGAGGCCCTGAATGTAAGAATTAACTATCAGTTTTTCGTCCCATTCGATAATCTAGACTCACGGGAGAACGACCATAAGGAGCCCGAGGCAGCAATAGACCCATGGAGACAAGTCTGCTGGAGGACGATGTATTGAATCGGGACGCAATTTGAGTGATCCATCGTCATTAGGTGGCCCTGAACGTAACAATTCACTATCAGTTTTTCGTTCGATTCGAAAATCTTTGACTCACAGCAGAACGGCCATAAGGTGCCCGATGCTGCAACAGACCCATGGAGACAAGTCGGCTGGAGGACGATGTATTGAATCGGGACGCAATTTGAGTGATCCATCGTCATTAGGTGGCCCTGAACGTTACAATTCACTATCAGTTTTTCGTCCGATTCGAAAATCTTTGACTCACAGCAGTACGGCAATAAGGTGCCCGAGGCAGCAATAGACCCATGGAGACAAGTCTGCTGGAGGACGATGTATTGAATCGGGACGCAATTTGAGTGATCCATCGTCATTAGGTGGCCCTGAACGTTACAATTCACTATCAGTTTTTCGTCGCATTCGATAATCTAGACTCACAGCAGAACGGCCATAAGGTGCCCGACTCAGCTATAGACCCATGGAGTCAAGTAGGTTGGAGGACGATGTATTGAATCGGGCCGCTATTTGAGTGATCCATCGTCATTAGGTGGCCCTGAAAGTTACAATTCACTATCAGTTTTCGTCCGAATCGAAAATCTTTGACTCACAGCAGAACTGCCATAAGGTGCCCGATGCAGGAATAGACCCATGGAGACAAGTCGGCTGGAGGACGATGTATTGAATCGGGACGCAATTTGAGTGATCCATCGTCATTAGGTGACCCTGAACGTTACAATTCACTATCAGATCTTCGTCCTATTCGAAAATCTTTGACCCACAGCAGAACGGCCAGAAGGTGCCCGAGGCAGCAATAGACCCATGGAGACAAGTCGGCTGGAGGACGATGTATTGAATCGGGACACAATTTGAGTGATCCATCGTCATTAGGTGGCCCTGAAACTTACAATTCACTATCTGTTTTTCGTCCGATTCGAAAATCTTTGACTCACAGCAGAACGGCCATAAGGTGCCCGAGGCAGCAATAGACCCATGGAGACATGTCTGCAGGATGACGATGTATTGAATCGCGACGCAATTTGAGTGATCCATCGTCATTAGGAGGCCCTGAATGTTAGAATTAACTATCAGTTTTTCGTCCCATTCGATAATCTAGACTCACGGGAGAACGCCCATAAGGTGCCCGAGGCAGCAATACACCCATGGAGACAAGTCGGCTAGAGGACGATGTAATGAATCGGGACGCTATTTGAGTGATCCATCGTCATTAGGTGGCCCTGAACGTTACAATTCACTATCAGTTTTTCTTCCGATTCGAAAATCTTCAACTCACAGCAGAACGGCCATAATGTGCCCGATGCAGCAATAGACCCAAGGAGACAAGTCGGCTGGAGGACGATGTATTGAATCGGGACGCAATTTGAGTGATCCATCGTCATTAGGTGGCCCTGAGAGTTACAATTCACTATCAGTATTTCGTCCGATTCGAAAATCTTTGACTCACAGCAGAACGGCCATAAGGTGCCCGATGCAGCAATAGACCCATGGAGACAAGTCTGCTGGAGGACGATGTATTGAATCGGGACCCAATTTGAGTGATCCATCGTCATTAGGTGGCCATGAATGTTACAATTCACTATCTGTTTTTCGTCCGATTCGAAAATCTTTGAGTCACAGCAGAAGGACCATAAGGTGCCCGAGGCAGCAATAGACCCATGGAGACAAGTCTGCTGGAGGACGATGTATTGAATCGGGACGCAATTTGAGTGATCCATCGTCATTAGGTGGCCCTGAACGTTACAATTCACTATCAGCTCTTCGTCGCATTCGATAATCTAGTCTCGCAGCAGAACGGCCATAAGACGCCCGAGGCAGCAATAGACCCATGGACACAAGTCGGCTGGAGGACGATGTATTGAATCGGGACGCAATTTGAGTGATCCATCGTCATTAGGTGGCCCTGAACGTTACAATTCACTATCTGTTTTTCGTCCGATTCGAAAATCTTTGACTCACAGCAGAACGGCCATAAGGTGCCCGATGCAGCAATAGACCCAAGGAGACAAGTCGGCTGGAGGACGATGTATTGAATCGGGACGCAATTTGAGTGATCCATCGTCATTAGGTGGCCCTGAAAGTTACAATCACTATCAGTTTTTCGTCCGTTTCGAATATCTTTGACTCACAGCAGAACGGCCATAAGGTGCCCGATGCAGCAATAGACCCATGGAGACAAGTCTGCTGGAGGACGATGTATTGAATCGGGACCCAATTTGAGTGATCCATCGTCATTAGGTGGCCATGAATGTTACAATTCACTATCTGTTTTTCGTCCGATTCGAAAATCTTTGAGTCACAGCAGAACGACCATAAGGTGCCCGAGGCAGCAATAAACCCATGGAGACAGGTCTTCTGGAGGACGATGTATTGAATCGGGACGCAATTTGAGTGATCCATCGTCATTAGGTGGCCCTGAACGTTACAATTCACTATCAGCTCTTCGTCGCATTCGATAATCTAGACTCGCAGCAGAACGGCCATAAGTTGCCCGAGGCAGCAATAGACCCATGGACACAAGTCGGCTGGAGGACGATGTATTGAATCGGGACGCAATTTGAGTGATCCATCGTCATTAGGTGGCCCTGAACGTTACAATTCACTATCTGTTTTTCGTCCGATTCGAAAATCTTTGACTCACAGCAGAACGGCCATAAGGTGCCCGAGGCAGCAATAGACCCATGGAGACAAGTCTGCTGGAGGACGATGTATTGAATCGGGACGCAATTTGAGTGATCCATCGTCATTAGGTGGCCCTGAACGTTACAATTCACTATCAGTTTTTCTTCCGATTCGAAAATCTTCAACTCACAGCAGAACGGCCATAATGTGCCCGATGCAGCAATAGACCCAAGGAGACAAGTCGGCTGGAGGACGATGTATTGAATCGGGACGCAATTTGAGTGATCCATCGTCATTAGGTGGCCCTGAGAGTTACAATTCACTATCAGTATTTCGTCCGATTCGAAAATCTTTGACTCACAGCAGAACGGCCATAAGGTGCCCGATGCAGCAATAGACCCATGGAGACAAGTCTGCTGGAGGACGATGTATTGAATCGGGACCCAATTTGAGTGATCCATCGTCATTAGGTGGCCATGAATGTTACAATTCACTATCTGTTTTTCGTCCGATTCGAAAATCTTTGAGTCACAGCAGAAGGACCATAAGGTGCCCGAGGCAGCAATAGACCCATGGAGACAAGTCTGCTGGAGGACGATGTATTGAATCGGGACGCAATTTGAGTGATCCATCGTCATTAGGTGGCCCTGAACGTTACAATTCACTATCAGCTCTTCGTCGCATTCGATAATCTAGTCTCGCAGCAGAACGGCCATAAGGTGCCCGAGGCAGCAATAGACCCATGGACACAAGTCGGCTGGAGGACGATGTATTGAATCGGGACGCAATTTGAGTGATCCATCGTCATTAGGTGGCCCTGAACGTTACAATTCACTATCTGTTTTTCGTCCGATTCGAAAATCTTTGACTCACAGCAGAACGGCCATAAGGTGCCCGATGCAGCAATAGACCCAAGGAGACAAGTCGGCTGGAGGACTATGTATTGAATCGGGACGCAATTTGAGTGATCCATCGTCATTAGGTGGCCCTGAAAGTTACAATCACTATCAGTTTTTCGTCCGTTTCGAATATCTTTGACTCACAGCAGAACGGCCATAAGGTGCCCGATGCAGCAATAGACCCATGGAGACAAGTCTGCTGGAGGACGATGTATTGAATCGGGACCCAATTTGAGTGATCCATCGTCATTAGGTGGCCATGAATGTTACAATTCACTATCTGTTTTTCGTCCGATTCGAAAATCTTTGAGTCACAGCAGAAGGACCATAAGGTGCCCGAGGCAGCAATAGACCCATGGAGACAAGTCTGCTGGAGGACGATGTATTGAATCGGGACGCAATTTGAGTGATCCATCGTCATTAGGTGGCCCTGAACGTTACAATTCACTATCAGTTTTTCGTCCGATTCGAAAATCTTTGACTCACAGCAGTACGGCAATAAGGTGCCCGAGGCAGCAATAGACCCATGGAGACAAGTCTGCTGGAGGACGATGTATTGAATCGGGACGCAATTTGAGTGATCCATCGTCATTAGGTGGCCCTGAACGTTACAATTCACTATCAGTTTTTCGTCGCATTCGATAATCTAGACTCACAGCAGAACGGCCATAAGGTGCCCGACTCAGCTATAGACCCATGGAGTCAAGTAGGTTGGAGGACGATGTATTGAATCGGGCCGCTATTTGAGTGATCCATCGTCATTAGGTGGCCCTGAAAGTTACAATTCACTATCAGTTTTCGTCCGAATCGAAAATCTTTGACTCACAGCAGAACTGCCATAAGGTGCCCGATGCAGGAATAGACCCATGGAGACAAGTCGGCTGGAGGACGATGTATTGAATCGGGACGCAATTTGAGTGATCCATCGTCATTAGGTGACCCTGAACGTTACAATTCACTATCAGATCTTCGTCCTATTCGAAAATCTTTGACCCACAGCAGAACGGCCAGAAGGTGCCCGAGGCAGCAATAGACCCATGGAGACAAGTCGGCTGGAGGACGATGTATTGAATCGGGACACAATTTGAGTGATCCATCGTCATTAGGTGGCCCTGAAACTTACAATTCACTATCTGTTTTTCGTCCGATTCGAAAATCTTTGACTCACAGCAGAACGGCCATAAGGTGCCCGAGGCAGCAATAGACCCATGGAGACATGTCTGCAGGATGACGATGTATTGAATCGCGACGCAATTTGAGTGATCCATCGTCATTAGGAGGCCCTGAACGTTAGAATTAACTATCAGTTTTTCGTCCCATTCGATAATCTAGACTCACGGGAGAACGACCATAAGGTGCCCGAGGCAGCAATAGACCCATGGAGACAAGTCGGCTAGAGGACGATGTAATGAATCGGGACGCTATTTGAGTGATCCATCGTCATTAGGTGGCCCTGAACGTTACAATTCACTATCAGTTTTTCTTCCGATTCGAAAATCTTCAACTCACAGCAGAACGGCCATAATGTGCCCGATGCAGCAATAGACCCAAGGAGACAAGTCTTCTGGAGGACGATGTATTGAATCGGGACGCAATTTGAGTGATCCATCGTCATTAGGTGGCCCTGAGAGTTACAATTCACTATCAGTATTTCGTCCGATTCGAAAATCTTTGACTCACAGCAGAACGGCCATAAGGTGCCCGATGCAGCAATAGACCCATGGAGACAAGTCTGCTGGAGGACGATGTATTGAATCGGGACCCAATTTGAGTGATCCATCGTCATTAGGTGGCCATGAATGTTACAATTCACTATCTGTTTTTCGTCCGATTCGAAAATCTTTGAGTCACAGCAGAAGGACCATAAGGTGCCCGAGGCAGCAATAGACCCATGGAGACAAGTCTGCTGGAGGACGATGTATTGAATCGGGACGCAATTTGAGTGATCCATCGTCATTAGGTGGCCCTGAACGTTACAATTCACTATCAGCTCTTCGTCGCATTCGATAATCTAGTCTCGCAGCAGAACGGCCATAAGACGCCCGAGGCAGCAATAGACCCATGGACACAAGTCGGCTGGAGGACGATGTATTGAATCGGGACGCAATTTGAGTGATCCATCGTCATTAGGTGGCCCTGAACGTTACAATTCACTATCTGTTTTTCGTCCGATTCGAAAATCTTTGACTCACAGCAGAACGGCCATAAGGTGCCCGATGCAGCAATAGACCCAAGGAGACAAGTCGGCTGGAGGACGATGTATTGAATCGGGACGCAATTTGAGTGATCCATCGTCATTAGGTGGCCCTGAAAGTTACAATCACTATCAGTTTTTCGTCCGTTTCGAATATCTTTGACTCACAGCAGAACGGCCATAAGGTGCCCGATGCAGCAATAGACCCATGGAGACAAGTCTGCTGGAGGACGATGTATTGAATCGGGACCCAATTTGAGTGATCCATCGTCATTAGGTGGCCATGAATGTTACAATTCACTATCTGTTTTTCGTCCGATTCGAAAATCTTTGAGTCACAGCAGAACGACCATAAGGTGCCCGAGGCAGCAATAAACCCATGGAGACAGGTCTTCTGGAGGACGATGTATTGAATCGGGACGCAATTTGAGTGATCCATCGTCATTAGGTGGCCCTGAACGTTACAATTCACTATCAGCTCTTCGTCGCATTCGATAATCTAGACTCGCAGCAGAACGGCCATAAGTTGCCCGAGGCAGCAATAGACCCATGGACACAAGTCGGCTGGAGGACGATGTATTGAATCGGGACGCAATTTGAGTGATCCATCGTCATTAGGTGGCCCTGAACGTTACAATTCACTATCTGTTTTTCGTCCGATTCGAAAATCTTTGACTCACAGCAGAACGGCCATAAGGTGCCCGAGGCAGCAATAGACCCATGGAGACAAGTCTGCTGGAGGACGATGTATTGAATCGGGACGCAATTTGAGTGATCCATCGTCATTAGGTGGCCCTGAACGTTACAATTCACTATCAGTTTTTCTTCCGATTCGAAAATCTTCAACTCACAGCAGAACGGCCATAATGTGCCCGATGCAGCAATAGACCCAAGGAGACAAGTCGGCTGGAGGACGATGTATTGAATCGGGACGCAATTTGAGTGATCCATCGTCATTAGGTGGCCCTGAGAGTTACAATTCACTATCAGTATTTCGTCCGATTCGAAAATCTTTGACTCACAGCAGAACGGCCATAAGGTGCCCGATGCAGCAATAGACCCATGGAGACAAGTCTGCTGGAGGACGATGTATTGAATCGGGACCCAATTTGAGTGATCCATCGTCATTAGGTGGCCCTGAACGTTACAATTCACTATCAGCTCTTCGTCGCATTCGATAATCTAGTCTCGCAGCAGAACGGCCATAAGGTGCCCGAGGCAGCAATAGACCCATGGACACAAGTCGGCTGGAGGACGATGTATTGAATCGGGACGCAATTTGAGTGATCCATCGTCATTAGGTGGCCCTGAACGTTACAATTCACTATCTGTTTTTCGTCCGATTCGAAAATCTTTGACTCACAGCAGAACGGCCATAAGGTGCCCGATGCAGCAATAGACCCAAGGAGACAAGTCGGCTGGAGGACGATGTATTGAATCGGGACGCAATTTGAGTGATCCATCGTCATTAGGTGGCCCTGAAAGTTACAATCACTATCAGTTTTTCGTCCGTTTCGAATATCTTTGACTCACAGCAGAACGGCCATAAGGTGCCCGATGCAGCAATAGACCCATGGAGACAAGTCTGCTGGAAGACGATGTATTGAATCGGGACCCAATTTGAGTGATCCATCGTCATTAGGTGGCCATGAATGTTACAATTCACTATCTGTTTTTCGTCCGATTCGAAAATCTTTGAGTCACAGCAGAAGGACCATAAGGTGCCCGAGGCAGCAATAGACCCATGGAGACAAGTCTGCTGGAGGACGATGTATTGAATCGGGACGCAATTTGAGTGATCCATCGTCATTAGGTGGCCCTGAACGTTACAATTCACTATCAGCTCTTCGTCGCATTCGATAATCTAGTCTCGCAGCAGAACGGCCATAAGACGCCCGAGGCAGCAATAGACCCATGGACACAAGTCGGCTGGAGGACGATGTATTGAATCGGGACGCAATTTGAGTGATCCATCGTCATTAGGTGGCCCTGAACGTTACAATTCACTATCTGTTTTTCGTCCGATTCGAAAATCTTTGACTCACAGCAGAACGGCCATAAGGTGCCCGATGCAGCAATAGACCCAAGGAGACAAGTCGGCTGGAGGACGATGTATTGAATCGGGACGCAATTTGAGTGATCCATCGTCATTAGGTGGCCCTGAAAGTTACAATCACTATCAGTTTTTCGTCCGTTTCGAATATCTTTGACTCACAGCAGAACGGCCATAAGGTGCCCGATGCAGCAATAGACCCATGGAGACAAGTCTGCTGGAGGACGATGTATTGAATCGGGACCCAATTTGAGTGATCCATCGTCATTAGGTGGCCATGAATGTTACAATTCACTATCTGTTTTTCGTCCGATTCGAAAATCTTTGAGTCACAGCAGAACGACCATAAGGTGCCCGAGGCAGCAATAAACCCATGGAGACAGGTCTTCTGGAGGACGATGTATTGAATCGGGACGCAATTTGAGTGATCCATCGTCATTAGGTGGCCCTGAACGTTACAATTCACTATCAGCTCTTCGTCGCATTCGATAATCTAGACTCGCAGCAGAACGGCCATAAGGTGCCCGAGGCAGCAATAGACCCATGGACACAAGTCGGCTGGAGGACGATGTATTGAATCGGGACGCAATTTGAGTGATCCATCGTCATTAGGTGGCCCTGAACGTTACAATTCACTATCTGTTTTTCGTCCGATTCGAAAATCTTTGACTCACAGCAGAACGGCCATAAGGTGCCCGATGCAGCAATAGACCCAAGGAGACAAGTCGGCTGGAGGACGATGTATTGAATCGGGACGCAATTTGAGTGATCCATCGTCATTAGGTGGCCCTGAACGTTACAATTCACTATCAGTTTTTCGTCCGATTCGAAAATCTTTGACTCACAGCAGTACGGCAATAAGGTGCCCGAGGCAGCAATAGACCCATTGAGACAAGTCTTCTGGAGGACGATGTATTGAATCGGGACGCAATTTGAGTGATCCATCGTCATTAGGTGGCCCTGAACGTTACAATTCACTATCAGTTTTTCGTCGCATTCGATAATCTAGACTCACAGCAGAACGGCCATAAGGTGCCCGACTCAGCTATAGACCCATGGAGTCAAGTAGGTTGGAGGTCGATGTATTGAATCGGGCCGCTATTTGAGTGATCCATCGTCATTAGGTGGCCCTGAAAGTTACAATCACTATCAGTTTTTCGTCCGTTTCGAATATCTTTGACTCACAGCAGAACGGCCATAAGGTGCCCGATGCAGCAATAGACCCATGGAGACAAGTCTGCTGGAGGACGATGTATTGAATCGGGACCCAATTTGAGTGATCCATCGTCATTAGGTGGCCATGAATGTTACAATTCACTATCTGTTTTTCGTCCGATTCGAAAATCTTTGACTCACAGCAGAACGGCCATAAGGTGCCCGAGGCAGCAATAGACCCATGGAGACATGTCTGCAGGATGACGATGTATTGAATCGCGACGCAATTTGAGTGATCCATCGTCATTAGGAGGCCCTGAATGTTAGAATTAACTATCAGTTTTTCGTCCCATTCGATAATCTAGACTCACGGGAGAACGACCATAAGGTGCCCGAGGCAGCAATAGACCCATGGAGACAAGTCGTCTAGAGGACGATATAATGAATCGGGACGCTATTTGAGTGATCCATCGTCATTAGGTGGCCCTGAACGTTACAATTCACTATCAGTTTTTCTTCCGATTCGAAAATCTTCAACTCACAGCAGAACGGCCATAATGTGCCCGATGCAGCAATAGACCCAAGGAGACAAGTCGGCTGGAGGACGATGTATTGAATCGGGACGCAATTTGAGTGATCCATCGTCATTAGGTGGCCCTGAGAGTTACAATTCACTATCAGTATTTCGTCCGATTCGAAAATCTTTGACTCACAGCAGAACGGCCATAAGGTGCCCGATGCAGCAATAGACCCATGGAGACAAGTCTGCTGGAGGACGATGTATTGAATCGGGACCCAATTTGAGTGATCCATCGTCATTAGGTGGCCATGAATTTTACAATTCACTATCTGTTTTTCGTCCGATTCGAAAATCTTTGAGTCACAGCAGAAGGACCATAAGGTGCCCGAGGCAGCAATAGACCCATGGAGACAAGTCTGCTGGAGGACGATGTATTGAATCGGGACGCAATTTGAGTGATCCATCGTCATTAGGTGGCCCTGAACGTTACAATTCACTATCAGCTCTTCGTCGCATTCGATAATCTAGTCTCGCAGCAGAACGGCCATAAGGTGCCCGAGGCAGCAATAGACCCATGGACACAAGTCGGCTGGAGGACGATGTATTGAATCGGGACGCAATTTGAGTGATCCATCGTCATTAGGTGGCCCTGAACGTTACAATTCACTATCAGTATTTCGTCCGATTCGAAAATCTTTGACTCACAGCAGAACGGCCATAAGGTGCCCGATGCAGCAATAGACCCATGGAGACAAGTCTGCTGGAGGACGATGTATTGAATCGGGACCCAATTTGAGTGATCCATCGTCATTAGGTGGCCATGAATGTTACAATTCACTATCTGTTTTTCGTCCGATTCGAAAATCTTTGAGTCACAGCAGAAGGACCATAAGGTGCCCGAGGCAGCAATAGACCCATGGAGACAAGTCTGCTGGAGGACGATGTATTGAATCGGGACGCAATTTGAGTGATCCATCGTCATTAGGTGGCCCTGAACGTTACAATTCACTATCAGCTCTTCGACGCATTCGATAATCTAGTCTCGCAGCAGAACGGCCATAAGGTGCCCGAGGCAGCAATAGACCCATGGACACAAGTCGGCTGGAGGACGATGTATTGAATCGGGACGCAATTTGAGTGATCCATCGTCATTAGGTGGCCCTGAACGTTACAATTCACTATCTGTTTTTCGTCCGATTCGAAAATCTTTGACTCACAGCAGAACGGCCATAAGGTGCCCGATGCAGCAATAGACCCAAGGAGACAAGTCGGCTGGAGGACGATGTATTGAATCGGGACGCAATTTGAGTGATCCATCGTCATTAGGTGGCCCTGAAAGTTACAATCACTATCAGTTTTTCGTCCGTTTCGAATATCTTTGACTCACAGCAGAACGGCCATAAGGTGCCCGATGCAGCAATAGACCCATGGAGACAAGTCTGCTGGAGGACGATGTATTGAATCGGGACCCAATTTGAGTGATCCATCGTCATTAGGTGGCCATGAATGTTACAATTCACTATCTGTTTTTCGTCCGATTCGAAAATCTTTGAGTCACAGCAGAAGGACCATAAGGTGCCCGAGGCAGCAATAGACCCATGGAGACAAGTCTGCTGGAGGACGATGTATTGAATCGGGACGCAATTTGAGTGATCCATCGTCATTAGGTGGCCCTGAACGTTACAATTCACTATCAGCTCTTCGTCGCATTCGATAATCTAGTCTCGCAGCAGAACGGCCATAAGGTGCCCGAGGCAGCAATAGACCCATGGACACAAGTCGGCTGGAGGACGATGTATTGAATCGGGACGCAATTTGAGTGATCCATCGTCATTAGGTGGCCCTGAACGTTACAATTCACTATCTGTTTTTCGTCCGATTCGAAAATCTTTGACTCACAGCAGAACGGCCATAAGGTGCCCGATGCAGCAATAGACCCAAGGAGACAAGTCGGCTGGAGGACGATGTATTGAATCGGGACGCAATTTGAGTGATCCATCGTCATTAGGTGGCCCTGAACGTTACAATTCACTATCAGTTTTTCGTCCGATTCGAAAATCTTTGACTCACAGCAGTACGGCAATAAGGTGCCCGAGGCAGCAATAGACCCATGGAGACAAGTCTTCTGGAGGACGATGTATTGAATCGGGACGCAATTTGAGTGATCCATCGTCATTAGGTGGCCCTGAACGTTACAATTCACTATCAGTTTTTCGTCGCATTCGATAATCTAGACTCACAGCAGAACGGCCATAAGGTGCCCGACTCAGCTATAGACCCATGGAGTCAAGTAGGTTGGAGGTCGATGTATTGAATCGGGCCGCTATTTGAGTGATCCATCGTCATTAGGTGGCCCTGAAAGTTACAATCACTATCAGTTTTTCGTCCGTTTCGAATATCTTTGACTCACAGCAGAACGGCCATAAGGTGCCCGATGCAGCAATAGACCCATGGAGACAAGTCTGCTGGAGGACGATGTATTGAATCGGGACCCAATTTGAGTGATCCATCGTCATTAGGTGGCCATGAATGTTACAATTCACTATCTGTTTTTCGTCCGATTCGAAAATCTTTGACTCACAGCAGAACGGCCATAAGGTGCCCGAGGCAGCAATAGACCCATGGAGACATGTCTGCAGGATGACGATGTATTGAATCGCGACGCAATTTGAGTGATCCATCGTCATTAGGAGGCCCTGAATGTTAGAATTAACTATCAGTTTTTCTTCCGATTCGAAAATCTTCAACTCACAGCAGAACGGCCATAATGTGCCCGATGCAGCAATAGACCCAAGGAGACAAGTCGGCTGGAGGACGATGTATTGAATCGGGACGCAATTTGAGTGATCCATCGTCATTAGGTGGCCCTGAGAGTTACAATTCACTATCAGTATTTCGTCCGATTCGAAAATCTTTGACTCACAGCAGAACGGCCATAAGGTGCCCGATGCAGCAATAGACCCATGGAGACAAGTCTGCTGGAGGACGATGTATTGAATCGGGACCCAATTTGAGTGATCCATCGTCATTAGGTGGCCATGAATTTTACAATTCACTATCTGTTTTTCGTCCGATTCGAAAATCTTTGAGTCACAGCAGAAGGACCATAAGGTGCCCGAGGCAGCAATAGACCCATGGAGACAAGTCTGCTGGAGGACGATGTATTGAATCGGGACGCAATTTGAGTGATCCATCGTCATTAGGTGGCCCTGAACGTTACAATTCACTATCAGCTCTTCGTCGCATTCGATAATCTAGTCTCGCAGCAGAACGGCCATAAGGTGCCCGAGGCAGCAATAGACCCATGGACACAAGTCGGCTGGAGGACGATGTATTGAATCGGGACGCAATTTGAGTGATCCATCGTCATTAGGTGGCCCTGAACGTTACAATTCACTATCTGTTTTTCGTCCGATTCGAAAATCTTTGACTCACAGCAGAACGGCCATAAGGTGCCCGATGCAGCAATAGACCCAAGGAGACAAGTCGGCTGGAGGACGATGTATTGAATCGGGACGCAATTTGACTGATCCATCGTCATTAGGTGGCCCTGAAAGTTACAATCACTATCAGTTTTTCGTCCGTTTCGAATATCTTTGACTCACAGCAGAACGGCCATAAGGTGCCCGATGCAGCAATAGACCCATGGAGACAAGTCTGCTGGAGGACGATGTATTGAATCGGGACCCAATTTGAGTGATCCATCGTCATTAGGTGGCCATGAATGTTACAATTCACTATCTGTTTTTCGTCCGATTCGAAAATCTTTGAGTCACAGCAGAACGACCATAAGGTGCCCGAGGCAGCAATAAACCCATGGAGACAGGTCTTCTGGAGGACGATGTATTGAATCGGGACGCAATTTGAGTGATCCATCGTCATTAGGTGGCCCTGAACGTTACAATTCACTATCAGCTCTTCATCGCATTCGATAATCTAGACTCGCAGCAGAACGGCCATAAGTTGCCCGAGGCAGCAATAGACCCATGGACACAAGTCGGCTGGAGGACGATGTATTGAATCGGGACGCAATTTGAGTGATCCATCGTCATTAGGTGGCCCTGAACGTTACAATTCACTATCTGTTTTTCGTCCGATTCGAAAATCTTTGACTCACAGCAGAACGGCCATAAGGTGCCCGAGGCAGCAATAGACCCATGGAGACAAGTCTGCTGGAGGACGATGTATTGAATCGGGACGCAATTTGAGTGATCCATCGTCATTAGGTTGCCCTGAACGTTACAATTCACTATCAGTTTTTCGTCGCATTCGATAATCTAGACTCACAGCAGAATGGCCATAAGGTGCCCGAGGCAGCAATAGACCCATGGGGACAAGTCGGCTGGAGGACGATGTATTGAATCGGGACGCAATTTGAGTGATCCATCGTCATTAGGTGGCCCTGAATGTTACAATTCACTATCAGTTTTTCGTCCGATTCGAAAATCTTTGACTCGCAGCAGAACGGCCGTAAGGTACCCGAGGCAGCAATAGACCGATGGAGACAAGTCAGCAGGATGACGATGTATTGAATCGCGACGCAATTTGAGTGTTCCCTAGTCATTAGGAGGCCCTGAATGTAAGAATTAACTATCAGTTTTTCGTCCCATTCGATAATCTAGACTCACGGGAGAACGACCATAAGGTGCCCGAGGCAGCAATAGACCCATGGAGACAAGTCTGCTGGAGGACGATGTATTGAATCGGGACGCAATTTGAGTGATCCATCGTCATTAGGTGGCCCTGAACGTAACAATTCACTATCAGTTTTTCGTTCGATTCGAAAATCTTTGACTCACAGCAGTACGGCCATAAGGTGCCCGATGCAGCAACAGACCCATGGAGACAAGTCGGCTGGAGGACGATGTATTGAATCGGGACGCAATTTGAGTGATCCATCGTCATTAGGTGGCCCTGAACGTTACAATTCACTATCAGTTTTTCGTCCGATTCGAAAATCTTTGACTCACAGCAGTACGGCCATAAGGTGCCCGAGGCAGCAATAGACCCATGGAGACAAGTCTGCTGGAGGACTATGTATTGAATCGGGACGCAATTTGAGTGATCCATCGTCATTAGGTGGCCCTGAACGTTACAATTCACTATCAGTTTTTCGTCGCATTCGATAATCTAGACTCACAGCAGAACGGCCATAAGGTGCCCGACTCAGCTATAGACCCATGGAGTCAAGTAGGTTGGAGGACGATGTATTGAATCGGGACGCTATTTGAGTGATCCATCGTCATTAGGTGGCCCTGAAAGTTACAATTCACTATCAGTTTTTCGTCCGAATCGAAAATCATTGACTCACAGCAGAACAGCCATAAGGTGCCCGATGGAGCAATAGACCCATGGAGACAAGTCGGCTGGAGGACGATGTATTGAATCGCGACGCAATTTGAGTGTTCCATCGTCATTAGGAGGCCCTGAATGTTAGAATTAACTATCAGTTTTTCGTCCCATTCGATAATCTAGACTCACGGGAGAACGACCATAAGGTGCACGAGGCAGCAATAGACCCATGGAGACAAGTAGGCTGGAGGACGATGTATTGAATCGCGACGCAATTTGAGTGTTCCATCGTCATTAGGAGGCCCTGAATGTTAGAATTAACTACCAGTTTTTCGTCCCATTCGATAATCTAGACTCACGGGAGAACGACTATAAGGTGCCCGAGGCAGCAATAGACCCATGGAGACAAGTCGCCTGCAGGACGATGTATTGAATCGGGACGCAATTTGAGTGATCCATCGTCATTAGGTGGCCCTGAAAGTTACAATTCACTATCAGTTTTTCGTCCGATTCGAAAATCTTTGACTCACAGCAGAACGGCCATAAGGTGCCCGATGCAGCAATAGACCCATGGAGACAAGTCGGCTGGAGGACGATGTATTGAATCGGGACGCAATTTGAGTGATCCATCGTCATTAGGTGGCCATAAAAGTTACAATTCACTATCAGTTTTTCGTCCGATTCGAAAATCTTTGACTCACAGCAGAACGGCCATAAGGTGCCCGATGCAGCAATAGACCCATGGAGACAAGTCGGCTGGAGGACGATGTATTGAATCGGGACGCAATTTGAGAGATCCATCGTCATTAGGTGGCCCTGAACGTTACAATTCACTATCAGATCTTCGTCCTATTCGAAAATCTTTGACCCACAGCAGAACGGCCATAAGGTGCCCGAGGCAGCAATAGACCCATGGAGACAAGTCGGCTGGAGGACGATGTATTGAATCGGGACGCAATTTGAGTGATCCATCGTCATTAGGTGGCCCTGAAACTTACAATTCACTATCTGTTTTTCGTCCGATTCGAAAATCTTTGACTCACAGCAGAACGGCCATAAGGTGCCCGAGGCAGCAATAGACCCATGGAGACATGTCTGCAGGATGACGATGTATTGAATCGCGACGCAATTTGAGTGATCCATCGTCTTTAGGAGGCCATGAATGTTAGAATTAACTATCAGTTTTTCGTCCCATTCGATAATCTAGACTCACGGGAGAACGACCATAAGGTGCCCGAGGCAGCAATAGACCCATGGAGACAAGTCGGCTAGAGGACGATGTAATGAATCGGGACGCAATTTGAGTGATCCATCGTCATTAGGTGGCCCTGAACGTTACAATTCACTATCTGTTTTTCGTCCGATTCGAAAATCTTTGACTCACAGCAGAACGGCCATAAGGTGCCCGAGGCAGCAATAGACCCATGGAGACATGTCTGCAGGATGACGATGTATTGAATCGCGACGCAATTTGAGTGATCCATCGTCATTAGGAGGCCCTGAATGTTAGAATTAACTATCAGTTTTTCGTCCCATTCGATAATCTAGACTCACGGGAGAACGACCATAAGGTGACCGAGGCAGCAATAGACCCATGGAGACAAGTCGGCTAGAGGACGATGTAATGAATCGGGACGCAATTTGAGTGATCCATCGTCATTAGGTGGCCCTGAACGTTACAGTTCACTATCAGTTTTTCTTCCGATTCGAAAATCTTTGACTCACAGCAGAACGGCCATAATGTGCCCGAGGCAGCAATAGAACCATGGAGACTAGTCTGCTGGAGCACGAGGTATTGAATCGGGACGCAATTTGAGTGTTCAATCGTCATTAGGAGGCGCTGAACGTTACAATTCACTATCAGTTTTTCGTCCGATTCGAAAATCTTTGACTCACAGCAGAACGGCCATGAGGTGCCCGATGCAGCAATAGACCCATGGAGACAAGTCTGCTGGAGGACGATGTATTGAATCGGGACGCAATTTGAGTGATCCATCGTCATTAGGTGGCCCTGAACGTTACAATTCACTATCAGTTTTTCGTCGCATTCGATAATCTAGACTCACAGCAGAACGGCCATAAGGTGCCCGACTCAGCAATAGACCCATGGAGTCAAGTAGGTTGGAGAACGATGTATTGAATCGGGCCGCTATTTGAGTGATCCATCGTCATTAGGTGGCCCTGAAAGTTACAATTCACTATCAGTTTTCGTCCGAATCGAAAATCTTTGACTCACAGCAGAACTGCCATAAGGTGCCCGATGCAGGAATAGACCCATGGAGACAAGTCGGCTGGAGGACGATGTATTGAATCGGGACGCAATTTGAGTGATCCATCATCATTAGGTGGCCCTGAACGTTACAATTCACTATCAGATCTTCGTCCGATTCGAAAATCATTGACTCACAGCAGAACAGCCATAAGGTGCCCGATGCAGCAATAGACCCATGGAGACAAGTCGGCTGGAGGACGATGTATTGAATCGCGACGCAATTTGAGTGTTCCATCGTCATTAGGAGGCCCTGAATGTTAGAATTAACTATCAGTTTTTCGTCCCATTCGATAATCTAGACTCACGGGAGAACGACCATAAGGTGCACGAGGCGGCAATAGACCCATGGAGACAAGTAGGCTGGAGGACGATGTATTGAATCGCGACGCAATTTGAGTGTTCCATCGTCATTAGGTGGCCCTGAACGTAACAATTCACTATCAGTTTTTCGTTCGATTCGAAAATCTTTGACTCACAGCAGTACGGCCATAAGGTGCCCGATGCAGCAACAGACCCATGGAGACAAGTCGGCTGGAGGACGATGTATTGAATCGGGACGCAATTTGAGTGATCCATCGTCATTAGGTGGCCCTGAACGTTACAATTCACTATCAGCTCTTCGTCGCATTCGATAATCTAGACTCGCAGCAGAACGGCCATAAGTTGCCCGAGGCAGCAATAGACCCATGGAGACAAGTCTGCTGGAGGACGATGTATTGAATCGGGACCCAATTTGAGTGATCCATCGTCATTAGGTGGCCATGAATGTTACAATTCACTATCTGTTTTTCGTCCGATTCGAAAATCTTTGAGTCACAGCAGAACGACCATAAGGTGCCCGAGGCAGCAATAAACCCATGGAGACAGGTCTTCTGGAGGACGATGTATTGAATCGGGACGCAATTTGAGTGATCCATCGTCATTAGGTGGCCCTGAACGTTACAATTCACTATCAGCTCTTCGTCGCATTCGATAATCTAGACTCGCAGCAGAACGGCCATAAGTTGCCCGAGGCAGCAATAGACCCATGGACACAAGTCGGCTGGAGGACGATGTATTGAATCGGGACGCAATTTGAGTGATCCATCGTCATTAGGTGGCCCTGAACGTTACAATTCACTATCTGTTTTTCGTCCGATTCGAAAATCTTTGACTCACAGCAGAACGGCCATAAGGTGCCCGAGGCAGCAATAGACCCATGGAGACAAGTCTGCTGGAGGACGATGTATTGAATCGGGACGCAATTTGAGTGATCCATCGTCATTAGGTTGCCCTGAACGTTACAATTCACTATCAGTTTTTCGTCGCATTCGATAATCTAGACTCACAGCAGAACGGCCATAAGGTGCCCGACTCAGCTATAGACCCATGGAGTCAAGTAGGTTGGAGGACGATGTATTGAATCGGGACGCTATTTGAGTGATCCATCGTCCTTAGGTGGCCCTGAAAGTTACAATTCACTATCAGTTTTCGTCCGAATCGAAAATCTTTGACTCACAGCAGAACTGCCATAAGGTGCCCGATGCAGGAACAGACCCATGGAGACAAGTCGGCTGGAGGACGATGTATTGAATCGGGACGCAATTTGAGTGATCCATCATCATTAGGTGGCCCTGAACGATACAATTCACTATCAGATCTTCGTCCGATTCGAAAATCTTTGACCCACAGCAGAACGGCCATAAGGTGCCCGAGGCAGCAATAGACCCATGCAGACAAGTCGGCTGGAGGACGATGTATTGAATCGGGCCGCAATTTGAGTGATCCATCGTCATTAGGTGGCCCTGAAAGTTACAATTCACTATCAGTTTTTCGTCCGAATCGAAAATCATTGACTCACAGCAGAACAGCCATAAGGTGCCCGATGGAGCAATAGACCCATGGAGACAAGTCGGCTGGAGGACGATGTATTGAATCGCGACGCAATTTGAGTGTTCCATCGTCATTAGGAGGCCCTGAATGTTAGAATTAACTATCAGTTTTTCGTCCCATTCGATAATCTAGACTCACGGGAGAACGACCATAAGGTGCACGAGGCAGCAATAGACCCATGGAGACAAGTAGGCTGGAGGACGATGTATTGAATCGCGACGCAATTTGAGTGTTCCATCGTCATTAGGAGGCCCTGAATGTTAGAATTAACTACCAGTTTTTCGTCCCATTCGATAATCTAGACTCACGGGAGAACGACTATAAGGTGCCCGAGGCAGCAATAGACCCATGGAGACAAGTCGCCTGCAGGACGATGTATTGAATCGGGACGCAATTTGAGTGATCCATCGTCATTAGGTGGCCCTGAAAGTTACAATTCACTATCAGTTTTTCGTCCGATTCGAAAATCTTTGACTCACAGCAGAACGGCCATAAGGTGCCCGATGCAGCAATAGACCCATGGAGACAAGTCGGCTGGAGGACGATGTATTGAATCGGGACGCAATTTGAGTGATCCATCGTCATTAGGTGGCCATAAAAGTTACAATTCACTATCAGTTTTTCGTCCGATTCGAAAATCTTTGACTCACAGCAGAACGGCCATAAGGTGCCCGATGCAGCAATAGACCCATGGAGACAAGTCGGCTGGAGGACGATGTATTGAATCGGGACGCAATTTGAGAGATCCATCGTCATTAGGTGGCCCTGAACGTTACAATTCACTATCAGATCTTCGTCCTATTCGAAAATCTTTGACCCACAGCAGAACGGCCATAAGGTGCCCGAGGCAGCAATAGACCCATGGAGACAAGTCGGCTGGAGGACGATGTATTGAATCGGGACGCAATTTGAGTGATCCATCGTCATTAGGTGGCCCTGAAACTTACAATTCACTATCTGTTTTTCGTCCGATTCGAAAATCTTTGACTCACAGCAGAACGGCCATAAGGTGCCCGAGGCAGCAATAGACCCATGGAGACATGTCTGCAGGATGACGATGTATTGAATCGCGACGCAATTTGAGTGATCCATCGTCTTTAGGAGGCCATGAATGTTAGAATTAACTATCAGTTTTTCGTCCCATTCGATAATCTAGACTCACGGGAGAACGACCATAAGGTGCCCGAGGCAGCAATAGACCCATGGAGACAAGTCGGCTAGAGGACGATGTAATGAATCGGGACGCAATTTGAGTGATCCATCGTCATTAGGTGGCCCTGAACGTTACAATTCACTATCTGTTTTTCGTCCGATTCGAAAATCTTTGACTCACAGCAGAACGGCCATAAGGTGCCCGAGGCAGCAATAGACCCATGGAGACATGTCTGCAGGATGACGATGTATTGAATCGCGACGCAATTTGAGTGATCCATCGTCATTAGGAGGCCATGAATGTTAGAATTAACTATCAGTTTTTCGTCCCATTCGATAATCTAGACTCACGGGAGAACGACCATAAGGTGCCCGAGGCAGCAATAGACCCATGGAGACAAGTCGGCTAGAGGACGATGTAATGAATCGGGACGCAATTTGAGTGATCCATCGTCATTAGGTGGCCCTGAGAGTTACAATTCACTATCAGTATTTCGTCCGATTCGAAAATCTTTGACTCACAGCAGAACGGCCATAAGGTGCCCGATGCAGCAATAGACCCATGGAGACAAGTCTGCTGGAGGACGATGTATTGAATCGGGACCCAATTTGAGTGATCCATCGTCATTAGGTGGCCATGAATTTTACAATTCACTATCTGTTTTTCGTCCGATTCGAAAATCTTTGAGTCACAGCAGAAGGACCATAAGGTGCCCGAGGCAGCAATAGACCCATGGAGACAAGTCTGCTGGAGGACGATGTATTGAATCGGGACGCAATTTGAGTGATCCATCGTCATTAGGTGGCCCTGAACGTTACAATTCACTATCAGCTCTTCGTCGCATTCGATAATCTAGTCTCGCAGCAGAACGGCCATAAGGTGCCCGAGGCAGCAATAGACCCATGGACACAAGTCGGCTGGAGGACGATGTATTGAATCGGGACGCAATTTGAGTGATCCATCGTCATTAGGTGGCCCTGAACGTTACAATTCACTATCTGTTTTTCGTCCGATTCGAAAATCTTTGACTCACAGCAGAACGGCCATAAGGTGCCCGATGCAGCAATAGACCCAAGGAGACAAGTCGGCTGGAGGACGATGTATTGAATCGGGACGCAATTTGACTGATCCATCGTCATTAGGTGGCCCTGAAAGTTACAATCACTATCAGTTTTTCGTCCGTTTCGAATATCTTTGACTCACAGCAGAACGGCCATAAGGTGCCCGATGCAGCAATAGACCCATGGAGACAAGTCTGCTGGAGGACGATGTATTGAATCGGGACCCAATTTGAGTGATCCATCGTCATTAGGTGGCCATGAATGTTACAATTCACTATCTGTTTTTCGTCCGATTCGAAAATCTTTGAGTCACAGCAGAACGACCATAAGGTGCCCGAGGCAGCAATAAACCCATGGAGACAGGTCTTCTGGAGGACGATGTATTGAATCGGGACGCAATTTGAGTGATCCATCGTCATTAGGTGGCCCTGAACGTTACAATTCACTATCAGCTCTTCGTCGCATTCGATAATCTAGAGTCGCAGCAGAACGGCCATAAGTTGCCCGAGGCAGCAATAGACCCATGGACACAAGTCGGCTGGAGGACGATGTATTGAATCGGGACGCAATTTGAGTGATCCATCGTCATTAGGTGGCCCTGAACGTTACAATTCACTATCTGTTTTTCGTCCGATTCGAAAATCTTTGACTCACAGCAGAACGGCCATAAGGTGCCCGAGGCAGCAATAGACCCATGGAGACAAGTCTGCTGGAGGACGATGTATTGAATCGGGACGCAATTTGAGTGATCCATCGTCATTAGGTTGCCCTGAACGTTACAATTCACTATCAGTTTTTCGTCGCATTCGATAATCTAGACTCACAGCAGAATGGCCATAAGGTGCCCGAGGCAGCAATAGACCCATGGGGACAAGTCGGCTGGAGGACGATGTATTGAATCGGGACGCAATTTGAGTGATCCATCGTCATTAGGTGGCCCTGAATGTTACAATTCACTATCAGTTTTTCGTCCGATTCGAAAATCTTTGACTCGCAGCAGAACGGCCGTAAGGTACCCGAGGCAGCAATAGACCGATGGAGACAAGTCAGCAGGATGACGATGTATTGAATCGCGACGCAATTTGAGTGTTCCCTAGTCATTAGGAGGCCCTGAATGTAAGAATTAACTATCAGTTTTTCGTCCCATTCGATAATCTAGACTCACGGGAGAACGACCATAAGGTGCCCGAGGCAGCAATAGACCCATGGAGACAAGTCTGCTGGAGGACGATGTATTGAATCGGGACGCAATTTGAGTGATCCATCGTCATTAGGTGGCCCTGAACGTAACAATTCACTATCAGTTTTTCGTTCGATTCGAAAATCTTTGACTCACAGCAGTACGGCCATAAGGTGCCCGATGCAGCAACAGACCCATGGAGACAAGTCGGCTGGAGGACGATGTATTGAATCGGGACGCAATTTGAGTGATCCATCGTCATTAGGTGGCCCTGAACGTTACAATTCACTATCAGTTTTTCGTCCGATTCGAAAATCTTTGACTCACAGCAGTACGGCCATAAGGTGCCCGAGGCAGCAATAGACCCATGGAGACAAGTCTGCTGGAGGACTATGTATTGAATCGGGACGCAATTTGAGTGATCCATCGTCATTAGGTGGCCCTGAACGTTACAATTCACTATCAGTTTTTCGTCGCATTCGATAATCTAGACTCACAGCAGAACGGCCATAAGGTGCCCGACTCAGCTATAGACCCATGGAGTCAAGTAGGTTGGAGGACGATGTATTGAATCGGGACGCTATTTGAGTGATCCATCGTCCTTAGGTGGCCCTGAAAGTTACAATTCACTATCAGTTTTCGTCCGAATCGAAAATCTTTGACTCACAGCAGAACTGCCATAAGGTGCCCGATGCAGGAACAGACCCATGGAGACAAGTCGGCTGGAGGACGATGTATTGAATCGGGACGCAATTTGAGTGATCCATCGTCATAAGGTGGCCCTGAAAGTTACAATTCACTATCAGTTTTTCGTCCGAATCGAAAATCATTGACTCACAGCAGAACAGCCATAAGGTGCCCGATGGAGCAATAGACCCATGGAGACAAGTCGGCTGGAGGACGATGTATTGAATCGCGACGCAATTTGAGTGTTCCATCGTCATTAGGAGGCCCTGAATGTTAGAATTAACTATCAGTTTTTCGTCCCATTCGATAATCTAGACTCACGGGAGAACGACTATAAGGTGCCCGAGGCAGCAATAGACCCATGGAGACAAGTCGCCTGCAGGACGATGTATTGAATCGGGACGCAATTTGAGTGATCCATCGTCATTAGGTGGCCCTGAAAGTTACAATTCACTATCAGTTTTTCGTCCGATTCGAAAATCTTTGACTCACAGCAGAACGGCCATAAGGTGCCCGATGCAGCAATAGACCCATGGAGACAAGTCGGCTGGAGGACGATGTATTGAATCGGGACGCAATTTGAGTGATCCATCGTCATTAGGTGGCCATAAAAGTTACAATTCACTATCAGTTTTTCGTCCGATTCGAAAATCTTTGACTCACAGCAGAACGGCCATAAGGTGCCCGATGCAGCAATAGACCCATGGAGACAAGTCGGCTGGAGGACGATGTATTGAATCGGGACGCAATTTGAGAGATCCATCGTCATTAGGTGGCCCTGAACGTTACAATTCACTATCAGATCTTCGTCCTATTCGAAAATCTTTGACCCACAGCAGAACGGCCATAAGGTGCCCGAGGCAGCAATAGACCCATGGAGACAAGTCGGCTGGAGGACGATGTATTGAATCGGGACGCAATTTGAGTGATCCATCGTCATTAGGTGGCCCTGAAACTTACAATTCACTATCTGTTTTTCGTCCTATTCGAAAATCTTTGACTCACAGCAGAACGGCCATAAGGTGCCCGAGGCAGCAATAGACCCATGGAGACATGTCTGCAGGATGACGATGTATTGAATCGCGACGCAATTTGAGTGATCCATCGTCTTTAGGAGGCCATGAATGTTAGAATTAACTATCAGTTTTTCGTCCCATTCGATAATCTAGACTCACGGGAGAACGACCATAAGGTGCCCGAGGCAGCAATAGACCCATGGAAACAAGTCGGCTAGAGGACGATGTAATGAATCGGGACGCAATTTGAGTGATCCATCGTCATTAGGTGGCCCTGAACGTTACAATTCACTATCTGTTTTTCGTCCGATTCGAAAATCTTTGACTCACAGCAGAACGGCCATAAGGTGCCCGAGGCAGCAATAGACCCATGGAGACATGTCTGCAGGATGACGATGTATTGAATCGCGACGCAATTTGAGTGATCCATCGTCATTAGGAGGCCCTGAATGTTAGAATTAACTATCAGTTTTTCGTCCCATTCGATAATCTAGACTCACGGGAGAACGACCATAAGGTGCCCGAGGCAGCAATAGACCCATGGAGACAAGTCGGCTAGAGGACGATGTAATGAATCGGGACGCAATTTGAGTGATCCATCGTCATTAGGTGGCCCTGAACGTTACAGTTCACTATCAGTTTTTCTTCCGATTCGAAAATCTTTGACTCACAGCAGAACGGCCATAATGTGCCCGAGGCAGCAATAGAACCATGGAGACTAGTCTGCTGGAGCACGAGGTATTGAATCGGGACGCAATTTGAGTGTTCAATCGTCATTAGGAGGCGCTGAACGTTACAATTCACTATCAGTTTTTCGTCCGATTCGAAAATCTTTGACTCACAGCAGAACGGCCATGAGGTGCCCGATGCAGCAATAGACCCATGGAGACAAGTCTGCTGGAGGACGATGTATTGAATCGGGACGCAATTTGAGTGATCCATCGTCATTAGGTGGCCCTGAACGTTACAATTCACTATCAGTTTTTCGTCGCATTCGATAATCTAGACTCACAGCAGAACGGCCATAAGGTGCCCGACTCAGCAATAGACCCATGGAGTCAAGTAGGTTGGAGAACGATGTATTGAATCGGGCCGCTATTTGAGTGATCCATCGTCATTAGGTGGCCCTGAAAGTTACAATTCACTATCAGTTTTCGTCCGAATCGAAAATCTTTGACTCACAGCAGAACTGCCATAAGGTGCCCGATGCAGGAATAGACCCATGGAGACAAGTCGGCTGGAGGACGATGTATTGAATCGGGACGCAATTTGAGTGATCCATCATCATTAGGTGGCCCTGAACGTTACAATTCACTATCAGATCTTCGTCCGATTCGAAAATCATTGACTCACAGCAGAACAGCCATAAGGTGCCCGATGCAGCAATAGACCCATGGAGACAAGTCGGCTGGAGGACGATGTATTGAATCGCGACGCAATTTGAGTGTTCCATCGTCATTAGGAGGCCCTGAATGTTAGAATTAACTATCAGTTTTTCGTCCCATTCGATAATCTAGACTCACGGGAGAACGACCATAAGGTGCACGAGGCGGCAATAGACCCATGGAGACAAGTAGGCTGGAGGACGATGTATTGAATCGCGACGCAATTTGAGTGTTCCATCGTCATTAGGTGGCCCTGAACGTAACAATTCACTATCAGTTTTTCGTTCGATTCGAAAATCTTTGACTCACAGCAGTACGGCCATAAGGTGCCCGATGCAGCAACAGACCCATGGAGACAAGTCGGCTGGAGGTCGATGTATTGAATCGGGACGCAATTTGAGTGATCCATCGTCATTAGGTGGCCCTGAACGTTACAATTCACTATCAGTTTTTCGTCCGATTCGAAAATCTTTGACTCACAGCAGTACGGCCATAAGGTGCCCGAGGCAGCAATAGACCCATGGAGACAAGTCTGCTGGAGGACTATGTATTGAATCGGGACGCAATTTGAGTGATCCATCGTCATTAGGTGGCCCTGAACGTTACAATTCACTATCAGTTTTTCGTCGCATTCGATAATCTAGACTCACAGCAGAACGGCCATAAGGTGCCCGACTCAGCTATAGACCCATGGAGTCAAGTAGGTTGGAGGACGATGTATTGAATCGGGACGCTATTTGAGTGATCCATCGTCCTTAGGTGGCCCTGAAAGTTACAATTCACTATCAGTTTTCGTCCGAATCGAAAATCTTTGACTCACAGCAGAACTGCCATAAGGTGCCCGATGCAGGAACAGACCCATGGAGACAAGTCGGCTGGAGGACGATGTATTGAATCGGGACGCAAATTGAGTGATCCATCATCATTAGGTGGCCCTGAACGATACAATTCACTATCAGATCTTCGTCCGATTCGAAAATCTTTGACCCACAGCAGAACGGCCATAAGGTGCCCGAGGCAGCAATAGACCCATGCAGACAAGTCGGCTGGAGGACGATGTATTGAATCGGGCCGCAATTTGAGTGATCCATCCTCATTAGGTGGCCCTGAAAGTTACAATTCACTATCAGTTTTTCGTCCGAATCGAAAATCATTGACTCACAGCAGAACAGCCATAAGGTGCCCGATGGAGCAATAGACCCATGGAGACAAGTCGGCTGGAGGACGATGTATTGAATCGCGACGCAATTTGAGTGTTCCATCGTCATTAGGAGGCCCTGAATGTTAGAATTAACTATCAGTTTTTCGTCCCATTCGATAATCTAGACTCACGGGAGAACGACCATAAGGTGCACGAGGCAGCAATAGACCCATGGAGACAAGTAGGCTGGAGGACGATGTATTGAATCGCGACGCAATTTGAGTGTTCCATCGTCATTAGGAGGCCCTGAATGTTAGAATTAACTACCAGTTTTTCGTCCCATTCGATAATCTAGACTCACGGGAGAACGACTATAAGGTGCCCGAGGCAGCAATAGACCCATGGAGACAAGTCGCCTGCAGGACGATGTATTGAATCGGGACGCAATTTGAGTGATCCATCGTCATTAGGTGGCCCTGAAAGTTACAATTCACTATCAGTTTTTCGTCCGATTCGAAAATCTTTGACTCACAGCAGAACGGCCATAAGGTGCCCGATGCAGCAATAGACCCATGGAGACAAGTCGGCTGGAGGACGATGTATTGAATCGGGACGCAATTTGAGTGATCCATCGTCATTAGGTGGCCATAAAAGTTACAATTCACTATCAGTTTTTCGTCCGATTCGAAAATCTTTGACTCACAGCAGAACGGCCATAAGGTGCCCGATGCAGCAATAGACCCATGGAGACAAGTCGGCTGGAGGACGATGTATTGAATCGGGACGCAATTTGAGAGATCCATCGTCATTAGGTGGCCCTGAACGTTACAATTCACTATCAGATCTTCGTCCTATTCGAAAATCTTTGACCCACAGCAGAACGGCCATAAGGTGCCCGAGGCAGCAATAGACCCATGGAGACAAGTCGGCTGGAGGACGATGTATTGAATCGGGACGCAATTTGAGTGATCCATCGTCATTAGGTGGCCCTGAAACTTACAATTCACTATCTGTTTTTCGTCCGATTCGAAAATCTTTGACTCACAGCAGAACGGCCATAAGGTGCCCGAGGCAGCAATAGACCCATGGAGACATGTCTGCAGGATGACGATGTATTGAATCGCGACGCAATTTGAGTGATCCATCGTCTTTAGGAGGCCATGAATGTTAGAATTAACTATCAGTTGTTCGTCCCATTCGATAATCTAGACTCACGGGAGAACGACCATAAGGTGCCCGAGGCAGCAATAGACCCATGGAGACAAGTCGGCTAGAGGACGATGTAATGAATCGGGACGCAATTTGAGTGATCCATCGTCATTAGGTGGCCCTGAACGTTACAATTCACTATCTGTTTTTCGTCCGATTCGAAAATCTTTGACTCACAGCAGAACGGCCATAAGGTGCCCGAGGCAGCAATAGACCCATGGAGACATGTCTGCAGGATGACGATGTATTGAATCGCGACGCAATTTGAGTGATCCATCGTCATTAGGAGGCCCTGAATGTTAGAATTAACTATCAGTTTTTCGTCCCATTCGATAATCTAGACTCACGGGAGAACGACCATAAGGTGCCCGAGGCAGCAATAGACCCATGGAGACAAGTCGGCTAGAGGACGATGTAATGAATCGGGACGCAATTTGAGTGATCCATCGTCATTAGGTGGCCCTGAACGTTACAGTTCACTATCAGTTTTTCTTCCGATTCGAAAATCTTTGACTCACAGCAGAACGGCCATAATGTGCCCGAGGCAGCAATAGAACCATGGAGACTAGTCTGCTGGAGCACGAGGTATTGAATCGGGACGCAATTTGAGTGTTCAATCGTCATTAGGAGGCGCTGAACGTTACAATTCACTATCAGTTTTTCGTCCGATTCGAAAATCTTTGACTCACAGCAGAACTGTCATGAGGTGCCCGATGCAGCAATAGACCCATGGAGACAAGTCTGCTGGAGGACGATGTATTGAATCGGGACGCAATTTGAGTGATCCATCGTCATTAGGTGGCCCTGAACGTTACAATTCACTATCAGTTTTTCGTCGCATTCGATAATCTAGACTCACAGCAGAACGGCCATAAGGTGCCCGACTCAGCAATAGACCCATGGAGTCAAGTAGGTTGGAGAACGATGTATTGAATCGGGCCGCTATTTGAGTGATCCATCGTCATTAGGTGGCCCTGAAAGTTACAATTCACTATCAGTTTTCGTCCGAATCGAAAATCTTTGACTCACAGCAGAACTGCCATAAGGTGCCCGATGCAGGAATAGACCCATGGAGACAAGTCGGCTGGAGGACGATGTATTGAATCGGGACGCAATTTGAGTGATCCATCATCATTAGGTGGCCCTGAACGTTACAATTCACTATCAGATCTTCGTCCGATTCGAAAATCATTGACTCACAGCAGAACAGCCATAAGGTGCCCGATGCAGCAATAGACCCATGGAGACAAGTCGGCTGGAGGACGATGTATTGAATCGCGACGCAATTTGAGTGTTCCATCGTCATTAGGAGGCCCTGAATGTTAGAATTAACTATCAGTTTTTCGTCCCATTCGATAATCTAGACTCACGGGAGAACGACCATAAGGTGCACGAGGCAGCAATAGACCCATGGAGACAAGTAGGCTGGAGGACGATGTATTGAATCGCGACGCAATTTGAGTGTTCCATCGTCATTAGGAGGCCCTGAATGTTAGAATTAACTACCAGTTTTTCGTCCCATTCGATATTCTAGACTCACGGGAGAACGACTATAAGGTGCCCGAGGCAGCAATAGACCCATGGAGACAAGTCGGCTGCAGGACGATGTATTGAATCGGGACGCAATTTGAGTGATCCATCGTCATTAGGTGGCCCTGAAAGTTACAATTCACTATCAGTTTTTCGTCCGATTCGAAAATCTTTGACTCACAGCAGAACGGCCATAAGGTGCCCGATGCAGCAATAGACCCATGGAGACAAGTCGGCTGGAGGACGATGTATTGAATCGGGACGCAATTTGAGTGATCCATCGTCATTAGGTGGCCATAAAAGTTACAATTCACTATCAGTTTTTCGTCCGATTCGAAAATCTTTGAATCACAGCAGAACGGCCATAAGGTGCCCGAGGCAGCAATAGACCCATGGAGACAAGTCTGCTGGAGGACGATGTATTGAATCGGGACCCAATTTGAGTGATCCTTCGTCATTAGGTGGCCCTGAATGTTACAATTCACTATCAGTTTTTCGTCGCATTCGATAATCTAGACTCACAGCAGAACGGCCATAATGTGCCCGAGGCAGCAATAGACCCATGGAGTCAAGTCGGCTGGAGGACGATGTATTGAATTGGGACGCAATTTGTGTGGTCCATCCTCATTAGGTGGCCCTGAATGTTACAATTCACTATCAGTTTTTCGTCCGATTCGAAAATCTTTGACTCACAGCAGAACTGCCATAAGGTGCCCGAGGCAGCAATAGACCCATGGAGACAAGTCGGCTGGAGGACGATGTATTGAATCGGGACGCAATTTGAGTGATCCATCGTCATTAGGTGGCCCTGAATGTTACAATTCACTATCAGTTTTTCGTCAGATTTGAAAATCTTTGAGTCACAGCAGAACGGCCAAAAGGTGCACGAGGCTGCAATAGACCCATGGAGACAAGTCTGCTGGAGGACGATGTATTGAATCGGGACGCAATTTGAGTGATTCATCATCATTAGGTGGCCCTGAAGGTTACAATTCACTATCAGTTCTTCGTCCGATTCGAAAATCTTTGACCCACAGCAGAACGGCCATAAGGTGCCCGAGGCAGCAATAGACCCATGGAGACAAGTCGGCTGGAGGACGATGTATTGAATCGGGACGCAATTTGAGTGATCCATCGTCATTAGGTGGCCCTGAAAGTTACAATTCACTATCAGTTTTTCGTCCGATTCGAAAGTCTTTGACTCTCAGCAGAACGGCCATAAGGTGCCCGATGCAGCAATAGACCCATGGAGACAAGTCGGCTGGAGGACGATGTATTGAATCGGGACCCAATTTGAGTGATCCATCGTCATTAGGTGGCCATGAATGTTACAATTCACTATCTGTTTTTCGTCCGATTCGAAAATCTTTGAGTCACAGCAGAACGACCATAAGGTGCCCGAGGCAGCAATAGACCCATGGAGACAAGTCTGCTGGAGGACGATGTATTGAATCGGGACGCAATTTGAGTGATCCATCGTCATTAGGTGGCCCTGAACGTTACAATTCACTATCAGTTTACTGTCCGATTCGAAAATCTTTGACTCACAGCAGAACGGCCATAAGGTGCCGAGGCAGCAATAGACCCATGGAGACTAGTCTGCTGGAGGACGATGTATTGAATCGGGACGCAATTTGAGTGATCCATCGTCATTAGGTGTCCCTGAACGTTACAATTCACTATCAGTTCTTCGTCGCATTCGATAATCTAGACTCGCAGCAGAACGGCCATAAGGTGCCCGAGGCAGCAATAGACCCATGGACACAGGTCGGCTGGAGGACGATGTATTGAATCGGGACGCAATTTGAGTGATCCATCGTCATTAGGTGGCCCTGAACGTTACAATTCACTATCAGTTTTTCGTCCGATTCGAAAATCTTTGACTCACAGCAGAACGGCCATAATGTGCCAGAGGCAGCAATAGACCCATGGAGACTAGTCTGCTGGAGCAGGAGGTATTGAATCGGGACGCAATTTGAGTGATCCATCGTCATTAGGTGGCCCTGAACGTTACAATTCACTATCAGTTTACCGTCCGATTCGAAAATCTTTGACTCATAGCAGAACGGCCATAAGGTGCCCGAGGCAGCAATAGACCCATGGAGACAAGTCGGCTGGACGACGATGTATTGAATCGGGACGTAATTTGAGTGATCCATCGTCATTAGGTGGCCCTGAAAGTTACAATTCACTATCAGTTTTTCGTCCGATTCGAAAATCTTTGACTCACAGCAGAACGGCCATAAGGTGCCCGAGGCAGCAATAGACCCATGGAGACATGTCTGCAGGATGACGATGTATTGAATCGCGACGCAATTTGAGTGATCCATCGTCATTAGCAGGCCCTGAATGTTAGAATTAACTATCAGTTTTTCGTCCCATTCGATAATCTAGACTCACGGGAGGACGACCATAAGGTGCCCGAGGCAGCAATAGACCCATGGAGACAAGTCGGCTAGAGGACGATGTAATGAATCGGGACGCAAATTGAGTGATCCATCGTCATTAGGTGGCCCTGAACGTTACAATTCACTATCAGTTTTTCTTCCGATTCGAAAATCTTTGACTCACAGCAGTACGGCTATACTGTGCCCGAGGCAGCAATAGACCCATGGAGACTAGTCTGCTGGAGCACGAGGTATTGAATCGGGACGCAATTTGAGTGTTCCATCGTCATTAGGAGGCGCTGAACGTTACAATTCACTACCAGTTTTTCGTCCGATTCGAAAATCTTTGACTCACAGCAGAACGGCCATAAGGTGCCCGATGCAGCAATAGACCCATGGAGACAAGTCGGCTGGAGGACGATGTATTGAATCGGGACGCAATTTGAGAGATCCATCGTCATTAGGTGGCCCTGAACGTTACAATTCACTATCAGATCTTCGTCCTATTCGAAAATCTTTGACCCACAGCAGAACGGCCATAAGGTGCCCGAGGCAGCAATAGACCCATGGAGACAAGTCGGCTGGAGGACGATGTATTGAATCGGGACGCAATTTGAGTGATCCATCGTCATTAGGTGGCCCTGAAACTTACAATTCACTATCTGTTTTTCGTCCGATTCGAAAATCTTTGACTCACAGCAGAACGGCCATAAGGTGCCCGAGGCAGCAATAGACCCATGGAGACATGTCTGCAGGATGACGATGTATTGAATCGCGACGCAATTTGAGTGATCCATCGTCTTTAGGAGGCCATGAATGTTAGAATTAACTATCAGTTTTTCGTCCCATTCGATAATCTAGACTCACGGGAGAACGACCATAAGGTGCCCGAGGCAGCAATAGACCCATGGAGACAAGTCGGCTAGAGGACGATGTAATGAATCGGGACGCAATTTGAGTGATCCATCGTCATTAGGTGGCCCTGAACGTTACAATTCACTATCTGTTTTTCGTCCGATTCGAAAATCTTTGACTCACAGCAGAACGGCCATAAGGTGCCCGAGGCAGCAATAGACCCATGGAGACATGTCTGCAGGATGACGATGTATTGAATCGCGACGCAATTTGAGTGATCCATCGTCATTAGGAGGCCCTGAATGTTAGAATTAACTATCAGTTTTTCGTCGCATTCGATAATCTAGACTCACGGGAGAACGACCATAAGGTGCCCGAGGCAGCAATAGACCCATGGAGACAAGTCGGCTAGAGGACGATGTAATGAATCGGGACGCAATTTGAGTGATCCATCGTCATTAGGTGGCCCTGAACGTTACAGTTCACTATCAGTTTTTCTTCCGATTCGAAAATCTTTGACTCACAGCAGAACGGCCATAATGTGCCCGAGGCAGCAATAGAACCATGGAGACTAGTCTGCTGGAGCACGAGGTATTGAATCGGGACGCAATTTGAGTGTTCAATCGTCATTAGGAGGCGCTGAACGTTACAATTCACTATCAGTTTTTCGTCCGATTCGAAAATCTTTGACTCACAGCAGAACGGCCATGAGGTGCCCGATGCAGCAATAGACCCATGGAGACAAGTCTGCTGGAGGACGATGTATTGAATCGGGACGCAATTTGAGTGATCCATCGTCATTAGGTGGCCCTGAACGTTACAATTCACTATCAGTTTTTCGTCGCATTCGATAATCTAGACTCACAGCAGAACGGCCATAAGGTGCCCGACTCAGCAATAGACCCATGGAGTCAAGTAGGTTGGAGAACGATGTATTGAATCGGGCCGCTATTTGAGTGATCCATCGTCATTAGGTGGCCCTGAAAGTTACAATTCACTATCAGTTTTCGTCCGAATCGAAAATCTTTGACTCACAGCAGAACTGCCATAAGGTGCCCGATGCAGGAATAGACCCATGGAGACAAGTCGGCTGGAGGACGATGTATTGAATCGGGACGCAATTTGAGTGATCCATCATCATTAGGTGGCCCTGAACGTTACAATTCACTATCAGATCTTCGTCCGATTCGAAAATCATTGACTCACAGCAGAACAGCCATAAGGTGCCCGATGCAGCAATAGACCCATGGAGACAAGTCGGCTGGAGGACGATGTATTGAATCGCGACGCAATTTGAGTGTTCCATCGTCATTAGGAGGCCCTGAATGTTAGAATTAACTATCAGTTTTTCGTCCCATTCGATAATCTAGACTCACGGGAGAACGACCATAAGGTGCACGAGGCAGCAATAGACCCATGGAGACAAGTAGGCTGGAGGACGATGTATTGAATCGCGACGCAATTTGAGTGTTCCATCGTCATTAGGTGGCCCTGAACGTAACAATTCACTATCAGTTTTTCGTTCGATTCGAAAATCTTTGACTCACAGCAGTACGGCCATAAGGTGCCCGATGCAGCAACAGACCCATGGAGACAAGTCGGCTGGAGGACGATGTATTGAATCGGGACGCAATTTGAGTGATCCATCGTCATTAGGTGGCCCTGAACGTTACAATTCACTATCAGTTTTTCGTCCGATTCGAAAATCTTTGACTCACAGCAGTACGGCCATAAGGTGCCCGAGGCAGCAATAGACCCATGGAGACAAGTCTGCTGGAGGACTATGTATTGAATCGGGACGCAATTTGAGTGATCCATCGTCATTAGGTGGCCCTGAACGTTACAATTCACTATCAGTTTTTCGTCGCATTCGATAATCTAGACTCACAGCAGAACGGCCATAAGGTGCCCGACTCAGCTATAGACCCATGGAGTCAAGTAGGTTGGAGGACGATGTATTGAATCGGGACGCTATTTGAGTGATCCATCGTCCTTAGGTGGCCCTGAAAGTTACAATTCACTATCAGTTTTCGTCCGAATCGAAAATCTTTGACTCACAGCAGAACTGCCATAAGGTGCCCGATGCAGGAACAGACCCATGGAGACAAGTCGGCTGGAGGACGATGTATTGAATCGGGACGCAATTTGAGTGATCCATCATCATTAGGTGGCCCTGAACGATACAATTCACTATCAGATCTTCGTCCGATTCGAAAATCTTTGACCCACAGCAGAACGGCCATAAGGTGCCCGAGGCAGCAATAGACCCATGCAGACAAGTCGGCTGGAGGACGATGTATTGAATCGGGCCGCAATTTGAGTGATCCATCGTCATTAGGTGGCCCTGAAAGTTACAATTCACTATCAGTTTTTCGTCCGAATCGAAAATCATTGACTCACAGCAGAACAGCCATAAGGTGCCCGATGGAGCAATAGACCCATGGAGACAAGTCGGCTGGAGGACGATGTATTGAATCGGGACCCAATTTGAGTGATCCATCGTCATTAGGTGGCCATGAATGTTACAATTCACTATCTGTTTTTCGTCCGATTCGAAAATCTTTGAGTCACAGCAGAACGACCATAAGGTGCCCGAGGCAGCAATAGACCCATGGAGACAAGTCTGCTGGAGGACGATGTATTGAATCGGGACGCAATTTGAGTGATCCATCGTCATTAGGTGGCCCTGAACGTTACAATTCACTATCAGTTTACTGTCCGATTCGAAAATCTTTGACTCACAGCAGAACGGCCATAAGGTGCCGAGGCAGCAATAGACCCATGGAGACTAGTCTGCTGGAGGACGATGTATTGAATCGGGACGCAATTTGAGTGATCCATCGTCATTAGGTGGCCCTGAAAGTTACAATTCACTATCAGTTTTTCGTCCGATTCGAAAATCTTTGACTCACAGCAGAACGGCCATAAGGTGCCCGATGCAGCAATAGACCCATGGAGACAAGTCGGCTGGTGGACGATGTATTGAATCGGGACGCAATTTGAGTGATCCATCGTCATTAGGTGGCCATAAAAGTTACAATTCACTATCAGCTTTTCGTCCGATTCGAAAATCTTTGACTCACAGCAGAACGGCCATAAGGTGCCCGATGCAGCAATAGACCCATGGAGACAAGTCGGCTGGAGGACGATGTATTGAATCGGGACGCAATTTGAGAGATCCATCGTCATTAGGTGGCCCTGAACGTTACAATTCACTATCAGATCTTCGTACTATTCGAAAATCTTTGACCCACAGCAGAACGGCCATAAGGTGCCCGAGGCAGCAATAGACCCATGGAGACAAGTCGGCTGGAGGACGATGTATTGAATCGGGACGCAATTTGAGTGATCCATCGTCATTAGGTGGCCCTGAAACTTACAATTCACTATCTGTTTTTCGTCCGATTCGAAAATCTTTGACTCACAGCAGAACGGCCATAAGGTGCCCGAGGCAGCAATAGACCCATGGAGACATGTCTGCAGGATGACGATGTATTGAATCGCGACGCAATTTGAGTGATCCATCGTCTTTAGGAGGCCATGAATGTTAGAATTAACTATCAGTTTTTCGTCCCATTCGATAATCTAGACTCACGGGAGAACGACCATAAGGTGCCCGAGGCAGCAATAGACCCATGGAGACAAGTCGGCTAGAGGACGATGTAATGAATCGGGACGCAATTTGAGTGATCCATCGTCATTAGGTGGCCCTGAACGTTACAATTCACTATCTGTTTTTCGTCCGATTCGAAAATCTTTGACTCACAGCAGAACGGCCATAAGGTGCCCGAGGCAGCAATAGACCCATGGAGACATGTCTGCAGGATGACGATGTATTGAATCGCGACGCAATTTGAGTGATCCATCGTCATTAGGAGGCCCTGAATGTTAGAATTAACAATCAGTTTTTCGTCCCATTCGATAATCTAGACTCACGGGAGAACGACCATAAGGTGCCCGAGGCAGCAATAGACCCATGGAGACAAGTCGGCTAGAGGACGATGTAATGAATCGGGACGCAATTTGAGTGATCCATCGTCATTAGGTGGCCCTGAACGTTACAGTTCACTATCAGTTTTTCTTCCGATTCGAAAATCTTTGACTCACAGCAGAACGGCCATAATGTGCCCGAGGCAGCAATAGAACCATGGAGACTAGTCTGCTGGAGCACGAGGTATTGAATCGGGACGCAATTTGAGTGTTCAATCGTCATTAGGAGGCGCTGAACGTTACAATTCACTATCAGTTTTTCGTCCGATTCGAAAATCTTTGACTCACAGCAGAACGGCCATGAGGTGCCCGATGCAGCAATAGACCCATGGAGACAAGTCTGCTGGAGGACGATGTATTGAATCGGGACGCAATTTGAGTGATCCATCGTCATTAGGTGGCCCTGAACGTTACAATTCACTATCAGTTTTTCGTCGCATTCGATAATCTAGACTCACAGCAGAACGGCCATAAGGTGCCCGACTCAGCAATAGACCCATGGAGTCAAGTAGGTTGGAGAACGATGTATTGAATCGGGCCGCTATTTGAGTGATCCATCGTCATTAGGTGGCCCTGAAAGTTGCAATTCACTATCAGTTTTCGTCCGAATCGAAAATCTTTGACTCACAGCAGAACTGCCATAAGGTGCCCGATGCAGGAATAGACCCATGGAGACAAGTCGGCTGGAGGACGATGTATTGAATCGGGACGCAATTTGAGTGATCCATCATCATTAGGTGGCCCTGAACGTTACAATTCACTATCAGATCTTCGTCCGATTCGAAAATCATTGACTCACAGCAGAACAGCCATAAGGTGCCCGATGCAGCAATAGACCCATGGAGACAAGTCGGCTGGAGGACGATGTATTGAATCGCGACGCAATTTGAGTGTTCCATCGTCATTAGGAGGCCCTGAATGTTAGAATTAACTATCAGTTTTTCGTCCCATTCGATAATCTAGACTCACGGGAGAACGACCATAAGGTGCACGAGGCAGCAATAGACCCATGGAGACAAGTAGGCTGGAGGACGATGTATTGAATCGCGACGCAATTTGAGTGTTCCATCGTCATTAGGAGGCCCTGAATGTTAGAATTAACTACCAGTTTTTCGTCCCATTCGATATTCTAGACTCACGGGAGAACGACTATAAGGTGCCCGAGGCAGCAATAGACCCATGGAGACAAGTCGGCTGCAGGACGATGTATTGAATCGGGACGCAATTTGAGTGATCCATTGTCATTAGGTGGCCCTGAAAGTTACAATTCACTATCAGTTTTTCGTCCGATTCGAAAATCTTTGACTCACAGCAGAACGGCCATAAGGTGCCCGATGCAGCAATAGACCCATGGAGACAAGTCGGCTGGAGGACGATGTATTGAATCGGGACGCAATTTGAGTGATCCATCGTCATTAGGTGGCCATAAAATTTACAATTCACTATCAGTTTTTCGTCCGATTCGAAAATCTTTGAATCACAGCAGAACGGCCATAAGGTGCCCGAGGCAGCAATAGACCCATGGAGACAAGTCTGCTGGAGGACGATGTATTGAATCGGGACCCAATTTGAGTGATCCTTCGTCATTAGGTGGCCCTGAATGTTACAATTCACTATCAGTTTTTCGTCGCATTCGATAATCTAGACTCACAGCAGAACGGCCATAATGTGCCCGAGGCAGCAATAGACCCATGGAGTCAAGTCGGCTGGAGGACGATGTATTGAATTGGGACGCAATTTGTGTGGTCCATCCTCATTAGGTGGCCCTGAATGTTACAATTCACTATCAGTTTTTCGTCCGATTCGAAAATCTTTGACTCACAGCAGAACTGCCATAAGGTGCCCGAGGCAGCAATAGACCCATGGAGACAAGTCGGCTGGAGGACGATGTATTGAATCGGGACGCAATTTGAGTGATCCATCGTCATTAGGTGGCCCTGAAAGTTACAATTCACTATCAGTTTTTCGTCCGATTCGAAAATCTTTGACTCACAGCAGAACGGCCATAAGGTGCCCGATGCAGCAATAGACCCATGGAGACAAGTCGGCTGGAGGACGATGTATTGAATCGGGACCCAATTTGAGTGATCCATCGTCATTAGGTGGCCATGAATGTTACAATTCACTATCTGTTTTTCGTCCGATTCGAAAATCTTTGAGTCACAGCAGAACGACCATAAGGTGCCCGAGGCAGCAATAGACCCATGGAGACAAGTCTGCTGGAGGACGATGTATTGAATCGGGACGCAATTTGAGTGATCCATCGTCATTAGGTGGCCCTGAACGTTACAATTCACTATCAGTTTACTGTCCGATTCGAAAATCTTTGACTCACAGCAGAACGGCCATAAGGTGCCGAGGCAGCAATAGACCCATGGAGACTAGTCTGCTGGAGGACGATGTATTGAATCGGGACGCAATTTGAGTGATCCATCGTCATTAGGTGTCCCTGAACGTTACAATTCACTATCAGTTCTTCGTCGCATTCGATAATCTAGACTCGCAGCAGAACGGCCATAAGGTGCCCGAGGCAGCAATAGACCCATGGACACAAGTCGGCTGGAGGACGATGTATTGAATCGGGACGCAATTTGAGTGATCCATCGTCATTAGGTGGCCCTGAACGTTACAATTCACTATCAGTTTTTCGTCCGATTCGAAAATCTTTGACTCACAGCAGAACGGCCATAATGTGCCAGAGGCAGCAATAGACCCATGGAGACTAGTCTGCTGGAGCAGGAGGTATTGAATCGGGACGCAATTTGAGTGATCCATCGTCATTAGGTGGCCCTGAACGTTACAATTCACTATCAGTTTACCGTCCGATTCGAAAATCTTTGACTCACAGCAGAACGGCCATAAGGTGCCCGAGGCAGCAATAGACCCATGGAGACAAGTCGGCTGGACGACGATGTATTGAATCGGGACGTAATTTGAGTGATCCATCGTCATTAGGTGGCCCTGAAAGTTACAATTCACTATCAGTTTTTCGTCCGATTCGAAAATCTTTGACTCACAGCAGAACGGCCATAAGGTGCCCGAGGCAGCAATAGACCCATGGAGACATGTCTGCAGGATGACGATGTATTGAATCGCGACGCAATTTGAGTGATCCATCGTCATTAGCAGGCCCTGAATGTTAGAATTAACTATCAGTTTTTCGTCCCATTCGATAATCTAGACTCACGGGAGGACGACCATAAGGTGCCCGAGGCAGCAATAGACCCATGGAGACAAGTCGGCTAGAGGACGATGTAATGAATCGGGACGCAAATTGAGTGATCCATCGTCATTAGGTGGCCCTGAACGTTACAATTCACTATCAGTTTTTCTTCCGATTCGAAAATCTTTGACTCACAGCAGAACGGCTATACTGTGCCCGAGGCAGCAATAGACCCATGGAGACTAGTCTGCTGGAGCACGAGGTATTGAATCGGGACGCAATTTGAGTGTTCCATCGTCATTAGGAGGCGCTTAACGTTACAATTCACTACCAGTTTTTCGTCCGATTCGAAAATCTTTGACTCACAGCAGAACGGCCATAAGGTGCCCGATGCAGCAATAGGCCCAAGGAGACAAGTCGGCTGGAGGACGATGTATTGAATCGGGACGCAATTTGAGTGATCCATCGTCATTAAGTGGCCATGAATGTTACAATTCACTATCTGTTTTTCGTCCGATTCGAAAATCTTTGACTCACAGCAGAACGGCCATAAGGTGCCCGAGGCAGCAATGGACCCATGGAGACAAGTCTGCTGGAGGACGATGTATTGAATCGGGACGCAATTTGAGTGATCCATCGTCATTAGGTGGCCCTGAACGTTACAATTCACTATCAGTTTTTCGTCGCATTCGATAATCTAGACTCACAGCAGAATGGCCATAAGGTGCCCGAGGCAGCAATAGACCCATGGAGACAAGTCGGCTGGAGGACGATGTATTGAATCGGGACGCAATTTGAGTGATCCATCGTCATTAGGTGGCCCTGGATGTTACAATTCACTATCAGTTTTTCGTCCGATTCGAAAATCTTTGACTCACAGCAGAACGGCCGTAAGGTACCCGAGGCAGCAATAGACCCATGGAGACAAGTCTGCAGGATGACGATGTATTGAATCGCGACGCAATTTGAGTGTTCCATCGTCATTAGGAGGCCCTGAATGTAAGAATTAACTATCAGTTTTTCGTCCCATTCGATAATCTAGACTCACGGGAGAACGATCATAAGGTGCCCGAGGCAGCAATAGACCCATGGAGACAAGTCGGCTGGAGGACGATGTATTGAATCGGGACGCAATTTGAGTGATCCATCGTCATTAGGTGGCCCTGAACGTAACAATTCACTATCAGTTTTTCGTTCGATTCGAAAATCTTTGACTCACAGCAGAACGGCCATAAGGTGCCCGATGCAGCAATAGACCCATGGAGACAAGTCGGCTGGAGGACGATGTATTGAATCGGGACGCAATTTGAGTGATCCATCGTCATTAGGTGGCCATGAATGTTACAATTCACTATCTGTTTTTCGTCCGATTCGAAAATCTTTGACTCACAGCAGAACGGCCATAAGGTGCCCGATGCAGCAATAGACCCATGGAGACAAGTCGGCTGGAGGACGATGTATTGAATCGGGACGCAATTTGAGTGATCCATCGTCATTAGGTGGCCCTGAACGTTACAATTCACTATCAGATCTTCGTCCTATTCGAAAATCTTTGACCCACAGCAGAACGGCCATAAGGTGCCCGAGGCAACAATAGACCCATGGAGACAAGTCGGCTGGAGGACGATGTATTGAATCGGGACGCAATTTGAGTGATCCATCGTCATTAGGTGGCCCTGAAACTTACAATTCACTATCTGTTTTTCGTCCGATTCGAAAATCTTTGACTCACAGCAGAACGGCCATAAGGTGCCCGAGGCAGCAATAGACCCATGGAGACATGTCTGCAGGATGACGATGTATTGAATCGCGACGCAATTTGAGTGATCCATCGTCATTAGGAGGCCCTGAATGTTAGAATTAACTATCAGTTTTTCGTCCCATTCGATAATCTAGACTCACGGGAGAACGACCATAAGGTGCCCGAGGCAGCAATAGACCCATGGAGACAAGTCGGCTAGAGGACGATGTAATGAATCGGGACGCAATTTGAGTGATCCATCGTCATTAGGTGGCCCTGAACGTTACAATTCACTATCAGTTTTTCTTCCGATTCGAAAATCTTTGACTCACAGCAGAACGGCCATAATGTGCCCGAGGCAGCAATAGACCCATGGAGACTAGTCTGCTGGAGCACGAGGTATTGAATCGGGACGCAATTTTAGTGTTCAATCGTCATTAGGAGGCGCTGAACGTTACAATTCACTATCAGTTTTTCGTCCGATTCGAAAATCTTTGACTCACAGCAGAACGGCCATAAGGTGCCCGATGCAGCAATAGACCCAAGGAGACAAGTCGGCTGGAGGACGATGTATTGAATCGGGACGCAATTTGAGTGATCCATCGTCATTAGGTGGCCCTGAAAGTTACAATTCACTATCAGTTTTTCGTCCGATTCGAAAATCTTTGACTCACAGCAGAACGGCCATAAGGTGCCCGATGCAGCAATAGACCCATGGAGACAAGTCTGCTGGAGGACGATGTATTGAATCGGGACGCAATTTGAGTGATCCATCGTCATTCAGTGTCCCTGAACGTTACAATTCACTATCAGCTCTTCGTCGCATTCGATAATCTAGACTCGCAGCAGAACGGCCATAAGGTGCCCGAGGCGGCAATAGACCCATGGACACAAGTCGGCTGGAGGACGATGTATTGAATCGGGACGCAATTTGAGTGATCCATCGTCATTAGGTGGCCCTGAACGTTACAATTCACTATCTGTTTTTCGTCCGATTCGAAAATCTTTGACTCACAGCAGAACGGCCATAAGGTGCCCGAGGCAGCAATAGACCCATGGAGACAAGTCTGCTGGAGGACGATGTATTGAATCGGGACGCAATTTGAGTGATCCATCGTCATTAGGTGGCCCTGAACGTTACAATTCATTATCAGTTTTTCGTCGCATTCGATAATCTAGACTCACAGCAGAATGGCCATAACACTCTAAGCGCCAAGCCCGTAAAATTTACGGGCCTGGGATCGCGCGAAAATCACCAAGCCCGTAAAATTTACGGGCCGCTACATTTAATTTCATTCAAAACACTGCAACGTTATTTCTACGGGTTTGGCCAGCGCTATACGTTTTTCAGATGTTTATTAACAAAATGCGTCCATAGATGTCACGGCAGCGCTGTAATTCATGTTAAAACTTATCTTTGCGTTCTCAGTCTGTATATCATTCAGTTGTTTGTCATCATGTTTCGGCGCGGTTTATCAGACGCAGAAATTGCGGATTTGATCAATCATAGCGACACTCTGGATAATGTAGAGAGTGATTCAGACGATTCTGAATGCAATGGTGTGTTTGAAGGTACGTATTTCCGAATTTTCCACGTAATTGTGCAGTACGCACATATCTGTTGAACATGTGTAAACGATGTATGTAGTTACACATAATGTGATATTCTTTTTAGAAGACGAGATTGATGACAGTTTGTCTTCAGATGAAGACGAGAATGATGTTGAAGGTGTTGCTTCAAATCCAGCAGCTGTGCCGTATCCGAAAGACAGTGAGTGGACTGCAGTTGACACCTACCGACCTCTGCCTGTCAACACGACACCCAGGCAGATACTAGTGGATATTGATGAGTCGAGTTCTGTACTGGATTGCAGTAAAGTGTTCCTTACTGACAGTGACGTAAATGAACTCAAGAGACAGACAAATTTGTATGCATCACAGACAATACAGAAGAAAAGAAGAGGAAATAATCTGAAGCCCCATTCAGTTTTGAGTTCGTGGAAGCCAGTGACTATAAGTGAGATGAGGCGTTTCTTGGGTATTATTTTCCACATGTGTGTTTCGAAAAAGCCCAAAATTGCGGACCATTGGAGCACTAATCCTGTTCTTAGTTGTAACTTTTGTCCCCATGTCATGAGCCGTTTGCGTTTCACTCAGATACTGTCATGCTTGCATCTTGTTGACAATTCAAATCAGAAAAAACCAGGCGAAGATGGATTTCATCCACTTTACAAAGTTTTGCCATATTATAATAATTTGAAGGAGCGATGTATCCAGGCATATCGTCCCTCAGAAAAAGTGACAATTGATGAAGGAATTTGCCCATTTCGAGGTCGTGTGAGTTTCCGTGTTTACATGCAAAATAAGCCTCATAAGTATGGACTGAAAGTATATGCTGTTGCTGAAGCCAGTAGTGGCTATGTTGTAAATTTTGAAGTTTATGCTGGTAAGCATATTGTTGACAATTCTTCGTCTGCGGTTATTTTGCGATTGTTGTCTGACAGCAGCTTGCTGAACAAAGGCCACACTGTGTATTTAGATCGATTTTATTCCAGTCCAGAGCTATTTCAGCAACTGGCAGAGAAAGGCACTGGAGCTGTTGGTACTGTGAACAAATCCAGGAAAGGATTGCCTAAAGATTTAGTATCTGCTAAGCTGAAAAAGGGCGAAATGTCTTTTCGGCGTAAAGATAATGTATTGGCAATGAAGTGGAAAGATAAGAGAGATGTGTATACATTGTCTACAAGGCATCAAGCAACATTTGGTACGCATACTAAGAGAAATGGGTCTGTAGTATTGAAACCACTTCAGGTACTTGATTACAACCTCAATAAAATTGGAGTGGATATTGGAGACCAACGCCTGCAGTACAATCCGTTCCAGCACAGAACTGTGAAATGGTGGCGAAAATTATATTTCCATTTGCTGCTTATGGGAGTATCAAATGCATTTTGGCTGTACAATGCAGTGCACAGGAAGAAAATTACAATAACAGACTTTATAACAGTGCTTGCAGTTCAGCTTGTTGAAGACGACACACTTGAATTCATTCCAAGAAATGAAGGAACTGTAGGTCGGCTAACAAAGAGACATTTTTTGCAGCACATACCTGCAACTACTAAGAAGTATGCTGCTCGTGTGTGTCACGTGTGCAGTTCCAGGAGCAAGAAACAGAGTGGCAAGGCTTCTCGCAAAGAGACACGATACGAATGTGAACAGTGTGGCGTTGCACTCTGCCTGGAACCTTGCTTTAAAATTTTCCACACTAAAAAACAATATGATTCTGTGTGAAATTTATATGTAATACTGTATACTATCAGAAACATGTAATGTAGTGCCACAATTTTGGTTAAAAATAAATCACAATTGTATTCCCTTATTCGTATGACTTTTTCTAAATTCTTAAAACATCTAAGTGATTTCTATAACTGTACCTTAAAGCTGTGCATTGTAAAGTAGTTTCTTTCACTCAGAATTAAAGTAGAAATGTGCAGCTTCAAGATGGTACCAAATTTGCCACAATCCAAACAGTAGATTTGATGCAGTAATTTTTTTAATATTGGTAAAATTGCCCGGTTTCTAGGGACGGGTGCATAAAATAGGCCTGGTACAGAGAGTGATAAGGTGCCCGAGGCAGCAATAGACCCATGGAGACAAGTCGGCTGGAGGACGATGTATTGAATCGGGACGCAATTTGAGTGATCCATCGTCATTAGGTGGCCCTGAATGTTACAATTCACTATCAGTTTTTCGTCCGATTCGAAAATCTTTGACTCGCAGCAGAACGGCCGTAAGGTACCCGAGGCAGCAATAGACCGATGGGGACAAGTCAGCAGGATGACGATGTATTGAATCGCGACGCAATTTGAGTGTTCCATAGTCATTAGGAGGCCCTGAATGTAAGAATTAACTATCAGTTTTTCGTCCCATTCGATAATCTAGACTCACGGGAGAACGACCATAAGGTGCCCGAGGCAGCAATAGACCCATGGAGACAAGTCGGCTGGAGGACGATGTATTGAATCGGGACGCAATTTGAGTGATCCATCGTCATTAGGTGGCCATGAATGTTACAATTCACTATCTGTTTTTCGTCCGATTCGAAAATCTTTGACTCACAGCAGAACGGCCATAAGGTGCCCGATGCAGCAATAGACCCATGGAGACAAGTCTGCTGGAGGACGATGTATTGAATCGGGACGCAATTTGAGTGATCCATCGTCATTAGGTGTCCCTGAACGTTACAATTCACTATCAGCTCTTCATCGCATTCGATAATCTAGACTCGCAGCAGAACGGCCATAAGGTGCCCGAGGCAGCAATAGACCCATGGACACAAGTCGGCTGGAGGACGATGTATTGAATCGGGACGCAATTTGAGTGATCCATCGTCATTAGGTGGCCCTGAACGTTACAATTCACTATCTGTTTTTCGTCCGATTCGAAAATCTTTGACTCACAGCAGAACGGCCATAAGGTGCCCGAGGCAGCAATAGACCCATGGAGACAAGTCTGTTGGAGGACGATGTATTGAATCGGGACGCAATTTGAGTGATCCATCGTCATTAGGTGGCCCTGAACGTTACAATTCACTATCAGTTTTTCGTCGCATTCGATAATCTAGACTCACAGCAGAATGGCCATAAGGTGCCCGAGGCAGCAATAGACCCATGGAGACAAGTCGGCTGGAGGACGATGTATTGAATCGGGACGCAATTTGAGTGATCCATCGTCATTAGGTGGCCCTGAATGTTACAATTCACTATCAGTTTTTCGTCCGATTCGAAAATCTTTGACTCGCAGCAGAACGGCCGTAAGGTACCCGAGGCAGCAATAGACCGATGGAGACAAGTCAGCAGGATAACGATGTATTGAATCGCGACGCAATTTGAGTGTTCCATAGTCATTAGGAGGCCCTGAATGTAAGAATTAACTATCAGTTTTTCGTCCCATTCGATAATCTAGACTCACGGGAGAACGACCATAAGGTGCCCGAGGCAGCAATAGACCCATGGAGACAAGTCGGCTGGAGGACGATGTATTGAATCGGGACGCAATTTGAGTGATCCATCGTCATTAGGTGGCCCTGAACGTAACAATACACTATCAGTTTTTCGTCCGATTCGAAAATCTTTGACTCACAGCAGAACGGCCATAAGGTGCCCGATGCAGCAATAGACTCATGGAGACAAGTCGGCTGGAGGACGATGTATTGAATCGGGACGCAATTTGAGTGATCCATCGTCATTAGGTGGCCCTGAAAGTTACAATTCACTATCAGATCTTCGTCCTATTCGAAAATCTTTGACCCACAGCAGAACGGGCATAAGGTGCCCGAGGCAGCAATAGACCCATGGAGACAAGTCGGCTGGAGGACGATGTATTGAATCGGGACGCAATTTGAGTGATCCATCGTCATTAGGTGGCCCTGTTTTTCGTCCGATTCGAAAATCTTTGACTCACAGCAGAACGACCATAAGGTGCCCGAGGCAACAATAGACCCATGGAGACATGACTGCAGGATGACGATGTATTGAATCGCGACGCAATTTGAGTGATTCATCGTCATTAGGAGGCCCTGAATGTTAGAATTAACTATCAGTTTTTCGTCCCATTCGATAATCTAGACTCACGGGAGAACGACCATAAGGTGCCCGAGGCAGCAATAGACCCATGGAGACAAGTCGGCTAGAGGACGATGTAATGAATCGGGACGCAATTTGAGTGATCCATCGTCATTAGGTGGCCCTGAACGATACAATTCACTATCAGTTTTTCTTCCGATTCGAAAATCTTTGACTCACAGCAGAACGGCCATAATGTGCCCGAGGCAGCAATAGACCCATGGAGACTAGTCTGCTGGAGCACGAGGTATTGAATCGGGACGCAATTTGAGTGTTCAATCGTCATTAGGAGGCGCTGAACGTTACAATTCACTATCAGTTTTTCGTCCGATTCGAAAATCTTTGACTCACAGCAGAATGGCCATAAGGTGCCCGATGCAGCAATAGACCCAAGGAGACAAATCGGCTGGAGGACGATGTATTGAATCGGGACGCAATTTGAGTGATCCATCGTCATTAGGTGGCCATGAATGTTACAATTCACTATCTGTTTTTCGTCCGATTCGAAAATCTTTGACTCACAGCAGAACGGCCATAAGGTGCCCGAGGCAGCGATAGACCCATGGAGACAAGTCGGCTGGAGGACGATGTATTGAATCGGGACGCAATTTGAGTGATCCATCGTCATTAGGTGGCCCTGAAACTTACAATTCACTATCTGTTTTTCGTCCGATTCGAAAATCTTTGACTCACAGCAGAACGGCCATAAGGTGCCCGAGGCAGCAATAGACCCATGGAGACATGTCTGCAGGATGACGATGTATTGAATCGCGACGCAATTTGAGTGATCCATCGTCATTAGGAGGCCCTGAATGTTAGAATTAACTATCAGTTTTTCGTCCCATTCGATAATCTAGACTCACGGGAGAACGACCATAAGGTGCCCGAGGCAGCAATAGACCCATGGAGACAAGTCGGCTAGAGGACGATGTAATGAATCGGGACGCAATTTGAGTGATCCATCGTCATTAGGTGGCCCTGAACGTTACAATTCACTATCAGTTTTTCGTCCGATTCGAAAATCTTTGACTCACAGCAGAACGGCCATAAGGTGCCCGATGCAGCAATAGACCCATGGAGACAAGTCTGCTGGAGGACGATGTATTGAATCGGGACGCAATTTGAGTGATCCATCGTCATTAGGTGTCCCTGAACGTTACAATTCACTATCAGCTCTTCGTCGCATTCGATAATCTAGACTCGCAGCAGAACGGCCATAAGGTGCCCGAGGCAGCAATAGACCCATGGACACAAGTCGGCTGGAGGACGATGTATTGAATCGGGACGCAATTTGAGTGATCCATCGTCATTAGGTGGCCCTGAACGTTACAATTCACTATCTGTTTTTCGTCCGATTCGAAAATCTTTGACTCACAGCAGAACGGCCATAAGGTGCCTGAGGCAGCAATAGACCCATGGAGACAAGTCTGCTGGAGGACGATGTATTGAATCGGGATGCAATTTGAGTGATACATCGTCATTAGGTGGCCCTGAACGTTACAATTCACTATCAGTTTTTCGTCGCATTCGATAATCTAGACTCACAGCAGAATGGCCATAAGATGCCCGAGGCAGCAATAGACCCATGGAGACAAGTCGGCTGGAGGACGATGTATTGAATCGGGACGCAATTTGAGTGATCCATCGTCATTAGGTGGCCCTGAATGTTACAATTCACTATCAGTTTTTCGTCCGATTCGAAAATCTTTGACTCGCAGCAGAATGGCCGTAAGGTACCCGAGGCAGCAATAGACCGATGGAGACATGTCAGCAGGATGACGATGTATTGAATCGCGACGCAATTTGAGTGTTCCATAGTCATTAGGAGGCCCTGAATGTAAGAATTAACTATCAGTTTTTCGTCCCATTCGATAATCTAGACTCACGGGAGAACGACCATGAGGTGCCCGAGGCAGCAATAGACCCATGGAGACAAGTCGGCTGGAGGACGATGTATTGAATCGGGACGCAATTTGAGTGATCCATCGTCATTAGGTGGCCCTGAACGTAACAATTCACTATCAGTTTTTCGTTCGATTCGAAAATCTTTGACTCACAGCAGAACGGCCATAAGGTGCCCGATGCAGCAATAGACCCATGGAGACAAGTCGGCTGGAGGACGATGTATTGAATCGGGACGCAATTTGAGTGATCCATCGTCATTAGGTGGCCCTGAAAGTTACAATTCACTATCAGATCTTCGTCCTATTCGAAAATCTTTGACCCACAGCAGAACGGGCATAAGGTGCCCGAGGCAGCAATAGACCCATGGAGACAAGTCGGCTGGAGGACGATGTATTGAATCGGGACGCAATTTGAGTGATCCATCGTCATTAGGTGGCCCTGTTTTTCGTCCGATTCGAAAATCTTTGACTCACAGCAGAACGACCATAAGGTGCCCGAGGCAGCAATAGACCCATGGAGACATGTCTGCAGGATGACGATGTATTGAATCGCGACGCAATTTGAGTGATCCATCGTCATTAGGAGGCCCTGAATGTTAGAATTAACTATCAGTTTTTCGTCCCATTCGATAATCTAGACTCACGGGAGAACGACCATAAGGTGCCCGAGGCAGCAATAGCCCATGGAGACAAGTCGGCTAGAGGACGATGTAATGAATCGGGACGCAATTTGAGTGATCCATCGTCATTAGGTGGCCCTGAACGTTACAATTCACTATCAGTTTTTCTTCCGATTCGAAAATCTTTGACTCACAGCAGTACGGCCATAAGGTGCCCGAGGCAGCGATAGACCCATGGAGACAAGTCGTCTGGAGGACGATGTATTGAATCGGGACGCAATTTGAGTGATCCATCGTCATTAGGTGGCGCTGAACGTAACAATTCACTATCAGTTTTTCGTTCGATTCGAAAATCTTCGACTCACAGCAGAACGGCCATAAGGTGCCCGATGCAGCAATAGACCCATGGAGACAAGTCGGCTGGAGGACGATGTATTGAATCGGGACGCAATTTGAGTGATCCATCGTCATTAGGTGGCCATGAATGTTACAAATCACTATCTGTTTTTCGTCCGATTCGAAAATCTTTGACTCACAGCAGAACGGCCATAAGGTGCCCGAGGCAGCAATTGACCCATGGAGACAAGTCTGATGGAGGACGATGTATTAAATTGGGACGCAATTTGAGTGATCTATCGTCATTAGGTGGCCCTGAACGTTACAATTCACTATCAGTTTTTCGTCCGATTCGAAAATCTTTGACTCACAGCAGAACGGCCATAAGGTGCCCGAGGCAGCAATAGACCCATGGAGACAAATCTGCTGGAGGACGATGTATTGAATCTGGACGCAATTTGAGTGATCCATCGTCATTAGGTGGCCCTGAACGTTACAATTCACTATCAGTTTTTCGTCGCATTCGATAATCTAGACTCACAGCAGAACGGCCAATAGGTGCCCGAGGCAGCAATAGACCCATGGAGACAAGTCTGCTGGAGGACGATGTATTGAATCGGGACGCAATTTGAGTGATCCATCGTCATTAGGTGTCCCTGAACGTTACAATTCACTATCAGCTCTTCGTCGCATTCGATAATCTAGACTCGCAGCAGAACGGCCATAAGGTGCCCGAGGCAGCAATAGACCCATGGACACAAGTCGGCTGGAGGACGATGTATTGAATCGGGACGCAATTTGAGTGATCCATCGTCATTAGGTGGCCCTGAACGTTACAATTCACTATCTGTTTTTCGTCCGATTCGAAAATCTTTGACTCACAGCAGAACGGCCATACGGTGCCTGAGGCAGCAATAGACCCATGGAGACAAGTCTGCTGGAGGACGATGTATTGAATCGGGATGCAATTTGAGTGATACATCGTCATTAGGTGGCCCTGAACGTTACAATTCACTATCAGTTTTTCGTCGCATTCGATAATCTAGACTCACAGCAGAATGGCCATAAGATGCCCGAGGCAGCAATAGACCCATGGAGACAAGTCGGCTGGAGGACGATGTATTGAATCGGGACGCAATTTGAGTGATCCATCGTCATTAGGTGGCCCTGAATGTTACAATTCACTATCAGTTTTTCGTCCGATTCGAAAATCTTTGACTCGCAGCAGAATGGCCGTAAGGTACCCGAGGCAGCAATAGACCGATGGAGACATGTTAGCAGGATGACGATGTATTGAATCGCGACGCAATTTGAGTGTTCCATAGTCATTAGGAGGCCCTGAATGTAAGAATTAACTATCAGTTTTTCGTCCCATTCGATAATCTAGACTCACGGGAGAACGACCATGAGGTGCCCGAGGCAGCAATAGACCCATGGAGACAAGTCGGCTGGAGGACGATGTATTGAATCGGGACGCAATTTGAGTGATCCATCGTCATTAGGTGGCCCTGAACGTAACAATTCACTATCAGTTTTTCGTTCGATTCGAAAATCTTTGACTCACAGCAGAACGGCCATAAGGTGCCCGATGCAGCAATAGACCCATGGAGACAAGTCGGCTGGAGGACGATGTATTGAATCGGGACGCAATTTGAGTGATCCATCGTCATTAGGTGGCCATGAATGTTACAATTCACTATCTGTTTTTCGTCCGATTCGAAAATCTTTGACTCACAGCAGAACGGCCATAAGGTGCCCGATGCAGCAATAGACTCATGGAGACAAGTCGGCTGGAGGACGATGTATTGAATCGGGACGCAATTTGAGTGATCCATCGTCATTAGGTGGCCCTGAAAGTTACAATTCACTATCAGATCTTCGTCCTATTCGAAAATCTTTGACCCACAGCAGAACGGGCATAAGGTGCCCGAGGCAGCAATAGACCCATGGAGACAAGTCGGCTGGAGGACGATGTATTGAATCGGGACGCAATTTGAGTGATCCATCGTCATTAGGTGGCCCTGTTTTTTGTCCGATTCGAAAATCTTTGACTCACAGCAGAACGACCATAAGGTGCCCGAGGCAGCAATAGACCCATGGAGACATGTCTGCAGGATGACGATGTATTGAATCGCGACGCAATTTGAGTGATCCATCGTCATTAGGAGGCCCTGAATGTTAGAATTAACTATCAGTTTTTCGTCCCATTCGATAATCTAGACTCACGGGAGAACGACCATAAGGTGCCCGAGGCAGCAATAGCCCATGGAGACAAGTCGGCTAGAGGACGATGTAATGAATCGGGACGCAATTTGAGTGATCCATCGTCATTAGGTGGCCCTGAACGTTACAATTCACTATCAGTTTTTCTTCCGATTCGAAAATCTTTGACTCACAGCAGAACGGCCATAAGGTGCCCGAGGCAGCGATAGACCCATGGAGACAAGTCGTCTGGAGGACGATGTATTGAATCGGGACGCAATTTGAGTGATCCATCGTCATTAGGTGGCGCTGAACGTAACAATTCACTATCAGTTTTTCGTTCGATTCGAAAATCTTCGACTCACAGCAGAACGGCCATAAGGTGCCCGATGCAGCAATAGACCCATGGAGACAAGTCGGCTGGAGGACGATGTATTGAATCGGGACGCAATTTGAGTGATCCATCGTCATTAGGTGGCCATGAATGTTACAAATCACTATCTGTTTTTCGTCCGATTCGAAAATCTTTGACTCACAGCAGAACGGCCATAAGGTGCCCGAGGCAGCAATTGACCCATGGAGACAAGTCTGATGGAGGACGATGTATTAAATTGGGACGCAATTTGAGTGATCTATCGTCATTAGGTGGCCCTGAACGTTACAATTCACTATCAGTTTTTCGTCCGATTCGAAAATCTTTGACTCACAGCAGAACGGCCATAAGGTGCCCGAGGCAGCAATAGACCCATGGAGACAAGTCTGCTGGAGGACGATGTATTGAATCTGGACGCAATTTGAGTGATCCATCGTCATTAGGTGGCCCTGAACGTTACAATTCACTATCAGTTTTTCGTCGCATTCGATAATCTAGACTCACAGCAGAACGGCCAATAGGTGCCCGAGGCAGCAATAGACCCATGGAGACAAGTCTGCTGGAGGACGATGTATTGAATCGGGACGCAATTTGAGTGATCCATCGTCATTAGGTGGCCCTGAATGTTACAATTCACTATCAGTTTTTCGTCCGATTCGAAAATCTTTGACTCGCAGCAGAACGGCCGTAAGGTACCCGAGGCAGCAATAGACCGATGGGGACAAGTCAGCAGGATGACGATGTATTGAATCGCGACGCAATTTGAGTGTTCCATAGTCATTAGGAGGCCCTGAATGTAAGAATTAACTATCAGTTTTTCGTCCCATTCGATAATCTAGACTCACGGGAGAACGACCATAAGGTGCCCGAGGCAGCAATAGACCCATGGAGACAAGTCGGCTGGAGGACGATGTATTGAATCGGGACGCAATTTGAGTGATCCATCGTCATTAGGTGGCCCTGAACGTAACAATTCACTATCAGTTTTTCGTTCGATTCGAAAATCTTTGACTCACAGCAGAACGGCCATAAGGTGCCCGATGCAGCAATAGACCCATGGAGACAAGTCGGCTGGAGGACGATGTATTGAATCGGGACGCAATTTGAGTGATCCATCGTCATTAGGTGGCCATGAATGTTACAATTCACTATCTGTTTTTCGTCCGATTCGAAAATCTTTGACTCACAGCAGAACGGCCATAAGGTGCCCGTTGCAGCAATAGACCCATGGAGACAAGTCGGCTGGAGGACGATGTATTGAATCGGGACGCAATTTGAGTGATCCATCGTCATTAGGTGGCCCTGAACGTTACAATTCACTATCAGATCTTCGTCCTATTCGAAAATCTTTGACCCACAGCAGAACGGCCATAAGGTGCCCGAGGCAACAATAGACCCATGGAGACAAGTCGGCTGGAGGACGATGTATTGAATCGGGACGCAATTTGAGTGATCCATCGTCATTAGGTGGCCCTGAAACTTACAATTCACTATCTGTTTTTCGTCCGATTCGAAAATCTTTGACTCACAGCAGAAGGGCCATAAGGTGCCCGAGGCAGCAATAGACCCATGGAGACATGTCTGCAGGATGACGATGTATTGAATCGCGACGCAATTTGAGTGATCCATCGTCATTAGGAGGCCCTGAATGTTAGAATTAACTATCAGTTTTTCGTCCCATTCGATAATCTAGACTCACGGGAGAACGACCATAAGGTGCCCGAGGCAGCAATAGACCCATGGAGACAAGTCGGCTAGAGGACGATGTAATGAATCGGGACGCAATTTGAGTGATCCATCGTCATTAGGTGGCCCTGAACGTTACAATTCACTATCAGTTTTTCTTCCGATTCGAAAATCTTTGACTCACAGCAGAACGGCCATAATGTGCCCGAGGCAGCAATAGACCCATGGAGACTAGTCTGCTGGAGCACGAGGTATTGAATCGGGACGCAATTTTAGTGTTCAATCGTCATTAGGAGGCGCTGAACGTTACAATTCACTATCAGTTTTTCGTCCGATTCGAAAATCTTTGACTCACAGCAGAACGGCCATAAGGTGCCCGATGCAGCAATAGACCCAAGGAGACAAGTCGGCTGGAGGACGATGTATTGAATCGGGACGCAATTTGAGTGATCCATCGTCATTAGGTGGCCCTGAAAGTTACAATTCACTATCAGTTTTTCGTCCGATTCGAAAATCTTTGACTCACAGCAGAACGGCCACAAGGTGCCCGATGCAGCAATAGACCCATGGAGACAAGTCTGCTGGAGGACGATGTATTGAATCGGGACGCAATTTGAGTGATCCATCGTCATTAGGTGTCCCTGAACGTTACAATTCACTATCAGCTCTTCATCGCATTCGATAATCTAGACTCGCAGCAGAACGGCCATAAGGTGCCCGAGGCAGCAATAGACCCATGGACACAAGTCGGCTGGAGGACGATGTATTGAATCGGGACGCAATTTGAGTGATCCATCGTCATTAGGTGGCCCTGAAACTTACAATTCACTATCTGTTTTTCGTCCGATTCGAAAATCTTTGACTCACAGCAGAAGGGCCATAAGGTGCCCGAGGCAGCAATAGACCCATGGAGACATGTCTGCAGGATGACGATGTATTGAATCGCGACGCAATTTGAGTGATCCATCGTCATTAGGAGGCCCTGAATGTTAGAATTAACTATCAGTTTTTCGTCCCATTCGATAATCTAGACTCACGGGAGAACGACCATAAGGTGCCCGAGGCAGCAATAGACCCATGGAGACAAGTCGGCTAGAGGACGATGTAATGAATCGGGACGCAATTTGAGTGATCCATCGTCATTAGGTGGCCCTGAACGTTACAATTCACTATCAGTTTTTCTTCCGATTCGAAAATCTTTGACTCACAGCAGAACGGCCATAATGTGCCCGAGGCAGCAATAGACCCATGGAGACTAGTCTGCTGGAGCACGAGGTATTGAATCGGGACGCAATTTTAGTGTTCAATCGTCATTAGGAGGCGCTGAACGTTACAATTCACTATCAGTTTTTCGTCCGATTCGAAAATCTTTGACTCACAGCAGAACGGCCATAAGGTGCCCGATGCAGCAATAGACCCAAGGAGACAAGTCGGCTGGAGGACGATGTATTGAATCGGGACGCAATTTGAGTGATCCATCGTCATTAGGTGGCCCTGAAAGTTACAATTCACTATCAGTTTTTCGTCCGATTCGAAAATCTTTGACTCACAGCAGAACGGCCATAAGGTGCCCGATGCAGCAATAGACCCATGGAGACAAGTCTGCTGGAGGACGATGTATTGAATCGGGACGCAATTTGAGTGATCCATCGTCATTAGGTGTCCCTGAACGTTACAATTCACTATCAGCTCTTCATCGCATTCGATAATCTAGACTCGCAGCAGAACGGCCATAAGGTGCCCGAGGCAGCAATAGACCCATGGACACAAGTCGGCTGGAGGACGATGTATTGAATCGGGACGCAATTTGAGTGATCCATCGTCATTAGGTGGCCCTGAACGTTACAATTCACTATCTGTTTTTCGTCCGATTCGAAAATCTTTGACTCACAGCAGAACGGCCATAAGGTGCCCGAGGCAGCAATACACCCATGGAGACAAGTCTGCTGGAGGACGATGTATTGAATCGGGACGCAATTTGAGTGATCCATCGTCATTAGGTGGCCCTGAACGTTACAATTCACTATCAGTTTTTCGTCGCATTCGATAATCTAGACTCACAGCAGAATGGCCATAAGGTGCCCGAGGCAGCAATAGACCCATGGAGACAAGTCGGCTGGAGGACGATGTATTGAATCGGGACGCAATTTGGGTGATCCATCGTCATTAGGTGGCCCTGAATGTTACAATTCACTATCAGTTTTTCGTCCGATTCGAAAATCTTTGACTCGCAGCAGAACGGCCGTAAGGTACCCGAGGCAGCAATAGACCGATGGAGACAAGTCAGCAGGATAACGATGTATTGAATCGCGACGCAATTTGAGTGTTCCATAGTCATTAGGAGGCCCTGAATGTAAGAATTAACTATCAGTTTTTCGTCCCATTCGATAATCTAGACTCACGGGAGAACGACCATAAGGTGCCCGAGGCAGCAATAGACCCATGGAGACAAGTCGGCTGGAGGACGATGTATTGAATCGGGACGCAATTTGAGTGATCCATCGTCATTAGGTGGCCCTGAACGTAACAATTCACTATCAGTTTTTCGTTCGATTCGAAAATCTTTGACTCACAGCAGAACGGCCATAAGGTGCCCGATGCAGCAATAGACCCATGGAGACAAGTCGGCTGGAGGACGATGTATTGAATCGGGACGCAATTTGAGTGATCCATCGTCATTAGGTGGCCATGAATGTTACAATTCACTATCTGTTTTTCGTCCGATTCGAAAATCTTTGACTCACAGCAGAACGGCCATAAGGTGCCCGATGCAGCAATAGACTCATGGAGACAAGTCGGCTGGAGGACGATGTATTGAATCGGGACGCAATTTGAGTGATCCATCGTCATTAGGTGGCCCTGAAAGTTACAATTCACTATCAGATCTTCGTCCTATTCGAAAATCTTTGACCCACAGCAGAACGGGCATAAGGTGCCCGAGGCAGCAATAGACCCATGGAGACAAGTCGGCTGGAGGACGATGTATTGAATCGGGACGCAATTTGAGTGATCCATCGTCATTAGGTGGCCCTGTTTTTCGTCCGATTCGAAAATCTTTGACTCACAGCAGAACGACCATAAGGTGCCCGAGGCAGCAATAGACCCATGGAGACATGTCTGCAGGATGACGATGTATTGAATCGCGACGCAATTTGAGTGATTCATCGTCATTAGGAGGCCCTGAATGTTAGAATTAACTATCAGTTTTTCGTCCCATTCGATAATCTAGACTCACGGGAGAACGACCATAAGGTGCCCGAGGCAGCAATAGACCCATGGAGACAAGTCGGCTAGAGGACGATGTAATGAATCGGGACGCAATTTGAGTGATGCATCGTCATTAGGTGGCCCTGAACGTTACAATTCACTATCAGTTTTTCTTCCGATTCGAAAATCTTTGACTCACAGCAGAACGGCCATAATGTGCCCGAGGCAGCAATAGACCCATGGAGACTAGTCTGCTGGAGCACGAGGTATTGAATCGGGACGCAATTTGAGTGTTCAATCGTCATTAGGAGGCGCTGAACGTTACAATTCACTATCAGTTTTTCGTCCGATTCGAAAATCTTTGACTCACAGCAGAATGGCCATAAGGTGCCCGATGCAGCAATAGACCCAAGGAGACAAATCGGCTGGAGGACGATGTATTGAATCGGGACGCAATTTGAGTGATCCATCGTCATTAGGTGGCCATGAATGTTACAATTCACTATCTGTTTTTCGTCCGATTCGAAAATCTTTGACTCACAGCAGAACGGCCATAAGGTGCCCGAGGCAGCGATAGACCCATGGAGACAAGTCGGCTGGAGGACGATGTATTGAATCGGGACGCAATTTGAGTGATCCATCGTCATTAGGTGGCCCTGAAACTTACAATTCACTATCTGTTTTTCGTCCGATTCGAAAATCTTTGACTCACAGCAGAACGGCCATAAGGTGCCCGAGGCAGCAATAGACCCATGGAGACATGTCTGCAGGATGACGATGTATTGAATCGCGACGCAATTTGAGTGATCCATCGTCATTAGGAGGCCCTGAATGTTAGAATTAACTATCAGTTTTTCGTCCCATTCGATAATCTAGACTCACGGGAGAACGACCATAAGGTGCCCGAGGCAGCAATAGACCCATGGAGACAAGTCGGCTAGAGGACGATGTAATGAATCGGGACGCAATTTGAGTGATCCATCGTCATTAGGTGGCCCTGAACGTTACAATTCACTATCAGTTTTTCTTCCGATTCGAAAATCTTTGACTCACAGCAGAACGGCCATAATGTGCCCGAGGCAGCAATAGACCCATGGAGACTAGTCTGCTGGAGCACGAGGTATTGAATCGGGACGCAATTTTAGTGTTCAATCGTCATTAGGAGGCGCTGAACGTTACAATTCACTATCAGTTTTTCGTCCGATTCGAAAATCTTTGACTCACAGCAGAACGGCCATAAGGTGCCCGATGCAGCAATAGACCCAAGGAGACAAGTCGGCTGGAGGACGATGTATTGAATCGGGACGGAATTTGAGTGATCCATCGTCATTAGGTGGCCCTGAAAGTTACAATTCACTATCAGTTTTTCGTCCGATTCGAAAATCTTTGACTCACAGCAGAACGGCCATAAGGTGCCCGATGCAGCAATAGACCCATGGAGACAAGTCTGCTGGAGGACGATGTATTGAATCGGGACGCAATTTGAGTGATCCATCGTCATTAGGTGTCCCTGAACGTTACAATTCACTATCAGCTCTTCGTCGCATTCGATAATCTAGACTCGCAGCAGAACGGCCATAAGGTGCCCGAGGCAACAATAGACCCATGGACACAAGTCGGCTGGAGGACGATGTATTGAATCGGGACGCAATTTGAGTGATCCATCGTCATTAGGTGGCCCTGAACGTTACAATTCACTATCTGTTTTTCGTCCGATTCGAAAATCTTTGACTCACAGCAGAACGGCCATAAGGTGCCCGAGGCAGCAATAGACCCATGGAGACAAGTCTGCTGGAGGACGATGTATTGAATCGGGATGCAATTTGAGTGATACATCGTCATTAGGTGGCCCTGAACGTTACAATTCACTATCAGTTTTTCGTCGCATTCGATAATCTAGACTCACAGCAGAATGGCCATAAGATGCCCGAGGCAGCAATAGACCCATGGAGACAAGTTGGCTGGAGGACGATGTATTGAATCGGGACGCAATTTGAGTAATCCATCGTCATTAGGTGGCCCTGAATGTTACAATTCACTATCAGTTTTTCGTCCGATTCGAAAATCTTTGACTCGCAGCAGAATGGCCGTAAGGTACCCGAGGCAGCAATAGACCGATGGAGACATGTCAGCAGGATGACGATGTATTGAATCGCGACGCAATTTGAGTGTTCCATAGTCATTAGGAGGCCCTGAATGTAAGAATTAACTATCAGTTTTTCGTCCCATTCGATAATCTAGACTCACGGGAGAACGACCATGAGGTGCCCGAGGCAGCAATAGACCCATGGAGACAAGTCGGCTGGAGGACGATGTATTGAATCGGGACGCAATTTGAGTGATCCATCGTCATTAGGTGGCCCTGAACGTAACAATTCACTATCAGTTTTTCGTTCGATTCGAAAATCTTTGACTCACAGCAGAACGGCCATAAGGTGCCCGATGCAGCAATAGACCCATGGAGACAAGTCGGCTGGAGGACGATGTATTGAATCGGGACGCAATTTGAGTGATCCATCGTCATTAGGTGGCCATGAATGTTACAATTCACTATCTGTTTTTCGTCCGATTCGAAAATCTTTGACTCACAGCAGAACGGCCATAAGGTGCCCGATGCAGCAATAGACTCATGGAGACAAGTCGGCTGGAGGACGATGTATTGAATCGGGACGCAATTTGAGTGATCCATCGTCATTAGGTGGCCCTGAAAGTTACAATTCACTATCAGATCTTCGTCCTATTCGAAAATCTTTGACCCACAGCAGAACGGGCATAAGGTGCCCGAGGCAGCAATAGACCCATGGAGACAAGTCGGCTGGAGGACGATGTATTGAATCGGGACGCAATTTGAGTGATCCATCGTCATTAGGTGGCCCTGTTTTTCGTCCGATTCGAAAATCTTTGACTCACAGCAGAACGACCATAAGGTGCCCGAGGCAGCAATAGACCCATGGAGACATGTCTGCAGGATGACGATGTATTGAATCGCGACGCAATTTGAGTGATTCATCGTCATTAGGAGGCCCTGAATGTTAGAATTAACTATCAGTTTTTCGTCCCATTCGATAATCTAGACTCACGGGAGAACGACCATAAGGTGCCCGAGGCAGCAATAGACCCATGGAGACAAGTCGGCTAGAGGACGATGTAATGAATCGGGACGCAATTTGAGTGATCCATCGTCATTAGGTGGCCCTGAACGTTACAATTCACTATCAGTTTTTCTTCCGATTCGAAAATCTTTGACTCACAGCAGAACGGCCATAATGTGCCCGAGGCAGCAATAGACCCATGGAGACTAGTCTGCTGGAGCACGAGGTATTGAATCCTGACGCAATTTGAGTGTTCAATCGTCATTAGGAGGCGCTGAACGTTACAATTCACTATCAGTTTTTCGTCCGATTCGAAAATCTTTGACTCACAGCAGAATGGCCATAAGGTGCCCGATGCAGCAATAGACCCAAGGAGACAAATCGGCTGGAGGACGATGTATTGAATCGGGACGCAATTTGAGTGATCCATCGTCATTAGGTGGCCATGAATGTTACAATTCACTATCTGTTTTTCGTCCGATTCGAAAATCTTTGACTCACAGCAGAACGGCCATAAGGTGCCCGAGGCAGCGATAGACCCATGGAGACAAGTCGGCTGGAGGACGATGTATTGAATCGGGACGCAATTTGAGTGATCCATCGTCATTAGGTGGCCCTGAAACTTACAATTCACTATCTGTTTTTCGTCCGATTCGAAAATCTTTGACTCACAGCAGAACGGCCATAAGGTGCCCGAGGCAGCAATAGACCCATGGAGACATGTCTGCAGGATGACGATGTATTGAATCGCGACGCAATTTGAGTGATCCATCGTCATTAGGAGGCCCTGAATGTTAGAATTAACTATCAGTTTTTCGTCCCATTCGATAATCTAGACTCACGGGAGAACGACCATAAGATGCCCGAGGCAGCAATAGACCCATGGAGACAAGTCGGCTAGAGGACGATGTAATGAATCGGGACGCAATTTGAGTGATCCATCGTCATTAGGTGGCCCTGAACGTTACAATTCACTATCAGTATTTCTTCCGATTCGAAAATCTTTGACTCACAGCAGAACGGCCATAATGTGCCCGAGGCAGCAATAGACCCATGGAGACTAGTCTGCTGGAGCACGAGGTATTGAATCGGGACGCAATTTTAGTGTTCAATCGTCATTAGGAGGCGCTGAACGTTACAATTCACTATCAGTTTTTCGTCCGATTTGAAAATCTTTGACTCACAGCAGAACGGCCATAAGGTGCCCGATGCAGCAATAGACCCAAGGAGACAAGTCGGCTGGAGGACGATGTATTGAATCGGGACGGAATTTGAGTGATCCATCGTCATTAGGTGGCCCTGAAAGTTACAATTCACTATCAGTTTTTCGTCCGATTCGAAAATCTTTGACTCACAGCAGAACGGCCATAAGGTGCCCGATGCAGCAATAGACCCATGGAGACAAGTCTGCTGGAGGACGATGTATTGAATCGGGACGCAATTTGAGTGATCCATCGTCATTAGGTGTCCCTGAACGTTACAATTCACTATCAGCTCTTCGTCGCATTCGATAATCTAGACTCGCAGCAGAACGGCCATAAGGTGCCCGAGGCAGCAATAGACCCATGGACTCAAGTCGGCTGGAGGACGATGTATTGAATCGGGACGCAATATGAGTGATCCATCGTCATTAGGTGGCCCTGAACGTTACAATTCACTATCTGTTTTTCGTCCGATTCGAAAATCTTTGACTCACAGCAGAACGGCCATAAGGTGCCCGAGGCAGCAATAGACCCATGGAGACAAGTCTGCTGGAGGACGATGTATTGAATCGGGATGCAATTTGAGTGATACATCGTCATTAGGTGGCCCTGAACGTTACAATTCACTATCAGTTTTTCGTCGCATTCGATAATCTAGACTCACAGCAGAATGGCCGTAAGATGCCCGAGGCAGCAATAGACCCATGGAGACAAGTTGGCTGGAGGACGATGTATTGAATCGGGACGCAATTTGAGTGATCCATCGTCATTAGGTGGCCCTGAATGTTACAATTCACTATCAGTTTTTCGTCCGATTCGAAAATCTTTGACTCGCAGCAGAATGGCCGTAAGGTACCCGAGGCAGCAATAGACCGATGGAGACATGTCAGCAGGATGACGATGTATTGAATCGCGACGCAATTTGAGTGTTCCATAGTCATTAGGAGGCCCTGAATGTAAGAATTAACTATCAGTTTTTCGTCCCATTCGATAATCTAGACTCACGGGAGAACGACCATGAGGTGCCCGAGGCAGCAATAGACCCATGGAGACAAGTCGGCTGGAGGACGATGTATTGAATCGGGACGCAATTTGAGTGATCCATCGTCATTAGGTGGCCCTGAACGTAACAATTCACTATCAGTTTTTCGTTCGATTCGAAAATCTTTGACTCACAGCAGAACGGCCATAAGGTGCCCGATGCAGCAATAGACCCATGGAGACAAGTCGGCTGGAGGACGATGTATTGAATCGGGACGCAATTTGAGTGATCCATCGTCATTAGGTGGCCCTGAAAGTTACAATTCACTATCAGATCTTCGTCCTATTCGAAAATCTTTGACCCACAGCAGAACGGGCATAAGGTGCCCGAGGCAGCAATAGACCCATGGAGACAAGTCGGCTGGAGGACGATGTATTGAATCGGGACGCAATTTGAGTGATCCATCGTCATTAGGTGGCCCTGTTTTTCGTCCGATTCGAAAATCTTTGACTCACAGCAGAACGACCATAAGGTGCCCGAGGCAGCAATAGACCCATGGAGACATGTCTGCAGGATGACGATGTATTGAATCGCGACGCAATTTGAGTGATCCATCGTCATTAGGAGGCCCTGAATGTTAGAATTAACTATCAGTTTTTCGTCCCATTCGATAATCTAGACTCACGGGAGAACGACCATAAGGTGCCCGAGGCAGCAATAGCCCATGGAGACAAGTCGGCTAGAGGACGATGTAATGAATCGGGACGCAATTTGAGTGATCCATCGTCATTAGGTGGCCCTGAACGTTACAATTCACTATCAGTTTTTCTTCCGATTCGAAAATCTTTGACTCACAGCAGAACGGCCATAAGGTGCCCGAGGCAGCGATAGACCCATGGAGACAAGTCGTCTGGAGGACGATGTATTGAATCGGGACGCAATTTGAGTGATCCATCGTCATTAGGTGGCGCTGAACGTAACAATTCACTATCAGTTTTTCGTTCGATTCGATAATCTTCGACTCACAGCAGAACGGCCATAACGTGCCCGATGCAGCAATAGACCCATGGAGACAAGTCGGCTGGAGGACGATGTATTGAATCGGGACGCAATTTGAGTGATCCATCGTCATTAGGTGGCCATGAATGTTACAATTCACTATCTGTTTTTCGTCCGATTCGAAAATCTTTAACTCACAGCAGAACGGCCATAAGGTGCCCGAGGCAGCAATTGACCCATGGAGACAAGTCTGATGGAGGACGATGTATTAAATTGGGACGCAATTTGAGTGATCTATCGTCATTAGGTGGCCCTGAACGTTACAATTCACTATCAGTTTTTCGTCCGATTCGAAAATCTTTGACTCACAGCAGAACGGCCATAAGGTGCCCGAGGCAGCAATAGACCCATGGAGACAAGTCTGCTGGAGGACGATGTATTGAATCTGGACGCAATTTGAGTGATCCATCGTCATTAGGTGGCCCTGAACGTTACAATTCACTATCAGTTTTTCGTCGCATTCGATAATCTAGACTCACAGCAGAACGGCCAATAGGTGCCCGAGGCAGCATTAGACCCATGGAGACAAGTCTGCTGGAGGACGATGTATTGAATCTGGACGCAATTTGAGTGATCCATCGTCATTAGGTGGCCCTGAACGTTACAATTCACTATCAGTTTTTCGTCCGATTCGAAAATCTTTGACTCACAGCAGAACGGCCATTAGGTGCCCGAGGCAGCAATAGTCCCATGGAGACAAGTCTGCTGTAGGACGATGTATTGAATCGGGACGCAATTTGAGTTATCCATCGTCATTAGGTGGCCCTGAATGTTACAATTCACTGTCAGTTTTTCGTCCGATTCGAAAATCTTTGACTCACAGCAGAACGGCCGTAAGGTACCCGAGGCAGCAATAGACCCATGGAGACAAGTCTGTAGGATGACGATGTATTGAATCGCGACGCAATTTGAGTGTTCCATCGTCATTAGGAGGCCCTGAATCTAAGAATTAACTATCAGTTTTTCGTCCCATTCGATAATCTAGACTCACGGGAGAACGACCATAAGGTGCCCGAGGCAGCAATAGACCCATGGAGACAAGTCGGCTGGAGGACGATGTATTGAATCGGGACGCAATTTGAGTGATCCATCGTCATTAGGTGGCCCTGAACGCAAGAATTCACTATCAGTTTTTCGTCCGATTCGAAAATCTTTGACTCACAGCAGAACGGCCATAAGGTGCCCGATGCAGCAATAGACCCATGGAGACAAGTCGGCTGGAGGACGATGTATTGAATCGGGACGCAATTTGAGTGATCCATCGTCATTAGGTGGCCATGAATGTTACAATTCACTATCTGTTTTTCGTCCGATTCGAAAATCTTTGACTCACAGCAGAACGGCCATAAGGTGCCCGATGCAGCAATAGACCCATGGAGACAAGTCGGCTGGAGGACGATGTATTGAATCGGGTCGCAATTTGAGTGATCCATCGTCATTAGGTGGCCCTGAACGTTACAATTCACTATCAGATCTTCGTCCTATTCGAAAATCTTTGACCCACAGCAGAACGGCCATAAGGTGCCCGAGGCAGCAATAGACCCATGGAGACCAGTCGGCTGGAGGACGATGTATTGAATCGGGACGCAATTTGAGTGATCCATCGTCATTAGGTGGCCCTGAAAGTTACAATTCACTATCTGTTTTTCGTCCGATTCGAAAATCTTTGACTCACAGCAGAACGGCCATAAGGACCCCGAGGCAGCAATAGACCCATGGAGACATGTCTGCAGGATGACGATGTATTGAATCGCGACGCAATTTGAGTGATCCATCGTCATTAGGAGGCCCTGAATGTTAGAATTAACTATCAGTTTTTCGTCCCATTCGATAATCTAGACTCACGGGAGAACGACCATAAGGTGCCCGAGGCAGCAATACACCCATGGAGACAAGTCGGCTGGAGGACGACGTATTGAATCGGGACGCAATTTGAGTGATCCATCGTCATTAGGTGGCCCTGTTTTTCGTCCGATTCGAAAATCTTTGACTCACAGCAGAACGACCATAAGGTGCCCGAGGCAGCAATAGACCCATGGAGACTAGTCTGCTGGAGCACGAGGTATTGAATCGGGACGCAATTTGAGTGTTCAATCGTCATTAGGAGGCGCTGAACGTTACAATTCACTATCAGTTTTTCGTCCGATTCGAAAATCTTTGACTCACAGCAGAACGGCCATAAGGTGCCCGATGCAGCAATAGACCCAAGGAGACAAATCGGCTGGAGGACGATGTATTGAATCGGGACGCAATTTGAGTGATCCATCGTCATTAGGTGGCCATGAATGTTACAATTCACTATCTGTTTTTCGTCCGATTCGAAAATCTTTGACTCACAGCAGAACGGCCATAATGTGCCCGAGGCAGCAATAGACCCATGGAGACAAGTCTGCTGGAGGACGATGTATTGAATCGGGACGCAATTTGAGTGATCCATCGTCATTAGGTGGCCCTGAACGTTACAATTCACTATCAGTTTTTCGTCGCATTCGATAATCTAGACTCACAGCAGAATGGCCATAAGGTGCCCGAGGCAGCAATAGACCCATGGAGACAAGTCGGCTGGAGGACGATGTATTGAATCGGGACGCAATTTGAGTGATCCATCGTCATTAGGTGGCCCTGAATGTTACAATTCACTATCAGTTTTTCGTCCGATTCGAAAATCTTTGACTCACAGCAGAACGGCCGTAAGGTACCCGAGGCAGCAATAGACCCATGGAGACAAGTCAGCAGGATGACGATGTATTGAATCGCGACGCAATTTGAGTGTTCCATAGTCATTAGGAGGCCCTGAATGTAAGAATTAACTATCAGTTTTTCGTCCCATTCGATAATCTAGACTCACGGGAGAACGACCATAAGGTGCCCGAGGCAGCAATAGACCCATGGAGACAAGTCGGCTGGAGGACGATGTATTGAATCGGGACGCAATTTGAGTGATCCATCGTCATTAGGTGGCGCTGAACGTAACAATTCACTATCAGTTTTTCGTTCGATTCGAAAATCTTCGACTCACAGCAGAACGGCCATAAGGTGCCCGATGCAGCAATAGACCCATGGAGACAAGTCGGCTGGAGGACGATGTATTGAATCGGGACGCAATTTGAGTGATCCATCGTCATTAGGTGGCCATGAATGTTACAATTCACTATCTGTTTTTCGTCCGATTCGAAAATCTTTGACTCACAGCAGAACGGCCATAAGGTGCCCGAGGCAGCAATTGACCCATGGAGACAAGTCTGCTGGAGGACGATGTACTAAATTGGGACGCAATTTGAGTGATCTATCGTCATTAGGTGGCCCTGAACGTTACAATTCACTATCAGTTTTTCGTCCGATTCGAAAATCTTTGACTCACAGCAGAACGGCCATAAGGTGCCCGAGGCAGCAATAGACCCATGGAGACAAGTCTGCTGGAGGACGATGTATTGAATCTGGACGCAATTTGAGTGATCCATCGTCATTAGGTGGCCCTGAACGTTACAATTCACTATCAGTTTTTCGTCGCATTCGATAATCTAGACTCACCCCAGAATGGCCAATAGGTGCCCGAGGCAGCAATAGACCCATGGAGACAAGTCTGCTGGAGGACGATGTATTGAATCTGGACGCAATTTGAGTGATCCATCGTCATTAGGTGGCCCTGAACGTTACAATTCACTATCAGTTTTTCGTCCGATTCGAAAATCTTCGACTCACAGCAGAACGGCCATAGGGTGCCCGAGGCAGCAATAGACCCATGGAGTCAATTCGGCTGCAGGACGATGTATTGAATCGGGACGCAATTTGAGTGATCCATCGTCATTAGGTGGCCATGAATGTTACAAATCACTGTCTGTTTTTCGTCCTATTCAAAATCTTTGACCCACAGCAGAACGGCCATAAGGTGCCCGATGCAGCAATAGACCCATGGAGACAAGTCTGCAGGATGACGATGTATTGAATCGCGACGCAATTTGAGTGTTCCATCGTCATTAGGAGGCCCTGAATGTAAGAATTAACTATCAGTTTTTCGTCCCATTCGATAATCTAGACTCACGGGAGAACGACCATAAGGTGCCCGAGGCAGCAATAGACCCATGGAGACAAGTCGGCTGGAGGACGATGTATTGAATCGGGACGCAATTTGAGTGATCCATCGTCATTAGGTGGCCCTGAACGCAACAATTCACTATCAGTTTTTCGTCCGATTCGAAAATCTTTGACTCACAGCAGAACGGCCATAAGATGCCCGATGCAGCAATAGACCCATGGAGACAAGTCGGCTGGAGGACGATGTATTGAATCGGGACGCAATTTGAGTGATCCATCGTCATTAGGTGGCCATGAATGTTACAATTCACTATCTGTTTTTCGTCCGATTCGAAAATCTTTGACTCACAGCAGAACGGCCATAAGGTGCCCGATGCAGCAATAGACCCATGGAGACAAGTCGGCTGGAGGACGATGTATTGAATCGGGTCGCAATTTGAGTGATCCATCGTCATTAGGTGGCCGTGAACGTTACAATTCACTATCAGATCTTCGTCCTATTCAAAATCTTTGACCCACAGCAGAACGGCCATAAGGTGCCCGAGGCAGCAATAGACCCATGGAGACCAGTCGGCTGGAGGACGATGTATTGAATCGGGACGCAATTTGAGTGATCCATCGTCATTAGGTGGCCCTGAAAGTTACAATTCACTATCTGTTTTTCGTCCGATTCGAAAATCTTTGACTCACAGCAGAACGGCCATAAGGACCCCGAGGCAGCAATAGACCCATGGTGACATGTCTGCAGGATGACGATGTATTGAATCGCGACGCAATTTGAGTGATCCATCGTCATTAGGAGGCACTGAATGTTAGAATTAACTATCAGTTTTTCGTCCCATTCGATAATCTAGACTCACGGGAGAACGACCATAAGGTGCCCGAGGCAGCAATACACCCATGGAGACAAGTCGGCTGGAGGACGACGTATTGAATCGGGACGCAATTTGAGTGATCCATCGTCATTAGGTGGCCCTGAACGTAACAATTCACTATCAGTTTTTCGTCCGTTTCGAAAATCTTTGACTCACAGCAGAACGGCCATAATGTGCCCGAGGGAGCAATAGACCCATGGAGACTAGTCTGCTGGAGCACGAGGTATTGAATCGGGACGCAATTTGAGTGTTCCATCGTCATTAGGAGGCCCTGAACGTTACAATTCACTATCAGTTATTCGTCCGATTCGAAAATCTATGACTGACGGCAGAACGCCCATAAGGTGCCCGAGGCAGCAATAGACCCATGGAGACAAGTCGGCTGGAGGACGATGTATTGAATCGGGACGCAATTTGAGTGATCCATCGTCATTAGGTGGCCCTGAATGTTACAATTCACTATCAGTTTTTCGACCGATTCGAAAATCTTTGACTCACAGCAGAACGGCCGTAAGGTGCCCGAGGCAGCAATAGACCCATGGAGTGAAGTCGGCTGGAGGACGATGTATTGAATCGGGACGCAATTTGTGTGGTCCATCCGCATTAGGTGGCCCTGAATGTTACAATTCACTATCAGTTTTTCGTCCGATTCGAAAATCTTTGACTCACAGCAGAACGGCCGTAAGGTGCCCGAGGCAGCAATAGACCCATGGAGACAAGTCTGCAGGATGACGATGTATTGAATCGCGACGCAATCTGAGTGTTCCATCGTCATTAGGAGGCCCTAAATGTAAGAATTAACTATCAGTTTTTCGTCCCATTCGATAATCTTGACTCACGGGAGAACGACCATAAGGTGCCCGAGGCAGCAATAGACCCATGGAGACAAGTCGGCTGGAGGACGATGTATTGAATCGGGACGAAATTTGAGTGATCCATCGTCATTAGGTGGCCCTGAACGTAACAATTCACTATCAGTTTTTCGTCCGATTCTAAAATCTTTGACTCACAGCAGATCGGCCATAAGGTGCCCGATGAAGCCATAGACCCATGGAGACAAGTCGGCTGGAGGACGATGTATTGAATCGGGACGCAATTTGAGTGATCCATCGTCATTAGGTGGCCATGAATGTTGCAATTCACTATCTGTTTTTCGTCCGATTCGAAAATCTTTGACTCACAGCAGAACGGCCATAAGGTGCCCGAGGCAGCAATAGACCCATGGAGACAAGTCTGCTGGAGGACGATGTATTGAATTGGGACGCAATTTGAATGATCCATCGTCATTAGGTGGCCCTGAACGTTACAATTCACTATGAGTTTTTCGTCCGATTCGAAAATCTTTGACTCACAGCAGAACGGCCATAAGGTGCCCGAGGCAGCAATAGACCCATGGAGACAAGTCTGCTGGAGGACGATGTATTGAATCGGGACGCAATTTGAGTGATCCATCGTCATTAGGTGGCCCTGTTTTTCGTCCGATTCGAAAATCTTTGACTCACAGCAGAACGACCATAAGGTGCCCGAGGCAGCAATAGACCCATGGAGACATGTCTGCAGGATGACGATGTATTGAATCGCGACGAAATTTGAGTGATCCATCGTCATTAGGAGGCCCTGAATGTTAGAATTAACTATCAGTTTTTCGTCCCATTCGATAATCTAGACTCACGGGAGAACGACCATAAGGTGCCCGAGGCAGCAATAGACCCATGGAGACAAGTCGGCTAGAGGACGATGTAATGAATCGGGACGCAATTTGAGTGATCCATCGTCATTAGGTGGCCCTGAACGTTACAATTCACTATCAGTTTTTCTTCCGATTCGAAAATCTTTGACTCACAGCAGAACGGCCATAATGTGCCCGAGGCAGCAATAGACCCATGGAGACTAGTCTGCTGGAGCACGAGGTATTGAATCGGGACGCAATTTGAGTGTTCAATCGTCATTAGGAGGCGCTGAACGTTACAATTCACTATCAGTTTTTCGTCCGATTCGAAAATCTTTGACTCACAGCAGAACGGCCATAAGGTGCCCGATGCAGCAATAGACCCAAGGAGACAAATCGGCTGGAGGACGATGTATTGAATCGGGACGCAATTTGAGTGATCCATCGTCATTAGGTGGCCATGAATGTTACAATTCACTATCTGTTTTTCGTCCGATTCGAAAATCTTTGACTCACAGCAGAACGGCCATAATGTGCCCGAGGCAGCAATAGACCCATGGAGACAAGTCTGCTGGAGGACGATGTATTGAATCGGGACGCAATTTGAGTGATCCATCGTCATTAGGTGGCCCTGAACGTTACAATTCACTATCAGTTTTTCGTCGCATTCGATAATCTAGACTCACAGCAGAATGGCCATAAGGTGCCCGAGGCAGCAATAGACCCATGGAGACAAGTCGGCTGGAGGACGATGTATTGAATCGGGACGCAATTTGAGTGATCCATCGTCATTAGGTGGCCCTGAATGTTACAATTCACTATCAGTTTTTCGTCCGATTCGAAAATCTTTGACTCACAGCAGAACGGCCGTAAGGTACCCGAGGCAGCAATAGACCCATGGAGACAAGTCAGCAGGATGACGATGTATTGAATCGCGACGCAATTTGAGTGTTCCATAGTCATTAGGAGGCCCTGAATGTAAGAATTAACTATCAGTTTTTCGTCCCATTCGATAATCTAGACTCACGGGAGAACGACCATAAGGTGCCCGAGGCAGCAATAGACCCATGGAGACAAGTCGGCTGGAGGACGATGTATTGAATCGGGACGCAATTTGAGTGATCCATCGTCATTAGGTGGCGCTGAACGTAACAATTCACTATCAGTTTTTCGTTCGATTCGAAAATCTTCGACTCACAGCAGAACGGCCATAAGGTGCCCGATGCAGCAATAGACCCATGGAGACAAGTCGGCTGGAGGACGATGTATTGAATCGGGACGCAATTTGAGTGATCCATCGTCATTAGGTGGCCATGAATGTTACAATTCACTATCTGTTTTTCGTCCGATTCGAAAATCTTTGACTCACAGCAGAACGGCCATAAGGTGCCCGAGGCAGCAATTGACCCATGAAGACAAGTCTGCTGGAGGACGATGTATTGAATCGCGACGCAATTTGAGTGTTCCATCGTCATTAGGAGGCCCTGAATGTAAGAATTAACTATCAGTTTTTCGTCCCATTCGATAATCTAGACTCACGGGAGAACGACCATAAGGTGCCCGAGGCAGCAATAGACCCATGGAGACAAGTCGGCTGGAGGACGATGTATTGAATCGGGACGCAATTTGAGTGATCCATCGTCATTAGGTGGCCCTGAACGCAACAATTCACTATCAGTTTTTCGTCCGATTCGAAAATCTTTGACTCACAGCAGAACGGCCATAAGGTGCCCGATGCAGCAATAGACCCATGGAGACAAGTCGGCTGGAGGACGATGTATTGAATCGGGACGCAATTTGAGTGATCCATCGTCATTAGGTGGCCATGAATGTTACAATTCACTATCTGTTTTTCGTCCGATTCGAAAATCTTTGACTCACAGCAGAACGGCCATAAGGTGCCCGATGCAGCAATAGACCCATGGAGACAAGTCGGCTGGAGGACGATGTATTGAATCGGGTCGCAATTTGAGTGATCCATCGTCATTAGGTGGCCCTGAACGTTACAATTCACTATCAGATCTTCGTCCTATTCAAAATCTTTGACCCACAGCAGAACGGCCATAAGGTGCCCGAGGCAGCAATAGACCCATGGAGACCAGTCGGCTGGAGGACGATGTATTGAATCGGGACGCAATTTGAGTGATCCATCGTCATTAGGTGGCCCTGAAAGTTACAATTCACTATCTGTTTTTCGTCCGATTCGAAAATCTTTGACTCACAGCAGAACGGCCATAAGGACCCCGAGGCAGCAATAGACCCATGGTGACATGTCTGCAGGATGACGATGTATTGAATCGCGACGCAATTTGAGTGATCCATCGTCATTAGGAGGCACTGAATGTTAGAATTAACTATCAGTTTTTCGTCCCATTCGATAATCTAGACTCACGGGAGAACGACCATAAGGTGCCCGAGGCAGCAATACACCCATGGAGACAAGTCGGCTGGAGGACGACGTATTGAATCGGGACGCAATTTGAGTGATCCATCGTCATTAGGTGGCCCTGAACGTAACAATTCACTATCAGTTTTTCGTCCGTTTCGAAAATCTTTGACTCACAGCAGAACGGCCATAATGTGCCCGAGGGAGCAATAGACCCATGGAGACTAGTCTGCTGGAGCACGAGGTATTGAATCGGGACGCAATTTGAGTGTTCCATCGTCATTAGGAGGCCCTGAACGTTACAATTCACTATCAGTTATTCGTCCGATTCGAAAATCTATGACTGACGGCAGAACGCCCATAAGGTGCCCGAGGCAGCAATAGACCCATGGAGACAAGTCGGCTGGAGGACGATGTATTGAATCGGGACGCAATTTGAGTGATCCATCGTCATTAGGTGGCCCTGAATGTTACAATTCACTATCAGTTTTTCGACCGATTGGAAAATCTTTGACTCACAGCAGAACGGCCGTAAGGTGCCCGAGGCAGCAATAGACCCATGGAGTCAAGTCGGCTGGAGGACGATGTATTGAATCGGGACGCAATTTGTGTGGTCCATCCGCATTAGGTGGCCCTGAATGTTACAATTCACTATCAGTTTTTCGTCCGATTCGAAAATCTTTGACTCACAGCAGAACGGCCGTAAGGTGCCCGAGGCAGCAATAGACCCATGGAGACAAGTCTGCAGGATGACGATGTATTGAATCGCGACGCAATCTGAGTGTTCCATCGTCATTAGGAGGCCCTAAATGTAAGAATTAACTATCAGTTTTTCGTCCCATTCGATAATCTTGACTCACGGGAGAACGACCATAAGGTGCCCGAGGCAGCAATAGACCCATGGAGACAAGTCGGCTGGAGGACGATGTATTGAATCGGGACGAAATTTGAGTGATCCATCGTCATTAGGTGGCCCTGAACGTAACAATTCACTATCAGTTTTTCGTCCGATTCTAAAATCTTTGACTCACAGCAGATCGGCCATAAGGTGCCCGATGAAGCCATAGACCCATGGAGACAAGTCGGCTGGAGGACGATGTATTGAATCGGGACGCAATTTGAGTGATCCATCGTCATTAGGTGGCCATGAATGTTGCAATTCACTATCTGTTTTTCGTCCGATTCGAAAATCTTTGACTCACAGCAGAACGGCCATAAGGTGCCCGAGGCAGCAATAGACCCATGGAGACAAGTCTGCTGGAGGACGATGTATTGAATTGGGACGCAATTTGAATGATCCATCGTCATTAGGTGGCCCTGAACGTTACAATTCACTATGAGTTTTTCGTCCGATTCGAAAATCTTTGACTCACAGCAGAACGGCCATAAGGTGCCCGAGGCAGCAATAGACCCATGGAGACAAGTCTGCTGGAGGACGATGTATTGAATCGGGACGCAATTTGAGTGTTCCATCGTCATTAGGTGGCCCTGAACGTTACAATTCACTATCACTTTTTCGTCGCATTCGATAATCTAGACTCAAAGCAGAACGGCCAATAGGTGCCCGAGGCAGCAATAGACCCATGGAGTCAAGTCGGCAGGAGGACGATGTATTGAATCGGGACGCAATTAGAGTGATCCATCGTCATTAGGTGGCCCTCAATGTTACAATTCACTATCAGTTTTTCGTCCGATTCGAAAATCTTTGACTCACAGCAGAACGGCCATAAGGTGCCCGATGCAGCAATAGACCCATGGAGACAAGTCGGCTGGAGGACGATGTATTGAATCGGGTCGCAATTTGAGTGATCCATCGTCATTAGGTGGCCCTGAACGTTACAATTCACTATCAGATCTTCGTCCTATTCGAAAATCTTTGACCCACAGCAGAACGGCCATAAGGTGCCCGAGGCAGCAATAGACCCATGGAGACCAGTCGGCTGGAGGACGATGTATTGAATCGGGACGCAATTTGAGTGATCCATCGTCATTAGGTGGCCCTGAAAGTTACAATTCACTATCTGTTTTTCGTCCGATTCGAAAATCTTTGACTCACAGCAGAACGGCCATAAGGACCCCGAGGCAGCAATAGACCCATGGAGACATGTCTGCAGGATGACGATGTATTGAATCGCGACGCAATTTGAGTGATCCATCGTCATTAGGAGGCCCTGAATGTTAGAATTAACTATCAGTTTTTCGTCCCATTCGATAATCTAGACTCACGGGAGAACGACCATAAGGTGCCCGAGGCAGCAATAGACCCATGGAGACAAGTCGGCTGGAGGACGACGTATTGAATCGGGACGCAATTTGAGTGATCCATCGTCATTAGGTGGCCCTGAACGTAACGATTCACTATCAGTATTTCGTCCGTTTCGAAAATCTTTGACTCACAGCAGAACGGCCATAATGTGCCCGAGGGAGCAATAGACCCATGGAGACTAGTCTGCTGGAGCACGAGGTATTGAATCGGGACGCAATTTGAGTGTTCCATCGTCATTAGGAGGCCCTGAACGTTACAATTCACTATCAGTTATTCGTCCGATTCGAAAATCTATGACTGACGGCAGAACGCCCATAAGGTGCCCGAGGCAGCAATAGACCCATGGAGACAAGTCGGCTGGAGGACGATGTATTGAATCGGGACGCAATTTGAGTGATCCATCGTCATTAGGTGGCCCTGAAAGTTACAATTCACTATCAGTTTTTCGACCGATTCGAAAATCTTTGACTCACAGCAGAACGGCCGTAAGGTGCCCGAGGCAGCAATAGACCCATGGAGTCAAGTCGGCTGGAGGACGATGTATTGAATCGGGACGCAATTTGTGTGGTCCATCCGCATTAGGTGGCCCTGAACGTTACAATTCACTATCAGTTTTTCGTCCGATTCGAAAATCTTTGACTCACAGCAGAACGGCCGTAAGGTGCCCGAGGCAGCAATAGACCCATGGAGACAAGTCTGCAGGATGACGATGTATTGAATCGCGACGCAATCTGAGTGTTCCATCGTCATTAGGAGGCCCTAAATATAAGAATTAACTATCAGTTTTTCGTCCCATTCGATAATCTTGACTCACGGGAGAACGACCATAAGGTGCCCGAGGCAGCAATAGACCCATGGAGACAAGTCGGCTGGAGGACGATGTATTGAATCGGGACGAAATTTCAGTGATCCATCGTCATTAGGTGGCCCTGAACGTAACAATTCACTATCAGTTTTTCGTCCGATTCTAAAATCTTTGACTCACAGCAGATCGGCCATAAGGTGCCCGATGCAGCAATAGACCCATGGAGACAAGTCGGCTGGAGGACGATGTATTGAATCGGGACGCAATTTGAGTGATCCATCGTCATTAGGTGGCCATGAATGTTGCAATTCACTATCTGTTTTTCGTCCGATTCGAAAATCTTTGACTCACAGCAGAACGGCCACAAGGTGCCCGAGGCAGCAATAGACCCATGGAGACAAGTCTGCTGGAGGACGATGTATTGAATTGGGACGCAATTTGAATGATCCATCGTCATTAGGTGGCCCTGAACGTTACAATTCACTATGAGTTTTTCGTCCGATTCGAAAATCTTTGACTCACAGCAGAACGGCCATAAGGTGCCCGAGGCAGCAATAGACCCATGGAGACAAGTCTGCTGGAGGACGATGTATTGAATCTGGACGCAATTTGAGTGATCCATCGTCATTAGGTGGCCCTGAACGTTACAATTCACTATCAGTTTTTCGTCGCATTCGATAATCTAGACTCACAGCAGAATGGCCAATAGGTGCCCGAGGCAGCAATAGGCCCATGGAGACAAGTCTGCTGGAGGACGATGTATTGAATCTGGACGCAATTTGAGTGATCCATCGTCATTAGGTGGCCCTGAACGTTACAATTCACTATCAGTTTTTCGTCCGATTCGAAAATCTTCGACTCACAGCAGAACGGCCATAGGGTGCCCGAGGCAGCAATAGACCCATGGAGTCAATTCGGCTGCAGGACGATGTATTGAATCGGGACGCAATTTGAGTGATCCATCGTCATTAGGTGGCCATGAATGTTACAAATCACTGTCTGTTTTTCGTCCTATTCAAAATCTTTGACCCACAGCAGAACGGCCATAAGGTGCCCGATGCAGCAATAGACCCATGGAGACAAGTCTGCAGGATGACGATGTATTGAATCGCGACGCAATTTGAGTGTTCCATCGTCATTAGGAGGCCCTGAATGTAAGAATTAACTATCAGTTTTTCGTCCCATTCGATAATCTAGACTCACGGGAGAACGACCATAAGGTGCCCGAGGCAGCAATAGACCCATGGAGACAAGTCGGCTGGAGGACGATGTATTGAATCGGGACGCAATTTGAGTGATCCATCGTCATTAGGTGGCCCTGAACGCAACAATTCACTATCAGTTTTTCGTCCGATTCGAAAATCTTTGACTCACAGCAGAACGGCCATAAGGTGCCCGATGCAGCAATAGACCCATGGAGACAAGTCGGCTGGAGGACGATGTATTGAATCGGGACGCAATTTGAGTGATCCATCGTCATTAGGTGGCCATGAATGTTACAATTCACTATCTGTTTTTCGTCCGATTCGAAAATCTTTGACTCACAGCAGAACGGCCATAAGGTGCCCGATGCAGCAATAGACCCATGGAGACAAGTCGGCTGGAGGACGATGTATTGAATCGGGTCGCAATTTGAGTGATCCATCGTCATTAGGTGGCCCTGAACGTTACAATTCACTATCAGATCTTCGTCCTATTCAAAATCTTTGACCCACAGCAGAACGGCCATAAGGTGCCCGAGGCAGCAATAGACCCATGGAGACCAGTCGGCTGGAGGACGATGTATTGAATCGGGACGCAATTTGAGTGATCCATCGTCATTAGGTGGCCCTGAAAGTTACAATTCAGTATCTGTTTTTCGTCCGATTCGAAAATCTTTGACTCACAGCAGAACGGCCATAAGGACCCCGAGGCAGCAATAGACCCATGGTGACATGTCTGCAGGATGACGATGTATTGAATCGCGACGCAATTTGAGTGATCCATCGTCATTAGGAGGCACTGAATGTTAGAATTAACTATCAGTTTTTCGTCCCATTCGATAATCTAGACTCACGGGAGAACGACCATAAGGTGCCCGAGGCAGCAATACACCCATGGAGACAAGTCGGCTGGAGGACGACGTATTGAATCGGGACGCAATTTGAGTGATCCATCGTCATTAGGTGGCCCTGAACGTAACAATTCACTATCAGTTTTTCGTCCGTTTCGAAAATCTTTGACTCACAGCAGAACGGCCATAATGTGCCCGAGGGAGCAATAGACCCATGGAGACTAGTCTGCTGGAGCACGAGGTATTGAATCGGGACGCAATTTGAGTGTTCCATCGTCATTAGGAGGCCCTGAACGTTACAATTCACTATCAGTTATTCGTCCGATTCGAAAATCTATGACTGACGGCAGAACGCCCATAAGGTGCCCGAGGCAGCAATAGACCCATGGAGACAAGTCGGCTGGAGGACGATGTATTGAATCGGGACGCAATTTGAGTGATCCATCGTCATTAGGTGGCCCTGAATGTTACAATTCACTATCAGTTTTTCGACCGATTCGAAAATCTTTGACTCACAGCAGAACGGCCGTAAGGTGCCCGAGGCAGCAATAGACCCATGGAGTGAAGTCGGCTGGAGGACGATGTATTGAATCGGGACGCAATTTGTGTGGTCCATCCGCATTAGGTGGCCCTGAATGTTACAATTCACTATCAGTTTTTCGTCCGATTCGAAAATCTTTGACTCACAGCAGAACGGCCGTAAGGTGCCCGAGGCAGCAATAGACCCATGGAGACAAGTCTGCAGGATGACGATGTATTGAATCGCGACGCAATCTGAGTGTTCCATCGTCATTAGGAGGCCCTAAATGTAAGAATTAACTATCAGTTTTTCGTCCCATTCGATAATCTTGACTCACGGGAGAACGACCATAAGGTGCCCGAGGCAGCAATAGACCCATGGAGACAAGTCGGCTGGAGGACGATGTATTGAATCGGGACGAAATTTGAGTGATCCATCGTCATTAGGTGGCCCTGAACGTAACAATTCACTATCAGTTTTTCGTCCGATTCTAAAATCTTTGACTCACAGCAGATCGGCCATAAGGTGCCCGATGAAGCCATAGACCCATGGAGACAAGTCGGCTGGAGGACGATGTATTGAATCGGGACGCAATTTGAGTGATCCATCGTCATTAGGTGGCCATGAATGTTGCAATTCACTATCTGTTTTTCGTCCGATTCGAAAATCTTTGACTCACAGCAGAACGGCCATAAGGTGCCCGAGGCAGCAATAGACCCATGGAGACAAGTCTGCTGGAGGACGATGTATTGAATTGGGACGCAATTTGAATGATCCATCGTCATTAGGTGGCCCTGAACGTTACAATTCACTATGAGTTTTTCGTCCGATTCGAAAATCTTTGACTCACAGCAGAACGGCCATAAGGTGCCCGAGGCAGCAATAGACCCATGGAGACAAGTCTGCTGGAGGACGATGTATTGAATCGGGACGCAATTTGAGTGATCCATCGTCATTAGGTGGCCCTGTTTTTCGTCCGATTCGAAAATCTTTGACTCACAGCAGAACGACCATAAGGTGCCCGAGGCAGCAATAGACCCATGGAGACATGTCTGCAGGATGACGATGTATTGAATCGCGACGAAATTTGAGTGATCCATCGTCATTAGGAGGCCCTGAATGTTAGAATTAACTATCAGTTTTTCGTCCCATTCGATAATCTAGACTCACGGGAGAACGACCATAAGGTGCCCGAGGCAGCAATAGACCCATGGAGACAAGTCGGCTAGAGGACGATGTAATGAATCGGGACGCAATTTGAGTGATCCATCGTCATTAGGTGGCCCTGAACGTTACAATTCACTATCAGTTTTTCTTCCGATTCGAAAATCTTTGACTCACAGCAGAACGGCCATAATGTGCCCGAGGCAGCAATAGACCCATGGAGACTAGTCTGCTGGAGCACGAGGTATTGAATCGGGACGCAATTTGAGTGTTCAATCGTCATTAGGAGGCGCTGAACGTTACAATTCACTATCAGTTTTTCGTCCGATTCGAAAATCTTTGACTCACAGCAGAACGGCCATAAGGTGCCCGATGCAGCAATAGACCCAAGGAGACAAATCGGCTGGAGGACGATGTATTGAATCGGGACGCAATTTGAGTGATCCATCGTCATTAGGTGGCCATGAATGTTATAATTCACTATCTGTTTTTCGTCCGATTCGAAAATCTTTGACTCACAGCAGAACGGCCATAATGTGCCCGAGGCAGCAATAGACCCATGGAGACAAGTCTGCTGGAGGACGATGTATTGAATCGGGACGCAATTTGAGTGATCCATCGTCATTAGGTGGCCCTGAACGTTACAATTCTCTATCAGTTTTTCGTCGCATTCGATAATCTAGACTCACAGCAGAATGGCCATAAGGTGCCCGAGGCAGCAATAGACCCATGGAGACAAGTCGGCTGGAGGACGATGTATTGAATCGGGACGCAATTTGAGTGATCCATCGTCATTAGGTGGCCCTGAATGTTACAATTCACTATCAGTTTTTCGTCCGATTCGAAAATCTTTGACTCACAGCAGAACGGCCGTAAGGTACCCGAGGCAGCAATAGACCCATGGAGACAAGTCAGCAGGATGACGATGTATTGAATCGCGACGCAATTTGAGTGTTCCATAGTCATTAGGAGGCCCTGAATGTAAGAATTAACTATCAGTTTTTCGTCCCATTCGATAATCTAGACTCACGGGAGAACGACCATAAGGTGCCCGAGGCAGCAATAGACCCATGGAGACAAGTCGGCTGGAGGACGATGTATTGAATCGGGACGCAATTTGAGTGATCCATCGTCATTAGGTGGCGCTGAACGTAACAATTCACTATCAGTTTTTCGTTCGATTCGAAAATCTTCGACTCACAGCAGAACGGCCATAAGGTGCCCGATGCAGCAATAGACCCATGGAGACAAGTCGGCTGGAGGACGATGTATTGAATCGGGACGCAATTTGAGTGATCCATCGTCATTAGGTGGCCATGAATGTTACAATTCACTATCTGTTTTTCGTCCGATTCGAAAATCTTTGACTCACAGCAGAACGGCCATAAGGTGCCCGAGGCAGCAATTGACCCATGGAGACAAGTCTGCTGGAGGACGATGTATTAAATTGGACGCAATTTGAGTGATCTATCGTCATTAGGTGGCCCTGAACGTTACAATTCACTTTCAGTTTTTCGTCCGATTCGAAAATCTTTGACTCAGAGCAGAACGGCCATAAGGTGCCCGAGGCAGCAATAGACCCATGGAGACAAGTCTGCTGGAGGACGATGTATTGAATCTGGACGCAATTTGAGTGATCCATCGTCATTAGGTGGCCCTGAACGTTACAATTCACTATCAGTTTTTCGTCGCATTCGATAATCTAGACTCACAGCAGAATGGCCAATAGGTGCCCGAGGCAGCAATAGACCCATGGAGACAAGTCTGCTGGAGGACGATGTATTGAATCTGGACGCAATTTGAGTGATCCATCGTCATTAGGTGGCCCTGAACGTTACAATTCACTATCAGTTTTTCGTCCGATTCGAAAATCTTCGACTCACAGCAGAACGGCCATAGGGTGCCCGAGGCAGCAATAGACCCATGGAGTCAATTCGGCTGCAGGACGATGTATTGAATCGGGACGCAATTTGAGTGATCCATCGTCATTAGGTGGCCATGAATGTTACAAATCACTGTCTGTTTTTCGTCCTATTCAAAATCTTTGACCCACAGCAGAACGGCCATAAGGTGCCCGATGCAGCAATAGACCCATGGAGACAAGTCTGCAGGATGACGATGTATTGAATCGCGACGCAATTTGAGTGTTCCATCGTCATTAGGAGGCCCTGAATGTAAGAATTAACTATCAGTTTTTCGTCCCATTCGATAATCTAGACTCACGGGAGAACGACCATAAGGTGCCCGAGGCAGCAATAGACCCATGGAGACAAGTCGGCTGGAGGACGATGTATTGAATCGGGACGCAATTTGAGTGATCCATCGTCATTAGGTGGCCCTGAACGTTACAATTCACTATCAGTTTTTCGTCCGATTCGAAAATCTTCGACTCACAGCAGAACGGCCATAGGGTGCCCGAGGCAGCAATAGACCCATGGAGTCAATTCGGCTGCAGGACGATGTATTGAATCGGGACGCAATTTGAGTGATCCATCGTCATTAGGTGGCCATGAATGTTACAAATCACTGTCTGTTTTTCGTCCTATTCAAAATCTTTGACCCACAGCAGAACGGCCATAAGGTGCCCGATGCAGCAATAGACCCATGGAGACAAGTCTGCAGGATGACGATGTATTGAATCGCGACGCAATTTGAGTGTTCCATCGTCATTAGGAGGCCCTGAATGTAAGAATTAACTATCAGTTTTTCGTCCCATTCGATAATCTAGACTCACGGGAGAACGACCATAAGGTGCCCGAGGCAGCAATAGACCCATGGAGACAAGTCGGCTGGAGGACGATGTATTGAATCGCGACGCAATTTGAGTGTTCCATCGTCATTAGGAGGCCCTGAATGTAAGAATTAACTATCAGTTTTTCGTCCCATTCGATAATCTAGACTCACGGGAGAACGACCATAAGGTGCCCGAGGCAGCAATAGACCCATGGAGACAAGTCGGCTGGAGGACGATGTATTGAATCGGGACGCAATTTGAGTGATCCATCGTCATTAGGTGGCCCTGAACGTTACAATTCACTATCAGTTTTTCGTCCGATTCGAAAATCTTCGACTCACAGCAGAACGGCCATAGGGTGCCCGAGGCAGCAATAGACCCATGGAGTCAATTCGGCTGCAGGACGATGTATTGAATCGGGACGCAATTTGAGTGATCCATCGTCATTAGGTGGCCATGAATGTTACAAATCACTGTCTGTTTTTCGTCCTATTCAAAATCTTTGACCCACAGCAGAACGGCCATAAGGTGCCCGATGCAGCAATAGACCCATGGAGACAAGTCTGCAGGATGACGATGTATTGAATCGCGACGCAATTTGAGTGTTCCATCGTCATTAGGAGGCCCTGAATGTAAGAATTAACTATCAGTTTTTCGTCCCATTCGATAATCTAGACTCACGGGAGAACGACCATAAGGTGCCCGAGGCAGCAATAGACCCATGGAGACAAGTCGGCTGGAGGACGATGTATTGAATCGCGACGCAATTTGAGTGATCCATCGTCATTAGGAGGCACTGAATGTTAGAATTAACTATCAGTTTTTCGTCCCATTCGATAATCTAGACTCACGGGAGAACGACCATAAGGTGCCCGAGGCAGCAATACACCCATGGAGACAAGTCGGCTGGAGGACGACGTATTGAATCGGGACGCAATTTGAGTGATCCATCGTCATTAGGTGGCCCTGAACGTAACAATTCACTATCAGTTTTTCGTCCGTTTCGAAAATCTTTGACTCACAGCAGAACGGCCATAATGTGCCCGAGGGAGCAATAGACCCATGGAGACTAGTCTGCTGGAGCACGAGGTATTGAATCGGGACGCAATTTGAGTGTTCCATCGTCATTAGGAGGCCCTGAACGTTACAATTCACTATCAGTTATTCGTCCGATTCGAAAATCTATGACTGACGGCAGAACGCCCATAAGGTGCCCGAGGCAGCAATAGACCCATGGAGACAAGTCGGCTGGAGGACGATGTATTGAATCGGGACGCAATTTGAGTGATCCATCGTCATTAGGTGGCCCTGAAAGTTACAATTCACTATCAGTTTTTCGACCGATTCGAAAATCTTTGACTCACAGCAGAACGGCCGTAAGGTGCCCGAGGCAGCAATAGACCCATGGAGTCAAGTCGGCTGGAGGACGATGTATTGAATCGGGACGCAATTTGTGTGGTCCATCCGCATTAGGTGGCCCTGAATGTTACAATTCACTATCAGTTTTTCGTCCGATTCGAAAATCTTTGACTCACAGCAGAACGGCCGTAAGGTGCCCGAGGCAGCAATAGACCCATGGAGACAAGTCTGCAGGATGACGATGTATTGAATCGCGACGCAATCTGAGTGTTCCATCGTCATTAGGAGGCCCTAAATGTAAGAATTAACTATCAGTTTTTCGTCCCATTCGATAATCTTGACTCACGGGAGAACGACCATAAGGTGCCCGAGGCAGCAATAGACCCATGGAGACAAGTCGGCTGGAGGACGATGTATTGAATCGGGACGAAATTTGAGTGATCCATCGTCATTAGGTGGCCCTGAACGTAACAATTCACTATCAGTTTTTCGTCCGATTCTAAAATCTTTGACTCACAGCAGATCGGCCATAAGGTGCCCGATGCAGCAATAGACCCATGGAGACAAGTCGGCTGGAGGACGATGTATTGAATCGGGACGCAATTTGAGTGATCCATCGTCATTAGGTGGCCATGAATGTTGCAATTCACTATCTGTTTTTCGTCCGATTCGAAAATCTTTGACTCACAGCAGAACGGCCACAAGGTGCCCGAGGCAGCAATAGACCCATGGAGACAAGTCTGCTGGAGGACGATGTATTGAATTGGGACGCAATTTGAATGATCCATCGTCATTAGGTGGCCCTGAACGTTACAATTCACTATGAGTTTTTCGTCCGATTCGAAAATCTTTGACTCACAGCAGAACGGCCATAAGGTGCCCGAGGCAGCAATAGACCCATGGAGACAAGTCTGCTGGAGGACGATGTATTGAATCGGGACGCAATTTGAGTGATCCATCGTCATTAGGTGGCCCTGAACGTTACAATTCACTATCACTTTTTCGTCGCATTCGATAATCTAGACTCAAAGCAGAACGGCCAATAGGTGCCCGAGGCAGCAATAGACCCATGGAGTCAAGTCGGCAGGAGGACGATGTATTGAATCGGGACGCAATTAGAGTGATCCATCGTCATTAGGTGGCCCTCAATGTTACAATTCACTATCAGTTTTTCGTCCGATTCGAAAATCTTTGACTCACAGCAGAACGACCGTAATGTGCCCGAGGCAGCAATAGACCCATGGAGAAAAGTCTGCTGGAGGAATATGTATTGAATCGGGACGCAATTTGAGTGATCCATCGTCATTAGGTGGCCCTGAACGTTACAATTCACTATCAGTTTTTCGTCCGATTCGTAAATCTTTGACTCACAGCAGAACGGCCATAAGGTGCCCGAGGCAGCAATAAACCCATGAAGTCAAGTCGGCTGGAGGACGATGTATTGAATCGGGACGCAATTTGAGTGATCCATCGTCATTAGGTGGCCCTGAATGTTACAATTCACCATCAGTTTTTCGTCCGATTCGAAAATCTTTGACTCACAGCAGAACGGCCGTAAGCTACCCGAGGCAGCAATAGACCCATGGAGACAAGTCTGCAGGATGACGATGTATTGAATCGCGACGCAATTTGAGTGTTCCATCGTCAGTAGGAGGCCCTGAATGTAAGAATTAACTATCAGTTTTTCGTCCCATTCGATAATCTAGACTCACAGGAGAACAACCATAAGGTGCCCGAGGCAGCAATAGACCCATGGAGACAAGTCGGCTGGTGGACGATGTATTGAATCGGGACGCAATTTGAGTGATCCATCGTCATTAGGTGGCCCTGAACGTTACAATTCACTATCACTTTTTCGTTCGATTCGTAAATCTTTGACTCACAGCAGAACGGCCATAAGGTGCCCGATGCAGCAATAGACCCATGGAGACAAGTCGGCTGGAGGACGATGTATTGAATCGGGACGCAATTTGAGTGATCCATCGTCATTAGGTGGCCCTGAATGTTACAATTCACCATCAGTTTTTCGTCCGATTCGAAAATCTTTGACTCACAGCAGAACGGCCATAAGGTGCCCGAGGCAGCAATAGACCCATGGAGACAAGTCGGCTAGAGGACGATGTAATGAATCGGGACGCAATTTGAGTGATCCATCGTCATTAGGTGGCCCTGAACGTTACAATTCACTATCAGTTTTTCTTCCGATTCGAAAATCTTTGACTCACAGCAGAACGGCCATAAGGTGCCCGATGCAGCAATAGACCCATGGAGACAAGTCGGCTGGAGGACGATGTATTGAATCACGACGTTATTTGAGTGTTCCATCGTCATTAGGAGGCCCTGAATGTAAGAATTAACTATCAGTTTTTCGTCCCATTCGATAATCTAGACTCACGGGAGAACGACCATAAGGTGCCCGAGGCAGCAATAGACCCATGGAGACAAGTCGGCTGGAGGACGATGTATTGAATCGGGACGCAATTTGAGTGATCCATCGTCATTAGGTGGCCCTGAACGTAACAATTCACTATCAGTTTTTTGTTCGATTCGAAAATCTTTGACTCACAGCAGAACGGCCATGTGGTGCCCGATGCAGCAATAGACCCATGGAGACTAGTCGGCTGGAGGACGATGTATTGAATCGGGACGCAATTTGAGTGATCCATCGTCATTAGGTGGCCATGAATGTTACAATTCACTATCTGTTTTTCGTCCGATTCGAAAATCTTTCACTCACAGCAGAAAGGCCATAAGGTGCCCGATGCAGCAATAGACCCATGGAGACAAGTCGGCTGGAGGACGATGTATTGAATCGGGACGCAATTTGAGTTATCCATCGTCATTAGGTGGCCCTGAACGTTACAATTCACTATCAGTTCTTCGTCCGATTCGAAAATCTTTGACCCACAGCAGAACGGCCATAAGGTGCCCGAGGCAGCAATAGACCCATGGAGACAAGTCGGCTGGAGGACGATGTATTGATTCGGGACGCAATTTGAGTGATCCATCGTCATTAGGTGGCCCTGAAAGTTACAATTCACTATCAGTTCTTCGTCCGATTCGAAAATCTTTGACCCACAGCAGAACGGCCATAAGGTGCCCGAGGCAGCAATAGACCCATGGAGATAAGTCGGCTGGAGGACGATGTATTGAATCGGGACGCAATTTGAGTGATCCATCGTCATTAGGTGGCCCTGAAAGTTACAATTCACTATCAGTTTTTCGTCCGATTCGAAAATCTTTGACTCACAGCAGAACGGCCATAAGGTGCCCGAGGCAGCAATAGACCCATGGAGACAAGTCTGCTGGAGGACGATGTATTGAATCGGGACGCAATTTGAGTGATCCATCGTCATTAGGTGTCCCTGAAGGTTACAATTCACTATCAGTTCTTCGTCGCATTCGATAATCTAGACTCGCAGCAGAACGGCCATAAGGTGCCCGAGGCAGCAATAGACCCATGGACACAAGTCGGCTGGAGGACGATGTATTGAATCGGGACGCAATTTGAGTGATCCATCGTCATTAGGTGGCCCTGAACGTTACAATTCACTATCAGTTTTTCGTCCGATTCGAAAATCTTTGACTCACAGCAGAACGGCCATAATGTGCCCGAGGGAGCAATAGACCCATGGAGACTAGTCTGCTGGAGCAGGAGGTATTGAATCGGGACGCAATTTGAGTGTTCCATCGTCATTAGGAGGCCCTGAACGTTACAATGCACTATCAGTTTTTCGTCCGATTCGAAAATCTTTGACTCACAGCAGAACGCCCATAAGGTGCCCGAGGCAGCAATAGACCCATGGAGACAAGTCTGCTGGGAAACGATGTATTGAATCGGGACGCAATTAGAGTGATCCATCGTCATTAGGTGGCCCTGAACGTTACAATTCACTATCAGATCTTCGTCCTATTCGAAAATCTTTGACCCACAGCAGAACGGCCATAAGGTGCCCGAGGCAGCAATAGACCCATGGAGACAAGTCGGCTGGAGGACGATGTATTGAATCGCGACGCAATTTGAGTGTTCCATCGTCATTAGGAGGCCCTGAATGTAAGAATTAACTATCAGTTTTTCGTCCCATTCGATAATCTAGACTCACGGGAGAACGACCATAAGGTGCCCGAGGCAGCAATAGACCCATGGAGACAAGTCGGCTGGAGGACGATGTATTGAATCGGGACGCAATTTGAGTGATCCATCGTCATTAGGTGGCCCTGAACGTAACAATTCACTATCAGTTTTTCGTTCGATTCGAAAATCTTTGACTCACAGCAGAACGGCCACAAGGTGCCCGAGGCAGCAATAGACCCATGGAGACAAGTCTGCTGGAGGACGATGTATTGAATTGGGACGCAATTTGAATGATCCATCGTCATTAGGTGGCCCTGAACGTTACAATTCACTATGAGTTTTTCGTCCGATTCGAAAATCTTTGACTCACAGCAGAACGGCCATAAGGTGCCCGAGGCAGCAATAGACCCATGGAGACAAGTCTGCTGGAGGACGATGTATTGAATCGGGACGCAATTTGAGTGATCCATCGTCATTAGGTGGCCCTGAACGTTACAATTCACTATCACTTTTTCGTCGCATTCGATAATCTAGACTCAAAGCAGAACGGCCAATAGGTGCCCGAGGCAGCAATAGACCCATGGAGTCAAGTAGGCAGGAGGACGATGTATTGAATCGGGACGCAATTAGAGTGATCCATCGTCATTAGGTGGCCCTCAATGTTACAATTCACTATCAGTTTTTCGTCCGATTCGAAAATCTTTGACTCACAGCAGAACGACCGTAATGTGCCCGAGGCAGCAATAGACCCATGGAGAAAAGTCTGCTGGAGGAATATGTATTGAATCGGGACGCAATTTGAGTGATCCATCGTCATTAGGTGGCCCTGAACGTTACAATTCACTATCAGTTTTTCGTCCGATTCGTAAATCTTTGACTCACAGCAGAACGGCCATAAGGTGCCCGAGGCAGCAATAAACCCATGAAGTCAAGTCGGCTGGAGGACGATGTATTGAATCGGGACGCAATTTGAGTGATCCATCGTCATTAGGTGGCCCTGAATGTTACAATTCACCATCAGTTTTTCGTCCGATTCGAAAATCTTTGACTCACAGCAGAACGGCCGTAAGCTACCCGAAGCAGCAATAGACCCATGGAGACAAGTCTGCAGGATGACGATGTATTGAATCGCGACGCAATTTGAGTGTTCCATCGTCAGTAGGTGGCCCTGAATGTAAGAATTAACTATCAGTTTTTCGTCCCATTCGATAATCTAGACTCACAGGAGAACAACCATAAGGTGCCCGAGGCAGCAATAGACCCATGGAGACAAGTCGGCTGGTGGACGATGTATTGAATCGGGACGCAATTTGAGTGATCCATCGTCATTAGGTGGCCCTGAACGTTACAATTCACTATCACTTTTTCGTTCGATTCGAAAATCTTTGACTCACAGCAGAACGGCCATAAGGTGCCCGATGCAGCAATAGACCCATGGAGACAAGTCGGCTGGAGGACGATGTATTGAATCGGGACGCAATTTGAGTGATCCATCGTCATTAGGTGGCCCTGAATGTTACAATTCACTATCAGTTTTTCGTCAGATTCGAAAATCTTTGAGTCACAGCAGAACGGCCAAAAGGTGCACGAGGCTGCAATAGACCCATGGAGACAAGTCTGCTGGAGGACGATGTATTGAATCGGGACGCAATTTGAGTGATTCATCGTCATTAGGTGGCCCTGAACGTTACAATTCACTATCAGTTCTTCGTCCGATTCGAAAATCTTTGACCCACAGCAGAACGGCCATAAGGTGCCCGAGGCAGCAATAGACCCATGGAGTCAAGTCGGCAGGAGGACGATGTATTGAATCGGGACGCAATTAGAGTGATCCATCGTCATTAGGTGGCCCTCAATGTTACAATTCACTATCAGTTTTTCGTCCGATTCGAAAATCTTTGACTAACAGCAGAACGGCCGTAATGTGCCCGAGGCAGCAATAGACCCATGGAGAAAAGTCTGCTGGAGGAATATGTATTGAATCGGGACGCAATTTGAGTGATCCATCGTCATTAGGTGGCCCTGAACGTTACAATTCACTATCAGTTTTTCGTCCGATTCGTAAATCTTTGACTCACAGCAGAACGGCCATATGGTGCCCGAGGCAGCAATAAACCCATGAAGTCAAGTCGGCTGGAGGACGATGTATTGAATCGGGACGCAATTTGAGTGATCCATCGTCATTAGGTGGCCCTGAATGTTACAATTCACCATCAGTTTTTCGTCCGATTCGAAAATCTTTGACTCACAGCAGAACGGCCATAAGGTGCCCGAGGCAGCAATAGACCCATGGAGACAAGTCGGCTAGAGGACGATGTAATGAATCGGGACGCAATTTGAGTGATCCATCGTCATTAGGTGGCCCTGAACGTTACATTTCACTATCAGTTTTTCTTCCGATTCGAAAATCTTTGACTCACAGCAGAACGGCCATAAGGTGCCCGATGCAGCAATAGACCCATGGAGACAAGTCGGCTGGAGGACGATGTATTGAATCGCGACGTTATTTGAGTGTTCCATCGTCATTAGGAGGCCCTGAATGTAAGAATTAACTATCAGTTTTTCGTCCCATTCGATAATCTAGACTCACGGGAGAACGACCATAAGGTGCCCGAGGCAGCAATAGACCCATGGAGACAAGTCGGCTGGAGGACGATGTATTGAATCGGGACGCAATTTGAGTGATCCATCGTCATTAGGTGGCCCTGAACGTAACAATTCACTATCAGTTTTTTGTTCGATTCGAAAATCTTTGACTCACAGCAGAACGGCCATGTGGTGCCCGATGCAGCAATAGACCCATGGAGACAAGTCGGCTGGAGGACGATGTATTGAATCGGGACGCAATTTGAGTGATCCATCGTCATTAGGTGGCCATGAATGTTACAATTCACTATCTGTTTTTCGTCCGATTCGAAAATCTTTCACTCACAGCAGAAAGGCCATAAGGTGCCCGATGCAGCAATAGACCCATGGAGACAAGTCGGCTGGAGGACGATGTATTGAATCGGGACGCAATTTGAGTTATCCATCGTCATTAGGTGGCCCTGAACGTTACAATTCACTATCAGTTCTTCGTCCGATTCGAAAATCTTTGACCCACAGCAGAACGGCCATAAGGTGCCCGAGGCAGCAATAGACCCATGGAGACAAGTCGGCTGGAGGACGATGTATTGAATCGGGACGCAATTTGAGTGATCCATCGTCATTAGGTGGCCCTGAAAGTTACAATTCACTATCAGTTCTTCGTCCGATTCGAAAATCTTTGACCCACAGCAGAACGGCCATAAGGTGCCCGAGGCAGCAATAGACCCATGGAGACAAGTCGGCTGGAGGACGATGTATTGAATCGGGACGCAATTTGAGTGATCCATCGTCATTAGGTGGCCCTGAAAGTTACAATTCACTATCAGTTTTTCGTCCGATTCGAAAATCTTTGACTCACAGCAGAACGGCCATAAGGTGCCCGAGGCAGCAATAGACCCATGGAGACAAGTCTGCTGGAGGACGATGTATTGAATCGGGACGCAATTTGAGTGATCCATCGTCATTAGGTGTCCCTGAACGTTACAATTCACTATCAGTTCTTCGTCGCATTCGATAATCTAGACTCGCAGCAGAACGGCCATAAGGTGCCCGAGGCAGCAATAGACCCATGGACACAAGTCGGCTGGAGGACGATGTATTGAATCGGGACGCAATTTGAGTGATCCATCGTCATTAGGTGGCCCTGAACGTTACAATTCACTATCAGTTTTTCGTCCGATTCGAAAATCTTTGACTCACAGCAGAACGGCCATAATGTGCCCGAGGGAGCAATAGACCCATGGAGACTAGTCTGCTGGAGCAGGAGGTATTGAATCGGGACGCAATTTGAGTGTTCCATCGTCATTAGGAGGCCCTGAACGTTACAATGCACTATCAGTTTTTCGTCCGATTCGATAATCTTTGACTCACAGCAGAACGCCCATAAGGTGCCCGAGGCAGCAATAGACCCATGGAGACAAGTCTGCTGGGAAACGATGTATTGAATCGGGACGCAATTAGAGTGATCCATCGTCATTAGGTGGCCCTGAACGTTACAATTCACTATCAGATCTTCGTCCTATTCGAAAATCTTTGACCCACAGCAGAACGGCCATAAGGTGCCCGAGGCAGCAATAGACCCATGGAGACAAGTCGGCTGGAGGACGATGTATTGAATCGCGACGCAATTTGAGTGTTCCATCGTCATTAGGAGGCCCTGAATGTAAGAATTAACTATCAGTTTTTCGTCCCATTCGATAATCTAGACTCACGGGAGAACGACCATAAGGTGCCCGAGGCAGCAATAGACCCATGGAGACAAGTCGGCTGGAGGACGATGTATTGAATCGGGACGCAATTTGAGTGATCCATCGTCATTAGGTGGCCCTGAACGTAACAATTCACTATCAGTTTTTCGTTCGATTTGAAAATCTTTGACTCACAGCAGAACGGCCATATGGTGCCCGATGCAGCAATAGACCCATGGAGACAAGTCGGCTGGAGGACGATGTATTGAATCGGGACGCAATTTGAGTGATCCATCGTCATTAGGTGGCCATGAATGTTACAATTCACTATCTGTTTTTCGTCCGATTCGAAAATCTTTGACTCACAGCAGAACGGCCATAAGGTGCCCGATGCAGCAATAGACCCATGGAGACAAGTCGGCTGGAGGACGATGTATTGAATCGGGACGCAATTTGAGTGATCCATCGTCATTAGGTGGCCCTGAACGTTACAATTCACTATCAGATCTTCGTCCGATTCGAAAATCTTTGACTCACAGCAGAACGGCCATAAGGTGCCCGAGGCAGCAATAGACCCATGGAGACAAGTCTGCTGGAGGACGATGTATTGAATCTGGACGCAATTTGAGTGATCCATCGTCATTAGGTGGCCCTGAACGTTACAATTCACTATCAGTTTTTCTTCGCATTCGATAATCTAGACTCACAGCAGAACGGCCAATAGGTGCCCGAGGCAGCAATAGACCCATGCAGACAAGTCTGCTGGAGGACGATGTATTGAATCTGGACGCAATTTGAGTGATCCATCGTCATTAGGTGGCCCTGAACGTTACAATTCACTATCAGTTTTTCGTCCGATTCGAAAATCTTTGACTCACAGCAGAACGGCCGTAAGGTGCCCGAGGCAGCAATAGACCCATGGAGTCAATTCGGCTGGAGGACGATGTATTGAATCGGGACGCAATTTGAGTGTTCCATCGTCATTAGGAGGCTCTGAATGTTAGAATTAACTACCAGTTTTTCGTCCCATTCGATAATCTAGACTCACGGGAGAACGACCATAAGGTGCCCGAGGCAGCAATAGACCCATGGAGACAAGTCGGCTGGAGGACGATGTATTGAATCGGGACGCAATTTGAGTGATCCATCGTCATTAGGTGGCCCTGATCGTAACAATTCACTATCAGTTTTTCGTCCGATTCGAAAATCTTTGACTCACAGCAGAACGGCCATAATGTGCCCGAGGGAGCAATAGACCCATGGAGACCAGTCTGCTGGAGCACGAGGTATTGAATCGGGACGCAATTTGAGTGTTCCATCGTCATTAGGAGGCCCTGAACGTTACAATTCACTATCAGTTATTCGTCCGATTCGAAAATCTATGACTGACGGCAGAACGCCCATAAGGTGCCCGAGGCAGCAATAGACCCATGGAGACAAGTCGGCTGGAGGACGATGTATTGAATCGGGACGCAATTTGAGTGATCCATCGTCATTAGGTGGCACTGAAAGTTACAATTCACTATCAGTTTTTCGACCGATTCGAAAATCTTTGACTCACAGCAGAACGGCCGTAAGGTGCCCGAGGCAGCAATAGACCCATGGAGTCAAGTCGGCTGGAGGACAATGTATTGAATCGGGACGCAATTTGTGTGGTCCATCAGCATTAGGTGGCCCTGAATGTTACAATTCACTATCAGTTTTTCGTCCGATTCGAAAATCTTTGACTCACAGCAGAACGGCCGTAAGGTGCCCGAGGCAGCAATAGACCCATGGAGACAAGTCTGCAGGATGACGATGTATTGAATTGCGACGCAATTTGAGTGTTCCATCGTCATTAGGAGGCCCTGAATGTAAGAATTAACTATCAGTTTTTCGTCCCATTCGATAATCTTGACTCACGGGAGAACGACCATAAGGTACCCGAGGCAGCAATAGACCCATGGAGACAAGTCTGCTGGAGGACGATGTATTGAATCTGGACGCAATTTGAGTGATCCATCGTCATTAGGTGGCCCTGAACGTTACAATTCACTATCAGTTTTTCGTCGCATTCGATAATCTAGACTCACAGCAGAACGGCCAATAGCTGCCCGAGGCAGCAATAGACCCATGGAGACAAGTCTGCTGGAGGACGATGTATTGAATCTGGACGCAATTTGAGTGATCCATCGTCATTAGGTGGCCCTCAATGTTACAATTCACTATCAGTTTTTCGTCCGATTCGAAAATCTTTGACTCATAGCAGAACGGCCATAAGGTGCCCGAGGCAGCAATAGACCCATGGAGACATGTCTGCAGGATGACGATGTATTGATTCGCGACGCAATTTGAGTGATCCATCGTCATTAGGAGGCCCTGAATGTTAGAATTAACTATCAGTTTTTCGTCCCATTCGATAATCTAGACTCACGGGAGAACGACCATAAGGTGCCCGAGGCAGCAATAGACCCATGGAGACAAGTCGGCTGGAGGACGATGTATTGAATCGGGACGAAATTTGAGTGATCCATCGTCATTAGGTGGCCCTGAACGTTACAATTCACTATCAGTTTTTCGTCCGATTCGAAAATCTTTGACTCACAGCAGATCGGCCATAATGTGCCCGATGCAGCAATAGACCTATGGAGAAAAGTCGGCTGGAGGACGATGTATTGCATCGGGACGCAATTTGAGTGATCCATCGTCATTAGGTGGCCATGAATGTTGCAATTCACTATCTGTTTTTCGTCCGATTCGAAAATCTTTGACTCACAGCAGAACGGCCATAAGGTGCCCGATGTAGCAATAGACCCAAGGAGACAAGTCGGCTGGAGGACGATGTATTGAATCGGGACGCAATTTGAGTGATCCATCGACATTAGGTGGTCATGAATGTTACAATTCACTATCTGTTTTTCGTCCGATTCGAAAATCTTTGACTCACAGCAGAACGGCCATAAGGTGCCCGAGGCAGCAATAGACCCATGGAGACAAGTCTGCTGGAGGACGATGTATTGAATCGGGACGCAATTTGAGTGATCCATCGTCATTAGGTGGCCCTGAACGTTACAATTCACTATCAGTTTTTCGTCGCATTCGATAATCTAGACTCACAGCGGAATGGCCAGAAGGTGCCCGAGGCAGCAATAGACTCATGGAGACAAGTCGGCTGGAGGACGATGTATTGAATCGGGACGCAATTTGAGTGATCCATCGTCATTAGGTGGCCCTGAATGTTACGATTCACTATCAGTTTTTCGTCCGATTCGAAAATCTTTGACTCACAGCAGAACGGCCGTAAGGTACCCGAGGCAGCAATAGACCCATGGAGACAAGTCTGCAGGATGACGATGTATTGAATCGCGACGCAATTTGAGTGTTCCATCGTCATTAGGAGGCCCTGAATGTAAGAATTAACTATCAGTTTTTCGTCCCATTCGATAATCTAGACTCACGGGAGAACGACCATAAGGTGCCCCAGGCAGCAATAGACCCATGGAGACAAATCGGCTGGAGGACGATGTATTCAATCGGGACGCAATTTGAGTGATCCATCGTCATTAGGTGGCCCTGAAAGTTACAATTCACTATCAGGTTTTCGTCCGATTCGAAAATCTTTGACCCACAGCAGAACGGCCATAAGGTGCCCGAGGCAGCAATAGACCCATGGAGACAAGTCGGCTGGAGGACGATGTATTGAATCGGGACGCAATTTGAGTGATCCATCGTCATTAGGTGGCCCTGAAAGTTACAATTCACTATCAGTTTTTCGTCCGATTCGAAAATCTTTGACTCACAGCAGAACGGCCATAAGGTGCCCGAGGCAGCAATAGACCCATGGAGACAAGTCTGCTGGAGGACGATGTATTGAATCGGGACGCAATTTGAGTGATCCATCGTCATTAGGTGTCCCTGAACGTTACAATTCACTATCAGTTCTTCGTCGCATTCGATAATCTAGACTCGCAGCAGAACGGCCATAAGGTGCCCGAGGCAGCAATAGACCCATGGACACAAGTCGGCTGGAGGACGATGTATTGAATCGGGACGCAATTTGAGTGATCCATCGTCATTAGGTGGCCCTGAACGTTACAATTCACTATCAGTTTTTCGTCCGATTCGAAAATCTTTGACTCACAGCAGAACGGCCATAATGTGCCCGAGGCAGCAATAGACCCATGGAGACAAGTCTGCTGGAGGACGATGTATTGAATCGGGACGCAATTAGAGTGATCCATCGTCATTAGGTGGCCCTGAACGTTACAATTCACTATCAGATCTTCGTCCTATTCGAAAATCTTTGACCCACAGCAGAACGGCCATAAGGTGCCCGAGGCAGCAATAGACCCATGGAGACAAGTCGGCTGGAGGACGATGTATTGAATCGCGACGCATATGAGTGTTCCATCGTCATTAGGAGGCCCTGAATGTAAGAATTAACTATCAGTTTTTCGTCCCATTCGATAATCTAGACTCACGGGAGAACGACCATAAGGTGCCCGAGGCAGCAATAGACCCATGGAGACAAGTCGGCTGGAGGACGATGTATTGAATCGGGACGCAATTTGAGTGATCCATCGTCATTAGGTGGCCCTGAACGTAACAATTCACTATCAGTTTTTCGTTCGATTCGAAAATCTTTGACTCACAGCAGAACGGCCATATGGTGCAAGATGCAGCAATAGACCCATGGAGACAAGTCGGCTGGAGGACGATGTATTGAATCGGGACGCAATTTGAGTGATCCATCGTCATTAGGTGGCCGTGAATGTTACAATTCACTATCTGTTTTTCGTCCGATTCGAAAATCTTTGACTCACAGCAGAACGGCCATAAGGTGCCCGATGCAGCAATAGACCCATGGAGACAAGTCGGCTGGAGGACGATGTATTGAATCGGGACGCAATTTGAGTGATCCATCGTCATTAGGTGGCCCTGAACGTTACAATTCACTATCAGATCTTCGTCCGATTCGAAAATCTTTGACTCACAGCAGAACGGCCATAAGGTGCCCGAGGCAGCAATAGACCCATGGAGACAAGTCTGCTGGAGGACGATGTATTGAATCTGGACGCAATTTGAGTGATCCATCGTCATTAGGTGGCCCTGAACGTTACAATTCACTATCAGTTTTTCTTCGCATTCGATAATCTAGACTCACAGCAGAACGGCCAATAGGTGCCCGAGGCAGCAATAGACCCATGCAGACAAGTCTGCTGGAGGACGATGTATTGAATCTGGACGCAATTTGAGTGATCCATCGTCATTAGGTGGCCCTGAACGTTACAATTCACTATCAGTTTTTCGTCCGATTCGAAAATCTTTGACTCACAGCAGAACGGCCGTAAGGTGCCCGAGGCAGCAATAGACCCATGGAGTCAATTCGGCTGGAGGACGATGTATTGAATCGGGACGCAATTTGAGTGTTCCATCGTCATTAGGAGGCTCTGAATGTTAGAATTAACTACCAGTTTTTCGTCCCATTCGATAATCTAGACTCACGGGAGAACGACCATAAGGTGCCCGAGGCAGCAATAGACCCATGGAGACAAGTCGGCTGGAGGACGATGTATTGAATCGGGACGCAATTTGAGTGATCCATCTTCATTAGGTGGCCCTGATCGTAACAATTCACTATCAGTTTTTCGTCCGATTCGAAAATCTTTGACTCACAGCAGAACGGCCATAATGTGCCCGAGGGAGCAATAGACCCATGGAGACCAGTCTGCTGGAGCACGAGGTATTGAATCGGGACGCAATTTGAGTGTTCCATCGTCATTAGGAGGCCCTGAACGTTACAATTCACTATCAGTTATTCGTCCGATTCGAAAATCTATGACTGACGGCAGAACGCCCATAAGGTGCCCGAGGCAGCAATAGACCCATGGAGACAAGTCGGCTGGAGGACGATGTATTGAATCGGGACGCAATTTGAGTGATCCATCGTCATTAGGTGGCACTGAAAGTTACAATTCACTATCAGTTTTTCGACCGATTCGAAAATCTTTGACTCACAGCAGAACGGCCGTAAGGTGCCCGAGGCAGCAATAGACCCATGGAGTCAAGTCGGCTGGAGGACAATGTATTGAATCGGGACGCAATTTGTGTGGTCCATCAGCATTAGGTGGCCCTGAATGTTACAATTCACTATCAGTTTTTCGTCCGATTCGAAAATCTTTGACTCACAGCAGAACGGCCGTAAGGTGCCCGAGGCAGCAATAGACCCATGGAGACAAGTCTGCAGGATGACGATGTATTGAATCGCGACGGAATTTGAGTGTTCCATCGTCATTAGGAGGCCCTGAATGTAAGAATTAACTATCAGTTTTTCGTCCCATTCGATAATCTTGACTCACGGGAGAACGACCATAAGGTGCCCGAGGCAGCAATAGACCCATGGAGACAAGTCGGCTGGAGGACGATGTATTGAATCGGGACGAAATTTGAGTGATCCATCGTCATTAGGTGGCCCTGAACGTTACAATTCACTATCAGTTTTTCGTCCGATTCGAAAATCTTTGACTCACAGCAGAACGGCCATAAGGTGCACGAGGGAGCAATAGACCCATGGAGACAAGTCTGCTGGAGGACGATTTATTGAATCGGGACGCAATTTGAGTGATGCATCGACATTAGGTGGCCCTGAACGTTACAATTAACTATCAGTTTTTCGTCCCATTCGATAATCTAGACTCACGGGAGAACGACCATAAGGTGCCCGAGGCAGCAATGTACACATGGAGACAAGTCGGCTGGAGGACGATGTATTGAATCGGGACGCAATTTGAGTGATCCATCGTCATTAGGTGGCCCTGAACGTAACAATTCACTATCAGTTTTTCGTTCGATTCGAAAATCTTTGACTCACAGCAGAACGGCCATAAGGTGCCCGATGCAGCAATAGACCCATGGAGACAAGTCGGCTGGAGGACGATGTATTGAATCTGGACGCAATTTGAGTGTTCCATCGTCATTAGGAGGCTCTGAATGTTAGAATTAACTACCAGTTTTTCGTCCCATTCGATAATCTAGACTCACGGGAGAACGACCATAAGGTGCCCGAGGCAGCAATAGACCCATGGAGACAAGTCGGCTAGAGGACGATGTAATGAATCGGGACGCAATTTGAGTGATCCATCGTCATTAGGTGGCCCTGAAAGTTACAATTCACTATCAGTTTTTCTTCCGATTCGAAAATCTTTGACTCACAGCAGAACGGCCATAATGTGCCCGAGGCAGCAATAGACCCATGAAGACTAGTCTGCTGGAGGACGATGTATTGAATTGGGACGCAATTTGAGTGATCCATCGTCATTAGGTGGCCCTGAATGTTACAATTCACTATCAGTTTTTCGTCCGATTCGAAAATCTTTGACTCACAGCAGACCGGCCGTAAGGTGCCCGAGGCAGCAATAGACCCATGGAGACAAGTCTGCAGGATGACGATGTATTGAATTGCGACGCAATTTGAGTGTTCCATCGTCATTAGGAGGCCCTGAATGTAAGAATTAACTATCAGTTTTTCGTCCCATTCGATAATCTTGACTCACGGGAGAACGACCATAAGGTACCCGAGGCAGCAATAGACCCATGGAGACAAGTCTGCTGGAGGACGATGTATTGAATCTGGACGCAATTTGAGTGATCCATCGTCATTAGGTGGCCCTGAACGTTACAATTCACTATCAGTTTTTCGTCGCATTCGATAATCTAGACTCACAGCAGAACGGCCAATAGCTGCCCGAGGCAGCAATAGACCCATGGAGACAAGTCTGCTGGAGGACGATGTATTGAATCTGGACGCAATTTGAGTGCACCATCGTCATTAGGTGGCCCTCAATGTTACAATTCACTATCAGTTTTTCGTCCGATTCGAAAATCTTTGACTCATAGCAGAACGGCCATAAGGTGCCCGAGGCAGCAATAGACCCATGGAGACATGTCTGCAGGATGACGATGTATTGATTCGCGACGCAATTTGAGTGATCCATCGTCATTAGGAGGCCCTGAATGTTAGAATTAACTATCAGTTTTTCGTCCCATTCGATAATCTAGACTCACGGGAGAACGACCATAAGGTGCCCGAGGCAGCAATAGACCCATGGAGACAAGTCGGCTAGAGGACGATGTAATGAATCGGGACGCAATTTGAGTGATCCATCGTCATTAGGTGGCCCTGAACGTTACAATTCACTATCAGTTTTTCTTCCGATTCGAAAATCTTTGACTCACAGCAGAACGGCCATAATGTGCCCGAGGCAGCAATAGACCCATGGAGACTAGTCTGCTGGAGCACGAGGTATTGAATCGGGACGCAATTTGAGTGTTCCATCGTCATTAGGAGGCTCTGAATGTTAGAATTAACTACCAGTTTTTCGTCCCATTCGATAATTTAGACTCACGGGAGAACGACCATAAGGTGCCCGAGGCAGCAATAGACCCATGGAGACAAGTCGGCTAGAGGACGATGTAATGAATCGGGACGCAATTTGAGTGATCCATCGTCATTAGGTGGCCCTGAAAGTTACAATTCACTATCAGTTTTTCATCCGATTCGAAAATCTTTGACTCACAGCAGAACGGCCATAAGGTGCCCGATGCAGCAATAGACCCAAGGAGACAAGTCGGCTGGAGGACGATGTATTGAATCGGGACGCAGTTTGAGTGATCCATCGTCATTAGGTGGCCATGAATGTTACAATTCACTATCAGTTTTTCGTCGCATTCGATAATCTAGACTCACAGCAGCATGGCCATAAGGTGCCCGAGGCAGCAATAGACCCATGGATACAAGTCGGCTGGAGGACGATGTATTGAATCGGGACTCAATTTGAGTGATCCATCGTCATTAGGTGGCCCTGAATGTTACAATTCACTATCAGTTTTTCGTCCGATTCGAAAATCTTTGACTCACAGCAGAACGGCCGTAAGGTACCCGAGGCAGCAATAGACCCATGGAGACAAGTCTGCAGGATGACGATGTATTGAATCGCGACGCAACTTGAGTGTTCCATCGTCATTAGGAGGCCCTGAATGTAAGAATTAACTATCAGTTTTTCGTCCCATTCGATAATCTAGACTCACGGGAGAACGACCATAAGGTGCCCGAGGCAGCAATAGACACATGGAGACAAGTCGGCTGGAGGACGATGTATTGAATCGGGACGCAATTTGAGTGATCCATCGTCATTAGGTGGCCCTGAACGTAACAATTCACTATCAGTTTTTCGTTCGATTCGAAAATCTTTGACTCACAGCAGAACGGCCATAAGGTGCCCGATGCAGCAATAGACCCATGGAGACAAGTCGGCTGGAGGACGATGTATTGAATCTGGACGCAATTTGAGTGTTCCATCGTCATTAGGAGGCTCTGAATGTTAGAATTAACTACCAGTTTTTCGTCCCATTCGATAATCTAGACTCACGGGAGAACGACCATAAGGTGCCCGAGGCAGCAATAGACCCATGGAGACAAGTCTGCTAGAGGACGATGTAATGAATCGGGACGCAATTTGAGTGATCCATCGTCATTAGGTGGCCCTGAACGTTACAATTCACTATCAGTTTTTCGTTCGATTCGAAAATCTTTGACTCACAGCAGAACGGCCATAATGTGCCCGAGGCAGCAATAGACCCATGGAGACTAGTCTGCTGGAGCACGAGGTATTGAATCGGGACGCAATTTGAGTGTTCCATCGTCATTAGGAGGCGCTGAACGTTACAATTCACTATCAGTTTTTCGTCCGATTCGAAAATCTTTGACTCACAGCAGAACGGCCATAAGGTGCCCGATGCAGCAATAGACCCAAGGAGACAAGTCGGCTGGAGGACGATGTATTGAATCGGGACGCAATTTGAGTGATCCATCGACATTAGGTGGTCATGAATGTTACAATTCACTATCTGTTTTTCGTCCGATTCGAAAATCTTTGACTCACAGCAGAACGGCCATAAGGTGCCCGAGGCAGCAATAGACCCATGGAGACAAGTCTGCTGGAGGACGATGTATTGAATCGGGACGCAATTTGAGTGATCCATCGTCATTAGGTGGCCCTGAACGTTACAATTCACTATCAGTTTTTCGTCGCATTCGATAATCTAGACTCACAGCGGAATGGCCAGAAGGTGCCCGAGGCAGCAATAGACTCATGGAGACAAGTCGGCTGGAGGACGATGTATTGAATCGGGACGCAATTTGAGTGATCCATCGTCATTAGGTGGCCCTGAATGTTACAATTCACTATCAGTTTTTCGTCCGATTCGAAAATCTTTGACTCACAGCAGAACGGCCGTAAGGTACCCGAGGCAGCAATAGACCCATGGAGACAAGTCTGCAGGATGACGATGTATTGAATCGCGACGCAATTTGAGTGTTCCATCGTCATTAGGAGGCCCTGAATGTAAGAATTAACTATCAGTTTTTCGTCCCATTCGATAATCTAGACTCACGGGAGAACGACCATAAGGTGCCCCAGGCAGCAATAGACCCATGGAGACAAATCGGCTGGAGGACGATGTATTCAATCGGGACGCAATTTGAGTGATCCATCGTCATTAGGTGGCCCTGAAAGTTACAATTCACTATCAGGTTTTCGTCCGAATCGAAAATCTTTGACTCACAGCAGAACAGCCATAAGGTGCCCGATGCAGCAATAGACCCATGGAGACAAGTCGGCTGGAGGACGATATATTGAATCGGGACGCAATTTGAGTGATCCATCGTCATTAGGTGGCTCTGAACGTAACAATTCACTATCAGTTTTTCGTTCGATTCGAAAATCTTTGACTCACAGCAGAACGGCCATAAGGTGCCCGATGCAGCAATATACCCATGGAGACAAGTCGGCTGGAGGACGATGTATTGAATCTGGACGCAATTTGAGTGTTCCATCGTCATTAGGAGGCTATGAATGTTAGAATTAACTACCAGTTTTTCGTCCCATTCGATAATCTAGTCTCACGGGAGAACGACCATAAGGTGCCCGAGGCAGCAATAGACCCATGGAGACAAGTCGTCTGGAGGACGATGTATTGATTCGGGACGCAATTTGAGTGATCCATCGTCATTAGGTGGCCCTGAACGTAACAATTCACTATCAGATTTACGTCCGATTCGAAAATCTTTGACTCACAGCAGAACGGCCGTAAGGTGCCCGAGGCAGCAATAGACCCATGGAGTCAAGTCGGCTGGAGGACAATGTATTGAATCGGGACGCAATTTGTGTGGTCCATCCGCATTAGGTGGCCCTGAATGTTACAATTCACTATCAGCTTTTCGTCCGATCGAAAATCTTTGACTCACAGCAGAACGGCCGTAAGGTGCCCGAGGCAGCAATAGACCCATGGAGACAAGTCTGCAGGATGACGATGTATTGAATCGCGACGCAATTTGAGTGTTCCATCGTCATTAGGAGGCCCTGAATGTAAGAATTAACTATCAGTTTTTCGTCCCATTCGATAATCTTGACTCACGGGAGAACGACCATAAGGTGCCCGAGGCAGCAATAGACCCATGGAGACAAGTCGGCAGGAGGACGATGTATTGAATCGGGACGCAATTTGAGTGATCCATCGTCATTAGGTGGCCCTCAATGTTACAATTCACTATCAGTTTTTCGTCCGATTCGAAAATCTCTGACTCACAGCAGAACGGCCGTAATGTGCCCGAGGCAGCAATAGACCCATGGAGAAAAGTCTGCTGGAGGAATATGTATAGAATCGGGACGCAATTTGAGTGATCCATCGTCATTAGGTGGCCCTGAACGTTACAATTCACTATCAGTTTTTCGTCCGATTCGAAAATCTTTGACTCACAGCAGAACGGCCATAAGGTGCCCGAGGCAGCAATAGACCCATGGAGACAAGTCTGCTGGAGGACGATGTATTGAATCGGGACGCAATTTGAGTGATCCATCGTCATTAGGTGGCCCTGAACGTTACAATTCACTATCAGTTTTTCGTCGCTTCGATAATCTAGACTCACAGCAGAATGGCCATTAGGTGCCCGAGGCAGCAATAGACCCATGGAGACAAGTCTGCTGGAGGACGATGTATTGAATCGGGACGCAATTTGAGTGATCCATCGTCATTAGGTGGCCCTGAACGTTACAATTCACTATCAGTTTTTCGTCGCATTCGATAATCTAGACTCACAGCAGAATGGCCATAAGGTGCCGGAGGCAGCAATAGACCCATGGAGACAAGTCGGCTGGAGGACGATGTATTGAATCGGGACGCAATTTGAGTGATCCATCGTCATTAGGTGGCCCTGAATGTTACAATTCACTATCAGTTTTTCGTCCGATTCGAAAATCTTTGACTCACAGCAGAACGGCCGTAAGGTACCCGAGGCAGCAATAGACCCATGGAGACAAGTCTGCAGGATGACGATGTATTGAATCGCGACGCAATTTGAGTGTTCCATCGTCATTAGGAGGCCCTGAATGTAAGAATTAACTATCAGTTTTTCGTCCCATTCGATAATCTAGACTCACGGGAGAACGACCATAAGGTGCCCGAGGCAGCAATAGACACATGGAGACAAGTCGGCTGGAGGACGATGTATTGAATCGGGACGCAATTTGAGTGATCCATCGTCATTAGGTGGCCCTGAACGTAACAATTCACTATCAGTTTTTCGTTCGATTCGAAAATCTTTGACTCACAGCAGAACGGCCATAAGGTGCCCGATGCAGCAATAGACCCATGGAGACAAGTCGGTTGGAGGACGATGTATTCAATCTGGACGCAATTTGAGTGTTCCATCGTCATTAGGAGGATCTGAATGTTAGAATTAACTACCAGTTTTTCGTCCCATTCGATAATCTAGACTCACGGGAGAACGACCATAAGGTGCCCGAGGCAGCAATAGACCCATGGAGACAAGTCGGCTAGAGGACGATGTAATGAATCGGGACGCAATTTGAGTGATCCATCGTCATTAGGTGGCCCTGAAAGTTACAATTCACTATCAGTTTTTCTTCCGATTCGAAAATCTTTGACTCACAGCAGAACGGCCATAATGTGCCCGAGGCAGCAATAGACCCATGAAGACTAGTCTGCTGGAGGACGATGTATTGAATCGGGACGCAATTTGAGTGATCCATCGTCATTAGGTGGCCCTGAATGTTACAATTCACTATCAGTTTTTCGTCCGATTCGAAAATTTTGACTCACAGCAGAACGGCCGTAAGGTGCCCGAGGCAGCAATAGACCCATGGAGACAAGTCTGCAGGATGACGATGTATTGAATCGCGACGCAATTTGAGTGTTCCATCGTCATTAGGAGGCCCTGAATGTAAGAATTAACTATCAGTTTTTCGTCCCATTCGATAATCTTGACTCACGGGAGAACGACCATAAGGTGCCCGAGGCAGCAATAGACCCATGGAGACAAGTCGGCTGGAGGACGATGTATTGAATCGGGACGCAATTTGAGTGATCCATCGTCATTAGGTGGCCATGAATGTTGCAATTCACTATCTGTTTTTCGTCCGATTCGAAAATCTTTGACTCACAGCAGAACGGCCATAAGGTGCCCGGGGCAGCAATAGACCCATGGAGACAAGTCTGCTGGAGGACGATGTATTGAATTGGGACGCAATTTGAATGATCCATCGTCATTAGGTGGCCCTGAACGTTACAATTCACTATCAGTTTTTCGTCCGATTCGAAAATCTTTGACTCACAGCAGAACGGCCATAAGGTGCCCGAGGCAGCAATAGACCCATGGAGACAAGTCTGCTGGAGGACGATGTATTGAATCGGGACGCAATTTGAGTGATCCATCGTCATTAGGTGGCCCTGAACGTTACAATTCACTATCACTTTTTCGTCGCATTCGATAATCTAGACTCAAAGCAGAACGGCCAATAGGCGCCCGAGGCAGCAATTGACCCATGGAGTCAAGTCGGCAGGAGGACGATGTATTGAATCGGGACGCAATTTGAGTGATCCATCGTCATTAGGTGGCCCTCAATGTTACAATTCACTATCAGTTTTTCGTCCGATTCGAAAATCTTTGACTCACAGCAGAACGGCCGTAATGTGCCCGAGGCTGCAATAGACCCATGGAGAAAAGTCTGCTGGAGGAATATGTATTGAATCGGGACGCAATTGGAGTGATCCATCGTCATTAGGTGGCCCTGAATGTTACAATTCACCATTAGTTTTTCGTCCGATTCGAAAATCTTTGACTCACAGCAGAACGGCCATAATGTGCCCGAGGCAGCAATAGACCCATGGAGACTAGTCTGCTGGAGCACGAGGTATTGAATCGGGTCGCAATTTGAGTGATCCATCGTCATTAGGAGGCCCTGAACGTTACAATTCACTATCAGTTTTTCGTCCGATTCGAAAATCTTTGACTCACAGCAGAACGGCCATAAGGTGCCCGAGTCAGCAATAGACCCATGGAGACAAGTCGGCTGGAGGACGATGTATTGAATCGGGACGCAATTTGAGTGATCCATCGTCATTAGGTGGCCCTCAATGTTACAATTCACTATCAGTTTTTCGTCCGATTCGAAAATCTTTGACTCACAGCAGAACGGCCGTAATGTGCCCGAGGCAGCAATAGACCCATGGAGAAAAGTCTGCTGGAGGAATATGTATTGAATCGGGACGCAATTTGAGTGATCCATCGTCATTAGGTGGCCCTGAACGTTACAATTCACAATCAGTTTTTCGTCCGATTCGAAAATCTTTGACTCACAGCGGACGGCCATAAGGTGCCCGAGGCAGCAATAGACCCATGGAGACAAGTCTGCTGGAGGACGATGTATTGAATCGGGACGCAATTTGAGTGATCCATCGTCATTAGGTGGCCCTGAACGTTACAATTCACTATCAGTTTTTCGTCGCAATCGATAATCTAGACTCACAGCAGAATGGCCATAAGGTGCCCGAGGCAGCAATAGACCCATGGAGACAAGTCGGCTGGAGGACGATGTATTGAATCGGGACGCAATTTGAGTGATCCATCGTCATTAGGTGGCCCTGAATGTTACAATTCACTATCAGTTTTTCGTCCGATTCGAAAATCTTTGACTCACAGCAGAACGGCCGTAAGGTACCCGAGGCAGCAATAGACCCATGGAGACAAGTCTGCAGGATGACGATGTATTGAATCGCGACGCAATTTGAGTGTTCCATCGTCATTAGGAGGCCCTGAATGTAAGAATTAACTATCAGTTTTTCGTCCCATTCGATAATCTAGACTCACGGGAGAACGACCATAAGGTGCCCGAGGCAGCAATAGACACATGGAGACAAGTCGGCTGGAGGACGATGTATTGAATCGGGACGCATTTTGAGTGATCCATCGTCATTAGGTGGCCCTGAACGTAACAATTCCTATCAGTTTTTCGTTCGATTCGAAAATCTTTGACTCACAGCAGAACGGCCATAAGGTGCCCGATGCAGCAATAGACCCATGGAGACAAGTCGGCTGGAGGACGATGTATTGAATCTGGACGCAATTTGAGTGTTCCATCGTCATTAGGAGGCTCTGAATGTTAGAATTAACTACCAGTTTTTCGTCCCATTCGATAATCTAGACTCACGGGAGAACGACCATAAGGTGCCCGAGGCAGCAATAGACCCATGGAGACAAGTCGGCTAGAGGACGATGTAATGAATCGGGACGCAATTTGAGTGATCCATCGTCATTAGGTGGCCCTGAAAGTTACAATTCACTATCAGTTTTTCTTCCGATTCGAAAATCTTTGACTCACAGCAGAACGGCCATAATGTGCCCGAGGCAGCAATAGACCCATGAAGACTAGTCTGCTGGAGGACGATGTATTGAATCGGGACGCAATTTGAGTGATCCATCGTCATTAGGTGGCCCTGAATGTTACAATTCACTATCAGTTTTTCGTCCGATTCGAAAATCTTTGACTCACAGCAGAACGGCCGTAAGGTGCCCGAGGCAGCAATAGACCCATGGAGACAAGTCTGCAGGATGACGATGTATTGAATCGCGACGCAATTTGAGTGTTCCATCGTCATTAGGAGGCCCTGAATGTAAGAATTAACTATCAGTTTTTCGTCCCATTCGATAATCTTGACTCACGGGAGAACGACCATAAGGTACCCGAGGCAGCAATAGACCCATAGAGACAAGTCTGCTGGAGGACGATGTATTGAATCTGGACGCAATTTGAGTGATCCATCGTCATTAGGTGGCCCTGAACGTTACAATTCACTATCAGTTTTTCGTCGCATTCGATAATCTAGACTCACAGCAGAACGGCCAATAGCTGCCCGAGGCAGCAATAGACCCATGGAGACAAGTCTGCTGGAGGACGATGTATTGAATCTGGACGCAATTTGAGTGATCCATCGTCATTAGGTGGCCCTCAATGTTACAATTCACTATCAGTTTTTCGTCCGATTCGAAAATCTTTGACTCACAGCAGAACGGCCATAAGGTGCCCGAGGCAGCAATAGACCCATGGAGACAAGTCTGCTGGAGGACGATGTATTGAATCGGGACGCAATTTGAGTGATCCATCGTCATTAGGTGGCCCTGAACGTTACAATTCACTATCAGTTTTTCGTCGCATTCGATAATCTAGACTCACAGCAGAATGGCCATAAGGTGCCCGAGGCAGCAATAGACCCATGGATACAAGTCGGCTGGAGGACGATGTATTGAATCGGGACTCAATTTGAGTGATCCATCGTCATTAGGTGGCCCTGAATGTTACAATTCACTATCAGTTTTTCGTCCGATTCGAAAATCTTTGACTCACAGCAGAACGGCCGTAAGGTACCCGAGGCAGCAATAGACCCATGGAGACAAGTCTGCAGGATGACGATGTACTGAATCGCGACGCAACTTGAGTGTTCCATCGTCATTAGGAGGCCCTGAATGTAAGAATTAACTATCAGTTTTTCGTCCCATTCGATAATCTAGACTCACGGGAGAACGACCATAAGGTGCCCGAGGCAGCAATAGACACATGGAGACAAGTCGGCTGGAGGACGATGTATTGAATCGGGACGCAATTTGAGTGATCCATCGTCATTAGGTGGCCCTGAACGTAACAATTCACTATCAGTTTTTCGTTCGATTCGAAAATCTTTGACTCACAGCAGAACGGCCATAAGGTGCCCGATGCAGCAATAGACCCATGGAGACAAGTCGGCTGGAGGACGATGTATTGAATCTGGACGCAATTTGAGTGTTCCATCGTCATTAGGAGGCTCTGAATGTTAGAATTAACTACCAGTTTTTCGTCCCATTCGATAATCTAGACTCACGGGAGAACGACCATAAGGTGCCCGAGGCAGCAATAGACCCATGGAGACAAGTCTGCTAGAGGACGATGTAATGAATCGGGACGCAATTTGAGTGATCCATCGTCATTAGGTGGCCCTGAACGTTACAATTCACTATCAGTTTTTCTTCCGATTCGAAAATCTTTGACTCACAGCAGAACGGCCATAATGTGCCCGAGGCAGCAATAGACCCATGGAGACTAGTCTGCTGGAGCACGAGGTATTGAATCGGGACGCAATTTGAGTGTTCCAACGTCATTAGGAGGCGCTGAACGTTACAATTCACTATCAGTTTTTCGTCCGATTCGAAAATCTTTGACTCACAGCAGAACGGCCATAAGGTGCCCGATGCAGCAATAGACCCAAGGAGACAAGTCGGCTGGAGGACGATGTATTGAATCGGGACGCAATTTGAGTGATCCATCGTCATTAGGTGGTCATGAATGTTACAATTCACTATCAGTTTTTCGTCGCATTCGATAATCTAGACTCACAGCGGAATGGCCATAAGGTGCCCGAGGCAGCAATAGACTCATGGAGACAAGTCGGCTGGAGGACGATGTATTGAATCGGGACGCAATTTGAGTGATCCATCGTCATTAGGTGGCCCTGAACGTAACAATTCACTATCAGTTTTTCGTTCGATACGAAAATCTTTGACTCACAGCAGAACGGCCATAAGGTGCCCGATGCAGCAATATACCCATGGAGACAAGTCGGCTGGAGGACGATGTATTGAATCTGGACGCAATTTGAGTGTTCCATCGTCATTAGGAGGCTATGAATGTTAGAATTAACTACCAGTTTTTCGTCCCATTCGATAATCTAGTCTCACGGGAGAACGACCATAAGGTGCCCGAGGCAGCAATAGACCCATGGAGACAAGTCGTCTGGAGGACGATGTATTGATTCGGGACGCAATTTGAGTGATCCATCGTCATTAGGTGGCCCTGAATGTTACAATTCACTATCAGTTTTTCGTCCGATTCGAAAATCTTTGACTCACAGCAGAACGGCCGTAAGGTGCCCGAGGCAGCAATAGACCCATGGAGACAAGTCTGCAGGATGACGATGTATTGAATCGCGACGCAATTTGAGTGTTCCATCGTCATTAGGAGGCCCTGAATGTAAGAATTAACTATCAGTTTTTCGTCCCATTCGATAATCTAGACTCACGGGAGAACGACCATAAGGTGCCCGAGGCAGCAATAGACACATGGAGACAAGTCGGCTGGAGGACGATGTATTGAATCGGGACGCAATTTGAGTGATCCATCGTCATTAGGTGGCCCTGAACGTAACAATTCACTATCAGTTTTTCGTTCGATTCGAAAATCTTTGACTCACAGCAGAACGGCCATAAGGTGCCCGATGCAGCAATAGACCCATGGAGACAAGTCGGTTGGAGGACGATGTATTGAATCTGGACGCAATTTGAGTGTTCCATCGTCATTAGGAGGATCTGAATGTTAGAATTAACTACCAGTTTTTCGTCCCATTCGATAATCTAGACTCACGGGAGAACGACCATAAGGTGCCCGAGGCAGCAATAGACCCATGGAGACAAGTCGGCTAGAGGACGATGTAATGAATCGGGACGCAATTTGAGTGATCCATCGTCATTAGGTGGCCCTGAAAGTTACAATTCACTATCAGTTTTTCTTCCGATTCGAAAATCTTTGACTCACAGCAGAACGGCCATAATGTGCCCGAGGCAGCAATAGACCCATGAAGACTAGTCTGCTGGAGGACGATGTATTGAATCGGGACGCAATTTGAGTGATCCATCGTCATTAGGTGGCCCTGAATGTTACAATTCACTATCAGTTTTTCGTCCGATTCGAAAATTTTGACTCACAGCAGAACGGCCGTAAGGTGCCCGAGGCAGCAATAGACCCATGGAGACAAGTCTGCAGGATGACGATGTATTGAATCGCGACGCAATTTGAGTGTTCCATCGTCATTAGGAGGCCCTGAATGTAAGAATTAACTATCAGTTTTTCGTCCCATTCGATAATCTTGACTCACGGGAGAACGACCATAAGGTGCCCGAGGCAGCAATAGACCCATGGAGACAAGTCGGCTGGAGGACGATGTATTGAATCGGGACGCAATTTGAGTGATCCATCGTCATTAGGTGGCCATGAATGTTGCAATTCACTATCTGTTTTTCGTCCGATTCGAAAATCTTTGACTCACAGCAGAACGGCCATAAGGTGCCCGGGGCAGCAATAGACCCATGGAGACAAGTCTGCTGGAGGACGATGTATTGAATTGGGACGCAATTTGAATGATCCATCGTCATTAGGTGGCCCTGAACGTTACAATTCACTATCAGTTTTTCGTCCGATTCGAAAATCTTTGACTCACAGCAGAACGGCCATAAGGTGCCCGAGGCAGCAATAGACCCATGGAGACAAGTCTGCTGGAGGACGATGTATTGAATCGGGACGCAATTTGAGTGATCCATCGTCATTAGGTGGCCCTGAACGTTACAATTCACTATCACTTTTTCGTCGCATTCGATAATCTAGACTCAAAGCAGAACGGCCAATAGGCGCCCGAGGCAGCAATTGACCCATGGAGTCAAGTCGGCAGGAGGACGATGTATTGAATCGGGACGCAATTTGAGTGATCCATCGTCATTAGGTGGCCCTCAATGTTACAATTCACTATCAGTTTTTCGTCCGATTCGAAAATCTTTGACTCACAGCAGAACGGCCGTAATGTGCCCGAGGCTGCAATAGACCCATGGAGAAAAGTCTGCTGGAGGAATATGTATTGAATCGGGACGCAATTGGAGTGATCCATCGTCATTAGGTGGCCCTGAATGTTACAATTCACCATTAGTTTTTCGTCCGATTCGAAAATCTTTGACTCACAGCAGAACGGCCATAATGTGCCCGAGGCAGCAATAGACCCATGGAGACTAGTCTGCTGGAGCACGAGGTATTGAATCGGGTCGCAATTTGAGTGATCCATCGTCATTAGGAGGCCCTGAACGTTACAATTCACTATCAGTTTTTCGTCCGATTCGAAAATCTTTGACTCACAGCAGAACGGCCATAAGGTGCCCGAGTCAGCAATAGACCCATGGAGACAAGTCGGCTGGAGGACGATGTATTGAATCGGGACGCAATTTGAGTGATCCATCGTCATTAGGTGGCCCTCAATGTTACAATTCACTATCAGTTTTTCGTCCGATTCGAAAATCTTTGACTCACAGCAGAACGGCCGTAATGTGCCCGAGGCAGCAATAGACCCATGGAGAAAAGTCTGCTGGAGGAATATGTATTGAATCGGGACGCAATTTGAGTGATCCATCGTCATTAGGTGGCCCTGAACGTTACAATTCACAATCAGTTTTTCGTCCGATTCGAAAATCTTTGACTCACAGCGGACGGCCATAAGGTGCCCGAGGCAGCAATAGACCCATGGAGACAAGTCTGCTGGAGGACGATGTATTGAATCGGGACGCAATTTGAGTGATCCATCGTCATTAGGTGGCCCTGAACGTTACAATTCACTATCAGTTTTTCGTCGCAATCGATAATCTAGACTCACAGCAGAATGGCCATAAGGTGCCCGAGGCAGCAATAGACCCATGGAGACAAGTCGGCTGGAGGACGATGTATTGAATCGGGACGCAATTTGAGTGATCCATCGTCATTAGGTGGCCCTGAATGTTACAATTCACTATCAGTTTTTCGTCCGATTCGAAAATCTTTGACTCACAGCAGAACGGCCGTAAGGTACCCGAGGCAGCAATAGACCCATGGAGACAAGTCTGCAGGATGACGATGTATTGAATCGCGACGCAATTTGAGTGTTCCATCGTCATTAGGAGGCCCTGAATGTAAGAATTAACTATCAGTTTTTCGTCCCATTCGATAATCTAGACTCACGGGAGAACGACCATAAGGTGCCCGAGGCAGCAATAGACACATGGAGACAAGTCGGCTGGAGGACGATGTATTGAATCGGGACGCATTTTGAGTGATCCATCGTCATTAGGTGGCCCTGAACGTAACAATTCCTATCAGTTTTTCGTTCGATTCGAAAATCTTTGACTCACAGCAGAACGGCCATAAGGTGCCCGATGCAGCAATAGACCCATGGAGACAAGTCGGCTGGAGGACGATGTATTGAATCTGGACGCAATTTGAGTGTTCCATCGTCATTAGGAGGCTCTGAATGTTAGAATTAACTACCAGTTTTTCGTCCCATTCGATAATCTAGACTCACGGGAGAACGACCATAAGGTGCCCGAGGCAGCAATAGACACATGGAGACAAGTCGGCTGGAGGACGATGTATTGAATCGGGACGCATTTTGAGTGATCCATCGTCATTAGGTGGCCCTGAACGTAACAATTCCTATCAGTTTTTCGTTCGATTCGAAAATCTTTGACTCACAGCAGAACGGCCATAAGGTGCCCGATGCAGCAATAGACCCATGGAGACAAGTCTGCTGGAGGACGATGTATTGGATCTGGACGCAATTTGAGTGATCCATCGTCATTAGGTGGCCCTGAACGTTACAATTCACTATCAGTTTTTCGTCGCATTCGATAATCTAGACTCACAGCAGAACGGCCAATAGCTGCCCGAGGCAGCAATAGACCCATGGAGACAAGTCTGCTGGAGGACGATGTATTGAATCTGGACGCAATTTGTGTGATCCATCGTCATTAGGTGGCCCTCAATGTTACAATTCACTATCAGTTTTTCGTCCGATTCGAAAATCTTTGACTCACAGCAGAACGGCCATAAGGTGCCCGAGGCAGCAATAGACCCATGGAGACAAGTCTGCTGGAGGACGATGTATTGAATCGGGACGCAATTTGAGTGATCCATCGTCATTAGGTGGCCCTGAACGTTACAATTCACTATCAGTTTTTCGTCGCATTCGATAATCTAGACTCACAGCAGAATGGCCATAAGGTGCCCGAGGCAGCAATAGACCCATGGATACAAGTCGGCTGGAGGACGATGTATTGAATCGGGACTCAATTTGAGTGATCCATCGTCATTAGGTGGCCCTCAATGTTACAATTCACTATCAGTTTTTCGTCCGATTCGAAAATCTTTGACTCACAGCAGAACGGCCGTAATGTGCCCGAGGCTGCAATAGACCCATGGAGAAAAGTCTGCTGGAGGAATATGTATTGAATCGGGACGCAATTGGAGTGATCCATCGTCATTAGGTGGCCCTGAATGTTACAATTCACCATTAGTTTTTCGTCCGATTCGAAAATCTTTGACTCACAGCAGAACGGCCATAATGTGCCCGAGGCAGCAATAGACCCATGGAGACTAGTCTGCTGGAGCACGAGGTATTGAATCGGGTCGCAATTTGAGTGATCCATCGTCATTAGGAGGCCCTGAACGTTACAATTCACTATCAGTTTTTCGTCCGATTCGAAAATCTTTGACTCACAGCAGAACGGCCATAAGGTGCCCGAGTCAGCAATAGACCCATGGAGACAAGTCGGCTGGAGGACGATGTATTGAATCGGGACGCAATTTGAGTGATCCATCGTCATTAGGTGGCCCTCAATGTTACAATTCACTATCAGTTTTTCGTCCGATTCGAAAATCTTTGACTCACAGCAGAACGGCCGTAATGTGCCCGAGGCAGCAATAGACCCATGGAGAAAAGTCTGCTGGAGGAATATGTATTGAATCGGGACGCAATTTGAGTGATCCATCGTCATTAGGTGGCCCTGAACGTTACAATTCACAATCAGTTTTTCGTCCGATTCGAAAATCTTTGACTCACAGCGGACGGCCATAAGGTGCCCGAGGCAGCAATAGACCCATGGAGACAAGTCTGCTGGAGGACGATGTATTGAATCGGGACGCAATTTGAGTGATCCATCGTCATTAGGTGGCCCTGAACGTTACAATTCACTATCAGTTTTTCGTCGCAATCGATAATCTAGACTCACAGCAGAATGGCCATAAGGTGCCCGAGGCAGCAATAGACCCATGGAGACAAGTCGGCTGGAGGACGATGTATTGAATCGGGACGCAATTTGAGTGATCCATCGTCATTAGGTGGCCCTGAATGTTACAATTCACTATCAGTTTTTCGTCCGATTCGAAAATCTTTGACTCACAGCAGAACGGCCGTAAGGTACCCGAGGCAGCAATAGACCCATGGAGACAAGTCTGCAGGATGACGATGTATTGAATCGCGACGCAATTTGAGTGTTCCATCGTCATTAGGAGGCCCTGAATGTAAGAATTAACTATCAGTTTTTCGTCCCATTCGATAATCTAGACTCACGGGAGAACGACCATAAGGTGCCCGAGGCAGCAATAGACACATGGAGACAAGTCGGCTGGAGGACGATGTATTGAATCGGGACGCATTTTGAGTGATCCATCGTCATTAGGTGGCCCTGAACGTAACAATTCCTATCAGTTTTTCGTTCGATTCGAAAATCTTTGACTCACAGCAGAACGGCCATAAGGTGCCCGATGCAGCAATAGACCCATGGAGACAAGTCGGCTGGAGGACGATGTATTGAATCTGGACGCAATTTGAGTGTTCCATCGTCATTAGGAGGCTCTGAATGTTAGAATTAACTACCAGTTTTTCGTCCCATTCGATAATCTAGACTCACGGGAGAACGACCATAAGGTGCCCGAGGCAGCAATAGACCCATGGAGACAAGTCGGCTAGAGGACGATGTAATGAATCGGGACGCAATTTGAGTGATCCATCGTCATTAGGTGGCCCTGAAAGTTACAATTCACTATCAGTTTTTCTTCCGATTCGAAAATCTTTGACTCACAGCAGAACGGCCATAATGTGCCCGAGGCAGCAATAGACCCATGAAGACTAGTCTGCTGGAGGACGATGTATTGAATCGGGACGCAATTTGAGTGATCCATCGTCATTAGGTGGCCCTGAATGTTACAATTCACTATCAGTTTTTCGTCCGATTCGAAAATCTTTGACTCACAGCAGAACGGCCGTAAGGTGCCCGAGGCAGCAATAGACCCATGGAGACAAGTCTGCAGGATGACGATGTATTGAATCGCGACGCAATTTGAGTGTTCCATCGTCATTAGGAGGCCCTGAATGTAAGAATTAACTATCAGTTTTTCGTCCCATTCGATAATCTTGACTCACGGGAGAACGACCATAAGGTACCCGAGGCAGCAATAGACCCATAGAGACAAGTCTGCTGGAGGACGATGTATTGGATCTGGACGCAATTTGAGTGATCCATCGTCATTAGGTGGCCCTGAACGTTACAATTCACTATCAGTTTTTCGTCGCATTCGATAATCTAGACTCACAGCAGAACGGCCAATAGCTGCCCGAGGCAGCAATAGACCCATGGAGACAAGTCTGCTGGAGGACGATGTATTGAATCTGGACGCAATTTGTGTGATCCATCGTCATTAGGTGGCCCTCAATGTTACAATTCACTATCAGTTTTTCGTCCGATTCGAAAATCTTTGACTCACAGCAGAACGGCCATAAGGTGCCCGAGGCAGCAATAGACCCATGGAGACAAGTCTGCTGGAGGACGATGTATTGAATCGGGACGCAATTTGAGTGATCCATCGTCATTAGGTGGCCCTGAACGTTACAATTCACTATCAGTTTTTCGTCGCATTCGATAATCTAGACTCACAGCAGAATGGCCATAAGGTGCCCGAGGCAGCAATAGACCCATGGATACAAGTCGGCTGGAGGACGATGTATTGAATCGGGACTCAATTTGAGTGATCCATCGTCATTAGGTGGCCCTGAATGTTACAATTCACTATCAGTTTTTCGTCCGATTCGAAAATCTTTGACTCACAGCAGAACGGCCGTAAGGTACCCGAGGCAGCAATAGACCCATGGAGACAAGTCTGCAGGATGACGATGTACTGAATCGCGACGCAACTTGAGTGTTCCATCGTCATTAGGAGGCCCTGAATGTAAGAATTAACTATCAGTTTTTCGTCCCATTCGATAATCTAGACTCACGGGAGAACGACCATAAGGTGCCCGAGGCAGCAATAGACACATGGAGACAAGTCGGCTGGAGGACGATGTATTGAATCGGGACGCAATTTGAGTGATCCATCGTCATTAGGTGGCCCTGAACGTAACAATTCACTATCAGTTTTTCGTTCGATTCGAAAATCTTTGACTCACAGCAGAACGGCCATAAGGTGCCCGATGCAGCAATAGACCCATGGAGACAAGTCGGCTGGAGGACGATGTATTGAATCTGGACGCAATTTGAGTGTTCCATCGTCATTAGGAGGCTCTGAATGTTAGAATTAACTACCAGTTTTTCGTCCCATTCGATAATCTAGACTCACGGGAGAACGACCATAAGGTGCCCGAGGCAGCAATAGACCCATGGAGACAAGTCTGCTAGAGGACGATGTAATGAATCGGGACGCAATTTGAGTGATCCATCGTCATTAGGTGGCCCTGAACGTTACAATTCACTATCAGTTTTTCTTCCGATTCGAAAATCTTTGACTCACAGCAGAACGGCCATAATGTGCCCGAGGCAGCAATAGACCCATGGAGACTAGTCTGCTGGAGCACGAGGTATTGAATCGGGACGCAATTTGAGTGTTCCAACGTCATTAGGAGGCGCTGAACGTTACAATTCACTATCAGTTTTTCGTCCGATTCGAAAATCTTTGACTCACAGCAGAACGGCCATAAGGTGCCCGATGCAGCAATAGACCCAAGGAGACAAGTCGGCTGGAGGACGATGTATTGAATCGGGACGCAATTTGAGTGATCCATCGTCATTAGGTGGTCATGAATGTTACAATTCACTATCAGTTTTTCGTCGCATTCGATAATCTAGACTCACAGCGGAATGGCCATAAGGTGCCCGAGGCAGCAATAGACTCATGGAGACAAGTCGGCTGGAGGACGATGTATTGAATCGGGACGCAATTTGAGTGATCCATCGTCATTAGGTGGCCCTGAACGTAACAATTCACTATCAGTTTTTCGTTCGATACGAAAATCTTTGACTCACAGCAGAACGGCCATAAGGTGCCCGATGCAGCAATATACCCATGGAGACAAGTCGGCTGGAGGACGATGTATTGAATCTGGACGCAATTTGAGTGTTCCATCGTCATTAGGAGGCTATGAATGTTAGAATTAACTACCAGTTTTTCGTCCCATTCGATAATCTAGTCTCACGGGAGAACGACCATAAGGTGCCCGAGGCAGCAATAGACCCATGGAGACAAGTCGTCTGGAGGACGATGTATTGATTCGGGACGCAATTTGAGTGATCCATCGTCATTAGGTGGCCCTGAACGTAACAATTCACTATCAGTTTTACGTCCGATTCGAAAATCTTTGACTCACAGCAGAACGGCCGTAAGGTGCCCGAGGCAGCAATAGACCCATGGAGTCAAGTCGGCTGGAGGACAATGTATTGAATCGGGACGCAATTTGTGTGGTCCATCCGCATTAGGTGGCCCTGAACGTAACAATTCACTATCAGTTTTACGTCCGATTCGAAAATCTTTGACTCACAGCAGAACGGCCATAAGGTGCCCGATGCAGCAATATACCCATGGAGACAAGTCGGCTGGAGGACGATGTATTGAATCTGGACGCAATTTGAGTGTTCCATCGTCATTAGGAGGCCCTGAATGTAAGAATTAACTATCAGTTTTTCGTCCCATTCGATAATCTTGACTCACGGGAGAACGACCATAAGGTGCCCGAGGCAGCAATAGACCCATGGAGACAAGTCGGCAGGAGGACGATGTATTGAATCGGGACGCAATTTGAGTGATCCATCGTCATTAGGTGGCCCTCAATGTTACAATTCACTATCAGTTTTTCGTCCGATTCGAAAATCTTTGACTCACAGCAGAACGGCCGTAATGTGCCCGAGGCAGCAATAGACCCATGGAGAAAAGTCTGCTGGAGGAATATGTATTGAATCGGGACGCAATTTGAGTGATCCATCGTCATTAGGTGGCCCTGAACGTTACAATTCACTATCAGTTTTTCGTCCGATTCGAAAATCTTTGACTCACAGCAGAACGGCCATAAGGTGCCCGAGGCAGCAATAGACCCATGGAGACAAGTCTGCTGGAGGACGATGTATTGAATCGGGACGCAATTTGAGTGATCCATCGTCATTAGGTGGCCCTGATCGTTACAATTCACTATCAGTTTTTCGTCGCATTCGATAATCTAGACTCACAGCAGAATGGCCATTAGGTGCCCGAGGCAGCAATAGACCCATGGAGACAAGTCTGCTGGAGGACGATGTATTGAATCGGGACGCAATTTGAGTGATCCATCGTCATTAGGTGGCCCTGAACGTTACAATTCACTATCAGTTTTTCGTCGCATTCGATAATCTAGACTCACAGCAGAATGGCCATAAGGTGCCGGAGGCAGCAATAGACCCATGGAGACAAGTCGGCTGGAGGACGATGTATTGAATCGGGACGCAATTTGAGTGATCCATCGTCATTAGGTGGCCCGAATGTTACAATTCACTATCAGTTTTTCGTCCGATTCGAAAATCTTTGACTCACAGCAGAACGGCCGTAAGGTACCCGAGGCAGCAATAGACCCATGGAGACAAGTCTGCAGGATGACGATGTATTGAATCGCGACGCAATTTGAGTGTTCCATCGTCATTAGGAGGCCCTGAATGTAAGAATTAACTATCAGTTTTTCGTCCCATTCGATAATCTTGACTCCCGGGAGAACGACCATAAGGTGCCCGAGGCAGCAATAGACCCATGGAGACAAGTCGGCTGGAGGACGATGTATTGAATCGGGACGCAATTTGAGTGATCCATCGTCATTAGGTGGCCCTGAACGTAACAATTCACTATCAGTTTTTCGTTCGATTCGAAAATCTTTGACTCACAGCAGAACGGCCATAAGGTGCCCGATGCAGCAATAGACCCATGGAGACAAGTCGGCTGGAGGACGATGTATTGAATCTGGACGCAATTTGAGTGTTCCATCGTCATTAGGAGGCTCTGAATGTTAGAATTAACTACCAGTTTTTCGTCCCATTCGATAATCTAGACTCACGGGAGAACGACCATAAGGTGCCCGAGGCAGCAATAGACCCATGGAGACAAGTCGGCTAGAGGACGATGTAATGAATCGGGACGCAATTTGAGTGATCCATCGTCATTAGGTGGCCCTGAAAGTTACAATTCACTATCAGTTTTTCTTCCGATTCGAAAATCTTTGACTCACAGCAGAACAGCCATAATGTGCCCGAAGCAGCAATAGACCCATGAAGACTAGTCTGCTGGAGGACGATGTATTGAATCGGGACGCAATTTGAGTGATCCATCGTCATTAGGTGGCCCTGAATGTTACAATTCACTATCAGTTTTTCGTCCGATTCGAAAATCTTTGACTCACAGCAGAACGGCCGTAAGGTGCCCGAGGCAGCAATAGACCCATGGAGACAAGTCTGCAGGATGACGATGTATTGAATCGCGACGCAATTTGAGTGTTCCATCGTCATTAGGAGGCCCTGAATGTAAGAATTAACTATCAGTTTTTCGTCCCATTCGATAATCTTGACTCCCGGGAGAACGACCATAAGGTGCCCGAGGCAGCAATAGACCCATGGAGACAAGTCGGCTGGAGGACGATGTATTGAATCGGGACGCAATTTGAGTGATCCATCGTCATTAGGTGGCCATGAATGTTGCAATTCACTATCTGTTTTTCGTCCGATTCGAAAATCTTTGACTCACAGCAGAACGGCCATAAGGTGCCCGAGGCAGCAATAGACCCATGGAGACAAGTCTGCTGGAGGACGATGTATTGAATTGGGACGCAATTTGAATGATCCATCGTCATTAGGTGGCCCTGAACGTTACAATTCACTATCAGTTTTTCGTCCGATTCGAAAATCTTTGACTCACAGCAGAACGGCCATAAGGTGCCCGAGGCAGCAATAGACCCATGGAGACAAGTCTGCTGGAGGACGATGTATTGAATCGGGACGCAATTTGAGTGATCCATCGTCATTAGGTGGCCCTGAACGTTACAATTCACTATCACTTTTTCGTCGCATTCGATAATCTAGACTCAAAGCAGAACGGCCAATAGGTGCCCGAGGCAGCAATTGACCCATGGAGTCAAGTCGGCAGGAGGACGATATATTGAATCGGGACGCAATTTGAGTGATCCATCGTCATTAGGTGGCCCTCAATGTTACAATTCACTATCAGTTTTTCGTCCGATTCGAAAATCTTTGACTCACAGCAGAACGGCCGTGTTGTGCCCGAGGCAGCAATAGACCCATGGAGAAAAGTCTGCTGGAGGAATATGTATTGAATCGGGACGCAATTTGAGTGATCCATCGTCATTAGGTGGCCCTGAATGTTACAATTCACCATTAGTTTTTCGTCCGATTCGAAAATCTTTGACTCACAGCAGAACGGCCGTAAGGTGCCCGAGGCAGCAATAGACCCATGGAGACAAGTCTGCTGGAGGACGATGTATTGAATCGGGACGCAATTTGAGTGATCCATCGTCATTAGGTGGCCCTGAACGTTACAATTCACTATCACTTTTTCGGCGCATTCGATAATCTAGACTCAAAGCAGAACGGCCAATAGGTGCCCGAGGCAGCAATAGACCCATGGAGTCAAGTCGGCAGGAGGACGATGTACTGAATCGGGACGCAATTTGAGTGATCCATCGTCATTAGGTGGCCCTCAATGTTACAATTCACAATCAGTTTTTCGTCCGATTCGAAAATCTTTGACTCACAGCAGAACGGCCGTAATGTGCCCGAGGCAGCAATAGACCCATGGAGAAAAGTCTGCTGGAGGAATATGTATTGAATCGGGACGCAATTTGAGTGATCCATCGTCATTAGGTGGCCCTGAACGTTACAATTCACTATCAGTTTTTCGTCCGATTCGAAAATCTTTGACTCACAGCAGAACGGCCATAAGGTGCCCGAGGCAGCAATAGACCCATGGAGACAAGTCTGCTGGAGGACGATGTATTGAATCGGGACGCAATTTGAGTGATCCATCGTCATTAGGTGGCCCTGAACGTTACAATTCACTATCAGTTTTTCGTCGCATTCGATAATCTAGACTCACAGCAGAACGGCCGTAAGGTACCCGAGGCAGCAATAGACCCATGGAGACAAGTCTGCAGGATGACGATGTATTGAATCGCGACGCAATTTGAGTGTTCCATCGTCATTAGGAGGCCCTGAATGTAAGAATTAACTATCAGTTTTTCGTCCCATTCGATAATCTAGACTCACGGGAGAACGACCATAAGGTGCCCGAGGCAGCAATAGACACATGGAGACAAGTCGGCTGGAGGACGATGTATTGAATCGGGACGCAATTTGAGTGATCCATCGTCATTAGGTGGCCCTGAACGTAACAATTCACTATCAGTTTTTCGTTCGATTCGTAAATCTTTGACTCACAGCAGAACGGCTATAAGGTGCCCGATGCAGCAATAGACCCATGGAGACAAGTCGGCTGGAGGACGATGTATTGAATCTGGACGCAATTTGAGTGTTCCATCGTCATTAGGAGGCTCTGAATGTTAGAATTAACTACCAGTTTTTCGTCCCATTCGATAATCTAGACTCACGGGAGAACGACCATAAGGTGCCCGAGGCAGCAATAGACCCATGGAGACAAGTCGGCTAGAGGACGATGTAATGAATCGGGACGCAATTTGAGTGATCCATCGTCATTAGGTGGCCCTGAAAGTTACAATTCACTATCAGTTTTTCTTCCGATTCGAAAATCTTTGACTCACAGCAGAACGGCCGTAAGGTGCCCGAGGCAGCAATAGACCCATGGAGTCAAGTCGGCTGGAGGACAATGTATTGAATCGGGACGCAATTTGTGTGGTCCATCCGCATTAGGTGGCCCTGAATGTTACAATTCACTATCAGTTTTTCGTCCGATTCGAAAATCTTTGACTCACAGCAGAACGGCCGTAAGGTGCCCGAGGCAGCAATAGACCCATGGAGACAAGTCTGCAGGATGACGATGTATTGAATCGCGACGCAATTTGAGTGTTCCATCGTCATTAGGAGGCCCTGAATGTAAGAATTAACTATCAGTTTTTCGTCCCATTCGATAATCTTGACTCACGGGAGAACGACCATAAGGTGCCCGAGGCAGCAATAGACCCATGGAGACAAGTCGGCAGGAGGACGATGTATTGAATCGGGACGCAATTTGAGTGATCCATCGTCATTAGGTGGCCCTCAATGTTACAATTCACTATCAGTTTTTCGTCCGATTCGAAAATCTTTGACTCACAGCAGAACGGCCGTAATGTGCCCGAGGCAGCAATAGACCCATGGAGAAAAGTCTGCTGGAGGAATATGTATTGAATCGGGACGCAATTTGAGTGATCCATCGTCATTAGGTGGCCCTGAACGTTACAATTCACTATCAGTTTTTCGTCCGATTCGAAAATCTTTGACTCACAGCAGAACGGCCATAAGGTGCCCGAGGCAGCAATAGACCCATGGAGACAAGTCTGCTGGAGGACGATGTATTGAATCGGGACGCAATTTGAGTGATCCATCGTCATTAGGTGGCCCTGAACGTTACAATTCACTATCAGTTTTTCGTCGCATTCGATAATCTAGACTCACAGCAGAATGGCCATTAGGTGCCCGAGGCAGCAATAGACCCATGGAGACAAGTCTGCTGGAGGACGATGTATTGAATCGGGACGCAATTTGAGTGATCCATCGTCATTAGGTGGCCCTGAACGTTACAATTCACTATCAGTTTTTCGTCGCATTCGATAATCTAGACTCACAGCAGAATGGCCATAAGGTGCCGGAGGCAGCAATAGACCCATGGAGACAAGTCGGCTGGAGGACGATGTATTGAATCGGGACGCAATTTGAGTGATCCATCGTCATTAGGTGGCCCGAATGTTACAATTCACTATCAGTTTTTCGTCCGATTCGAAAATCTTTGACTCACAGCAGAACGGCCGTAAGGTACCCGAGGCAGCAATAGACCCATGGAGACAAGTCTGCAGGATGACGATGTATTGAATCGCGACGCAATTTGAGTGTTCCATCGTCATTAGGAGGCCCTGAATGTAAGAATTAACTATCAGTTTTTCGTCCCATTCGATAATCTAGACTCACGGGAGAACGACCATAAGGTGCCCGAGGCAGCAATAGACACATGGAGACAAGTCGGCTGGAGGACGATGTATTGAATCGGGACGCAATTTGAGTGATCCATCGTCATTGGGTGGCCCTGAACGTAACAATTCACTATCAGTTTTTCGTTCGATTCGAAAATCTTTGACTCACAGCAGAACGGCCATAAGGTGCCCGATGCAGCAATAGACCCATCGAGACAAGTCGGCTGGAGGACGATGTATTGAATCTGGACGCAATTTGAGTGTTCCATCGTCATTAGGAGGCTCTGAATGTTAGAATTAACTACCAGTTTTTCGTCCCATTCGATAATCTAGACTCACGGGAGAACGACCATAAGGTGCCCGAGGCAGCAATAGACCCATGGAGACAAGTCGGCTAGAGGACGATGTAATGAATCGGGACGCAATTTGAGTGATCCATCGTCATTAGGTGGCCCTGAAAGTTACAATTCACTATCAGTTTTTCTTCCGATTCGAAAATCTTTGACTCACAGCAGAACGGCCATAATGTGCCCGAGGGAGCAATAGACCCATGAAGACTAGTCTGCTGGAGGACGATGTATTGAATCGGGACGCAATTTGAGTGATCCATCGTCATTAGGTGGCCCTGAATGTTACAATTCACTATCAGTTTTTCGTCCGATTCGAAAATCTTTGACTCACAGCAGAACGGCCGTAAGGTGCCTGAGGCAGCAATAGACCCATGGAGACAAGTCTGCAGGATGACGATGTATTGAATCGCGACGCAATTTGAGTGTTCCATCGTCATTAGGAGGCCCTGAATGTAAGAATTAACTATCAGTTTTTCGTCCCATTCGATAATCTTGACTCCCGGGAGAACGACCATAAGGTGCCCGAGGCAGCAATAGACCCATGGAGACAAGTCTGCTGGAGGACGATGTATTGAATTGGGACGTAATTTGAATGATCCATCGTCATTAGGTGGCCCTGAACGTTACAATTCACTATCAGTTTTTCGTCCGATTCGAAAATCTTTGACTCACAGCAGAACGGCCATAAGGTGCCCGAGGCAGCAATAGACCCATGGAGACAAGTCTGCTGGAGGACGATGTATTGAATCGGGACGCAATTTGAGTGATCCATCGTCATTAGGTGGCCCTGAACGTTACAATTCACTATCACTTTTTCGTCGCATTCGATAATCTAGACTCAAAGCAGAACGGCCAATAGGTGCCCGAGGCAGCAATTGACCCATGGAGTCAAGTCGGCAGGAGGACGATATATTGAATCGGGACGCAATTTGAGTGATCCATCGTCATTAGGTGGCCCTCAATGTTACAATTCACTATCAGTTTTTCGTCCGATTCGAAAATCTTTGACTCACAGCAGAACGGCCGTAATGTGCCCGAGGCAGCAATAGACCCATGGAGAAAAGTCTGCTGGAGGAATATGTATTGAATCGGGACGCAATTTGAGTGATCCATCGTCATTAGGTGGCCCTGAATGTTACAATTCACCATTAGTTTTTCGTCCGATTCGAAAATCTTTGACTCACAGCAGAACGGCCGTAAGGTGCCCGAGGCAGCAATAGACCCATGGAGACAAGTCTGCTGGAGGACGATGTATTGAATTGGGACGCAATTTGAATGATCCATCGTCATTAGGTGGCCCTGAACGTTACAATTCACTATCAGTTTTTCGTCCGATTCGAAAATCTTTGACTCACAGCAGAACGGCCATAAGGTGCCCGAGGCAGCAATAGACCCATGGAGACAAGTCTGCTGGAGGACGATGTATTGAATCGGGACGCAATTTGAGTGATCCATCGTCATTAGGTGGCCCTGAACGTTACAATTCACTATCACTTTTTCGGCGTATTCGATAATCTAGACTCAAAGCAGAACGGCCAATAGGTGCCCGAGGCAGCAATAGACCCATGGAGTCAAGTCGGCAGGAGGACGATGTATTGAATCGGGACGCAATTTGAGTGATCCATCGTCATTAGGTGGCCCTCAATGTTACAATTCACAATCAGTTTTTCGTCCGATTCGAAAATCTTTGACTCACAGCAGAACGGCCGTAATGTGCCCGAGGCAGCAATAGACCCATGGAGAAAAGTCTGCTGGAGGAATATGTATTGATTCGGACGCAATTTGAGTGATCCATCGTCATTAGGTGGCCCTGAACGTTACAATTCACTATCAGTTTTTCGTCGCATTCGATAATCTAGACTCACAGCAGAACGGCCGTAAGGTACCCGAGGCAGCAATAGACCCATGGAGACAAGTCTTCAGGATGACGATGTATTGAATCGCGACGCAATTTGAGTCTTCCATCGTCATTAGGAGGCCCTGAATGTAAGAATTAACTATCAGTTTTTCGTCCCATTCGATAATCTAGACTCACGGGAGAACGTCCATAAGGTGCCCGAGGCAGCAATAGACACATGGAGACAAGTCGGCTGGAGGACGATGTATTGAATCGGGACGCAATTTGAGTGATCCATCGTCATTAGGTGGCCCTGAACGTAACAATTCACTATCAGTTTTTCGTTCGATTCGAAAATCTTTGACTCACAGCAGAACGGCTATAAGGTGCCCGATGCAGCAATAGACCCATGGAGACAAGTCGGCTGGAGGACGATGTATTGAATCTGGACGCAATTTGAGTGTTCCATCGTCATTAGGAGGCTCTGAATGTTAGAATTAACTACCAGTTTTTCGTCCCATTCGATAATCTAGACTCACGGGAGAACGACCATATGGTGCCCGAGGCAGCAATAGACCCATGGAGACAAGTCGGCTAGAGGACGATGTAATGAATCGGGACGCAATTTGAGTGATCCATCGTCATTAGGTGGCCCTGAAAGTTACAATTCACTATCAGTTTTTCTTCCGATTCGAAAATCTTTGACTCACAGCAGAACGGCCATAATGTGCCCGAGGCAGCAATAGACCCATGAAGACTAGTCTGCTGGAGGACGATGTATTGAATCGGGACGCAATTTGAGTGATCCATCGTCATTAGGTGGCCCTGAATGTTACAATTCACTATCAGTTTTTCGTCCGATTCGAAAATCTTTGACTCACAGCAGAACGGCCGTAAGGTGCCCGAGGCAGCAATAGACCCATGGAGACAAGTCTGCAGGATGACGATGTATTGAATCGCGACGCAATTTGAGTGTTCCATCGTCATTAGGAGGCCCTGAATGTAAGAATTAACTATCAGTTTTTCGTCCCATTCGATAATCTTGACTCACGGGAGAACGACCATAAGGTACCCGAGGCAGCAATAGACCCATGGAGACAAGTCGGCTGGAGGACGATGTATTGAATCGGGACGCAATTTGAGTGATCCATCGTCATTAGGTGGCCATGAATGTTGCAATTCACTATCTGTTTTTCGTCCGATTCGGAAATCTTTGACTCACAGCAGAACGGCCATAAGGTGCCCGAGGCAGCAATAGACCCATGGAGACAAGTCTGCTGGAGGACGATGTATTGAATTGGGACGCAATTTGAGTCATCCATCGTCATTAGGTGGCCCTGAACGTTACAATTCACTATCAGTTTTTCGTCCGATTCGAAAATCTTCGACTCACAGCAGAACGGCCATAAGGTGCCCGAGGCAGCAATAGACCCATGGAGACAAGTCTGCTGGAGGACGATGTATTGAATCGGGACGCAATTTGAGTGATCCATCGTCATTAGGTGGCCCTGAACGTTACAATTCACTATCACTTTTTCGTCGCATTCGATAATCTAGACTCAAAGCAGAACGGCCAATAGGTGCCCGAGGCAGCAATAGACCCATGGAGTCAAGTCGGCAGGAGGACGATGTATTGAATCGGGACGCAATTTGAGTGATCCATCCCTCAATGTTACAATTCACTATCAGTTTTTCGTCCGATTCGAAAATCTTTGACTCACAGCAGAACGGCCGTAATGTGCCCGAGGCAGCAATATACCCATGGAGAAAAGTCTGCTGGAGGAATATGTATTGAATCGGGACGCAATTTGAGTGATCCATCGTCATTAGGTGGCCGTGAATGTTACAATTCACCATTAGTTTTTCGTCCGATTCGAAAATCTTTGACTCACAGCAGAACGGCCGTAAGGTGCCCGAGGCAGCAATAGACCCATGGAGACAAGTCGGCTGGAGGACGATGTATTGAATCGGGACGCAATTTGAGTGATCCATCGTCATTAGGTGGCCCTGAAAGTTACAATTCACTATCAGTTTCTCGTCCGATTCGAAAATCTTTGACTCACAGCAGAACGGCCATAAGGTGCCCGATGCAGCAATAGACCCATGGAGACAAGTCTGCTGGAGGACGATGTATTGAATCGGGACGCAATTTGAGTGATCCATCGTCATTAGGTGGCCCTGAATGTTACAATTCACCATCAGTTTTTCGTCCGATTCGAAAATCTTTGACTCACAGCAGAACGGCCGTAAGGTGCCCGAGGCAGCAATAGACCCATGGAGACAAGTCGGCTGGAGGACGATGTATTGAATCGGGACGCAATTTGAGTGATCCATCGTCAGTAGGTGGCCATGAATGTTACAATTCACTATCTGTTTTTTGTCCGATTCGAAAATCTTTGACTCACAGCAGAACGGCCATAAGGTGCCCGAGGCAGCAATAGACCCATGGAGACAAGTCTGCTGGAGGACGATGTATTGAATCGGGACGCAATTTGAGTGATCCATCGTCATTAGGTGGCCCTGAATGTTACAATTCACCATCAGTTTTTCGTCCGATTCGAAAATCTTTGACTCACAGCAGAACGGCCGTAAGGTGCCCGAGGCAGCAATAGACCCATGGAGACAAGTCTGCTGGAGGACGATGTATTGAATCGGGACGCAATTTGAGTGATCCATCGTCATTAGGTGGCCCTGAACGTTACAATTCACTATCAGTTATTCGTCCGATTTCGTCATTAGGTGGCCCTGAACGTTACAATTCACTATCAGTTTTTCGTCGCATTCGATAATCTAGACTCACAGCAGAACGGCCATAAGGTGCCCGAGGCAGCAATAGACCCATGGAGACAAGTCGGCTGGAGGACGATGTATTGAATCGGGACGCAATTTGAGTGATCCATCGTCATTAGGTGGCCCTGAACTTTACAATTCACTATCAGTTTTTCGTCCGATTCGAAAATCTTTGACTCACAGCAGAACGGCCATAATGTGCCCGAGGCAGCAATAGACCCATGGAGACTAGTCTGCTGGAGCAGGAGGTATTGAATCGGGACGCAATTTGAGTGTTCCATCGTCATTAGGAGGCCGTGAACGTTACAATTCACTATCAGTTTTTCGTCCGATTCGAATATCTTTGACTCACAGCAGAACGCCCATAAGGTGCCCGAGGCAGCAATAGACCCATGGAGACAAGTCTGCTGGGAGACGTTGTATTGAATCGGGACGCAATTAGAGTGATCCATCGTCATTAGGTGGCCTTGAACGTTACAATTCACTATCAGATCTTCGTCCTGTTCGAAAATCTTTGACCCACAGCAGAACGGCCATAAGGTGCCCGAGGCAGCAATAGACCCCTGGAGACAAGTCGGCTGGAGGACGATGTATTGAATCGGGACGCAATTTGAGTGATCCATCGTCATTAGGTGGCCCTGAAAGTTACAATTCACTATCAGTTTTTCGTCCGATTCGAAAATCTTTGACTCTCAGCAGAACGGCCATAAGGTGCCCGATGCAGCAATAGACCCATGGAGACAAGTCTGCTGGAGGACGATGTATTGAATCGGGACGTAATTTGAGTGATCCATCGTCATTAGGTGGCCTTGAATGTTACAATTCACCATCAGTTTTTCGTCCGATTCGAAAATCTTTGACTCACAGCAGAACGGCCGTAAGGTGCCCGAAGCAGCAATAGACCCATGGAGACAAGTCGGCTGGAGGACGATGTATTGAATCGGGACGCAATTTGAGTGATCCATCGTCAGTAGGTGGCCATGAATGTTACAATTCACTATCTGTTTTTCGTCCGATTCGAAAATCTTTGACTCACAGCAGAACGGCCATAAGGTGCCCGAGGCAGCAATAGACCCATGGAGACAAGTCTGCTGGAGGACGATGTATTGAATCGGGACGCAATTTGAGTGATCCATCGTCATTAGGTGGCCCTGAATGTTACAATTCACCATCAGTTTTTCGTCCGATTCGAAAATCTTTGACTCACAGCAGAACGGCCGTAGGTGCCCGAGGCAGCAATAGACCCATGGTGACAAGTCGGCTGGAGGACGATGTATTGAATCGGGACGCAATTTGAGTGATCCATCGTCATTAGGTGGCCATGAATGTTACAATTCACTATCTGTTTTTCGTCCGATTCGAAAATCTTTGACTCACAGCAGAACGGCCATTAGGTGCCCGAGGCAGCAATAGACCCATGGAGACAAGTCTGCTGGAGGACGATGTATTGAATCGGGACGCAATTTGAGTGATCCATCGTCATTAGGTGGCCCTGAACGTTACAATTCACTATCAGTTTTTCGTCGCATTCGATAATCTAGACTCACAGCAGAATGGCCATAAGGTGGCCGAGGCAGCAATAGACCCATGGAGACAAGTCGGCTGGAGGACGATGTATTGAATCGGGACGCAATTTGAGTGATCCATCGTCATTAGGTGGCCCTCAATGTTACAATTCACTATCAGTTTTTCGTCCGATTCGAAAATCTTTGACTCACAGCAGAACGGCCGTAAGGTGCCCGAGGCAGCAATAGACCCATGGAAACATTTCTGCAGGATGATGATGTATTGAATCGCGACGCAATTTGAGTGTTCCATCTTCATTAGGAGGCCCTGAATGTAAGAATTAACTATCAGTTTTTCGTCCCATTCGATAATCTAGACTCACGGGAGAACGACCATAAGGTGCCCGAGGCAGCAATAGACACATGGAGACAAGTCGGCTGGAGGACGATGTATTGAATCGGGACGCAATTTGAGTGATCCATCGTCATTAGGTGGCCCTGAAAGTTACAATTCACTATCAGTTTTTCGTCCGATTCGAAAATCTTTGACTCACAGCAGAACGGCCATAAGGTGCCCGATGCAGCAATAGACCCATGGAGACAAGTCTGCTGGAGGACGATGTATTGAATCGGGACGCAATTTGAGTGATCCATCGTCATTAGGTGGCCCTGAATGTTACAATTCACCATCAGTTTTTCGTCCGATTCGAAAATCTTTGACTCACAGCAGAACGGCCGTAGGTGCCCGAGGCAGCAATAGACCCATGGAGACAAGTCGGCTGGAGGACGATGTATTGAATCGGGACGCAATTTGAGTGATCCATCGTCAGTAGGTGGCCATGAATGTTACAATTCACTATCTGTTTTTCGTCCGATTCGAAAATTTTTGACTCACAGCAGAACGGCCATAAGGTGCCCGAGGCAGCAATAGACCCATGGAGACAAGTCTGCTGGAGGACGATGTATTGAATCGGGACGCAATTTGAGTGATCCATCGTCATTAGGTGGCCCTGAACGTTACAATTCACTATCAGTTATTCGTCGCATTCGATAATCTAGACTCACAGCAGAACGGCCATAAGGTGCCCGAGGCAGCAATAGACCCATGGAGACAAGTTTGTAGGATGTCGATGTATTGAATCGCGACGCAACTTGAGTGTTCCATCGTCATTAGGAGGCCCTGAATGTTAGAATTAACTATCAGTTTTTCGTCCCATTCGATAATCTAGACTCACGGGAGAACGACCATAAGGTGACCGAGGCAGCAATAGACCCATGGAGACAAGTCGGCTGGAGGACGATGTATTGAATCGGGACGCAATTTGAGTGATCCATCGTCATTAGGTGGCCATGAATGTTACAATTCACTATCTGTTTTTCGTCCGATTCGAAAATCTTTGACTCACAGCAGAACGGCCATAAGTGCCCGAGGCAGCAATAGACCCATGGAGACAAGTCTGCTGGAGGACGATGTATTGAATCGGGACGCAATTTGAGTGATCCATCGTCATTAGGTGTCCCTGAACGTTACAATTCACTATCAGCTTTTCGTCGCATTCGTAATCTAGACTCACAGCAGAACGGCTATAAGGTGCCCGATGCAGCAATAGACCCATGGAGACAAGTCGGCTGGAGGACGATGTATTGAATCTGGACGCAATTTGAGTGTTCCATCGTCATTAGGAGGCTCTGAATGTCAGAATTAACTACCAGTTTTTCGTCCCATTCGATAATCTAGATTCACGGGAGAACGACCATAAGGTGCCCGAGGCAGCAATAGACCCATGGAGACAAGTCGGCTAGAGGACGATGTAATGAATCGGGACGCAATTTGAGTGATCCATCGTCATTAGGTGGCCCTGAAAGTTACAATTCACTATCAGTTTTTCTTCCGATTCGAAAATCTTTGACTCACAGCAGAACGGCCATAATGTGCCCGAGGCAGCAATAGACCCATGAAGACTAGTCTGCTGGAGGACGATGTATTGAATCGGGACGCAATTTGAGTGATCCATCGTCATTAGGTGGCCCTGAATGTTACAATTCACTATCAGTTTTTCGTCCGATTCGAAAATCTTTGACTCAGCAGAACGGCCGTAAGGTGCCCGAGGCAGCAATAGACCCATGGAGACAAGTCTGCAGGATGACGATGTATTGAATCGCGACGCAATTTGAGTGTTCCATCGTCATTAGGAGGCCCTGAATGTAAGAATTAACTATCAGTTTTTCGTCCCATTCGATAATCTTGACTCACGGGAGAACGACCATAAGGTACCCGAGGCAGCAATAGACCCATGGAGACAAGTCGGCTGGAGGACGATGTATTGAATCGGGACGCAATTTGAGTGATCCATCGTCATTAGGTGGCCATGAATGTTGCAATTCACTATCTGTTTTTCGTCCGATTCGGAAATCTTTGACTCACAGCAGAACGGCCATAAGGTGCCCGAGGCAGCAATAGACCCATGGAGACAAGTCTGCTGGAGGACGATGTATTGAATCGGGACGCAATTTGAGTGATCCATCGTCATTAGGTGGCCCTGAACGTTACAATTCACTATCACTTCTTCGTCGCATTCGATAATCTAGACTCAAAGCAGAACGGCCAATAGGTGCCCGAGGCAGCAATAGACCCATGGAGTCAAGTCGGCAGGAGGACGATGTATTGAATCGGGACGCAATTTGAGTGATCCATCCCTCAATGTTACAATTCACTATCAGTTTTCGTCCGATTCGAAAATCTTTGACTCACAGCAGAACGGCCGTAATGTGCCCGAGGCAGCAATATACCCATGGAGAAAAGTCTGCTGGAGGAATATGTATTGAATCGGGACGCAATTTGAGTGATCCATCGTCATTAGGTGGCCGTGAATGTTACAATTCACCATTAGTTTTTCGTCCGATTCGAAAATCTTTGACTCACAGCAGAACGGCCGTAAGGTGCCCGAGGCAGCAATAGACCCATGGAGACAAGTCGGCTGGAGGACGATGTATTGAATCGGGACGCAATTTGAGTGATCCATCGTCATTAGGTGGCCCTGAAAGTTACAATTCACTATCAGTTTTTCGTCCGATTCGAAAATCTTTGACTCACAGCAGAACGGCCATAAGGTGCCCGATGCAGCAATAGACCCATGGAGACAAGTCTGCTGGAGGACGATGTATTGAATCGGGACGCAATTTGAGTGATCCATCGTCATTAGGTGGCCCTGAATGTTACAATTCACCATCAGTTTTTCGTCCGATTCGAAAATCTTTGACTCACAGCAGAACGGCCGTAAGGTGCCCGAGGCAGCAATAGACCCATGGAGACAAGTCGGCTGGAGGACGATGTATTGAATCGGGACGCAATTTGAGTGATCCATCGTCAGTAGGTGGCCATGAATGTTACAATTCACTATCTGTTTTTTGTCCGATTCGAAAATCTTTGACTCACAGCAGAACGGCCATAAGGTGCCCGAGGCAGCAATAGACCCATGGAGACAAGTCTGCTGGAGGACGATGTATTGAATCGGGACGCAATTTGAGTGATCCATCGTCATTAGGTGGCCCTGAATGTTACAATTCACCATCAGTTTTTCGTCCGATTCGAAAATCTTTGACTCACAGCAGAACGGCCGTAGGTGCCCGAGGCAGCAATAGACCCATGGAGACAAGTCGGCTGGAGGACGATGTATTGAATCGGGACGCAATTTGAGTGATCCATCGTCAGTAGGTGGCCATGAATGTTACAATTCACTATCTGTTTTTCGTCCGATTCGAAAATCTTTGACTCACAGCAGAACGGCCATAAGGTGCCCAAGGAAGCAATAGACCCATGGAGACAAGTCTGCTGGATGACGATGTATTGAATCGGGACGCAATTTGAGTGATCCATCGTCATTAGGTGGCCCTGAACGTTACAATTCACTATCAGTTATTCGTCCGATTTCGTCATTAGGTGGCCCTGAACGTTACAATTCACTATCAGTTTTTCGTCGCATTCGATAATCTAGACTCACAGCAGAACGGCCATAAGGTGCCCGAGGCAGCAATAGACCCATGGAGACAAGTCGGCTGGAGGACGATGTATTGAATCGGGACGCAATTTGAGTGATCCATCGTCATTAGGTGGCCCTGAACTTTACAATTCACTATCAGTTTTTCGTCCGATTCGAAAATCTTTGACTCACAGCAGAACGGCCATAATGTGCCCGAGGCAGCAATAGACCCATGGAGACTAGTCTGCTGGAGCAGGAGGTATTGAATCGGGACGCAATTTGAGTGTTCCATCGTCATTAGGAGGCCGTGAACGTTACAATTCACTATCAGTTTTTCGTCCGATTCGAATATCTTTGACTCACAGCAGAACGCCCATAAGGTGCCCGAGGCAGCAATAGACCCATGGAGACAAGTCTGCTGGGAGACGATGTATTGAATCGGGACGCAATTAGAGTGATCCATCGTCATTAGGTGGCCTTGAACGTTACAATTCACTATCAGATCTTCGTCCTGTTCGAAAATCTTTGACCCACAGCAGAACGGCCATAAGGTGCCCGAGGCAGCAATAGACCCATGGAGACAAGTCGGCTGGAGGACGATGTATTGAATCGGGACGCAATTTGAGTGATCCATCGTCATTAGGTGGCCCTGAAAGTTACAATTCACTATCAGTTTTTCGTCCGATTCGAAAATCTTTGACTCTCAGCAGAACGGCCATAAGGTGCCCGATGCAGCAATAGACCCATGGAGACAAGTCTGCTGGAGGACGATGTATTGAATCGGGACGTAATTTGAGTGATCCATCGTCATTAGGTGGCCTTGAATGTTACAATTCACCATCAGTTTTTCGTCCGATTCGAAAATCTTTGACTCACAGCAGAACGGCCGTAAGGTGCCCGAGGCAGCAATAGACCCATGGAGACAAGTCGGCTGGAGGACGATGTATTGAATCGGGACGCAATTTGAGTGATCCATCGTCAGTAGGTGGCCATGAATGTTACAATTCACTATCTGTTTTTCGTCCGATTCGAAAATCTTTGACTCACAGCAGAACGGCCATAAGGTGCTCGAGGCAGCAATAGACCCATGGAGACAAGTCTGCTGGAGGACGATGTATTGAATCGGGACGCAATTTGAGTGATCCATCGTCATTAGGTGGCCCTGAATGTTACAATTCACCATCAGTTTTTTGTCCGATTCGAAAATCTTTGACTCACAGCAGAACGGCCGTAGGTGCCCGAGGCAGCAATAGACCCATGGTGACAAGTCGGCTGGAGGACGATGTATTGAATCGGGACGCAATTTGAGTGATCCATCGTCAGTAGGTGGCCATGAATGTTACAATTCACTATCTGTTTTTCGTCCGATTCGAAAATCTTTGACTCACAGCAGAACGGCCATAAGGTGCCCGAGGCAGCAATAGACCCATGGAGACAAGTCTGCTGGAGGACGATGTATTGAATCGGGACGCAATTTGAGTGATCCATCGTCATTAGGTGGCCCTGAACGTTACAATTCACTATCAGTTTTTCGTCGCATTCGATAATCTAGACTCACAGCAGAATGGCCATAAGGTGGCCGAGGCAGCAATAGACCCATGGAGACAAGTCGGCTGGAGGACGATGTATTGAATCGGGACGCAATTTGAGTGATCCATCGTCATTAGGTGGCCCTCAATGTTACAATTCACTATCAGTTTTTCGTCCGATTCGAAAATCTTTGACTCACAGCAGAACGGCCGTAAGGTGCCCGAGGCAGCAATAGACCCATGGAAACATTTCTGCAGGATGATGATGTATTGAATCGCGACGCAATTTGAGTGTTCCATCTTCATTAGGAGGCCCTGAATGTAAGAATTAACTATCAGTTTTTCGTCCCATTCGATAATCTAGACTCACGGGAGAACGACCATAAGGTGCCCGAGGCAGCAATAGACACATGGAGACAAGTCGGCTGGAGGACGATGTATTGAATCGGGACGCAATTTGAGTGATCCATCGTCATTAGGTGGCCCTGAAAGTTACAATTCACTATCAGTTTTTCGTCCGATTCGAAAATCTTTGACTCACAGCAGAACGGCCATAAGGTGCCCGATGCAGCAATAGACCCATGGAGACAAGTCTGCTGGAGGACGATGTATTGAATCGGGACGCAATTTGAGTGATCCATCGTCATTAGGTGGCCCTGAATGTTACAATTCACCATCAGTTTTTCGTCCGATTCGAAAATCTTTGACTCACAGCAGAACGGCCGTAGGTGCCCGAGGCAGCAATAGACCCATGGAGACAAGTCGGCTGGAGGACGATGTATTGAATCGGGACGCAATTTGAGTGATCCATCGTCAGTAGGTGGCCATGAATGTTACAATTCACTATCTGTTTTTCGTCCGATTCGAAAATTTTTGACTCACAGCAGAACGGCCATAAGGTGCCCAAGGCAGCAATAGACCCATGGAGACAAGTCTGCTGGAGGACGATGTATTGAATCGGGACGCAATTTGAGTGATCCATCGTCATTAGGTGGCCCTGAACGTTACAATTCACTATCAGTTATTCGTCGCATTCGATAATCTAGACTCACAGCAGAACGGCCATAAGGTGCCCGAGGCAGCAATAGACCCATGGAGACAAGTTTGTAGGATGTCGATGTATTGAATCGCGACGCAACTTGAGTGTTCCATCGTCATTAGGAGGCCCTGAATGTTAGAATTAACTATCAGTTTTTCGTCCCATTCGATAATCTAGACTCACGGGAGAACGACCATAAGGTGACCGAGGCAGCAATAGACCCATGGAGACAAGTCGGCTGGAGGACGATGTATTGAATCGGGACGCAATTTGAGTGATCCATCGTCATTAGGTGGCCATGAATGTTACAATTCACTATCTGTTTTTCGTCCGATTCGAAAATCTTTGACTCACAGCAGAACGGCCATAAGTGCCCGAGGCAGCAATAGACCCATGGAGACAAGTCTGCTGGAGGACGATGTATTGAATCGGGACGCAATTTGAGTGATCCATCGTCATTAGGTGTCCCTGAACGTTACAATTCACTATCAGCTTTTCGTCGCATTCGTAATCTAGACTCACAGCAGAACGGCCATAAGGTGCCCGAGGCAGCAATAGACCCATGGAGACAAGTCGGCTGGAGGACGATGTATTGAATCGGGACGCAATTTGAGTGATCCATCGTCATTAGGTGGCCCTGAACTTTACAATTCACTATCAGTGTTTCGTCCGATTCGAAAATCTTTGACTCACAGCAGAACGGCCATAATGTGCCCGAGGCAGCAATAGACCCATGGAGACTAGTCTGCTGGAGCAGGAGGTATTGAATCGGGACGCAATTTGAGTGTTCCATCGTCATTAGGAGGCCGTGAACGTTACAATTCACTATCAGTTTTTCGTCCCATTCGAAAATCTTTGACTCACATCAGAACGCCCATAAGGTGCCCGAGGCAGCAATAGACCCATGGAGACAAGTCTGCTGGGAGGCGATGTATTGAATCGGGACGCAATTAGAGTGATCCATCGTCATTAGGTGGCCCTGAACGTTACAATTCACTATCAGATCTTCGTCCTATTCGAAAATCTTTGACCCACAGCAGAACGGCCATAAGGTGCCCGAGGCAGCAATAGACCCATGGAGACAAGTCGGCTGGAGGACGATATATTGAATCGGGACGCAATTTGAGTGATCCATCGTCATTAGGTGGCCCTGAAAGTTACAATTCACTATCAGTTTTTCGTCCGATTCGAAAATCTTTGACTCACAGCAGAACGGCCATAATGTGCCCGAGGCAGCAATAGACCCATGGAGACTAGTCTGCTGGAGCACGAGGTATTGAATCGGGTCGCAATTTGAGTGATCCATCGTCATTAGGAGGCCCTGAACGTTACAATTCACTATCAGTTTTTCGTCCGATTCGAAAATCTTTGACACACAGCAGAACGGCCATAAGGTGCCCGAGTCAGCAATAGACCCATGGAGACAAGTCGGCTGGAGGACGATGTATTGAATCGGGACGCAATTTGAGTGATCCATCGTCATTAGGTGGCCCTCAATGTTACAATTCACTATCAGTTTTTCGTCCGATTCGAAAATCTTTGACTCACAGCAGAACGGCCGTAAGGTGCCCGAGGCAGCAATAGACCCATGGAAACATTTCTGCAGGATGACGATGTTTTGAATCGCGACGCAATTTGAGTGTTCCATCTTCATTAGGAGGCCCTGAATGTAAGAATTAACTATCAGTTTTTCGTCCCATTCGTTAATCTAGACTCACGGGAGAACGACCATAAGGTGTCCGAGGCAGCAATAGACCCATGGAGACAAGTCTGCTGGAGGACGATGTATTGAATCGGGACGCAATTTGAGTGATCCATCGTCATTAGGTGGCCCTGAACGTTACAATTCACTATCACTTTTTCGTCGCATTCGATAATCTAGACTCAAAGCAGAACGGCCAATAGGTGCCCGAGGCCGCAAAAGACCCATGGAGTCAAGTCGGCAGGAGGACGATGTATTGAATCGGGACGCAATTTGAGTGATCCATCGTCATTAGGTGGCCCTCAATGTTACAATTCACTATCAGTTTTTCGTCCGATTCGAAAATCTTTGACTCACAGCAGAACGGCCGTAATGTGCCCGAGGCAGCAATAGACCCATGGAGACAAGTCGGCTGGAGGACGATGTATTGAATCGGGACGCAATTTGAGTGATCCATCGTCATTAGGTGGCCCTGAATGTTACAATTCACCATCAGTTTTTCGTCCGATTCGAAAATCTTTGACTCACAGCAGAACGGCCGTAAGGTGCCCGAGGCAGCAATAGACCCATGGAGACAAGTCGGCTGGAGGACGATGTATTGAATCGGGACGCAATTTGAGTGATCCATCGTCATTAGGTGGCCCTGAAAGTTACAATTCACTATCAGTTTTTCGTCCGATTCGAAAATCTTTGACTCACAGCAGAACGGCCATAAGGTGCCCGATGCAGCAATAGACCCATGGAGACAAGTCTACTGGAGGACGATGTATTGAATCGGGACGTAATTTGAGTGATCCATCGTCATTAGGTGGCCTTGAATGTTACAATTCACCATCAGTTTTTCGTCCGATTCGAAAATCTTTGACTCACAGCAGAACGGCCGTAAGGTGCCCGAGGCAGCAATAGACCCATGGAGACAAGTCGGCTGGAGGACGATGTATTGAATCGGGACGCAATTTGAGTGATCCATCGTCAGTAGGTGGCCATGAATGTTACAATTCACCTTCTGTTTTTCGTCCGATTCGAAAATCTTTGACTCACAGCAGAACGGCCATATGGTGCCCGAGGCAGCAATAGACCCATGGAGACAAGTCTGCTGGAGGACGATGTATTGAATCGGGACGCAATTTGAGTGATCCATCGTCATTAGGTGGCCCTGAACGTTACATTTCACTATCAGTTATTCGTCCGATTTCGTCATTAGGTGGCCCTGAACGTTACAATTCACTATCAGTTTTACGTCGCATTCGATAATCTAGACTCACAGCAGAACGGCCATAAGGTGCCCGAGGCAGCAATAGACCCATGGAGTCAAGTCGGCTGCAGGACGATGTATTGAATCGCTACGCAATTTGAGTGATATATCGTCATTAGGTGGCCCTGAACGTTACAATTCACTATCAGTTTTTCGTCCGATTCGAAAATCTTTGACTCACAGCAGAACGGCCATAAGGTGCCGAGGCAGCAATAGACCCATGGAGACAAGTCTGCTGGATGACGATGTATTGAATCGCGACGCAATTTGAGTGTTCCATCGTCATTAGGAGGCCCTGAACGTTAGAATTAACTATCAGTTTTTCGTCCGATTCGAAAATCTTTGACTCACAGCAGAACGGCCATAAGGTGCCCGAGGCAGCAATAGACCCATGGAGACAAGTCTGCTGGAGGACGATGTATTGAATCGGGACGCAATTTGAGTGATCCATCGTCATTAGGTGGCCCTGAACGTTACAATTCACTATCAGTTTTTCGTCGCATTCGATAATCTAGACTCACAGCAGAACGGCCATAAGGTGCCCGAGGCAGCAATAGACGCATGGAGACAAGATTGTAGGATGACGATGTATTGAATCGCGACGCAATTTGAGTGTTCCATCGTCATTAGGAGGCCCTGAATGTTAGAATTAACCATCAGTTTTTCGTCCCATTCGATAATCTAGACTCACGGGAGAACGACCATAAGGTGCCCGAGGCAGCAATAGACCCATGGAGACAAGTCGGCTGGAGGACGATGTATTGAATCGGGACGCAATTTGAGTGATCCATCGTCATTAGGTGGCCATGAATGTTACAATTCACTATCTGTTTTTCGTCCGATTCGATAATCTTTGACTCACAGCAGAACGGCCATAAGTGCCCGAGGCAGCAATAGACCCATGGAGACAAGTCTGCTGGAGGACGATGTATTGAATCGGGACGCAATTTGAGTGATCCATCGTCATTAGGTGGCCCTGAACGTTACAATTCACTATCAGTTTACCGTCCGATTCGAAAATCTTTGACTCACAGCAGAACGGCATTAAGGTGCCCGAGGCAGCAATAGACCCATGCAGACAAGCCTGCTGGAGGACGATGTATTGAATCGGGACGCAATTTGAGTGATCCATCGTCATTAGGTGTCCCTGAACGTTACAATTCACTATCAGCTTTTCGTCGCATTCGATAATCTAGACTCACAGCAGAACGGCCATAAGGTGCCCGAGGCAGCAATAGACCCATGGAGACAAGTCGGCTGGAGGACGATGTATTGAATCGGGACGCAATTTGAGTGATCCATCGTCATTAGGTGGCCCTCAATGTTACAATTCACTATCAGTTTTTCGTCCGATTCGAAAATCTTTGACTCACAGCAGAACGGCCGTAAGGTGCCCGAGGCAGCAATAGACCCATGGAAACATTTCTGCAGGATGACGATGTATTGAATCGCGACGCAATTTGAGTGTTCCATCTTCATTAGGAGGCCCTGAATGTAAGAATTAACTATCAGTTTTTCGTCCCATTCGTTAATCTAGACTCACGGGAGAACGACCATAAGGTGTCCGAGGCAGCAATAGACCCATGGAGACAAGTCTGCTGGAGGACGATGTATTGAATCGGGACGCAATTTGAGTGATCCATCGTCATTAGGTGGCCCTGAACGTTACAATTCACTATCACTTTTTCGTCGCATTCGATAATCTAGACTCAAAGCAGAACGGCCAATAGGTGCCCGAGGCAGCAAAAGACCCATGGAGTCAAGTCGGCAGGAGGACGATGTATTGAATCGGGACGCAATTTGAGTGATCCATCGTCATTAGGTGGCCCTCAATGTTACAATTCACTATCAGTTTTTCGTCCGATTCGAAAATCTTTGACTCACAGCAGAACGGCCGTAATGTGCCCGAGGCAGCAATAGACCCATGGAGACAAGTCGGCTGGAGGACGATGTATTGAATCGGGACGCAATTTGAGTGATCCATCGTCATTAGGTGGCCCTGAATGTTACAATTCACCATCAGTTTTTCGTCCGATTCGAAAATCTTTGACTCACAGCAGAACGGCCGTAAGGTGCCCGAGGCAGCAATAGACCCATGGAGACAAGTCGGCTGGAGGACGATGTATTGAATCGGGACGCAATTTGAGTGATCCATCGTCATTAGGTGGCCCTGAAAGTTACAATTCACTATCAGTTTTTCGTCCGATTCGAAAATCTTTGACTCACAGCAGAACGGCCATAAGGTGCCCGATGCAGCAATAGACCCATGGAGACAAGTCTGCTGGAGGACGATGTATTGAATCGGGACGTAATTTGAGTGATCCATCGTCATTAGGTGGCCTTGAATGTTACAATTCACCATCAGTTTTTCGTCCGATTCGAAAATCTTTGACTCACAGCAGAACGGCCGTAAGGTGCCCGAGGCAGCAATAGACCCATGGAGACAAGTCGGCTGGAGGACGATGTATTGAATCGGGACGCAATTTGAGTGATCCATCGTCAGTAGGTGGCCATGAATGTTACAATTCACTATCTGTTTTTCGTCCGATTCGAAAATCTTTGACTCACAGCAGAACGGCCATAAGGTGCCCGAGGCAGCAATAGACCCATGGAGACAAGTCTGCTGGAGGACGATGTATTGAATCGGGACGCAATTTGAGTGATCCATCGTCATTAGGTGGCCCTGAACGTTACAATTCACTATCAGTTATTCGTCCGATTTCGTCATTAGGTGGCCCTGAACGTTACAATTCACTATCAGTTTTACGTCGCATTCGATAATCTAGACTCACAGCAGAACGGCCATAGGGTGCCCGAGGCAGCAATAGACCCATGGAGTCAAGTCGGCTGGAGGACGATGTATTGAATCGGGACGCAATTTGAGCGATCCATCGTCATTAGGTGGCCCTGAACGTTTCAATTCACTATCACTTTTTCGTCGCATTCGATAATCTAGACTCACAGCAGGACGGCCATAAGGTGCCCGAGGCAGCAATAGACCCATGGAGTCAAGTCGGCTGCAGGACGATGTATTGAATCGCTACGCAATTTGAGTGATATATCGTCATTAGGTGGCCCTGAACGTTACAATTCACTATCAGTTTTTCGTCCGATTCGAAAATCTTTGACTCACAGCAGAACGGCCATAAGGTGCCGAGGCAGCAATAGACCCATGTAGACAAGTCTGCTGGATGACGATGTATTGAATCGCGACGCAATTTGAGTGTTCCATCGTCATTAGGAGGCCCTGAACGTTAGAATTAACTATCAGTTTTTCGTCCGATTCGAAAATCTTTGACTCACAGCAGAACGGCCATAAGGTGTCCGAGGCAGCAATAGACCCATGGAGACAAGTCTGCTGGAGGACGATGTATTGAATCGGGACGCAATTTGAGTGATCCATCGTCTTTAGGTGGCCCTGAACGTTACAATTCACTATCAGTTTTTCGTCGCATTCGATAATCTAGACTCACAGCAGAACGGCCATAAGGAGCCCGAGGCAGCAATAGACGCATGGAGACAAGTTTGTAGGATGACGATGTACTGAATCGCGACGCAATTTGAGTGTTCCATCGTCATTAGGAGGCCCTGAATGTTAGAATTAACTATCAGTTTTTCGTCCCATTCGATAATCTAGACTCACAGCAGAACGGCCATAAGGTGCCCGAGGCAGCAATAGACCCATGGAGACAAGTCGGCTGGAGGACGATGTATTGAATCGGGACGCAATTTGAGTGATCCATCGTCATTAGGTGGCCATGAATGTTACAATTCACTATCTGTTTTTCGTCCGATTCGAAAATCTTTGACTCACAGCAGAACGGCCATAAGTGCCCGAGGCAGCAATAGACCCATGGAGACAAGTCTGCTGGAGGACGATGTATTGAATCGGGACGCAATTTGAGTGATCCATCGTCATTAGGTGGCCCTGAACGTTACAATTCACTATCAGTTTACCGTCCGATTCGAAAATCTTTGACTCACAGCAGAACGGCATTAAGGTGCCCGAGGCAGCAATAGACCCATGCAGACAAGCCTGCTGGAGGACGATGTATTGAATCGGGACGCAATTTGAGTGATCCATCGTCATTAGGTGTCCCTGAACGTTACAATTCACTATCAGCTTTTCGTCGCATTCGATAATCTAGACTCACAGCAGAACGGCCATAAGGTGCCCGAGGCAGCAATAGACCCATGGAGACAAGTCGGCTGGAGGACGATGTATTGAATCGGGACTCAATTTGAGTGATCCATCGTCAGTAGGTGGCCATGAATGTTACAATTCACTATCTGTTTTTCGTCCGATTCGAAAATCTTTGACTCACAGCAGAACGGCCATAAGGTGCCCGAGGCAGCAATAGACCCATGGAGACAAGTCTGCTGGAGGACGATGTATTGTATCGGGACGCAATTTGAGTGATCCATCGTCATTAGGTGGCCCTGAACGTTACAATTCACTATCAGTTATTCGTCCGATTTCGTCATTAGGTGGCCCTGAACGTTACAATTCACTATCAGTTTTACGTCGCATTCGATAATCTAGACTCACAGCAGAACGGCCATAGGGTGCCCGAGGCAGCAATAGACCCATTGAGTCAAGTCGGCTGGAGGACGATGTATTGAATCGGGACGCAATTTGAGCGATCCATCGTCATTAGGTGGCCCTGAACGTTTCAATTCACTATCACTTTTTCGTCGCATTCGATAATCTAGACTCACAGCAGAACGGCCATAAGGTGCCCGAGGCAGCAATAGACCCATGGAGTCAAGTCGGCTGCAGGACGATGTATTGAATCGCTACGCAATTTGAGTGATATATCGTCATTAGGTGGCCCTGAACGTTACAATTCACTATCAGTTTTTCGTCCGATTCGAAAATCTTTGACTCACAGCAGAACGGCCATAAGGTGCCGAGGCAGCAATAGACCCATGGAGACAAGTCTGCTGGAGGACGATGTATTGAATCGGGACGCAATTTGAGTGATCCATCGTCATTAGGTGGCCCTGAACGTTACAATTCACTATCAGTTTTTCGTCGCATTCGATAATCTAGACTCACAGCAGAATGGCCATAAGGTGGCCGAGGCAGCAATAGACCCATGGAGACAAGTCGGCTGGAGGACGATGTATTGAATCGGGACGCAATTTGAGTGATCCATCGTCATTAGGTGGCCCTCAATGTTACAATTCACTATCAGTTTTTCGTCCGATTCGAAAATCTTTGACTCACAGCAGAACGGCCGTAAGGTGCCCGAGGCAGCAATAGACCCATGGAAACATTTCTGCAGGATGATGATGTATTGAATCGCGACGCAATTTGAGTGTTCCATCTTCATTAGGAGGCCCTGAATGTAAGAATTAACTATCAGTTTTTCGTCCCATTCGATAATCTAGACTCACGGGAGAACGACCATAAGGTGCCCGAGGCAGCAATAGACACATGGAGACAAGTCGGCTGGAGGACGATGTATTGAATCGGGACGCAATTTGAGTCATCCAACGTCATTAGGTGGCCCTGAACGTAACAATTCACTATCAGTTTTTCGTTCGATTCGAAAATCTTTGACTCACAGCAGAACGGCCGTAAGGTGCCCGAGGCAGCAATAGACCCATGGAGTCAAGTCAGCAGGAGGACGATGTATTGAATCGGGACGCAATTTGAGTGACCCATCGTCATTAGGTGGCCCTCAATGTTAGAATTCACTATCAGTTTTTCGTCCGATTCGAAAATCTTTGACTCACAGCAGAACGGCCGTAATGTGCCCGAGGCAGCAATAGACCCATGGAGAAAAGTCTGCTGGAGGAATATGTGTTGAATCGGGACGCAATTTGAGTGATCCATCGTCATTAGGTGGCCCTGAATGTTACAATTCACCATCAGTTTTTCGTCCGATTCGAAAATCTTTGACTCACAGCAGAACGGCCGTAAGGTGCCCGAGGCAGCAATAGACCCATGGAGACAAGTCGGCTGGAGGACGATGTATTGAATCGGGACGCAATTTGAGGGATCCATCGTCATTAGGTGGCCCTGAAAGTTACAATTCACTATCAGTTTTTCGTCCGATTCGAAAATCTTTGACTCACAGCAGAACGGCCATAAGGTGCCCGATGCAGCAATAGACCCATGGAGACAAGTCTGCTGGAGGACGATGTATTGAATCGGGACGCAATTTGAGTGATCCATCGTCATTAGGTGGCCCTGAACGTTACAATTCACTATCAGTTTTTCGTCGCATTCGATAATCTAGACTCACAGCAGAACGGCCATAAGGAGCCCGAGGCAGCAATAGACGCATGGAGACAAGTTTGTAGGATGACGATGTATTGAATCGCGACGCAATTTGAGTGTTCCATCGTCATTAGGAGGCCCTGAATGTTAGAATTAACTATCAGTTTTTCGTCCCATTCGATAATCTAGACTCACGGGAGAACGACCATAAGGTGCCCGAGGCAGCAATAGACCCATGGAGACAAGTCGGCTGGAGGACGATGTATTGAATCGGGACGCAATTTGAGTGATCCATCGTCATTAGGTGGCCATGAATGTTACAATTCACTATCTGTTTTTCGTCCGATTCGAAAATCTTTGACTCACAGCAGAACGGCCATAAGTGCCCGAGGCAGCAATAGACCCATGGAGACAAGTCTGCTGGAGGACGATGTATTGAATCGGGACGCAATTTGAGTGATCCATCGTCATTAGGTGGCCCTGAACGTTACAATTCACTAGCAGTTATTCGTCGCATTCGATAATCTAGACTCACAGCAGAACGGCCATAAGGTGCCCGAGGCAGCAATAGACCCATGGAGACAAGTTTGTAGGATGACGATGTATTGAATCGCGACGCAACTTGAGTGTTCCATCGTCATTAGGAGGCCCTGAATGTTAGAATTAACTATCAGTTTTTCGTCCCATTCGATAATCTAGACTCACGGGAGAACGACCATAAGGTGCCCGAGGCAGCAATAGACCCATGGAGACAAGTCGGCTGGAGGACGATGTATTGAATCGGGACGCAATTTGAGTGATCCATCGTCATTAGGTGGCCATGAATGTTACAATTCACTATCTGTTTTTCGTCCGATTCGAAAATCTTTCACTCACAGCAGAACGGCCATAAGTGCCCGAGGCAGCAATAGACCCATGGAGACAAGTCTGCTGGAGGACGATGTATTGAATCGGGACGCAATTTGAGTGATCCATCGTCATTAGGTGGCCCTGAACGTTACAATTCACTATCAGTTTACCGTCCGATTCGAAAATCTTTGACTCACAGCAGAACGGCCATAAGGTGCCCGAGGCAGCAATAGACCCATGCAGACAAGTCTGCTGGAGGACGATGTATTGAATCGGGACGCAATTTGAGTGATCCATCGTCATTAGGTGTCCCTGAACGTTACAATTCACTATCAGCTTTTCGTCGCATTCGTAATCTAGACTCACAGCAGAACGGCCATAAGGTGCCCGAGGCAGCAATAGACCCATGGAGACAAGTCGGCTGGAGGACGATGTATTGAATCGGGACGCAATTTGAGTGATCCATCGTCATTAGGTGGCCCTGAACTTTACAATTCACTATCAGTTTTTCGTCCGATTCGAAAATCTTTGACTCACAGCAGAACGGCCATAATGTGCCCGAGGCAGCAATAGACCCATGGAGACTAGTCTGCTGGAGCAGGAGGTATTGAATCGGGACGCAATTTGAGTGTTCCATCGTCATTAGGTGGCCATGAATGTTACAATTCACTATCTGTTTTTCGTCCGATTCGAAAATCTTTCACTCACAGCAGAACGGCCATAAGTGCCCGAGGCAGCAATAGACCCATGGAGACAAGTCTGCTGGAGGACGATGTATTGAATCGGGACGCAATTTGAGTGATCCATCGTCATTAGGTGGCCCTGAACGTTACAATTCACTATCAGTTTTTCGTCCAATTCGAAAATCTTTGACTCACAGCAGAACGCCCATAAGGTGCCCGAGGCAGCAATAGACCCATGGAGACAAGTCTGCTGGGAGGCGATGTATTGAATCGGGACGCAATTAGAGTGATCCATCGTCATTAGGTGGCCCTGAACGTTACAATTCACTATCAGATCTTCGTCCTATTCGAAAATCTTTGACCCACAGCAGAACGGCCATAAGGTGCCCGAGGCAGCAATAGACCCATGGAGACAAGTCGGCTGGAGGACGATGTATTGAATCGGGACGCAATTTGAGTGATCCATCGTCATTAGGTGGCCCTGAAAGTCACAATTCACTATCAGTTTTTCGTCCGATTCGAAAATCTTTGACTCACAGCAGAACGGCCATAATGTGCCCGAGGCAGCAATAGACCCATGGAGACTAGTCTGCTGGAGCACGAGGTATTGAATCGGGTCGCAATTTGAGTGATCCATCGTCATTAGGAGGCCCTGAACGTTACAATTCACTATCAGTTTTTCGTCCGATTCGAAAATCTTTGACTCACAGCAGAACGGCCATAAGGTGCCCGAGTCAGCAATAGACCCATGGAGACAAGTCGGCTGGAGGACGATGTATTGAATCGGGACGCAATTTGAGTGATCCATCGTCATTAGGTGGCCCTCAATGTTACAATTCACTATCAGTTTTTCGTCCGATTCGAAAATCTTTGACTCACAGCAGAACGGCCGTAAGGTGCCCGAGGCAGCAATAGACCCATGGAGACAAGTCGGCTGGAGGACGATGTATTGAATCGGGACGCAATTTGAGTGATCCATCGTCAGTAGGTGGCCATGAATGTTACAATTCACTATCTGTTTTTCGTCCGATTCGAAAATCTTTGACTCACAGCAGAACGGCCATAAGGTGCCCGAGGCAGCAATAGACCCATGGAGACAAGTCTGCTGGAGGACGATGTATTGAATCGGGACGCAATTTGAGTGATCCATCGTCATTAGGTGGCCCTGAACGTTACAATTCACTATCAGTTATTCGTCCGATTTCGTCATTAGGTGGCCCTGAACGTTACAATTCACTATCAGTTTTACGTCGCATTCGATAATCTAGACTCACAGCAGAACGGCCATAGGGTGCCCGAGGCAGCAATAGACCCATGGAGTCAAGTCGGCTGGAGGACGATGTATTGAATCGGAACGCAATTTGAGCGATCCATCGTCATTAGGTGGCCCTGAACGTTTCAATTCACTATCACTTTTTCGTCGCATTCGATAATCTAGACTCACAGCAGAACGGCCATAAGGTGCCCGAGGCAGCAATAGACCCATGGAGTCAAGTCGGCTGCAGGACGATGTATTGAATCGCTACGCAATTTGAGTGATATATCGTCATTAGGTGGCCCTGAACGTTACAATTCACTATCAGTTTTTCGTCCGATTCGAAAATCTTTGACTCACAGCAGAACGGCCATAAGGTGCCGAGGCAGCAATAGACCCATGGAGACAAGTCTGCTGGATGACGATGTATTGAATCGCGACGCAATTTGAGTGTTCCATCGTCATTAGGAGGCCCTGAACGTTAGAATTAACTATCAGTTTTTCGTCCGATTCGAAAATCTTTGACTCACAGCAGAACGGCCATAAGGTGTCCGAGGCAGCAATAGACCCATGGAGACAAGTCTGCTGGAGGACGATGTATTGAATCGGGACGCAATTTGAGTGATCCATCGTCATTAGGTGGCCCTGAACGTTACAATTCACTATCAGTTTTTCGTCGCATTCGATAATCTAGACTCACAGCAGAACGGCCATAAGGAGCCCGAGGCAGCAATAGACGCATGGAGACAAGTTTGTAGGATGACGATGTATTGAATCGCGACGCAATTTGAGTGTTCCATCGTCATTAGGAGGCCCTGAATGTTAGAATTAACTATCAGTTTTTCGTCCCATTCGATAATCTAGACTCACGGGAGAACGACCATAAGGTGCCCGAGGCAGCAATAGACCCATGGAGACAAGTCGGCTGGAGGACGATGTATTGAATCGGGACGCAATTTGAGTGATCCATCGTCATTAGGTGGCCATGAATGTTACAATTCACTATCTGTTTTTCGTCCGATTCGAAAATCTTTGACTCACAGCAGAACGGCCATAAGTGCCCGAGGCAGCAATAGACCCATGGAGACAAGTCTGCTGGAGGACGATGTATTGAATCGGGACGCAATTTGAGTGATCCATCGTCATTAGGTGGCCCTGAACGTTACAATTCACTATCAGTTTACCGTCCGATTCGAAAATCTTTGACTCACAGCAGAACGGCATTAAGGTGCCCGAGGCAGTAATAGACCCATGCAGACAAGCCTGCTGGAGGACGATGTATTGAATCGGGACGCAATTTGAGTGATCCATCGTCATTAGGTGTCCCTGAACGTTACAATTCACTATCAGCTTTTCGTCGCATTCGATAATCTAGACTCACAGCAGAACGGCCATAAGGTGCCCGAGGCAGCAATAGACCCATGGAGACAAGTCGGCTGGAGGACGATGTATTGAATCGGGACTCAATTTGAGTGATCCATCGTCAGTAGGTGGCCATGAATGTTACAATTCACTATCTGTTTTTCGTCCGATTCGAAAATCTTTGACTCACAGCAGAACGGCCATAAGGTGCCCGAGGCAGCAATAGACCCATGGAGACAAGTCTGCTGGAGGACGATGTATTGAATCGGGACGCAATTTGAGTGATCCATCGTCATTAGGTGGCCCTGAACGTTACAATTCACTATCAGTTATTCGTCCGATTTCGTCATTAGGTGGCCCTGAACGTTACAATTCACTATCAGTTTTACGTCGCATTCGATAATCTAGACTCACAGCAGAACGGCCATAGGGTGCCCGAGGCAGCAATAGACCCATGGAGTCAAGTCGGCTGGAGGACGATGTATTGAATCGGGACGCAATTTGAGCGATCCATCGTCATTAGGTGGCCCTGAACGTTTCAATTCACTATCACTTTTTCGTCGCATTCGATAATCTAGACTCACAGCAGAACGGCCATAAGGTGCCCGAGGCAGCAATAGACCCATGGAGTCAAGTCGGCTGCAGGACGATGTATTGAATCGCTACGCAATTTGAGTGATATATCGTCATTAGGTGGCCCTGAACGTTACAATTCACTATCAGTTTTTCGTCGCATTCGATAATCTAGACTCACAGCAGAATGGCCATAAGGTGGCCGAGGAAGCAATAGACCCATGGAGACAAGTCGGCTGGAGGACGATGTATTGAATCGGGACGCAATTTGAGTGATCCATCGTCATTAGGTGGCCCTCAATGTTACAATTCACTATCAGTTTTTCGTCCGATTCGAAAATCTTTGACTCACAGCAGAACGGCCGTAAGGTGCCCGAGGCAGCAATAGACCCATGGAAACATTTCTGCAGGATGATGATGTATTGAATCGCGACGCAATTTGAGTGTTCCATCTTCATTAGGAGGCCCTGAATGTAAGAATTAACTATCAGTTTTTCGTCCCATTCGATAATCTAGACTCACGGGAGAACGACCATAAGGTGCCCGAGGCAGCAATAGACACATGGAGACAAGTCGGCTGGAGGACGATGTATTGAATCGGGACGCAATTTGAGTCATCCATCGTCATTAGGTGGCCCTGAACGTAACAATTCACTATCAGTTTTTCGTTCGATTCGAAAATCTTTGACTCACAGCAGAACGGCCGTAAGGTGCCCGAGGCAGCAATAGACCCATGGAGTCAAGTCAGCAGGAGGACGATGTATTGAATCGGGACGCAATTTGAGTGATCCATCGTCATTAGGTGGCCCTCAATGTTAGAATTCACTATCAGTTTTTCGTCCGATTCGAAAATCTTTGACTCACAGCAGAACGGCCGTAATGTGCCCGAGGCAGCAATAGACCCATGGAGAAAAGTCTGCTGGAGGAATATGTGTTGAATCGGGACGCAATTTGAGTGATCCATCGTCATTAGGTGGCCCTGAATGTTACAATTCACCATCAGTTTTTCGTCCGATTCGAAAATCTTTGACTCACAGCAGAACGGCCGTAAGGTGCCCGAGGCAGCAATAGACCCATGGAGACAAGTCGGCTGGAGGACGATGTATTGAATCGGGACGCAATTTGAGGGATCCATCGTCATTAGGTGGCCCTGAAAGTTACAATTCACTATCAGTTTTTCGTCCGATTCGAAAATCTTTGACTCACAGCAGAACGGCCATAAGGTGCCCGATGCAGCAATAGACCCATGGAGACAAGTCTGCTGGAGGACGATGTATTGAATCGGGACGCAATTTGAGTGATCCATCGTCATTAGGTGGCCCTGAATGTTACAATTCACCATCAGTTTTTCGTCCGATTCGAAAATCTTTGACTCACAGCAGAACGGCCGTACGTGCCCGAGGCAGCAATAGACCCATGGAGACAAGTCGGCTGGAGGACGATGTATTGAATCGGGACGCAATTTGAGTGATCCATCGTCAGTAGGTGGCCATGAATGTTACAATTCACTATCTGTTTTTCGTCCGATTCCAAAATTTTTGACTCACAGCAGAACGGCCATAAGGTGCCCAAGGCAGCAATAGACCCATGGAGACAAGTCTGCTGGAGGACGATGTATTGAATCGGGACGCAATTTGAGTGATCCATCGTCATTAGGTGGCCCTGAACGTTACAATTCACTAGCAGTTATTCGTCGCATTCGATAATCTAGACTCACAGCAGAACGGCCATAAGGTGCCCGAGGCAGCAATAGACCCATGGAGACAAGTTTGTAGGATGACGATGTATTGAATCGCGACGCAACTTGAGTGTTCCATCGTCATTAGGAGGCCCTGAATGTTAGAATTAACTATCAGTTTTTCGTCCCATTCGATAATCTAGACTCACGGGAGAACGACCATAAGGTGCCCGAGGCAGCAATAGACCCATGGAGACAAGTCGGCTGGAGGTCGATGTATTGAATCGGGACGCAATTTGAGTGATCCATCGTCATTAGGTGGCCATGAATGTTACAATTCACTATCTGTTTTTCGTCCGATTCGAAAATCTTTCACTCACAGCAGAACGGCCATAAGTGCCCGAGGCAGCAATAGACCCATGGAGACAAGTCTGCTGGAGGACGATGTATTGAATCGGGACGCAATTTGAGTGATCCATCGTCATTAGGTGGCCCTGAACGTTACAATTCACTATCAGTTTACCGTCCGATTCGAAAATCTTTGACTCACAGCAGAACGGCCATAAGGTGCCCGAGGCAGCAATAGACCCATGCAGACAAGTCTGCTGGAGGACGATGTATTGAATCGGGACGCAATTTGAGTGATCCATCGTCATTAGGTGTCCCTGAACGTTACAATTCACTATCAGCTTTTCGTCGCATTCGTAATCTAGACTCACAGCAGAACGGCCATAAGGTGCCCGAGGCAGCAATAGACCCATGGAGACAAGTCGGCTGGAGGACGATGTATTGAATCGGGACGCAATTTGAGTGATCCATCGTCATTAGGTGGCCCTGAACTTTACAATTCACTATCAGTTTTTCGTCCGATTCGAAAATCTTTGACTCACAGCAGAACGGCCATAATGTGCCCGAGGCAGCAATAGACCCATGGAGACTAGTCTGCTGGAGCAGGAGGTATTGAATCGGGACGCAATTTGAGTGTTCCATCGTCATTAGGTGGCCATGAATGTTACAATTCACTATCTGTTTTTCGTCCGATTCGAAAATCTTTCACTCACAGCAGAACGGCCATAAGTGCCCGAGGCAGCAATAGACCCATGGAGACAAGTCTGCTGGAGGACGATGTATTGAATCGGGACGCAATTTGAGTGATCCATCGTCATTAGATGGCCCTGAACGTTACAATTCACTATCAGTTTTTCGTCCGATTCGAAAATCTTTGACTCACAGCAGAACGCCCATAAGGTGCCCGAGGCAGCAATAGACCCATGGAGACAAGTCTGCTGGGAGGCGATGTATTGAATCGGGACGCAATTAGAGTGATCCATCGTCATTAGGTGGCCCTGAACGTTACAATTCACTATCAGATCTTCGTCCTATTCGAAAATCTTTGACCCACAGCAGAACGGCCATAAGGTGCCCGAGGCAGCAATAGACCCATGCAGACAAGTCGGCTGGAGGACGATGTATTGAATCGGGACGCAATTTGAGTGATCCATCGTCATTAGGTGGCCCTGAAAGTTACAATTCACTATCAGTTTTTCGTCCGATTCGAAAATCTTTGACTCACAGCAGAACGGCCATAATGTGCCCGAGGCAGCAATAGACCCATGGAGACTAGTCTGCTGGAGCACGAGGTATTGAATCGGGTCGCAATTTGAGTGATCCATCGTCATTAGGAGGCCCTGAACGTTACAATTCACTATCAGTTTTTCGTCCGATTCGAAAATCTTTGACTCACAGCAGAACGGCCATAAGGTGCCCGAGTCAGCAATAGACCCATGGAGACAAGTCGGCTGGAGGACGATGTATTGAATCGGGACGCAATTTGAGTGATCCATCGTCATTAGGTGGCCCTCAATGTTACAATTCACTATCAGTTTTTCGTCCGATTCGAAAATCTTTGACTCACAGCAGAACGGCCGTAAGGTGCCCGAGGCAGCAATAGACCCATGGAAACATTACTGCAGGATGACGATGTATTGAATCGCGACGCAATTTGAGTGTTCCATCTTCATTAGGAGGCCCTGAATGTAAGAATTAACTATCAGTTTTTCGTCCCATTCGTTAATCTAGACTCACGGGAGAACGACCATAAGGTGTCCGAGGCAGCAATAGACCCATGGAGACAAGTCTGCTGGAGGACGATGTATTGAATCGGGACGCAATTTGAGTGATCCATCGTCATTAGGTGGCCCTGAACGTTACAATTCACTATCACTTTTTCGTCGCATTCGATAATCTAGACTCAAAGCAGAACGGCCAATAGGTGCCCGAGGCAGCAAAAGACCCATGGAGTCAAGTCGGCAGGAGGACGATGTATTGAATCGGGACGCAATTTGAGTGATCCATCGTCATTAGGTGGCCCTCAATGTTACAATTCACTATCAGTTTTTCGTCCGATTCGAAAATCTTTGACTCACAGCAGAACGGCCGTAATGTGCCAGAGGCAGCAATAGACCCATGGAGACAAGTCGGCTGGAGGACGATGTATTGAATCGGGACGCAATTTGAGTGATCCATCGTCATTAGGTGGCCCTGAATGTTACAATTCACCATCAGTTTTTCGTCCGATTCGAAAATCTTTGACTCACAGCAGAACGGCCGTAAGGTGCCCGAGGCAGCAATAGACCCATGGAGACAAGTCGGCTGGAGGACGATGTATTGAATCGGGACGCAATTTGAGTGATCCATCGTCATTACGTTGCCCTGAAAGTTACAATTCACTATCAGTTTTTCGTCCGATTCGAAAATCTTTGACTCACAGCAGAACGGCCATAAGGTGCCCGATGCAGCAATAGACCCATGGAGACAAGTCTGCTGGAGGACGATGTGTTGAATCGGGACGTAATTTGAGTGATCCATCGTCATTAGGTGGCCTTGAATGTTACAATTCACCATCAGTTTTTCGTCCGATTCGAAAATCTTTGACTCACAGCAGAACGGCCGTAAGGTGCCCGAGGCATCAATAGACCCATGGAGACAAGTCTGCTGGAGGACGATGTATTGAATCGGGACGCAATTTGAGTGATCCATCGTCATTAGGTGGCCCTGAACGTTACAATTCACTATTAGTTATTCGTCCGATTTCGTCATTAGGTGGCCCTGAACGTTACAATTCATTATCAGTTTTTCGTCCCATTCGATAATCTTTGACTCACAGCAGAACGGCCATAGGGTGCCCGAGGCAGCAATAGACCCATGGAGTCAAGTCGGCTGGAGGACGATGTATTGAATCGGGACGCAATTTGAGCGATCCATCGTCATTAGGTGGCCCTGAACGTTTCAATTCACTATTACTTTTTCGTCGCATTCGATAATCTAGACTCACAGCAGAACGGCCATAAGGTGCCCGAGGCAGCAATAGACCCATGGAGTCAAGTCGGCTGCAGGACGATGTATTGAATCGCTACGCAATTTGAGTGATATATCGTCATTAGGTGGCCCTGAACGTTACAATTCACTATCAGTTTTTCGTCCGATTCGAAAATCTTTGACTCACAGCAGAACGGCCATAAGGTGCCGAGGCAGCAATAGACCCATGGAGACAAGTCTGCTGGATGACGATGTATTGAATCGCGACGCAATTTGAGTGTTCCATCGTCATTAGGAGGCCCTGAACGTTAGAATTAACTATCAGTTTTTCGTCCGATTCGAAAATCTTTGACTCACAGCAGAACGGCCATAAGGTGCCCGAGGCAGCAATAGACCCATGGAGACAAGTCTGCTGGAGGACGATGTATTGAATCGGGACGCAATTTGAGTGATCCATCGTCATTAGGTGGCCCTGAACGTTACAATTCACTATCAGTTTTTCGTCGCATTCGATAATCTAGACTCACAACAGAACGGCCATAAGGTGCCCGAGGCAGCAATAGACGCATGGAGACAAGTTTGTAGGATGACGATGTATTGAATCGCGACGCAATTTGAGTGTTCCATCGTCATTAGGAGGCCCTGAATGTTAGAATGAACTATCAGGTTTTCGTCCCATTCGATAATCTAGACTCACGGGAGAACGACCATAAGGTGCCCGAGGCAGCAATAGACCCATGGAGACAATTCGGCTGGAGGACGATGTTTTGAATCGGGACGCAATTTGAGTGATCCATCGTCATTAGGTGGCCATGAATGTTACAATTCACTATCTGTTTTTCGTCCGATTCGAAAATCTTTGACTCACAGCAGAACGGCCATAAGTGCCCGAGGCAGCAATAGACCCATGGAGACAAGTCTGCTGGAGGACGATGGATTGAATCGGGACGCAATTTGAGTGATCCATCGTCATTAGGTGGCCCTGAACGTTACAATTCACTATCAGTTTACCGTCCGATTCGAAAATCTTTGACTCACAGCAGAACGGCCATAAGGTGCCCGAGGCAGCAATAGACCCATGCAGACAAGTCTGCTGGAGGACGATGTATTGAATCGGGACGCAATTTGAGTGATCCATCGTCATTAGGTGTCCCTGAACGTTACAATTCACTATCAGCTTTTCGTCGCATTCGATAATCTAGACTCACAGCAGAACGGCCATAAGGTGCCCGAGGCAGCAATAGACCCATGGAGACAAGTCGGCTGGAGGACGATGTATTGAATCGGGACGCAATTTGAGTGATCCATCGTCATTAGGTGGCCCTGAACTTTACAATTCACTATCAGTTTTTCGTCCGATTCGAAAATCTTTGACTCACAGCAGAACGGCCATAATGTGCCCGAGGCAGCAATAGACCCATGGAGACTAGTCTGCTGGAGCAGGAGGTATTGAATCGGGACGCAATTTGAGTGTTCCATCGTCATTAGGAGGCCGTGAACGTTACAATTCACTATCAGTTTTTCGTCCGATTCGAAAATCATTGACTTACAGCAGAACGCCCATAAGGTGCCCGAGGCAGCAATAGACCCATGGAGACGATGTATTGAATCGGGACGCAATTAGAGTGATCCATCGTCATTAGGTGGCCCTGAACGTTACAATTCACTATCAGATCTTCGTCCTATTCGAAAATCTTTGACCCACAGCAGAACGGCCATAAGGTGCCCGAGGCAGCAATAGACCCATGGAGACAAGTCGGCTGGAGGACGATGTATTGAATCGGGACGCAATTTGAGTGATCCATCGTCATTAGGTGGCCCTGAAAGTTACAATTCACTATCAGTTTACCGTCCGATTCGAAAATCTTTGACTCACAGCAGAACGGCATTAAGGTGCCCAAGGCAGCAATAGACCCATGGAGACAAGTCGGCTGGAGGACGATGTATTGAATCGGGACGCAATTTGAGTGATCCATCGTCATTAGGTGGCCCTGAATGTTACAATTCACTATCAGTTTTTCGTCCAATTCGAAAATCTTTGACTCACAGCAGAACGGCCGTAAGGTGCCCGAGGCAGCAATAGACCCATGGAGACAAGTCGGCTGGAGGACGATGTATTGAATCGGGACGCAATTTGAGTGATCCATCGTCATTAGGTGGCCCTGAACTTTACAATTCACTATCTGTTTTTCGTCCGATTCGAAAATCTTCGACTCACAGCAGAACGGCCATAATGTGCCCGAGGCAGCAATAGACCCATGGAGACAAGTCTGCTGGAGGACGATGTATTGAATCGGGACGCAATTTGAGTTATCCATCGTCATTAGGTGGCCCTGAACGTTACAATTCACTATCAGTTTTTCGTCCGATTCGAAAATCTTTGACTCACAGCAGAACGGCCGTAAGGTGCCCGATTCAGCAATAGACCCATGGAGACATTTCTGCAGGATGACGATGTATTGAATCGCGACGCAATTTGAGTGTTCCATCTTCATTAGGAGGCCCTGAATGTAAGAATTAACTATCAGTTTTTCGTCCCATTCGTTAATCTAGACTCACGGGAGAACGACCATAAGGTGCCCGAGGCAGCAATAGACCCATGGAGACAAGTCGGCTGGAGGACGATGTATTGAATCGGGACGCAGTTTGAGTGATCCATCGTCATTAGGTGGCCCTGAACGTAACAATTCACTATCAGTTTTTCGTCCGATTCGAAAATCTTTGACTCACAGCAGAACGGCCATAAGGTGCCCGATGCAGCAATAGACCCATGGAGACAAGTCGGCTGGAGGACGATGTATTGAATCGGGATGCAATTTGAGTGATCCATCGTCATTAGGTGGCCCTGAACTTTACAATTCACTATCAGTTTTTCGTCCGATTCGAAAATCTTTGACTCACAGCAGAGCGGCCATAATGTGCCCGAGGCAGCAATAGACCCATGGAGACAAGTCGGCTGGAGGACGATGTATTGAATCGGGACGGAATTTGAGTGATCCATCGTCATTAGGTGGCCATGAATGTTACAATTCACTATCTGTTTTTCGTCCGATTCGAAAATCTTTGACTCACAGCAGAACGGCCATAAGGTGCCCGAGTCAGCAATAGACCCATGGAGACAAGTCGGCTGGAGGACGATGTATTGAATCGGGACGCAATTTGAGTGATCCATCGTCATTAGGTGGCCCTGAATGTTACAATTCACTATCAGTTTTTCGTCCGATTCGAAAATCTTTGACTCACAGCAGAACGGCCGTAAGGTGCCCGAGGCAGCAATAGACCCATGGAGACAAGTCGCCTGGAGGACGATGTATTGAATCGGGACGCAATTTGAGTGATCCATCGTCATTAGGTGGCCATGAATGTTACAATTCACTATCTGTTTTTCGTCCGATTCGAAAATCTTTGACTCACAGCAGAACGGCCATAAGGTGCCCGAGGCAGCAATAGACCGATGGAGACAAGTCTGCTGGAGGACGATGTATTGAATCGGGACGCAATTTGAGTGATCCATCGTCATTAGGTGTCCCTGAACGTTACAAGTCACTATCAGCTTTTCGTCGCATTCGATAATCTAGACTCACAGCAGAACGGCCATAAGGTGCCCGAGGCAGCAATAGACCCATGGAGACAAGTCTGCTGGAGGACGATGTATTGAATCGGGACGCAATTTGAGTGATCCATCGTCATTAGGTGGCCCTGAACGTTACAATTCACTATCAGTTTACCGTCCGATTCGAAAATCTTTGACTCACAGCAGAACCGCATTAAGGTGCCCGAGGCAGCAATAGACCCATGGAGACAAGTCTGCTGGAGGACGATGTATTGAATCGGGACGCAATTTGAGTTATCCATCGTCATTAGGTGGCCCTGAACGTTACAATTCACTATCAGTTTTTCGTCGCATTCGATAATCTAGACTCACAGCAGAACGGCCATAAGGTGCCCGAGTCAGCTATAGACCCATGGAGACAAGTCGGCTGGAGGACGATGTATTGAATCGGGACGCAATTTGAGTGATCCATCGTCATTAGGTGGCCCTGAATGTTACAATTCACTATCAGTTTTTCGTCCGATTCGAAAATCTTTGACTCACAGCAGAACGGCCGTAAGGTGCCCGATTCAGCAATAGACCCATGGAGACATTTCTGCAGGATGACGATGTATTGAATCGCGACGCAATTTGAGTGTTCCATCTTCATTAGGAGGCCCTGAATGTAAGAATTAACTATCAGTTTTTCGTCCCATTCGTTAATCTAGACTCACGGGAGAACGACCATAAGGTGCCCGAGGCAGCAATAGACCCATGGAGACAAGTCGGCTGGAGGATGATGTATGGAATCGGGACGCAGTTTGAGTGATCCATCGTCATTAGGTGGCCCTGAACGTAACAATTCACTATCAGTTTTTCGTCCGATTCGAAAATCTTTGACTCACAGCAGAACGGCCATAAGGTGCCCGATGCAGCAATAGACCCATGGAGACAAGTCTGCTGGAGGACGATGTATTGAATCGGGACGCAATTTGTGTGATCCATCGTCATTAGGTGGCCCTGAAAGTTACAATTCACTATCAGTTTACCGTCCGATTCGAAAATCTTTGACTCACAGCAGAACGGCATTAAGGTGCCCGAGGCAGCAATAGACCCATGGAGACAAGTCGGCTGGAGGACGATGTATTGAATCGGGACGCAATTTGAGTGATCCATCGTCATTAGGTGGCCCTGAATGTTACAATTCACTATCAGTTTTTCGTCCGATTCGAAAATCTTTGACTCACAGCAGACAGGCCGTAAGGTGCCCGAGGCAGCAATAGACCCATGGAGACAAGTCGGCTGGAGGACGATGTATTGAATCGGGACGCAATTTGAGTGATCCATCGTCATTAGGTGGCCATGAATGTAACAATTCACTATCTGTTTTTCGTCCGATTCGAAAATCTTTGACTCACAGCAGAACGGCCATAAGGTGCCCGAGGCAGCAATAGACCCATGGAGACAAGTCTGCTGGAGGACGATGTATTGAATCGGGACGCAATTTGAGTGATCCATCGTCATTAGGTGGCCCTGAACGTTACAATTAACTATCAGTTTACCGTCCGATTCGAAAACCTTTGACTCACAGCAGAACCGCATTAAGGTGCCCGAGGCAGCAATAGACCCATGGAGACAAGTCTGCTGGAGGACGATGTATTGAATCGGGACGCAATTTGAGTGATCCATCGTCATTAGGTGTCCCTGAACGTTACAATTCACTATCAGCTTTTCGTCGCATTCGATAATCTAGACTCACAGCAGAACGGCCATAAGGTGCCCGAGGCAGCAATAGACCCATGGAGACAAGTCGGCTGGAGGACGATGTATTGAATCGGGACGCAATTTCAGTGATCCATCGTCATTAGGTGGCCCTGAACTTTACAATTCACGATCAGTTTTTCGTCCGATTCGAAAATCTTCGACTCACAGCAGAACGGCCATAATGTGCCCGAGGCAGCAATAGACCCATGGAGACAAGTCTGCTGGAGGACGATGTATTGAATCGGGACGCAATTTGAGTTATCCATCGTCATTAGGTGGCCCTGAACGTTACAATTCACTATCAGTTTTTCGTCGCATTCGATAATCTAGACTCACAGCAGAACGGCCATAAGGTGCCCGAGTCAGCAATAGACCCATGGAGACAAATCGGCTGGAGGACGATGTATTGAATCGGGACGCAATTTGAGTGATCCATCGTCATTAGGTGGCCCTGAATGTTACAATTCACTATCAATTTTTCGTCCGATTCGAAAATCTTTGACTCACAGCAGAACGGCCGTAAGGTGCCCGATTCAGCAATAGACCCATGGAGACATTTCTGCAGGATGACGATGTATTGAATCGCGACGCAATTTGAGTGTTCCATCTTCATTAGGAGGCCCTGAATGTAAGAATTAACTATCAGTTTTTCGTCCCATTCGTTAATCTAGACTCACGGGAGAACGACCATAAGGTGCCCGAGGCAGCAATAGACCCATGGAGACAAGTCGGCTGGAGGACGATGTATTGAATCGGGACGCAATTTGAGTGATCCATCGTCATTAGGTGGCCCTGACAGTTACAATTCACTATCAGTTTACCGTCCGATTCGAAAATCTTTGACTCACAGCAGAACGGCATTAAGGTGCCCGAGGCAGCAATAGACCCATGCAGACAAGTCTGCTGGAGGACGATGTATTGAATCGGGACGCAATTTGAGTGATCCATCGTCATTAGGTGTCCCTGAACGTTACAATTCACTATCAGCTTTTCGTCGCATTCGATAATCTAGACTCACAGCAGAACGGCCATAAGGTGCCCGAGGCAGCAATAGACCCATGGAGACAAGTCGGCTGGAGGACGATGTATTGAATCGGGATGCAATTTGAGTGATCCATCGTCATTAGGTGGCCCTGAACTTTACAATTCACTATCAGTTTTTCGTCCGATTCGAAAATCTTTGACTCACAGCAGAACGGCCATAATGTGCCCGAGGCAGCAATAGACCCATGGAGACAAGTCGGCTGGAGGACGAAGTATTGAATCGGGACGCAATTTGAGTGATCCATCGTCATTAGGTGGCCCTGAATGTTACAATTCACTATCAGTTTTTCGTCCGATTCGAAAATCTTTGACTCACAGCAGAACGGCCGTAAGGTGCCCGAGGCAGCAATAGACCCATGGAGACAAGTCGGCTGGAGGACGATGTATTGAATCGGGACGCAATTTGAGTGATCCATCGTCATTAGGTGGCCATGAATGTTACAATTCACTATCTGTTTTTCGTCCGATTCGAAAATCTTTGACTCACAGCAGAACGGCCATAAGGTGCCCGAGGCAGCAATAGACCGATGGAGACAAGTGTGCTGGAGGACGATGTATTGAATCGGGACGCAATTTGAGTGATCCATCGTCATTAGGTGTCCCTGAACGTTACAATTCACTATCAGCTTTTCGTCGCATTCGATAATCTAGACTCACAGCAGAACGGCCATAAGGTGCCCGAGGCAGTAATAGACCCATGGAGACAAGTCGGCTGGAGGACGATATATTGAATCGGGACGCAATTTGAGTGATCCATCGTCATTAGGTGGCCCTGAACTTTACAATTCACTATCAGTTTTTCGTCCGATTCGAAAATCTTTGACTCACAGCAGAACGGCCATAATGTGCCCGAGGCAGCAATAGACCCATGGAGACAAGTCTGCTGGAGGACGATGTATTGAATCGGGACGCAATTTGAGTTATCCATCGTCATTAGGTGGCCCTGAACGTTACAATTCACTATCAGTTTTTCGTCGCATTCGATAATCTAGACTCACAGCAGAACGGCCATAAGGTGCCCGAGTCAGCAATAGACCCATGTTGACAAGTCGGCTGGAGGACGATGTATTGAATCGGGACGCAATTTGAGTGATCCATCGTCATTAGGTGGCCCTGAATGTTACAATTCACTATCAGTTTTTCGTCCGATTCGAAAATCTTTGACTCACAGCAGAACTGCCGTTAGGTGCCCGAGGCAGCAATAGACCCATGGAGACATTTCTGCAGGATGACGATGTATTGAATCGCGACGCAATTTGAGTGTTCCATCTTCATTAGGAGGCCCTGAATGTAAGAATTAACTATCAGTTTTTCGTCCCATTCGTTAATCTAGACTCACGGGAGAACGACCATAAGGTGCCCGAGGCAGCAATAGACCCATGGAGACAAGTCGGCTGGAGGACGATGTATTGAATCGGGACGCAGTTTGAGTGATCCATCGTCATTAGGTGGCCCTGAACGTAACAATTCACTATCAGTTTTTCGTCCGATTCGAAAATCTTTGACTCACAGCAGAACGGCCATAAGGTGCCCGATGCAGCAATAGACCCATGGAGACAAGTCGGCTGGAGGACGATGTATTGAATCGGGACGCAATTTGAGTGATCCATCGTCATTAGGTGGCCCTGAAAGTTACAATTCACTATCAGTTTTTCGTCCGATTCGAAAATCTTTGACTCACAGCAGAACGGCCGTAAGGTGCCCGAGGCAGCAATAGACCCATGGAGACAAGTCGGCTGGAGGACGATGTATTGAATCGGGACGCAATTTGAGTGATCCATCGTCATTAGGATGCCATGACTGTTACAATTCACTATCTGTTTTTCGTCCGATTCGAAAATCTTTGACTCACAGCAGAACGGCCATAAGGTGCCCGAGGCAGCAATAGACCCATGGAGACAAGTCTGCTGGAGGACGATGTATTGAATCGGGACGCAATTTGAATGATCCATCGTCATTAGGTGGCCCTGAACGTTACAATTCACTATCAGTTTACCGTCCGATTCGAAAATCTTTGACTCACAGCAGAACCGCGTTAAGGTGCCCGAGGCAGCAATAGACCCATGGAGACAAGTCTGCTGGAGGACGATGTATTGAATCGGGACGCAATTTGAGTGATCCATCGTCATTAGGTGGCCCTGAACGTTACAATTCACTATCAGCTTTTCGTCGCATTCGATAATCTAGACTCACAGCAGAACGGCCATAAGGTGCCCGAGGCAGCAATAGACCCATGGAGACAAGTCGGCTGGAGGACGATGTATTGAATCGGGACGCAATTTGAGTGATCCATCGTCATTAGGTGGCCCTGAACTTTACAATTCACTATCAGTTTTTCGTCCGATTCGAAAATCTTTGACTCACAGCAGAACGGCCATAATGTGCCCGAGGCAGCAATAGACCCATGGAGACAAGTCTGCTGGAGGACGATGTATTGAATCGGGACGCAATTTGAGTTATCCATCGTCATTAGGTGGCCCTGAACGTTACAATTCACTATCAGTTTTTCGTCGCATTCGATAATCTAGACTCACAGCAGAACGGCCATAAGGTGCCCGAGTTAGCAATAGACCCATGGAGACAAGTCGGCTGGAGGACGATGTATTGAATCGGGACGCAATTTGAGTGATCCATCGTCATTAGGTGGCCCTGAATGTTACAATTCACTATCAGTTTTTCGTCCGATTCGAAAATCTTTGACTCACAGCAGAACGGCCATAAGGTGCCCGAGGCAGCTATAGACCCATGGAGACAAGTCTGCTGGAGGACGATGTATTGAATCGGGACGCAATTTGAGTGATCCATCGTCATTAGGTGGCCCTGAACGTTACAATTCACTATCAGTTATTCGTCCGATTTCGTCATTAGGTGGCCCTGAACGTTACAATTCACTATCAGTTTTTCGTCCGATTCGTAAATCTTTGACTCACAGCAGAACGGCCGTAAGGTGCCCGAGGCAGCAATAGACCCATGGAGACATTTCTGCAGGATGACGATGTATTGAATCGCGACGCAATTTGAGTGTTCCATCTTCATTAGGAGGCCCTGAATGTAAGAATTAACTATCAGTTTTTCGTCCCATTCGTTAATCTAGACTCACGGGAGAACGACCATAAGGTGCCCGATGCAGCAATAGACCCATGGAGACAAGTCGGCTGGAGGACGATGTATTGAATCGGGACGCAATTTGAGTGATCCATCGTCATTAGGTGGCCCTGAAAATTACAATTCACTATCAGTTTTTCGTCCGATTCGAAAATCTTTGACTCACAGCAGAACGGCCATAAGGTGCCCGATGCAGCAATAGACCCATGGAGACAAGTCGGCTGGAGGACGATGTATTGAATCGGGACGCAATTTGAGTGATCCATCGTCAGTAGGTGGCCATGAATGTTACAATTCACTATCTGTTTTTCGTCCGATTCGAAAATCTTTGACTCACAGCAGAACGGCCATAAGGTGCCCGAGGCAGCAATAGACCCATGGAGACAAGTCTGCTGGAGGACGATGTATTGAATCGGGCGCAATTTGAGTGATCCATCGTCATTAGGTGGCCCTGAACGTTACAATTCACTATCAGTTATTCGTCCGATTTCGTCATTAGGTGGCCCTGAACGTTACAATTCACTATCAGTTTTTCGTCCGATTCGTAAACCTTTGACTCACAGCAGAACGGCCATAAGGTGCCCGAGGCAGCAATAGACCCATGAAGTCAAGTCGGCTGGAGGACGATGTATTGAATCGGGACGCAATTTGAGTGATCCATCGTCATTAGGTGGCCCTGAATGTTACAATTCACTATCTGTTTTTCGTCCGATTCGAAAATCTTTGACTCACAGCAGAACGGCCATAAGGTGCCCGAGGCAGCAATAGACCCATGGAGACAAGTCTGCTGGAGGACGATGTATTGAATCGGGACGCAATTTGAGTGATCCATCGTCATTAGGTGGCCCTGAACGTTACAATTCACTATCAGTTATTCGTCCGATTTCGTCATTAGGTGGCCCTGAACGTTACAATTCACTATCACTTTTTCGTCGCATTCGATAATCTAGACTCAAAGCAGAACGGCCAATAGGTGCCCGAGGCAGCAATAGACCCATGGAGTCAAGTCGGCAGGAGGACGATGTATTGAATCGGGACGCAATTTGAGTGATCCATCGTCATTAGGTGGCCCTCAATGTTACAATTCACTATCAGTTTTTCGTCCGATTCGAAAATCTTTGACTCACAGCAGAACGGCCGTAATGTGCCCGAGGCAGCAATAGGCCCATGGAGAAAAGTCTGCTGGAGGACGATGTATTGAATCGGGACGCAATTTGAGTGATCCATCGTCATTAGGTGGCCCTGAACGTTACAATTCACTATCAGTTTTTCGTCCGATTCGTAAATCTTTGACTCACAGCAGAACGGCCATAAGGTGCCCGAGGCAGCAATAGACCCATGAAGTCAAGTCGGCTGGAGGACGATGTATTGAATCGGGACGCAATTTGAGTGATCCATCGTCATTAGGTGGCCCTGAATGTTACAATTCATCATCAGTTTTTCGTCCGATTCGAAAATCTTTGACTCACAGCAGAACGGCCGTAAGGTTCCCGATGCAGCAATAGACCCATGGAGACAAGTCGGCTGGAGGACGATGTATTGAATCGGGACGCAATTTGAGTGATCCATCGTCATTAGGTGGCCATGAATGTTACAATTCACTATCTGTTTTTCGTCCGATTCGAAAATATTTGACTCACAGCAGAACGGCCATAAGGTGCCCGAGGCAGCAATAGACCCATGGAGACAAGTCGGCTGGAGGACGACGTATTGAATCGGGACGCAATTTGAGTGATCCATCGTCATTAGGTGGCCCTGAACGTTTCAATTCACTATCAGTTTTTCGTCGCATTCGATAATCTCGACTCACAGCAGAACGGCCATAAGGTGCCCGAGGCAGCAATAGACCCATGGAGACAAGTCGGCTGCAGGACGATGTATTGAATCGGGACGCAATTTGAGTGATCCATCGTCATTAGGTGGCCCTGAACGTTACAATTCACTATCAGTTTTTCGTCGCATTCGATAATCTAGACTCACAGCAGAACGGCCATAAGGTGCCCGAGGCAGCAATAGACCCATGGAGACAAGTTTGTAGGATGACGATGTATTGAATCGCGACGCAATTTGAGTGTTCCATCGTCATTAGGAGGCCCTGAATGTTAGAATTAACTATCAGTTTTTCGTCCCATTCGATAATCTAGACTCACGGGAGAACGACCATAAGGTGCCCGAGGCAGCAATAGACCCATGGAGACAAGTCGGCTGGAGGACGATGTATTGAATCGGGACGCAATTTGAGTGATCCATCGTCATTAGGTGGCCCTGAAAGTTACAATTCACTATCAGTTTTTCGACCGATTCGAAAATCTTTGACTCACAGCAGAACGGCCATAAGGTTCCCGATGCAGCAATAGACCCATGGAGACAAGTCGGCTGGAGGACGATGTATTGAATCGGGACGCAATTTGAGTGATCCATCGTCATTAGGTGGCCATGAATGTTACAATTCACTATCTGTTTTTCGTCCGATTCGAAAATCTTTGACTCACAGCAGAACGGCCATAAGGTGCCCGAGGCAGCAATAGACCCATGGAGACAAGTCTGCTGGAGGACGATGTATTGAATCGGGACGCAATTTGAGTGTTCCATCGTCATTAGGTGGCCCTGAACGTTACAATTCACTATCAGTTTACCGTCCGATTCGAAAATCTTTGACTCACAGCTGAACCGCATTAAGGTGCCCGAGGCAGCAATAGAACCATGGAGACAAGTCTGCTGGAGGACGATGTATTGAATCGGGACGCAATTTGAGTGATCCATCGTCATTAGGTGGCCCTGAACGTTACAATTCACTATCAGATCTTCGTCCTATTCGAAAATCTTTGACCCACAGCAGAACGGCCATAAGGTGCCCGAGGCAGCAATAGACCCATGGAGACAAGTCGGCTGGAGGACGATGTATTGAATCGGGACGCAATTTGAGTGATCCATCGTCATTAGGTGGCCCTGAAAGTTACAATTCACTATCAGTTTTTCGTCCGATTCGAAAATCTTTGACTCACAGCAGAACGGCCATAATGTGCCCGAGGCAGCAATAGACCCATGGAGACTAGTCTGCTGGAGCACGAGGTATTGAATCGGGACGCAATTTGAGTGTTCCATCGTCATTAGGAGGCCCTGAACGTTACAATTCACTATCAGTTTTTCGTCCGATTCGATAATCTAGACTCACGGGAGAACGACCATAAGGTGCCCGAGGCAGCAATAGACCCATGGAGACAAGTCGACAGGAGGACGATGTATTGAATCGGGACGCAGTTTGAGTGATCCATCGTCATTAGGTGGCCCTGAACGTAACAATTCACTATCAGTTTTTCGACCGATTCGAAAATCTTTGACTCACAGCAGAACGGCCGTAATGTGCCCGAGGCAGCAATAGACCCATGGAGAAAAGTCTGCTGGAGGACGATGTATTGAATCGGGACGCAATTTGAGTGATCCATCGTCATTAGGTGGCCCTGAACGTTACAATTCACTATCAGTTTTTCGTCCGATTCGTAAATCTTTGACTCACAGCAGAACGGCCATAAGGTGCTCGAGGCAGCAATAGACCCATGAAGTCAAGTCGGCTGGAGGACGATGTATTGAATCGGGACGCAATTTGAGTGATCCATCGTCATTAGGTGGCCCTGAATGTTACAATTCATCATCAGTTTTTCGTCCGATTCGAAAATCTTTGACTCACAGCAGAACGGCCGTAAGGTTCCCGATGCAGCAATAGACCCATGGAGACAAGTCGGCTGGAGGACGATGTATTGAATCGGGACGCAATTTGAGTGATCCATCGTCATTAGGTGGCCATGAATGTTACAATTCACTATCTGTTTTTCGTCCGATTCGAAAATCTTTGACTCACAGCAGAACGACCATAAGGTGCCCGAGGCAGCAATAGACCCATGGAGACAAGTCGGCTGGAGGACGATGTATTGAATCGGGACGCAATTTGAGTGATCCATCGTCATTAGGTGGCCCTGAACTTTTCAATTCACTATCAGTTTTTCGTCGCATTCGATAATCTAGACTCACAGCAGAACGGCCATAAGGTGCCCGAGGCAGCAATAGACCCATGGAGACAAGTTTGTAGGATGACGATGTATTGAATCGCGACGCAATTTGAGTGTTCCATCGTCATTAGGAGGCCCTGAATGTTAGAATTAACTATCAGTTTTTCGTCCCATTCGATAAACTACACTCACGGGAGAACGACCATAAGGTGCCCGAGGCAGCAATAGACCCATGGAGACAAGTCGGCTGGAGGACGATGTATTGAATCGGGACGCAATTTGAGTGATCCATCGTATTTAGGTGGCCCTGAAAGTTACAATTCACTATCAGTTTTTCGACCGATTCGAAAATCTTTGACTCACAGCAGAACGGCCATAAGGTTCCCGATGCAGCAATAGACCCATGGAGACAAGTCGGCTGGAGGACGATGTATTGAATCGGGACGCAATTTGAGTGATCCATCGTCATTAGGTGGCCATGAATGTTACAATTCACTATCTGTTTTTCGTCCGATTCGAAAATCTTTGACTCACAGCAGAACGGCCATAAGGTGCCCGAGGCAGCAATAGACCCATGGAGACAAGTCTGCTGGAGGACGATGTATTGAATCGGGACGCAATTTGAGTGATCCATCGTCATTAGGTGGCCCTGAACGTTACAATTCACTATCAGTTTTTCGTCCGATTCGAAAATCTTTGACTCACAGCTGAACCGCATTAAGGTGCCCGAGGCAGCAATAGACCCATGGAGACAAGTCTGCTGGAGGACGATGTATTGAATCGGGACGCAATTTGAGTCATCCATCGTCATTAGGTGTCCCTGAACGTTACAATTCACTATCAGCTTTTCGTCGCATTCGATAATCTAGACTCACAGCAGAACGGCCATAAGGTGCCCGAGGCAGCAATAGACCCATGGAGACAAGTCGGCTGGAGGACGATGTATTGAATCGGGACGCAATTTGAGTGATCCATCGTCATTAGGTGGCCCTGAACTTTACAATTCACTATCAGTTTTTCGTCCGATTCGAAAATATTTGACTCACAGCAGAACGGCCATAATGTGCCCGAGGCAGCAATAGACCCATGGAGACTAGTCTGCTGGAGCAGGAGGTATTGAATCGGGACGCAATTTGAGTGTTCCATCGTCATTAGGAGGCCCTGAACGTTACAATTCACTATCAGTTATTCGTCCGATTCGAAAATCTTTGACTCACAGCAGAACGCCCATAAGGTGCCCGAGGCAGCAATAGACCCATGGAGACAAGTCTGCTGGGAGACGATGTATTGAATCGGGACGCAATTAGAGTGATCCATCGTCATTAGGTGGCCCTGAACGTTACAATTCACTATCAGATCTTCGTCCTATTCGAAAATCTTTGACCCACAGCAGTACGGCCATAAGGTGCCCGAGGCAGCAATAGACCCATGGAGACAAGTCGGCTGGAGGACGATGTATTGAATCGGGACGCAATTTGAGTGATCCATCGTCATTAGGTGGCCCTGAAAGTTACAATTCACTATCAGTTTTTCGTCCGATTCGAAAATCTTTGACTCACAGCAGAACGGCCATAAGGTGCCCGAGGCAGCAATAGACCCATGGAGACTAGTCTGCTGGAGCACGACGTATTGAATCGGGACGCAATTTGAGTGTTCCATCGTCATTAGGAGGCCCTGAACGTTACAATTCACTATCAGTTTTTCGTCCGATTCGATAATCTAGACTCACGGGAGAACGACCATAAGGTGCCCGAGGCAGCAATAGACCCATGGAGACAAGTCGACAGGAGGACGATGTATTGAATCGGGACGCAGTTTGAGTGATCCATCGTCATTAGGTGGCCCTGAACGTAACAATTCACTATCAGTTTTTCGACCGATTCGAAAATCTTTGACTCACAGCAGAACGGCCGTAATGTGCCCGAGGCAGCAATAGACCCATGGAGAAAAGTCTGCTGGAGGACGATGTATTGAATCGGGACGCAATTTGAGTGATCCATCGTCATTAGGTGGCCCTGAACGTTACAATTCACTATCAGTTTTTCGTCCGATTCGTAAATCTTTGACTCACAGCAGAACGGCCATAAGGTGCTCGAGGCAGCAATAGACCCATGAAGTCAAGTCGGCTGGAGGACGATGTATTGAATCGGGACGCAATTTGAGTGATCCATCGTCATTAGGTGGCCCTGAATGTTACAATTCATCATCAGTTTTTCGTCCGATTCGAAAATCTTTGACTCACAGCAGAACGGCCGTAAGGTTCCCGATGCAGCAATAGACCCATGGAGACAAGTCGGCTGGAGGACGATGTATTGAATCGGGACGCAATTTGAGTGATCCATCGTCATTAGGTGGCCATGAATGTTACAATTCACTATCTGTTTTTCGTCCGATTCGAAAATCTTTGACTCACAGCAGAACGACCATAAGGTGCCCGAGGCAGCAATAGACCCATGGAGACAAGTCGGCTGGAGGACGATGTATTGAATCGGGACGCAATTTGAGTGATCCATCGTCATTAGGTGGCCCTGAACTTTTCAATTCACTATCAGTCTTTCGTCGCATTCGATAATCTAGACTCACAGCAGAACGGCCATAAGGTGCCCGAGGCAGCAATAGACCCATGGAGACAAGTTTGTAGGATGACGATGTATTGAATCGCGACGCAATTTGAGTGTTCCATCGTCATTAGGAGGCCCTGAATGTTAGAATTAACTATCAGTTTTTCGTCCCATTCGATAAACTACACTCACGGGAGAACGACCATAAGGTGCCCGAGGCAGCAATAGACCCATGGAGACAAGTCGGCTGGAGGACGATGTATTGAATCGGGACGCAATTTGAGTGATCCATCGTTTTTAGGTGGCCCTGAAAGTTACAATTCACTATCAGTTTTTCGACCGATTCGAAAATCTTTGACTCACAGCAGAACGGCCATAAGGTTCCCGATGCAGCAATAGACCCATGGAGACAAGTCGGCTGGAGGACGATGTATTGAATCGGGACGCAATTTGAGTGATCCATCGTCATTAGGTGGCCATGAATGTTACAATTCACTATCTGTTTTTCGTCCGATTCGAAAATCTTTGACTCACAGCAGAACGGCCATAAGGTGCCCGAGGCAGCAATAGACCCATGGAGACAAGTCTGCTGGAGGACGATGTATTGAATCGGGACGCAATTTGAGTGATCCATCGTCATTAGGTGGCCCTGAACGTTACAATTCACTATCAGTTTTTCGTCCGATTCGAAAATCTTTGACTCACAGCTGAACCGCATTAAGGTGCCCGAGGCAGCAATAGACCCATGGAGACAAGTCTGCTGGAGGACGATGTATTGAATCGGGACGCAATTTGAGTCATCCATCGTCATTAGGTGTCCCTGAACGTTACAATTCACTATCAGCTTTTCGTCGCATTCGATAATCTAGACTCACAGCAGAACGGCCATAAGGTGCCCGAGGCAGCAATAGACCCATGGAGACAAGTCGGCTGGAGGACGATGTATTGAATCGGGACGCAATTTGAGTGATCCATCGTCATTAGGTGGCCCTGAACTTTACAATTCACTATCAGTTTTTCGTCCGATTCGAAAATATTTGACTCACAGCAGAACGGCCATAATGTGCCCGAGGCAGCAATAGACCCATGGAGACTAGTCTGCTGGAGCAGGAGGTATTGAATCGGGACGCAATTTGAGTGTTCCATCGTCATTAGGAGGCCCTGAACGTTACAATTCACTATCAGTTATTCGTCCGATTCGAAAATCTTTGACTCACAGCAGAACGCCCATAAAGTGCCCGAGGCAGCAATAGACCCATGGAGACAAGTCTGCTGGGAGACGATGTATTGAATCGGGACGCAATTAGAGTGATCCATCGTCATTAGGTGGCCCTGAACGTTACAATTCACTATCAGATCTTCGTCCTATTCGAAAATCTTTGACCCACAGCAGTACGGCCATAAGGTGCCCGAGGCAGCAATAGACCCATGGAGACAAGTCGGCTGGAGGACGATGTATTGAATCGGGACGCAATTTGAGTGATCCATCGTCATTGGGTGGCCCTGAAAGTTACAATTCACTATCAGTTTTTCGTCCGATTCGAAAATCTTTGACTCACAGCAGAACGGCCATAATGTGCCCGAGGCAGCAACAGACCCATGGAGACTAGTCTGCTGGAGCACGAGGTATTGAATCGGGACGCAATTTGAGTGTTCCATCGTCATTAGGAGGCCCTGAACGTTACAATTCACTATCAGTTTTTCGTCCGATTCGAAAATCTTTGACTCACAGCAGAACGGCCATAAGGTGCCCGATGCAGCAATAGACCCATGGAGACAAGTCGGCTGGAGGACGATGTATTGAATCGGGACGCAATTTGAGTGATCCATCGTCATTAGGTGGCTATGAATGTTACAATTCACTATCTGTTTTTCGTCCGATTCGAAAATCTTTGACTCACAGCAGAACGGCCATAAGGTGCCCGAGGCAGCAATAGACCCATGGAGACAAGTCTGCTGGAGGACGATGTATTGAATCGGGACGCAATTTGAGTGATCCATCGTCATTAGGTGGCCCTGAACGTTACAATTCACTATCAGTTTTTCGTCCGACTCGATAATCTAGACTCACGGGAGAACGACCATAAGGTGCCCGAGGCAGCAATAGACCCATGGAGACAAGTCGGCTGGAGGACGATGTATTGACTCGGGACGCAATTTGAGTGATCCATCGTCATTAGGTGGCCCTGAATGTTACAATTCACTATCAGTTTTTCGTCAGATTCGAAAATCTTTGACTCACTGCGGAACGACCGTAAGGTGCCCGAGGCAGCAATAGACCCATGGAGACATGTCTGCAGGATGACGATGTATTGAATCGCGACGCAATTTGAGTGTTCCATCTTCATTAGGAGGCCCTGAATGTAAGAATTAACTATCAGTTTTTCGTCCCATTCGTTAATCTAGACTCACGGGAGAACGACCATAAGGTGCCCGAGGCAGCAATAGACCCATGGAGACAAGTCGACAGGCGGACGATGTATTGATCGGGACGCAGTTTGAGTGATCCATCGTCATTAGGTGGCCCTGAACGTAACAATTCACTATCAGTTTTTCGTCCGATTCGAAAATCTTTGACTCACAGCAGAACGGCCGTAATGTGCCCGAGGCAGCAATAGACCCATAAAGAAAAGTCTGCTGGAGGACGATGTGTTGAATCGGGACGCAATTTGAGTGATCCATCGTCATTAGGTGGCCCTGAACGTTACAATTCACTATCAGTTTTTCGTCCGATTCGTAAATCTTTGACTCACAGCAGAACGGCCATAAGGTGCCCGAGGCAGCAATAGAAACATGAAGTCAAGTCGGCTGGAGGACGATGTATTGAATCGGGACGCAATTTGAGTGATCCATCGTCATTAGGTGGCCCTGAATGTTACAATTCATCATCAGTTTTTCGTCCGATTCGAAAATCTTTGACTCACAGCAGAACGGCCGTAAGGTTACCGATGCAGCAATAGACCCATGGAGACAATGCGGCTGGAGGACGATGTATTGAATCGGGACGCAATTTGAGTGATCCATCGTCATTAGGTGGCCATGAATGTTACAATTCACTATCTGTTTTTCGTCCGATTCGAAAATCTTTGACTCACAGCAGAACGACCATAAGGTGCCCGAGGCAGCAATAGACCCATGGAGACAAGTCGGCTGGTGGACGATGTATTGAATCGGGACGCAGTTTGAGTGATCCATCGTCATTTGGTGGCCCTGAACGTAACAATTCACTATCAGTTTTTCGTCCGATTCGAAAATCTTTGACTCACAGCAGAACGGCCGTAATGTGCCCGAGGCAGCAATAGACCCATGGAGAAAAGTCTGCTGGAGGACGATGTATTGAATCGGGACGCAATTTGAGTGATCCATCGTCATTAGGTGGCCCTGAAAGTTACAATTCACTATCAGTTTTTCGTCCGATTCGAAAATCTTTGACTCACAGCAGAACGGCCATAATGTGCCCGAGGCAGCAATAGACCCATGGAGACTAGTCTGCTGGAGCACGAGGTATTGAATCGGGACGCAATTTGAGTGTTCCATCGTCATTAGGAGGCCCTGAACGTTACAATTCACTATCTGTTTTTCGTCCGATTCGAAAATCTTTGACTCACAGCAAAACGACCATAATGTGCCCGAGGCAGCAATAGACCCATGGAGACTAGTCTGCTGGAGCAGGAGGTATTGAATCGGGACGCAATTTGAGTGTTCCATCGTCATTAGGAGGCCCTGATCGTTACAATTCACTATCAGTTATTCGTCCGATTCGAAAATCTTTGACTCACAGCAGAACGCCCATAAGGTGCCCGAGGCAGCAATAGACCCATGGAGACAAGTCGGCTGGAGGACGATGTATTGACTCGGGACGCAATTTGAGTGATCCATCGTCATTAGGTGGCCCTGAATGTTACAATTCACTATCAGTTTTTCGTCAGATTCGAAAATCTTTGACTCACAGCGGAACGACCGTAAGGTGGCCGAGGCAGCAATAGACCCATGGAGACATGTCTGCAGGATGACGATGTATTGAATCGCGACGCAATTTGAGTGTTCCATCTTCATTAGGAGGCCCTGAATGTAAGAATTAACTATCAGTTTTTCGTCCCATTCGTTAATCTAGACTCACGGGAGAACGACCATAAGGTGCCCGAGGCAGCAATAGACCCATGGAGACAAGTCGACAGGAGGACGATGTATTGAATCGGGACGCAGTTTGAGTGATCCATCGTCATTAGGTGGCCCTGAACGTAACAATTCACTATCAGTTTTTCGTCCGATTCGAAAATCTTTGACTCACAGCAGAACGGCCATAATGTGCCCGAGGCAGCAATAGACCCATGGAGACTAGTCTGCTGGAGCACGAGGTATTGAATCGGGACGCAATTTGAGTGTTCCATCGTCATTAGGAGGCCCTGAACGTTACAATTCACTATCAGTTTTTCGTCCGATTCGTAAATCTTTGACTCACAGCAGAAAGGCCATAAGGTGCCCGAGGCAGCAATTGACCCATGAAGTCAAGTCGGTTGGAGGACGATGTATTGAATCGGGATGCAATTTGAGTGATCCATCGTCATTAGGTGGCACTGAATGTTACAATTCATCATCAGTTTTTCGTCCGATTCGAAAATCTTTGACTCACAGCAGAACGGCCGTAAGGTTCCCGATGCAGCAATAGACCCATGGAGACAAGTCGGCTGGAGGACGATGTATTGAATCGGGACGCAATTTGAGTGATCCATCGTCATTAGGTGGCCATGAATGTTACAATTCACTATCTGTTTTTCGTCCGATTCGAAAATCTTTGACTCACAGCAGAACGACCATAAGGTGCCCGAGGCAGCAATAGACCCATGGAGACAAGTCTGCTGGAGGACGATGTATTGAATCGGGACGCAATTTGAGTGATCCATCGTCATTAGGTGGCCCTGAACGTTACAATTCACTATCAGCTTTTCGTCGCATTCGATAATCTAGACTCACAGCAGAACGGCCATAAGGTGCCCGAGGCAGCAATAGACCCATGGAGACAAGTCTGCTGGGAGACGATGTATTGAATCGGGACGCAATTAGAGTGATCCATCGTCATTAGGTGGCCCTGAACGTTACAATTCACTATCAGATCTTCGTCCTATTCGAAAATCTTTGACCCACAGCAGAACGGCCATAAGTTGCCCGAGGCAGCAATAGACCCATGGAGACAAGTCGGCTGGAGGACGATGTATTGAATCGGGACGCAATTTGAGTGATCCATCGTCATTAGGTGGCCCTGAAAGTTACAATTCACTATCAGTTTTTCGTCCGATTCGAAAATCTTTGACTCACAGCAGAACGGCCATAATGTGCCCGAGGCAGCAATAGACCCATGGAGACTAGTCTGCTGGAGCACGAGGTATTGAATCGGGCCGCAATTTGAGTGTTCCATCGTCATTAGGAGGCCCTGAACGTTACAATTCACTATCAGTTTTTCGTCCGATTCGAAAATCTTTGACTCACAGCAGAACGGCCATAAGGTGCCCGATGCAGCAATAGACCCATGGAGACAAGTCGGCTGGAGGACGATGTATTGAATCGGGACGCAATTTGAGTGATCCATCGTCATTAGGTGGCTATGAATGTTACAATTCACTATCTGTTTTTCGTCCGATTCGAAAATCTTTGACTCACAGCAGAACGGCCATAAGGTGCCCGAGGCAGCAATAGACCCATGGAGACAAGTCTGCTGGAGGACGATGTATTGAATCGGGACGCAATTTGAGTGATCCATCGTCATTAGGTGGCCCTGAACGTTACAATTCACTATCAGTTTTTCGTCCGACTCGATAATCTAGACTCACGGGAGAACGACCATAAGGTGAACGAGGCAGCAATAGACCCATGGAGACAAGTCGGCTGGAGGACGATGTATTGACTCGGGACGCAATTTGAGTGATCCATCGTCATTAGGTGGCCCTGAATGTTACAATTCACTATCAGTTTTTCGTCAGATTCGAAAATCTTTGACTCACAGCGGAACGACCGTAAGGTGCCCGAGGCAGCAATAGACCCATGGAGACATGTCTGCAGGATGACGATGTATTGAATCGCGACGCAATTTGAGTGTTCCATCTTCATTAGGAGGCCCTGAATGTAAGAATTAACTATCAGTTTTTCGTCCCATTCGTTAATCTAGACTCACGGGAGAACGACCATAAGGTGCCCGAGGCAGCAATAGACCCATGGAGACAAGTCGACAGGAGGACGATGTATTGATCGGGACGCAGTTTGAGTGATCCATCGTCATTAGGTGGCCCTGAACGTAACAAATCACTATCAGTTTTTCGTCCGATTCGAAAATCTTTGACTCACAGCAGAACGGCCGTAATGTGCCCGAGGCAGCAATAGACCCATGAAGAAAAGTCTGCTGGAGGACGATGTATTGAATCGGGACGCAATTTGAGTGATCCATCGTCATTAGGTGGCCCTGAACGTTACAATTCACTATCAGTTTTTCGTCCGATTCGTAAATCTTTGACTCACAGCAGAACGGCCATAAGGTGCCCGAGGCAGCAATAGAAACATGAAGTCAAGTCGGCTGGAGGACGATGTATTGAATCGGGACGCAATTTGAGTGATCCATCGTCATTAGGTGGCCATCAATGTTACAATTCACTATCTGTTTTTCGTCCGATTCGAAAATCTTTGACTCACAGCAGAACGACCATAAGGTGCCCGAGGCAGCAATAGACCCATGGAGACAAGTCGGCTGGAGGTCGATGTATTGAATCGGGACGCAGTTTGAGTGATCCATCGTCATTAGGTGGCCCTGAACGTAACAATTCACTATCAGTTTTTCGTCCGATTCGAAAATCTTTGACTCACAGCAGAACGGCCGTAATGTGCCCGAGGCAGCAATAGACCCATGGAGAAAAGTCTGCTGGAGAACGATGTATTGAATCGGGACGCAATTTGAGTGATCCATCGTCATTAGGTGGCCCTGAAAGTTACAATTCACTATCAGTTTTTCGTCCGATTCGAAAATCTTTGACTCACAGCAGAACGGCCATAATGTGCCCGAGGCAGCAATAGACCCATGGAGACTAGTCTGCTGGAGCACGAGGTATTGAATCGGGACGCAATTTGAGTGTTCCATCGTCATTAGGAGGCCCTGAACGTTACAATTCACTATCTGTTTTTCGTCCGATTCGAAAATCTTTGACTCACAGCAGAACGACCATAAGGTGCCCGAGGCAGCAATAGACCCATGGAGACAAGTCGGCTGGAGGACGATGTATTGAATCGGGACGCAATTTGAGTGATCCATCGTCATTAGGTGGCCCTGAACTTTTCAATTCACTATCAGTTTTTCGTCGCATTCGATAATCTAGACTCACAGCAGAACGGCCATAAGGTGCCCGAGTTAGCAATAGACCCATGGAGACAAGTCGGCTGCAGGACGATGCATTGAATCGGGACGCAATTTGAGTGATCCATCGTCATTAGGTGGCCCTGAACGTTACAATTCACTATCAGTTTTTCGTCGCATTCGATAATCTAGACTCACAGCAGAACGGCCATAAGGTGCCCGAAGCAGCAATAGACCCATGGAGACAAGTTTGTAGGATGACGATGTATTGAATCGCGACGCAATTTGAGTGTTCCATCGTCATGAGGAGGCCCTGAATGTTAGAATTAACTATCAGTTTTTCGTCCCATTCGATAATCTAGACTCACGGGAGAACGACCATAAGGTGCCCGAGGCAGCAATAGACCCATGGAGACAAGTCGGCTGGAGGACGATGTATTGAATCGGGACGCAATTTGAGTGATCCATCGTTTTTAGGTGGCCCTGAAAGTTACAATTCACTATCAGTTTTTCGACCGATTCGAAAATCTTTGACTCACAGCAGAACGGCCATAAGGTTCCCGATGCAGCAATAGACCCATGGAGACAAGTCGGCTGGAGGACGATGTATTGAATCGGGACGCAATTTGAGTGATCCATCGTCATTAGGTGGCCATGAATGTTACAATTCACTATCTGTTTTTCGTCCGATTCGAAAATCTTTGACTCACAGCAGAACGGCCATAAGGTGCCCGAGGCAGCAATAGACCCATGGAGACAAGTCTGCTGGAGGACGATGTATTGAATCGGGACGCAATTTGAGTGATCCATCGTCATTAGGTGGCCCTGAACGTTACAATTCACTATCAGTTTTTCGTCCGATTCGAAAATCTTTGACTCTCAGCTGAACCGCATTAAGGTGCCCGAGGCAGCAATAGACCCATGGAGACAAGTCTGCTGGAGGACGATGTATTGAATCGGGACGCAATTTGAGTGATCCATCGTCATTAGGTGTCCCTGAACGTTACAATTCACTATCAGCTTTTCGTCGCATTCGATAATCTAGACTCACAGCAGAACGGCCATAAGGTGCCCGAGGCAGCAATAGACCCATGGAGACAAGTCGGCTGGAGGACGATGTATTGAATCGGGACGCAATTTGAGTGATCCATCGTCATTAGGTGGCCCTGAACTTTACAATTCACTATCAGTTTTTCGTCCGATTCGAAAATATTTGACTCACAGCAGAACGGCCATAATGTGCCCGAGGCAGCAATAGACCCATGGAGACTAGTCTGCTGGAGCAGGAGGTATTGAATCGGGACGCAATTTGAGTGTTCCATCGTCATTAGGAGGCCCTGAACGTTACAATTCGCTATCAGTTATTCGTCCGATTCGAAAATCTTTGACTCACAGCAGAACGCCCATAAGGTGCCCGAGGCAGCAATAGACCCATGGAGACAAGTCGGCTGGAGGACGATGTATTGACTCGGGACGCAATTTGAGTGATCCATCGTCATTAGGTGGCCCTGAATGTTACAATTCACTATCAGTTTTTCGTCAGATTCGAAAATCTTTGACTCACAGCGGAACGACCGTAAGGTGCCCGAGGCAGCAATAGACCCATGGAGACATGTCTGCAGGATGACGATGTATTGAATCGCGACGCAATTTGAGTGTTCCATCTTCATTAGGAGGCCCTGAATGTAAGAATTAACTATCAGTTTTTCGTCCCATTCGTTAATCTAGACTCACGGGAGAACGACCATAAGGTGCCCGAGGCAGCAATAGACCCATGGAGACAAGTCGACAGGAGGACGATGTATTGATCGGGACGCAGTTTGAGTGATCCATCGTCATTAGGTGGCCCTGAACGTAACAATTCACTATCAGTTTTTCGTCCGATTCGAAAATCTTTGACTCACAGCAGAACGGCGGTAAGGTTCGCGATGCAGCATTAGACCCATGGAGACAAGTCGGCTGGAGGACGATGTATTGAATCGGGACGCAATTTGAGTGATCCATCGTCATTAGGTGGCCATGAATGTTACAATTCACTATCTGTTTTTCGTCCGATTCGAAAATCTTTGACTCACAGCAGAACGACCATAAGGTGCCCGAGGCAGCAATAGACCCATGGAGAAGAGTCTGCTGGGAGACGATGTATTGAATCGGGACGCAATTAGAGTGATCCATCGTCATTAGGTGGCCCTGAACGTTACAATTCACTATCAGATCTTCGTCCTATTCGAAAATCTTTGACCCACAGCAGAACGGCCATAAGGTGCCCGAGGCAGCAATAGACCCATGGAGACAAGTCGGCTGGAGGACGATGTATTGAATCGGGACGCAATTTGAGTGATCCATCGTCATTAGGTGGCCCTGGAAGTTACAATTCACTATCAGTTTTTCGTCCGATTCGAAAATCTTTGACTCACAGCAGAACGGCCATAATGTGCCCGAGGCAGCAATAGACCCATGGAGACTAGTCTGCTGGAGCACGAGGTATTGAATCGGGACGCAATTTGAGTGTTCCATCGTCATTAGGAGGCCCTGAACGTTACAATTCACTATCAGTTTTTCGCCCGATTCGAAAATCTTTGACTCACAGCAGAACGGCCATAAGGTGCCCGATGCAGCAATAGACCCATGGAGACAAGTCGGCTGGAGGACGATGTATTGAATCGGGACGCAATTTGAGTGATCCATCGTCATTAGGTGGCTATGAATGTTACAATTCACTATCTGTTTTTCGTCCGATTCGAAAATCTTTGACTCACAGCAGAACGGCCATAAGGTGCCCGAGGCAGCAATAGACCCATGGAGACAAGTCTGCTGGAGGACGATGTATTGAATCGGGACGCAATTTGAGTGATCCATCGTCATTAGGTGGCCCTGAACGTTACAATTCACTATCAGTTTTTCGTCCGACTCGATAATCTAGACTCACGGGAGAACGACCATAAGGTGCCCGAGGCAGCAATAGACCCATGGAGACAAGTCGACAGGAGGACGATGTATTGATCGGGACGCAGTTTGAGTGATCCATCGTCATTACGTGGCCCTGAACGTAACAATTCACTATCAGTTTTTCGTCCGATTCGAAAATCTTTGACTCACAGCAGAACGGCCGTAATGTGCCCGAGGCAGCAATAGACCCGTGAAGAAAAGTCTGCTGGAGGACGATGTATTGAATCGGGACGCAATTTGAGTGATCCATCGTCATTAGGTGGCCCTGAACGTTACAATTCACTATCAGTTTTTCGTCCGATTCGTAAATCTTTGACTCACAGCAGAACGGCCATAAGGTGCCCGAGGCAGCAATAGACCCATGAAGTCAAGTCGGCTGGAGGACGATGTATTGAATCGGGACGCAATTTGAGTGTTCCATCGTCATTAGGAGGCCCTGAACGTTACAATTCACTATCTGTTTTTCGTCCGATTCGAAAATCTTTGACTCACAGCAGAACGACCATAAGGTGCCCGAGGCAGCAATAGACCCTTGGAGACAAGTCGGCTGGAGGACGATGTATTGAATCGGGACGCAATTTGAGTGATCCATCGTCATTAGGTGGCCCTGAACTTTTCAATTCACTATCAGTTTTTCGTCGCATTCGATAATCTAGACTCACAGCAGAACGGCCATAAGGTGCCCGAGTTAGCAATAGACCCATGGAGACAAGTCGGCTGCAGGACGATGCATTGAATCGGGACGCAATTTGAGTGATCCATCGTCATTAGGTGGCCCTGAACGTTACAATTCACTATCAGTTTTTCGTCGCATTCGATAATCTAGACTCACAGCAGAACGGCCATAAGGTGCCCGAGGCAGCAATAGACCCATGGAGACAAGTTTGTAGGATGACGATGTATTGAATCGCGACGCAATTTGAGTGTTCCATCGTCATTAGGAGGCCCTGAATGTTAGAATTAACTATCAGTTTTTCGTCCCATTCGATAATCTAGACTCACGGGAGAACGACCATAAGGTGCCCGAGGCAGCAATAGACCCATGGAGACAAGTCGGCTGGAGGACGATGTATTGAATCGGGACGCAATTTGAGTGATCCATCGTTTTTAGGTGGCCCTGAAAGTTACAATTCACTATCAGTTTTTCGACCGATTCGAAAATCTTTGACTCACAGCAGAACGGCAATAAGGTTCCCGATGCAGCAATAGACCCATGGAGACAAGTCGGCTGGAGGACGATGTATTGAATCGGGACGCAATTTGAGTGATCCATCGTCATTAGGTGGCCATGAATGTTACAATTCACTATCTGTTTTTCGTCCGATTCGAAAATCTTTGACTCACAGCAGAACGGCCATAAGGTGCCCGAGGCAGCAATAGACCCATGGAGACAAGTCTGCTGGAGGACGATGTATTGAATCGGGACGCAATTTGAGTGATCCATCGTCATTAGGTGGCCCTGAACGTTACAATTCACTATCAGTTTTTCGTCCGATTCGAAAATCTTTGACTCTCAGCTGAACCGCATTAAGGTGCCCGAGGCAGCAATAGACCCATGGAGACAAGTCTGCTGGAGGACGATGTATTGAATCGGGACGCAATTTGAGTGATCCATCGTCATTAGGTGTCCCTGAACGTTACAATTCACTATCAGCTTTTCGTCGCATTCGATAATCTAGACTCACAGCAGAACGGCCATAAGGTGCCCGAGGCAGCAATAGACCCATGGAGACAAGTCGGCTGGAGGACGATGTATTGAATCGGGACGCAATTTGAGTGATCCATCGTCATTAGGTGGCCCTGAACTTTACAATTCACTATCAGTTTTTCGTCCGATTCGAAAATATTTGACTCACAGCAGAACGGCCATAATGTGCCCGAGGCAGCAATAGACCCATGGAGACTAGTCTGCTGGAGCAGGAGGTATTGAATCGGGACGCAATTTGAGTGTTCCATCGTCATTAGGAGGCCCTGAACGTTACAATTCACTATCAGTTATTCGTCCGATTCGAAAATCTTTGACTCACAGCAGAACGCCCATAAGGTGCCCGAGGCAGCAATAGACCCATGGAGACAAGTCGGCTGGAGGACGATGTATTGACTCGGGACGCAATTTGAGTGATCCATCGTCATTAGGTGGCCCTGAATGTTACAATTCACTATCAGTTTTTCGTCAGATTCGAAAATCTTTAACTCACAGCGGAACGACCGTAAGGTGCCCGAGGCAGCAATAGACCCATGGAGACATGTCTGCAGGATGACGATGTATTGAATCGCGACGCAATTTGAGTGTTCCATCTTCATTAGGAGGCCCTGAATGTAAGAATTAACTATCAGTTTTTCGTCCCATTCGTTAATCTAGACTCACGGGAGAACGACCATAAGGTGCCCGAGGCAGCAATAGACCCATGGAGACAAGTCGACAGGAGGACGATGTATTGATCGGGACGCAGTTTGAGTGATCCATCGTCATTAGGTGGCCCTGAACGTAACAATTCACTATCAGTTTTTCGTCCGATTCGAAAATCTTTGACTCACAGCAGAACGGCGGTAAGGTTCGCGATGCAGCAATAGACCCATGGAGACAAGTCGGCTGGAGGACGATGTATTGAATCGGGACGCAATTTGAGTGATCCATCGTCATTAGGTGGCCATGAATGTTACAATTCACTATCTGTTTTTCGTCCGATTCGAAAATCTTTGACTCACAGCAGAACGACCATAAGGTGCCCGAGGCAGCAATAGACCCATGGAGAAGAGTCTGCTGGGAGACGATGTATTGAATCGGGACGCAATTAGAGTGATCCATCGTCATTAGGTGGCCCTGAACGTTACAATTCACTATCAGATCTTCGTCCTATTCGAAAATCTTTGACCCACAGCAGAACGGCCATAAGGTGCCCGATGCAGCAATAGACCCATGGAGACAAGTCGGCTGGAGGACGATGTATTGAATCGGGACGCAATTTGAGTGATCCATCGTCATTAGGTGGCTATGAATGTTACAATTCACTATCTGTTTTTCGTCCGATTCGAAAATCTTTGACTCACAGCAGAACGGCCATAAGGTGCCCGAGGCAGCAATAGACCCATGGAGACAAGTCTGCTGGAGGACGATGTATTGAATCGGGACGCAATTTGAGTGATCCATCGTCATTAGGTGGCCCTGAACGTTACAATTCACTATCAGTTTTTCGTCCGACTCGATAATCTAGACTCACGGGAGAACGACCATAAGGTGCCCGAGGCAGCAATAGACCCATGGAGACAAGTCGACAGGAGGACGATGTATTGATCGGGACGCAGTTTGAGTGATCCATCGTCATTACGTGGCCCTGAACGTAACAATTCACTATCAGTTTTTCGTCCGATTCGAAAATCTTTGACTCACAGCAGAACGGCCGTAATGTGCCCGAGGCAGCAATAGACCCATGAAGAAAAGTCTGCTGGAGGACGATGTATTGAATCGGGACGCAATTTGAGTGATCCATCGTCATTAGGTGGCCCTGAACGTTACAATTCACTATCAGTTTTTCGTCCGATTCGTAAATCTTTGACTCACAGCAGAACGGCCATAAGGTGCCCGAGGCAGCAATAGACCCATGAAGTCAAGTCGGCTGGAGGACGATGTATTGAATCGGGACGCAATTTGAGTGATCCATCGTCATTAGGTGGCCCTGAATGTTACAATTCATCATCAGTTTTTCGTCCGATTCGAAAATCTTTGACACACAGCAGAACGGCCCTAAGGTTCCCGATGCAGCAATAGACCCATGGAGACAAGTCGGCTGGAGGACGATGTATTGAATCGGGACGCAATTTGAGTGATCCATCGTCATTAGGTGGCCATGAATGTTACAATTCACTATCTGTTTTTCGTCCGATTCGATAATCTTTGACTCACAGCAGAACGACCATAAGGTGCCCGAGGCAGCAATAGACCCATGGAGACAAGTCGGCTGGAGGACGATGTATTGAATCGGGACGCAGTTTGAGTGATCCATCGTCATTAGGTGGCCCTGAACGTAACAATTCACTATCAGTTTTTCGTCCGATTCGAAAATCTTTGACTCACAGCAGAACGGCCGTAATGTGCCCGAGGCAGCAATAGACCCATGGAGAAAAGTCTGCTGGAGGACGATGTATTGAATCGGGACGCAATTTGAGTGATCCATCGTCATTAGGTGGCCCTGAAAGTTACAATTCACTATCAGTCTTTCGTCCGATTCGAAAATCTTTGACTCACAGCAGAACGGCCATAATGTGCCCGAGGCAGCAATAGACCCATGGAGAAAAGTCTGCTGGAGGACGATGTATTGAATCGGGACGCAATTTGAGTGATCCATCGTCATTAGGTTCTCCCTGAAAGTTACAATTCACTATCAGTTTTTCGTCCGATTCGAAAATCTTTGACTCACAGCAGAACGGCCATAATGTGCCCGAGGCAGCAATAGACCCATGGAGACTAGTCTGCTGGAGCACGAGGTATTGAATCGGGACGCAATTTGAGTGTTCCATCGTCATTAGGAGGCCCTGAACGTTACAATTCATTATCAGTTTTTCGTCCGATTCGTAAATCTTTGACTCACAGCAGAACGGCCATAAGGTGCCCGAGGCAGCAATAGACCCATGAAGTCAAGTCGGCTGGAGGACGATGTATTGAATCGGGACGCAATTTGAGTGATCCATCGTCATTAGGTGGCCCTGAATGTTACAATTCATCATCAGTTTTTCGTCCGATTCGAAAATCTTTGACTCACAGCAGAACGGCCGTAAGGTTCCCGATGCAGCAATAGACCCATGGAGACAAGTCGGCTGGAGGACGATGTATTGAATCGGGTCGCAATTTGAGTGATCCATCGTCTTTAGGTGGCCATGAATGTTACAATTCACTATCTGTTTTTCGTCCGATTCGAAAATCTTTGACTCAAAGCAGAACGACCATAAGGTGCCCGAGGCAGCAATAGACCCATGGAGACAAGTCGGCTGGAGGACGATGTATTGAATCGGGACGCAATTTGAGTGATCCATCGTCATTAGGTGGCCCTGAACTTTTCAATTCACTATCAGTTTTTCGTCGCATTCGATAATCTAGACTCACAGCAGAACGGCCATAAGGTGCCCGAGTTAGCAATAGACCCATGGAGACAAGTCGGCTGCAGGACGATGCATTGAATCGGGACGCAATTTGAGTGATCCATCGTCATTAGGTGGCCCTGAACGTTAGAATTCACTATCAGTTTTTCGTCGCATTCGATAATCTAGACTCACAGCAGAACGGCCATAAGGTGCCCGTGGCAGCAATAGACCCATGGAGACAAGTTTGTAGGATGACCATGTATTGAATCGCGACGCAATTTGAGTGTTCCATCGTCATTAGGAGGCCCTGAATGTTAGAATTAACTATCAGTTTTTCGTCCCATTCGATAATCTAGACTCACGGGAGAACGACCATAAGGTGCCCGAGGCAGCAATAGACCCATGGAGACAAGTCGGCTGGAGGACGATGTATTGAATCGGGACGCAATTTGAGTGATCCATCGTTTTTAGGTGGCCCTGAAAGTTACAATTCACTATCAGTTTTTCGACCGATTCGAATATCTTTGACTCACAGCAGAACGGCCATAAGGTTCCCGATGCAGCAATAGACCCATGGAGACAAGTCGGCTGGAGGACGATGTATTGAATCGGGACGCAATTTGAGTGATCCATCGTCATTAGGTGGCCCTGAACTTTTCAATTCACTATCAGTTTTTCGTCGCATTCGATAATCTAGACTCACAGCAGAACGGCCATAAGGTGCCCGAGTTAGCAATAGACCCATGGAGACAAGTCGGCTGCAGGACGATGCATTGAATCGGGACGCAATTTGAGTGATCCATCGTCATTAGGTGGCCCTGAACGTTACAATTCACTATCAGTTTTTCGTCGCATTCGATAATCTAGACTCACAGCAGAACGGCCATAAGGTGCCCGTGGCAGCAATAGACCCATGGAGACAAGTTTGTAGGATGACCATGTATTGAATCGCGACGCAATTTGAGTGTTCCATCGTCATTAGGAGGCCCTGAATGTTAGAAATAACTATCAGTCTTTCGTCCCATTCGATAATCTAGACTCACGGGAGAACGACCATAAGGTGCCCTAGGCAGCAATAGACCCATGGAGACAAGTCGGCTGGAGGACGATGTATTGAATCGGGACGCAATTTGAGTGATCCATCGTTTTTAGGTGGCCCTGAAAGTTACAATTCACTATCAGTTTTTCGACCGATTCGAAAATCTTTGACTCACAGCAGAACGGCCATAAGGTTCCCGATGCAGCAATAGACCCATGGAGACAAGTCGGCTGGAGGACGATGTATTGAATCGGGACGCAATTTGAGTGATCCATCGTCATTAGGTGGCCCTGAACTTTTCAATTCACTATCAGTTTTTCGTCGCATTCGATAATCTAGACTCACAGCAGAACGGCCATAAGGTGCCCGAGTTAGCAATAGACCCATGGAGACAAGTCGGCTGCAGGACGATGCATTGAATCGGGACGCAATTTGAGTGATCCATCGTCATTAGGTGGCCCTGAACGTTACAATTCACTATCAGTTTTTCGTCGCATTCGATAATCTAGACTCACAGCAGAACGGCCATAAGGTGCCCGTGGCAGCAATAGACCCATGGAGACAAGTTTGTAGGATGACCATGTATTGAATCGCGACGCAATTTGAGTGTTCCATCGTCATTAGGAGGCCCTGAATGTTAGAAATAACTATCAGTCTTTCGTCCCATTCGATAATCTAGACTCACGGGAGAACGACCATAAGGTGCCCGAGGCAGCAATAGACCCATGGAGACAAGTCGGCTGGAGGACGATGTATTGAATCGGGACGCAATTTGAGTGATCCATCGTTTTTAGGTGGCCCTGAAAGTTACAATTCACTATCAGTTTTTCGACCGATTCGAAAATCTTTGACTCACAGCAGAACGGCCATAAGGTTCCCGATGCGGCAATAGACCCATGGAGACAAGTCGGCTGGAGGACGATGTATTGAATCGGGACGCAATTTGAGTGATCCATCGTCATTAGGTGGCCATGAATGTTACAATTCACTATCTGTTTTTCGTCCGATTCGAAAATCTTTGACTCACAGCAGAACGGCCATAATGTGCCCGAGGCAGCAATAGACCCATGGAGAAAAGTCTGCTGGAGGACGATGTATTGAATCGGGACGCAATTTGAGTGATCCATCGTCATTAGGTGGCCCTGAATGTTACAATTCATCATCAGTTTTTCGTCCGATTCGAAAATCTTTGACTCACAGCAGAACGGCCGTAATGTGCCCGAGGCAGCAATAGACCCATGGAGAAAAGTCTGCTGGAGGACGATGTATTGAATCGGGACGCAATTTGAGTGATCCATCGTCATTAGGTGGCCCTGAAAGTTACAATTCACTATCAGTCTTTCGTCCGATTCGAAAATCTTTGACTCACAGCAGAACGGCCATAATGTGCCCGAGGCAGCAATAGACCCATGGAGAAAAGTCTGCTGGAGGACGATGTATTGAATCGGGACGCAATTTGAGTGATCCATCGTCATTAGGTTCTCCCTGAAAGTTACAATTCACTATCAGTTTTTCGTCCGATTCGAAAATCTTTGACTCACAGCAGAACGGCCATAATGTGCCCGAGGCAGCAATAGACCCATGGAGACTAGTCTGCTGGAGCACGAGGTATTGAATCGGGACGCAATTTGAGTGTTCCATCGTCATTAGGAGGCCCTGAACGTTACAATTCACTATCAGTTTTTCGTCCGATTCGTAAATCTTTGACTCACAGCAGAACGGCCATAAGGTGCCCGAGGCAGCAATAGACCCATGAAGTCAAGTCGGCTGGAGGACGATGTATTGAATCGGGACGCAATTTGAGTGATCCATCGTCATTAGGTGGCCCTGAATGTTACAATTCATCATCAGTTTTTCGTCCGATTCGAAAATCTTTGACTCACAGCAGAACGGCCGTAAGGTTCCCGATGCAGCAATAGACCCATGGAGACAAGTCGGCTGGAGGACGATGTATTGAATCGGGACGCAATTTGAGTGATCCATCGTCTTAGGTGGCCATGAATGTTACAATTCACTATCTGTTTTTCGTCCGATTCGAAAATCTTTGACTCAAAGCAGAACGACCATAAGGTGCCCGAGGCAGCAATAGACCCATGGAGACAAGTCGGCTGGAGGACGATGTATTGAATCGGGACGCAATTTGAGTGATCCATCGTCATTAGGTGGCCCTGAACTTTTCAATTCACTATCAGTTTTTCGTCGCATTCGATAATCTAGACTCACAGCAGAACGGCCATAAGGTGCCCGAGTTAGCAATAGACCCATGGAGACAAGTCGGCTGCAGGACGATGCATTGAATCGGGACGCAATTTGAGTGATCCATCGTCATTAGGTGGCCCTGAACGTTAGAATTCACTATCAGTTTTTCGTCGCATTCGATAATCTAGACTCACAGCAGAACGGCCATAAGGTGCCCGTGGCAGCAATAGACCCATGGAGACAAGTTTGTAGGATGACCATGTATTGAATCGCGACGCAATTTGAGTGTTCCATCGTCATTAGGAGGCCCTGAATGTTAGAATTAACTATCACTTTTTCGTCCCATTCGATAATCTAGACTCACGGGAGAACGACCATAAGGTGCCCGAGGCAGCAATAGACCCATGGAGACAAGTCGGCTGGAGGACGATGTATTGAATCGGGACGCAATTTGAGTGATCCATCGTTTTTAGGTGGCCCTGAAAGTTACAATTCACTATCAGTTTTTCGACCGATTCGAAAATCTTTGACTCACAGCAGAACGGCCATAAGGTTCCCGATGCAGCAATAGACCCATGGAGACAAGTCGGCTGGAGGACGATGTATTGAATCGGGACGCAATTTGAGTGATCCATCGTCATTAGGTGGCCCTGAACTTTTCAATTCACTATCAGTTTTTCGTCGCATTCGATAATCTAGACTCACAGCAGAACGGCCATAAGGTGCCCGAGTTAGCAATAGACCCATGGAGACAAGTCGGCTGCAGGACGATGCATTGAATCGGGACGCAATTTGAGTGATCCATCGTCATTAGGTGGCCCTGAACGTTACAATTCACTATCAGTTTTTCGTCGCATTCGATAATCTAGACTCACAGCAGAACGGCCATAAGGTGCCCGTGGCAGCAATAGACCCATGGAGACAAGTTTGTAGGATGACCATGTATTGAATCGCGACGCAATTTGAGTGTTCCATCGTCATTAGGAGGCCCTGAATGTTAGAAATAACTATCAGTTTTTCGTCCCATTCGATAATCTAGACTCACGGGAGAACGACCATAAGGTGCCCGAGGCAGCAATAGACCCATGGAGACAAGTCGGCTGGAGGACGATGTATTGAATCGGGACGCAATTTGAGTAATCCATCGTTTTTAGGTGGCCCTGAAAGTTACAATTCACTATCAGTTTTTCGACCGATTCGAAAATCTTTGACTCACAGCAGAACGGCCATAAGGTTCCCGATGCAGCAATAGACCCATGGAGACAAGTCGGCTGGAGGACGATGTATTGAATCGGGACGCAATTTGAGTGATCCATCGTCATTAGGTGGCCATGATTGTTACAATTCACTATCTGTTTTTCGTCCGATTCGAAAATCTTTGACTCACAGCAGAACGGCCATAAGGTGCCCGAGGCAGCAATAGACCCATGGAGACTAGTCTGCTGGAGCACGAGGTATTGAATCGGGACGCAATTTGAGTGTTCCATCGTCATTAGGAGGCCCTGAATGTTACAATTCATCATCAGTTTTTCGTCCGATTCGAAAATCTTTGACTCACAGCAGAACGGCCGTAATGTGCCCGAGGCAGCAATAGACCCATGGAGAAAAGTCTGCTGGAGGACGATGTATTGAATCGGGACGCAATTTGAGTGATCCATCGTCATTAGGTGGCCCTGAAAGTTACAATTCACTATCAGTCTTTCGTCCGATTCGAAAATCTTTGACTCACAGCAGAACGGCCATAATGTGCCCGAGGCAGCAATAGACCCATGGAGAAAAGTCTGCTGGAGGACGATGTATTGAATCGGGACGCAATTTGAGTGATCCATCGTCATTAGGTTCTCCCTGAAAGTTACAATTCACTATCAGTTTTTCGTCCGATTCGAAAATCTTTGACTCACAGCAGAACGGCCATAATGTGCCCGAGGCAGCAATAGACCCATGGAGACTAGTCTGCTGGAGCACGAGGTATTGAATCGGGACGCAATTTGAGTGTTCCATCGTCATTAGGAGGCCCTGAACGTTACAATTCACTATCAGTTTTTCGTCCGATTCGTAAATCTTTGACTCACAGCAGAACGGCCATAAGGTGCCCGAGGCAGCAATAGACCCATGAAGTCAAGTCGGCTGGAGGACGATGTATTGAATCGGGACGCAATTTGAGTGATCCATCGTCATTAGGTGGCCCTGAATGTTACAATTCATCATCAGTTTTTCGTCCGATTCGAAAATCTTTGACTCACAGCAGAACGGCCGTAAGGTTCCCGATGCAGCAATAGACCCATGGAGACAAGTCGGCTGGAGGACGATGTATTGAATCGGGACGCAATTTGAGTGATCCATCGTCATTAGGTGGCCATGAATGTTACAATTCACTATCTGTTTTTCGTCCGATTCGAAAATCTTTGACTCAAAGCAGAACGACCATAAGGTGCCCGAGGCAGCAATAGACCCATGGAGACAAGTCGGCTGGAGGACGATATATTGAATCGGGACGCAATTTGAGTGATCCATCGTCATTAGGTGGCCCTGAACTTTTCAATTCACTATCAGTTTTTCGTCGCATTCGATAATCTAGACTCACAGCAGAACGGCCATAAGGTGCCCGAGTTAGCAATAGACCCATGGAGACAAGTCGGCTGCAGGACGATGCATTGAATCGGGACGCAATTTGAGTGATCCATCGTCATTAGGTGGCCCTGAACGTTACAATTCACTATCAGTTTTTCGTCGCATTCGATAATCTAGACTCACAGCAGAACGGCCATAAGGTGCCCGTGGCAGCAATAGACCCATGGAGACAAGTTTGTAGGATGACCATGTATTGAATCGCGACGCAATTTGAGTGTTCCATCGTCATTAGGAGGCCCTGAATGTTAGAATTAACTATCAGTTTTTCGTCCCATTCGATAATCTAGACTCACGGGAGAACGACCATAAGGTGCCCGAGGCAGCAATAGACCCATGGAGACAAGTCGGCTGGAGGACGATGTATTGAATCGGGACGCAATTTGAGTGATCCATCGTTTTTAGGTGGCCCTGAAAGTTACAATTCACTATCAGTTTTTCGACCGATTCGAAAATCTTTGACTCACAGCAGAACGGCCATAAGGTTCCCGATGCAGCAATAGACCCATGGAGACAAGTCGGCTGGAGGACGATGTATTGAATCGGGACGCAATTTGAGTGATCCATCGTCATTAGGTGGCCCTGAACTTTTCAATTCACTATCAGTTTTTCGTCGCATTCGATAATCTAGACTCACAGCAGAACGGCCATAAGGTGCCCGAGTTAGCAATAGACCCATGGAGACAAGTCGGCTGCAGGACGATGCATTGAATCGGGACGCAATTTGAGTGATCCATCGTCATTAGGTGGCCCTGAACGTTACAATTCACTATCAGTTTTTCGTCGCATTCGATAATCTAGACTCACAGCAGAACGGCCATAAGGTGCCCGTGGCAGCAATAGACCCATGGAGACAAGTTTGTAGGATGACCATGTATTGAATCGCGACGCAATTTGAGTGTTCCATCGTCATTAGGAGGCCCTGAATGTTAGAAATAACTATCAGTTTTTCGTCCCATTCGATAATCTAGACTCACGGGAGAACGACCATAAGGTGCCCGAGGCAGCAATAGACCCATGGAGACAAGTCGGCTGGAGGACGATGTATTGAATCGGGACGCAATTTGAGTGATCCATCGTTTTTAGGTGGCCCTGAAAGTTACAATTCACTATCAGTTTTTCGACCGATTCGAAAATCTTTGACTCACAGCAGAACGGCCATAAGGTTCCCGATGCAGCAATAGACCCATGGAGACAAGTCGGCTGGAGGACGATGTATTGAATCGGGACGCAATTTGAGTGATCCATCGTCATTAGGTGGCCATGAATGTTACAATTCACTATCTGTTTTTCGTCCGATTCGAAAATCTTTGACTCACAGCAGAACGGCCATAAGGTGCCCGAGGCAGCAATAGACCCATGGAGACTAGTCTGCTGGAGCACGAGGTATTGAATCGGGACGCAATTTGAGTGTTCCATCGTCATTAGGAGGCCCTGAACGTTACAATTCACTATCAGTTTTTCGTCCGATTCGTAAATCTTTGACTCACAGCAGAACGGCCATAAGGTGCCCGAGGCAGCAATAGACCCATGAAGTCAAGTCGGCTGGAGGACGATGTATTGAATCGGGACGCAATTTGAGTGATCCATCGTCATTAGGTGGCCCTGAATGTTACAATTCATCATCAGTTTTTCGTCCGATTCGAAAATCTTTGACTCACAGCAGAACGGCCGTAAGGTTCCCGATGCAGCAATAGACCCATGGAGACAAGTCGGCTGGAGGACGATGTATTGAATCGGGACGCAATTTGAGTGATCCATCGTCATTAGGTGGCCATGAATGTTACAATTCACTATCTGTTTTTCGTCCGATTCGAAAATCTTTGACTCAAAGCAGAACGACCATAAGGTGCCCGAGGCAGCAATAGACCCATGGAGACAAGTCGGCTGGAGGACGATATATTGAATCGGGACGCAATTTGAGTGATCCATCGTCATTAGGTGGCCCTGAACTTTTCAATTCACTATCAGTTTTTCGTCGCATTCGATAATCTAGACTCACAGCAGAACGGCCATAAGGTGCCCGAGTTAGCAATAGACCCATGGAGACAAGTCGGCTGCAGGACGATGCATTGAATCGGGACGCAATTTGAGTGTTCCATCGTCATTAGGAGGCCCTGAACGTTACAATTCACTATCAGTTTTTCGTCCGATTCGTAAATCTTTGACTCACAGCAGAACGGCCATAAGGTGCCCGAGGCAGCAATAGACCCATGAAGTCAAGTCGGCTGGAGGACGATGTATTGAATCGGGACGCAATTTGAGTGATCCATCGTCATTAGGTGGCCCTGAATGTTACAATTCATCATCAGTTTTTCGTCCGATTCGAAAATCTTTGACTCACAGCAGAACGGCCGTAAGGTTCCCGATGCAGCAATAGACCCATGGAGACAAGTCGGCTGGAGGACGATGTATTGAATCGGGACGCAATTTGAGTGATCCATCGTCATTAGGTGGCCATGAATGTTACAATTCACTATCTGTTTTTCGTCCGATTCGAAAATCTTTGACTCAAAGCAGAACGACCATAAGGTGCCCGAGGCAGCAATAGACCCATGGAGACAAGTCGGCTGGAGGACGATATATTGAATCGGGACGCAATTTGAGTGATCCATCGTCATTAGGTGGCCCTGAACTTTTCAATTCACTATCAGTTTTTCGTCGCATTCGATAATCTAGACTCACAGCAGAACGGCCATAAGGTGCCCGAGTTAGCAATAGACCCATGGAGACAAGTCGGCTGCAGGACGATGCATTGAATCGGGACGCAATTTGAGTGATCCATCGTCATTAGGTGGCCCTGAACGTTAGAATTCACTATCAGTTTTTCGTCGCATTCGATAATCTAGACTCACAGCAGAACGGCCATAAGGTGCCCGTGGCAGCAATAGACCCATGGAGACAAGTTTGTAGGATGACCATGTATTGAATCGCGACGCAATTTGAGTGTTCCATCGTCATTAGGAGGCCCTGAATGTTAGAATTAACTATCAGTTTTTCGTCCCATTCGATAATCTAGACTCACGGGAGAACGACCATAAGGTGCCCGAGGCAGCAATAGACCCATGGAGACAAGTCGGCTGGAGGACGATGTATTGAATCGGGACGCAATTTGAGTGATCCATCGTTTTTAGGTGGCCCTGAAAGTTACAATTCACTATCAGTTTTTCGACCGATTCGAAAATCTTTGACTCACAGCAGAACGGCCATAAGGTTCCCGATGCAGCAATAGACCCATGGAGACAAGTCGGCTGGAGGACGATGTATTGAATCGGGACGCAATTTGAGTGATCCATCGTCATTAGGTGGCCCTGAACTTTTCAATTCACTATCAGTTTTTCGTCGCATTCGATAATCTAGACTCACAGCAGAACGGCCATAAGGTGCCCGAGTTAGCAATAGACCCATGGAGACAAGTCGGCTGCAGGACGATGCATTGAATCGGGACGCAATTTGAGTGATCCATCGTCATTAGGTGGCCCTGAACGTTACAATTCACTATCAGTTTTTCGTCGCATTCGATAATCTAGACTCACAGCAGAACGGCCATAAGGTGCCCGTGGCAGCAATAGACCCATGGAGACAAGTTTGTAGGATGACCATGTATTGAATCGCGACGCAATTTGAGTGTTCCATCGTCATTAGGAGGCCCTGAATGTTAGAAATAACTATCAGTTTTTCGTCCCATTCGATAATCTAGACTCACGGGAGAACGACCATAAGGTGCCCGAGGCAGCAATAGACCCATGGAGACAAGTCGGCTGGAGGACGATGTATTGAATCGGGACGCAATTTGAGTGATCCATCGTTTTTAGGTGGCCCTGAAAGTTACAATTCACTATCAGTTTTTCGACCGATTCGAAAATCTTTGACTCACAGCAGAACGGCCATAAGGTTCCCGATGCAGCAATAGACCCATGGAGACAAGTCGGCTGGAGGACGATGTATTGAATCGGGACGCAATTTGAGTGATCCATCGTCATTAGGTGGCCATGAATGTTACAATTCACTATCTGTTTTTCGTCCGATTCGAAAATCTTTGACTCACAGCAGAACGGCCATAAGGTGCCCGAGGCAGCAATAGACCCATGGAGACTAGTCTGCTGGAGCACGAGGTATTGAATCGGGACGCAATTTGAGTGTTCCATCGTCATTAGGAGGCCCTGAACGTTACAATTCACTATCAGTTTTTCGTCCGATTCGTAAATCTTTGACTCACAGCAGAACGGCCATAAGGTGCCCGAGGCAGCAATAGACCCATGAAGTCAAGTCGGCTGGAGGACGATGTATTGAATCGGGACGCAATTTGAGTGATCCATCGTCATTAGGTGGCCCTGAATGTTACAATTCATCATCAGTTTTTCGTCCGATTCGAAAATCTTTGACTCACAGCAGAACGGCCGTAAGGTTCCCGATGCAGCAATAGACCCATGGAGACAAGTCGGCTGGAGGACGATGTATTGAATCGGGACGCAATTTGAGTGATCCATCGTCATTAGGTGGCCATGAATGTTACAATTCACTATCTGTTTTTCGTCCGATTCGAAAATCTTTGACTCAAAGCAGAACGACCATAAGGTGCCCGAGGCAGCAATAGACCCATGGAGACAAGTCGGCTGGAGGACGATATATTGAATCGGGACGCAATTTGAGTGATCCATCGTCATTAGGTGGCCCTGAACTTTTCAATTCACTATCAGTTTTTCGTCGCATTCGATAATCTAGACTCACAGCAGAACGGCCATAAGGTGCCCGAGTTAGCAATAGACCCATGGAGACAAGTCGGCTGCAGGACGATGCATTGAATCGGGACGCAATTTGAGTGATCCATCGTCATTAGGTGGCCCTGAACGTTAGAATTCACTATCAGTTTTTCGTCGCATTCGATAATCTAGACTCACAGCAGAACGGCCATAAGGTGCCCGTGGCAGCAATAGACCCATGGAGACAAGTTTGTAGGATGACCATGTATTGAATCGCGACGCAATTTGAGTGTTCCATCGTCATTAGGAGGCCCTGAATGTTAGAATTAACTATCAGTTTTTCGTCCCATTCGATAATCTAGACTCACGGGAGAACGACCATAAGGTGCCCGAGGCAGCAATAGACCCATGGAGACAAGTCGGCTGGAGGACGATGTATTGAATCGGGACGCAATTTGAGTGATCCATCGTTTTTAGGTGGCCCTGAAAGTTACAATTCACTATCAGTTTTTCGACCGATTCGAAAATCTTTGACTCACAGCAGAACGGCCATAAGGTTCCCGATGCAGCAATAGACCCATGGAGACAAGTCGGCTGGAGGACGATGTATTGAATCGGGACGCAATTTGAGTGATCCATCGTCATTAGGTGGCCCTGAACTTTTCAATTCACTATCAGTTTTTCGTCGCATTCGATAATCTAGACTCACAGCAGAACGGCCATAAGGTGCCCGAGTTAGCAATAGACCCATGGAGACAAGTCGGCTGCAGGACGATGCATTGAATCGGGACGCAATTTGAGTGATCCATCGTCATTAGGTGGCCCTGAACGTTACAATTCACTATCAGTTTTTCGTCGCATTCGATAATCTAGACTCACAGCAGAACGGCCATAAGGTGCCCGTGGCAGCAATAGACCCATGGAGACAAGTTTGTAGGATGACCATGTATTGAATCGCGACGCAATTTGAGTGTTCCATCGTCATTAGGAGGCCCTGAATGTTAGAAATAACTATCAGTTTTTCGTCCCATTCGATAATCTAGACTCACGGGAGAACGACCATAAGGTGCCCGAGGCAGCAATAGACCCATGGAGACAAGTCGGCTGGAGGACGATGTATTGAATCGGGACGCAATTTGAGTGATCCATCGTTTTTAGGTGGCCCTGAAAGTTACAATTCACTATCAGTTTTTCGACCGATTCGAAAATCTTTGACTCACAGCAGAACGGCCATAAGGTTCCCGATGCAGCAATAGACCCATGGAGACAAGTCGGCTGGAGGACGATGTATTGAATCGGGACGCAATTTGAGTGATCCATCGTCATTAGGTGGCCATGAATGTTACAATTCACTATCTGTTTTTCGTCCGATTCGAAAATCTTTGACTCACAGCAGAACGGCCATAAGGTGCCCGAGGCAGCAATAGACCCATGGAGACTAGTCTGCTGGAGCACGAGGTATTGAATCGGGACGCAATTTGAGTGTTCCATCGTCATTAGGAGGCCCTGAACGTTACAATTCACTATCAGTTTTTCGTCCGATTCGTAAATCTTTGACTTACAGCAGAACGGCCATAAGGTGCCCGAGGCAGCAATAGACCCATGAAGTCAAGTCGGCTGGAGGACGATGTATTGAATCGGGACGCAATTTGAGTGATCCATCGTCATTAGGTGGCCCTGAATGTTACAATTCATCATCAGTTTTTCGCCCGATTCGAAAATCTTTGACTCACAGCAGAACGGCCGTAAGGTTCCCGATGTAGCAATAGACCCATGGAGACAAGTCGGCTGGAGGACGATGTATTGAATCGGGACGCAATTTGAGTGATCCATCATCATTAGGTGGCCATGAATGTTACAATTCACTATCTGTTTTTCGTCCGATTCGAAAATCTTTGACTCAAAGCAGAACGACCATAAGGTGCCCGAGGCAGCAATAGACCCATGGAGACAAGTCGGCTGGAGGACGATGTATTGAATCGGGACGCAATTTGAGTGATCCATCGTCATTAGGTGGCCCTGAACTTTTCAATTCACTATCAGTTTTTCGTCGCATTCGATAGTCTAGACTCACAGCAGAACGGCCATAAGGTGCCCGAGTTAGCAATAGACCCATGGAGACAAGTCGGCTGCAGGACGATGCATTGAATCGGGACGCAATTTGAGTGATCCATCGTCATTAGGTGGCCCTGAACGTTACAATTCACTATCAGTTTTTCGTCGCATTCGATAATCTAGACTCACAGCAGAACGGCCATAAGGTGCCCGTGGCAGCAATAGACCCATGGAGACAAGTTTGTAGGATGACGATGTATTGAATCGCGACGCAATTTGAGTGTTCCATCGTCATTAGGAGGCCCTGAATGTTAGAATTAACTATCAGTTTTTCGTCCCATTCGATAATCTAGACTCACGGGAGAACGACCATAAGGTGCCCGAGGCAGCAATAGACCCATGGAGACAAGTCGGCTGGAGGACGATGTATTGAATCGGGACGCAATTTGAGTGATCCATCGTTTTTAGGTGGCCCTGAAAGTTACAATTCACTATCAGTTTTTCGACCGATTCGAAAATCTTTGACTCACAGCAGAACGGCCATAAGGTTCCCGATGCAGCAATAGACCCATGGAGACAAGTCGGCTGGAGGACGATGTATTGAATCGGGACGCAATTTGAGTGATCCATCGTCATTAGGTGGCCATGAATGTTACAATTCACTATCTGTTTTTCGTCCGATTCGAAAATCTTTGACTCACAGCAGAACGGCCATAAGGTGCCCGAGGCAGCAATAGACCCATGGAGACAAGTCTGCTGGAGGACGATGTATTGAATCGGGACGCAATTTGAGTGATCCATCGTCATTAGGTGGCCCTGAACGTTACAATTCACTATCAGTTTTTCGTCCGATTCGAAAATCTTTGACTCACAGCTGAACCGCATTAAGGTGCCCGAGGCAGCAATAGACCCATGGAGACAAGTCTGCTGGAGGACGATGTATTGAATCGGGACGCAACTTGAGTGATCCATCGTCATTAGGTGTCCCTGAACGTTACAATTCACTATCAGCTTTTCGTCGCATTCGATAATCTAGACTCACAGCAGAACGGCCATAAGGTGCCCGAGGCAGCAATAGACCCATGGAGACAAGTCGGCTGGAGGACGATGTATTGAATCGGGACGCAATTTGAGTGATCCATCGTCATTAGGTGGCCCTGAACTTTACAATTCACTATCAGTTTTTCGTCCGATTCGAAAATATTTGACTCACAGCAGAACGGCCATAATGTGCCCGAGGCAGCAATAGACCCATGGAGACAAGTCTGCTGGAGCAGGAGGTATTGAATCGGGACGCAATTTGAGTGTTCCATCGTCATTAGGAGGCCCTGAACGTTACAATTCACTACCAGTTATTCGTCCGATTCGAAAATCTTTGACTCACAGCGGAACGCCCATAAGGTGCCCGAGGCAGCAATAGACCCATGGAGACAAGTCTGCTGGGAGACGATGTATTGAATCGGGACGCAATTAGAGTGATCCATCGTCATTAGGTGGCCCTGAACGTTACAATTCACTATCAGATCTTCGTCCTATTCGAAAATCTTTGACCCACAGCAGAACGGCCATAAGGTGCCCGAGGCAGCAATAGACCCATGGAGACAAGTCGGCTGGAGGACGATGTATTGAATCGGGACGCAATTTGAGTGATCCATCGTCATTAGGTGGCCCTGAACGTTACAATTCACTATCAGTTTTTCGTCCGATTCGTAAATCTTTGACTCACAGCAGAACGGCCATAAGGTGCCCGAGGCAGCAATAGACCCATGAAGTCAAGTCGGCTGGAGGACGATGTATTGAATCGCGACGCAATTTGAGTGTTCCATCGTCATTAGGAGGCCCTGAATGTTAGAATTAACTATCAGTTTTTCGTCCCATTCGATAATCTAGACTCACGGGAGAACGACCATAAGGTGCCCGAGGCAGCAATAGACCCATGGAGACAAGTCGGCTGGAGGACGATGTATTGAATCGGGACGCAATTTGAGTGATCCATCGTTTTTAGGTGGCCCTGAAAGTTACAATTCACTATCAGTTTTTCGACCGATTCGAAAATCTTTGACTCACAGCAGAACGGCCATAAGGTTCCCGATGCAGCAATAGACCCATGGAGACAAGTCGGCTGGAGGACGATGTATTGAATCGGGACGCAATTTGAGTGATCCATCGTCATTAGGTGGCCATGAATGTTACAATTCACTATCTGTTTTTCGTCCGATTCGAAAATCTTTGACTCACAGCAGAACGGCCATAAGGTGCCCGAGGCAGCAATAGACCCATGGAGACAAGTCTGCTGGAGGACGATGTATTGAATCGGGACGCAATTTGAGTGATCCATCGTCATTAGGTGGCCCTGAACGTTACAATTCACTATCAGTTTTTCGTCCGATTCGAAAATCTTTGACTCACAGCTGAACCGCATTAAGGTGCCCGAGGCAGCAATAGACCCATGGAGACAAGTCTGCTGGAGGACGATGTATTGAATCGGGACGCAACTTGAGTGATCCATCGTCATTAGGTGTCCCTGAACGTTACAATTCACTATCAGCTTTTCGTCGCATTCGATAATCTAGACTCACAGCAGAACGGCCATAAGGTGCCCGAGGCAGCAATAGACCCATGGAGACAAGTCGGCTGGAGGACGATGTATTGAATCGGGACGCAATTTGAGTGATCCATCGTCATTAGGTGGCCCTGAACTTTACAATTCACTATCAGTTTTTCGTCCGATTCGAAAATATTTGACTCACAGCAGAACGGCCATAATGTGCCCGAGGCAGCAATAGACCCATGGAGACAAGTCTGCTGGAGCAGGAGGTATTGAATCGGGACGCAATTTGAGTGTTCCATCGTCATTAGGAGGCCCTGAACGTTACAATTCACTACCAGTTATTCGTCCGATTCGAAAATCTTTGACTCACAGCGGAACGCCCATAAGGTGCCCGAGGCAGCAATAGACCCATGGAGACAAGTCTGCTGGGAGACGATGTATTGAATCGGGACGCAATTAGAGTGATCCATCGTCATTAGGTGGCCCTGAACGTTACAATTCACTATCAGATCTTCGTCCTATTCGAAAATCTTTGACCCACAGCAGAACGGCCATAAGGTGCCCGAGGCAGCAATAGACCCATGGAGACAAGTCGGCTGGAGGACGATGTATTGAATCGGGACGCAATTTGAGTGATCCATCGTCATTAGGTGGCCCTGAACGTTACAATTCACTATCAGTTTTTCGTCCGATTCGTAAATCTTTGACTCACAGCAGAACGGCCATAAGGTGCCCGAGGCAGCAATAGACCCATGAAGTCAAGTCGGCTGGAGGACGATGTATTGAATCGGGACGCAATTTGAGTGATCCATCGTCATTAGGTGGCCCTGAATGTTACAATTCATCATCAGTTTTTCGTCCGATTCGAAAATCTTTGACACACAGCAGAACGGCCCTAAGGTTCCCGATGCAGCAATAGACCCATGGAGACAAGTCGGCTGGAGGACGATGTATTGAATCGGGACGCAATTTGAGTGATCCATCGTCATTAGGTGGCCATGAATGTTACAATTCACTATCTGTTTTTCGTCCGATTCGAAAATCTTTGACTCACAGCAGAACGACCATAAGGTGCCCGAGGCAGCAATAGACCCATGGAGACAAGTCGGCTGGAGGACGATGTATTGAATCGGGACGCAGTTTGAGTGATCCATCGTCATTAGGTGGCCCTGAACGTAACAATTCACTATCAGTTTTTCGTCCGATTCGAAATCTTTGACTCACAGCAGAACGGCCGTAATGTGCCCGAGGCAGCAATAGACCCATGGAGAAAAGTCTGCTGGAGGACGATGTATTGAATCGGGACGCAATTTGAGTGATCCATCGTCATTAGGTGGCCCTGAAAGTTACAATTCACTATCAGTTTTTCGTCCGATTCGAAAATCTTTGACTCACAGCAGAACGGCCATAATGTGCCCGAGGCAGCAATAGACCAATGGAGAAAAGTCTGCTGGAGGACGATGTATTGAATCGGGACGCAATTTGAGTGATCCATCGTCATTAGGTGGCCCTGAAAGTTACAATTCACTATCAGTTTTTCGTCCGATTCGAAAATCTTTGACTCACAGCAGAACGGCCATAATGTGCCCGAGGCAGCAATAGACCCATGGAGACTAGTCTGCTGGAGCACGAGGTATTGAATCGGGACGCAATTTGAGTGTTCCATCGTCATTAGGAGGCCCTGAACGTTACAATTCACTATCAGTTTTTCGTCCGATTCGTAAATCTTTGACTCACAGCAGAACGGCCATAAGGTGCCCGAGGCAGCAATAGACCCATGAAGTCAAGTCGGCTGGAGGACGATGTATTGAATCGGGACGCAATTTGAGTGATCCATCGTCATTAGGTGGCCCTGAATGTTACAATTCATCATCAGTTTTTCGTCCGATTCGAAAATCTTTGACTCACAGCAGAACGGCCGTAAGGTTCCCGATGCAGCAATAGACCCATGGAGACAAGTCGGCTGGAGGACGATGTATTGAATCGGGACGCAATTTGAGTGATCCATCGTCATTAGGTGGCCATGAATGTTACAATTCACTATCTGTTTTTCGTCCGATTCGAAAATCTTTGACTCAAAGCAGAACGACCATAACGTGCCCGAGGCAGCAATAGACCCATGGAGACAAGTCGGCTGGAGGACGATGTATTGAATCGGGACGCAATTTGAGTGATCCATCGTCATTAGGTGGCCCTGAACTTTTCAATTCACTATCAGTTTTTCGTCGCATTCGATAATCTAGACTCACAGCAGAACGGCCATAAGGTGCCCGAGTTAGCAATAGACCCATGGAGACAAGTCGGCTGGAGGACGATGTATTGAATCGGGACGCAGTTTGAGTGATCCATCGTCATTAGGTGGCCCTGAACGTAACAATTCACTATCAGTTTTTCGTCCGATTCGAAAATCTTTGACTCACAGCAGAACGGCCGTAATGTGCCCGAGGCAGCAATAGACCCATGGAGAAAAGTCTGCTGGAGGACGATGTATTGAATCGGGACGCAATTTGAGTGATCCATCGTCATTAGGTGGCCCTGAAAGTTACAATTCACTATCAGTTTTTCGTCCGATTCGAAAATCTTTGACTCACAGCAGAACGGCCATAATGTGCCCGAGGCAGCAATAGACCCATGGAGAAAAGTCTGCTGGAGGACGATGTATTGAATCGGGACGCAATTTGAGTGATCCATCGTGATTAGGTGGCCCTGAAAGTTACAATTCACTATCAGTTTTTCGTCCGATTCGAAAATCTTTGACTCACAGCAGAACGGCCATAATGTGCCCGAGGCAGCAATAGACCCATGGAGACTAGTCTGCTGGAGCACGAGGTATTGAATCGGGACGCAATTTGAGTGTTCCATCGTCATTAGGAGGCCCTGAACGTTACAATTCACTATCAGTTTTTCGTCCGATTCGTAAATCTTTGACTCACAGCAGAACGGCCATAAGGTGCCCGAGGCAGCAATAGACCCATGAAGTCAAGTCGGCTGGAGGACGATGTATTGAATCGGGACGCAATTTGAGTGATCCATCGTCATTAGGTGGCCCTGAATGTTACAATTCATCATCAGTTTTTCGTCCGATTCGAAAATCTTTGACTCACAGCAGAACGGCCGTAAGGTTCCCGATGCAGCAATAGACCCATGGAGACAAGTCGGCTGGAAGACGATGTATTGAATCGGGACGCAATTTGAGTGATCCATCGTCATTAGGTGGCCATGAATGTTACAATTCACTATCTGTTTTTCGTCCGATTCGAAAATCTTTGACTCAAAGCAGAACGACCATAAGGTGCCCGAGGCAGCAATAGACCCATGGAGACAAGTCGGCTGGAGGACGATGTATTGAATCGGGACGCAATTTGAGTGATCCATCGTCATTAGGTGGCCCTGAACTTTTCAATTCACTATCAGTTTTTCGTCGCATTCGATAATCTAGACTCACAGCAGAACGGCCATAAGATGCCCGAGTTAGCAATAGACCCATGGAGACAAGTCGGCTGCAGGACGATGCATTGAATCGGGACGCAATTTGAGTGATCCATCGTCATTAGGTGGCCCTGAACGTTACAATTCACTATCAGTTTTTCGTCGCATTCGATAATCTAGACTCACAGCAGAACGGCCATAAGGTGCCCGAGGCAGCAATAGACCCATGGAGACAAGTTTGTAGGATGACGATGTATTGAATCGCGACGCATTTTGAGTGTTCCATCGTCATTAGGAGGCCCTGAATGTTAGAATTAACTATCAGTTTTTCGTCCCATTCGATAATCTAGACTCACGGGAGAACGACCATAAGGTGCCCGAGGCAGCAATAGACCCATGGAGACAAGTCGGCTGGAGGACGATGTATTGAATCGGGACGCAATTTGAGTGATCCATCGTTTTTAGGTGGCCCTGAAAGTTACAATTCACTATCAGATTTTCGACCGATTCGAAAATCTTTGACTCACAGCAGAACGGCCATAAGGTTCCCGATGCAGCAATAGACCCATGGAGACAAGTCGGCTGGAGGACGATGTATTGAATCGGGACGCAATTTGAGTGATCCATCGTCATTAGGTGGCCATGAATGTTACAATTCACTATCTGTTTTTCGTCCGATTCGAAAATCTTTGACTCACAGCAGAACGGCCATAAGGTGAACGAGGCAGCAAAAGACCCATGGAGACAAGTCTGCTGGAGGACGATGTATTGAATCGGGACGCAATTTGAGTGATCCATCGTCATTAGGTGGCCCTGAACGTTACAATTCACTATCAGTTTTTCGTCCGATTCGAAAATCTTTGACTTACAGCTGAACCGCATTAAGGTGCCCGAGGCAGCAATAGACCCATGGAGACAAGTCTGCTGGAGGACGATGTATTGAATCGGGACGCAACTTGAGTGATCCATCGTCATTAGGTGTCCCTGAACGTTACAATTCACTATCAGCTTTTCGTCGCATTCGATAATCTAGACTCACAGCAGAACGGCCATAAGGTGCCCGAGGCAGCAATAGACCCATGGAGACAAGTCTGCTGGGAGACGATGTATTGAATCGGGACGCAATTAGAGTGATCCATCGTCATTAGGTGGCCCTGAACGTTACAATTCACTATCAGATCTTCGTCCTATTCGAAAATCTTTGACCCACAGCAGAACGGCCATAAGGTGCCCGAAGCAGCAATAGACCCATGGAGACAAGTCGGCTGGAGGACGATGTATTGAATCGGGACGCAATTTGAGTGATCCATCGTCATTAGGTGGTTATGAATGTTACAATTCACTATCGGTTTTTCGTCCGATTCGAAAATCTTTGACTCACAGCAGAACGGCCATAAGGTGCCCGAGGCAGCAATAGACCCATGGAGACAAGTCTGCTGGAGGACGATGTATTGAATCGGGACGCAATTTGAGTGATCCATCGTCATTAGGTGGCCCTGAACGTTACAATTCACTATCAGTTTTTCGTCCGACTCGATAATCTAGACTCACGGGAGAACGACCATAAGGTGCCCGAGGCAGCAATAGACCCATGGAGACAAGTCGGCTGGAGGACGATGTATTGACTCGGGACGCAATTTGAGTGATCCATCGTCATTAGGTGGCCCTGAATGTTACAATTTACTATCAGTTTTTCGTCAGATTCGAAAATCTTTGACTCACAGCGGAACGCCCATAAGGTGCCCGAGGCAGCAATAGACCCATGGAGACAAGTCTGCTGGGAGACGATGTATTGAATCGGGACGCAATTAGAGTGATCCATCGTCATTAGGTGGCCCTGAACGTTACAATTCACTATCAGATCTTCGTCCTATTCGAAAATCTTTGACCCACAGCAGAACGGCCATAAGGTGCCCGAGGCAGCAATAGACCCATGGAGACAAGTCGGCTGGAGGACGATGTATTGAATCGGGACGCAATTTGAGTGATCCATCGTCATTAGGTGGCCCTGAACGTTACAATTCACTATCAGTTTTTCGTCCGATTCGTAAATCTTTGACTCACAGCAGAACGGCCATAAGGTGCCCGAGGCAGCAATAGACCCATGAAGTCAAGTCGGCTGGAGGACGATGTATTGAATCGGGACGCAATTTGAGTGATCCATCGTCATTAGGTGGCCCTGAATGTTACAATTCATCATCAGTTTTTCGTCCGATTCGAAAATCTTTGACACACAGCAGAACGGCCCTAAGGTTCCCGATGCAGCAATAGACCCATGGAGACAAGTCGGCTGGAGGACGATGTATTGAATCGGGACGCAATTTGAGTGATCCATCGTCATTAGGTGGCCATGAATGTTACAATTCACTATCTGTTTTTCGTCCGATTCGAAAATCTTTGACTCACAGCAGAACGACCATAAGGTGCCCGAGGCAGCAATAGACCCATGGAGACAAGTCGGCTGGAGGACGATGTATTGAATCGGGACGCAGTTTGAGTGATCCATCGTCATTAGGTGGCCCTGAACGTAACAATTCACTATCAGTTTTTCGTCCGATTCGAAATCTTTGACTCACAGCAGAACGGCCGTAATGTGCCCGAGGCAGCAATAGACCCATGGAGAAAAGTCTGCTGGAGGACGATGTATTGAATCGGGACGCAATTTGAGTGATCCATCGTCATTAGGTGGCCCTGAAAGTTACAATTCACTATCAGTTTTTCGTCCGATTCGAAAATCTTTGACTCACAGCAGAACGGCCATAATGTGCCCGAGGCAGCAATAGACCAATGGAGAAAAGTCTGCTGGAGGACGATGTATTGAATCGGGACGCAATTTGAGTGATCCATCGTCATTAGGTGGCCCTGAAAGTTACAATTCACTATCAGTTTTTCGTCCGATTCGAAAATCTTTGACTCACAGCAGAACGGCCATAATGTGCCCGAGGCAGCAATAGACCCATGGAGACTAGTCTGCTGGAGCACGAGGTATTGAATCGGGACGCAATTTGAGTGTTCCATCGTCATTAGGAGGCCCTGAACGTTACAATTCACTATCAGTTTTTCGTCCGATTCGTAAATCTTTGACTCACAGCAGAACGGCCATAAGGTGCCCGAGGCAGCAATAGACCCATGAAGTCAAGTCGGCTGGAGGACGATGTATTGAATCGGGACGCAATTTGAGTGATCCATCGTCATTAGGTGGCCCTGAATGTTACAATTCATCATCAGTTTTTCGTCCGATTCGAAAATCTTTGACTCACAGCAGAACGGCCGTAAGGTTCCCGATGCAGCAATAGACCCATGGAGACAAGTCGGCTGGAGGACGATGTATTGAATCGGGACGCAATTTGAGTGATCCATCGTCATTAGGTGGCCATGAATGTTACAATTCACTATCTGTTTTTCGTCCGATTCGAAAATCTTTGACTCAAAGCAGAACGACCATAACGTGCCCGAGGCAGCAATAGACCCATGGAGACAAGTCGGCTGGAGGACGATGTATTGAATCGGGACGCAATTTGAGTGATCCATCGTCATTAGGTGGCCCTGAACTTTTCAATTCACTATCAGTTTTTCGTCGCATTCGATAATCTAGACTCACAGCAGAACGGCCATAAGGTGCCCGAGTTAGCAATAGACCCATGGAGACAAGTCGGCTGGAGGACGATGTATTGAATCGGGACGCAGTTTGAGTGATCCATCGTCATTAGGTGGCCCTGAACGTAACAATTCACTATCAGTTTTTCGTCCGATTCGAAAATCTTTGACTCACAGCAGAACGGCCGTAATGTGCCCGAGGCAGCAATAGACCCATGGAGAAAAGTCTGCTGGAGGACGATGTATTGAATCGGGACGCAATTTGAGTGATCCATCGTCATTAGGTGGCCCTGAAAGTTACAATTCACTATCAGTTTTTCGTCCGATTCGAAAATCTTTGACTCACAGCAGAACGGCCATAATGTGCCCGAGGCAGCAATAGACCCATGGAGAAAAGTCTGCTGGAGGACGATGTATTGAATCGGGACGCAATTTGAGTGATCCATCGTGATTAGGTGGCCCTGAAAGTTACAATTCACTATCAGTTTTTCGTCCGATTCGAAAATCTTTGACTCACAGCAGAACGGCCATAATGTGCCCGAGGCAGCAATAGACCCATGGAGACTAGTCTGCTGGAGCACGAGGTATTGAATCGGGACGCAATTTGAGTGTTCCATCGTCATTAGGAGGCCCTGAACGTTACAATTCACTATCAGTTTTTCGTCCGATTCGTAAATCTTTGACTCACAGCAGAACGGCCATAAGGTGCCCGAGGCAGCAATAGACCCATGAAGTCAAGTCGGCTGGAGGACGATGTATTGAATCGGGACGCAATTTGAGTGATCCATCGTCATTAGGTGGCCCTGAATGTTACAATTCATCATCAGTTTTTCGTCCGATTCGAAAATCTTTGACTCACAGCAGAACGGCCGTAAGGTTCCCGATGCAGCAATAGACCCATGGAGACAAGTCGGCTGGAAGACGATGTATTGAATCGGGACGCAATTTGAGTGATCCATCGTCATTAGGTGGCCATGAATGTTACAATTCACTATCTGTTTTTCGTCCGATTCGAAAATCTTTGACTCAAAGCAGAACGACCATAAGGTGCCCGAGGCAGCAATAGACCCATGGAGACAAGTCGGCTGGAGGACGATGTATTGAATCGGGACGCAATTTGAGTGATCCATCGTCATTAGGTGGCCCTGAACTTTTCAATTCACTATCAGTTTTTCGTCGCATTCGATAATCTAGACTCACAGCAGAACGGCCATAAGATGCCCGAGTTAGCAATAGACCCATGGAGACAAGTCGGCTGCAGGACGATGCATTGAATCGGGACGCAATTTGAGTGATCCATCGTCATTAGGTGGCCCTGAACGTTACAATTCACTATCAGTTTTTCGTCGCATTCGATAATCTAGACTCACAGCAGAACGGCCATAAGGTGCCCGAGGCAGCAATAGACCCATGGAGACAAGTTTGTAGGATGACGATGTATTGAATCGCGACGCATTTTGAGTGTTCCATCGTCATTAGGAGGCCCTGAATGTTAGAATTAACTATCAGTTTTTCGTCCCATTCGATAATCTAGACTCACGGGAGAACGACCATAAGGTGCCCGAGGCAGCAATAGACCCATGGAGACAAGTCGGCTGGAGGACGATGTATTGAATCGGGACGCAATTTGAGTGATCCATCGTTTTTAGGTGGCCCTGAAAGTTACAATTCACTATCAGATTTTCGACCGATTCGAAAATCTTTGACTCACAGCAGAACGGCCATAAGGTTCCCGATGCAGCAATAGACCCATGGAGACAAGTCGGCTGGAGGACGATGTATTGAATCGGGACGCAATTTGAGTGATCCATCGTCATTAGGTGGCCATGAATGTTACAATTCACTATCTGTTTTTCGTCCGATTCGAAAATCTTTGACTCACAGCAGAACGGCCATAAGGTGAACGAGGCAGCAAAAGACCCATGGAGACAAGTCTGCTGGAGGACGATGTATTGAATCGGGACGCAATTTGAGTGATCCATCGTCATTAGGTGGCCCTGAACGTTACAATTCACTATCAGTTTTTCGTCCGATTCGAAAATCTTTGACTTACAGCTGAACCGCATTAAGGTGCCCGAGGCAGCAATAGACCCATGGAGACAAGTCTGCTGGAGGACGATGTATTGAATCGGGACGCAACTTGAGTGATCCATCGTCATTAGGTGTCCCTGAACGTTACAATTCACTATCAGCTTTTCGTCGCATTCGATAATCTAGACTCACAGCAGAACGGCCATAAGGTGCCCGAGGCAGCAATAGACCCATGGAGACAAGTCTGCTGGGAGACGATGTATTGAATCGGGACGCAATTAGAGTGATCCATCGTCATTAGGTGGCCCTGAACGTTACAATTCACTATCAGATCTTCGTCCTATTCGAAAATCTTTGACCCACAGCAGAACGGCCATAAGGTGCCCGAAGCAGCAATAGACCCATGGAGACAAGTCGGCTGGAGGACGATGTATTGAATCGGGACGCAATTTGAGTGATCCATCGTCATTAGGTGGTTATGAATGTTACAATTCACTATCGGTTTTTCGTCCGATTCGAAAATCTTTGACTCACAGCAGAACGGCCATAAGGTGCCCGAGGCAGCAATAGACCCATGGAGACAAGTCTGCTGGAGGACGATGTATTGAATCGGGACGCAATTTGAGTGATCCATCGTCATTAGGTGGCCCTGAACGTTACAATTCACTATCAGTTTTTCGTCCGACTCGATAATCTAGACTCACGGGAGAACGACCATAAGGTGCCCGAGGCAGCAATAGACCCATGGAGACAAGTCGGCTGGAGGACGATGTATTGACTCGGGACGCAATTTGAGTGATCCATCGTCATTAGGTGGCCCTGAATGTTACAATTTACTATCAGTTTTTCGTCAGATTCGAAAATCTTTGACTCACAGCGGAACGACCGTAAGGTGCCCGAGGCAGCAATAGACCCATGGAGACATGTCTGCAGGATGACGATGTATTGAATCGCGACGCAATTTGAGTGTTCCATCTTCATTAGGAGGCCCTGAATGTAAGAATTAACTATCAGTTTTTCGTCCCATTCGTTAATCTAGACTCACGGGAGAACGACCATAAGGTGCCCGAGGCAGCAATAGACCCATGGAGACAAGTCGACAGGAGGACGATGTATTGATCGGGACGCAGTTTGAGTGATCCATCGTCATTAGGTGGCCCTGAACGTAACAATTCACTATCAGTTTTTCGTCCGATTCGAAAATCTTTGACTCACAGCAGAACGGCCGTAATGTGCCCGAGGCAGCAATAGACCCATGAAGAAAAGTCTGCTGGAGGACGATGTATTGAATCGGGACGCAATTTGAATGATCCATCGTCATTAGGTGGCCCTGAACGTTACAATTCACTATCACTTTTTCGTCCGATTCGTAAATCTTTGACTCACAGCAGAACGGCCATAAGGTGCCCGAGGCAGCAATAGACCCATGAAGTCAAGTCGGCTGGAGGACGATGTATTGAATCGGGACGCAATTTGAGTGATCCATCGTCATTAGGTGGCCCTGAATGTTACAATTCATCATCAGTTTTTCGTCCGATTCGAAAATCTTTGACACACAGCAGAACGGCCCTAAGGTTCCCGATGCAGCAATAGACCCATGGAGACAAGTCGGCTGGAGGACGATGTATTGAATCGGGACGCAATTTGAGTGATCCATCGTCATTAGGTGGCCATGAATGTTACAATTCACTATCTGTTTTTCGTCCGATTCGAAAATCTTTGACTCACAGCAGAACGACCATAAGGTGCCCGAGGCAGCAATAGACCCATGGAGACAAGTCGGCTGGAGGACGATGTATTGAATCGGGACGCAGTTTGAGTGATCCATCGTCATTAGGTGGCCCTGAACGTAACAATTCACTATCAGTTTTTCGTCCGATTCGAAAATCTTTGACTCACAGCAGAACGGCCGTAATGTGCCCGAGGCAGCAATAGACCCATGGAGAAAAGTCTGCTGGAGGACGATGTATTGAATCGGGACGCAATTTGAGTGATCCATCGTCATTAGGTGGCCCTGAAAGTTACAATTCACTATCTGTTTTTCGTCCGATTCGAAAATCTTTGACTCACAGCAGAACGGCCATAAGGTGCCCGAGGCAGCAGTAGACCCATGGAGACAAGTCTGCTGGAGGACGATGTATTGAATCGGGACGCAATTTGAGTGATCCATCGTCATTAGGTGGCCCTGAACGTTACAATTCACTATCAGTTTTTCGTCCGATTCGAAAATCTTTGACTCACAGCTGACCCGCATTAAGGTGCCCGAGGCAGCAATAGACCCATGGAGACAAGTCTGCTGGAGGACGATGTATTGAATCGGGACGCAATTTGAGTGATCCATCGTCATTAGGTGTCCCTGAACGTTACAATTCACTATCAGCTTTTCGTCGCATTCGATAATCTAGACTCACAGCAGAACGGCCATAAGGTGCCCGAGGCAGCAATAGACCCATGGAGACAAGTCGGCTGGAGGACGATGTATTGAATCGGGACGCAATTTGAGTGATCCATCGTCATTAGGTGGCCCTGAACTTTACAATTCACTATCAGTTTTTCGTCCGATTCGAAAGTATTTGACTCACAGCAGAACGGCCATAATGTGCCCGAGGCAGCAATAGACCCATGGAGACAAGTCTGCTGGAGCAGGAGGTATTGAATCGGGACGCAATTTGAGTGTTCCATCGTCATTAGGAGGCCCTGAACGTTACAATTCACTATCAGTTATTCGTCCGATTCGAAAATCTTTGACTCACAGCAGAACGCCCATAAGGTGCCCGAGGCAGCAATAGACCCATGGAGACAAGTCTGCTGGGAGACGATGTATTGAATCGGGACGCAATTAGAGTGATCCATCGTCATTAGGTGGCCCTGAACGTTACAATTCACTATCAGATCTTCGTCCTATTCGAAAATCGTTGACCCACAGCAGAACGGCCATAAGGTGCCCGAGGCAGCAATAGACCCATGGAGACAAGTCGGCTGGAGGACGATGTATTGAATCGGGACGCAATTTGAGTGATCCATCGTCATTAGGTGGCCCTGAACGTTACAATTCACTATCAGTTTTTCGCCCGATTCGAAAATCTTTGACTCACAGCAGAACGGCCATAAGGTGCCCGATGCAGCAATAGACCCATGGAGACAAGTCGGCTGGAGGACGATGTATTGAATCGGGACGCAATTTGATTGATCCATCGTCATTAGGTGGCTATGAATGTTACAATTCACTATCTGTTTTTCGTCCGATTCGAAAATCTTTGACTCACAGCAGAACGGCCATAAGGTGCCCGAGGCAGCAATAGACCCGTGGAGACAAGTCTGCTGGAGGACGATGTATTGAATCGGGACGCAATTTGAGTGATCCATCGTCATTAGGTGGCCCTGAACGTTACAATTCACTATCAGTTTTTCGTCCGACTCGATAATCTAGACTCACGGGAGAACGACCATAAGGTGCCCGAGGCAGCAATAGACCCATGGAGACAAGTCGGCTGGAGGACGATGTATTGACTCGGGACGCAATTTGAGTGATCCATCGTCATTAGGTGGCCCTGAATGTTACAATTCACTATCAGTTTTTCGTCAGATTCGAAAATCTTTGACTCACAGCGGAACGACCGTAAGGTGCCCGAGGCAGCAATAGACCCATGGAGACATGTCTGCAGGATGACGATGTATTGAATCGCGACGCAATTTGAGTGTTCCATCTTCATTAGGAGGCCCTGAATGTAAGAATTAACTATCAGTTTTTCGTCCCATTCGTTAATCTAGACTCACGGGAGAACGACCATAAGGTGCCCGAGGCAGCAATAGACCCATGGAGACAAGTCGACAGGAGGACGATGTATTGATCGGGACGCAGTTTGAGTGATCCATCGTCATTAGGTGGCCCTGAACGTAACAATTCACTATCAGTTTTTCGTCCGATTCGAAAATCTTTGACTCACAGCAGAACGGCCGTAATGTGCCCGAGGCAGCAATAGACCCATGAAGAAAAGTCTGCTGGAGGACGATGTATTGAATCGGGACGCAATTTGAGTGATCCATCGTCATTAGGTGGCCCTGAACGTTACAATTCACTATCAGTTTTTCGTCCGATTCGTAAATCTTTGACTCACAGCAGAACGGCCATAAGGTGCCCGAGGCAGCAATAGACCCATGAAGTCAAGTCGGCTGGAGGACGATGTATTGAATCGGGACGCAATTTGAGTGATCCATCGTCATTAGGTGGCCCTGAACGTTACAATTCACTATCAGTTTTTCGTCCGATTCGAAAATCTTTGACTCACAGCAGAACGGCCATAATGTGCCCGAGGCAGCAATAGACCCATGGAGACTAGTCTGCTGGAGCACGAGGTATTGAATCGGGACGCAATTTGAGTGTTCCATCGTCATTAGGAGGCCCTGAACGTTACAATTCACTATCAGTTTTTCGTCCGATTCGAAAATCTTTGACACACAGCAGAACGGCCATAAGGTTCCCGATGCAGCAATAGACCCATGGAGACAAGTCGGCTGGAGGACGATGTATTGAATCGGGACGCAATTTGAGTGATCCATCGTCATTAGGTGGCTATGAATGTTACAATTCACTATCTGATTTCGTCCGATTCGAAAATCTTTGACTCACAGCAGAACGGCCATAAGGTGCCCGAGGCAGCAATAGACCCATGGAGACAAGTCTGCTGGAGGACGATGTATTGAATCGGGACGCAATTTGAGTGATCCATCGTCATTAGGTGGCCCTGAACGTTACAATTCACTATCAGTTTTTCGTCCGATTGGATAATCTAGACTCACGGGAGAACGACCATAAGGTGCCCGAGGCAGCAATAGACCCATGGAGACAAGTCGGCTGGAGGACGATGTATTGAATCGGGACGCAATTTGAGTGATCCATCGTCATTAGGTGGCCCTGAATGTTACAATTCACTATCAGTTTTTCGTCAGATTCGAAAATCTTTGACTCACAGCAGAACGACCGTAAGGTGCCCGAGGCAGCAATAGACCCATGGAGACATGTCTGCAGGATGACGATGTATTGAATCGCGACGCAATTTGAGTGTTCCATCTTCATTAGGAGGCCCTGAATGTAAGAATTAACTATCAGTTTTTCGTCCCATTCGTTAATCTAGACTCACGGGAGAACGACCATAAGGTGTCCGAGGCAGCAATAGACCCATGGAGACAAGTCGACAGGAGGACGATGTATTGAATCGGGACGCAGTTTGAGTGATCCATCGTCATTAGGTGGCCCTGAACGTAACAATTCACTATCAGTTTTTCGTCCGATTCGAAAATCTTTGACTCACAGCAGAACGGCCGTAATGTGCCCGAGGCAGCAATAGACCCATGGAGAAAAGTCTGCTGGAGGACGATGTATTGAATCGGGACGCAATTTGAGTGATCCATCGTCATTAGGTGGCCCTGAACGTTACAATTCACTATCAGTTTTTCGTCCGATTCGTAAATCTTTGACTCACAGCAGAACGGCCATAAGGTGCCCGAGGCAGCAATAGACCCATGAAGTCAAGTCGGCTGGAGGACGATGTATTGAATCGGGACGCAATTTGAGTGATCCATCGTCATTAGGTGGCCCTGAATGTTACAATTCATCATCAGTTTTTCGTCCGATTCGAAAATCTTTGACTCACAGCAGAACGGCCGTAAGGTTCCCGATGCAGCAATAGACCCATGGAGACAAGTCGGCTGGAGGACGATGTATTGAATCGGGACGCAATTTGAGTGATCCATCGTCATTAGGTGGCCATGAATGTTACAATTCACTATCTGTTTTTCGTCCGATTCGAAAATCTTTGACTCACAGCAGAACGACCATAAGGTGCCCGAGGCAGCAATAGACCCATGGAGACAAGTCGGCTGGAGGACGATGTATTGAATCGGGACGCAATTTGAGTGATCCATCGTCATTAGGTGGCCCTGAACTGTTCAATTCACTATCAGTTTTTCGTCGCATTCGATAATCTAGACTCACAGCAGAACGGCCATAAGGTGCCCGAGTTAGCAATAGAAACATGGAGACAAGTCGGCTGCAGGACGATGTATTGAATCGGGACGCAATTTGAGTGATCCATCGTCATTAGGTGGCCCTGAACGTTACAATTCACTATCAGTTTTTCGTCGCATTCGATAATCTAGACTCACAGGAGAACGGCCATAAGGTACCCGAGGCAGCAATAGACCCATGGAGACAAGTTTGTAGGATGACGATGTATTGAATCGCGACGCAATTTGAGTGTTCCATCGTCATTAGGAGGCCCTGAATGTTAGAATTAACTATCAGTTTTTCGTCCCATTCGATAATCTAGACTCACGGGAGAACGACCATAAGGTGCCCGAGGCAGCAATAGACCCATGGAGACAAGTTGGCTGGAGGACGATGTATTGAATCGGGACGCAATTTGACTGATCCATCGTCATTAGGTGGCCCTGAACGTTACAATTCACTATCAGTTTACCGTCCGATTCGAAAATCATTGACTCACAGCTGAACCGCATTAAGGTGCCCGAGGCAGCAATAGACCCATGGAGACAAGTCTGCTGGAGGACGATGTATTGAATCGGGACGCAATTTGAGTGATCCATCGTCATTAGGTGTCCCTGAACGTTACAATTCACTATCAGCTTTTCGTCGCATTCGATAATCTAGACTCACAGCAGAACGGCCATAAGGTGCCCGAGGCAGCAATAGACCCATGGAGACAAGTCGGCTGGAGGACGATGTATTGAATCGGGACGCAATTTGAGTGATCCATCGTCATTAGGTGGCCCTGAACTTTACAATTCACTATCAGTTTTTCGTCCGATTCGAAAATCTTTGACTCACAGCAGAACGGCCATAATGTGCCCGAGGCAGCAATAGACCCATGGAGACTAGTCTGCTGGAGCACGAGGTATTGAATCGGGACGCAATTTGAGTGTTCCATCGTCATTAGGAGGCCCTGAACGTTACAATTCACTATCAGTTTTTCGTCCGATTCGAAAATCTTTGACTCACAGCAGAACGCCCATAAGGTGCCCGAGGCAGCAATAGACCCATGGAGACAAGTCTGCTGGGAGACGATGTATTGAATCGGGTCGCAATTAGAGTGATCCATCGTCATTAGGAGGCCCTGAACGTTACAATTCACTATCAGATCTTCGTCCTATTCGAAAATCTTTGACCCACAGCAGAACGGCCATAAGGTGCCCGAGGCAGCAATAGACCCATGGAGACAAGTTGGCTGGAGGACGATGTACTGAATCGGGACGCAATTTGAGTGATCCATCGTCATTAGGTGGCCCTGAACGTAACAATTCACTATCAGTTTTTCGTCCGATTCGAAAATCTTTGACTCACAGCAGAACGGCCATAATGTGCCCGAGGCAGCAATAGACCCATGGAGACTAGTCTGCTGGAGCACGAGGTATTGAATCGGGACGCAATTTGAGTGTTCCATCGTCATTAGGAGGCCCTGAACGTTACAATTCACTATCAGTTTTTCGTCCGATTCGAAAATCTTTGACTCACAGCAGAACGGCCATAAGGTGCCCGATGCAGCAGTAGACCCATGGAGACAAGTCGGCTGGAGGACGATGTATTGAATCGGGACGCAATTTGAGTGATCCATCGTCATTAGGTGGCTATGAATGTTACAATTCACTATCTGTTTTTCGTCCGATTCGAAAATCTTTGACTCACAGCAGAACGGCAATAAGGTGCCCGAGGCAGCAATAGACCCCTGGAGACAAGTCTGCTGGAGGACGATGTATTGAATCGGGACGCAATTTGAGTGATCCATCGTCATTAGGTGGCCCTAAACGTTACAATTCACTATCAGTTTTTCGTCCGATTCGATAATCTAGACTCACGGGAGAACGACCATATGGTGCCCGAGGCAGCAATAGACCCATGGAGACAAGTCGGCTGGAGGACGATGTATTGAATCGGGACGCAATTTGAGTGATCCATCGTCATTAGGTGGCCCTGAATGTTACAATTCACTATCAGTTTTTCGTCCGATTCGAAAATCTTTGACTCACAGCAGAACGACCGTAAGGTGCCCGAGGCAGCAATAGACCCATGGAGACATGTCTGCAGGATGACGATGTATTGAATCGCGACGCAATTTGAGTGTTCCATCTTCATTAGGAGGCCCTGAATGTAAGAATTAACTATCAGTTTTTCGTCCCATTCGTTAATCTAGACTCACGGGAGAACGACCATAAGGTGCCCGAGGCAGCAATAGACCCATGGAGACAAGTCGACTGGAGGACGATGTATTGAATCGGGACGCAGTTTGAGTGATCCATCGTCATTAGGTGGCCCTGAACGTAACAATTCACTATCAGTTTTTCGTCCGATTCGAAAATCTTTGACTCACAGCAGAACGGCCGTAAGGTGCCCGAGGCAGCAATTGACCCATGGAGACAAGTCGGCTGGAGGACGATGTATTGAATTGGGACGCAATTTGAGTGATCCATCGTCATTAGGTGGCCCTGAACGTTACAATTCACTATCAGTTTTTCGTCCGATTCGAAAATCTTTGACTCACAGCAGAACGGCCATAAGGTGCCCGAGGCAGCAATAGACCCATGGAGACAAGTCGGCTGGAGAACGATGTATTGAATCGGGACGCAATTTGAGTGATCCATCGTCATTAGGTGGCCCTAAACGTTACAATTCACTATCAGTTTTTCGTCCGATTCGATAATCTAGACTCACGGGAGAACGACCATATGGTGCCCGAGGCAGCAATAGACCCATGGAGACAAGTCGGCTGGAGGACGATGTATTGAATCGGGACGCAATTTGAGTGATCCATCGTCATTAGGTGGCCCTGAATGTTACAATTCACTATCAGTTTTTCGTCCGATTCGAAAATCTTTGACTCACAGCAGAACGACCGTAAGGTGCCCGAGGCAGCAATAGACCCATGGAGACATGTCTGCAGGATGACGATGTATTGAATCGCGACGCAATTTGAGTGTTCCATCTTCATTAGGAGGCCCTGAATGTAAGAATTAACTATCAGTTTTTCGTCCCATTCGTTAATCTAGACTCACGGGAGAACGACCATAAGGTGCCCGAGGCAGCAATAGACCCATGGAGACAAGTCGACTGGAGGACGATGTATTGAATCGGGACGCAGTTTGAGTGATCCATCGTCATTAGGTGGCCCTGAACGTAACAATTCACTATCAGTTTTTCGTCCGATTCGAAAATCTTTGACTCACAGCAGAACGGCCGTAAGGTGCCCGAGGCAGCAATTGACCCATGGAGACAAGTCGGCTGGAGGACGATGTATTGAATTGGGACGCAATTTGAGTGATCCATCGTCATTAGGTGGCCCTGAACGTTACAATTCACTATCAGTTTTTCGTCCGATTCGAAAATCTTTGACTCACAGCAGAACGGCCATAAGGTGCCCGAGGCAGCAATAGACCCATGGAGACAAGTCGGCTGGAGAACGATGTATTGAATCGGGACGCAATTTGAGTGATCCATCGTCATTAGGTGGCCCTGAACGTTATAATTCACTATCAGTTTTTCGTCGCATTCGATAATCTAGACTCACAGCAGAACGGCCAATAGGTGCCCGAGGCAGCAATAGACCCATGGAGTCAAGTCGGCTGGAGGACGATGTATTGAATCGGGACGCAATTTGAGTGATCCATCGTCATTAGGTGGCCCTGAATGTTACAATTCACTATCAGTTTTTCGTCCGATTCGAAAATCTTTGACTCACTGCAGAACGGCCGTAAAGTGCCCGAGGCAGCAATAGACCCATGGAGACAAGTCGGCTGGAGGACGATGTATTGAATCGGGACGCAATTTGAGTGATCCATCGTCATTAGGTGGTCCTGAATGTTACAATTCACTATCAGTATTTCGTCCGATTCGAAAATCTTTGACTCACAGCAGAACGGCCATAATGTGCCCGAGGCAGCAATTGACCCATGGAGACTAGTCTGCTGGAGCACGAGGTATTGAATCGGGACGCAATTTGAGTGTTCCATCGTCATTAGGAGGCCCTGAACGTTACAATTCACTATCAGTTATTCGTCGGATTCGAAAATCTATGACTCACGGCAGAACGGCCATAAGGTGCCCGAGGCAGCAATAGACCCATGGAGACAAGTCGGCTGGAGGACGATGTATTGAATCGGGACGCAATTTGAGTGATCCATCGTCATTAGGTGGCCCTGAAAGTTACAATTCACTATCAGTTTTTCGACCGATTCGAAAATCTTTGACTCACAGCAGAACGGCCATAAGGTGCCCGAGGCAGCAATAGACTCATGGAGACAAGTTGGCTGGAGGACGATGTATTGAATCGGGACGCAATTTGAGTGATCCATCGTCATTACGTGGCCCTGAACGTTACAATTCACTATCAGTTTTTCGTCCCATTGGATAATCTAGACTCACAGCAGAACGGCCATAAGGTGCCCGAGGCAGCAGTAGACCCATGGAGACAAGTCTGCAGGATGACGATGTATTGAATCGGGACGCAATTTGAGTGATCCATCGTCACTAGGTGGCCCTGAACGTAGCAATTCACTATCAGTTTTTCGTCCGATTCGAAAATCTTTGACTCACAGCAGAACGGCCATAAGGTGCCCGATGCAGCAATAGACCCATGGAGACAAGTCGGCTGGAGGACGATGTATTGAATCGGGACGCAATTTGAGTGATCCATCATCATTAGGTGGCCATGAATGTTACAATTCACTATCAGTTTTTCGTCTGATTCGAAAATCTTTGACTCACAGCAGAACGGCCATAAGGTGCACGAGGCAGCAATAGACCCATGGAGACAAGTCTGCTGGAGGACGATGTATTGAATCGGGACGCATTTTGAGTGATCCATCGTCATTAGGTGGACCTGAACGTCCAATTCACTATCACTTTTTCGTCGCATTCGATAATCTAGACTCAAAGCAGAACGGCCAATAGGTGCCCGAGGTAGCAATAGACCCATGGAGTCAAGTCGGCTGGAGGACGATGTATTGAATCGGGACGCAATTTGAGTGATCCATCGTCATTAGGTGGCCCTGAATGTTACAATTCACTATCAGTTTTTCGTCAGATTCGAAAATCTTTGACTCACAGCGGAACGACCGTAAGGTGCCCGAGGCAGCAATAGACCCATGGAGACATGTCTGCAGGATGACGATGTATTGAATCGCGACGCAATTTGAGTGTTCCATCTTCATTAGGAGGCCCTGAATGTAAGAATTAACTATCAGTTTTTCGTCCCATTCGTTAATCTAGACTCACGGGAGAACGACCATAAGGTGCCCGAGGCAGCAATAGACCCATGGAGACAAGTCGACAGGAGGACGATGTATTGATCGGGACGCAGTTTGAGTGATCCATCGTCATTAGGTGGCCCTGAACGTAACAATTCACTGTCAGTTTTTCGTCCGATTCGAAAATCTTTGACTCACAGCAGAACGGCCGTAATGTGCCCGAGGCAGCAATAGACCCATGAAGAAAAGTCTGCTGGAGGACGATGTATTGAATCGGGACGCAATTTGAGTGATCCATCGTCATTAGGTGGCCCTGAACGTTACAATTCACTATCAGTTTTTCGTCCGATTCGTAAATCTTTGACTCACAGCAGAACGGCCATAAGGTGCCCGAGGCAGCAATAGACCCATGAAGTCAAGTCGGCTGGAGGACGATGTATTGAATCGGGACGCAATTTGAGTGATCCATCGTCATTAGGTGGCCCTGAATGTTACAATTCATCATCAGTTTTTCGTCCGATTCGAAAATCTTTGACTCCCAGCAGAACGGCCGTAAGGTTCCCGATGCAGCAATAGACCCATGGAGACAAGTCGGCTGGAGAACGATGTATTGAATCGGGACGCAATTTGAGTGATCCATCGTCATTAGGTGGCCCTGAACGTTATAATTCACTATCAGTTTTTCGTCGCATTCGATAATCTAGACTCACAGCAGAACGGCCAATAGGTGCCCGAGGCAGCAATAGACCCATGGAGTCAAGTCGGCTGGAGGACGATGTATTGAATCGGGACGCAATTTGAGTGATCCATCGTCATTAGGTGGCCCTGAATGTTACAATTCACTATCAGTTTTTCGTCCGATTCGAAAATCTTTGACTCACTGCAGAACGGCCGTAAAGTGCCCGAGGCAGCAATAGACCCATGGAGACAAGTCGGCTGGAGGACGATGTATTGAATCGGGACGCAATTTGAGTGATCCATCGTCATTAGGTGGTCCTGAATGTTACAATTCACTATCAGTATTTCGTCCGATTCGAAAATCTTTGACTCACAGCAGAACGGCCATAATGTGCCCGAGGCAGCAATTGACCCATGGAGACTAGTCTGCTGGAGCACGAGGTATTGAATCGGGACGCAATTTGAGTGTTCCATCGTCATTAGGAGGCCCTGAACGTTACAATTCACTATCAGTTATTCGTCGGATTCGAAAATCTATGACTCACGGCAGAACGGCCATAAGGTGCCCGAGGCAGCAATAGACCCATGGAGACAAGTCGGCTGGAGGACGATGTATTGAATCGGGACGCAATTTGAGTGATCCATCGTCATTAGGTGGCCCTGAAAGTTACAATTCACTATCAGTTTTTCGACCGATTCGAAAATCTTTGACTCACAGCAGAACGGCCATAAGGTGCCCGAGGCAGCAATAGACTCATGGAGACAAGTTGGCTGGAGGACGATGTATTGAATCGGGACGCAATTTGAGTGATCCATCGTCATTACGTGGCCCTGAACGTTACAATTCACTATCAGTTTTTCGTCCCATTGGATAATCTAGACTCACAGCAGAACGGCCATAAGGTGCCCGAGGCAGCAGTAGACCCATGGAGACAAGTCTGCAGGATGACGATGTATTGAATCGGGACGCAATTTGAGTGATCCATCGTCACTAGGTGGCCCTGAACGTAGCAATTCACTATCAGTTTTTCGTCCGATTCGAAAATCTTTGACTCACAGCAGAACGGCCATAAGGTGCCCGATGCAGCAATAGACCCATGGAGACAAGTCGGCTGGAGGACGATGTATTGAATCGGGACGCAATTTGAGTGATCCATCATCATTAGGTGGCCATGAATGTTACAATTCACTATCAGTTTTTCGTCTGATTCGAAAATCTTTGACTCACAGCAGAACGGCCATAAGGTGCACGAGGCAGCAATAGACCCATGGAGACAAGTCTGCTGGAGGACGATGTATTGAATCGGGACGCATTTTGAGTGATCCATCGTCATTAGGTGGACCTGAACGTCCAATTCACTATCACTTTTTCGTCGCATTCGATAATCTAGACTCAAAGCAGAACGGCCAATAGGTGCCCGAGGTAGCAATAGACCCATGGAGTCAAGTCGGCTGGAGGACGATGTATTGAATCGGGACGCAATTTGAGTGATCCATCGTCATTAGGTGGCCCTGAATGTTACAATTCACTATCAGTTTTTCGTCAGATTCGAAAATCTTTGACTCACAGCGGAACGACCGTAAGGTGCCCGAGGCAGCAATAGACCCATGGAGACATGTCTGCAGGATGACGATGTATTGAATCGCGACGCAATTTGAGTGTTCCATCTTCATTAGGAGGCCCTGAATGTAAGAATTAACTATCAGTTTTTCGTCCCATTCGTTAATCTAGACTCACGGGAGAACGACCATAAGGTGCCCGAGGCAGCAATAGACCCATGGAGACAAGTCGACAGGAGGACGATGTATTGATCGGGACGCAGTTTGAGTGATCCATCGTCATTAGGTGGCCCTGAACGTAACAATTCACTGTCAGTTTTTCGTCCGATTCGAAAATCTTTGACTCACAGCAGAACGGCCGTAATGTGCCCGAGGCAGCAATAGACCCATGAAGAAAAGTCTGCTGGAGGACGATGTATTGAATCGGGACGCAATTTGAGTGATCCATCGTCATTAGGTGGCCCTGAACGTTACAATTCACTATCAGTTTTTCGTCCGATTCGTAAATCTTTGACTCACAGCAGAACGGCCATAAGGTGCCCGAGGCAGCAATAGACCCATGAAGTCAAGTCGGCTGGAGGACGATGTATTGAATCGGGACGCAATTTGAGTGATCCATCGTCATTAGGTGGCCCTGAATGTTACAATTCATCATCAGTTTTTCGTCCGATTCGAAAATCTTTGACTCCCAGCAGAACGGCCGTAAGGTTCCCGATGCAGCAATAGACCCATGGAGACAAGTCGGCTGGAGGACGATGTATTGAATCGGGACGCAATTTGAGTGATCCATCGGCATTAGGTGGCCATGAATGTTACAATTCAATATCTGTTTTTCGTCCGATTCGAAAATCTTTGACTCACAGCAGAACGACCATAAGGTGCCCGAGGCAGCAATAGACCCATGGAGACAAGTCGGCTGGAGGACGATGTATTGAATCGGGACGCAGTTTGAGTGATCCATCGTCATTAGGTGGCCCTGAACGTAACAATTCACTATTAGTTTTTCGTCCGATTCGAAAATCTTTGACTCACAGCAGAACGGCCGTAATGTGCCCGAGGCAGCAATAGACCCATGGAGACAATTCTGCTGGAAGACGATGTATTGAATCGGGACGCAATTTGAGTGATCCATCGTCATTAGGTGGCCCTGAACGTTACAATTCACTATCAGTTTTTCGTCCGATTCGATAATCTAGACTCACGGGAGAACTACCATAAGGTGCCCGAGGCAGCAATAGACCCATGGAGACAAGTTGGCTGGAGGACGATGTATTGAATCGGGACGCAATTTGAGTGATCCATCGTCATTAGGTGGCCCTGAATGTTACAATTCACTATCAGTTTTTCGTCAGATTCGAAAATCTTTGACTCACAGCAGAACGACCGTAAGGTGCCCGAGGTAGCAATAGACCCATGGAGACATGTCTGCAGGATGACGATGTATTGAATCGCGACGCAATTTGAGTGTTCCATCTTCATTAGGAGGCCCTGAATGTAAGAATTAACTATCAGTTTTTCGTCCCATTCGTTAATCTAGACTCACGTTGAGTGATCCATCGTCATTAGGTGGCCCTGAACGTTACAATTCACTATCAGTTTTTCGTCCGATTCGATAATCTAGACTCACGGGAGAACTACCATAAGGTGCCCGAGGCAGCAATAGACCCATGGAGACAAGTCGACAGGAGGACGATGTATTGAATCGGGACGCAGTTTGAGTGATCCATCGTCATTAGGTGGCCCTGAACGTAACAATTCACTATCAGTTTTTCGTCCGATTCGAAAATCTTTGACTCACAGCAGAACGGCCGTAATGTGCCCGAGGCAGCAATAGACCCATGGAGAAAAGTCTGCTGGAGGACGATGTATTGAATCGGGACGCAATTTGAGTGATCCATCGTCATTAGGTGGCCCTGAACGTTACAATTTGAGTGATCCATCGTCATTAGGTGGCCATGAATGTTACAATTCACTATCTGTTTTTCGTCCGATTCGAAAATCTTTGACTCACAGCAGAACGGCCATAAGGTGCACGAGGCAGCAATAGACCCATGGAGACAAGTCTGCTGGAGGACGATGTATTGAATCGGGACGCATTTTGAGTGATCCATCGTCATTAGGTGGACCTGAACGTCCAATTCACTATCACTTTTTCGTCGCATTCGATAATCTAGACTCAAAGCAGAACGGCCAATAGGTGCCCGAGGTAGCAATAGACCCATGGAGTCAAGTCGGCTGGAGGACGATGTATTGAATCGGGACGCAATTTGAGTGATCCATCGTCATTAGGTGGCCCTGAATGTTACAATTCACTATCAGTTTTTCGTCAGATTCGAAAATCTTTGACTCACAGCGGAACGACCGTAAGGTGCCCGAGGCAGCAATAGACCCATGGAGACATGTCTGCAGGATGACGATGTATTGAATCGCGACGCAATTTGAGTGTTCCATCTTCATTAGGAGGCCCTGAATGTAAGAATTAACTATCAGTTTTTCGTCCCATTCGTTAATCTAGACTCACGGGAGAACGACCATAAGGTGCCCGAGGCAGCAATAGACCCATGGAGACAAGTCGACAGGAGGACGATGTATTGATCGGGACGCAGTTTGAGTGATCCATCGTCATTAGGTGGCCCTGAACGTAACAATTCACTGTCAGTTTTTCGTCCGATTCGAAAATCTTTGACTCACAGCAGAACGGCCGTAATGTGCCCGAGGCAGCAATAGACCCATGAAGAAAAGTCTGCTGGAGGACGATGTATTGAATCGGGACGCAATTTGAGTGATCCATCGTCATTAGGTGGCCCTGAACGTTACAATTCACTATCAGTTTTTCGTCCGATTCGTAAATCTTTGACTCACAGCAGAACGGCCATAAGGTGCCCGAGGCAGCAATAGACCCATGAAGTCAAGTCGGCTGGAGGACGATGTATTGAATCGGGACGCAATTTGAGTGATCCATCGTCATTAGGTGGCCCTGAATGTTACAATTCATCATCAGTTTTTCGTCCGATTCGAAAATCTTTGACTCCCAGCAGAACGGCCGTAAGGTTCCCGATGCAGCAATAGACCCATGGAGACAAGTCGGCTGGAGGACGATGTATTGAATCGGGACGCAATTTGAGTGATCCATCGGCATTAGGTGGCCATGAATGTTACAATTCAATATCTGTTTTTCGTCCGATTCGAAAATCTTTGACTCACAGCAGAACGACCATAAGGTGCCCGAGGCAGCAATAGACCCATGGAGACAAGTCGGCTGGAGGACGATGTATTGAATCGGGACGCAGTTTGAGTGATCCATCGTCATTAGGTGGCCCTGAACGTAACAATTCACTATTAGTTTTTCGTCCGATTCGAAAATCTTTGACTCACAGCAGAACGGCCGTAATGTGCCCGAGGCAGCAATAGACCCATGGAGACAATTCTGCTGGAGGACGATGTATTGAATCGGGACGCAATTTGAGTGATCCATCGTCATTAGGTGGCCCTGAACGTTACAATTCACTATCAGTTTTTCGTCCGATTCGATAATCTAGACTCACGGGAGAACTACCATAAGGTGCCCGAGGCAGCAATAGACCCATGGAGACAAGTCGGCTGGAGGACGATGTATTGAATCGGGACGCAATTTGAGTGATCCATCGTCATTAGGTGGCCCTGAATGTTACAATTCACTTGCAGTTTTTCGTCAGATTCGAAAATCTTTGACTCACAGCAGAACGACCGTAAGGTGCCCGAGGTAGCAATAGACCCATGGAGACATGTCTGCAGGATGACGATGTATTGAATCGCGACGCATTTTGAGTGTTCCATCTTCATTAGGAGGCCCTGAATGTAAGAATTAACTATCAGTTTTTCGTCCCATTCGTTAATCTAGACTCACGTTGAGTGATCCATCGTCATTAGGTGGCCCTGAACGTTACAATTCACTATCAGTTTTTCGTCCGATTCGATAATCTAGACTCACGGGAGAACTACCATAAGGTGCCCGAGGCAGCAATAGACCCATGGAGACAAGTCGACAGGAGGACGATGTATTGAATCGGGACGCAGTTTGAGTGATCCATCGTCATTAGGTGGCCCTGAACGTAACAATTCACTATCAGTTTTTCGTCCGATTCGAAAATCTTTGACTCACAGCAGAACGGCCGTAATGTGCCCGAGGCAGCAATAGACCCATGGAGAAAAGTCTGCTGGAGGACGATGTATTGAATCGGGACGCAATTTGAGTGATCCATCGTCATTAGGTGGCCCTGAACGTTACAATTTGAGTGATCCATCGTCATTAGGTGGCCATGAATGTTACAATTCACTATCTGTTTTTCGTCCGATTCGAAAATCTTTGACTCACAGCAGAACGGCCATAAGGTGCCCGAGGCAGCAATAGACCCATGGAGACAAGTCTGCTGGAGGACGATGTATTGAATCGGGACGCAATTTGACTGATCCATCGTCATTAGGTGGCCCTGAACGTTACAATTCACTATCAGTTTACCGTCCGATTCGAAAATCATTGACTCACAGCTGAACCGCATTTAGGTGCCCGAGGCAGCAATAGACCCATGGAGACAAGTCTGCTGGAGGACGATGTATTGAATCGGGACGCAATTTGAGTGATCCATCGTCATTAGGTGGCCCTGAATGTTACAATTCACTATCAGTTTTTCGTCCGATTCGAAAATCTTTGACTCACTGCAGAACGGCCGTAAAGTGCCCGAGGCAGCAATAGACCCATGGAGACAAGTCGGCTGGAGGACGATGTATTGAATCGGGACGCAATTTGAGTGATCCATCGTCACTAGGTGGCCCTGAAAGTTACAATTCACTATCAGTTTTTCGACCGATTCGAAAATCTTTGACTCACAGCAGAACGGCCATAAGGTGCCCGAGGCAGCAATAGACTCATGGAGACAAGTTGGCTGGAGGACGATGTATTGAATCGGGACGCAATTTGAGTGATCCATCGTCATTACGTGGCCCTGAACGTTACAATTCACTATCAGTTTTTCGTCCCATTGGATAATCTAGACTCACAGCAGAACGGCCATAAGGTGCCCGAGGCAGCAGTAGACCCATGGAGACAAGTCTGCAGGATGACGATGTATTGAATCGGGACGCAATTTGAGTGATCCATCGTCACTAGGTGGCCCTGAACGTAGCAATTCACTATCAGTTTTTCGTCCGATTCGAAAATCTTTGACTCACAGCAGAACGGCCATAAGGTGCCCGATGCAGCAATAGACCCATGGAGACAAGTCGGCTGGAGGACGATGTATTGAATCGGGACGCAATTTGAGTGATCCATCATCATTAGGTGGCCATGAATGTTACAATTCACTATCAGTTTTTCGTCTGATTCGAAAATCTTTGACTCACAGCAGAACGGCCATAAGGTGCACGAGGCAGCAATAGACCCATGGAGACAAGTCTGCTGGAGGACGATGTATTGAATCGGGACGCATTTTGAGTGATCCATCGTCATTAGGTGGACCTGAACGTCCAATTCACTATCACTTTTTCGTCGCATTCGATAATCTAGACTCAAAGCAGAACGGCCAATAGGTGCCCGAGGTAGCAATAGACCCATGGAGTCAAGTCGGCTGGAGGACGATGTATTGAATCGGGACGCAATTTGAGTGATCCATCGTCATTAGGTGGCCCTGAATGTTACAATTCACTATCAGTTTTTCGTCAGATTCGAAAATCTTTGACTCACAGCGGAACGACCGTAAGGTGCCCGAGGCAGCAATAGACCCATGGAGACATGTCTGCAGGATGACGATGTATTGAATCGCGACGCAATTTGAGTGTTCCATCTTCATTAGGAGGCCCTGAATGTAAGAATTAACTATCAGTTTTTCGTCCCATTCGTTAATCTAGACTCACGGGAGAACGACCATAAGGTGCCCGAGGCAGCAATAGACCCATGGAGACAAGTCGACAGGAGGACGATGTATTGATCGGGACGCAGTTTGAGTGATCCATCGTCATTAGGTGGCCCTGAACGTAACAATTCACTGTCAGTTTTTCGTCCGATTCGAAAATCTTTGACTCACAGCAGAACGGCCGTAATGTGCCCGAGGCAGCAATAGACCCATGAAGAAAAGTCTGCTGGAGGACGATGTATTGAATCGGGACGCAATTTGAGTGATCCATCGTCATTAGGTGGCCCTGAACGTTACAATTCACTATCAGTTTTTCGTCCGATTCGTAAATCTTTGACTCACAGCAGAACGGCCATAAGGTGCCCGAGGCAGCAATAGACCCATGAAGTCAAGTCGGCTGGAGGACGATGTATTGAATCGGGACGCAATTTGAGTGATCCATCGTCATTAGGTGGCCCTGAATGTTACATTCATCATAAGTTTTTCGTCCGATTCGAAAATCTTTGACTCCCAGCAGAACGGCCGTAAGGTTCCCGATGCAGCAATAGACCCATGGAGACAAGTCGGCTGGAGGACGATGTATTGAATCGGGACGCAATTTGAGTGATCCATCGTCTTTAGGTGGCCATGAATGTTACAATTCAATATCTGTTTTTCGTCCGATTCGAAAATCTTTGACTCACAGCAGAACGACCATAAGGTGCCCGAGGCAGCAATAACCCATGGAGACAAGTCGGCTGGAGGACGATGTATTGAATCGGGACGTAGTTTGAGTGATCCATCGTCATTAGGTGGCCCTGAACGTAACAATTCACTATCAGTTTTTCGTCCGATTCGAAAATCTTTGACTCACAGCAGAACGGCCGTAATGTGCCCGAGGCAGCAATAGACCCATGGAGAAAAGTCTGCTGGAGGACGATGTATTGAATCGGGACGCAATTTGAGTTATCCATCGTCATTAGGTGGCCCTGAACTTAACAATTCACTATCAGTTTTTCGTCCGATTCGAAAATCTTTGACTCACAGCAGAACGGCCGTAATGTGCCCGAGGCAGCAATAGACCCATGGAGAAAAGTCTGCTGGAGGACGATGTATTGAATCGGGACGCAATTTGAGTTATCCATCGTCATTAGGTGGCCCTGAAAGTTACAATTCACTATCAGTTTTTCGTCCGATTCGAAAATCTTTGACTCACAGCAGAACGGCCATAATGTGCCCGAGGCAACAATAGACCCATGGAGACTAGTCTGCTGGAGCACGAGGTATTGAATCGGGACGCAATTTGAGTGTTCCATCGTCATTAGGAGGCCCTGAACGTTACAATTCACTATCAGTTTTTCGTCCGATTCGAAAATCTTTGACTCACAGCAGAACGGCCATAAGGTGCCCGATGCAGCAATAGACCCATGGAGACAAGTCGGCTGGAGGACGATGTATTGAATCGGGACGCAATTTGAGTGATCCATCGTCATTAGGTGGCTATGAATGTTACAATTCACTATCTGTTTTTCGTCCGATTCGAAAATCTTTGACTCACAGCAGAACGGCCATAAGGTGCCCGAGGCAGCAATAGACCCATGGAGACAAGTCTGCTGGAGGACGATGTATTGAATCGGGACGCAATTTGAGTGATCCATCGTCATTAGGTGGCCCTGAACGTTACAATTCACTATCAGTTTTTCGTCCGATTCGATAATCTAGACTCACGGGAGAACTACCATAAGGTGCCCGAGGCAGCAATAGACCCATGGAGACAAGTCGGCTGGAGGACGATGTATTGAATCGGGACGCAATTTGAGTGATCCATCGTCATTAGGTGGCCCTGAATGTTACAATTCACTATCAGTTTTTCGTCAGATTCGAAAATCTTTGACTCACAGCAGAACGACCGTAAGGTGCCCGAGGTAGCAATAGACCCATGGAGACATGTCTGCAGGATGACGATGTATTGAATCGCGACGCAATTTGAGTGTTCCATCTTCATTAGGAGGCCCTGAATGTAAGAATTAACTATCAGTTTTTCGTCCCATTCGTTAATCTAGACTCACGTTAGAACGACCATAAGGTGCCCGAGGCAGCAATAGACCCATGGAGACAAGTCGACAGGAGGACGATGTATTGAATCGGGACGCAGTTTGAGTGATCCATCGTCATTAGGTGGCCCTGAACGTAACAATTCACTATCAGTTTTTCGTCCGATTCGAAAATCTTTGACTCACAGCAGAACGGCCGTAATGTGCCCGAGGCAGCAATAGCCCCATGGAGAAAAGTCTGCTGGAGGACGATGTATTGAATCGGGACGCAATTTGAGTGATCCATCGTCATTAGGTGGCCCTGAACGTTACAATTCACTATCAGTTTTTCGTCCGATTCGTAAATCTTTGACTCACAGCAGAACGGCCATAAGGTGCCCGAGGCAGCAATAGACCCATGAAGTCAAGTCGGCTGGAGGACGATGTATTGAATCGGGACGCAATTTGAGTGATCCATCGTCATTAGGTGGCCCTGAATGTTACAATTCATCATCAGTTTTTCGTCCGATTCGAAAATCTTTGACTCACAGCAGAACGGCCGTAAGGTTCCCGATGCAGCAATAGACCCATGGAGACAAGTCGGCTGGAGGACGATGTATTGAATCGGGACGCAATTTGAGTGATCCATCGTCATTAGGTGGCCATGAATGTTACAATTCACTATCTGTTTCTCGTCCGATTCGAAAATCTTTGACTCACAGCAGAACGACCATAAGGTGCCCGAGGCAGCAATAGACCCATGGAGACAAGTCGGCTGGAGGACGATGTATTGAATCGGGACGCAATTTGAGTGATCCATCGTCATTAGGTGGCCCTGAACGTTACAATTCACTATCAGTTTTTCGTCGCATTCGATAATCTAGACTCACAGCAGAACGGCCATAAGGTGCCCGAGTTAGCAATAGAAACATGGAGACAAGTCGGCTGCAGGACGATGTATTGAATCGGGACGCAATTTGAGTGATCCATCGTCATTAGGTGGCCCTGAACGTTACAATTCACTATCAGTTTTTCGTCGCATTCGATAATCTAGACTCACAGCAGAACGGCCATAAGGTGCCCGAGGCAGCAATAGACCCATGGAGACAAGTTTGTAGGATGACGATGTATTGAATCGCGACGCAATTTGAGTGTTCCATCGTCATTAGGAGGCCCTGAATGTTAGAATTAACTATCAGTTTTTCGTCCCATTCGATAATCTAGACTCACGGGAGAACGACCATAAGGTGCCCGAGGCAGCAATAGACCCATGGAGACAAGTTGGCTGGAGGACGATGTATTGAATCGGGACGCAATTTGAGTGATCCATCGTTTTTAGGTGGCCCTGAAAGTTACAATTCACTATCAGTTTTTCGACCGATTCGAAAATCTTTGACTCACAGCAGAACAGCCATAAGGTTCCCGATGCAGCAATAGACCCATGGAGACAAGTCGGCTGGAGGACGATGTATTGAATCGGGACGCAATTTGAGTGATCCATCGTCATTAGGTGGCCATGAATGTTACAATTCACTATCTGTTTTTCGTCCGATTCGAAAATCTTTGACTCACAGCAGAACGGCCATAAGGTGCCCGAGGCAGCAATAGACCCATGGAGACAAGTCTGCTGGAGGACGATGTATTGAATCGGGACGCAATTTGACTGATCCATCGTCATTAGGTGGCCCTGAACGTTACAATTCACTTTCAGTTTACCGTCCGATTCGAAAATCATTGACTCACAGCTGAACCGCATTTAGGTGCCCGAGGCAGCAATAGACCCATGGAGACAAGTCTGCTGGAGGACGATGTATTGAATCGGGACGCAATTTGAGTGATCCATCGTCATTAGGTGGCCCTGAATGTTACAATTCACTATCAGTTTTTCGTCCGATTCGAAAATCTTTGACTCACTGCAGAACGGCCGTAAAGTGCCCGAGGCAGCAATAGACCCATGGAGACAAGTCGGCTGGAGGACGATGTATTGAATCGGGACGCAATTTGAGTGATCCATCGTCATTAGGTGGCCCTGAAAGTTACAATTCACTATCAGTTTTTCGACCGATTCGAAAATCTTTGACTCACAGCAGAACGGCCATAAGGTGCCCGAGGCAGCAATAGACTCATGGAGACAAGTCTGCTGGAGGACGATGTATTGAATCGGGACGCAATTTGAGTGATCCATCGTCATTACGTGGCCCTGAACGTTACAATTCACTATCAGTTTTTCGTCCCATTGGATAATCTAGACTCACAGCAGAACGGCGATAAGGTGCCCGAGGCGGCAGTAGACCCATGGAGACAAGTCTGCAGGATGACGATGTATTGAATCGGGACGCAATTTGAGTGATCCATCGTCACTAGGTGGCCCTGAACGTAGCAATTCACTATCAGTTTTTCGTCCGATTCGAAAATCTTTGACTCACAGCAGAACGGCCATAAGGTGCCCGATGCAGCAATAGACCCATGGAGACAAGTCGGCTGGAGGACGATGTATTGAATCGGGACGCAATTTGAGTGATCCATCATCATTAGGTGGCCATGAATGTTACAATTCACTATCAGTTTTTCGTCTGATTCGAAAATCTTTGACTCACAGCAGAACGTCCATAAGGTGCACGAGGCAGCAATAGACCCATGGAGACAAGTCTGCTGGAGGACGATGTATTGAATCGGGACGCATTTTGAGTGATCCATCGTCATTAGGTGGACCTGAACGTCCAATTCACTATCACTTTTTCGTCGCATTCGATAATCTAGACTCAAAGCAGAACGGCCAATAGGTGCCCGAGGTAGCAATAGACCCATGGAGTCAAGTCGGCTGGAGGACGATGTATTGAATCGGGACGCAATTTGAATGATCCATCGTCATTAGGTGGCCCTGAATGTTACAATTCACTATCAGTTTTTCGTCAGATTCGAAAATCTTTGACTCACAGCAGAACGGCCGTAATGTGCCCGAGGCAGCAATAGACCCATGAAGAAAAGTCTGCTGGAGGACGATGTATTGAATCGGGACGCAATTTGAGTGATCCATCGTCATTAGGTGGACCTGAACGTCCAATTCACTATCACTTTTTCGTCGCATTCGATAATCTAGACTCAAAGCAGAACGGCCAATAGGTGCCCGAGGTAGCAATAGACCCATGGAGACATGTCTGCAGGATGACGATGTATTGAATCGCGACGCAATTTGAGTGTTCCATCTTCATTAGGAGGCCCTGAATGTAAGAATTAACTATCAGTTTTTCGTCCCATTCGTTAATCTAGACTCACGGGAGAACGACCATAAGGTGCCCGAGGCAGCAATAGACCCTTGGAGACAAGTCGACAGGAGGACGATGTATTGATCGGGACGCAGTTTGAGTGATCCATCGTCATTAGGTGGCCCTGAACGTAACAATTCACTGTCAGTTTTTCGTCCGATTCGAAAATCTTTGACTCACAGCAGAACGGCCGTAATGTGCCCGAGGCAGCAATAGACCCATGAAGAAAAGTCTGCTGGAGGACGATGTATTGAATCGGGACGCAATTTGAGTGATCCATCGTCATTAGGTGGCCCTGAACGTTACAATTCACTATCAGTTTTTCGTCCGATTCGTAAATCTTTGACTCACAGCAGAACGGCCATAAGGTGCCCGAGGCAGCAATAGACCCATGAAGTCAAGTCGGCTGGAGGACGATGTATTGAATCGGGACGCAATTTGAGTGATCCATCGTCATTAGGTGGCCCTGAATGTTACATTCATCATCAGTTTTTCGTCCGATTCGAAAATCTTTGACTCCCAGCAGAACGGCCGTAAGGTTCCCGATGCAGCAATAGACCCATGGAGACAAGTCGGCTGGAGGACGATGTATTGAATCGGGACGCAATTTGAGTGATCCATCGTCTTTAGGTGGCCATGAATGTTACAATTCAATATCTGTTTTTCGTCCGATTCGAAAATCTTTGACTCACAGCAGAACGACCATAAGGTGCCCGAGGCAGCAATAGACCCATGGAGACAAGTCGGCTGGAGGACGATGTATTGAATCGGGACGTAGTTTGAGTGATCCATCGTCATTAGGTGGCCCTGAACGTAACAATTCACTATCAGTTTTTCGTCCGATTCGAAAATCTTTGACTCACAGCAGAACGGCCGTAATGTGCCCGAGGCAGCAATAGACCCATGGAGAAAAGTCTGCTGGAGGACGATGTATTGAATCGGGACGCAATTTGAGTTATCCATCGTCATTAGGTGGCCCTGAAAGTTACAATTCACTATCAGTTTTTCGTCCGATTCGAAAATCTTTGACTCACAGCAGAACGGCCATAATGTGCCCGAGGCAACAATAGACCCATGGAGACTAGTCTGCTGGAGCACGAGGTATTGAATCGGGACGCAATTTGAGTGTTCCATCGTCATTAGGAGGCCCTGAACGTTACAATTCACTATCAGTTTTTCGTCCGATTCGAAAATCTTTGACTCACAGCAGAACGGCCATAAGGTGCCCGATGCAGCAATAGACCCATGGAGACAAGTCGGCTGGAGGACGATGTATTGAATCGGGACGCAATTTGAGTGATCCATCGTCATTAGGTGGCTATGAATGTTACAATTCACTATCTGTTTTTCGTCCGATTCGAAAATCTTTGACTCACAGCAGAACGGCCATAAGGTGCCCGAGGCAGCAATAGACCCATGGAGACAAGTCTGCTGGAGGACGATGTATTGAATCGGGACGCAATTTGAGTGATCCATCGTCATTAGGTGGCCCTGAACGTTACAATTCACTATCAGTTTTTCGTCCGATTCGATAATCTAGACTCACGGGAGAACTACCATAAGGTGCCCGAGGCAGCAATAGACCCATGGTGACAAGTCGGCTGGAGGACGATGTATTGAATAGGGACGCAATTTGAGTGATCCATCGTCATTAGGTGGCCCTGAATGTTACAATTCACTATCAGTTTTTCGTCAGATTCGAAAATCTTTGACTCACAGCAGAACGACCGTAAGGTGCCCGAGGTAGCAATAGACCCATGGAGACATGTCTGCAGGATGACGATGTATTGAATCGCGACGCAATTTGAGTGTTCCATCTTCATTAGGAGGCCCTGAATGTAAGAATTAACTATCAGTTTTTCGTCCCATTCGTTAATCTAGACTCACGTTAGAACGACCATAAGGTGCCCGAGGCAGCAATAGACCCATGGAGACAAGTCGACAGGAGGACGATGTATTGAATCGGGACGCAGTTTGAGTGATCCATCGTCATTAGGTGGCCCTGAACGTAACAATTCACTATCAGTTTTTCGTCCGATTCGAAAATCTTTGACTCACAGCAGAACGGCCGTAATGTGCCCGAGGCAGCAATAGACCCATGGAGAAAAGTCTGCTGGAGGACGATGTATTGAATCGGGACGCAATTTGAGTGATCCATCGTCATTAGGTGGCCCTGAACGTTACAATTCACTATCAGTTTTTCGTCCGATTCGTAAATCTTTGACTCACAGCAGAACGGCCATAAGGTGCCCGAGGCAGCAATAGACCCATGAAGTCAAGTCGGCTGGAGGACGATGTATTGAATCGGGACGCAATTTGAGTGATCCATCGTCATTAGGTGGCCCTGAATGTTACAATTCATCATCAGTTTTTCGTCCGATTCGAAAATCTTTGACTCACAGCAGAACGGCCGTAAGGTTCCCGATGCAGCAATAGACCCATGGAGACAAGTCGACTGGAGGACGATGTATTGAATCGGGACGCAATTTGAGTGATCCATCGTCATTAGGTGGCCATGAATGTTACAATTCACTATCTGTTTCTCGTCCGATTCGAAAATCTTTGACTCACAGCAGAACGACCATAAGGTGCCCGAGGCAGCAATAGACCCATGGAGACAAGTCGGCTGGAGGACGATGTATTGAATCGGGACGCAATTTGAGTGATCCATCGTCATTAGGTGGCCCTGAACTTTTCAATTCACTATCAGTTTTTCGTCGCATTCGATAATCTAGACTCACAGCAGAACGGCCATAAGGTGCCCGAGTTAGCAATAGAAACATGGAGACAAGTCGGCTGCAGGACGATGTATTGAATCGGGACGCAATTTGAGTGATCCATCGTCATTAGGTGGCCCTGAACGTTACAATTCACTATCAGTTTTTCGTCGCATTCGATAATCTAGACTCACAGCAGAACGGCCATAAGGTGCCCGAGGCAGCAATAGACCCATGGATACAAGTTTGTAGGATGACGATGTATTGAATCGCGACGCAATTTGAGTGTTCCATCGTCATTAGGAGGCGCTGAATGTTAGAATTAACTATCAGTTTTTCGTCCCATTCGATAATCTAGACTCACGGGAAAACGACCATAAGGTGCCCGAGGCAGCAATAGACCCATGGAGACAAGTTGGCTGGAGGACGATGTATTGAATCGGGACGCAATTTGAGTGATCCATCGTTTTTAGGTGGCCCTGAAAGTTACAATTCACTATCAGTTTTTCGACCGATTCGAAAATCTTTGACTCACAGCAGAACGGCCATAAGGTTCGCGATGCAGCAATAGACCCATGGAGACAAGTCGGCTGGAGGACGATGTATTGAATCGGGACGCAATTTGAGTGATCCATCGTTATTAGGTGGCCATGAATGTTACAATTCACTATCTGTTTTTCGTCCGATTCGAAAATCTTTGACTCACAGCAGAACGGCCATAAGGTGCCCGAGGCAGCAATAGACCCATGGAGACAAGTCTGCTGGAGGACGATGTATTGAATCGGGACGCAATTTGACTGATCCATCGTCATTAGGTGGCCCTGAACGTTACAATTCACTATCAGTTTACCGTCCGATTCGAAAATCTTTGACAAACAGCAGAACGCCCATAATGTGCCCGAGGCAGCAATAGACCCATGGAGACAAGTCTGCTGGGAGACGATGTATTGAATCGGGACGCAATTAGAGTGATCCATCGTCATTAGGTGGCCCTGAACGTTACAATTCACTATCAGATCTTCGTCCTATTCGAAAGTCTTTGACCCACAGCAGAACGGCCATAAGGTGCCCGAGGCAGCAATAGACCCCTGGAGACAAGTCTGCTGGAGGACGATGTATTGAATCGGGACGCAATTAGAGTGATCCATCGTCATTAGGTGGCCCTGAAAGTTACAATTCACTATCAGTTTTTCGTCCGATTCGAAAATCTTTGACTCACAGCAGAACGGCCATAAGGTGCCCGAGGCAGCAATAGACCCCTGGAGACAAGTCTGCTGGAGGACGATGTATTGAATCGGGACGCAATTTGAATGATCCATCGTCATTAGGTGGCCCTAAACGTTACAATTCACTATCAGTTTTTCGTCCGATTCGATAATCTAGACTCACGGGAGAACGACCATAAGGTGCCCGAGGCAGCAATAGACCCATGGAGACAAGTCGGCTGGAGGACGATGTATTGATCGGGACGCAGTTTGAGTGATCCATCGTCATTAGGTGGCCCTGAACGTAACAATTCACTGTCAGTTTTTCGTCCGATTCGAAAATCTTTGACTCACAGCAGAACGGCCGTAATGTGCCCGAGGCAGCAATAGACCCATGAAGAAAAGTCTGCTGGAGGACGATGTATTGAATCGGGACGCAATTTGAGTGATCCATCGTCATTAGGTGGCCCTGAACGTTACAATTCACTATCAGTTTTTCGTCCGATTCGTAAATCTTTGACTCACAGCAGAACGGCCATAAGGTGCCCGAGGCAGCAATAGACCCATGAAGTCAAGTCGGCTGGAGGACGATGTATTGAATCGGGACGCAATTTGAGTGATCCATCGTCATTAGGTGGCCCTGAATGTTACATTCATCATCAGTTTTTCGTCCGATTCGAAAATCTTTGACTCCCAGCAGAACGGCCGTAAGGTTCCCGATGCAGCAATAGACCCATGGAGACAAGTCGGCTGGAGGACGATGTATTGAATCGGGACGCAATTTGAGTGATCCATCGTCTTTAGGTGGCCATGAATGTTACAATTCAATATCTGTTTTTCGTCCGATTCGAAAATCTTTGACTCACAGCAGAACGACCATAAGGTGCCCGAGGCAGCAATAGACCCATGGAGACAAGTCGGCTGGAGGACGATGTATTGAATCGGGACGTAGTTTGAGTGATCCATCGTCATTAGGTGGCCCTGAACGTAACAATTCACTATCAGTTTTTCGTCCGATTCGAAAATCTTTGACTCACAGCAGAACGGCCGTAATGTGCCCGAGGCAGCAATAGACCCATGGAGAAAAGTCTGCTGGAGGACGATGTATTGAATCGGGACGCAATTTGAGTTATCCATCGTCATTAGGTGGCCCTGAAAGTTACAATTCACTATCAGTTTTTCGTCCGATTCGAAAATCTTTGACTCACAGCAGAACGGCCATAATGTGCCCGAGGCAACAATAGACCCATGGAGACTAGTCTGCTGGAGCACGAGGTATTGAATCGGGACGCAATTTGAGTGTTCCATCGTCATTAGGAGGCCCTGAACGTTACAATTCACTATCAGTTTTTCGTCCGATTCGAAAATCTTTGACTCACAGCAGAACGGCCATAAGGTGCCCGATGCAGCAATAGACCCATGGAGACAAGTCGGCTGGAGGACGATGTATTGAATCGGGACGCAATTTGAGTGATCCATCGTCATTAGGTGGCTATGAATGTTACAATTCACTATCTGTTTTTCGTCCGATTCGAAAATCTTTGACTCACAGCAGAACGGCCATAAGGTGCCCGAGGCAGCAATAGACCCATGGAGACAAGTCTGCTGGAGGACGATGTATTGAATCGGGACGCAATTTGAGTGATCCATCGTCATTAGGTGGCCCTGAACGTTACAATTCACTATCAGTTTTTCGTCCGATTCGATAATCTAGACTCACGGGAGAACTACCATAAGGTGCCCGAGGCAGCAATAGACCCATGGAGACAAGTCGGCTGGAGGACGATGTATTGAATAGGGACGCAATTTGAGTGATCCATCGTCATTAGGTGGCCCTGAATGTTACAATTCACTATCAGTTTTTCGTCAGATTCGAAAATCTTTGACTCACAGCAGAACGACCGTAAGGTGCCCGAGGTAGCAATAGACCCATGGAGACATGTCTGCAGGATGACGATGTATTGAATCGCGACGCAATTTGAGTGTTCCATCTTCATTAGGAGGCCCTGAATGTAAGAATTAACTATCAGTTTTTCGTCCCATTCGTTAATCTAGACTCACGTTAGAACGACCATAAGGTGCCCGAGGCAGCAATAGACCCATGGAGACAAGTCGACAGGAGGACGATGTATTGAATCGGGACGCAGTTTGAGTGATCCATCGTCATTAGGTGGCCCTGAACGTAACAATTCACTATCAGTTTTTCGTCCGATTCGAAAATCTTTGACTCACAGCAGAACGGCCGTAATGTGCCCGAGGCAGCAATAGACCCATGGAGAAAAGTCTGCTGGAGGACGATGTATTGAATCGGGACGCAATTTGAGTGATCCATCGTCATTAGGTGGCCCTGAACGTTACAATTCACTATCAGTTTTTCGTCCGATTCGTAAATCTTTGACTCACAGCAGAACGGCCATAAGGTGCCCGAGGCAGCAATAGACCCATGAAGTCAAGTCGGCTGGAGGACGATGTATTGAATCGGGACGCAATTTGAGTGATCCATCGTCATTAGGTGGCCCTGAATGTTACAATTCATCATCAGTTTTTCGTCCGATTCGAAAATCTTTGACTCACAGCAGAACGGCCGTAAGGTTCCCGATGCAGCAATAGACCCATGGAGACAAGTCGACTGGAGGACGATGTATTGAATCGGGACGCAATTTGAGTGATCCATCGTCATTAGGTGGCCATGAATGTTACAATTCACTATCTGTTTCTCGTCCGATTCGAAAATCTTTGACTCACAGCAGAACGACCATAAGGTGCCCGAGGCAGCAATAGACCCATGGAGACAAGTCGGCTGGAGGACGATGTATTGAATCGGGACGCAATTTGAGTGATCCATCGTCATTAGGTGGCCCTGAACTTTTCAATTCACTATCAGTTTTTCGTCGCATTCGATAATCTAGACTCACAGCAGAACGGCCATAAGGTGCCCGAGTTAGCAATAGAAACATGGAGACAAGTCGGCTGCAGGACGATGTATTGAATCGGGACGCAATTTGAGTGATCCATCGTCATTAGGTGGCCCTGAACGTTACAATTCACTATCAGTTTTTCGTCGCATTCGATAATCTAGACTCACAGCAGAACGGCCATAAGGTGCCCGAGGCAGCAATAGACCCATGGAGACAAGTTTGTAGGATGACGATGTATTGAATCGCGACGCAATTTGAGTGTTCCATCGTCATTAGGAGGCGCTGAATGTTAGAATTAACTATCAGTTTTTCGTCCCATTCGATAATCTAGACTCACGGGAAAACGACCATAAGGTGCCCGAGGCAGCAATAGACCCATGGAGACAAGTTGGCTGGAGGACGATGTATTGAATCGGGACGCAATTTGAGTGATCCATCGTTTTTAGGTGGCCCTGAAAGTTACAATTCACTATCAGTTTTTCGACCGATTCGAAAATCTTTGACTCACAGCAGAACGGCCATAAGGTTCGCGATGCAGCAATAGACCCATGGAGACAAGTCGGCTGGAGGACGATGTATTGAATCGGGACGCAATTTGAGTGATCCATCGTTATTAGGTGGCCATGAATGTTACAATTCACTATCTGTTTTTCGTCCGATTCGAAAATCTTTGACTCACAGCAGAACGGCCATAAGGTGCCCGAGGCAGCAATAGACCCATGGAGACAAGTCTCCTGGAGGACGATGTATTGAATCGGGACGCAATTTGACTGATCCATCGTCATTAGGTGGCCCTGAACGTTACAATTCACTATCAGTTTACCGTCCGATTCGAAAATCTTTGACAAACAGCAGAACGCCCATAAGGTGCCCGAGGCAGCAATAGACCCATGGAGACAAGTCTGCTGGGAGACGATGTATTGAATCGGGACGCAATTAGAGTGATCCATCGTCATTAGGTGGCCCTGAACGTTACAATTCACTATCAGATCTTCGTCCTATTCGAAAGTCTTTGACCCACAGCAGAACGGCCATAAGGTGCCCGAGGCAGCAATAGACCCCTGGAGACAAGTCTGCTGGAGGACGATGTATTGAATCGGGACGCAATTAGAGTGATCCATCGTCATTAGGTGGCCCTGAAAGTTACAATTCACTATCAGTTTTTCGTCCGATTCGAAAATCTTTGACTCACAGCAGAACGGCCATAAGGTGCCCGAGGCAGCAATAGACCCCTGGAGACAAGTCTGCTGGAGGACGATGTATTGAATCGGGACGCAATTTGAATGATCCATCGTCATTAGGTGGCCCTAAACGTTACAATTCACTATCAGTTTTTCGTCCGATTCGATAATCTAGACTCACGGGAGAACGACCATAAGGTGCCCGAGGCAGCAATAGACCCATGGAGACAAGTCGGCTGGAGGACGATGTATTGAATCGGGACGCAATTTGAGTGATCCATTGTCATTAGGTGGCCCTGAATGTTACAATTCACTATCAGTTTTTCGTCCGATTCGAAAATCTTTGACTCACAGCCGAACGACCGTAAGGTGCCCGAGGCAGCAATAGACCCATGGAGACATGTCTGCAGGATGACGATGTATTGAATCGCGACGCAATTTGAGTGTTCCATCTTCATTAGGAGGCCCTGAATGTAAGAATTAACTATCAGTTTTTCGTCCCATTCGTTAATCTAGACTCACGGGAGAACGACCATAAGGTGCCCGAGGCAGCAATAGACCCTTGGAGACAAGTCGACTGGAGGACGATGTATTGAATCGGGACGCAGTTTGAGTGATCCATCGTCATTAGGTGGCCCTGAACGTAACAATTCACTATCAGTTTTTCGTCCGATTCGAAAATCTTTGACTCACAGCAGAACGGCCGTAAGTTGCCCGAGGCAGCAATTGACCCATGGAGACAAGTCGGCTGGAGGACGATGTATTGAATTGGGACGCAATTTGAGTGATCCATCGTCATTAGGTGGCCCTGAACGTTACAATTCACTATCAGTTTTTCGTCCGATTCGAAAATCTTTGACTCACAGCAGAACGGCCATAAGGTGCCCGAGGCAGCAATAGACCCATGGAGACAAGTCGGCTGGAGAACGATGTATTGAATCGGGACGCAATTTGAGTGATCCATCGTCATTAGGTGGCCCTGAACGTTATAATTCACTATCAGTTTTTCGTCGCATTCGATAATCTAGACACAGCAGAACGGCCAATAGGTGCCCGAGGCAGCAATAGACCCATGGAGTCAAGTCGGCTGGAGGACGATGTATTGAATCGGGACGCAATTTGAAATATCCATCGTCATTTGGTGGCCCTGAATGTTACAATTCACTATCAGTTTTTCGTCCGATTCGAAAATCTTTGACTCACAGCAGAACGGCCGTAAAGTGCCCGAGGCAGCAATAGACCCATGGAGACAAGTCGGCTGGAGGACGATGTATTGAATCGGGACGCAATTTGAGTGATCCATCGTCATTAGGTGGCCCTGAATGTTACAATTCACTATCAGTATTTCGTCCGATTCGAAAATCTTTGACTCACAGCAGAACGGCCATAATGTGCCCGAGGCAGCAATTGACCCATGGAGACTAGTCTGCTGGAGCACGAGGTATTGAATCGGGACGCAATTTGAGTGTTCCATCGTCATTAGGAGGCCCTGAACGTTACAATTCACTATCAGTTATTCGTCGGATTCGAAAATCTATGACTCACGGCAGAACGGCCATAAGGTGCCCGAGGCAGCAATAGACCCATGGAGACAAGTCGGCTGGAGGACGATGTATTGAATCGGGACGCAATTTGAGTGATCCATCGTCATTAGGTGGCCCTGAAAGTTACAATTCACTATCAGTTTTTCGACCGATTCGAAAATCTTTGACTCACAGCAGAACGGCCATAAGGTGCCCGAGGCAGCAATAGACCCATGGAGACAAGTTGGCTGGAGGACGATGTATTGAATCGGGACGCAATTTGAGTGATACATCGTCATTACGTGGCCCTGAACGTTACAATTCACTATCAGTTTTTCGTCCCATTGGATAATCTAGACTCACAGCAGAACGGCCATAAGGTGCCCGAGGCAGCAGTAGACCCATGGAGACAAGTCTGCAGGATGACAATGTATTGAATCGGGACGCAATTTGAGTGATCCATCGTCACTAGGTGGCCCTGAACGTAGCAATTCACTATCAGTTTTTCGTCCGATTCGATAATCTAGACTCAAAGCAGAACGGCCAATAGGTGCCCGATGTAGCAATAGACCCATGGAGTCAAGTCGGCTGGAAGACGATGTATTGAATCGGGACGCAATTTGAGTGATCCATCGTCATTAGGTGGCCCTGAATGTTACAATTCACTATCAGTTTTTCGTCCGATTCGAAAATCTTTGACTCACAGCAGAACGGCCGTAAGGTGCCCGAGGCAGCAATAGACCCATGGAGACAAGTCTGCAGGATGACGATGTATTGAATCGGGACGCAATTTGAGTGTTCCATCGTCATTAGCAGGCCCTGAATGATAGAATTAACTACCAGTTTTTCGTCCCATTCGATAATCTAGACTCACGGGAGAACGACCATAAGGTGCCCGAGGCAGCAATACACCCATGGAGACAAGTCGGCTGGAGGACGATGTATTGAATCGGGACGCAATTTGAGTGATCCATCGTCATTACGTGGCCCTGAACGTAACAATTCACTATCAGTTTTTCGTCCGATTCGAAAATCTTTGACTCACAGCAGAACGGCCGTAAGGTGCCCGAGGCAGCAATAGACCCATGGAGACAAGTCTGCTGGAGGACGATGTATTGAATCGGGACGCAATTTGAGTGATCCATCGTCATTAGGTGGCCCTGAACGTTATAATTCACTATCAGTTTTTCGTCCGATTCGAAAATCTTTGACTCACAGCAGAACGGCCATAAGGTGCCCGAGGCAGCAATAGACCCATGGAGTCAAGTCGGCTGGAGGACGATGTATTGAATCGGGACGCAATTTGAGTGATCCATCGTCATTAGGTGGCCCTGAATGTTACAATTCACTATCAGTTTTTCGTCCGATTCGAAAATCTTTGACTCACAGCAGAACGGCCATAAGGTGCCCGAGGCAGCAATAGACCCATGGAGACAAGTCGGCTGGAGAACGATGTATTGAATCGGGACGCAATTTGAGTGATCCATCGTCATTAGGTGGCCCTGAACGTTATAATTCACTATCAGTTTTTCGTCGCATTCGATAATCTAGACACAGCAGAACGGCCAATAGGTGCCCGAGGCAGCAATAGACCCATGGAGTCAAGTCGGCTGGAGGACGATGTATTGAATCGGGACGCAATTTGAGTGATCCATCGTCATTTGGTGGCCCTGAATGTTACTATTCACTATCAGTTTTTCGTCCGATTCGAAAATCTTTGACTCACAGCAGAACGGCCGTAAAGTGCCCGAGGCAGCAATAGACCCATGGAGACAAGTCGGCTGGAGGACGATGTATTGAATCGGGACGCAATTTGAGTGATCCATCGTCATTAGGTGGCCCTGAATGTTACAATTCACTATCAGTATTTCGTCCGATTCGAAAATCTTTGACTCACAGCAGAACGGCCATAATGTGCCCGAGGCAGCAATTGACCCATGGAGACTAGTCTGCTGGAGCACGAGGTATTGAATCGGGACGCAATTTGAGTGTTCCATCGTCATTAGGAGGCCCTGAACGTTACAATTCACTATCAGTTATTCGTCGGATTCGAAAATCTATGACTCACGGCAGAACGGCCATAAGGTGCCCGAGGCAGCAATAGACCCATGGAGACAAGTCGGCTGGAGGACGATGTATTGAATCGGGACGCAATTTGAGTGATCCATCGTCATTAGGTGGCCCTGAAAGTTACAATTCACTATCAGTTTTTCGACCGATTCGAAAATCTTTGACTCACAGCAGAACGGCCATAAGGTGCCCGAGGCAGCAATAGACCCATGGAGACAAGTTGGCTGGAGGACGATGTATTGAATCGGGACGCAATTTGAGTGATACATCGTCATTACGTGGCCCTGAACGTTACAATTCACTATCAGTTTTTCGTCCCATTGGATAATCTAGACTCACAGCAGAACGGCCATAAGGTGCCCGAGGCAGCAGTAGACCCATGGAGACAAGTCTGCAGGATGACAATGTATTGAATCGGGACGCAATTTGAGTGATCCATCGTCACTAGGTGGCCCTGAACGTAGCAATTCACTATCAGTTTTTCGTCCGATTCGATAATCTAGACTCAAAGCAGAACGGCCAATAGGTGCCCGATGTAGCAATAGACCCATGGAGTCAAGTCGGCTGGAAGACGATGTATTGAATCGGGACGCAATTTGAGTGATCCATCGTCATTAGGTGGCCCTGAATGTTACAATTCACTATCAGTTTTTCGTCCGATTCGAAAATCTTTGACTCACAGCAGAACGGCCGTAAGGTGCCCGAGGCAGCAATAGACCCATGGAGACAAGTCTGCAGGATGACGATGTATTGAATCGGGACGCAATTTGAGTGTTCCATCGTCATTAGCAGGCCCTGAATGATAGAATTAACTACCAGTTTTTCGTCCCATTCGATAATCTAGACTCACGGGAGAACGACCATAAGGTGCCCGAGGCAGCAATACACCCATGGAGACAAGTCGGCTGGAGGACGATGTATTGAATCGGGACGCAATTTGAGTGATCCATCGTCATTACGTGGCCCTGAACGTAACAATTCACTATCAGTTTTTCGTCCGATTCGAAAATCTTTGACTCACAGCAGAACGGCCATAATGTGCCCGAGGCAGCAATAGACCCATGGAGACTAGTCTGCTGCAGCACGAGGTATTGAATCGGGACGCAATTTGAGTGTTCCATCGTCATTAGGAGGCCCTGAACGTTACAATTCACTATCAGTTATTCGTCCGATTCGAAAATCTTTGACTCACAGCAGAACGGCCGTAAGGTGCCCGAGGCAGCAATAGACCCATGGAGACAAGTCTGCTGGAGGACGATGTATTGAATCGGGACGCAATTTGAGTGATCCATCGTCATTAGGTGGCCCTGAACGTTATAATTCACTATCAGTTTTTCGTCCGATTCGAAAATCTTTGACTCACAGCAGAACGGCCATAAGGTGCCCGAGGCAGCAATAGACCCATGGAGTCAAGTCGGCTGGAGGACGATGTATTGAATCGGGACGCAATTTGAGTGATCCATCGTCATTAGGTGGCCCTGAATGTTACAATTCACTATCAGTTTTTCGTCCGATTCGAAAATCTTTGACTCACAGCAGAACGGCCGTAAGGTGCCCGAGGCAGCAATAGACCCATGGAGACAAGTCTGCAGGATGACGATGTATTGAATCAGGACGCAATTTGAGTGTTCCATTGTCATTAGCAGGCCCTGAATGATAGAATTAACTACCAGTTTTTCGTCCCATTCGATAATCTAGACTCACGGGAGAACGACCATAAGGTGCCCGAGGCAGCAATAGACCCATGGAGACAAGTCGGCTGGAGGACGATGTATTGAATCGGGACGCAATTTGAGTGATCCATCGTCATTAGGTGGCCCTGAACGTTACAATTCACTATCAGTTTACGTCCCATTGGATAATCTAGACTCACAGCAGAACGGCCATAAGGTGCCCGAGGCAGCAATAGACCCATGGAGTCAAGTCGGCTGGAGGACGATGTATTGAATCGGGACGCAATTTGTGTGGTCCATCCTCATTAGGTGGCCCTGAATGTTACAATTCACTATCAGTTTTTCGTCCGATTCGAAAATCTTTGACTCGCAGCAGAACGGCCATAAGGTGCCCGAGGCAGCAATAGACCCATGGAGACAAGCCTGCTGGAGGACGATGTTATGAATCGGGACGCAATTTGAGTGATCCATCGTCATTAGGTGGCCCTGAACGTTACAATTCACTATCAGTTTTTCGTCCGATTCGAAAATCTTTGACTCACAGCAGAACGGCCATAAGGTGCCCGAGGCAGCAATAGACCCATGGAGTCAAGTCGGCTGGAGGACGATGTATTGAATCGGGACGCAATTTGAGTGATCCATCGTCATTAGGTGGCCCTGAATGTTACAATTCACTATCAGTTTTTCGTCCGATTCGAAAATCTTTGACTCACAGCAGAACGGCCATAAGGTGCCCGAGGCAGCAACAGACCCATGGAGACAAGTCTGCTGGAGGACGATGTATTGTATCGGGACGCAATTTGAGTGATCCATCGTCATTAGGTGGCCATGAATGTTACAATTCACTATCAGTTTTTCGTCGCATTCGATAATCTAGACTCACAGCAGAACGGCCATAATGTGCCCGAGGCAGCAATAGACCCATGGAGTCAAGTCGGCTGCAGGACGATGTATTGAATCGGGACGCAATTTGAGTGATCCATCGTCATTAGGTGTCCCTGACTGTTACAATTCACTATCAGTTTTTCGTCCGATTCGAAAATCTTTGACTCACAGCAGAACGGCCATAAGGTGCCCGAGGCAGCAATAGACCCATGGAGTCAAGTCGGCTGGAGGACGATGTATTGAATCGGGACGCAATTTGAGTGATCCATCGTCATTAGGTGGCCCTGAATGTAACAATTCACTATCAGTTTTTCGTCCGATTCGAAAATCTTTGACTCACAGCAGAACGGCCGTAAGGTGCCCGAGGCAGCAATAGACCCATGGAGACAAGTCGGCTGGAGGACGATGTATTGAGTCGGGACGCAATTTGAGTAATCCATCGTCATTAGGTGGCCCTGAACGTAACAATTCACTATCAGTATTTCGTCCGATTCGAAAATCTTTGACTCACATCAGAACGGCCATAATGTGCCCGAGGCAGCAATAGACCCATGGAGACTAGTCTGCTGGAGCACGAGGTATTGTATCGGGACGCAATTTGAGTGTTCCATCGTCATTAGGAGGCCCTGAACGTTACAATTCACTATCAGTTATTCGTCGGATTCGAAAATCTATGACTCACGGGAGAACGCCCATAAGGTGCCCGAGGCAGCAATAGACCCATGGAGACAAGTCGGCTGGAGGACGATGTATTGAATCGGGACGCAATTTGAGTGATCCATCGTCATTAGGTGGCCCTGAAAGTTACAATTCACTATCAGTTTTTCGACCGATTCGAAAATCTTTGACTCACAGCAGAACGGCCATAAGGTGCCCGAGGCAGCAATAGACCCATGGAGACAAGTTGGCTGGAGGACGATGTATTGAATCGGGACGCAATTTGAGTGATCCATCGTCATTACGTGGCCCTGAACGTTACAATTCACTATCAGTTTTTCGTCCCATTGGATAATCTAGACTCACAGCAGAACGGCCATAAGGTGCCCGAGGCAGCAGTAGACCCATGGAGACAAGTCTGCAGGATGACGATGTATTGAATCGGGACGCAATTTGAGTGATCCATCGTCACTAGGTGGCCCTGAACGTAGCAATTCACTATCAGTTTTTCGTCTGATTCGAAAATCTTTGACTCACAGCAGAACGGCCATTAGGTGCCCGATGCAGCAATAGACCCATGGAGACAAGTCGGCTGGAGGACGATGTATTGAATCGGGACGCAATTTGAGTGATCCATCATCATTAGGTGGCCATGAATGTTACAATTCACTATCAGTTTTTCGTCTGATTCGAAAATCTTTGACTCACAGCAGAACGGCCATAAGGTGCCCGAGGCAGCAATAGACCCATGGAGACAAGTCTGCTGGAGGACGATGTATTGAATCGGGACGCAATTTGAGTGATCCATCGTCATTAGGTGGACGTGAACGTCCAATTCACTATCACTTTTTCGTCGCATTCGATAATCTAGACTCAAAGCAGAACGGCCAATAGGTGCCCGAGGTAGCAATAGACCCATGGAGTCAAGTCGGCTGGAGGACGATGTATTGAATCGGGACGCAATTTGAGTGATCCATCGTCATTAGGTGGCCCTGAATGTTACAATTCACTATCAGTTTTTCGTCCGATTCGAAAATCTTTGACTCACAGCAGAACGGCCGTAAGGTGCCCGAGGCAGCAATAGACCCATGGAGACAAGTCTGCAGGATGACGATGTATTGAATCGGGACGCAATTTGAGTGTTCCATCGTCATTAGCAGGCCCTGAATAATAGAATTAACTACCAGTTTTTCGTCCCATTCGATAATCTAGACTCACGGGAGAACGACCATAAGGTGCCCGAGGCAGCAATAGACCCATGGAGACAAGTCTGCTGGAGGACGATGTATTGAATCGGAACGCAATTTGAGTGATCCATCGTCATTAGGTGGCCCTGAACGTTACAATTCACTATCAGTTTTCGTCCCATTGGATAATCTAGACTCACAGCAGAACGGCCATGAGGTGCCCGATGCAGCAATAGACCCATGGAGACATGTCGGCTGGAGGACGATGTATTGAATCGTGACGCAATTTGAGTGAATCATCGTCATTAGGTGGCCCTGAACGTTACAATTCACTATCAGTTCTTCGTCCGATTCGAAAATCTTTGACCCACAGCAGAACGGCCATAAGGTGCCCGAGGCAGCAATAGACCCATGGAGACAAGTCGGCTGGAGGACGATGTATTGAATCGGGACGCCATTTGAGTGATCCATCGTCATTAGGTGGCCCTGAAAGTTACAATTCACTATCAGTTTTTCGTCCGATTCGAAAATCTTTGACTCACAGCAGAACGGCCATAAGGTGCCCGAGGCAGCAACAGACCCATGGAGACAAGTCTGCTGGAGGACGATGTATTGAATCGGGACGGAATTTGAGTGATCCATCGTCATTAGGTGTCCCTGACTGTTACAATTCACTATCAGTTTTTCGTCCGATTCGAAAATCTTTGACTCACAGCAGAACGGCCATAAGGTGCCCGAGGCAGCAATAGACCCATGGAGACAAGTTGGCTGGAGGACGATGTATTGAATCGGGACGCAATTTGAGTGATCCATCGTCATTAGGTGGCCCTGAACGTTACAATTCACTATCTGTTTTTCGTCCGATTCGAAAATCTTTGACTCACAGCAGAACGGCCATAAGTGCCCGAGGCAGCAATATACCCATGGTGACAAGTCTGCTGGAGGACGATGTATTGAATCGGGACGCAATTTGAGTGATCCATCGTCATTAGGTGGCCCTGAACGTTACAATTCACTATCAGTTTACCGTCCGATTCGAAAATCTTTGACTCACAGCAGAACGGCCATATGGTGCACGAGCAGCAATAGACCCATGGAGACAAGTCTGCTGGAGGACGATGTATTGAATCGGGACGCAATTTGAGTGTTCCATCGTCATTAGGTGGCCCTGAACGTTTCAATTCACTATCAGTTTTTCGTCGCATTCGATAATCTAGACTCACAGCAGAACGGCCATAAGGTGCCCGACTCAGCAATAGACCCATGGAGTGAAGTAGGCTGGAGGACGATGTATCGAATCGGGACGCAATTTGAGTGATCCATCGTCATTAGGTGTCCCTGAATGTTACAATTCACTATCAGTTTTTCGTCCGATTAGAAAATCTTTGACTCACAGCAGAACGGCCATAAGGTGCCCGAGGCAGCAATAGACCCATGGAGACAAGTCTGCAGGATGACGATGTATTGAATCGGGACGCAATTTGAGTGATCCATCGTCATTAGGTGGCCCTGAACGTTACAATTCACTATCAGATCTTCGTCCGATTCGAAAATCTTTGACCCACTTCAGAACGGCCATAAGGTGCCCGATGCATCAATAGACCCATGGAGACAAGTCGGCTGGAGGACGATGTATTGAATCGGGACGCAATTTGAGTGATCCATCGTCATTAGGTGGCCATGAATGTTACAACTCAGTATCTGTTTTTCGTCCGATTCGAAAATCTTTGACTCACAGCAGAACGGCCATAAGGTGCCCGAGGCAGCAATAGACCCATGGAGACAAGTCTGCTGGAGGACGATGTATTGAATCGGGACGCAATTTGAGTGATCCATCGTCATTAGGTGGCCCTGAACGTTACAATTCACTATCAGTTATTCGTCCGATTTCGTCATTAGGTGGCCCTGAACGTTACAATTCACTATCAGTTTTACGTCGCATTCGATCATCTAGACTCAAAGCAGAACGGCCATAGGGTGCCCGAGGCAGCAATAGACCCATGGAGTCAAGTCGGCTGGAGGACGATGTATTGAATCGGGACGCAATTTGAGTGATCCATCGTCATTAGGTGGCCCTGAACGTTTCAATTCACTATCAGTTTTTCGTCGCATTCGATAATCTAGACTCACAGCAGAACGGCCATAAGGTGCCCGAGGCAGCAATAGACCCATGGAGTCAAGTCGGCTGCAGGACGATGTATTGAATCGCTACGCAATTTGAGTTATATATCGTCATTAGGTGGCCCTGAACGTTACAATTCACTATCAGTTTTTCGTCCGATTCGAAAATCTTTGACTCACAGCAGAACGGCCTTAAGGTGCCCGTGGCAGCGATAGACCCATGGAGACAAGTCTGCAGGATGACGATGTATTGAATCGCGACGCAATTTGAGTGTTCCATCGTCATTAGGAGGCCCTGAACGTTATAATTAACTATCAGTTTTTCGTCCGATTCGAAAATCTTTGACTCACAGCAGAACGGCCATAAAGTGCCCAAGGCCATGGAGACAAGTCTGCTGGAGGGCGATGTATTGAATCGGGACGCAATTTGAGTGATCCATCGTCATTAGGTGGCCCTGAACGTTACAATTCACTATCAGTTTTTCGTCGCATTCGATAAGCTAGACTCACAGCAGAACGGCCATAAGGTGCCCGAGGCAGCAATAGACCCATGGAGACAAGTTTGTAGGATGACGATGTATTGAATCGCGACGCAATTTGAGTGTTCCATCGTCATTAGGAGGCCCTGAGTGTTAGAATTCACTATCAGTTTTTCGTCCCATTCGATAATCTAGACTCACGGGAGAACGACCATAAGGTGCCCGAGGCAGCAATAGACCCATGGAGACAAGTCGGCTGGAGGACGATGTATTGAATCGGTACGCAATTTGAGTGATCCATCGTCATTAGGTGGCCCTGAAAGTTACAATTCACTATCAGTTTTTCGACCGATTCGAAAATCTTTGACTCACAGAAGAACGGCCATAAGGTTCCCGATGCAGCAATAGACCCATGGAGACAAGTCGGCTGGAGGACGATGTATTGAATCGGGACGCAATTTGAGTGATCCATCGTCATTAGGTGGCCATGAATGTTACAATTCACTATCTGTTTTTCGTCCGATTCGAAAATCTTTGACTCACAGCAGAACGGCCATAAGGTGCCCGAGGCAGCAATAGACCCATGGAGACAAGTCTGCTGGAGGACGATGTATTGAATCGGGACGCAATTTGGTGATCCATCGTCATTAGGTGTCCCTGAACGTTACAATTCACTATCAGCTTTTCGTCGCATTCGATAATCTAGACTCACAGCAGAATAGCCATAAGGTGCCCGAGGCAGCAATAGACCCATGGAGACAAGTCGGCTGGAGGACAATGTATTGAATCGGGACGCAGTTTGAGTGATCCATCGTCATTAGGTGGCCCTGAACTTTACAATTCACTATCAGTTTTTCGTCCTATTCGAAAATCTTTGACCCACAGCAGAACGGCCATAAGGTGCCCGAGGCAGCAATAGACCCATGAAGATAAGTCGGCTGGAGGACGATGTATTGAATCGGGACGCAATTTGAGTGATCCATCGTCATTAGGTGGCCCTGAACGTTACAATTCACTATCAGTTTTTCGTCGCATTCGATAAGCTAGACTCACAGCAGAACGGCCATAAGGTGCCCGAGGCAGCAATAGACCCATGGAGACAAGTTTGTAGGATGACGATGTATTGAATCGCGACGCAATTTGAGTGTTCCATCGTCATTAGGAGGCCCTGAATGTTAGAATTAACTATCAGTTTTTCGTCCCATTCGATAATCTAGACTCACGGGAGAACGACCATAAGGTGCCAGAGGCAGCAATAGACCCATGGAGACAAGTCGGCTGGAGGACGATGTATTGAATCGGTACGCAATTTGAGTGATCCATCGTCATTAGGTGGCCCTGAAAGTTACAATTCACTATCAGTTTTTCGACCGATTCGAAAATCTTTGACTCACAGAAGAACGGCCATAAGGTTCCCGATGCAGCAATAGACCCATGGAGACAAGTCGGCTGGAGGACGATGTATTGAATCGGGACGCAATTTGAGTGATGCATCGTCATTAGGTGGCCATGAATGTTACAATTCACTATCTGTTTTTCGTCCGATTCGAAAATCTTTGACTCACAGCAGAACGGCCATAAGGTGCCCGAGGCAGCAATAGACCCATGGACACAAGTCTGCTGGAGGACGATGTATTGAATCGGGACGCAATTTGGTGATCCATCGTCATTAGGTGTCCCTGAACGTTACAATTCACTATCAGCTTTTCGTCGCATTCGATAATCTAGACTCACAGCAGAATGGCCATAAGGTGCCCGAGGCAGCAATAGACGCATGGAGACAAGTCGGCTGGAGGACGATGTATTGAATCGGGACGCAGTTTGAGTGATCCATCGTCAGTAGGTGGCCCTGAACTTTACAATTCACTATCAGTTTTTCGTCCGATTCGAAAATCTTTGACTCACAGCAGAACGCCCATAAGGTGCCCGAGGCAGCAATAGACCCATGGAGACAAGTCTGCTGCGAGACGATGTATTGAATCGGGACGCAATTAGAGTGATCCATCGTCATTAGGTGGCCCTGAACGTTACAATTCACTATCAGATCTTCGTCCTATTCGAAAATCTTTGACCCACAGCAGAACGGCCATAAGGTGCCCGAGGCAGCAATAGACCCATGGAGATAGGTCGGCTGGAGGACGATGTATTGAATCGGGACGTAATTTGAGTGATCCATCGTCATTAGGTGGCCCTGAAAGTTACAATTCACTATCAGTTTTTCGTCCGATTCGAAAATCTTTGACTCACAGCAGAACGGCCATAATGTGCCCGAGGCAGCAATAGACCCATGGAGACTAGTCTGCTGGAGCACGAGGTATTGAATCGGGACGCAATTTGAGTGTTCCATCGTCATTAGGAGGCCCTGAACGTTACAATTCACTATCAGTTTTTCGTCCGATTCGAAAATCTTTGACTCACAGCAGAACGGCCATAAGGTGCCCGATGCAGCAATAGACCCATGGAGACAAGTCGGCTGGAGGACGATGTATTGAATCGGGACGCAATTTGAGTGATCCATCGTCATTAGGTGGCTATGAATGTTACAATTCACTATCTGTTTTTCGTCCGATTCGAAAATCTTCGACTCACAGCAGAACGGCCATAAGGTGCCCGAGGCAGCAATAGACCCATGGAGACAAATCTGCTGGAGGACGATGTATTGAATCGGGACGCAATTTGAGTGATCCATCGTCATTAGGTGGCCCTGAACGTTACAATTCACTATCAGTTTTTCGTCCGATTCGATAATCTAGACTCACGGGAGAACGACCATAAGGTGCCCGAGGCAGCAATAGACCCATGGAGACAAGTCGGCTGGAGGACGATGTATTGAATCGGGACGCAATTTGAGTGATCCATCGTCATTAGGTGGCCCTGAACGTTACAATTCACTATCAGTTTTTCGTCCGATTCGAAAATCTTTGACTCACAGCAGAACGGCCGTAAGGTGCCCGAGGCAGCAATAGACCCATGGAGACATGTCTGCAGGATGACGATGTATTGAATCGCGACGCAATTTGAGTGTTCCATCTTCATTAGGAGGCCCTGAATGTAAGAATTAACTATCAGTTTTTCGTCCCATTCGTTAATCTAGACTCACGGGAGAACGACCATAAGGTGCCCGAGGCAGCAATAGACCCATGGAGACAAGTCGGCTGGAGGACGATGTATTGAATCGGGAAGCAGTTTGAGTGATCCATCGTCATTAGGTGGCCCAGAACGTAAAAATTCACTATCAGTTTTTCGTCCGATTCGAAAATCTTTGACTTACAGCAGAACGGCCATAAGGTGCCCGATGCAGCAATAGACCCATGGAGACATGTCGGCTGGAGGACGATGTATTGAATCGGGACGCAATTTGAGTGATCCATCGTCATTAGGTGGCCATGAATGTTACAATTCACTATCTGTTTTTCGTCCGATTCGAAAATCTTTGACTCACAGCAGAACGGCCATAAGGTGCCCGAGGCAGCAATTGACCCGTGGAGACAAGTCTGCTGGAGGTCGATGTATTGAATTGGGACGCAATTTGAGTGATCCATCGTCATTAGGTGGCCCTGAACGTTACAATTCACTATCAGTTTTTCGTCCGATTCGAAAATCTTTGACTCACAGCAGAACGGCCATAAGGTGCCCGAGGCAGCAATAGACCCATGGAGTCAAGTCGGCTGGAGGACGATTTATTGAATCGGGACGCAATTTGAGTGATCCATCGTCATTAGGTGGCCCTGAACGTTATAATTCACTATCAGTTTTTCGTCGCATTCGATAATCTAGACTCACAGCAGAACGGCCAATAGGTGCCCGAGGCAGCAATAGACCCATGGAGTCAAGTCGGCTGGAGGACGATGTATTGAATCGGGACGCAATTTGTGTGGTCCATCCTCATTAGGTGGCCCTGAATGTTACAATTCACTATCAGTTTTTCGTCCGATTCGAAAATCTTTGACTCACAGCAGAACGGCCATAAGGTGCCCGAGGCAGCAATAGACCCATGGAGACAAGCCTGCTGGAGGACGATGTATTGAATCGGGACCCAATTTGAGTGATCCATCGTCATTAGGTGGCCCTGAACGTTACAATTCACTATTAGTTCTTCGTCCGATTCGATAATCTTTGAGTCACAGCAGAACGGCCATAAGGTGCCCGAGGCAGCAATAGACCCGTGGAGACAAGTCGGCTGGAGGACGATGTATTGAATCGGGATTCAATTTGAGTGATCCATCGTCATTAGGTGGCCCTGAAAGTTACAATTCACTATCAGTTTTTCGTCCGATTCGAAAATCTTTGACTCACAGCAGAACGGCCATAAGGTGCCCGAGGCAGCAACAGACCCATGGAGACAAGTCTGCTGGAGGACGATGTATTGAATCGGGACGCAATTTGAGTGATCCATCGTCATTAGGTGGCCCTGAATGTTACAATTCACTATCAGTTTTTCGTCGCATTCGATAATCTAGACTCACACCAGAAGGGCCATACTGTGCCCGAGGCAGCAATAGACCCATGGAGTCAAGTCGGCTGCAGGACGATGTATTGAATCGGGACGCAATTTGAGTGATCCATCGTCATTAGGTGGCCCTGAACGTTACAATTCACTATCAGTTTTTCGTCCGATTGGAAAATCTTTCACTCACAGCAGAACGGCCATATGGTGCCCGAGGCAGCAATAGACCCATGGAAACAAGTCTGCTGGAGGACGATGTATTGAATCGCGACGCAATTTAAGTGATCCATCGTCATTAGGTGGCCCGGAACGTTACAATTCACTATCAGTTATTCGTCCGATTTCGTCATTAGGTGGCCCTGAACAATACAATTCACTATCAGTTTTTCGTCGCATTCGATAATCTAGACTCCCAGCAGAACGGCCAATAGGTGCCCGAGGCAGCAATAGACCCATGGAGTCAAGTCGGCTGGAGGACGATGTATTGAATCGGGACGCAATTTGAGTGATCCATCGTCATTAGGTGGCCCTGAACGTTACAATTCACTATTAGTTCTTCGTCCGATTCGATAATCTTTGAGTCACAGCAGAACGGCCATAAGGTGCCCGAGGCAGCAATAGACCCGTGGAGACAAGTCGGCTGGAGGACGATGTATTGAATCGGGACGCAATTTGAGTGATCCATCGTCATTAGGTGGCCCTGAAAGTTACAATTCACTATCAGTTTTTCGTCCGATTCGAAAATCTTTGACTCACAGCAGAACGGCCATAAGGTGCCCGAGGCAGCAACAGACCCATGGAGACAAGTCTGCTGGAGGACGATGTATTGAATCGGGACGCAATTTGAGTGATCCATCGTCATTAGGTGGCCCTGAATGTTACAATTCACAATCAGTTTTTCGTCGCATTCGATAATCTAGACTCACACCAGAACGGCCATAATGTGCCCGAGGCAGCAATAGACCCATGGAGTCAAGTCGGCTGCAGGACGATGTATTGAATCGGGACGCAATTTGAGTGATCCATCGTCATTAGGTGGCCCTGAACGTTACAATTCACTATCAGTTTTTCGTCCGATTGGAAAATCTTTCACTCACAGCAGAACGGCCATATGGTGCCCGAGGCAACAATAGACCCATGGAAACAAGTCTGCTGGAGGACGATGTATTGAATCGCGACGCAATTTTAGTGATCCATCGTCATTAGGTGGCCCGGAACGTTACAATTCACTATCAGTTATTCGTCCGATTTCGTCATTAGGTGGCCCTGAACGTTACAATTCACTATCAGTTTTACGTCGCAATCGATAATCTAGACTCACAGCAGAACGGCCATAAGGTGCCCGACTCAGCAATAGACCCATGGAGTGAAGTAGGCTGGAGTACGATGTATTGAATCGGGACGCAATTTGAGTGATCCATCGTCATTAGGTGGCCCTGAACGTTACAATTCACTATCAGTTTACCGTCCGATTCGAAAATCTTTGACTCACAGCAGAACGGCCATATGGTGCACGAGCAGCAATAGACCCATGGAGACAAGTCTGCTGGAGGACGATGTATTGAATCGGGACGCAATTTGAGTGATCCATCGTCATTAGGTGGCCCTGAACGTTACAATTCACTATCAGTTTTTCGTCGCATTCGATAATCTAGACTCACAGCAGAACGGCCAATAGGTGCCCGAGGCAGTAATAGACCCATGGAGTCAAGTCGGCTGGAGGACGATGTATTGAATCGGGACGCAATTTGAGTGATCCATCGTCATTAGGTGGCCCTGAACGTAACAATTCACTATCAGTTTTTCGTCCGATTCGAAAATCTTTGACTCACAGCAGAACGGCCATAATGTGCCCGAGGCAGCAATAGACCCATGAAGACTAGTCTGCTGGAGCACGAGGTATTGAATCGGGAAGCAATTTGAGTGTTCCATCGTCATTAGGAGGCCCTGAACGTTACAATTCACTATCAGTTATTCGTCGGATTCGAAAATCTATGACTCACGGCAGAACGGCCATAAGGTGCCCGAGGCAGCAATAGACCCATGGAGACAAGTTGGCTGGAGGACGATGTATTGAATCGGGACGCAATTTGAGTGATCCATCGTCATTATGTGGCCCTCAACGTTACAATTCACTATCAGTTTTTCGTCCCATTGGATAATCTAGACTCACAGCAGAACGGCCATAAGGTGCCCGAGGCAGCAATAGACACATGGAGTCAAGTCGGCTGGAGGACAATGTATTGAATCGGGACGCAATTTGTGTGGTCCATCCTCATTAGGTGGCCCTGAATGTTACAATTCACTATCAGTTTTTCGTCCGATTCGAAAATCACAGCAGAACGGCCGTAAGGTGCCCGAGGCAGCAGTAGACCCATGGAGACAAGTCTGCAGGATGACGATGTATTGAATCGCGACGCAATTTGAGTGTTCCATCGTCATTAGGAGGCCCTGAATTTAAGAATTAACTATCAGTTTTTCGTCCCATTCGATAATCTAGACTCACGGGAGAGCGACCATAAGGTGCCCGAGGCAGCAATAGACCCATGGAGACAAGTCGGCTGGAGGACGATGTATTGAATCGGGACGCAATTTGAGTGATCCATCGTCATTAGGTGGCCCTGAACGTAACAATTCACTATCAGTTTTTCGTCCGATTCGAAAATCTTTGACTCACAGCAGAACGGCCATAAGGTGCCCGAGGCAGCAATAGACCCATGGAGACAAGTCTGCTGGAGGACGATTTATTGAATCGGAACGCAATTTGAGTGATCCATCGTCATTAGGTGGCCCTGAACGTTAATATTCACTATCAGTTTTTCGTCCCATTGGATAATCTAGACTCACAGCAGAACGGCCATAAGGTGCCCGAGGCAGCAATAGACCCATGGAGTCAAGTCGGCTGGAGGACGATGTATTGAATCGGGACGCAATTTGTGTGGTCCATCCTCATTAGGTGGCCCTGAATGTTACAATTCACTATCAGTTTTTCGTCCGATTCGAAAATCTTTGACTCACAGCAGAACGGCCATAAGGTGCCCGAGGCAGCAATAGACCCATGGAGACAAGCCTGCTGGAGGACGATGTATTGAATCGGGACCCAATTTGAGTGATCCATCGTCATTAGGTGGCCCTGAACGTTACAATTCACTATTAGTTCTTCGTCCGATTCGATAATCTTTGAGTCACAGCAGAACGGCCATAAGGTGCCCGAGGCAGCAATAGACCCGTGGAGACAAGTCGGCTGGAGGACGATGTATTGAATCGGGACGCAATTTGAGTGATCCATCGTCATTAGGTGGCCCTGAAAGTTACAATTCACTATCAGTTTTTCGTCCGATTCCAAAATCTATGACTCACAGCAGAACGGCCATAAGGTGCCCGAGGCAGCAACAGACCCATGGAGACAAGTCTGCTGGAGGACGATGTATTGAATCGGGACGCAATTTGAGTGATCCATCGTCATTAGGTGGCCCTGAATATTACAATTCACTATCAGTTTTTCGTCGCATTCGATAATCTATACTCACACCAGAACGGCCATAATGTGCCCGAGGCAGCAATAGACCCATGGAGTCAAGTCGGCTGCAGGACGATGTATTGTATCGGGACGCAATTTGAGTGATCCATCGTCATTAGGTGGCCCTGAACGTTACAATTCACTATCAGTTTTTCGTCCGATTGGAAAATCTTTCACTCACAGCAGAACGGCCATAAGGTGCCCGAGGCAGCAATAGACCCATGGAAACAAGTCTGCTGGTGGACGATGTATTGAATCGCGACGCAATTTGAGTGATCCATCGTCATTAGGTGGCCCGGAACGTTACAATTCACTATCAGTTATTCGTCGGATTTCGTCATTAGGTGGCCCTGAACGTTACAATTCACTATCAGTTTTACGTCGCATTCGATAATATAGACTCACAGCAGAACGGCCATAAGGTGCCCGACTCAGCAATAGACCCATGGAGTGAAGTAGGCTGGAGGACGATGTATTGAATCGGGACGCAATTTGAGTGATCCATCGTCATTAGGTGGCCCTGAACGTTACAATTCACTATCTGTTTTTCGTCCGATTCCAAAATCTTTGACTCACAGCAGAACGGCCATAAGGTGCCCGAGGCAGCAATATACCCATGGTGACAAGTCTGCTGGAGGACGATGTATTGAATCGGGACGCAATTTGAGTGATCCATCGTCATTAGGTGGCCCTGAACGTTACAATTCACTATCAGTTTACCGTCCGATTCGAAAATCTTTGACTCACAGCAGAACGGCCATATGGTGCACGAGCAGCAATAGACCCATGGAGACAAGTCTGCTGGAGGACGATGTATTGAATCGGGACGCAATTTGAGTGATCCATCGTCATTAGGTGGCCCTGAACGTTACAATTCACTATCAGTTTTTCGTCGCATTCGATAATCTAGATTCACAGCAGAACGGCCATAAGGTGCCCGACTCAGCAATAGACCCATGGAGTGAAGTAGGCTGGAGGACGATGTATTGAATCGGGACGCAATTTGAGTGATCCATCGTCATTAGGTGTCCGTGAATGTTACAATTCACTATCAGTTTTTCGTCCGATTCGAAAATATTTGACTCACAGCAGAACGGCCATAAGGTGCCCGAGGCAGCAATAGACCCATGGAGACAAGTCTGCAGGATGACGATGTATTGAATCGCGACGCAATTTGAGTGATCCATCGTCATTAGGTGGCCCTGAATGTTACAATTCACTATCAGTTTTTTGTCCGATTCGAAAATCTTTGACTCACAGCAGGACGGCCATAATGTGCCCGAGGCAGCAATAGACCCATGGAGACAAGTCTGCTGGGAGACGATGTATTGAATCGGGACGCAATTTGAGTGATCCATCGTCATTAGGTGGCCCTGAACGGTACAATTCACTATCAGATCTTCGTCCGATTCGAAAATCTTTGACCCACAGCAGAACGGCCATAAGGTGCCCGAGGCAGCAATAGACCCATGGAGACAAGTCGGCTGGAGGACGGTGTATTGAATCGGGACGCAAAATGAGTGATCCATCGTCATTAAGTGGCCCTGAAAGTTACAATTCACTATCAGTTTTTCGTCCGATTCGAAAATTTTTGACTCACAGCAGAACGGCCATAAGGTGCCCGATGCAGCAATAGACCCATGGAGACTAGTCGGCTGGAGGACGATGTATTGAATCGGGACGCAATTTGAGTGATCCATCGTCATTAGGTGGCCATGTATGTTACAATTCAGTATCTGTTTTTCGTCCGATTCGAAAATTTTTGACTCACAGCAGAACGGCCATAAGGTGCCCTAGGCAGCAATAGATCCATGGACTCAAGTCGGCTGGAGGACGATGTATTGAATCGGGACGCAATTTGAGTGATCCATCGTCATTAGGTGGCCCTGAACGTTACAATTCACTATCAGTTTTTCGTCCGATTCGAAAATCTTTGACTCACAGCAGAACGGCCATAAGGTGCCCGAGGCAGCAATAGACCCATGGAGACAAGTCTGCTGGAGGACGATGTATTGAATCGGGACGCAATTTGAGTGATCCATCGTCATTAGGTGGCCCTGAACGTTACAATTCACTATCAGTTTTTCGTCGCATTCGATAATCTAGACTCACAGCAGAACGGCCATAAGGTGCCCGACTTAGCAATAGACCCATGGAGACAAGTCGGCTGGAAGACGATGTATTGAATAGGAACGCAATTTGAGTGACCCATCGTCATTAGGTGGCCATGAATCTTACAATTCACTATCTGTTTTTCGTCCGATTCGAAAATCTTTGACTCACAGCAGAACGGCCATAAGGTGCCCGAGGCAGCAATTGACCCATGGAGACAAGTCTGCTGGAGGACGATGTATTGAATTGGGACGCAATTTGAGTGATCCATCGTCATTAGGTGGCCCTGAACGTTACAATTCACTATCAGTTTTTCGTCCGATTCGAAAATCTTTGACTCACAGCAGAACGGCCATAAGGTGCCCGAGGCAGCAATAGACCCATGGAGTCAAGTCGGCTGGAGGACGATTTATTGAATCGGGACGCAATTTGAGTGATCCATCGTCATTAGGTGGCCCTGAACGTTATAATTCACTATGAGTTTTTCGTCGCATTCGATAATCTAGACTCACAGCAGAACGGCCAATAGGTGCCCGAGGCAGCAATAGACCCATGGAGTCAAGTCGGCTGGAGGACGATGTATTGAATCGGGACGCAATTTGAGTGATCCATCGTCATTAGGTGGCCCTGAACGTAACAATTCACTATCAGTTTTTCGTCCGATTCAAAAATCTTTGACTCACAGCAGAACGGCCATGAGGTGCCCGAGGCAGCAATAGACCCATGGAGACAAGTCGGCTGGAGGACGATGTATTGAATCGGGACGCAAAATGAGTGTTCCATCGTCATTAAGTGGCCCTGAAAGTTACAATTCACTATCAGTTTTTCGTCCGATTCGAAAATCTTTGACTCACAGCAGAAGGGCCATAAGGTGCCCGATGCAGCAATAGACCCATGGAGACTAGTCGGCTGGAGGACGATGTATTGAATCGGGACGCAATTTGAGTGATCCATCGTCATTAAGTGGCCATGAATGTTACAATTCAGTATCTGTTTTTCGTCCGATTCGAAAATCTTTGACTCACAGCAGAACGGCCATAAGGTGCCCGAGGCAGCAATAGACCCATGGAGACAAGTCGGCTGGAGGACGATGTATTGAATCGGGACGAAATTTGAGTGATCCATCGTCATTAGGTGGCCCTGAACGTTACAATTCACTATCAGTTTTTCGTCGCATTCGATAATCTAGACTCACAGCAGAACGGCCATAAGGTGCCCGACTCAGCAATAGACCCATGGAGACAAGTCGGCTGGAGGACGATGTATTGACTCGGGACGCAATTTGAGTGATCCATCGTCATTAGGTGGCCATGAATCTTACAATTCACTATCTGTTTTTCGTCCCATTCGAAAATCTTTGACTCACAGCAGAACGGCCATAAGGTGCCCGAGGCAGCAATAGACCCATGGAGACAAGTCTGCTGGAGGACGATTTATTGAATCGGAACGCAATTTGAGTGATCCATCGTCATTAGGTGGCCCTGAACGTTACAATTCACTATCAGTTTTTCGTCCCATTGGATAATCTAGACTCACAGCAGAACGGCCATAAGGTGCCCGAGGCAGCAATAGACCCATGGAGTCAAGTCGGCAGGAGGACGATGTATTGAATCGGGACGCAATTTGTGTGGTCCATCCTCATTAGGTGGCCCTGAATGTTACAATTCACTATCAGTTTTTCGTCCGATTCGAAAATCTTTGACTCACAGCACAACGGCCATAAGGTGCCCGAGGCAGCAATAGACCCATGGAGACAAGCCTGCTGGAGGACGATGTATTGAATCGGGACCCAATTTGAGTGATCCATCGTCATTAGGTGGCCCTGAACGTTACAATTCACTATCAGTTTTTCGTCCGATTCGAAAATCTTTGACTCACAGCAGAACGGCCATAAGGTGCCCCGAGGCAGCAATAGACCCATGGAGACAAGTCAGCTGGAGGACGATGTATTGAATCGTGACGCAATTTGAGTGAATCATCGTCATTAGGTGGCCCTGAATGTTACAATTCACTATCAGTTCTTCGTCCGATTCGATAATCTTTGAGTCACAGCAGAACGGCCATAAGGTGCCCGAGGCAGCAATAGACCCATGGAAACAAGTCTGCTGGAGGACGATGTATTGAATCGCGACGCAATTTGAGTGATCCATCGTCATTAGGTGGCCCTGAACGTTACAATTCACTATCAGATATTCGTCCGATTTCGTCATTAGGTGGCCCTGAACGTTACAATTCACCATCAGTTTACCGTCCGATTCGAAAATCTTTGACTCACAGCAGAACGGCCATATGGTGCACGAGCAGCAATAGACCCATGGAGACAAGTCTGCTGGAGGACGATGTATTGAATCGGGACGCAATTTGAGTGATCCATCGTCATTAGGTGGCCCTGAACGTTACAATTCACTATCAGTTTTTCGTCGCATTCGATAATCTAGACTCACAGCAGAACGGCCATAAGGTGCCCGACTCAGCAATAGACCCATGGAGTGAAGTAGGCTGGAGGACGATGTATTGAATCGGGACGCAATTTGAGTGATCCATCGTCATTAGGTGTCCCTGAATGTTACAATTCACTATCAGTTTTTCGTCCGATTCGAAAATATTTGACTCACAGCAGAACGGCCATAAGGTGCCCGAGGCAGCAATAGACCCATGGAGACACGTCTGCAGGATGACAATGTATTGAATCGCGACGCAATTTGAGTGATCCATCGTCATTAGGTGGCCCTGAATGTTACAATTCAGTATCTGCTTTTCGTCCGATTCGAAAATCTTTGACTCACAGCAGAACGGCCATTAGGTGGCCGAGGCAGCAATAGATCCATGCAGACAAGTCGGCTGGAGGACGATGTATTGAATCGGGACGCAATTTGAGTGATCCATCGTCATTAGGTGGCCCTGAACGTTACAATTCACTATCAGTTTTTCGTCCGATTCGAAAATCTTTGACTCACAGCAGAACGGCCATAAGGTGCCCGAGGCAGCAATAGACCCATGGAGACAAGTCTGCTGGAGGACGATGTATTGAATCGGAACGAAATTTGAGTGATCCATCGTCATTAGGTGGCCCTGAACGTTACAATTCACTATCAGTTTTTCGTCGCATTCGATAATCTAGACTCACAGCAGAACGGCCATAAGGTGCCCGACTCAGCAATAGACCCGTGGAGACAAGTCGGCTGGAGGACGATGTATTGAATCGGGACGCAATTTCAGTGATCCATCGTCATTAGGTGGCCATGAATCTTACAATTCACTATCTGTTTTTCGTCCCATTCGAAAATCTTTGACTCACAGCAGAACGGCGATAAGGTGCCCGAGGCAGCAATAGACCCATGGAGACAAGTCTGCTGGAGGACGATGTATTGAATCGGGACGCAATTTGAGTGATCCATCGTCATTAGGTGGCCCTGAAAGTTACAATTCACTATCAGTTTTTCGTCCGATTCGAAAATATTTGACTCACAGCAGAACGGCTATAAGGTGCCCGATGCAGCAATAGACCCATGGAGACAAGTCGGCTGGATGACGATATATTGAATCGGGACGCAATTTGAGTGATCCATCGTCATTAGGTGGCCCTGAATGTTACAATTCACTATCAGTTCTTCGTCCGATTCGATAATCTTTGAGTCACAGCACAACGGCCATAAAGTGCCCGAGGCAGCAATAGACCCGTGGAGACAAGTAGGCTGGAGGACGATGTATTGAATCGGGACTCAATTTGAGTGATCCACCGTCATTAGGTGGCCCTGAAAGTTACAATTCACTATCAGTTTTTCGTCCGATTCGAAAATCTTTGACTCACAGCAGAACGGCCATAAGGTGCCCGAGGCAGCAACAGACCCATGGAGACAAGTCTGCTGGAGGACGATGTATTGAATCGGGACGCAATTTGAGTGATCCATCGTCATTAGGTGGCCCTGAATGTTACAATTCACTATCAGTTTTTCGTCGCATTCGATAATCTAGACTCACAGCAGAACGGCCATAATGTGCCCGAGGCAGCAATAGACCCATCGAGTCAAGTCGGCTGCAGGACGATGTATTGAATCGGGACGCAATTTGAGTGATCCATCGTCATTAGGTGGCCCTGAACGTTACAATTCACTATCAGTTTTTCGTCCGATTGGAAAATCTTTCACTCACAGCAGAACGGCCATAAGGTGCCCGGGCAGCAATAGACCCATGGAAACAAGTCTGCTGGAGGACGATGTATTGAATCGCGACGCAATTTGAGTGATCCATCGTCATTAGGTGGCCCTGAACGTTACAATTCACTATCAGTTATTCGTCCGATTTCGTCATTATGTGGCCCTGAACGTTACGATTCACTATCAGTTTTACGTCGCATTCGATAATCTAGACTCACAGCAGAACGGCCATAAGGTGCCCGACTCAGCAATAGACCCATGGAGTGAAGTAGGCTGGAGGACGATGTATTGAATCGGGACGCAATTTGAGTGATCCATCGTCATTAGGTGGCCCTGAACGTTACAATTCACTATCTGTTTTTCGTCCGATTCGAAAATCTTTGACTCACAGCAGAACGGCCATAAGGTGCCCGAGGCAGCAATATACCCATGGTGACAAGTCTGCTGGAGGACGATGTATTGAATCGGGACCCAATTTGAGTGATCCATCGTCATTAGGTGGCCCTGAACGTTACAATTCACCATCAGTTTACCGTCCGATTCGAAAATCTTTGACTCACAGCAGAACGGCCATATGGTGCACGAGCAGCAATAGACCCATGGAGACAAGTCGGCTGGAGGACGATGTATTGAATCGGGACGCAATTTGAGTGATCCATCGTCATTAGGTGGCCCTGAACGTTACAATTCACTATCAGTTTTTCGTCGCATTCGATAATCTAGACTCACAGCAGAACGGCCATAAGGTGCCCGACTCAGCAATAGACCCATGGAGTGAAGTAGGCTGGAGGACGATGTATTGAATGGGGACGCAATTTGAGTGATCCATCGTCATTAGGTGGCCATGAATGTTACAATTCAGTATCTGCTTTTCGTCCGATTCGAAAATCTTTGACTCACAGCAGAAAGGCCATAATGTGCCCGAGGCAGCAATAGACCCATGGAGACAAGTCTGCTGTGAGACGATGTATTGAATCGGGACGCAATTTGACTGATCCATCGTCATTAGGTGGCCCTGATCGTTACAATTCACTATCAGATCTTCGTCCGATTCGAAAATCTTTGACCCACAGCAGAACGGCCATAAGGTGCCCGAGGCAGCAATAGACCCATGGAGACAAGTCGGCTGGAGGACGATGTATTGAATCGGGACGCAAAATGAGTGATCCATCGTCATTAAGTGGCCCTGAAAGTTACAATTCACTATCAGTTTTTCGTCCGATTCGAAAATCTTTGACTCACAGCAGAACGGCCATAAGGTGCCCGATGCAGCAATAGACCGATGGAGTCTAGTCGGCTGGTGGACGATGTATTGAATCGGGACGCAATTTGAGTGATCCATCGTCATTAGGTGGCCATGAATGTTACAATTCAGTATCTGCTTTTCGTCCGATTCGAAAATCTTTGACTCACAGCAGAACGGCCATAAGGTGCCCGAGGCAGCAATAGATCCATGCAGACAAGTCGGCTGGAGGACGATGTATCGAATCGGGACGCAATTTGAGTGATCCATCGTCATTAGGTGGCCCTGAACGTTACAATTCACTATCAGTTTTTCGTCCGATTCGAAAATCTTTGACTCACAGCAGAACGGCCATAAGGTGCCCGAGGCAGCAATAGACCCATGGAGACAAGTCTGCTGGAGGACGATGTATTGAATCGGGACGAAATTTGAGTGCTCCATCGTCATTAGGTGGCCCTGAACGTTACAATTCACTATCAGTTTTTCGTCGCATTCGATAATCTAGACTCACAGCAGAACGGCCATAAGGTGCCCGACTCAGCAATAGACCCATGGAGACAAGTCGGCTGGAGGACGATGTATTGAATCGGGACGCAATTTGAGTGATCCATCGTCATTAGGTGGCCATGAATCTTACAATTCACTATCTGTTTTTCGTCCCATTCGAAAATCTTTGACTCACAGCAGAACGGCCATAAGGTGCCCGAGGCAGCAATAGACCCATGGAGACAAGTCTGCTGGAGGACGATGTATTGAATCGGGACGCAATTTGAGTGATCCATCGTCATTAGGTGGCCCTGAAAGTTACAATTCACTATCAGTTTTTCGTCCCATTGGATAATCTAGACTCACAGCAGAACGGCCATAAGGTGCCCGAGGCAGCAATAGACCCATGGAGTCAAGTCGGCAGGAGGACGATGTATTGAATCGGGACGCAATTTGTGTGGTCCATCCTCATTAGGTGGCCCTGAATGTTACAATTCACTATCAGTTTTTCGTCCGATTCGAAAATCTTTGACTCACAGCACAACGGCCATAAGGTGCCCGAGGCAGCAATAGACCCATGGAGACAAGCCTGCTGGAGGACGATGTATTGAATCGGGACCCAATTTGAGTGATCCATCGTCATTAGGTGGCCCTGAACGTTACAATTCACTATCAGTTTTTCGTCCGATTCGAAAATCTTTGACTCACAGCAGAACGGCCATAAGGTGCCCCGAGGCAGCAATAGACCCATGGAGACAAGTCAGCTGGAGGACGATGTATTGAATCGTGACGCAATTTGAGTGAATCATCGTCATTAGGTGGCCCTGAATGTTACAATTCACTATCAGTTCTTCGTCCGATTCGATAATCTTTGAGTCACAGCAGAACGGCCATAAGGTGCCCGAGGCAGCAATAGACCCATGGAAACAAGTCTGCTGGAGGACGATGTATTGAATCGCGACGCAATTTGAGTGATCCATCGTCATTAGGTGGCCCTGAACGTTACAATTCACTATCAGATATTCGTCCGATTTCGTCATTAGGTGGCCCTGAACGTTACAATTCACCATCAGTTTACCGTCCGATTCGAAAATCTTTGACTCACAGCAGAACGGCCATATGGTGCACGAGCAGCAATAGACCCATGGAGACAAGTCTGCTGGAGGACGATGTATTGAATCGGAACGAAATTTGAGTGATCCATCGTCATTAGGTGGCCCTGAACGTTACAATTCACTATCAGTTTTTCGTCGCATTCGATAATCTAGACTCACAGCAGAACGGCCATAAGGTGCCCGACTCAGCAATAGACCCATGGAGTGAAGTAGGCTGGAGGACGATGTATTGAATCGGGACGCAATTTGAGTGATCCATCGTCATTAGGTGTCCCTGAATGTTACAATTCACTATCAGTTTTTCGTCCGATTCGAAAATATTTGACTCACAGCAGAACGGCCATAAGGTGCCCGAGGCAGCAATAGACCCATGGAGACACGTCTGCAGGATGACAATGTATTGAATCGCGACGCAATTTGAGTGATCCATCGTCATTAGGTGGCCCTGAATGTTACAATTCAGTATCTGCTTTTCGTCCGATTCGAAAATCTTTGACTCACAGCAGAACGGCCATTAGGTGGCCGAGGCAGCAATAGATCCATGCAGACAAGTCGGCTGGAGGACGATGTATTGAATCGGGACGCAATTTGAGTGATCCATCGTCATTAGGTGGCCCTGAACGTTACAATTCACTATCAGTTTTTCGTCCGATTCGAAAATCTTTGACTCACAGCAGAACGGCCATAAGGTGCCCGAGGCAGCAATAGACCCATGGAGACAAGTCTGCTGGAGGACGATGTATTGAATCGGAACGAAATTTGAGTGATCCATCGTCATTAGGTGGCCCTGAACGTTACAATTCACTATCAGTTTTTCGTCGCATTCGATAATCTAGACTCACAGCAGAACGGCCATAAGGTGCCCGACTCAGCAATAGACCCGTGGAGACAAGTCGGCTGGAGGACGATGTATTGAATCGGGACGCAATTTCAGTGATCCATCGTCATTAGGTGGCCATGAATCTTACAATTCACTATCTGTTTTTCGTCCCATTCGAAAATCTTTGACTCACAGCAGAACGGCGATAAGGTGCCCGAGGCAGCAATAGACCCATGGAGACAAGTCTGCTGGAGGACGATGTATTGAATCGGGAAGCAATTTGAGTGATCCATCGTCATTAGGTGGCCCTGAAAGTTACAATTCACTATCAGTTTTTCGTCCGATTCGAAAATATTTGACTCACAGCAGAACGGCTATAAGGTGCCCGATGCAGCAATAGACCCATGGAGACAAGTCGGCTGGATGACGATATATTGAATCGGGACGCAATTTGAGTGATCCATCGTCATTAGGTGGCCCTGAATGTTACAATTCACTATCAGTTCTTCGTCCGATTCGATAATCTTTGAGTCACAGCACAACGGCCATAAAGTGCCCGAGGCAGCAATAGACCCGTGGAGACAAGTAGGCTGGAGGACGATGTATTGAATCGGGACTCAATTTGAGTGATCCACCGTCATTAGGTGGCCCTGAAAGTTACAATTCACTATCAGTTTTTCGTCCGATTCGAAAATCTTTGACTCACAGCAGAACGGCCATAAGGTGCCCGAGGCAGCAACAGACCCATGGAGACAAGTCTGCTGGAGGACGATGTATTGAATCGGGACGCAATTTGAGTGATCCATCGTCATTAGGTGGCCCTGAATGTTACAATTCACTATCAGTTTTTCGTCGCATTCGATAATCTAGACTCACAGCAGAACGGCCATAATGTGCCCGAGGCAGCAATAGACCCATCGAGTCAAGTCGGCTGCAGGACGATGTATTGAATCGGGACGCAATTTGAGTGATCCATCGTCATTAGGTGGCCCTGAACGTTACAATTCACTATCAGTTTTTCGTCCGACTGGAAAATCTTTCACTCACAGCAGAACGGCCATAAGGTGCCCGGGCAGCAATAGACCCATGGAAACAAGTCTGCTGGAGGACGATGTATTGAATCGCGACGCAATTTGAGTGATCCATCGTCATTAGGTGGCCCTGAACGTTACAATTCACTATCAGTTATTCGTCCGATTTCGTCATTATGTGGCCCTGAACGTTACGATTCACTATCAGTTTTACGTCGCATTCGATAATCTAGACTCACAGCAGAACGGCCATAAGGTGCCCGACTCAGCAATAGACCCATGGAGTGAAGTAGGCTGGAGGACGATGTATTGAATCGGGACGCAATTTGAGTGATCCATCGTCATTAGGTGGCCCTGAACGTTACAATTCACTATCTGTTTTTCGTCCGATTCGAAAATCTTTGACTCACAGCAGAACGGCCATAAGGTGCCCGAGGCAGCAATATACCCATGGTGACAAGTCTGCTGGAGGACGATGTATTGAATCGGGACCCAATTTGAGTGATCCATCGTCATTAGGTGGCCCTGAACGTTACAATTCACCATCAGTTTACCGTCCGATTCGAAAATCTTTGACTCACAGCAGAACGGCCATATGGTGCACGAGCAGCAATAGACCCATGGAGACAAGTCGGCTGGAGGACGATGTATTGAATCGGGACGCAATTTGAGTGATCCATCGTCATTAGGTGGCCCTGAACGTTACAATTCACTATCAGTTTTTCGTCGCATTCGATAATCTAGACTCACAGCAGAACGGCCATAAGGTGCCCGACTCAGCAATAGACCCATGGAGTGAAGTAGGCTGGAGGACGATGTATTGAATGGGGACGCAATTTGAGTGATCCATCGTCATTAGGTGGCCATGAATGTTACAATTCAGTATCTGCTTTTCGTCCGATTCGAAAATCTTTGACTCACAGCAGAACGGCCATAATGTGCCCGAGGCAGCAATAGACCCATGGAGACAAGTCTGCTGTGAGACGATGTATTGAATCGGGACGCAATTTGACTGATCCATCGTCATTAGGTGGCCCTGATCGTTACAATTCACTATCAGATCTTCGTCCGATTCGAAAATCTTTGACCCACAGCAGAACGGCCATAAGGTGCCCGAGGCAGCAATAGACCCATGGAGACAAGTCGGCTGGAGGACGATGTATTGAATCGGGACGCAAAATGAGTGATCCATCGTCATTAAGTGGCCCTGAAAGTTACAATTCACTATCAGTTTTTCGTCCGATTCGAAAATCTTTGACTCACAGCAGAACGGCCATAAGGTGCCCGATGCAGCAATAGACCGATGGAGTCTAGTCGGCTGGTGGACGATGTATTGAATCGGGACGCAATTTGAGTGATCCATCGTCATTAGGTGGCCATGAATGTTACAATTCAGTATCTGCTTTTCGTCCGATTCGAAAATCTTTGACTCACAGCAGAACGGCCATAAGGTGCCCGAGGCAGCAATAGATCCATGCAGACAAGTCGGCTGGAGGACGATGTATCGAATCGGGACGCAATTTGAGTGATCCATCGTCATTAGGTGGCCCTGAACGTTACAATTCACTATCAGTTTTTCGTCCGATTCGAAAATCTTTGACTCACAGCAGAACGGCCATAAGGTGCCCGAGGCAGCAATAGACCCATGGAAACAAGTCTGCTGGAGGACGATGTATTGAATCGCGACGCAATTTGAGTGATCCATCGTCATTAGGTGGCCCTGAACGTTACAATTCACTATCAGTTATTCGTCCGATTTCGTCATTATGTGGCCCTGAACGTTACGATTCACTATCAGTTTTACGTCGCATTCGATAATCTAGACTCACAGCAGAACGGCCATAAGGTGCCCGACTCAGCAATAGACCCATGGAGTGAAGTAGGCTGGAGGACGATGTATTGAATCGGGACGCAATTTGAGTGATCCATCGTCATTAGGTGGCCCTGAACGTTACAATTCACTATCTGTTTTTCGTCCGATTCGAAAATCTTTGACTCACAGCAGAACGGCCATAAGGTGCCCGAGGCAGCAATATACCCATGGTGACAAGTCTGCTGGAGGACGATGTATTGAATCGGGACCCAATTTGAGTGATCCATCGTCATTAGGTGGCCCTGAACGTTACAATTCACCATCAGTTTACCGTCCGATTCGAAAATCTTTGACTCACAGCAGAACGGCCATATGGTGCACGAGCAGCAATAGACCCATGGAGACAAGTCGGCTGGAGGACGATGTATTGAATCGGGACGCAATTTGAGTGATCCATCGTCATTAGGTGGCCCTGAACGTTACAATTCACTATCAGTTTTTCGTCGCATTCGATAATCTAGACTCACAGCAGAACGGCCATAAGGTGCCCGACTCAGCAATAGACCCATGGAGTGAAGTAGGCTGGAGGACGATGTATTGAATGGGGACGCAATTTGAGTGATCCATCGTCATTAGGTGGCCATGAATGTTACAATTCAGTATCTGCTTTTCGTCCGATTCGAAAATCTTTGACTCACAGCAGAACGGCCATAATGTGCCCGAGGCAGCAATAGACCCATGGAGACAAGTCTGCTGTGAGACGATGTATTGAATCGGGACGCAATTTGACTGATCCATCGTCATTAGGTGGCCCTGATCGTTACAATTCACTATCAGATCTTCGTCCGATTCGAAAATCTTTGACCCACAGCAGAACGGCCATAAGGTGCCCGAGGCAGCAATAGACCCATGGAGACAAGTCGGCTGGAGGACGATGTATTGAATCGGGACGCAAAATGAGTGATCCATCGTCATTAAGTGGCCCTGAAAGTTACAATTCACTATCAGTTTTTCGTCCGATTCGAAAATCTTTGACTCACAGCAGAACGGCCATAAGGTGCCCGATGCAGCAATAGACCGATGGAGTCTAGTCGGCTGGTGGACGATGTATTGAATCGGGACGCAATTTGAGTGATCCATCGTCATTAGGTGGCCATGAATGTTACAATTCAGTATCTGCTTTTCGTCCGATTCGAAAATCTTTGACTCACAGCAGAACGGCCATAAGGTGCCCGAGGCAGCAATAGATCCATGCAGACAAGTCGGCTGGAGGACGATGTATCGAATCGGGACGCAATTTGAGTGATCCATCGTCATTAGGTGGCCCTGAACGTTACAATTCACTATCAGTTTTTCGTCGCATTCGATAATCTAGACTCACAGCAGAACGGCCATAAGGTGCCCGACTCAGCAATAGACCCATGGAGTGAAGTAGGCTGGAGGACGATGTATTGAATGGGGACGCAATTTGAGTGATCCATCGTCATTAGGTGGCCATGAATGTTACAATTCAGTATCTGCTTTTCGTCCGATTCGAAAATCTTTGACTCACAGCAGAACGGCCATAAGGTGCCCGAGGCAGCAATAGACCCATGGAGACAAGTCTGCTGGAGGACGATGTATTGAATCGGGACGAAATTTGAGTGCTCCATCGTCATTAGGTGGCCCTGAACGTTACAATTCACTATCAGTTTTTCGTCGCATTCGATAATCTAGACTCACAGCAGAACGGCCATAAGGTGCCCGACTCAGCAATAGACCCATGGAGACAAGTCGGCTGGAGGACGATGTATTGAATCGGGACGCAATTTGAGTGATCCATCGTCATTAGGTGGCCATGAATCTTACAATTCACTATCTGTTTTTCGTCCCATTCGAAAATCTTTGACTCACAGCAGAACGGCCATAAGGTGCCCGAGGCAGCAATAGACCCATGGAGACAAGTCTGCTGGAGGACGATGTATTGAATCGGGACGCAATTTGAGTGATCCATCGTCATTAGGTGGCCCTGAAAGTTACAATTCACTATCAGTTTTTCGTCCGATTCGAAAATCTTTGACTCACAGCAGAACGGCCATAAGGTGCCCGACACAGCAACAGACCCATGGAGACAAGTCTGCTGGAGGACGATGTATTGAATCGGGACGCAATTTGAGTGATCCATCGTCATTAGGTGGCCCTGAATGTTACAATTCACTATCAGTTTTTCGTCGCATTCGATAATCTAGACTCACAGCAGAACGGCCATAATGTGCCCGAGGCAGCAATAGACCCATGGAGTCAAGTCGGCTGCAGGACGATGTATTGAATCGGGACGCAATTTGAGTGATCCATCGTCATTAGGTGGCCCTGAACGTTACAATTTTCTATCAGTTATTCGTCCGATTTCGTTTTTAGGTGGCCCTGAACGTTACAATTCACTATCAGTTTTACGTCGCATTCGATAATTTAGACTCACAGCAGAACGGCCATAAGGTGCCCGACTCAGCAATAGACCCATGGAGTGAAGTAGGCTGGAGGACGATGTATTGAATCGGGACGCAATTTGAGTGATCCATCGTCATTAGGTGGCCCTGAACGTTACAATTCACTATCTGTTCTTCGTCCGATTCGAAAATCTTTGACTCACAGCAGAACGGCCATAAGGTGCCCGAGGCAGCAATAGACCCATGGTGACAAGTCTGCTGGAGGACGATGTATTGAATCGGGACCCAATTTGAGTGATCCATCGTCATTAGGTGGCCCTGAACGTTACAATTCACTATCAGTTTACCGTCCGATTCGAAAATCTTTGACTCACAGCAGAACGGCCTTATGGTGCACGAGCAGCAATAGACCCATGGAGACAAGTCTGCTGGAGGACGATGTATTGAATCGGGACGCAATTTGAGTGATCCATCGTCATTAGGTGGCCCTGAACGTTACAATTCACTATCAGTTTTTCGTCGCATTCGATAATCTAGACTCACAGCAGAACGGCCATAAGGTGCCCGACTCAGCAATAGACCCATGGAGTGAAGTAGGCTGGAGGACGATGTATTGAATGGGGACGCAATTTGAGTGATCCATCGTCATTAGGTGGCCATGAATGTTACAATTCAGTATCTGCTTTTCGTCCGATTCGAAAATCTTTGACTCACAGCAGAACGGCCATAATGTGCCCGAGGCAGCAATAGACCCATGGAGACAAGTCTGCTGTGAGACGATGTATTGAATCGGGACGCAATTTGATTGATCCATCGTCATTAGGTGGCCCTGATCGTTACAATTCACTATCAGATCTTCGTCCGATTCGAAAATCTTTGACCCACAGCAGAACGGCCATAAGGTGCCCGAGGCAGCAATAGACCCATGGAGACAAGTCGGCTGGAGGACGATGTATTGAATCGGGACGCAAAATGAGTGATCCATCGTCATTAAGTGGCCCTGAAAGTTACAATTCACTATCAGTTTTTCGTCCGATTCGAAAATCTTTGACTCACAGCAGAACGGCCATAAGGTGCCCGATGCAGCAATAGACCGATGGAGTCTAGTCGGCTGGTGGACGATGTATTGAATCGGGACGCAATTTGAGTGATCCATCGTCATTAGGTGGCCATGAATGTTACAATTCAGTATCTGCTTTTCGTCCGATTCGAAAATCTTTGACTCACAGCAGAACGGCCATAAGGTGCCCGAGGCAGCAATAGATCCATGCAGACAAGTCGGCTGGAGGACGATGTATCGAATCGGGACGCAATTTGAGTGATCCATCGTCATTAGGTGGCCCTGAACGTTACAATTCACTATCAGTTTTTCGTCCGATTCGAAAATCTTTGACTCACAGCAGAACGGCCATAAGGTGCCCGAGGCAGCAATAGACCCATGGAGACAAGTCTGCTGGAGGACGATGTATTGAATCGGGACGAAATTTGAGTGCTCCATCGTCATTAGGTGGCCCTGAACGTTACAATTCACTATCAGTTTTTCGTCGCATTCGATAATCTAGACTCACAGCAGAACGGCCATAAGGTGCCCGACTCAGCAATAGACCCATGGAGACAAGTCGGCTGGAGGACGATGTATTGAATCGGGACGCAATTTGAGTGATCCATCGTCATTAGGTGGCCATGAATCTTACAATTCACTATCTGTTTTTCGTCCCATTCGAAAATCTTTGACTCACAGCAGAACGGCCATAAGGTGCCCGAGGCAGCAATAGACCCATGGAGACAAGTCTGCTGGAGGACGATGTATTGAATCGGGACGCAATTTGAGTGATCCATCGTCATTAGGTGGCCCTGAAAGTTACAATTCACTATCAGTTTTTCGTCCGATTCGAAAATCTTTGACTCACAGCAGAACGGCCATAAGGTGCCCGACACAGCAACAGACCCATGGAGACAAGTCTGCTGGAGGACGATGTATTGAATCGGGACGCAATTTGAGTGATCCATCGTCATTAGGTGGCCCTGAATGTTACAATTCACTATCAGTTTTTCGTCGCATTCGATAATCTAGACTCACAGCAGAACGGCCATAATGTGCCCGAGGCAGCAATAGACCCATGGAGTCAAGTCGGCTGCAGGACGATGTATTGAATCGGGACGCAATTTGAGTGATCCATCGTCATTAGGTGGCCCTGAACGTTACAATTTTCTATCAGTTATTCGTCCGATTTCGTTTTTAGGTGGCCCTGAACGTTACAATTCACTATCAGTTTTACGTCGCATTCGATAATTTAGACTCACAGCAGAACGGCCATAAGGTGCCCGACTCAGCAATAGACCCATGGAGTGAAGTAGGCTGGAGGACGATGTATTGAATCGGGACGCAATTTGAGTGATCCATCGTCATTAGGTGGCCCTGAACGTTACAATTCACTATGTGTTCTTCGTCCGATTCGAAAATCTTTGACTCACAGCAGAACGGCCATAAGGTGCCCGAGGCAGCAATAGACCCATGGTGACAAGTCTGTGGAGGACGATGTATTGAATCGGGACCCAATTTGAGTGATCCATCGTCATTAGGTGGCCCTGAACGTTACAATTCACTATCAGTTTACCGTCCGATTCGAAAATCTTTGACTCACAGCAGAACGGCCATATGGTGCACGAGCAGCAATAGACCCATGGAGACAAGTCTGCTGGAGGACGATGTATTGAATCGGGACGCAATTTGAGTGATCCATCGTCATTAGGTGGCCCTGAACGTTACAATTCACTATCAGTTTTTCGTCGCATTCGATAATCTAGACTCACAGCAGAACGGCCATAAGGTGCCCGACTCAGCAATAGACCCATGGAGTCAAGTCGGCTGCAGGACGATGTATTGAATCGGGACGCAATTTGAGTGATCCATCGTCATTAGGTGGCCATGAATGTTACAATTCAGTATCTGCTTTTCGTCCGATTCGAAAATCTTTGACTCACAGCAGAACGGCCATAAGGTGCCCGAGGCAGCAATAGATCCATGCAGACAAGTCGGCTGGAGGACGATGTATTGAATCGGGACGCAATTTGAGTGATCCATCGTCATTAGGTGGCCCTGAACGTTACAATTCACTATCAGTTTTTCGTCCGATTCGAAAATCTTTGACTCACAGCAGAACGGCCATAAGGTGCCCGAGGCAGCAATAGACCCATGGAGACAAGTCTGCTGGAGGACGATGTATTGAATCGGGACGAAATTTGAGTGATCCATCGTCATTAGGTGGCCCTGAACGTTACAATTCACTATCAGTTTTTCGTCGCATTCGATAATCTAGACTCACAGCAGAACGGCCATAAGGTGCCCGACTCAGCAATAGACCCATGGAGACAAGTCGGCTGGAGGACGATGTATTGAATCGGGACGCAATTTGAGTGATCCATCGTCATTAGGTGGCCATGAATCTTACAATTCACTATCTGTTTTTCGTCCCATTCGAAAATCTTTGACTCACAGCAGAACGGCCATAAGGTGCCCGAGGCAGCAATAGACCCATGGAGACAAGTCTGCTGGAGGACGATGTATTGAATCGGGACGCAATTTGAGTGATCCATCATCATTAGGTGGCCCTGAACGTTACTATTCACTATCAGTTTTTCGTCCGATTCAAAAATCTTTGACTCACAGCAGAACGGCCTTAAGGTGCCCGAGGCAGCAATAGACCCATGGAGACAAGTCTGCTGGAGGACGATGTATTGAATCGGGACGCAATTTGAGTGATCCATCGTCATTAGGTGACCTGAATGTTACAATTCACTATCAGATCTTAGTCCGATTCGAAAATCTTTGACCCACAGCAGAACGGCCATAAGGTGCCCGAGGCAGCAATAGACCCATGGAGACAAGTCGGCTGGAGGACGATGTATTGAATCGGGACGCAAAATGAGTGATCCATCGTCATTAAGTGGCCCTGAAAGTTACAATTCACTATCAGTTTTTCGTCGCATTCGATAATCTAGACTCACAGCAGAACGGCCATAAGGTGCCCGATGCAGCAATAGACCCATGGAGTCAAGTCGGCTGGAGAACGATGTATTGAATCGGGACGCAATTTGAGTGATCCATCGTCATTAGGTGACCTGAATGTTACAATTCACTATCAGTTTTTCGTCCGATTCGAAAAATTTGACTCACAGCAGAACGGCCATAAGGTGCCCGAGGCAGCAATAGACCCATGGAGACAAGTCTGCTGGATGACGATGTATTGAATCGGGACGCAATTTGAGTGATCCATCGTCATTAGGTGACCTGAATGTTACAATTCAATATCAGTTTTTCGTCCGATTCGAAAATCTTTGACTCACAGCAGAACGGCCATATGGTGCCCGAGGCAGCAATAGACCCGTGGAGACAAGTCTGCAGGATGACGATGTATTGAATCGCGACGCAATTTGAGTGTTCCATCGTCATTAGGAGGCCCTGAATGTTAGAATTAACAATCAGTTTTTCGTCCCATTCGATAATATAGACTCACGGGAGAACGACCATAAGGTGCCCGAGGCAGCAATAGACCCATGGAGACAAGTCTGCTGGATGACGATGTATTGAATCGGGACGCAATTTGAGTGATCCATCGTCATTAGGTGGCCCTGAATGTTACAATTCACTATCAGTTTTTCGTACGATTCGAAAATCTTTGACTCACAGCAGAACGGCCATAAGGTGCCCGAGGCAGCAATAGACCCATGGAGACAAGTCTGCTGGAGTACGATGTATTGAATCGGGACGCAATTTGAGTGATCCATCGTCTTTAGGTGGCCCTGTACGTTACAATTCACTATCAGTTTTTCGGCCGATTGGAAAATCACACTCACAGCAGTACGGCCATAAGGTGCCCGAGGCAGCAATAGACCCATGGAGACAAGTCTGTTGGAGGACGATGTATTGAATCGGGACGCAATTTGAGTGATCCAATGTCATTAGGTGGCCCTGAACGTACAATTCACTATCAGTTTTTCGTCCCATTCGATAATCTAGACTCACAGCAGAACGGCCATAACGTGCCCGAGGCAGCAATAGAGCCATTGAGTCAAGTCGGCTGAAGGACGATGTATTGAATCGGGACGCAATTTGTGTGGTCCATCCTCATTAGGTGGCCCTGAATGTTACAATTCACTTTCAGTTTTTCGTCCGATTCGAAAATCTTTGACTCACAGCAGAACGGCCATAAGGTGCCCGAGGCAGCAATAAGCCCATGGAGACAGGTCTGCTGGAGGACGATGTATTGAATCGGGACGCAATTAGAGTGATCTATCGTCATTAGGTCGCCCTGAACGTTACAATTCAATATCAGCTTTTCGTCCGATTCGAAAATCCTTGACTCACAGCAGAACGGCCATAAGATGCCCGATGCAGCAATAGACCCATGGAGACAAGTCGGCTGGAGAACGATGTATTGAATCGGGACGCAATTTGAGTGATCCATCGTCATTAGGTGGCCTGAACGTTACAATTCACTATCAGTTTTTCGTCCGATTCGAAAATCTTTGACTCACAGCAGAACGGCCATAAGGTGCCCGAGGCAGCAATAGACCAATGGAGACAAGTCTGCTGGAGGACGATGTATTGAATCGGGACGCAATTTGAGTGATCTATCGTCATTAGGTGGCCCTGTACGTTACAGTTCACTATCACTTTTTCGTCGCATTCGATAATCTAGACTCACAGCAGAACGGCCATAAGCTGCCCGACTCAGCAATAGACCCATGGAGTCAAGTAGGCTGGAGGACGATGTATTGAATCGGGACGCAATTTGAGTGATCCATCGTCATTAGGTGACCTGAATGTTACAATTCACTATCAGTTTTTCGTCCGATTCGAAAATCTTTGACTCACAGCAGAACGGCCATAAGGTGCCCGAGGCAGCAATAGACCCATGGGGACAAGTCTGCAGGATGACGATGTATTGAATCGCGACGCAATTTGAGTGTTCCATCGTCATTAGGAGGCCCTGAATGTTAGAATTAACTATCAGTTTTTCGTCCCATTCGATAATCTAGACTCACGGGAGAACGACCATAAGGTGCCCGAGGCAGCAATAGACCCATGGAGACAAGTCTGCTGGATGACGATGTATTGAATCGGGACGCAATTTGAGTGATCCATCGTCATTAGGTGGCCCTGAATGTTACAATTCACTATCTGTTTATCGTCCGATTCGAAAATCTTTGACTCACAGCAGAACGGCCATAAGGTGCCCGAGGCAGCAATAGACCCATGGAGACAAGTCTGCTGGAGTACGATGTATTGAATCGGGACGCAATTTGAGTGATCCATCGTCATTAGGTGGCCCAGTACGTTACAATTCACTATCAGTTTTTCGTCCGATTGGAAAATCACACTCACAGCAGTACGGCCATAAGGTGCCCGAGGCAGCAATAGACCCATGGGGAAAAGTCGGCTGGAGGACGATGTATTGAATCGGGACGCAATTTGAGTGATCCATCGTCATTAGGTGGCCCTGAATATTACAATTCACTATCGGTTTTTCGTCCGATTCGAAAATCTTTGACTCACAGCAGAACGTCCATAAGGTGCCCGAGGCAGCAATAGACCCATGGAGACAAGTCTGTTGGAAGACGATGTATTGAATCGGGACGCAATTTGAGTGATCCATTGTCATTAGGTGGCCCTGAACGTACAATTCACTATCAGTTTTTCGTCCCATTCGATAATCTAGACTCACAGCAGAACGGCCATAACGTGCCCGAGGCAGCAATAGAGCCATTGAGTCAAGTCGGCTGAAGGACGATGTATTGAATCGGGACGCAATTTGTGTGGTCCATCCTCATTAGGTGGCCCTGAATGTTACAATTCACTTTCAGTTTTTCGTCCGATTCGAAAATCTTTACTCACAGCAGAACGGCCATAAGGTGCCCGAGGCAGCAATAGACCCATGGAGACAAGCCTGCTGGAGGACGATGTATTGAATCGGGACGCAATTTGAGTGATCCATCGTCATTAGGTGGCCCTGAACGTTACAATTCACTATCAGTTTTTCGTCCGATTCGAAAATCTTTGAGTCACAGCAGAACGGCCATAAGGTGCCCGAGGCAGCAATAAGCCCATGGAGACAGGTCTGCTGGAGGACGATGTATTGAATCGGGACGCAATTAGAGTGATCTATCGTCATTAGGTCGCCCTGAACGTTACAATTCAATATCAGTTCTTCGTCCGATTCGAAAATCTTTGACCCACAGCAGAACGGCCATAAGGTGCCCGAGGCAGCAATAGACCCATGGAGACAAGTCGGCTGGAGGACGATGTATTGAATCGGGACGCAATTTGAGTGATCCATCGTCATTAGGTGGCCCTGAAAGTTACAATTCACTATCAGCTTTTCGTCCGATTCGAAAATCCTTGACTCACAGCAGAACGGCCATAAGGTGCCCGATGCAGCAATAGACCCATGGAGACAAGTCGGCTGGAGAACGATGTATTGAATCGGGACGCAATTTGAGTTATCCGTCGTCATTAGGTGGCCTGAACGTTACAATTCACTATCAGTTTTTCGTCCGATTCGAAAATCTTTGACTCACAGCAGAACGGCCATAAGGTGCCCGAGGCAGCAATAGACCCATGGAGACAAGTCTGCTGGAGGACGATGTATTGAATCGGGACGCAATTTGAGTGATCTATCGTCATTAGGTGGCCCTGTACGTTACAGTTCACTATCAGTTTTTCGTCGCATTCGATAATCTAGACTCACAGCAGAACGGCCATAAGCTGCCCGACTCAGCAATAGACCCATGGAGTCAAGTAGGCTGGAGGACGATGTATTGAATCGGGACGCAATTTGAGTGATCCATCGTCATTAGGTGACCTGAATGTTACAATTCACTATCCGTTTTTCGTCCGATTCGAAAATCTTTGACTCACAGCAGAACGGCCATAAGGTGCCCGAGGCAGCAATAGACCCATGGGGACAAGTCTGCAGGATGACGATGTATTGAATCGCGACGCAATTTGAGTGTTCCATCGTCATTAGGAGGCCCTGAATGTTAGAATTAACTATCAGTTTTTCGTCCCATTCGATAATCTAGACTCACGGGAGAACGACCATAAGGTGCCCGAGGCAGCAATAGACCCATGGAGACAAGTCTGCTGGATGACGATGTATTGAATCGGGACGCAATTTGAGTGATCCATCGTCATTAGGTGGCCCTGAATGTTACAATTCACTATCTGTTTATCGTCCGATTCGAAAATCTTTGACTCACAGCAGAACGGCCATAAGGTGCCCGAGGCAGCAATAGACCCATGGAGACAAGTCTGCTGGAGTACGATGTATTGAATCGGGACGCAATTTGAGTGATCCATCGTCATTAGGTGGCCCAGTACGTTACAATTCACTATCAGTTTTTCGTCCGATTGGAAAATCACACTCACAGCAGTACGGCCATAAGGTGCCCGAGGCAGCAATAGACCCATGGGGACAAGTCGGCTGGAGGACGATGTATTGAATCGGGACGCAATTTGAGTGATCCATCGTCATTAGGTGGCCCTGAATATTACAATTCACTATCGGTTTTTCGTCCGATTCGAAAATCTTTGACTCACAGCAGAACGTCCATAAGGTGCCCGAGGCAGCAATAGACCCATGGAGACAAGTCTGTTGGAAGACGATGTATTGAATCGGGACGCAATTTGAGTGATCCATTGTCATTAGGTGGCCCTGAACGTACAATTCACTATCAGTTTTTCGTCCCATTCGATAATCTAGACTCACAGCAGAACGGCCGTAACGTGCCCGAGGCAGCAATAGAGCCATTGAGTCAAGTCGGCTGAAGGACGATGTATTGAATCGGGACGCAATTTGTGTGGTCCATCCTCATTAGGTGGTCCTGAATGTTACAATTCACTTTCAGTTTTTCGTCCGATTCGAAAATCCTTGACTCACAGAAGAACGGCCATAAGGTGCCCGAGGCAGCAATAGACCCATGGAGACAAGCCTGCTGGAGGACGATGTATTGAATCGGGACGCAATTTGAGTGATCCATCGTCATTAGGTGGCCCTGAACGTTACAATTCACTATCAGTTTTTCGTCCGATTCGAAAATCTTTGAGTCACAGCAGAACGGCCATAAGGTGCCCGAGGCAGCAATAAGCCCATGGAGACAGGTCTGCTGGAGGACGATGTATTGAATCGGGACGCAATTAGAGTGATCTATCGTCATTAGGTCGCCCTGAACGTTACAATTCAATATCAGTTCTTCGTCCGATTCGAAAATCTTTGACCCACAGCAGAACGGCCATAAGGTGCCCGAGGCAGCAATAGACCCATGGAGACAAGTCGGCTGGAGGACGATGTATTGAATCGGGACGCAATTTGAGTGATCCATCGTCATTAGGTGGCCCTGAAAGTTACAATTCACTATCAGCTTTTCGTCCGATTCGAAAATCCTTGACTCACAGCAGAACGGCCATAAGGTGCCCGATGCAGCAATAGACCCATGGAGACAAGTCGGCTGGAGAACGATGTATTGAATCGGGACGCAATTTGAGTGATCCGTCGTCATTAGGTGGCCTGAACGTTACAATTCACTATCAGTTTTTCGTCCGATTCGAAAATCTTTGACTCACAGCAGAACGGCCATAAGGTGCCCGAGGCAGCAATAGACCCATGGAGACAAGTCTGCTGGAGGACGATGTATTGAATCGGGACGCAATTTGAGTGATCCATCGTCATTAGGTGGCCCTGTACGTTACAGTTCACTATCAGTTTTTCGTCGCATTCGATAATCTAGACTCACAGCAGAACGGCCATAAGCTGCCCGACTCAGCAATAGACCCATGGAGTCAAGTAGGCTGCAGGACGATGTATTGAATCGGGACGCAATTTGAGTGATCCATCGTCATTAGGTGGCCCTGAATGTTACAATTCACTATCAGTTTTTCGTCCGATTCGAAAAATTTGACTCACAGCAGAACGGCCATAAGGTGCCCGAGGCAGCAATAGACCCATGGAGACAAGTCTGCTGGATGACGATGTATTGAATCGCGACGCAATTTGAGTGTTCCATCGTCATTAGGAGGCCCTGAATGTTACAATTCACTATCAGTTTTTCGTCCGATTCGAAAATCTTTGAGTCACAGCATAAGGTGCCCGAATCAGCAATAGACCCATGGAGACAAGTCTGCTGGAGGACGATGTATTGAATCGGGACCCAATTTGAGGGATCCATCGTCATTAGGTGGCCCTGAACGTTACAATTAACTATCAGTTCTTCGTCCGATTCGAAAATCTTTGACTCACAGCAGAACGGCCATAAGGTGCCCGAGGCATTAATAGACCCATGGAGACAAGTCTGCTGGAGGACGATGTATTGAAACGGGACGCAATTTGAGTGTTCCATCGTCATTAGGTGTCCCTAAACGTTTCAATTCACTATCAGTTTTTCGTCCGATTCAAAAATCTTTGACTCACAGCAGAACGGCCATAAGGTGCCCGAGTCAGCAATAGACCCATGGAGACAAGTCGGCTGGAGGACGATGTATTGAATCGGGACGCAATTTGAGTGATCCATCGTCATTAGGTGGCCCTGAATGTTACAATTCACTATCAGTTTTACGTCAGATTCGAAAATCTTTGAGTCACAGCAGAACGGCCATAAGGTGCCCAAGGCAGCAATAGGCCCATGGAGACAAGTCTGCTGCAGGACGATGTATAGAATCGGGACGCAATTTGAGTGATCCATCGTCATTAGGTGGCCCTGAACGTTACAATTCACTACCAGTGTTTCGTCCCATTCGATAATCTAGACTCACAGAAGAACGGCCATAAGGTGCCCGAGGCAGCAATAGACCCATGCAGTCAAGTCGGCTGGAGGACGAAGTATTGAATCGGGACGCAATTTGTGTGGTCCATCCTCATTAGGTGGCCCTGAATGTTACAATTCACTATCAGTTTTTCGTCCGATTCGAAATACTTTGACTCACACCAGAACGGCCATAAGGTGCCCGAGGCAGCAATAGACCCATGGAGACAAGTCGGCTGGAGGACGATGTATTGAATCGGGACGCAATTTGAGTGATCCATCGACATTAGGTGGCCCTGAATGTTACAATTCACTATCAGTTTCTCGTCAGATTTGAAAATCTTTGAGTCGCAGCAGAACGGCCATAAGGTGCCCGAGGCAGCAATAGACCCATGGAGACAAGTCTGCTGGAGGACGATGTATTGAATCGGGACGCAATTTGAGTGATCCATCGTCATTAGGTATCCCTGAACGTTACAATTCACTATCAGTTCTTCGTCCGATTCGAAAATCTTTGACCCACAGCAGAACGGCCATAAGGTGCCCGAGGCAGCAATAGACCCATGGAGACAAGTCGGCTGGAGGACGATGTATTGAAGCGGGACGCAATTAGAGTGATCCATCGTCATTAGGTGGCCATGAATGTTACAATTCACTATCTGTTTTTCGTCCGATTCGAAAATCTTTGACTCACAGCAGAACGGCCATAAGGTGCCCGAGGCAGCAATAGGCCCATGGAGACAAGTCTGCTGGAGGACGATGTGTTGAATCGGGACGCAATTTGAGTGATCCATCGTCATTAGGTGGCCCTGAACGATACAATTCACTATCAGTTTTTCGTCCGATTCGAAAATCTTTGACTCACAGCAGAACGGCCATAAGGTGCCCGAGGCAGCAATAGACCCATGGAGACAAGTCTGCTGGAGGACGATGTATTGAATCGGGACGCAATTTGAGTGTTCCATCGTCATTAGGTGGCCCTGAACGTTACAATTCACTATCAGTTTTTCGTCGCATTCGATAATCTAGACCCACAGCAGAACGGCCATTAGGTGCCCGATGCAGCAATAGACCCATGGAGACAAGTAGGCTGGAGGACGATGTATTGAATCGGGACGCAATTAGAGTGATCCATCGTCATTAGGTGGCCATGAATGTTACAATTCACTATCTGTTTTTCGTCCGATTCGAAAATCTTTGACTCACAGCAGAACGGCCATAAGGTGCCCGAGGCAGCAATAGACCCGTGGAGAAAAGTCTGCTGGAGGACGATGTATTGAATCGGGACGCAATTTGAGTGTTCCATCGTCATTAGGTGTCCCTGAACGTTACAATTCACTATCAGTTTTTCGTCCGATTCGAAAATCTTTGACTCACAGCAGAACGGCCATAAGGTGCCCGAGGCAGCAATAGACCCATGAGACAAGTCTGCTGGAGGACGATGTATTGAATCGGGACGCAATTTGAGTGATCCATCGTCATTAGGTGGCCCTGAACGTTACAATTCACTATCAGTTTTTCGTCGCATTCGATAATCTAGACTCACAGCAGAATGGCCATAAGGTGCCCGAGGCAGCAATAGACCCATGGAGTCAAGTCGGCTGGAGACGATGTATTGAATCGGGACGCAATTTGAGTGATCCATCGTCATTAGGTGGCCCTGAATGTTACAATTCACTATCAGTTTTTCGTCCGATTCGAAAATCTTTGACTCACAGAAGAACGGCCATTAGGTGCCCGAGGCAGCAATAGACCCATGGAGACAAACCTGCTGGAGGACGATGTATTGAATCGGGACGCAATTTGAATGATCCATCGTCATTAGGTGGCCCTGAACGTTACAATTCACTATCAGTTTTTCGTCCGATTCGAAAATCTTCGACTCACAGCAGAACGGCCATAAGGTGCCCGAGGCAGCAATAGACCCATGGAGACAAGTCGGCTGGAGGACGATGTATTGAATCGGGACGCAATCTGAGTGATCCATCGTCATTAGGTGGCCCTGAATGTTACAATTCACTATCAGTTTTTCGTCAGATTCGAAAATCTTTGAGTCACAGCAGAACGGCCATAAGGTGCCCGAGGCAGCAATAGACCCATGGAGACAAGTCTGCTGGAGGACGATGTATTGAATCGGACGCAATTTGAGTGATCCATCGTCATTAGGTGGCCCTGATCGTTACAATTCACTATCAGTTCTTCGTCCGATTCGAAAATCTTTGACCCACAGCAGAACGGCCATAAGGTGCCCGGGGCAGCAATAGACCCATGGAGACAAGTCGGCTGGAGGACGATGTATTGAATCGGGACGCAATTTGAGTGATCCATCGTCATTAGGTGGCCCTGAAACTTACAATTCACTATCAGTTTTTCGTCCGATTCGAAAATCTTTGACTCACAGGAGAACGGCCATAAAGTGCCCGATGCAGCAATAGACCCATGGAGACAAGTCGGCTGGAGGACGATGTATTGAATCGGGACGCAATTTGAGTGATCCATCGTCATTAGGTGGCCATGAATGTTACAATTCACTATCTGTTTTTCGTCCGATTCGAAAAACTTTGACTCACAGCAGAACGGCCATAAGGTGCCCGAGGCAGCAATAGACCCATGGAGACAAGTCTGCTGGAGGACGATGTATTGAATCGGGACGCAATTTGAGTGTTCCATCGTCATTAGATGTCCCTGACCGTTACAATTCACTATCAGTTTTTCGTCCGATTCAAAAATCTTTGACTCACAGCAGAACGGCCATAAGGTGCCCGAGGCAGCAATAGACCCATGGAGACAAGTCGGCTGGAGGACGATGTATTGAATCGGGACGCAATTTGAGTGATCCATCGTCATTAGGTGGCCCTGAACGTTACAATTCACTATCATTTTTTCGTCGCATTCGATAGTTTAGACTCACAGCAGAACGGCCATGAGGTGCCCGAGGCAGCAATAGACCCATGGAGTGAAGTAGGCTGGAGAACGATGTATTGAATCGGGACGCAATTTGAGTGATCCATCGTCATTAGGTGGCCCTGAATGTTACAATTCACTATCAGTTTTTCGTCCGATTCGAAAATCTTTGACTCACAGCAGAACGGCCATAAGGTGCCCGAGGCAGCAATAGACCCATGGAGACAAGTCTGCAGGATGACGATGTATTGAATCGGGACGCAATTTGAGTGTTCCATCGTCATTAGGAGGCCCTGAATGATAGAATTAACTATCAGTTTTTCGTCCCATTCGATAATCTAGACTCACGGGAGAACGACCATAAGGTGCCCGAGGGATCAATAGACGCATGGAGACAAGTCGGCTGGAGGACGATGTATTGAATCGGGACGCTATTTGAGTGATCCATCGTCATTAGGTGGCCCTGAACGTTACAATTCACTATCAGTTTTTCGTCCGATTCGAAAATCTTTGACTCACAGCAGAACGGCCATAATGTGCCCGAGGCAGCAATAGACCCATGGAGACTAGTCTGCTGGAGCACGAGGTATTGAATCGGGACGCAATTTGAGTGTTCCATAGTCATTAGGAGGCCCTGAACGTTACAATTCACTATCAGTTTTTCGTCCGATTCGAAAATCTATGACTCACAGCAGAACGGCCATAAGGTGCCCGAGGCAGCAATAGGCCCATGGAGACAAGTCGGCTGGAGGACGATGTATTGAATCGGGACGCAATTTGAGTGATCCATCGTCATTAGATGGCCCTGAAAGTTACAATTCACTATCAGTTTTTCGAACGATTCCAAATTCTTTGACTCACAGCAGAACGGCCATAAGGTGCCCGAGGCAGCAATAGACCCATGGAGACAAGTCTGCTGGAGGACGATGTATTGAATCGGGACGCAATTTGAGTGATCCATCGTCATTAGGTGGCCCTGAACGTTACAATTCACTATCAGTTTTTCGTCCGATTCGAAAATCTTTGACTCACAGCAGAACGGCCATAAGGTGCCCGAGGCAGCAATAGACCCATTGAGACAAGTCGGCTGGAGGACGATGTATTGAATCGGGACGCAATTTGAGTGATCCATCGTCATTAGGTGGCCCTGAACGTTACAATTCACTATCAGTATTTCGTCGCATTCGATAATCTAGACTCACAGCAGATCGGCCATAAGTTGCCCGAGGCAGCAATAGACCCATGCAGTCAAGTCGGCTGGAGGACGATGTATTGAATCGGGACGCAATTTGAGTGATCCATCGTCATTAGGTGGCCCTGAACGTTACAATTCACTATCAGTTTTTCGTCCGATTCGAAAATCTTTGACTCACAGCAGAACGGCCATAAGGTGCCCGAGGCAGCAATAGACCCATGGAGACAAGTCGGCTGGAGGACTATGTATTGAATCGGGACGCAATCTGAGTGATCCATCGTCATTAGGTGGCCTTGAATGTTACAATTCACTATCACTTTTTCGTAAGATTCGAAAATCTTTGAGTCACAGCAGAACGGCCATAAGGTGCCCGAGGCAGCAATAGGCCCATGGAGACAAGTCTGCTGGAGGACGATGTATTGAATCGGGACGCAATTTGAGTGATCCATCGTCACTAGGTGGCCCTGAACGTTACAATTCACTATCAGTTCTTCGTCCGATTCGAAAATCTTTGACCCACAGCAGAACGGCCATAAGGTGCCCGAGGCAGCAATAGACCCATGGAGACAAGTCGGCTGGAGGACGATGTATTGAATCGGGACGCAATTTGAGTGATCCATCGTCATTAGGAGGCCCTGAATGTTAGAATTAACTATCAGTTTTTCGTCCCATTCGATAATCTAGACTCACGGGAGAACGACCATAAGGTGCCCGAGGCAGCAATAGACGCATGGAGACAAGTCGGCTGGAGGACGATGTATTGAATCGGGACGCAATTTGAATGATCCATCGTCATTAGGTGGCCCTGAACGTTACAATTCACTATCAGTTTTTCGTCCGATTCGAAAATCTTTGACTCACAGCAGAACGGCCATAATGTGCCCGAGGCAGCAATAGACCCATGGAGACTAGTCTGCTGGAGCACGAGTTATTGAATCGGGATGCAATTTGAGTGTTCCATAGTCATTAGGAGGCCCTGAACGTTACAATTCACTATCAGTTTTTCGTCCGATTCGAAAATCTATGACTCACAGCAGAACGCCCATAAGGTGTCCGAGGCAGCAATAGACCCATGGAGACAAGTCTGCTGGAGGACGATGTTTTGAATCGGGACGCAATTTGAGTGATCCATCGTCATTAGGTGGCCCTGAATGTTACAATTCACTATCAGTTTTTCGTCCGATTCGAAAATCTTTGACTCACAGGAGAACGGCCATAAGGTGCCCGATGCAGCAATAGACCCATGGAGACAAGTCTGCAGGATGACGATGTATTGAATCGGGACGCAATTTGAGTGTTCCATCGTCATTAGGAGGCCCTGAATGATAGAATTAACTACCAGTTTTTCGTCCCATTCGATAATCTAGACTCACGGGAGAACGACCATAAGGTGCCCGAGGCAGCAATAGACGCATGGAGACAAGTCGGCTGGAGGACGATGTATTGAATCGGGACGCAATTTGAGTGATCCATCGTCATTAGGTGGCCCTGAACGTTACAATTCACTATCAGTTCTTCGTCCGATTCGAAAATCTTTGACCCACAGCAGAACGGCCATAAGGTGCCCGTGGCAGCAATAGACCCATGGAGACAAGTCGGCTGGAGGACGATGTATTGAATCGGGACGCAATTTGAGTGATCCATCGTCATTAGGTGGCCCTGAAAGTTACAATTCACTATCAGTTTTTCGTCCGATTCGAAAATCTTTGACTCACAGGAGAACGGCCATAAGGTGCCCGAGGCAGCAATAGACCCACGGAGACAAGTCTGCTGGAGGACGATGTATTGAATCGGGACGCAATTTGAGTGATCCATCGTCATTAGGTGGCCCTGAACGTTACAATTCACTATCAGTTCTTCGTCCGATTCGAAAATCTTTGACCCACAGCAGAACGGCCATAAGGTGCCCGAGGCAGCAATAGACCCATGGAGACAAGTCTGCTGGAGGACGATGTATTGAATCGGGACGCAATTTGAGTGATCCATCGTCATTAGGTGGCCCTGAATGTTACAATTCACTATCAGTTTCTCGTCAGATTTGAAAATCTTTGAGTCACAGCAGAACGGCCATAAGGTGCCCGAGGCAGCAATAGACCCATGGAGACAAGTCTGCTGGAGGACGATGTATTGAATCGGGACGCAATTTGAGTGATCCATCGTCATTAGGTGGCCCTGAACGTTACAATTCACTATCAGTTCTTCGTCCGATTCGAAAATCTTTGACCCACAGCAGAACGGCCATAAGGTGCCCGAGGCAGCAATAGACCCATGGAGACAAGTCGGCTGGAGGACGATGTATTGAATCGGGACGCAATTTGAGTGATCCATGGTCATTAGGTGGCCCTGAAAGTTACAATTCACTATCAGTTTTTCGTCCGATTCGAAAATCTTTGACTCACAGGAGAACGGACATAAGGTGCCCGATGCAGCAATAGACCCATGGAGACAAGTCGGCTGGAGAACGATGTATTGAAACGGGACGCAATTTGAGTGATCCATCGTTATTAGGTGGCCATCTGTTTTTCGTCCGAATCGAAAATCTTTGACTCACAGCAGAACGGCCATAAGGTGCCCGAGGCAGCAATAGGCCCATGGTGACAAGTCTGCTGGAGGACGATGTATTGAATCGGGACGCAATTTGAATGATCCATCGTCATTAAGTGGCCCTGAACGGTACAATTCACTATCAGTTTTTCGTCCGATTCGAAAATCTTTGACTCACAGCAGAACGGCCATAAGGTGCCCGAGGCAGCAATAGACCCTTGGAGACAAGTCTGCTGGAGGACGATGTATTGAATCGGGACGCAATTTGAGTGATCCATCGTCATTAGGTGGCCCTGAACGTTACAATTCACTATCGGTTTTTCGTCCGATTCGAAAATCTTTGACTCACAGCAGAACGGCCATAATGTTCCCGAGGCAGCAATAGACCCATGGAGACTAGTCGGCTGGAGGACGATGTATTGAATCGGGACGCAATTTGAGTGATCCATCGTCATTAGGTGGCCCTGAAAGTTACAATTCACTACCAGTTTTTCGACCGATTCGAAAATCTTTGACTCACAGCAGAACGGCCATAAGGTGCCCGAGGCAGCAATAGACCCATGGAGACAAGTCTGCTGGAGGACGATGTATTGAATCGGGACACAACTTGAGTGATCCATCGTCATTAGGTGGCCCTGAACGTTACAATTCACTATCAGTTTTTCGTCCCATTCGATAATCTAGACTCACAGCAGAACGGCCATAAGGTGCCCGAGGCAGCAATAGACCCATGGAGTCAAGTCGGCTGGAGGACGATGTATTGAATCGGGACGCAATTTGTGTGGTCCATCCTCATTAGGTGGCCCTGAATGTTGCAATTCACTATCAGTTTTTCGTCCGATTCGAAAATCTTTGACTCACAGCAGAACGGCCTTAAGGTGCCCGAGGCAGCAATAGACCCATGGAGACAAGCCTGATGGATGACGATGTATTGAATCGGGACGCAATTTGAGTGATCCATCGTCATTAGGTGGCCCTGAACGTTACAATTCACTATCAGTTTTTCGTCCGATTCGAAAATCTTTGACTCACAGCAGAACGGCCATAAGGTGCCCGAGGCAGCAATAGGCCCATGGAGACAAGTCGGCTGGAGGTCGATGTATTGAATCGGGACGCAATTTGAGTGATCCATCGTCATTAGGTGGCCCTGAATGTTACAATTCACTATCAGTTTTTCGTCAGATTCGAAAATCTTTGAGTCACAGCAGAACGGCCATAAGGTGCCCGAGGCAGCAATAAGACCCATGGAGACAAGTCTGCTGGAGGACGATGTATTGAATCGGGACGCAATTTGAGTGATTCATCGTCATTAGGTGGCCCTGAACGTTACAATTCACTATCAGTTCTTCGTCCGATTCGAAAATCTTTGACCCACAGCAGAACGGCCATAAGGTGCCCGAGGCAGCAATAGACCTATGGAGACAAGTCGGCTGGAGGACGATGTATTGAATCGGGACGCATTTTGAGTGACCCATCGTCATTATGTGGCCCTGAACGTTACAATTCACTATCAGTTTTTCGTCCGATTCGAAAATCTTTGACTCACAGCAGAACGGCCATAATGTGCCCGAGGCAGCAATAGACCCATGGAGACTAGTCGGCTGGAGGACGATGTATTGAATCGGGACGCAATTTGAGTGATCCATCGTCATTAGGTGGCCCTGAAAGTTACAATTCACTACGAGTTTTTCGACCGATTCGAAAATCTTTGACTCACAGCAGAACGGCCATAAGGTGCCCGAGGCAGCAATAGACCCATGGAGACAAGTCTGCTGGAGGACGATGTATTGAATCGGGGCGCAATTTGAGTGATCCATCGTCATTAGGTGGCCCTGAACGTTACAATTCACTATCAGTTTTTCGTTCGATTCCAAAATCTTTGACTCACAGGAGAACGGCCATAAGGTGCCCGATGCAGCAATAGACCCATGGAGACAAGTCGGCTGGAGGACGATGTATTGAAACGGGACGCAATTTGAGTGATCCATCGTTACTAGGTGGCCATGAATGTTACAATTCACTATCTGTTTTTCGTCCGATTCGAAAATCTTTGACTCACAGCAGAACGGCCATAAGGTGCCCGAGGCAGCAATAGGCCCATGGAGACAAGTCTGCTGGAGGACGGTGTATTGAATCGGGTCGCAATTGGAGTGATCCATCGCCATTAGGTGGCCCTGAACGATACAATTCACTATCAGTTTTTCGTCCGATTCGAAAATCTTTGACTCACAGCAGAACGGCCATAAGGTGCCCGATGCAGCAATTGACCCATGGAGACAAGTCGGCTGGAGGACGATGTATTGAAACGGGACGCAATTTGAGTGATCCATCGTTATTAGGTGGCCATCTGTTTTTCGTCCGATTCGAAAATCTTTGACTCACAGCAGAACGGCCATAAGGTGCCCGAGGCAGCAATAGGCCCATGGAGACAAGTCTGCTGGAGGACGATGTATTGAATCGGGACGCAATTTGAGTGATCCATCGTCATTAAGGGGCCCTGAACGGTACAATTCACTATCAGTTTTTCGTCCGATTCGAAAATCTTTGACTCACAGCAGAACGGCCATAAGGTGCCCGAGGCAGCAATAGACCCATGGAGACAAGTCTGCTGGAGGACGATGTATTGAATCGGGACGCAATTTGAGTGATCCATCGTCATTAGGTGGCCCTGAACGTTACAATTCACTATCAGTTTTTCGTCGCATTCGATAATGTAGACTCACAGCAGAACGGCCATAAGGTGCCCGAGGCAGCAATAGACCCATGCAGTCAAGTCGGCTGGAGGACGATGTATTGAATCGGGACAGAATTTGTGTGGTCTATCCTCATTAGGTGGCCCTGAATGTTACAATTCACTATCAGTTTTTCGTCCGATTCGAAAATCTTTGACTCACAGCAGAACGGCCATAAGGTGCCCGAGGCAGCAATAGACCCATTGAGACAAGTCGGCTGGAGGACGATGTATTGAATCGGGACGCAATTTGAGTGATCCATCGTCATTAGGTGGCTCTGAATGTTACAATTCACTATCAGGTTCTCGTCAGATTTGAAAATCTTTGAGTCACAGGAGAACGGCCATAATGTGCCCGAGGCAGCAATAGACCCACGGAGACAAGTCTGCTGGAGGACGATGTATTGAATCGGGACGCAATTTGAGTGATCCATCGTCATTAGGTGGCCCTGAACGTTACAATTCACTATCAGTTCTTCGTCCGATTCGAAAATCTTTGACCCACAGCAGAACGGCCATAAGGTGCCCGAGGCAGCAATAGACCCATGGAGACAAGTCTGCTGGAGGACGATGTATTGAATCGGGACGCAATTTGAGTGATCCATCGTCATTAGGTGGCCCTGAACGTTACAATTCACTATCAGTTTTTCGTCGCATTCGATAATCTAGACTCACAGCAGAACGGCCATAAGGTGCCCGAGGCAGCAATATACCCATGCAGTCAAGTCGGCTGGAGGACGATGTATTGAATCGGGACGCAATTTGAGTGATCCATCGTCATTAGGTGGCCCTGAACGTTACAATTCACTATCAGTTTTTCGTCCGATTCGAAAATCAATTTGAGTGATCCATCGTCATTAGGTGGCCCTGAAAGTTACAATTCACTACCAGTTTTTCGACCGATTCGAAAATCTTTGACTCACAGCAGAACGGCCATAAGGAGACTAGTCGGCTGGAGGACGATGTATTGAATCGGGACGCAATTTGTGTGGTCCATCCTCATTAGGTGGCCCTGAACGATACAATTCACTATCAGTTTTTCGTCGCATTCGATAATCTAGACTCACAGCAGAACGGCCATAAGGTGCCCGAGGCAGCAAAATTCCCATGCAATCAAGTCGGCTGGAGGACGATGTATTGAATCGGGACGCAATTTGAGTGATCCATCGTCATTAGGTGGCCCTGAACGTTACAATTCACTATCAGTCCTTCGTCCGATTCGAAAATCTTTGACCCACAGCAGAACGGCCATAAGGTGCCCGAGGCAGCAATAGACCCATGGAGACAAGTCTGCTGGAGGACGATGTATTGAATCGGGACGCAATTTGAGTGATCCATCGTCATTAGGTGGCCCTGAACGTTACAATTCACTATCAGTTTTTCGTCCGATTCGAAAATCTTTGACTCACAGCAGAACGGCCATAAGGTGCCCGAGGCAGCAATAGACCCACGGAGACAAGTCTGCAGGATGACGATGTATTGAATCGCGACGCAATTTTAGTGTTCCATCGTCATTAGGAGGTCCTGAATGTTAGAATTTACTATCAGTTTTTCGTCCCATTCGATAATCTAGACTCACGGGAGAACGACCATAAGGTGCCCGAGGCAGCAATAGACCCATGGAGACAAGTCGGCTGCAGGACGATGTATTGAGTCGGGACGCAATTTGAGTGATCCATCGTCATTAGGTGGCCCTGAACGTTACAATTCACTATCGGTTTTTCGTCCGATTCGAAAATCTTTGACTCACAGCAGAACGGCCATAATGTGCCCGAGGCAGCAATAAACCCATGGAGACTAGTCGGCTGGAGGACGATGTATTGAATCGGGACGCAATTTGAGTGATCCATCGTCATTAGGTGGCCCTGAAAGTTACAATTCACTACCAGTTTTTCGACCGATTCGAAAATCTTTGACTCACAGCAGAACGGCCATAAGGTGCCCGAGGCAGCAATAGACCCATGGAGACAAGTCTGCTGGAGGACGATGTATTGAATCGGGACGCAACTTGAGTGATCCATCGTCATTAGGTGGCCCTGAACGTTACAATTCACTATCAGTTTTTCGTCCCATTCGATAATCTAGACTCACAGCAGAACGGCCATAAGGTGCCCGAGGCAGCAATAGACCCATGGAGTCAAGTCGGCTGGAGGACGATGTATTGAATCGGGACGCAATTTGTGTGGTCCATCCTCATTAGGTGGCCCTGAATGTTGCAATTCACTATCAGTTTTTCGTCCGATTCGAAAATCTTTGACTCACAGCAGAACGGCCATAAGGTGCCCGAGGCAGCAATAGACCCATGGAGACAAGCCTGCTGGAGGACGATGTATTGAATCGGGACGCAATTTGAGTGATCCATCGTCATTAGGTGGCCCTGAACGTTACAATTCACTATCAGTTTTTCGTCCGATTCGACAATCTTTGACTCACAGCAGAACGGCCATAAGGTGCCCGAGGCAGCAATAGACCCATGGAGACAAGTCGGCTGGAGGACGATGTATTGAATCGGGACGCAATTTGAGTGATCCATCGTCATTAGGGGGCCCTGAATGTTACAATTCACTATCAGTTTTTCGTCAGATTCGAAAATCTTTGAGTCACAGCAGAACGGCCATAAGGTGCCCGAGGCAGCAATAAGACCCATGGAGACAAGTCTGCTGGAGGACGATGTATTGAATCGGGACGCAATTTGAGTGATTCATCGTCATTAGGTGGCTCTGAACGTTACAATTCACTATCAGTTCTTCGTCCGATTCGAAAATCTTTGACCCACAGCAGAACGGCCATAAGGTGCCCGAGGCAGCAATAGACCCATGGAGACAAGTCGGCTGGAGGACGATGTATTGAATCGGGACGCATTTTGAGTGATCCATCGTCATTATGTGGCCCTGAACGTTACAATTCACTATCAGTTTTTCGTCCGATTCGAAAATCTTTGACTCACAGCAGAACGGCCATAAGGTGCCCGAGGCAGCAATAGGCCCATGGAGACAAGTCTGCTGGAGGACGATGTATTGAATCGGGTCGCAATTGGAGTGATCCATCGCCATTAGGTGGCCCTGAACGATACAATTCACTATCAGTTTTTCGTCCGATTCGAAAATCTTTGACTCACAGCAGAACGGCCATAACGTGCCCGATGCAGCAATAGACCCATGGAGACAAGTCGGCTGGAGGACGATGTATTGAAACGGGACGCAATTTGAGTGATCCATCGTTATTAGGTGGCCATCTGTTTTTCGTCCGATTCGAAAATCTTTGACTCACAGCAGAACGGCCATAAGGTGCCCGAGGCAGCAATAGGCCCATGGAGACAAGTCTGCTGGAGGACGATGTATTGAATCGGGACGCAATTTGAGTGATCCATCGTCATTAAGTGGCCCTGAACGGTACAATTCACTATCAGTTTTTCGTCCGATTCGAAAATCTTTGACTCACAGCAGAACGGCCATAAGGTGCCCGAGGCAGCAATAGACCCATGGAGACAAGTCTGCTGGAGGACGATGTATTGAATCGGGACGCAATTTGAGTGATCCATCGTCATTAGGTGGCCCTGAACGTTACAATTCACTATCAGTTTTTCGTCGCATTCGATAATGTAGACTCACAGCAGAACGGCCATAAGGTGCCCGAGGCAGCAATAGACCCATGCAGTCAAGTCGGCTGGAGGACGATGTATTGAATCGGGACGCAATTTGTGTGGTCTATCCTCATTAGGTGGCCCTGAATGTTACAATTCACTATCAGTTTTTCGTCCGATTCGAAAATCTTTGACTCACAGCAGAACGGCCATAACGTGCCCGAGGCAGCAATAGACCCATTGAGACAAGTCGGCTGGAGGACGATGTATTGAATCGGGACGCAATTTGAGTGATCCATCGTCATTAGGTGGCTCTGAATGTTACAATTCACTATCAGGTTCTCGTCAGATTTGAAAATCTTTGAGTCACAGCAGAACGGCCATAATGTGCCCGAGGCAGCAATAGACCCACGGAGACAAGTCTGCTGGAGGACGATGTATTGAATCGGGACGCAATTTGAGTGATCCATCGTCATTAGGTGGCCCTGAACGTTACAATTCACTATCAGTTTTTCGTCCGATTCGAAAATCAATTTGAGTGATCCATCGTCATTAGGTGGCCCTGAAAGTTACAATTCACTACCAGTTTTTCGACCGATTCGAAAATCTTTGACTCACAGCAGAACGGCCATAAGGAGACTAGTCGGCTGGAGGACGATGTATTGAATCGGGACGCAATTTGTGTGGTCCATCCTCATTAGGTGGCCCTGAACGATACAATTCACTATCAGTTTTTCGTCGCATTCGATAATCTAGACTCACAGCAGAACGGCCATAAGGTGCCCGAGGCAGCAAAATTCCCATGCAATCAAGTCGGCTGGAGGACGATGTATTGAATCGGGACGCAATTTGAGTGATCCATCGTCATTAGGTGGCCCTGAACGTTACAATTCACTATCAGTCCATCGTCCGATTCGAAAATCTTTGACCCACAGCAGAACGGCCATAAGGTGCCCGAGGCAGCAATAGACCCATGGAGACAAGTCTGCTGGAGGACGATGTATTGAATCGGGACGCAATTTGAGTGATCCATCGTCATTAGGTGGCCCTGAACGTTACAATTCACTATCAGTTTTTCGTCCGATTCGAAAATCTTTGACTCACAGCAGAACGGCCATAAGGTGCCCGAGGCAGCAATAGACCCACGGAGACAAGTCTGCAGGATGACGATGTATTGAATCGCGACGCAATTTTAGTGTTCCATCGTCATTAGGAGGTCCTGAATGTTAGAATTTACTATCAGTTTTTCGTCCCATTCGATAATCTAGACTCACGGGAGAACGACCATAAGGTGCCCGAGGCAGCAATAGACCCATGGAGACAAGTCGGCTGCAGGACGATGTATTGAGTCGGGACGCAATTTGAGTGATCCATCGTCATTAGGTGGCCCTGAACGTTACAATTCACTATCGGTTTTTCGTCCGATTCGAAAATCTTTGACTCACAGCAGAACGGCCATAATGTGCCCGAGGCAGCAATAAACCCATGGAGACTAGTCGGCTGGAGGACGATGTATTGAATCGGGACGCAATTTGAGTGATCCATCGTCATTAGGTGGCCCTGAAAGTTACAATTCACTACCAGTTTTTCGACCGATTCGAAAATCTTTGACTCACAGCAGAACGGCCATAAGGTGCCCGAGGCAGCAATAGACCCATGGAGACAAGTCTGCTGGAGGACGATGTATTGAATCGGGACGCAACTTGAGTGATCCATCGTCATTAGGTGGCCCTGAACGTTACAATTCACTATCAGTTTTTCGTCCCATTCGATAATCTAGACTCACAGCAGAACGGCCATAAGGTGCCCGAGGCAGCAATAGACCCATGGAGTCAAGTCGGCTGGAGGACGATGTATTGAATCGGGACGCAATTTGTGTGGTCCATCCTCATTAGGTGGCCCTGAATGTTGCAATTCACTATCAGTTTTTCGTCCGATTCGAAAATCTTTGACTCACAGCAGAACGGCCATAAGGTGCCCGAGGCAGCAATAGACCCATGGAGACAAGCCTGCTGGAGGACGATGTATTGAATCGGGACGCAATTTGAGTGATCCATCGTCATTAGGTGGCCCTGAACGTTACAATTCACTATCAGTTTTTCGTCCGATTCGACAATCTTTGACTCACAGCAGAACGGCCATAAGGTGCCCGAGGCAGCAATAGACCCATGGAGACAAGTCGGCTGGAGGACGATGTATTGAATCGGGACGCAATTTGAGTGATCCATCGTCATTAGGGGGCCCTGAATGTTACAATTCACTATCAGTTTTTCGTCAGATTCGAAAATCTTTGAGTCACAGCAGAACGGCCATAAGGTGCCCGAGGCAGCAATAAGACCCATGGAGACAAGTCTGCTGGAGGACGATGTATTGAATCGGGACGCAATTTGAGTGATTCATCGTCATTAGGTGGCCCTGAACGTTACAATTCACTATCAGTTCTTCGTCCGATTCGAAAATCTTTGACCCACAGCAGAACGGCCATAAGGTGCCCGAGGCAGCAATAGACCCATGGAGACAAGTTGGCTGGAGGACGATGTATTGAATCGGGACGCATTTTGAGTGATCCATCGTCATTATGTGGCCCTGAACGTTACAATTCACTATCAGTTTTTCGTCCGATTCGAAAATCTTTGACTCACAGCAGAACGGCCATAAGGTGCCCGAGGCAGCAATAGGCCCATGGAGACAAGTCTGCTGGAGGACGATGTATTGAATCGGGTCGCAATTGGAGTGATCCATCGCCATTAGGTGGCCCTGAACGATACAATTCACTATCAGTTTTTCGTCCGATTCGAAAATCTTTGACTCACAGCAGAACGGCCATAACGTGCCCGATGCAGCAATAGACCCATGGAGACAAGTCGGCTGGAGGACGATGTATTGAAACGGGACGCAATTTGAGTGATCCATCGTTATTAGGTGGCCATCTGTTTTTCGTCCGATTCGAAAATCTTTGACTCACAGCAGAACGGCCATAAGGTGCCCGAGGCAGCAATAGGCCCATGGAGACAAGTCTGCTGGAGGACGATGTATTGAATCGGGACGCAATTTGAGTGATCCATCGTCATTAAGTGGCCCTGAACGGTACAATTCACTATCAGTTTTTCGTCCGATTCGAAAATCTTTGACTCACAGCAGAACGGCCATAAGGTGCCCGAGGCAGCAATAGACCCATGGAGACAAGTCTGCTGGAGGACGATGTATTGAATCGGGACGCAATTTGAGTGATCCATCGTCATTAGGTGGACCTGAACGTTACAATTCACTATCAGTTTTTCGTCGCATTCGATAATGTAGACTCACAGCAGAACGGCCATAAGGTGCCCGAGGCAGCAATAGACCCATGCAGTCAAGTCGGCTGGAGGACGATGTATTGAATCGGGACGCAATTTGTGTGGTCTATCCTCATTAGGTGGCCCTGAATGTTACAATTCACTATCAGTTTTTCGTCCGATTCGAAAATCTTTGACTCACAGCAGAACGGCCATAAGGTGCCCGAGGCAGCAATAGACCCATTGAGACAAGTCGGCTGGAGGACGATGTATTGAATCGGGACGCAATTTGAGTGATCCATCGTCATTAGGTGGCTGTGAATGTTACAATTCACTATCAGGTTCTCGTCAGATTTGAAAATCTTTGAGTCACAGCAGAACGGCCATAATGTGCCCGAGGCAGCAATAGACCCACGGAGACAAGTCTGCTGGAGGACGATGTATTGAATCGGGACGCAATTTGAGTGATCCATCGTCATTAGGTGGCCCTGAACGTTACAATTCACTATCAGTTCTTCGTCCGATTCGAAAATCTTTGACCCACAGCAGAACGGCCATAAGGTGCCCGAGGCAGCAATAGACCCATGGAGACAAGTCTGCTGGAGGACGATGTATTGAATCGGGACGCAATTTGAGTGATCCATCGTCATTAGGTGGCCCTGAACGTTACAATTCACTATCAGTTTTTCGTCGCATTCGATAATCTAGACTCACAGCAGAACGGCCATAAGGTGCCCGAGGCAGCAATATACCCATGCAGTCAAGTCGGCTGGAGGACGATGTATTGAATCGGGACGCAATTTGAGTGATCCATCGTCATTAGGTGGCCCTGAACGTTACAATTCACTATCAGTTTTTCGTCCGATTCGAAAATCAATTTGAGTGATCCATCGTCATTAGGTGGCCCTGAAAGTTACAATTCACTACCAGTTTTTCGACCGATTCGAAAATCTTTGACTCACAGCAGAACGGCCATAAGGAGACTAGTCGGCTGGAGGACGATGTATTGAATCGGGACGCAATTTGTGTGGTCCATCCTCATTAGGTGGCCCTGAACGATACAATTCACTATCAGTTTTTCGTCGCATTCGATAATCTAGACTCACAGCAGAACGGCCATAAGGTGCCCGAGGCAGCAAAATTCCCATGCAATCAAGTCGGCTGGAGGACGATGTATTGAATCGGGACGCAATTTGAGTGATCCATCGTCATTAGGTGGCCCTGAACGTTACAAATCACTATCAGTCCTTCGTCCGATTCGAAAATCTTTGACCCACAGCAGAACGGCCATAAGGTGCCCGAGGCAGCAATAGACCCATGGAGACAAGTCTGCTGGAGGACGATGTATTGAATCGGGACGCAATTTGAGTGATCCATCGTCATTAGGTGGCCCTGAACGTTACAATTCACTATCAGTTTTTCGTCCGATTCGAAAATCTTTGACTCACAGCAGAACGGCCATAAGGTGCCCGAGGCAGCAATAGACCCACGGAGACAAGTCTGCAGGATGACGATGTATTTAATCGCGACGCAATTTTAGTGTTCCATCGTCATTAGGAGGTCCTGAATGTTAGAATTTACTATCAGTTTTTCGTCCCATTCGATAATCTAGACTCACGGGAGAACGACCATAAGGTGCCCGAGGCAGCAATAGACCCATGGAGACAAGTCGGCTGCAGGACGATGTATTGAGTCGGGACGCAATTTGAGTGATCCATCGTCATTAGGTGGCCCTGAACGTTACAATTCACTATCGGTTTTTCGTCCGATTCGAAAATCTTTGACTCACAGCAGAACGGCCATAATGTGCCCGAGGCAGCAATAAACCCATGGAGACTAGTCGGCTGGAGGACGATGTATTGAATCGGGACGCAATTTGAGTGATCCATCGTCATTAGGTGGCCCTGAAAGTTACAATTCACTACCAGTTTTTGACCGATTCGAAAATCTTTGACTCACAGCAGAACGGCCATAAGGTGCCCGAGGCAGCAATAGACCCATGGAGACAAGTCTGCTGGAGGACGATGTATTGAATCGGGACGCAACTTGAGTGATCCATCGTCATTAGGTGGCCCTGAACGTTACAATTCACTATCAGTTTTTCGGCCCATTCGATAATCTAGACTCACAGCAGAACGGCCATAAGGTGCCCGAGGCAGCAATAGACCCATGGAGTCAAGTCGGCTGGAGGACGATGTATTGAATCGGGACGCAATTTGTGTGGTCCATCCTCATTAGGTGGCCCTGAATGTTGCAATTCACTATCAGTTTTTCGTCCGATTCGAAAATCTTTGACTCACAGCAGAACGGCCATAAGGTGCCCGAGGCAGCAATAGACCCATGGAGACAAGCCTGCTGGAGGACGATGTATTGAATCGGGACGCAATTTGAGTGATCCATCGTCATTAGGTGGCCCTGAACGTTACAATTCACTATCAGTTTTTCGTCCGATTCGACAATCTTTGACTCACAGCAGAACGGCCATAAGGTGCCCGAGGCAGCAATAGACCCATGGAGACAAGTCGGCTGGAGGACGATGTATTGAATCGGGACGCAATTTGAGTGATCCATCGTCATTAGGGGGCCCTGAATGTTACAATTCACTATCAGTTTTTCGTCAGATTCGAAAATCTTTGAGTCACAGCAGAACGGCCATAAGGTGCCCGAGGCAGCAATAAGACCCATGGAGACAAGTCTGCTGGAGGACGATGTATTGAATCGGGACGCAATTTGAGTGATTCATCGTCATTAGGTGGCCCTGAACGTTACAATTCACTATCAGTTCTTCGTCCGATTCGAAAATCTTTGACCCACAGCAGAACGGCCATAAGGTGCCCGAGGCAGCAATAGACCCATGGAGACAAGTCGGCTGGAGGACGATGTATTGAATCGGGACGCATTTTGAGTGATCCATCGTCATTATGTGGCCCTGAACGTTACAATTCACTATCAGTTTTTCGTCCGATTCGAAAATCTTTGACTCACAGCAGAACGGCCGTAATGTGCCCGAGGCAGCAATAGACCCATGGAGACTAGTCGGCTGGAGGACGATGTATTGAATCGGGACGCAATTTGAGTGATCCATCGTCATTAGGTGGCCCTGAAAGTTACAATTCACTACGAGTTTTTCGACCGATTCGAAAATCTTTGACTCACAGCAGAACGGCCATAAGGTGCCCGAGGCAGCAATAGACCCATGGAGACAAGTCTGCTGGAGGACGATGTATTGAATCGGGACGCAATTTGAGTGATCCATCGTCATTAGGTGCCCCTGAACGTTACAATTCACTATCAGTTTTTCGTCCGATTCCAAAATCTTTGACTCACAGGAGAACGGCCATAAGGTGCCCGATGCAGCAATAGACCCATGGAGACAAGTCGGCTGGAGGACGATGTATTGAAACGGGACGCAATTTGAGTGATCCATCGTTACTAGGTGGCCATGAATGTTACAATTCACTATCTGTTTTTCGTCCGATTCGAAAATCTTTGACTCACAGCAGAACGGCCATAAGGTGCCCGAGGCAGCAATAGGGTCATGGAGACAAGTCTGCTGGAGGACGATGTATTGAATCGGGTCGCAATTGGAGTGATCCATCGTCATTAGGTGGCCCTGAACGATACAATTCACTATCAGTTTTTCGTCCGATTCGAAAATCTTTGACTCACAGCAGAACGGCCATAAGGTGCCCGAGGCAGCAATAGACCCATGGAGACAAGTCTGCTGGAGGACGATGTATTGAATCGGGACGCAATTTGAGTGATCCATCGTCATTAGGTGGCCCTGAACGTTACAATTCACTATCAGTTTTTCGTCCCATTCGATAATCTAGAGTCACAGCAGAACGGCCATAAAGTGCCCGAGGCAGCAATAGACCCATGGAGTCAAGTCGGCTGGAGGACGATGTATTGAATCGGGACGCAATTTGTGTGGTCCATCCTCATTAGGTGGCCCTGAATGTTACAATTCACTATCAGTTTTTCGTCCGATTCGAAAATCTTTGACTCACAGCAGAACGGCCATAGGGTGCCCGAGGCAGCAATAGACCCATGGAGACAAGCCTGCTGGAGGACGATGTATTGAATCGGGACGCAATTTGAGTGATCCATCGTCATTAGGTGGCCCTGAACGTTACAATTCACTATCAGTTTTTCGTCCGATTCGAAAATCTTTGAATCACAGCAGAACGGCCATAATGTGCCCGAGGCAGCAATAGACCCATGGAGACTAGTCGGCTGGAGGACGATGTATTGAATGGGGACGCAATTTGAGTGATCCATCGTCATTAGGTGGCCCTGAAAGTTACAATTCACTACCAGTTTTTCGACCGATTCGAAAATCTTTGACTCACAGCAGACCGGCCATAAGGTGCCCGAGGCAGCAATAGACCCATGGAGACAAGTCTGCTGGAGGACGATGTATTGAATCGGGACGCAATTTGAGTGATCCATCGTCATTAGGTGGCCCTGAACGTTACAATTCACTATCAGTTTTTCGTCCGATTCCAAAATCTTTGACCCACAGGAGAACGGCCATAAGGTGCCCGATGCAGCAATAGACCCATGGAGACAAGTCTGCAGGAGGACGATGTATTGAATCGGGACGCATTTTGAGTGATCCATCGTCATTAGGTGGCCCTGAACGTTACAATTCACTATCAGTTTTTCGTCGCATTCGATAATCTAGACTCACAGCAAAACGGCCATAAGGTGCCCGAGGCAGCAATAGACCCATGCAGTCAAGTCGGCTGGAGGACGATGTATTGAATCGGGACGCAATTTGAGTGATCCATCGTCATTAGGTGGCCCTAAATGTTACAATTCACTATCAGTTTTTCGTCCGATTCGAAAATCTTTGACTCACTGCAGAACGGCCATAAGGTGCCCGAGGCAGCAATAGACCCACGGAGACAAGTCTGCTGGAGGACGATGTATTGAATCGGGACGCAATTTGAGTGATCCATCGTCAATAGGTGGCCCTGAACGTTACAATTCACTATCAGTTTTTCGTCCCATTCGATTATCTAGACTCACAGCAGAACGGCCATAAAGTGCCCGAGGCAGCAATATACCCATGGAGTCAAGTCGGCTGGAGGACGATGTATTGAATCGGGACGGAATTTGAGTGATCCATCGTCGTTAGGTGGCCCTGAACGTTACAATTCACTATCAGTTTTTCGTCCGATTCGAAAATCTTTGACCCACAGCAGAACGGCCATAAGGTGCCCGAGGCAGCAATAGACGCATGGAGACAAGTCGGCTGGAGGACGATGTATTGAATCGGGACGAAATTTGAGTGATCCATCGTCATTAGGTGGCCCTGAAAGTTACAATTCACTATCAGTTTTTCGTCCGCTTCGAAAATCTTTGACTCACAGCAGAACGGCCATAAGGTGCCCGATGCAGCAATAGGCCCATAGAGACAAGTCTGCTGGAGGACGATGTATTGAATCGGGACGCAATTTGTGTGATCCATCGTCATTAGGTGGCCCTGAACGTTACAATTCACTATCAGTTTTTTGTCCGATTCGAAAATCTTTGACTCACAGCAGAACGGCCATAAGGTGCCCGAGGCTGCAATAGACCCATGGAGAAAAGTCGGCTGGAGGACGATGTATTGAATCGGGACGCAATTTGAGTGATCCATCGTCATTAGGTGGCCCTGAATGTTACAATTCACTATCAGTTTTTCGTCAGATTCGAAAATCTTTGAGTCACAGCAGAACGGCCAAAAGGTGCCCGAGGCAGCAATAGACCCATGGAGACATGTCTGCTGGAGGACGATGTATTGAATCGGGACGCAATTTGAGAGATTCATCGTCATTAGGTGGCCCTGAACGTTACAATTCACTATCAGTTCTTCGTCCGATTCGAAAATCTTTGACCCACAGCAGAAAGGCAATAAGGTGCCCGAGGCAGCAATAGACCCATGCAGACAAGTCGGCTGGAGGACGATGTATTGAATCGGGACGCAATTTGAGTGATCCATCGTCATTAGGTGGCCCTGAAAGTTACAATTCACTATCAGTTTTTCGTCCGATTCGAAAATCATTGATCACAACAGAACAGCCATAAGGTGCCCGATGCAGCAATAGACCCATGGAGACAAGTCGGCTGGAGGACGATGTATTGAATCGGGACGCAATTTGAGTGATCCATCGTCATTAGGTGGCCCTGAAAGTTACAATTCACTATCAGTCTTTCGTCCGATTCGAAAATCTTTGACTCACAGCAGAACGGCCATAAGGTGCCCGATGCAGCAATAGGCCCATAGAGACAAGTCTGCTGGAGGACGATGTATTGAATCGGGACGGAATTTGAGTGATCCATCGTCATTAGGTGGCCCTGAACGTTACAATTCACTATCAGTTTTTCGTCCGATTCGAAAATCTATGACTCACAGCAGAACGGCCATAATGTGCCCGAGGCAGCAATAGACCCATGGAGACTAGTCTGCTGGAGCACGAGGTATTGAATCGGGACGCAATTTGAGTGTTCCATCGTCATTAGGAGGCCCTGAACGTTACATTTCACTATCAGTTATTCGTCTTATTCGAAAATCTATGACTCACCGCAGAACGCCCATAAGGTGCCCGAGGCAGCAATAGACCCATTGAGACAAGTCGGCTGGAGGACGATGTATTGAATCGGGACGCAATTTGAGTGATCCATCGTCATTAGGTGGCCCTGAACGTTACAATTCACTATCAGTTCTTCGTCCGATTCGAAAATCTTTGACCCACAGCAGAACGGCCATAAGGTGCCCGAGGCAGCAATAGACGCATGGAGCCAAGTCGGCTGGAGGACGATGTATTGAATCGGGACGAAATTTGAGTGATCCATCGTCATTAGGTGGCCCTGAATGTTACAATTCACTATCAGTTCTTCGTCCGATTCGAAAATCTTTGACTCACAGCAGAACGGCCATAAGGTGCCCGATGCAGCAATAGGCCCATAGAGACAAGTCTGCTGGAGGACGATGTATTGAATCGGGAGGCAATTTGAGTGATCCATCGTCATTAGGTGGCCCTGAAAGTTACAATTCACTATCAGTTTTTCGAACGATTCGAAAATCTTTGACTCACAGCAGAACGGCCATAAGGTGCCCGAGGCAGCAATAGACCCATGGAGACAAGTCTGCTGGAGGACGATGTATTGAATCGGGACGCAATTTGAGTGATCCATCGTCATTAGGTGGCCCTGAACGTTACAATTCACTATCAGTTTTTCGTCCCATTCGACAATCTAGACTCACAGCAGAACGGCCATAAGGTGCCCGAGGCAGCAAAAGACCCATGGAGTCAAGTCGGCTGGAGGACGATGTATTGAATCGGGACGCAATTTGTGTGGTCCATCCTCATTAGGTGGCCCTGAATGTTACAATTCACTATCAGTTTTTCGTCCGATTCGAAAATCTTTGACTCACAGCAGAACGGCCACAAGGTGCCCGAGGCAGCAATAGACCCATGGAGACAAGTCTGCTGGAGGACGATGTATTGAATCGGGACGCAATTTGAGTAATCCATCGTCAATAGGTGGCCCTGAACGTTACAATTCACTATCAGTTTTTCGTCCGTTTCGAAAATCTTTGACTCACAGCTGAACGGCCATAAGGTGCCCGAGGCAGCAATAGACCCATGGAGACAAGTCGGCTGGAGGACGATGTATTGAATCGGGACGCAATTTGAGTGATCCATCGTCATTAGGTGGCCCTGAATGTTACAATTCACTATCAGTTTTTCGTCAGATTCGAAAATCTTTGAGTCACAGCAGAACGGCCATAAGGTGCCCGAGGCAGCAATAGACCCATGGAGACAAGTCTGCTGGAGGACGATGTATTGAATCGGGACGCAATTTGAGTGATTCATCGTCATTAGGTGGCCCTGAACGTTACAATTCACTATCAGTTCTTCGTCCGATTAGAAAATTCTTTACCCACAGCAGAACGGCCATAAGGTGCCCGAGGCAGCAATAGACCCATGGAGACAAGTCGGCTGGAGGACGATGTATTGAATCGGGACGAAATTTGAGTGATCCATCGTCATTAGGTGGCCCTGAAAGTTACAATTCACTATCAGTTTTTCGTCCGATTCGAAAATCTTTGACTCACAGCAGAACGGCCATAAGGTGCCCGATGCAGCAATAGGCCCATAGAGACAAGTCTGCTGGAGGACGATGTATTGAATCGGGACGGAATTTGAGTGATCCATCGTCATTAGGTGGCCCTGAACGTTACAATTCACTATCATTTTTTCGTCGCATTCGATAATCTAGACTCACAGCAGAACGGCCATAAGGTGCCCGACTCAGCAATAGACCCATGGAGTTAAGTAGGCTGGAGGACGATGTATTGAATCGGGACGCAATTTGAGTGATCTATCGTCATTAGGTCTCCCTGAATGTTACAATTCACTATCCAGTTTTTCGTCCGATTCGAAAATCTTTGACTCACAGCAGAACGGCCATAAGGTGCCCGAGGCAGCAATAGACCCATGGAGGCAAGTCTGCAGGATGACGATGTATTGAATCGCGACGCAATTTGAGTGTTCCATCGTCATTAGGAGGCCCTGAATGTTAGAATTAACTATCAGTTTTTCGTCCCATTCGATAATCTAGACTCACGGGAGAACGACCATAAGGTGCCCGAGGCAGCAATAGACCCATGGAGACTAGTCTGCTGGAGCACGAGGTATTGAATCGGGACGCAATTTGAGTGTTCCATCGTCATTAGGAGGCCCTGAACGTTACAATTCACTATCAGCTTTTCGTCCGATTCGAAAATCTTTGACTCACAGCAGAACTCCCTTAAGGTGCCCGAGACAAGTCTGCTGGAGGACGATGTATTGAATCGGGACGCAATTTGAGTTATCCATCGTCATTAGGTGGCCCTGAACGTTACAATTCAGTATCAGATCTTCGTCCGATTCGAAAATCTTTGACCCACAGCAGAACGGCCATAAGGTGCCCGACTCAGCAATAGACCCATGGAGTTAAGTAGGCTGGAGGACGATGTATTGAATCGGGACGCAATTTGAGTGATCTATCGTCATTAGGTCTCTCTGAATGTTACAATTCACTATCCAGTTTTTCGTCCGATTCGAAAATATTTGACTCACAGCAGAACGGCCATAAGGTGCCCGAGGCAGCAATAGACCCATGGAGGCAAGTCTGCAGGATGACGATGTATTGAATCGCGACGCAATTTGAGTGTTCCATCGTCATTAGGAGGCCCTGAATGTTAGAATTAACTATCAGTTTTTCGTCCCATTCGATAATCTAGACTCACGGGAGAACGACCATAAGGTGCCCGAGGCAGCAATAGACCCATGGAGACTAGTCTGCTGGAGCACGAGGTATTGAATCGGGACGCAATTTGAGTGTTCCATCGCCATTAGGAGGCCCTGAACGTTACAATTCACTATCAGCTTTTCGTCCGATTCGAAAATCTTTGACTCACAGCAGAACTCCCTTAAGGTGCCCGAGACAAGTCTGCTGGAGGACGATGTATTGAATCGAGACGCAATTTGAGTGATCCATCGTCATTAGGTGGCCCTGAACGTTACAATTCACTATCAGTTTTTCGTCCCATTCGATAATCTAGACTCACAGCAGAACGGCCATAAAGTGCCCGAGGCAGCAATAGACCCATGGAGTCAAGTCGGCTGGAGGACGATGTATTGAATCGGGACGCAATTTGTGTGGTCCATCCTCATTAGGTGGCCCTGAATGTTACAATTCACTATCAGTTTTTCGTCCGATTCGAAAATCTTTGACTTACAGCAGAACGGCCATAAGGTGCCCGAGGCAGCAATAGACCCATGGATACATGTCTGCTGGAGGACGATGTATTGAATCGGGACGCAATTTGAGTGATCCATCGTCATTAGGTGGCCCTGAACGTTACAATTCACTATCAGTTTTTTGTCCGATTTGAAAATCTTTGACTCACAGCAGAACGGCCATAAGGTGCCCGAGGCAGCAATAGACCCATGGAGACTAGTCTGCTGGAGGACGATGTATTGAATCGGGACGCAATTTGAGTGATCCATCGTCACTAGGTGGCCCTGAACGTTACAATTCACTATCAGTTTTTCGTCCCATTCGATAATCTAGACTCACAGCAGAACGGTAATAAGGTGCCCGAGGCAGCAAAAGACCCATGGAGTCAAGTCGGCTGGAGGACGATGTATTGAATCGGGACGCAATTTGTGTGGTCCATCCTCATTAGGTGGCCCTGAATGTTACAATTCACTATCAGTTTTTCGTCCGATTCGAAAATCTTTGACTTACAGCAGAACGGCCATAAGGTGCCCGAGGCAGCAATAGACCCATGGATACATGTCTGCTGGAGGACGATGTATTGAATCGGGACGCAATTTGAGTGATCCATCGTCATTAGGTGGCCCTGAACGTTACAATTCACTATCAGTTTTTTGTCCGATTCGAAAATCTTTGACTCACAGCAGAACGGCCATAAGGTGCCCGAGGCAGCAATAGACCCATGGAGACAAGTCGGCTAGAGGACGATGTATTGAATCGGGACGCAATTTGAGTGATCCATCGTCATTAGGTGGCCCTGAATGTTACAATTCACTATCAGTTTTTCGTCAGATTCGAAAATCTTTGAGTCACAGCAGAACGGCCAAAAGGTGCCCGAGGCAGCAATAGACCCATGGAGACAAGTCTGCTGGAGGACGATGTATTGAATCGGGACGCAATTTGAGTGATCCATCGTCAATAGGTGACCCTGAACGTTACAATTCACTATCAGTTTTTCGTCCCATTCGATAATCTAGACTCACAGCAGAACGGCCATAAGGTGCCCGAGGCAACAATAGACCCATGGAGTCAAGTCGGCTGGAGGACGATGTATTGAATCGGGACGCAATTTGAGTGATCCATCGTCATTAGGTGGCCCTGAACGTTACAATTCACTATCAGTTTTTCGTCCCATTCAGACTCACAGCAGAACGGCCATAAGGTGCCCGAGGCAGCAAAAGACCCATGGAGTCAAGTCGGCTGGAGGACGATGTATTGAATCGGGACGCAATTTGTGTGGGCCATACTCATTAGGTGGCCCTGAATGTTACAATTCACTATCAGTTTTTCGTCCGATTCGAAAATCTTTGACTCACAGCAGAACGGCCATAAGGTGCCCGAGGCAGCAATAGACCCATGGATACATGCCTGCTGGAGGACGATGTATTGAATCGGGACGCAATTTGAGTGATCCATCGTCATTAGGTGGCCCTGAACGTTACAATTCACTATCAGTTTTTTGTCCGATTCGAAAATCTTTGACTCACAGCAGAACGGCCATAAGGTGCCCGAGGCAGCAATAGACCCATGGAGACAAATCGGCTGGAGGACGATGTATTGAATCGGGACGCAATTTGAGTGATCCATCGTCATTAGGTGGCCCTGAAAGTTACAATTCACTATCAGTTTTTCGTCCCATTCGATAATCTAGACTCACAGCAGAACGGCCATAAGGTGCCCGAGGCAGCAAAAGACCCATGGAGTCAAGTCGGCTGGAGGACGATGTATTGAATCGGGACGCAATTTGTGTGGTCCATCCTCATTAGGTGGCCCTGAATGTTACAATTCACTATCAGTTTTTCGTCCGATTCGAAAATCTTTGACTCACAGCAGAACGGCCATAAGGTGCCCGAGGCAGCAATAGACCCATGGAGACAAGTCTGCTGGAGGACGATGTATTGAATCGGGACGCAATTTGAGTGATCCATCGTCAATAGGTGGCCCTGAACGTTACAATTCACTATCAGTTTTTCGTCCCATTCGATAATCTAGACTCACAGCAGAACGGCCATAAGGTGCCCGAGGCAGCAATAGACCCATGGAGTCAAGTCGGCTGGAGGACGATGTATTGAATCGGGACGCAATTTGAGTGATCCATCGTCATTAGGTGGCCCTGAACGTTACAATTCACTATCAGTTTTTCGTCCGATTCGAAAATCTATGACTCACAGCAGAACGGCCATAATGTGCCCGAGGCAGCAATAGACCCATGGAGACTAGTCTGCTGGAGCACGAGGTATTGAATCGGGACGCAATTTGAGTGTTCCATCGTCATTAGGAGGCCCTGAACGTTACATTTCACTATCAGTTATTCGTCTTATTCGAAAATCTATGACTCACCGCAGAACGTCCATAAGGTGCCCGAGGCAGCAATAGACCCATTGAGACAAGTCGGCTGGAGGACGATGTATTGAATCGGGACGCAATTTGAGTGATCCATCGTCATTAGGTGGCCCTGAACGTTACAATTCACTATCAGTTTTTCGTCCGATTCGAAAATCTTTCACTCACAGCAGAACGGCCATAAGGTGCCCGAGGCAGCAATAGACCCAAGGAGACAAGTCGGCTGGAGGACGATGTATTGAATCGGGACGCAATTTGAGTGATCCATCGTCATTAGGTGGCCCTGAATGTTACAATTCACTATCAGTTCTTCGTCCGATTCGAAAATCTTTGACCCACAGCAGAACGGCCATAAGGTGCCCGAGGCAGCAATAGACCCATGGAGACTAGTCTGCTGGAGGACGATGTATTGAATCGGGACGCAATTTGAGTGATCCATCGTCACTAGGTGGCCCTGAACGTTACAATTCACTATCAGTTTTTCGTCCCATTCGATAATCTAGACTCACAGCAGAACGGTAATAAGGTGCCCGAGGCAGCAAAAGACCCATGGAGTCAAGTCGGCTGGAGGACGATGTATTGAATCGGGACGCAATTTGAGTGATCTATCGTCATTAGGTCTCTCTGAATGTTACAATTCACTATCCAGTTTTTCGTCCGATTCGAAAATATTTGACTCACAGCAGAACGGCCATAAGGTGCCCGAGGCAGCAATAGACCCATGGAGGCAAGTCTGCAGGATGACGATGTATTGAATCGCGACGCAATTTGAGTGTTCCATCGTCATTAGGAGGCCCTGAATGTTAGAATTAACTATCAGTTTTTCGTCCCATTCGATAATCTAGACTCACGGGAGAACGACCATAAGGTGCCCGAGGCAGCAATAGACCCATGGAGACTAGTCTGCTGGAGCACGAGGTATTGAATCGGGACGCAATTTGAGTGTTCCATCGCCATTAGGAGGCCCTGAACGTTACAATTCACTATCAGCTTTTCGTCCGATTCGAAAATCTTTGACTCACAGCAGAACTCCCTTAAGGTGCCCGAGACAAGTCTGCTGGAGGACGATGTATTGAATCGAGACGCAATTTGAGTGATCCATCGTCATTAGGTGGCCCTGAACGTTACAATTCACTATCAGTTTTTCGTCCCATTCGATAATCTAGACTCACAGCAGAACGGCCATAAAGTGCCCGAGGCAGCAATAGACCCATGGAGTCAAGTCGGCTGGAGGACGATGTATTGAATCGGGACGCAATTTGTGTGGTCCATCCTCATTAGGTGGCCCTGAATGTTACAATTCACTATCAGTTTTTCGTCCGATTCGAAAATCTTTGACTTACAGCAGAACGGCCATAAGGTGCCCGAGGCAGCAATAGACCCATGGATACATGTCTGCTGGAGGACGATGTATTGAATCGGGACGCAATTTGAGTGATCCATCGTCATTAGGTGGCCCTGAACGTTACAATTCACTATCAGTTTTTTGTCCGATTCGAAAATCTTTGACTCACAGCAGAACGGCCATAAGGTGCCCGAGGCAGCAATAGACCCATGGAGACTAGTCTGCTGGAGGACGATGTATTGAATCGGGACGCAATTTGAGTGATCCATCGTCACTAGGTGGCCCTGAACGTTACAATTCACTATCAGTTTTTCGTCCCATTCGATAATCTAGACTCACAGCAGAACGGTAATAAGGTGCCCGAGGCAGCAAAAGACCCATGGAGTCAAGTCGGCTGGAGGACGATGTATTGAATCGGGACGCAATTTGTGTGGTCCATCCTCATTAGGTGGCCCTGAATGTTACAATTCACTATCAGTTTTTCGTCCGATTCGAAAATCTTTGACTTACAGCAGAACGGCCATAAGGTGCCCGAGGCAGCAATAGACCCATGGATACATGTCTGCTGGAGGACGATGTATTGAATCGGGACGCAATTTGAGTGATCCATCGTCATTAGGTGGCCCTGAACGTTACAATTCACTATCAGTTTTTTGTCCGATTCGAAAATCTTTGACTCACAGCAGAACGGCCATAAGGTGCCCGAGGCAGCAATAGACCCATGGAGACAAGTCGGCTAGAGGACGATGTATTGAATCGGGACGCAATTTGAGTGATCCATCGTCATTAGGTGGCCCTGAATGTTACAATTCACTATCAGTTTTTCGTCAGATTCGAAAATCTTTGAGTCACAGCAGAACGGCCAAAAGATGCCCGAGGCAGCAATAGACCCATGGAGACAAGTCTGCTGGAGGACGATGTATTGAATCGGGACGCAATTTGAGTGATCCATCGTCAATAGGTGACCCTGAACGTTACAATTCACTATCAGTTTTTCGTCCCATTCGATAATCTAGACTCACAGCAGAACGGCCATAAGGTGCCCGAGGCAACAATAGACCCATGGAGTCAAGTCGGCTGGAGGACGATGTATTGAATCGGGACGCAATTTGAGTGATCCATCGTCATTAGGTGGCCCTGAACGTTACAATTCACTATCAGTTTTTCGTCCCATTCAGACTCACAGCAGAACGGCCATAAGGTGCCCGAGGCAGCAAAAGACCCATGGAGTCAAGTCGGCTGGAGGACGATGTATTGAATCGGGACGCAATTTGTGTGGGCCATACTCATTAGGTGGCCCTGAATGTTACAATTCACTATCAGTTTTTCGTCCGATTCGAAAATCTTTGACTCACAGCAGAACGGCCATAAGGTGCCCGAGGCAGCAATAGACCCATGGATACATGCCTGCTGGAGGACGATGTATTGAATCGGGACGCAATTTGAGTGATCCATCGTCATTAGGTGGCCCTGAACGTTACAATTCACTATCAGTTTTTTGTCCGATTCGAAAATCTTTGACTCACAGCAGAACGGCCATAAGGTGCCCGAGGCAGCAATAGACCCATGGAGACAAATCGGCTGGAGGACGATGTATTGAATCGGGACGCAATTTGAGTGATCCATCGTCATTAGGTGGCCCTGAAAGTTACAATTCACTATCAGTTTTTCGTCCCATTCGATAATCTAGACTCACAGCAGAACGGCCATAAGGTGCCCGAGGCAGCAAAAGACCCATGGAGTCAAGTCGGCTGGAGGACGATGTATTGAATCGGGACGCAATTTGTGTGGTCCATCCTCATTAGGTGGCCCTGAATGTTACAATTCACTATCAGTTTTTCGTCCGATTCGAAAATCTTTGACTCACAGCAGAACGGCCATAAGGTGCCCGAGGCAGCAATAGACCCATGGAGACAAGTCTGCTGGAGGACGATGTATTGAATCGGGACGCAATTTGAGTGATCCATCGTCAATAGGTGGCCCTGAACGTTACAATTCACTATCAGTTTTTCGTCCCATTCGATAATCTAGACTCACAGCAGAACGGCCATAAGGTGCCCGAGGCAGCAATAGACCCATGGAGTCAAGTCGGCTGGAGGACGATGTATTGAATCGGGACGCAATTTGAGTGATCCATCGTCATTAGGTGGCCCTGAACGTTACAATTCACTATCAGTTTTTCGTCCGATTCGAAAATCTATGACTCACAGCAGAACGGCCATAATGTGCCCGAGGCAGCAATAGACCCATGGAGACTAGTCTGCTGGAGCACGAGGTATTGAATCGGGACGCAATTTGAGTGTTCCATCGTCATTAGGAGGCCCTGAACGTTACATTTCACTATCAGTTATTCGTCTTATTCGAAAATCTATGACTCACCGCAGAACGTCCATAAGGTGCCCGAGGCAGCAATAGACCCATTGAGACAAGTCGGCTGGAGGACGATGTATTGAATCGGGACGCAATTTGAGTGATCCATCGTCATTAGGTGGCCCTGAACGTTACAATTCACTATCAGTTTTTCGTCCGATTCGAAAATCTTTCACTCACAGCAGAACGGCCATAAGGTGCCCGAGGCAGCAATAGACCCAAGGAGACAAGTCGGCTGGAGGACGATGTATTGAATCGGGACGCAATTTGAGTGATCCATCGTCATTAGGTGGCCCTGAATGTTACAATTCACTATCAGTTCTTCGTCCGATTCGAAAATCTTTGACCCACAGCAGAACGGCCATAAGGTGCCCGAGGCAGCAATAGACGCATGGAGACAAGTCGGCTGGAGGACGATGTATTGAATCGGGACGAAATTTGAGTCATCCATCGTCATTAGGTGGCCCTGAAAGTTACAATTCACTATCAGATTTTCGTCCGATTCGAAAATCTTTGACTCACAGCAGAACGGCCATAAGGTGCCCGATGCAGCAATAGGCCCATAGAGACAAGTCTGCTGGAGGACGATGTATTGAATCGGGAGGCAATTTGAGTGATCCATCGTCATTAGGTGGCCCTGAAAGTTACAATTCACTATCAGTTTTTCGAACGATTCGAAAATCTTTGACTCACAGCAGAACGGCCATAAGGTGCCCGAGGCAGCAATAGACCCATGGAGACAAGTGTGCTGGAGGACGATGTATTGAATCGGGACGCAATTTGAGTGATCCATCGTCATTAGGTGGCCCTGAACGTTACAATTCACTATCAGTTTTTCGTCCCATTCGACAATCTAGACTCACAGCAGAACGGCCATAAGGTGCCCGAGGCAGCAAAAGACCCATGGAGTCAAGTCGGCTGGAGGACGATGTATTGAATCGGGACGCAATTTGTGTGGTCCATCCTCATTAGGTGGCCCTGAATGTTACAATTCACTATCAGTTTTTCGTCCGATTCGAAAATCTTTGACTCACAGCAGAACGGCCACAAGGTGCCCGAGGCATGGAGACAAGTCTGCTGGAGGACGATGTATTGAATCGGGACGCAATTTGAGTGATCCATCGTCAATAGGTGGCCCTGAACGTTACAATTCACTATCAGTTTTTCGTCCCATTCGATAATCTAGACTCACAGCAGAACGGCCATAAAGTGCCCGAGGCAGCAATAGACCCATGGAGTCAAGTCGGCTGGAGGACGATGTATTGAATCGGGACGCAATTTGTGTGGTCCATCCTCATTAGGTGGCCCTCAATGTTACAATTCACTATCAGTTTTTCGTCCGATTCGAAAATCTTTGACTCACAGCAGAACGGCCATAAGGTGCCCGAGGCAGCAATAGACCCATGGAGACAAGCCTGCTGGAGGACGATGTATTGAATCGGGACGCAATTTGAGTGATCCATCGTCATTAGGTGGCCCTGAACGTTACAATTCACTATCAGTTTTTCATCCGTTTCGAAAATCTTTGACTCACAGCAGAACGGCCATAAGGTGCCCGAGGCAGCAATAGACCCATGGAGACAAGTCGGCTGGAGGACGATGTATTGAATCGGGACGCAATTTGAGTGATCCATCGTCATTAGGTGGCCCTGAATGTTACAATTCACTATCAGTTTTTCGTCAGATTCGAAAATCTTTGAGTCACAGCAGAACGGCCATAAGGTGCCCGAGGCAGCAATAGACGCATGGAGACAAGTCGGCTGGAGGACGATGTATTGAATCGGGACGAAATTTGAATGATCCATCGTCATTAGGTGGCCCTGAAAGTTACAATTCACTATCAGTTTTTCGAACGATTCGAAAATCTTTGACTCACAGCAGAACGGCCATAAGGTGACCGAGGCAGCAATAGACCCATGGAGACAAGTCTGCTGGAGGACGATGTATTGAATCGGGACGCAATTTGAGTGATCCATCGTCATTAGGTGGCCCTGAACGTTACAATTCACTATCAGTTTTTCGTCCCATTCGACAATCTAGACTCACAGCAGAACGGACATAAGGTGCCCGGGGCAGCAAAAGACCCATGGAGTCAAGTCGGCTGGAGGACGATGTATTGAATCGGGACGCAATTTGTGTGGTCCATCCTCATTAGGTGGCCCTCAATGTTACAATTCACTATCAGTTTTTCGTCCGATTCGAAAATCTTTGACTCACAGCAGAACGGCCATAAGGTGCCCGAGGCAGCAATAGACCCATGGAGACAAGCCTGCTGGAGGACGATGTATTGAATCGGGACGCAATTTGAGTGATCCATCGTCATTAGGTGGCCCTGAACGTTACAATTCACTATCAGTTTTTCGTCCGATTCGAAAATCTTTCACTCACAGCAGAACGGCCATAAGGTGCCCGAGGCAGCAATAGACCCAAGGAGACAAGTCGGCTGGAGGACGATGTATTGAATCGGGACGCAATTTGAGTGATCCATCGTCATTAGGTGGCCCTGAATGTTACAATTCACTATCAGTTCTTCGTCCGATTCGAAAATCTTTGACCCACAGCAGAACGGCCATAAGGTGCCCGAGGCAGCAATAGACCCATGGAGACTAGTCTGCTGGAGGACGATGTATTGAATCGGGACGCAATTTGAGTGATCCATCGTCACTAGGTGGCCCTGAACGTTACAATTCACTATCAGTTTTTCGTCCCATTCGATAATCTAGACTCACAGCAGAACGGTAATAAGGTGCCCGAGGCAGCAAAAGACCCATGGAGTCAAGTCGGCTGGAGGACGATGTATTGAATCGGGACGCAATTTGAGTGATCTATCGTCATTAGGTCTCTCTGAATGTTACAATTCACTATCCAGTTTTTCGTCCGATTCGAAAATATTTGACTCACAGCAGAACGGCCATAAGGTGCCCGAGGCAGCAATAGACCCATGGAGGCAAGTCTGCAGGATGACGATGTATTGAATCGCGACGCAATTTGAGTGTTCCATCGTCATTAGGAGGCCCTGAATGTTAGAATTAACTATCAGTTTTTCGTCCCATTCGATAATCTAGACTCACGGGAGAACGACCATAAGGTGCCCGAGGCAGCAATAGACCCATGGAGACTAGTCTGCTGGAGCACGAGGTATTGAATCGGGACGCAATTTGAGTGTTCCATCGCCATTAGGAGGCCCTGAACGTTACAATTCACTATCAGCTTTTCGTCCGATTCGAAAATCTTTGACTCACAGCAGAACTCCCTTAAGGTGCCCGAGACAAGTCTGCTGGAGGACGATGTATTGAATCGAGACGCAATTTGAGTGATCCATCGTCATTAGGTGGCCCTGAACGTTACAATTCACTATCAGTTTTTCGTCCCATTCGATAATCTAGACTCACAGCAGAACGGCCATAAAGTGCCCGAGGCAGCAATAGACCCATGGAGTCAAGTCGGCTGGAGGACGATGTATTGAATCGGGACGCAATTTGTGTGGTCCATCCTCATTAGGTGGCCCTGAATGTTACAATTCACTATCAGTTTTTCGTCCGATTCGAAAATCTTTGACTTACAGCAGAACGGCCATAAGGTGCCCGAGGCAGCAATAGACCCATGGATACATGTCTGCTGGAGGACGATGTATTGAATCGGGACGCAATTTGAGTGATCCATCGTCATTAGGTGGCCCTGAACGTTACAATTCACTATCAGTTTTTTGTCCGATTCGAAAATCTTTGACTCACAGCAGAACGGCCATAAGGTGCCCGAGGCAGCAATAGACCCATGGAGACTAGTCTGCTGGAGGACGATGTATTGAATCGGGACGCAATTTGAGTGATCCATCGTCACTAGGTGGCCCTGAACGTTACAATTCACTATCAGTTTTTCGTCCCATTCGATAATCTAGACTCACAGCAGAACGGTAATAAGGTGCCCGAGGCAGCAAAAGACCCATGGAGTCAAGTCGGCTGGAGGACGATGTATTGAATCGGGACGCAATTTGTGTGGTCCATCCTCATTAGGTGGCCCTGAATGTTACAATTCACTATCAGTTTTTCGTCCGATTCGAAAATCTTTGACTTACAGCAGAACGGCCATAAGGTGCCCGAGGCAGCAATAGACCCATGGATACATGTCTGCTGGAGGACGATGTATTGAATCGGGACGCAATTTGAGTGATCCATCGTCATTAGGTGGCCCTGAACGTTACAATTCACTATCAGTTTTTTGTCCGATTCGAAAATCTTTGACTCACAGCAGAACGGCCATAAGGTGCCCGAGGCAGCAATAGACCCATGGAGACAAGTCGGCTAGAGGACGATGTATTGAATCGGGACGCAATTTGAGTGATCCATCGTCATTAGGTGGCCCTGAATGTTACAATTCACTATCAGTTTTTCGTCAGATTCGAAAATCTTTGAGTCACAGCAGAACGGCCAAAAGATGCCCGAGGCAGCAATAGACCCATGGAGACAAGTCTGCTGGAGGACGATGTATTGAATCGGGACGCAATTTGAGTGATCCATCGTCAATAGGTGACCCTGAACGTTACAATTCACTATCAGTTTTTCGTCCCATTCGATAATCTAGACTCACAGCAGAACGGCCATAAGGTGCCCGAGGCAACAATAGACCCATGGAGTCAAGTCGGCTGGAGGACGATGTATTGAATCGGGACGCAATTTGAGTGATCCATCGTCATTAGGTGGCCCTGAACGTTACAATTCACTATCAGTTTTTCGTCCCATTCAGACTCACAGCAGAACGGCCATAAGGTGCCCGAGGCAGCAAAAGACCCATGGAGTCAAGTCGGCTGGAGGACGATGTATTGAATCGGGACGCAATTTGTGTGGGCCATACTCATTAGGTGGCCCTGAATGTTACAATTCACTATCAGTTTTTCGTCCGATTCGAAAATCTTTGACTCACAGCAGAACGGCCATAAGGTGCCCGAGGCAGCAATAGACCCATGGATACATGCCTGCTGGAGGACGATGTATTGAATCGGGACGCAATTTGAGTGATCCATCGTCATTAGGTGGCCCTGAACGTTACAATTCACTATCAGTTTTTTGTCCGATTCGAAAATCTTTGACTCACAGCAGAACGGCCATAAGGTGCCCGAGGCAGCAATAGACCCATGGAGACAAATCGGCTGGAGGACGATGTATTGAATCGGGACGCAATTTGAGTGATCCATCGTCATTAGGTGGCCCTGAAAGTTACAATTCACTATCAGTTTTTCGTCCCATTCGATAATCTAGACTCACAGCAGAACGGCCATAAGGTGCCCGAGGCAGCAAAAGACCCATGGAGTCAAGTCGGCTGGAGGACGATGTATTGAATCGGGACGCAATTTGTGTGGTCCATCCTCATTAGGTGGCCCTGAATGTTACAATTCACTATCAGTTTTTCGTCCGATTCGAAAATCTTTGACTCACAGCAGAACGGCCATAAGGTGCCCGAGGCAGCAATAGACCCATGGAGACAAGTCTGCTGGAGGACGATGTATTGAATCGGGACGCAATTTGAGTGATCCATCGTCAATAGGTGGCCCTGAACGTTACAATTCACTATCAGTTTTTCGTCCCATTCGATAATCTAGACTCACAGCAGAACGGCCATAAGGTGCCCGAGGCAGCAATAGACCCATGGAGTCAAGTCGGCTGGAGGACGATGTATTGAATCGGGACGCAATTTGAGTGATCCATCGTCATTAGGTGGCCCTGAACGTTACAATTCACTATCAGTTTTTCGTCCGATTCGAAAATCTATGACTCACAGCAGAACGGCCATAATGTGCCCGAGGCAGCAATAGACCCATGGAGACTAGTCTGCTGGAGCACGAGGTATTGAATCGGGACGCAATTTGAGTGTTCCATCGTCATTAGGAGGCCCTGAACGTTACATTTCACTATCAGTTATTCGTCTTATTCGAAAATCTATGACTCACCGCAGAACGTCCATAAGGTGCCCGAGGCAGCAATAGACCCATTGAGACAAGTCGGCTGGAGGACGATGTATTGAATCGGGACGCAATTTGAGTGATCCATCGTCATTAGGTGGCCCTGAACGTTACAATTCACTATCAGTTTTTCGTCCGATTCGAAAATCTTTCACTCACAGCAGAACGGCCATAAGGTGCCCGAGGCAGCAATAGACCCAAGGAGACAAGTCGGCTGGAGGACGATGTATTGAATCGGGACGCAATTTGAGTGATCCATCGTCATTAGGTGGCCCTGAATGTTACAATTCACTATCAGTTCTTCGTCCGATTCGAAAATCTTTGACCCACAGCAGAACGGCCATAAGGTGCCCGAGGCAGCAATAGACGCATGGAGACAAGTCGGCTGGAGGACGATGTATTGAATCGGGACGAAATTTGAGTCATCCATCGTCATTAGGTGGCCCTGAAAGTTACAATTCACTATCAGATTTTCGTCCGATTCGAAAATCTTTGACTCACAGCAGAACGGCCATAAGGTGCCCGATGCAGCAATAGGCCCATAGAGACAAGTCTGCTGGAGGACGATGTATTGAATCGGGAGGCAATTTGAGTGATCCATCGTCATTAGGTGGCCCTGAAAGTTACAATTCACTATCAGTTTTTCGAACGATTCGAAAATCTTTGACTCACAGCAGAACGGCCATAAGGTGCCCGAGGCAGCAATAGACCCATGGAGACAAGTGTGCTGGAGGACGATGTATTGAATCGGGACGCAATTTGAGTGATCCATCGTCATTAGGTGGCCCTGAACGTTACAATTCACTATCAGTTTTTCGTCCCATTCGACAATCTAGACTCACAGCAGAACGGCCATAAGGTGCCCGAGGCAGCAAAAGACCCATGGAGTCAAGTCGGCTGGAGGACGATGTATTGAATCGGGACGCAATTTGTGTGGTCCATCCTCATTAGGTGGCCCTGAATGTTACAATTCACTATCAGTTTTTCGTCCGATTCGAAAATCTTTGACTCACAGCAGAACGGCCACAAGGTGCCCGAGGCATGGAGACAAGTCTGCTGGAGGACGATGTATTGAATCGGGACGCAATTTGAGTGATCCATCGTCAATAGGTGGCCCTGAACGTTACAATTCACTATCAGTTTTTCGTCCCATTCGATAATCTAGACTCACAGCAGAACGGCCATAAAGTGCCCGAGGCAGCAATAGACCCATGGAGTCAAGTCGGCTGGAGGACGATGTATTGAATCGGGACGCAATTTGTGTGGTCCATCCTCATTAGGTGGCCCTCAATGTTACAATTCACTATCAGTTTTTCGTCCGATTCGAAAATCTTTGACTCACAGCAGAACGGCCATAAGGTGCCCGAGGCAGCAATAGACCCATGGAGACAAGCCTGCTGGAGGACGATGTATTGAATCGGGACGCAATTTGAGTGATCCATCGTCATTAGGTGGCCCTGAACGTTACAATTCACTATCAGTTTTTCATCCGTTTCGAAAATCTTTGACTCACAGCAGAACGGCCATAAGGTGCCCGAGGCAGCAATAGACCCATGGAGACAAGTCGGCTGGAGGACGATGTATTGAATCGGGACGCAATTTGAGTGATCCATCGTCATTAGGTGGCCCTGAATGTTACAATTCACTATCAGTTTTTCGTCAGATTCGAAAATCTTTGAGTCACAGCAGAACGGCCATAAGGTGCCCGAGGCAGCAATAGACGCATGGAGACAAGTCGGCTGGAGGACGATGTATTGAATCGGGACGAAATTTGAATGATCCATCGTCATTAGGTGGCCCTGAAAGTTACAATTCACTATCAGTTTTTCGAACGATTCGAAAATCTTTGACTCACAGCAGAACGGCCATAAGGTGACCGAGGCAGCAATAGACCCATGGAGACAAGTCTGCTGGAGGACGATGTATTGAATCGGGACGCAATTTGAGTGATCCATCGTCATTAGGTGGCCCTGAACGTTACAATTCACTATCAGTTTTTCGTCCCATTCGACAATCTAGACTCACAGCAGAACGGACATAAGGTGCCCGGGGCAGCAAAAGACCCATGGAGTCAAGTCGGCTGGAGGACGATGTATTGAATCGGGACGCAATTTGTGTGGTCCATCCTCATTAGGTGGCCCTGAATGTTACAATTCACTATCAGTTTTTCGTCCGATTCGAAAATCTTTGACTCACAGCAGAACGGCCACAAGGTGCCCGAGGCATGGTGACAAGTCTGCTGGAGGACGATGTATTGAATCGGGACGCAATTTGAGTGATCCATCGTCAATAGGTGGCCCTGAACGTTACAATTCACTATCGGTTTTTCGTCCCATTCGATAATCTAGACTCACAGCAGAACGGCCATAAAGTGCCCGAGGCAGCAATAGACCCATGGAGTCAAGTCGGCTGGAGGACGATGTATTGAATCGGGACGCAATTTGTGTGGTCCATCCTCATTAGGTGGCCCTCAATGTTACAATTCACTATCAGTTTTTCGTCCGATTCGAAAATCTTTGACTCACAGCAGAACGGCCATAAGGTGCCCGAGGCAGCAATAGACCCATGGAGACAAGTCTGCTGGAGGACGATGTATTGAATCGGGACGCAATTTGAGTGATCCATCGTCATTAGGTGGCCCTGAACGTTACAATTCACTATCAGTTTTTCGTCCGTTTCGAAAATCTTTGACTCACAGCAGAACGGCCATAAGGTGCCCGAGGCAGCAAATAGACCCATGGAGACAAGTCGGCTGGAGGACGATGTATTGAATCGGGACGCAATTTGAGTGATCCATCGTCATTAGGTGGCCCTGAATGTTACAATTCACTATCAGTTTTTCGTCAGATTCGAAAATCTGTGAGTCACAGCAGAACGGCCATAAGGTGCCCGAGGCAGCAATAGACCCATGGAGACAAGTCTGCTGGAGGACGATGTATTGAATCGGGACGCAATTTGAGTGATTCATCGTCATTAGGTGGCCCTGAACGTTACAATTCACTATCAGTTCTTCGTCCGATTCGAAAATCTTTGACCCACAGCAGAACGGCCATAAGGTGCCCGAGGCAGCAATAGACCCATGGAGACAAGTCGGCTGGAGGACGATGTATTGAATCGGGACGAAATTTGAGTGATCCATCGTCATTAGGTGGCCCTGAAAGTTACAATTCACTATCAGTTTTTCGTCCGATTCGAAAATCTTTGACTCACAGCAGAACGGCCATAAGGTGCCCGATGCAGCAATAGGCCCATAGAGACAAGTCTGCTGGAGGACGATGTATTGAATCGGGACGGAATTTGAGTGATCCATCGTCATTAGGTGGCCCAGAACGTTACAATTCACTATCAGTTTTTCGTCCGATTCGAAAATCTATGACTCACAGCAGAACGGCCATAATGTGCCCGAGGCAGCAATAGACCCATGGAGACTAGTCTGCTGGAGCACGAGATATTGAATCGGGACGCAATTTGAGTGTTCCATCGTCATTAGGAGGCCCTGAACGTTACAATTCACTATCAGTTATTCGTCCGATTCGAAAATCTATGACTCACCGCAGAACGCCCATAAGGTGCCCGAGGCAGCAATAGACCCATGGAGACAAGTCGGCTGGAGGACGATGTATTGAATCGGGAGGCAATTTGAGTGATCCATCGTCATTAGGTGGCCCTGAAAGTTACAATTCACTATCAGTTTTTCGAACGATTCGAAAATCTTTGACTCACAGCAGAACGGCCATAATGTGCCCGAGGCAGCAATAGACCCATGGAGACAAGTCTGCTGGAGGACGATGTATTGAATCGGGACGCAATTTGAGTGATCCATCGTCATTAGGTGGCCCTGAACGTTACAATTCACTATCAGTTTTTCGTCCCATTCGATAATCTAGACTCACAGCAGAAACGCCATAAGGTGCCCGAGGCAGCAATAGACCCATGGAGTCAAGTCGGCTGGAGGACGATGTATTAAATCGGGACGCAATTTGTGTGGTCCATCCTCATTAGATGGCCCTGAATGTTACAATTCACTATCAGTTTTTCGTCCGATTCGAAAATCTTTGACTCACAGCAGAACGGCCATAAGGTGCCCGAGGCAGCAATAGACCCATGGAGACAAGTCTGCTGGAGGACGATGTATTGAATCGGGACGCAATTTGAGTGATCCATCGTCAATAGGTGGCCCTGAACGTTACAATTCACTATCAGTTTTTCGTCCGATTCGATAATCTAGACTCACAGCAGAACGGCCATAAGGTGCCCGAGGCAGCAATAGACCCATGGAGACAAGCCTGCTTGAGGACGATGTATTGAATCGGGACGCAATTTGAGTGATCCATCGTCATTAGGTGGCCCTGAACGTTACAATTCACTATCAGTTTTTCGTCCGATTCGAAAATCTTTGACTCACAGCAGAACGGCCATAAGGTGCCCGAGGCAGCAATAGACCCCAGGAGACAAGTCGGCTGGAGGACGATGTATTGAATCGGGACGCAATTTGAGTGATCCATCGTCATTAGGTGGCCCTGAATGTTACAATTCACTATCAGTTCTTCGTCCGATTCGAAAATCTTTGACCCACAGCAGAACGGCCATAAGGTGCCCGAGGCAGCAATAGACGCATGGAGACAAGTCGGCTGGAGGACGATGTATTGAATCGGGACGAAATTTGAGTGATCCATCGTCATTAGGTGGCCCTGAAAGTTACAATTCACTATCAGATTTTCGTCCGATTCGAAAATCTTTGATTCACAGCAGAACGGCCATAAGGTGCCCGATGCAGCAATAGGCCCATAGAGACAAGTCTGCTGGAGGACGATGTATTGAATCGGGACGGAATTTGAGTGATCCATCGTCATTAGGTGGCCCTGAACGTTACAATTCACTATCAGTTTTTCGTCCGATTCGAAAATCTATGACTCACAGCAGAACGTCCATAATGTGCCCGAGGCAGCAATAGACCCATGGAGACTAGTCTGCTGGAGCACTAGGTATTGAATCGGGACGCAATTTGAGTGTTCCATCGTCATTAGGAGGCCCTGAACGTTACAATTCACTATCAGTTTTTCGTCCCATTCGATAATCTAGACTCACAGCAGAACGGCCATAAGGTGCCCGTTGCAGCAATAGACCCATGGAGTCAAGTCGGCTGGAGGACGAGGTATTGAATCGGGACGCAATTTGTGTGGTCCATCGTCATTAGGTGGCCCTGAATGTTACAATTCACTATCAGTTTTTCGTCCGATTCGAAAATCTTTGACTCACAGCAGAAGGGCCGTAAGGTGCCCGAGGCAGCAATAGACCCATAGAGACAAGTCGGCTGGAGGACGATGTATTGAATCGGGACGCAATTTGAGTGATCCATCGTCATTAGGTGGCCCTGAATGTTACAATTCACTATCAGTTTTTCGACAGATTCGAAAATCTTTGACTCACAGCAGAACGGAAATAAGGTGCCCGAGGCAGCAATAGACCCATGGAGACAAGTCTGCTGGAGGACGATGTATTGAATCGGGACGCAATTTGAGTGTTCCATCGTCATTAGGAGGCCATGAACGTTACAACTCACTATTAGTTTTTCGTCCGATTCGAAAATCTTTGACCCATAGCAGAACGGCCATAAGGTGCCCGAGGCAGCAATAGACCCATGGAGACAAGTCGGCTGGAGGACGATGTATTGAATCGGGACGCAGTTTGAGTGTTCCATCGTCTTTAGGTGGCCCTGAACGTTACAATTCACTATCAGTTTTTCGTCCGATTCGAAAATCTTTGACTCACAGCAGAACGGCCATAAGGTTCCCGAGGCAGCAATTGACCCATGGAGACAAGTCTGCTGGAAGACGATGTATTGAATCGGGACGCAATTTCAGTGTTCCATCGTCATTAGGAGGCCCTGAACGTTACAATTCACTATCAGTTTCTCGTCCCAGTCGATAATCTAGACTCACGGGAGATCGACCATAAGGTGCCCGAGGCAGCAGTAGCCCCATGGAGACAAGTCTGCTGGTGGACGATGTATTGAATCGGGACGCAATTTGAGTGATCCATCGTCATTAGGTGGCTCTGAACGTTACAATTCACTATCAGTTTTTCGTCCGAGTCGAAAATGTTTGACTCACAGCAGAACGGCCATAAGGTGCCGGAGGCAGCAATAGACCCATGGAGACAAGTCTGCTGGAGGTCGATGAATTGAATCGGGACGCAATTTGAGTGATCCATCGTCATTAGGTGGCCCTGAACGTTACAATTCACTATGAGATTTTCGTCCCAATCGATAATCTAGACTCACAGCAGAACGGCCATAAGGTGCCCGAGGCAGCAATAGACCCATGGAGTCAAGTCGGCTGGAGGACGATGTATTGAATCGGGACGCAATTTGTGTGGTCCATCGTCATTAGGTGGCCCTGAACGTTACAATTCACTATCAGTTTTTTGTCCGATTTGAAAATCTTTGACTCACAGCAGAACGGCCATAAGGTGCCCGAGGCAGCAATAGACCCATGGAGACAAGTCGGCTGGTTGACGATGTATTGAATCGGGACGCAATTTGAGTGATCCATCGTCATTAGGTGGCCCTGAATGTTACAATTCACTATCAGTTTTTCGTCAGATTCGAAAATCTTAGACTCACAGCAGAACGGAAATAAGGTGCCCGAGGCAGCAATAGACCCATGGAGACAAGTCTGCTGGAGGACGATGTATTGATTCGGGACGCAATTTGAGTGTTCCAACGTCATTAGGAGGCCATGAACGTTACAATTCACAATTAGTTTTTCGTCCGATTCGAGAATCTTTGAGTCACAGCAGAACGGATATAAGGTGCCCGAGGCAGCAATAGACCCATGGAGACAAGTCGGCTGGAGGACGATGTATTGAATCGGGACGCAGTTTGAGTGATCCATCGTCATTAGGTGGCCCTGAAAGTTACAATTCACTATCAGTTTTTCGTCCGAATCGATAATCTTTTACTCACAGCAGAACGGCCATAAGGTGCCCGAGGCAGTAATAGACCCATGGAGACAAGTCTGCTGGAGGACGATGTATTGAATCGGGACGCAATTTGAGTGATCCATCGTCATTAGGTGGCCCTGAACGTTACAATTCACTATCAGTTTTTCGTCCGATTCGAAAATCTTTGACTCACAGCAGAACGGCCATAAGGTGCCCGAGGCAGCAATAGAACCATGGAGACAAGTCGCCTGGAGGACGATGTATTGAATCGGGACGCAATTTGAGTGATCCATCGTCATTAGGTGGCCCTGAAAGTTACAATTCACTATCAGTTTTTCGTCCGAATCGATAATCTTTTACTCACAGCAGAACGGCCATAAGGTGCCCGAGGCAGTAATAGACCCATGGAGACAAGTCTGCTGGAGGACGATGTATTGAATCGGGACGCAATTTGAGTGATCCATCGTCATTAGGTGGCCCTGAACGTTACAAATCACTATCAGTTTTTCGTCCCATTCGATAATCCAGACTCACAGCAGAACGGCCATAAGGTGCCCGAGGCAGATATAGACCCATGGAGACAAGTCTCCTGGAGGACGATGTATTGAATCGGGACGCAATTTGAGTGATCCATCGTCATTAGGTGGCCCTGAACGTTACAATTCACTATCAGTTTTTCGTCCCATTCGATAATCTAGACTCACAGCAGAACGGCCATAAGGTGCCCGAGGCAGCAATAGACCCATGGAGACAAGTCTGCTGGAGGACGATGTATTGAATCGGGACGCAATTTGAGTGTTCCATCGTCATTAGGAGGCCTTGAACGTTACAATTCACTATCAGTTTTTCGTCCCATTCGATAATCTAGACGCACAGCAGAACGGCCATAAGGTGCCCGAGGCAGCAATAGACCCATGGAGACAAGTCTGCTGGAGGTCGATGTATTGAATCGGGACGCAATTTGAGTGATCCTTCGTCATTAGGTGGCCCTGAACGTTACAATTCACTATCAGTTTTTCGTCCCATTCGATAATTTAGACTCACAGCAGAACGGCCATAAGGTGCCCGAGGCAGCAATAGACCCATGGAGTCAAGTCGGCTGGAGGACGATGTATTGAATCGGGACGCAATTTGTGTGGTCCATCGTCATTAGGTGGCCCTGAATGTAACAATTCACTATCAGTTTTTCGTCCGATTCGAAAATCTTTGAGTCACAGCAGAACGGCCATAAGGTGCCCGAGGCAGCAATAGACCCATGGAGACAAGTCTGCTGGAGGACGATGTATTGTATCGGAACGCAATTTGAGTGATCCATCGTCATTAGGTGGCCCTGAACGTTACAATTCACTATCAGTTTTTTGTCCGATTTGAAAATCTTTGACTCACAGCAGAACGGCCATAAGGTGCCCGAGGCAGCAATAGACCCATGGAGACAAGTCGGCTGGTTGACGATGTATTGAATCGGGACGCAATTTGAGTGATCCATCGTCATTAGGTGGCCTTGAATGTTACAATTCACTATCAGTTTTTCGTCAGATTCGAAAATCTTAGACTCACAGCAGAACGGAAATAAGGTGCCCGAGGCAGCAATAGACCCATGGAGACAAGTCTGCTGGAGGACGATGTATTGATTCGGGACGCAATTTGAGTGTTCCATCGTCATTAGGAGGCCATGAACGTTACAATTCACGATTAGTTTTTCGTCCGATTCGAGAATCTTTGAGTCACAGCAGAACGGATATAAGGTGCCCGAGGCAGCATTAGACCCATGGAGACAAGTCGGCTGGAGGACGATGTATTGAATCGGGACGCAGTTTGAGTGTTCCATCGTCATTAGGAGGCCCTGAACGTTACAATTCACTATCAGTTATTCGTCCGATTCGAAAATCTTTGACCCACAGCAGAACGGCCATAAGGTGCCCGAGGCAGCAATAGACGCATGGAGACAAGTCGGCTGGAGGACGATGTATTGAATCGGGACGAAATTTGAGTGATCCATCGTCATTAGGTGGCCCTGAAAGTTACAATTCACTATCAGATTTTCGTCCGATTCGAAAATCTTTGACTCACAGCAGAACGGCCATAATGTGCCCGAGGCAGCAATAGACCCATGGAGACTAGTCTGCTGGAGCACTAGGTATTGAATCGGGACGCAATTTGAGTGTTCCATCGTCATTAGGAGTCCCTGAACGTTACAATTCACTATCAGTTTTTCGTCCCATTCGATAATCTAGACTCACAGCAGAACGGCCATAAGGTGCCCGTTGCAGCAATAGACCCATGGAGTCAAGTCGGCTGGAGGACGAGGTATTGAATCGGGACGCAATTTGTGTGGTCCATCGTCATTAGGTGGCCCTGAATGTTACAATTCACTATCAGTTTTTCGTCCGATTCGAAAATCTTTGACTCACAGCAGAAGGGCCGTAAGGTGCCCGAGGCAGCAATAGACCCATGGAGACAAGTCGGCTGGAGGACGATGTATTGAATCGGGACGCAATTTGAGTGATCCATCGTCATTAGGTGGCCCTGAATGTTACAATTCACTATCAGTTTTTCGACAGATTCGAAAATCTTTGACTCACAGCAGAACGGCAATAAGGTGCCCGAGGCAGCAATAGACCCATGGAGACAAGTCTGCTGGAGGACGATGTATTGAATCGGGACGCAATTTGAGTGTTCCATCGTCGTTAGGAGGCCATGAGCGTTACAACTCACTATTAGTTTTTCGTCCGATTCGAAAATCTTTGAGTCACAGCAGAACGGCCATAAGGTTCCCGAGGCAGCAATTGACCCATGGAGACAAGTCTGCTGGAGGACGATGTATTGAATCGGGACGCAATTTGAGTGATCCATCGTCATTAGGTGGCCCTGAACGTTACAATTCACTATCAGTTTTTCGTCCGATTCGAAAATCTTTGACCCATAGCAGAACGGCCATAAGGTGCCCGAGGCAGCAATAGACCCATGGAGACAAGTCGGCTGGAGGACGATGTATTGAATCGGGACGCAGTTTGAGTGTTCCATCGTCTTTAGGTGGCCCTGAACGTTACAATTCACTATCAGTTTTTCGTCCGATTCGAAAATCTTTGACTCACAGCAGAACGGCCATAAGGTTCCCGAGGAAGCAATTGACCCATGGAGACAAGTCTGCTGGAAGACGATGTATTGAATCGGGACGCAATTTGTGTGGTCCATCGTCATTAGGTGGCCCTGAATGTAACAATTCACTATCAGTTTTTCGTCCGATTCGAAAATCTTTGAGTCACAGCAGAACGGCCATAAGGTGCCCGAGGCAGCAATAGACCCATGGAGACAAGTCTGCTGGAGGACGATGTATTGTATCGGAACGCAATTTGAGTGATCCATCGTCATTAGGTGGCCCTGAACGTTACAATTCACTATCAGTTTTTTGTCCGATTTGAAAATCTTTGACTCACAGCAGAACGGCCATAAGGTGCCCGAGGCAGCAATAGACCCATGGAGACAAGTCGGCTGGTTGACGATGTATTGAATCGGGACGCAATTTGAGTGATCCATCGTCATTAGGTGGCCTTGAATGTTACAATTCACTATCAGTTTTTCGTCAGATTCGAAAATCTTAGACTCACAGCAGAACGGAAATAAGGTGCCCGAGGCAGCAATAGACCCATGGAGACAAGTCTGCTGGAGGACGATGTATTGATTCGGGACGCAATTTGAGTGTTCCATCGTCATTAGGAGGCCATGAACGTTACAATTCACGATTAGTTTTTCGTCCGATTCGAGAATCTTTGAGTCACAGCAGAACGGATATAAGGTGCCCGAGGCAGCATTAGACCCATGGAGACAAGTCGGCTGGAGGACGATGTATTGAATCGGGACGCAGTTTGAGTGTTCCATCGTCATTAGGAGGCCCTGAACGTTACAATTCACTATCAGTTATTCGTCCGATTCGAAAATCTTTGACCCACAGCAGAACGGCCATAAGGTGCCCGAGGCAGCAATAGACGCATGGAGACAAGTCGGCTGGAGGACGATGTATTGAATCGGGACGAAATTTGAGTGATCCATCGTCATTAGGTGGCCCTGAAAGTTACAATTCACTATCAGATTTTCGTCCGATTCGAAAATCTTTGACTCACAGCAGAACGGCCATAATGTGCCCGAGGCAGCAATAGACCCATGGAGACTAGTCTGCTGGAGCACTAGGTATTGAATCGGGACGCAATTTGAGTGTTCCATCGTCATTAGGAGTCCCTGAACGTTACAATTCACTATCAGTTTTTCGTCCCATTCGATAATCTAGACTCACAGCAGAACGGCCATAAGGTGCCCGTTGCAGCAATAGACCCATGGAGTCAAGTCGGCTGGAGGACGAGGTATTGAATCGGGACGCAATTTGTGTGGTCCATCGTCATTAGGTGGCCCTGAATGTTACAATTCACTATCAGTTTTTCGTCCGATTCGAAAATCTTTGACTCACAGCAGAAGGGCCGTAAGGTGCCCGAGGCAGCAATAGACCCATGGAGACAAGTCGGCTGGAGGACGATGTATTGAATCGGGACGCAATTTGAGTGATCCATCGTCATTAGGTGGCCCTGAATGTTACAATTCACTATCAGTTTTTCGACAGATTCGAAAATCTTTGACTCACAGCAGAACGGCAATAAGGTGCCCGAGGCAGCAATAGACCCATGGAGACAAGTCTGCTGGAGGACGATGTATTGAATCGGGACGCAATTTGAGTGTTCCATCGTCGTTAGGAGGCCATGAGCGTTACAACTCACTATTAGTTTTTCGTCCGATTCGAAAATCTTTGAGTCACAGCAGAACGGCCATAAGGTTCCCGAGGCAGCAATTGACCCATGGAGACAAGTCTGCTGGAGGACGATGTATTGAATCGGGACGCAATTTGAGTGATCCATCGTCATTAGGTGGCCCTGAACGTTACAATTCACTATCAGTTTTTCGTCCGATTCGAAAATCTTTGACCCATAGCAGAACGGCCATAAGGTGCCCGAGGCAGCAATAGACCCATGGAGACAAGTCGGCTGGAGGACGATGTATTGAATCGGGACGCAGTTTGAGTGTTCCATCGTCTTTAGGTGGCCCTGAACGTTACAATTCACTATCAGTTTTTCGTCCGATTCGAAAATCTTTGACTCACAGCAGAACGGCCATAAGGTTCCCGAGGCAGCAATTGACCCATGGAGACAAGTCTGCTGGAAGACGATGTATTGAATCGGGACGCAATTTCAGTGTTCCATCGTCATTAGGAGGCCCTGAACGTTACAATTCACTATCAGTTTCTCGTCCCAGTCGATAATCTAGACTCACGGGAGATCGACCATAAGGTGCCCGAGGCAGCAATAGCCCCATGGAGACAAGTCTGCTGGTGGACGATGTATTGAATCGGGACGCAATTTGAGTGATCCATCGTCATTAGGTGGCTCTGAACGTTACAATTCACTATCAGTTTTTCGTCCGAGTCGAAAATGTTTGACTCACAGCAGAACGGCCATAAGGTGCCGGAGGCAGCAATAGACCCATGGAGACAAGTCTGCTGGAGGTCGATGAATTGAATCGGGACGCAATTTGAGTGATCCATCGTCATTAGGTGGCCCTGAACGTTACAATTCACTATCAGTTTTTCGTCCCAATCGATAATCTAGACTCACAGCAGAACGGCCATAAGGTGCCCGAGGCAGCAATAGACCCATGGAGTCAAGTCGGCTGGAGGACGATGTATTGAATCGGGACGCAATTTGTGTGGTCCATCGTCATTAGGTGGCCCTGAATGTAACAATTCACTATCAGTTTTTCGTCCGATTCGAAAATCTTTGAGTCACAACAGAACGGCCATAAGGTGCCCGAGGCAGCAATAGACCCATGGAGACAAGTCTGCTGGAGGACGATGTATTGTATCGGGACGCAATTTGAGTGATCCATCGTCATTAGGTGGCCCTGAACGTTACAATTCACTATCAGTTTTTTGTCCGATTTGAAAATCTTTGACTCACAGCAGAACGGCCATAAGGTGCCCGAGGCAGCAATAGACCCATGGAGACAAGTCGGCTGGTTGACGATGTATTGAATCGGGACGCAATTTGAGTGATCCATCGTCATTAGGTGGCCCTGAATGTTACAATTCACTATCAGTTTTTCGTCAGATTCGAAAATCTTAGACTCACAGCAGAACGGAAATAAGGTGCCCGAGGCAGCAATAGACCCATGGAGACAAGTCTGCTGGAGGACGATGTATTGATTCGGGACGCAATTTGAGTGTTCCATCGTCATTAGGAGGCCATGAACGTTACAATTCACAATTAGTTTTTCGTCTGATTCGAGAATCTTTGAGTCACAGCAGAACGGATATAAGGTGCCCGAGGCAGCAATAGACCCATGGAGACAAGTCGGCTGGAGGACGATGTATTGAATCGGGACGCAGTTTGAGTGATCCATCGTCATTAGGTGGCCCTGAAAGTTACAATTCACTATCAGTTTTTCGTCCGAATCGATAATCTTTTACTCACAGCAGAACGGCCATAAGGTGCCCGAGGCAGTAATAGAACCATGGAGACAAGTCGCCTGGAGGACGATGTATTGAATCGGGACGCAATGTGAGTGATCCATCGTCATTAGGTGGCCCTGAAAGTTACAATTCACTATCAGTTTTTCGTCCGAATCGATAACCTTTTACTCACAGCAGAACGGCCATAAGGTGCCCGAGGCAGTAATAGACCCATGGAGACAAGTCTGCTGGAGGACGATGTATTGAATCGGGACGCAATTTGAGTGATCCATCGTCATTAGGTGGCCCTGAACGTTACAAATCACTATCAGTTTTTCGTCCCATTCGATAATCCAGACTCACAGCAGAACGGCCATAAGGTGCCCGAGGCAGATATAGACCCATGGAGACAAGTCTCCTGGAGGACGATGTATTGAATCGGGACGCAATTTGAGTGATCCATCGTCATTAGGTGGCCCTGAACGTTACAATTCACTATCAGTTTTTCGTCCCATTCGATAATCTAGACTCACAGCAGAACGGCCATAAGGTGCCCGAGGCAGCAATAGACCCATGGAGACAAGTCTGCTGGAGGACGATGTATTGAATCGGGACGCAATTTGAGTGTTCCATCGTCATTAGGAGGCCATGAACGTTACAATTCACTATCAGTTTTTCGTCCCATTCGATAATCTAGACGCACAGCAGAACGGCCATAAGGTGCCCGAGGCAGCAATAGACCCATGGAGACAAGTCTGCTGGAGGTCGATGTATTGAATCGGGACGCAATTTGAGTGATCCTTCGTCATTAGGTGACTCTGAACGTTACAATTCACTATCAGTTTTTCGTCCCATTCGATAATTTAGACTCACAGCAGAACGGCCATAAGGTGCCCGAGGCAGCAATAGACCCATGGAGTCAAGTCGGCTGGAGGACGATGTATTGAATCGGGACGCAATTTGTGTGGTCCATCGTCATTAGGTGGCCCTGAATGTAACAATTCACTATCAGTTTTTCGTCCGATTCGAAAATCTTTGAGTCACAGCAGAACGGCCATAAGGTGCCCGAGGCAGCAATAGACCCATGGAGACAAGTCTGCTGGAGGACGATGTATTGTATCGGAACGCAATTTGAGTGATCCATCGTCATTAATTGGCCCTGAACGTTACAATTCACTATCAGTTTTTTGTCCGATTTGAAAATCTTTGACTCACAGCAGAACGGCCATAAGGTGCCCGAGGCAGCAATAGACCCATGGAGACAAGTCGGCTGGTTGACGATGTATTGAATCGGGACGCAATTTGAGTGATCCATCGTCATTAGGTGGCCCTGAATGTTACAATTCACTATCAGTTTTTCGTCAGATTCGAAAATCTTAGACTCACAGCAGAACGGAAATAAGGTGCCCGAGGCAGCAATAGACCCATGGAGACAAGTCTGCTGGAGGACGATGTATTGATTCGGGACGCAATTTGAGTGTTCCATCGTCATTAGGAGGCCATGAACGTTACAATTCACAATTAGTTTTTCGTCCGATTCGAGAATCTTTGAGTCACAGCAGAACGCATATAAGGTGCCCGAGGCAGCATTAGACCCATGGAGACAAGTCGGCTGGAGGACGATGTATTGAATCGGGACGCAGTTTGAGTGTTCCATCGTCATTAGGAGGCCCTGAACGTTACAATTCACTATCAGTTATTCGTCCGATTCGAAAATCTTTGACTCACAGCAGAACGGCCATAAGGTGCCCGAGGCAGCAATAGAACCATGGAGACAAGTCGCCTGGAGGACGATGTATTGAATCGGGACGCAATTTGAGTGATCCATCGTCATTAGGTGGCCCTGAACGTTACAATTCACTATCAGTTTTTCGTCAGAATCGATAATCTTTTACTCACAGCAGAACGGCCATAAGGTGCCCGAGGCAGTAATAGACCCATGGAGACAAGTCTGCTGGAGGACGATGTATTGAATCGGGACGCAATTTGAGTGATCCATCGTCATTAGGTGGCCCTGAACGTTACAAATCACTATCAGTTTTTCGTCCCATTCGATAATCCAGACTCACAGCAGAACGGACATAAGGTTCCCGAGGCAGATATAGACCCATGGAGACAAGTCTCTTGGAGGGCGATGTATTGAATCGGGACGCAATTTGAGTGATCCATCGTCATTAGGTGGCCCTGAACGTTACAATTCACTATCAGTTTTTCGTCCCATTCGATAATCTAGACACACAGCAGAACGGCCATAAGGTGCCCGAGGCAGCAATAGACCCATGGAGACAAGTCTGCTGGAGGACGATGTATTGAATCGGGACGCAATTTGAGTGTTCCATCGTCATTAGGAGGCCATGAACGTTACAATTCACTATCAGTTTTTCGTCCCATTCGATAATCTAGACTCACAGCAGAACGGCCATAAGGTGCCCGAGGCAGCAATAGACCCATGGAGACAAGTCTGCTGGAGGTCGATGTATTGAATCGGGACGCAATTTGAGTGATCCTTCGTCATTAGGTGGCCCTGAACGTTACAATTCACTATCAGTTTTTCGTCCCATTCGATAATTTAGACTCACAGCAGAACGGCCATAAGGTGCCCGAGGCAGCAATAGACCCATGGAGTCAAGTCGGCTGGAGGACGATGTATTGAATCGGGACGCAATTTGTGTGGTCCATCGTCATTAGGTGGCCCTGAATGTAACAATTCACTATCAGTTTTTCGTCCGATTCGAAAATCTTTGAGTCACAGCAGAACGGCCATAAGGTGCCCGAGGCAGCAATAGACCCATGGAGACAAGTCTGCTGGAGGACGATGTATTGTATCGGAACGCAATTTGAGTGATCCATCGTCATTAGGTGGCCCTGAACGTTACTATTCACTATCAGTTTTTTGTCCGATTTGAAAATCTTTGACTCACAGCAGAACGGCCATAAGGTGCCCGAGGCAGCAATAGACCCATGGAGACAAGTCGGCTGGTTGACGATGTATTGAATCGGGACGCAATTTGAGTGATCCATCGTCATTAGGTGGCCCTGAATGTTACAATTCACTATCAGTTTTTCGTCAGATTCGAAAATCTTAGACTCACAGCAGAACGGAAATAAGGTGCCCGAGGCAGCAATAGACCCATGGAGACAAGTCTGCTGGAGGACGATGTATTGATTCGGGACGCAATTTGAGTGTTCCATCTTCATTAGGAGGCCATGAACGTTACAATTCACAATTAGTTTTTCGTCCGATTCGAGAATCTTAGAGTCACAGCAGAACGGATATAAGGTGCCCGAGGCAGCAATAGACCCATGGAGACAAGTCGGCTGGAGGACGATGTATTGAATCGGGACGCAGTTTGAGTGTTCCATCGTCATTAGGAGGCCATGAACGTTACAATTCACTATCAGTTTTTCGTCCCATTCGATAATCTAGACTCACAGCAGAACGGCCATAAGGTGCCCGAGGCAGCAATAGACCCATGGAGACAAGTCTGCTGGAGGTCGATGTATTGAATCGGGACGCAATTTGAGTGATCCTTCGTCATTAGGTGGCCCTGAACGTTACAATTCACTATCAGTTTTTCGTCCCATTCGATAATTTGACTCACAGCAGAACGACCATAAGGTGCCCGAGGCAGCAATAGACCCATGGAGTCAAGTCGGCTGGAGGACGATGTATAGAATCGGGACTTAATTTGTGTGGTCCATCGTCATTAGGTAGCCCTGAATGTTACAATTCACTATCAGTTTTTCGTCAGATTCGAAATTCTTTGACTCACAGCAGAACGGCCATAAGGTGCCCCAGGCACCAAGAGACCCATGGAGACAAGTCTGCTGGAGGACGATGTATTGAATCGGGACGCAATTTGAGTGTTCCATCGTCATTAGGAGGCCTTGAACGTTACAATTCACTATCAGTTTTTCGTCCGATTCTAAAATCTTTGACTAACAGCAGAACGGCCATAAGGAGCCCGAGGCAGCAATAGACCCATGGAGACAAGTCTGCTGGAGGACGATGTATTGAATCGGGACGCAATTTGAGTGATCCATCGTCATTAGGTGGCCCTGAACGTTACAATTCACTATCAGTTTTTCGTCCCATTCGATAATCTAGACTCACAGCAGAACGGCCATAAGGTGCCCGAGGCAGCAATAGACCCATGGAGACATGTCTGCTGGAGGACGATGTATCGAATCGGGACGCAATTTGAGTGTTCCATCGTCATTAGGAGGCCCTGAACGTTACAACTCATTATCAGTTTTTCGTCCGATTCGAAAATCTTTGAGTCACAGCAGAACGGCCATAAGGTGCCCGAGGCAGCAATAGACCCATGGAGACAAGTCTGCTGGAGCACGAGGTATTGAATCGGGACGCTATTTGAGTGTTCCATCGTCATTAGGAGGCCCTGAACGTTACACTTCACTATCAGTTTTTCGTCCGATTCGAAAATCTTTGACTCGCAGCAGAACGGCCGTAAGGTGCCCGTGGCAGCAATAGACCCATGGAGACAAGTCGGCTGGAGGACGATGTACTGAATCGGGACGCAAATTGAGTGATCCATCGTCATTAGGTGGCCCTGAAAGTTACAATTCACTATCAGTTTTTCGTCCCATTCGATAATCTAGACTCACAGCACAACTGCCATAAGGTGCCCGAGGCCGCAATAGACCCATGGAGTCAAGTCGGCTGGAGGACGATGTATTTAATCGGGACACAATTTGAGTGATCCATCGTCATTAGGTGGCCGTGAATGTTACAATTCACTATCAGTTTTTCGTCAGATTCGAAAATCTTTGACTCACAGCAGAACGGCCTTAAGGTGCCCGAGGCAGCAATAGACCCATGGAGACAAGCCTGCTGGAGGACGATGTATTGAATCGGGACGCAATTTGAGTGTTCCATCGTCATTAGGAGGCCCTGAACGTTACAATTCACTATCAGTTTTTCGTCCGAATCGATAATCTTTGACTCACAGCAGAACGGCCATAAGGTGCCCGAGGCAGCAATAGACCCATGGAGACAAGTCGGCTGGAGGACGATGTATTGAATCGGGACACAATTTGAGTGTTCCATCGTCATTAGGAGGCCATGAACGTTACAATTCATTATTAGTTTTTCGTACGATTCGAAAATCTTTGAGTCACAGCAGAACGGCCATAAGGTGCCCGAGGCAGCAATAGACCCATGGAGACAAGTCTCCTGGAGGACGATGTATTGAATCGGGACGCAATTTGAGTGATCCATCGTCATTAGGTGGCCCTGAACGTTACAATTCACTATGAGTTTTTCGTCCGATTCGAAAATCTTTGACCCACAGCAGAACGGCCGTAAGGTGCCCGAGGCAGCAATAGACCCATGGAGACAAGTCTGCTGGAGGACGATGTATTGAATCGGGACGCAATTAGAGTGATCCATCGTCATTAGGTGGCCCTGAACGTTACAATTCACTATCAGTTTTTCGTCAGATTCGAAAATCTTAGACTCACAGCAGAACGGAAATAAGGTGCCCGAGGCAGCAATAGACCCATGGAGACAAGTCTGCTGGAGGACGATGTATTGATTCGGGACGCAATTTGAGTGTTCCATCGTCATTAGGAGGCCATGAACGTTACAATTCACAATTAGTTTTTCGTCCGATTCGAGAATCTTTGAGTCACAGCAGAACGCATATAAGGTGCCCGAGGCAGCATTAGACCCATGGAGACAAGTCGGCTGGAGGACGATGTATTGAATCGGGACGCAGTTTGAGTGTTCCATCGTCATTAGGAGGCCCTGAACGTTACAATTCACTATCAGTTATTCGTCCGATTCGAAAATCTTTGACTCACAGCAGAACGGCCATAAGGTGCCCGAGGCAGCAATAGAACCATGGAGACAAGTCGCCTGGAGGACGATGTATTGAATCGGGACGCAATTTGAGTGATCCATCGTCATTAGGTGGCCCTGAACGTTACAATTCACTATCAGTTTTTCGTCAGAATCGATAATCTTTTACTCACAGCAGAACGGCCATAAGGTGCCCGAGGCAGTAATAGACCCATGGAGACAAGTCTGCTGGAGGACGATGTATTGAATCGGGACGCAATTTGAGTGATCCATCGTCATTAGGTGGCCCTGAACGTTACAAATCACTATCAGTTTTTCGTCCCATTCGATAATCCAGACTCACAGCAGAACGGACATAAGGTTCCCGAGGCAGATATAGACCCATGGAGACAAGTCTCCTGGAGGGCGATGTATTGAATCGGGACGCAATTTGAGTGATCCATCGTCATTAGGTGGCCCTGAACGTTACAATTCACTATCAGTTTTTCGTCCCATTCGATAATCTAGACACACAGCAGAACGGCCATAAGGTGCCCGAGGCAGCAATAGACCAATGGAGACAAGTCTGCTGGAGGACGATGTATTGAATCGGGACGCAATTTGAGTGTTCCATCGTCATTAGGAGGCCATGAACGTTACAATTCACTATCAGTTTTTCGTCCCATTCGATAATCTAGACTCACAGCAGAACGGCCATAAGGTGCCCGAGGCAGCAATAGACCCATGGAGACAAGTCTGCTGGAGGACGATGTATTGTATCGGAACGCAATTTGAGTGATCCATCGTCATTAGGTGGCCCTGAACGTTACTATTCACTATCAGTTTTTTGTCCGATTTGAAAATCTTTGACTCACAGCAGAACGGAAATAAGGTGCCCGAGGCAGCAATAGACCCATGGAGACAAGTCTGCTGGAGGACGATGTATTGAATCGGGACGCAATTTGAGTGTTCCATCGTCATTAGGAGGCCATGAACGTTACAATTCACTATCAGTTTTTCGTCCCATTCGATAATCTAGACGCACAGCAGAAAGGCCATAAGGTGCCCGAGGCAGCAATAGACCCATGGAGACAAGTCTGCTGGAGGTCGATGTATTGAATCGGGACGCAATTTGAGTGATCCTTCGTCATTAGGTGACTCTGAACGTTACAATTCACTATCAGTTTTTCGTCCCATTCGATAATTTAGACTCACAGCAGAACGGCCATAAGGTGCCCGAGGCAGCAATAGACCCATGGAGTCAAGTCGGCTGGAGGACGATGTATTGAATCGGGACGCAATTTGTGTGGTCCATCGTCATTAGGTGGCCCTGAATGTAACAATTCACTATCAGTTTTTCGTCCGATTCGAAAATCTTTGAGTCACAGCAGAACGGCCATAAGGTGCCCGAGGCAGCAATAGACCCATGGAGACAAGTCTGCTGGAGGACGATGTATTGTATCGGAACGCAATTTGAGTGATCCATCGTCATTAATTGGCCCTGAACGTTACAATTCACTATCAGTTTTTTGTCCGATTTGAAAATCTTTGACTCACAGCAGAACGGCCATAAGGTGCCCGAGGCAGCAATAGACCCATGGAGACAAGTCGGCTGGTTGACGATGTATTGAATCGGGATGCAATTTGAGTGATCCATCGTCATTAGGTGGCCCTGAATGTTACAATTCACTATCAGTTTTTCGTCAGATTCGAAAATCTTAGACTCACAGCAGAACGGAAATAAGGTGCCCGAGGCAGCAATAGACCCATGGAGACAAGTCTGCTGGAGGACGATGTATTGATTCGGGACGCAATTTGAGTGTTCCATCGTCATTAGGAGGCCATGAACGTTACAATTCACAATTAGTTTTTCGTCCGATTCGAGAATCTTTGAGTCACAGCAGAACGCATATAAGGTGCCCGAGGCAGCATTAGACCCATGGAGACAAGTCGGCTGGAGGACGATGTATTGAATCGGGACGCAGTTTGAGTGTTCCATCGTCATTAGGAGGCCCTGAACGTTACAATTCACTATCAGTTATTCGTCCGATTCGAAAATCTTTGACTCACAGCAGAACGGCCATAAGGTGCCCGAGGCAGCAATAGAACCATGGAGACAAGTCGCCTGGAGGACGATGTATTGAATCGGGACGCAATTTGAGTGATCCATCGTCATTAGGTGGCCCTGAACGTTACAATTCACTATCAGTTTTTCGTCAGAATCGATAATCTTTTACTCACAGCAGAACGGCCATAAGGTGCCCGAGGCAGTAATAGACCCATGGAGACAAGTCTGCTGGAGGACGATGTATTGAATCGGGACGCAATTTGTGTGGTCCATCGTCATTAGGTGGCCCTGAATGTAACAATTCACTATCAGTTTTTCGTCCGATTCGAAAATCTTTGAGTCACAACAGAACGGCCATAAGGTGCCCGAGGCAGCAATAGACCCATGCAGACAAGTCTGCTGGAGGACGATGTATTGTATCGGGACGCAATTTGAGTGATCCATCGTCATTAGGTGGCCCTGAACGTTACAATTCACTATCAGTTTTTTGTCCGATTTGAAAATCTTTGACTCACAGCAGAACGGCCATAAGGTGCCCGAGGCAGCAATAGACCCATGGAGACAAGTCGGCTGGTTGACGATGTATTGAATCGGGACGCAATTTGAGTGATCCATCGTCATTAGGTGGCCCTGAATGTTACAATTCACTATCAGTTTTTCGTCAGATTCGAAAATCTTAGACTCACAGCAGAACGGAAATAAGGTGCCCGAGGCAGCAATAGACCCATGGAGACAAGTCTGCTGGAGGACGATGTATTGATTCGGGACGCAATTTGAGTGTTCCATCGTCATTAGGAGGCCATGAACGTTACAATTCACAATTAGTTTTTCGTCTGATTCGAGAATCTTTGAGTCACAGCAGAACGGATATAAGGTGCCCGAGGCAGCAATAGACCCATGGAGACAAGTCGGCTGGAGGACGATGTATTGAATCGGGACGCAGTTTGAGTGATCCATCGTCATTAGGTGGCCCTGAAAGTTACAATTCACTATCAGTTTTTCGTCCGAATCGATAATCTTTTACTCACAGCAGAACGGCCATAAGGTGCCCGAGGCAGTAATAGAACCATGGAGACAAGTCGCCTGGAGGACGATGTATTGAATCGGGACGCAATGTGAGTGATCCATCGTCATTAGGTGGCCCTGAAAGTTACAATTCACTATCAGTTTTTCGTCCGAATCGATAACCTTTTACTCACAGCAGAACGGCCATAAGGTGCCCGAGGCAGTAATAGACCCATGGAGACAAGTCTGCTGGAGGACGATGTATTGAATCGGGACGCAATTTGAGTGATCCATCGTCATTAGGTGGCCCTGAACGTTACAAATCACTATCAGTTTTTCGTCCCATTCGATAATCCAGACTCACAGCAGAACGGCCATAAGGTGCCCGAGGCAGATATAGACCCATGGAGACAAGTCTCCTGGAGGACGATGTATTGAATCGGGACGCAATTTGAGTGATCCATCGTCATTAGGTGGCCCTGAACGTTACAATTCACTATCAGTTTTTCGTCCCATTCGATAATCTAGACTCACAGCAGAACGGCCATAAGGTGCCCGAGGCAGCAATAGACCCATGGAGACAAGTCTGCTGGAGGACGATGTATTGAATCGGGACGCAATTTGAGTGTTCCATCGTCATTAGGAGGCCATGAACGTTACAATTCACTATCAGTTTTTCGTCCCATTCGATAATCTAGACGCACAGCAGAACGGCCATAAGGTGCCCGAGGCAGCAATAGACCCATGGAGACAAGTCTGCTGGAGGTCGATGTATTGAATCGGGACGCAATTTGAGTGATCCTTCGTCATTAGGTGACTCTGAACGTTACAATTCACTATCAGTTTTTCGTCCCATTCGATAATTTAGACTCACAGCAGAACGGCCATAAGGTGCCCGAGGCAGCAATAGACCCATGGAGTCAAGTCGGCTGGAGGACGATGTATTGAATCGGGACGCAATTTGTGTGGTCCATCGTCATTAGGTGGCCCTGAATGTAACAATTCACTATCAGTTTTTCGTCCGATTCGAAAATCTTTGAGTCACAGCAGAACGGCCATAAGGTGCCCGAGGCAGCAATAGACCCATGGAGACAAGTCTGCTGGAGGACGATGTATTGTATCGGAACGCAATTTGAGTGATCCATCGTCATTAATTGGCCCTGAACGTTACAATTCACTATCAGTTTTTTGTCCGATTTGAAAATCTTTGACTCACAGCAGAACGGCCATAAGGTGCCCGAGGCAGCAATAGACCCATGGAGACAAGTCGGCTGGTTGACGATGTATTGAATCGGGACGCAATTTGAGTGATCCATCGTCATTAGGTGGCCCTGAATGTTACAATTCACTATCAGTTTTTCGTCAGATTCGAAAATCTTAGACTCACAGCAGAACGGAAATAAGGTGCCCGAGGCAGCAATAGACCCATGGAGACAAGTCTGCTGGAGGACGATGTATTGATTCGGGACGCAATTTGAGTGTTCCATCGTCATTAGGAGGCCATGAACGTTACAATTCACAATTAGTTTTTCGTCCGATTCGAGAATCTTTGAGTCACAGCAGAACGCATATAAGGTGCCCGAGGCAGCATTAGACCCATGGAGACAAGTCGGCTGGAGGACGATGTATTGAATCGGGACGCAGTTTGAGTGTTCCATCGTCATTAGGAGGCCCTGAACGTTACAATTCACTATCAGTTATTCGTCCGATTCGAAAATCTTTGACTCACAGCAGAACGGCCATAAGGTGCCCGAGGCAGCAATAGAACCATGGAGACAAGTCGCCTGGAGGACGATGTATTGAATCGGGACGCAATTTGAGTGATCCATCGTCATTAGGTGGCCCTGAACGTTACAATTCACTATCAGTTTTTCGTCAGAATCGATAATCTTTTACTCACAGCAGAACGGCCATAAGGTGCCCGAGGCAGTAATAGACCCATGGAGACAAGTCTGCTGGAGGACGATGTATTGAATCGGGACGCAATTTGAGTGATCCATCGTCATTAGGTGGCCCTGAACGTTACAAATCACTATCAGTTTTTCGTCCCATTCGATAATCCAGACTCACAGCAGAACGGACATAAGGTTCCCGAGGCAGATATAGACCCATGGAGACAAGTCTCTTGGAGGGCGATGTATTGAATCGGGACGCAATTTGAGTGATCCATCGTCATTAGGTGGCCCTGAACGTTACAATTCACTATCAGTTTTTCGTCCCATTCGATAATCTAGACACACAGCAGAACGGCCATAAGGTGCCCGAGGCAGCAATAGACCCATGGAGACAAGTCTGCTGGAGGACGATGTATTGAATCGGGACGCAATTTGAGTGTTCCATCGTCATTAGGAGGCCATGAACGTTACAATTCACTATCAGTTTTTCGTCCCATTCGATAATCTAGACTCACAGCAGAACGGCCATAAGGTGCCCGAGGCAGCAATAGACCCATGGAGACAAGTCTGCTGGAGGTCGATGTATTGAATCGGGACGCAATTTGAGTGATCCTTCGTCATTAGGTGGCCCTGAACGTTACAATTCACTATCAGTTTTTCGTCCCATTCGATAATTTAGACTCACAGCAGAACGGCCATAAGGTGCCCGAGGCAGCAATAGACCCATGGAGTCAAGTCGGCTGGAGGACGATGTATTGAATCGGGACGCAATTTGTGTGGTCCATCGTCATTAGGTGGCCCTGAATGTAACAATTCACTATCAGTTTTTCGTCCGATTCGAAAATCTTTGAGTCACAGCAGAACGGCCATAAGGTGCCCGAGGCAGCAATAGACCCATGGAGACAAGTCTGCTGGAGGACGATGTATTGTATCGGAACGCAATTTGAGTGATCCATCGTCATTAGGTGGCCCTGAACGTTACTATTCACTATCAGTTTTTTGTCCGATTTGAAAATCTTTGACTCACAGCAGAACGGCCATAAGGTGCCCGAGGCAGCAATAGACCCATGGAGACAAGTCGGCTGGTTGACGATGTATTGAATCGGGACGCAATTTGAGTGATCCATCGTCATTAGGTGGCCCTGAATGTTACAATTCACTATCAGTTTTTCGTCAGATTCGAAAATCTTAGACTCACAGCAGAACGGAAATAAGGTGCCCGAGGCAGCAATAGACCCATGGAGACAAGTCTGCTGGAGGACGATGTATTGATTCGGGACGCAATTTGAGTGTTCCATCTTCATTAGGAGGCCATGAACGTTACAATTCACAATTAGTTTTTCGTCCGATTCGAGAATCTTAGAGTCACAGCAGAACGGATATAAGGTGCCCGAGGCAGCAATAGACCCATGGAGACAAGTCGGCTGGAGGACGATGTATTGAATCGGGACGCAGTTTGAGTGTTCCATCGTCATTAGGAGGCCATGAACGTTACAATTCACTATCAGTTTTTCGTCCCATTCGATAATCTAGACTCACAGCAGAACGGCCATAAGGTGCCCGAGGCAGCAATAGACCCATGGAGACAAGTCTGCTGGAGGTCGATGTATTGAATCGGGACGCAATTTGAGTGATCCTTCGTCATTAGGTGGCCCTGAACGTTACAATTCACTATCAGTTTTTCGTCCCATTCGATAATTTGACTCACAGCAGAACGACCATAAGGTGCCCGAGGCAGCAATAGACCCATGGAGTCAAGTCGGCTGGAGGACGATGTATAGAATCGGGACTTAATTTGTGTGGTCCATCGTCATTAGGTAGCCCTGAATGTTACAATTCACTATCAGTTTTTCGTCAGATTCGAAATTCTTTGACTCACAGCAGAACGGCCATAAGGTGCCCCAGGCACCAAGAGACCCATGGAGACAAGTCTGCTGGAGGACGATGTATTGAATCGGGACGCAATTTGAGTGTTCCATCGTCATTAGGAGGCCTTGAACGTTACAATTCACTATCAGTTTTTCGTCCGATTCTAAAATCTTTGACTAACAGCAGAACGGCCATAAGGAGCCCGAGGCAGCAATAGACCCATGGAGACAAGTCTGCTGGAGGACGATGTATTGAATCGGGACGCAATTTGAGTGATCCATCGTCATTAGGTGGCCCTGAACGTTACAATTCACTATCAGTTTTTCGTCCCATTCGATAATCTAGACTCACAGCAGAACGGCCATAAGGTGCCCGAGGCAGCAATAGACCCATGGAGACATGTCTGCTGGAGGACGATGTATCGAATCGGGACGCAATTTGAGTGTTCCATCGTCATTAGGAGGCCCTGAACGTTACAACTCATTATCAGTTTTTCGTCCGATTCGAAAATCTTTGAGTCACAGCAGAACGGCCATAAGGTGCCCGAGGCAGCAATAGACCCATGGAGACAAGTCTGCTGGAGCACGAGGTATTGAATCGGGACGCTATTTGAGTGTTCCATCGTCATTAGGAGGCCCTGAACGTTACACTTCACTATCAGTTTTTCGTCCGATTCGAAAATCTTTGACTCGCAGCAGAACGGCCGTAAGGTGCCCGTGGCAGCAATAGACCCATGGAGACAAGTCGGCTGGAGGACGATGTACTGAATCGGGACGCAAATTGAGTGATCCATCGTCATTAGGTGGCCCTGAAAGTTACAATTCACTATCAGTTTTTCGTCCCATTCGATAATCTAGACTCACAGCACAACTGCCATAAGGTGCCCGAGGCCGCAATAGACCCATGGAGTCAAGTCGGCTGGAGGACGATGTATTTAATCGGGACACAATTTGAGTGATCCATCGTCATTAGGTGGCCGTGAATGTTACAATTCACTATCAGTTTTTCGTCAGATTCGAAAATCTTTGACTCACAGCAGAACGGCCTTAAGGTGCCCGAGGCAGCAATAGACCCATGGAGACAAGCCTGCTGGAGGACGATGTATTGAATCGGGACGCAATTTGAGTGTTCCATCGTCATTAGGAGGCCCTGAACGTTACAATTCACTATCAGTTTTTCGTCCGAATCGATAATCTTTGACTCACAGCAGAACGGCCATAAGGTGCCCGAGGCAGCAATAGACCCATGGAGACAAGTCGGCTGGAGGACGATGTATTGAATCGGGACACAATTTGAGTGTTCCATCGTCATTAGGAGGCCATGAACGTTACAATTCATTATTAGTTTTTCGTACGATTCGAAAATCTTTGAGTCACAGCAGAACGGCCATAAGGTGCCCGAGGCAGCAATAGACCCATGGAGACAAGTCTCCTGGAGGACGATGTATTGAATCGGGACGCAATTTGAGTGATCCATCGTCATTAGGTGGCCCTGAACGTTACAATTCACTATGAGTTTTTCGTCCGATTCGAAAATCTTTGACCCACAGCAGAACGGCCGTAAGGTGCCCGAGGCAGCAATAGACCCATGGAGACAAGTCTGCTGGAGGACGATGTATTGAATCGGGACGCAATTAGAGTGATCCATCGTCATTAGGTGGCCCTGAACGTTACAATTCACTATCAGTTTTTCGTCAGATTCGAAAATCTTAGACTCACAGCAGAACGGAAATAAGGTGCCCGAGGCAGCAATAGACCCATGGAGACAAGTCTGCTGGAGGACGATGTATTGATTCGGGACGCAATTTGAGTGTTCCATCGTCATTAGGAGGCCATGAACGTTACAATTCACAATTAGTTTTTCGTCCGATTCGAGAATCTTTGAGTCACAGCAGAACGCATATAAGGTGCCCGAGGCAGCATTAGACCCATGGAGACAAGTCGGCTGGAGGACGATGTATTGAATCGGGACGCAGTTTGAGTGTTCCATCGTCATTAGGAGGCCCTGAACGTTACAATTCACTATCAGTTATTCGTCCGATTCGAAAATCTTTGACTCACAGCAGAACGGCCATAAGGTGCCCGAGGCAGCAATAGAACCATGGAGACAAGTCGCCTGGAGGACGATGTATTGAATCGGGACGCAATTTGAGTGATCCATCGTCATTAGGTGGCCCTGAACGTTACAATTCACTATCAGTTTTTCGTCAGAATCGATAATCTTTTACTCACAGCAGAACGGCCATAAGGTGCCCGAGGCAGTAATAGACCCATGGAGACAAGTCTGCTGGAGGACGATGTATTGAATCGGGACGCAATTTGAGTGATCCATCGTCATTAGGTGGCCCTGAACGTTACAAATCACTATCAGTTTTTCGTCCCATTCGATAATCCAGACTCACAGCAGAACGGACATAAGGTTCCCGAGGCAGATATAGACCCATGGAGACAAGTCTCCTGGAGGGCGATGTATTGAATCGGGACGCAATTTGAGTGATCCATCGTCATTAGGTGGCCCTGAACGTTACAATTCACTATCAGTTTTTCGTCCCATTCGATAATCTAGACACACAGCAGAACGGCCATAAGGTGCCCGAGGCAGCAATAGACCAATGGAGACAAGTCTGCTGGAGGACGATGTATTGAATCGGGACGCAATTTGAGTGTTCCATCGTCATTAGGAGGCCATGAACGTTACAATTCACTATCAGTTTTTCGTCTCATTCGATAATCTAGACTCACAGCAGAACGGCCATAAGGTGCCCGAGGCAGCAATGGACCCATGGAGACAAGTCTGCTGGAGGACGATGTATTGTATCGGAACGCAATTTGAGTGATCCATCGTCATTAGGTGGCCCTGAACGTTACTATTCACTATCAGTTTTTTGTCCGATTTGAAAATCTTTGACTCACAGCAGAACGGAAATAAGGTGCCCGAGGCAGCAATAGACCCATGGAGACAAGTCTGCTGGAGGACGATGTATTGAATCGGGACGCAATTTGAGTGTTCCATCGTCATTAGGAGGCCATGAACGTTACAATTCACTATCAGTTTTTCGTCCCATTCGATAATCTAGACGCACAGCAGAAAGGCCATAAGGTGCCCGAGGCAGCAATAGACCCATGGAGACAAGTCTGCTGGAGGTCGATGTATTGAATCGGGACGCAATTTGAGTGATCCTTCGTCATTAGGTGACTCTGAACGTTACAATTCACTATCAGTTTTTCGTCCCATTCGATAATTTAGACTCACAGCAGAACGGCCATAAGGTGCCCGAGGCAGCAATAGACCCATGGAGTCAAGTCGGCTGGAGGACGATGTATTGAATCGGGACGCAATTTGTGTGGTCCATCGTCATTAGGTGGCCCTGAATGTAACAATTCACTATCAGTTTTTCGTCCGATTCGAAAATCTTTGAGTCACAGCAGAACGGCCATAAGGTGCCCGAGGCAGCAATAGACCCATGGAGACAAGTCTGCTGGAGGACGATGTATTGTATCGGAACGCAATTTGAGTGATCCATCGTCATTAATTGGCCCTGAACGTTACAATTCACTATCAGTTTTTTGTCCGATTTGAAAATCTTTGACTCACAGCAGAACGGCCATAAGGTGCCCGAGGCAGCAATAGACCCATGGAGACAAGTCGGCTGGTTGACGATGTATTGAATCGGGATGCAATTTGAGTGATCCATCGTCATTAGGTGGCCCTGAATGTTACAATTCACTATCAGTTTTTCGTCAGATTCGAAAATCTTAGACTCACAGCAGAACGGAAATAAGGTGCCCGAGGCAGCAATAGACCCATGGAGACAAGTCTGCTGGAGGACGATGTATTGATTCGGGACGCAATTTGAGTGTTCCATCGTCATTAGGAGGCCATGAACGTTACAATTCACAATTAGTTTTTCGTCCGATTCGAGAATCTTTGAGTCACAGCAGAACGCATATAAGGTGCCCGAGGCAGCATTAGACCCATGGAGACAAGTCGGCTGGAGGACGATGTATTGAATCGGGACGCAGTTTGAGTGTTCCATCGTCATTAGGAGGCCCTGAACGTTACAATTCACTATCAGTTATTCGTCCGATTCGAAAATCTTTGACTCACAGCAGAACGGCCATAAGGTGCCCGAGGCAGCAATAGAACCATGGAGACAAGTCGCCTGGAGGACGATGTATTGAATCGGGACGCAATTTGAGTGATCCATCGTCATTAGGTGGCCCTGAACGTTACAATTCACTATCAGTTTTTCGTCAGAATCGATAATCTTTTACTCACAGCAGAACGGCCATAAGGTGCCCGAGGCAGTAATAGACCCATGGAGACAAGTCTGCTGGAGGACGATGTATTGAATCGGGACGCAATTTGAGTGATCCATCGTCGTTAGGTGGCCCTGAACGTTACAAATCACTATCAGTTTTTCGTCCCATTCGATAATCCAGACTCACAGCAGAACGGACATAAGGTTCCCGAGGCAGATATAGACCCATGGAGACAAGTCTCTTGGAGGGCGATGTATTGAATCGGGACGCAATTTGAGTGATCCATCGTCATTAGGTGGCCCTGAACGTTACAATTCACTATCAGTTTTTCGTCCCATTCGATAATCTAGACACACAGCAGAACGGCCATAAGGTGCCCGAGGCAGCAATAGACCCATGGAGACAAGTCTGCTGGAGGACGATGTATTGAATCGGGACGCAATTTGAGTGTTCCATCGTCATTAGGAGGCCATGAACGTTACAATTCACTATCAGTTTTTCGTCCCATTCGATAATCTAGACTCACAGCAGAACGGCCATAAGGTGCCCGAGGCAGCAATAGACCCATGGAGACAAGTCTGCTGGAGGTCGATGTATTGAATCGGGACGCAATTTGAGTGATCCTTCGTCATTAGGTGGCCCTGAACGTTACAATTCACTATCAGTTTTTCGTCCCATTCGATAATTTAGACTCACAGCAGAACGGCCATAAGGTGCCCGAGGCAGCAATAGACCCATGGAGTCAAGTCGGCTGGAGGACGATGTATTGAATCGGGACGCAATTTGTGTGGTCCATCGTCATTAGGTGGCCCTGAATGTAACAATTCACTATCAGTTTTTCGTCCGATTCGAAAATCTTTGAGTCACAGCAGAACGGCCATAAGGTGCCCGAGGCAGCAATAGACCCATGGAGACAAGTCTGCTGGAGGACGATGTATTGTATCGGAACGCAATTTGAGTGATCCATCGTCATTAGGTGGCCCTGAACGTTACTATTCACTATCAGTTTTTTGTCCGATTTGAAAATCTTTGACTCACAGCAGAACGGCCATAAGGTGCCCGAGGCAGCAATAGACCCATGGAGACAAGTCGGCTGGTTGACGATGTATTGAATCGGGACGCAATTTGAGTGATCCATCGTCATTAGGTGGCCCTGAATGTTACAATTCACTATCAGTTTTTCGTCAGATTCGAAAATCTTAGACTCACAGCAGAACGGAAATAAGGTGCCCGGGGCAGCAATAGACCCATGGAGACAAGTCTGCTGGAGGACGATGTATTGATTCGGGACGCAATTTGAGTGTTCCATCTTCATTAGGAGGCCATGAACGTTACAATTCACAATTAGTTTTTCGTCCGATTCGAGAATCTTAGAGTCACAGCAGAACGGATATAAGGTGCCCGAGGCAGCAATAGACCCATGGAGACAAGTCGGCTGGAGGACGATGTATTGAATCGGGACGCAGTTTGAGTGTTCCATCGTCATTAGGAGGCCATGAACGTTACAATTCACTATCAGTTTTTCGTCCCATTCGATAATCTAGACTCACAGCAGAACGGCCATAAGGTGCCCGAGGCAGCAATAGACCCATGGAGGCAAGTCTGCTGGAGGTCGATGTATTGAATCGGGACGCAATTTGAGTGATCCTTCGTCATTAGGTGGCCCTGAACGTTACAATTCACTATCAGTTTTTCGTCCCATTCGATAATTTGACTCACAGCAGAACGACCATAAGGTGCCCGAGGCAGCAATAGACCCATGGAGTCAAGTCGGCTGGAGGACGATGTATAGAATCGGGACTTAATTTGTGTGGTCCATCGTCATTAGGTAGCCCTGAATGTTACAATTCACTATCAGTTTTTCGTCAGATTCGAAATTCTTTGACTCACAGCAGAACGGCCATAAGGTGCCCCAGGCACCAAGAGACCCATGGAGACAAGTCTGCTGGAGGACGATGTATTGAATCGGGACGCAATTTGAGTGTTCCATCGTCATTAGGAGGCCTTGAACGTTACAATTCACTATCAGTTTTTCGTCCGATTCTAAAATCTTTGACTAACAGCAGAACGGCCATAAGGAGCCCGAGGCAGCAATAGACCCATGGAGACAAGTCTGCTGGAGGACGATGTATTGAATCGGGACGCAATTTGAGTGATCCATCGTCATTAGGTGGCCCTGAACGTTACAATTCACTATCAGTTTTTCGTCCCATTCGATAATCTAGACTCACAGCAGAACGGCCATAAGGTGCCCGAGGCAGCAATAGACCCATGGAGACATGTCTGCTGGAGGACGATGTATCGAATCGGGACGCAATTTGAGTGTTCCATCGTCATTAGGAGGCCCTGAACGTTACAACTCATTATCAGTTTTTCGTCCGATTCGAAAATCTTTGAGTCACAGCAGAACGGCCATAAGGTGCCCGAGGCAGCAATAGACCCATGGAGACAAGTCTGCTGGAGCACGAGGTATTGAATCGGGACGCTATTTGAGTGTTCCATCGTCATTAGGAGGCCCTGAACGTTACACTTCACTATCAGTTTTTCGTCCGATTCGAAAATCTTTGACTCGCAGCAGAACGGCCGTAAGGTGCCCGTGGCAGCAATAGACCCATGGAGACAAGTCGGCTGGAGGACGATGTACTGAATCGGGACGCAAATTGAGTGATCCATCGTCATTAGGTGGCCCTGAAAGTTACAATTCACTATCAGTTTTTCGTCCCATTCGATAATCTAGACTCACAGCACAACGGCCATAAGGTGCCCGAGGCCGCAATAGACCCATGGAGTCAAGTCGGCTGGAGGACGATGTATTTAATCGGGACACAATTTGAGTGATCCATCGTCATTAGGTGGCCGTGAATGTTACAATTCACTATCAGTTTTTCGTCAGATTCGAAAATCTTTGACTCACAGCAGAACGGCCTTAAGGTGCCCGAGGCAGCAATAGACCCATGGAGACAAGCCTGCTGGAGGACGATGTATTGAATCGGGACGCAATTTGAGTGTTCCATCGTCATTAGGAGGCCCTGAACGTTACAATTCACTATCAGTTTTTCGTCCGAATCGATAATCTTTGACTCACAGCAGAACGGCCATAAGGTGCCCGAGGCAGCAATAGACCCATGGAGACAAGTCGGCTGGAGGACGATGTATTGAATCGGGACGCAATTTGAGTGTTCCATCGTCATTAGGAGGCCATGAACGTTACAATTCATTATTAGTTTTTCGTACGATTCGAAAATCTTTGAGTCACAGCAGAACGGCCATAAGGTGCCCGAGGCAGCAATAGACCCATGGAGACAAGTCTCCTGGAGGACGATGTATTGAATCGGGACGCAATTTGAGTGATCCATCGTCATTAGGTGGCCCTGAACGTTACAATTCACTATCAGTTTTTCGTCCGATTCGAAAATCTTTGACCCACAGCAGAACGGCCGTAAGGTGCCCGAGGCAGCAATAGACCCATGGAGACAAGTCTGCTGGAGGACGATGTATTGAATCGGGACGCAATTAGAGTGATCCATCGTCATTAGGTGGCCCTGAACGTTACAATTCACTATCAGTTTTTCGTCAGATTCGAAAATCTTAGACTCACAGCAGAACGGAAATAAGGTGCCCGAGGCAGCAATAGACCCATGGAGACAAGTCTGCTGGAGGACGATGTATTGATTCGGGACGCAATTTGAGTGTTCCATCGTCATTAGGAGGCCATGAACGTTACAATTCACAATTAGTTTTTCGTCCGATTCGAGAATCTTTGAGTCACAGCAGAACGCATATAAGGTGCCCGAGGCAGCATTAGACCCATGGAGACAAGTCGGCTGGAGGACGATGTATTGAATCGGGACGCAGTTTGAGTGTTCCATCGTCATTAGGAGGCCCTGAACGTTACAATTCACTATCAGTTATTCGTCCGATTCGAAAATCTTTGACTCACAGCAGAACGGCCATAAGGTGCCCGAGGCAGCAATAGAACCATGGAGACAAGTCGCCTGGAGGACGATGTATTGAATCGGGACGCAATTTGAGTGATCCATCGTCATTAGGTGGCCCTGAACGTTACAATTCACTATCAGTTTTTCGTCAGAATCGATAATCTTTTACTCACAGCAGAACGGCCATAAGGTGCCCGAGGCAGTAATAGACCCATGGAGACAAGTCTGCTGGAGGACGATGTATTGAATCGGGACGCAATTTGAGTGATCCATCGTCATTAGGTGGCCCTGAACGTTACAAATCACTATCAGTTTTTCGTCCCATTCGATAATCCAGACTCACAGCAGAACGGACATAAGGTTCCCGAGGCAGATATAGACCCATGGAGACAAGTCTCCTGGAGGGCGATGTATTGAATCGGGACGCAATTTGAGTGATCCATCGTCATTAGGTGGCCCTGAACGTTACAATTCACTATCAGTTTTTCGTCCCATTCGATAATCTAGACACACAGCAGAACGGCCATAAGGTGCCCGAGGCAGCAATAGACCCATGGAGACAAGTCTGCTGGAGGACGATGTATTGAATCGGGACGCAATTTGAGTGTTCCATCGTCATTAGGAGGCCATGAACGTTACAATTCACTATCAGTTTTTCGTCCCATTCGATAATCTAGACTCACAGCAGAACGGCCATAAGGTGCCCGAGGCAGCAATAGACCCATGGAGACAAGTCTGCTGGAGGTCGATGTATTGAATCGGGACGCAATTTGAGTGATCCTTCGTCATTAGGTGGCCCTGAACGTTACAATTCACTATCAGTTTTTCGTCCCATTCGATAATTTAGACTCACAGCAGAACGGCCATAAGGTGCCCGAGGCAGCAATAGACCCATGGAGTCAAGTCGGCTGGAGGACGATGTATTGAATCGGGACGCAATTTGTGTGGTCCATCGTCATTAGGTGGCCCTGAATGTAACAATTCACTATCAGTTTTTCGTCCAATTCGAAAATCGTTGAGTCACAGCAGAACGGCCATAAGGTGCCCGAGGCAGCAATAGACACATGGAGACAAGTCTGCTGGAGGACGATGTATTGTATCGGAACGCAATTTGAGTGATCCATCGTCATTAGGTGGCCCTGAACGTTACTATTCACTATCAGTTTTTTGTCCGATTTGAAAATCTTTGACTCACAGCAGAACGGCCATAAGGTGCCCGAGGCAGCAATAGACCCATGGAGACAAGTCGGCTGGTTGACGATGTATTGAATCGGGACGCAATTTGAGTGATCCATCGTCATTAGGTGGCCATGAACGTTACAATTCACAATTAGTTTTTCGTCCGATTCGAGAATCTTAGAGTCACAGCAGAACGGATATAAGGTGCCCGAGGCAGCAATAGACCCATGGAGACAAGTCGGCTGGAGGACGATGTATTGAATCGGGACGCAGTTTGAGTGTTCCATCGTCATTAGGAGGCCATGAACGTTACAATTCACTATCAGTTTTTCGTCCCATTCGATAATCTAGACTCACAGCAGAACGGCCATAAGGTGCCCGAGGCCGCAATAGACCCATGGAGTCAAGTCGGCTGGAGGACGATGTATAGAATCGGGACTTAATTTGTGTGGTCCATCGTCATTAGGTAGCCCTGAATGTTACAATTCACTATCAGTTTTTCGTCAGATTCGAAATTCTTTGACTCACAGCAGAACGGCCATAAGGTGCCCCAGGCACCAAGAGACCCATGGAGACAAGTCTGCTGGAGGACGATGTATTGAATCGGGACGCAATTTGAGTGTTCCATCGTCATTAGGAGGCCTTGAACGTTACAATTCACTATCAGTTTTTCGTCCGATTCTAAAATCTTTGACTAACAGCAGAACGGCCATAAGGAGCCCGAGGCAGCAATAGACCCATGGAGACAAGTCTGCTGGAGGACGATGTATTGAATCGGGACGCAATTTGAGTGTTCCTTCGTCATTAGGAGGCCATGAACGTTACAATTCACTATCAGTTTTTCGTCCGATTCGAAAATCTTTGACTCACAGCAGAACGGCCATAAGGTGCCCGAGGCAGCAATAGACCCATGGAGACAAATCTGCTGGAGGACGATGTATTGAATCGGGACGCAATTTGAGTGATCCATCGTCATTAGGTGGCCCTGAACGTTACAATTCACTATCAGTTATTCGTCCGATTCGAAAATCTTTGACTCACAGCAGAACGGCCATAAGGTGCCCGAGGCAGCAATAGAACCATGGAGACAAGTCGCCTGGAGGACGATGTATTGAATCGGGACGCAATTTGAGTGATCCATCGTCATTAGGTGGCCCTGAACGTTACAATTCACTATCAGTTTTTCGTCAGAATCGATAATCTTTTACTCACAGCAGAACGGCCATAAGGTGCCCGAGGCAGTAATAGACCCATGGAGACAAGTCTGCTGGAGGACGATGTATTGAATCGGGACGCAATTTGAGTGATCCATCGTCATTAGGTGGCCCTGAACGTTACAAATCACTATCAGTTTTTCGTCCCATTCGATAATCCAGACTCACAGCAGAACGGACATAAGGTTCCCGAGGCAGATATAGACCCATGGAGACAAGTCTCCTGGAGGGCGATGTATTGAATCGGGACGCAATTTGAGTGATCCATCGTCATTAGGTGGCCCTGAACGTTACAATTCACTATCAGTTTTTCGTCCCATTCGATAATCTAGACACACAGCAGAACGGCCATAAGGTGCCCGAGGCAGCAATAGACCCATGGAGACAAGTCTGCTGGAGGACGATGTATTGAATCGGGACGCAATTTGAGTGTTCCATCGTCATTAGGAGGCCATGAACGTTACAATTCACTATCAGTTTTTCGTCCCATTCGATAATCTAGACTCACAGCAGAACGGCCATAAGGTGCCCGAGGCAGCAATAGACCCATGGAGACAAGTCTGCTGGAGGTCGATGTATTGAATCGGGACGCAATTTGAGTGATCCTTCGTCATTAGGTGGCCCTGAACGTTACAATTCACTATCAGTTTTTCGTCCCATTCGATAATTTAGACTCACAGCAGAACGGCCATAAGGTGCCCGAGGCAGCAATAGACCCATGGAGTCAAGTCGGCTGGAGGACGATGTATTGAATCGGGACGCAATTTGTGTGGTCCATCGTCATTAGGTGGCCCTGAATGTAACAATTCACTATCAGTTTTTCGTCCAATTCGAAAATCGTTGAGTCACAGCAGAACGGCCATAAGGTGCCCGAGGCAGCAATAGACACATGGAGACAAGTCTGCTGGAGGACGATGTATTGTATCGGAACGCAATTTGAGTGATCCATCGTCATTAGGTGGCCCTGAACGTTACTATTCACTATCAGTTTTTTGTCCGATTTGAAAATCTTTGACTCACAGCAGAACGGCCATAAGGTGCCCGAGGCAGCAATAGACCCATGGAGACAAGTCGGCTGGTTGACGATGTATTGAATCGGGACGCAATTTGAGTGATCCATCGTCATTAGGTGGCCATGAACGTTACAATTCACAATTAGTTTTTCGTCCGATTCGAGAATCTTAGAGTCACAGCAGAACGGATATAAGGTGCCCGAGGCAGCAATAGACCCATGGAGACAAGTCGGCTGGAGGACGATGTATTGAATCGGGACGCAGTTTGAGTGTTCCATCGTCATTAGGAGGCCATGAACGTTACAATTCACTATCAGTTTTTCGTCCCATTCGATAATCTAGACTCACAGCAGAACGGCCATAAGGTGCCCGAGGCCGCAATAGACCCATGGAGTCAAGTCGGCTGGAGGACGATGTATAGAATCGGGACTTAATTTGTGTGGTCCATCGTCATTAGGTAGCCCTGAATGTTACAATTCACTATCAGTTTTTCGTCAGATTCGAAATTCTTTGACTCACAGCAGAACGGCCATAAGGTGCCCCAGGCACCAAGAGACCCATGGAGACAAGTCTGCTGGAGGACGATGTATTGAATCGGGACGCAATTTGAGTGTTCCATCGTCATTAGGAGGCCTTGAACGTTACAATTCACTATCAGTTTTTCGTCCGATTCTAAAATCTTTGACTAACAGCAGAACGGCCATAAGGAGCCCGAGGCAGCAATAGACCCATGGAGACAAGTCTGCTGGAGGACGATGTATTGAATCGGGACGCAATTTGAGTGTTCCTTCGTCATTAGGAGGCCATGAACGTTACAATTCACTATCAGTTTTTCGTCCGATTCGAAAATCTTTGACTCACAGCAGAACGGCCATAAGGTGCCCGAGGCAGCAATAGACCCATGGAGACAAATCTGCTGGAGGACGATGTATTGAATCGGGACGCAATTTGAGTGATCCATCGTCATTAGGTGGCCCTGAACGTTACAATTCACTATCAGTTTTTCGTCCCATTCGATAATCTAGACTCACAGCAGAACGGCCATAAGGTGCCCGAGGCAGCAATAGACCCATGGAGACAAGTCTGCTGGAGGACGATGTATTGATTCGGGACGCAATTTGAGTGTTCCATTGTCATTAGGAGGCCATGAACGTTACAATTCACAATTAGTTTTTCGTCTGATTCGAGAATCTTTGAGTCACAGCAGAACGGATATAAGGTGCCCGAGGCAGCAATAGACCCATGGAGACAAGTCGGCTGGAGGACGATGTATTGAATCGGGACGCAGTTTGAGTGATCCATCGTCATTAGGTGGCCCTGAAAGTTACAATTCACTATCAGTTTTTCGTCCGAATCGATAATCTTTTACTCACAGCAGAACGGCCAAAAGGTGCCCGAGGCAGTAATAGACCCATGGAGACAAGTCTGCTGGAGGACGATGTATTGAATCGGGACGCAATTTGAGTGATCCATCGTCATTAGGTGGCCCTGAACGTTACAATTCACTATCAGTTTTTCGTCCGATTCGAAAATCTTTGACTCACAGCAGAACGGCCATAAGGTGCCCGAGGCAGCAATAGAACCATGGAGACAAGTCGCCTGGAGGACGATGTATTGAATCGGGACGCAATGTGAGTGATTCATCGTCATTAGGTGGCCCTGAAAGTTACAATTCACTATCAGTTTTTCGTCCGAATCGATAACCTTTTACTCACAGCAGAACGGCCATAAGGTGCCCGAGGCAGTAATAGACCCATGGAGACAAGTCTGCTGGAGGACGATGTATTGAATCGGGACGCAATTTGAGTGATCCATCGTCATTAGGTGGCCCTGAACGTTACAAATCACTATCAGTTTTTCGTCCCATTCGATAATCCAGACTCACAGCAGAACGGCCATAAGGTGCCCGAGGCAGATATAGACCCATGGAGACAAGTCTCCTGGAGGACGATGTATTGAATCGGGACGCAATTTGAGTGATCCATCGTCATTAGGTGGCCCTGAACGTTACAATTCACTATCAGTTTTTTGTCCCATTCGATAATCTAGACTCACAGCAGAACGGCCATAAGGTGCCCGAGGCAGCAATAGACCCATGGAGACAAGTCTGCTGGAGGACGATGTATTGAATCGGGACGCAATTTGAGTGTTCCATCGTCATTAGGAGGCCATGAACGTTACAATTCACTATCAGTCTTTCGTCCCATTCGATAATCTAGACGCACAGCAGAACGGCCATAAGGTGCCCGAGGCAGCAATAGACCCATGGAGACAAGTCTGCTGGAGGTCGATGTATTGAATCGGGACGCAATTTGAGTGATCCTTCGTCATTAGGTGACTCTGAACGTTACAATTCACTATCAGTTTTTCGTCCCATTCGATAATTTAGACTCACAGCAGAACGGCCATAAGGTGCCCGAGGCAGCAATAGACCCATGGAGTCAAGTCGGCTGGAGGACGATGTATTGAATCGGGACGCAATTTGTGTGGTCCATCGTCATTAGGTGGCCCTGAATGTAACAATTCACTATCAGTTTTTCGTCCGATTCGAAAATCTTTGAGTCACAGCAGAACGGCCATAAGGTGCCCGAGGCAGCAATAGACCCATGGAGACAAGTCTGCTGGAGGACGATGTATTGTATCGGAACGCAATTTGAGTGATCCATCGTCATTAATTGGCCCTGAACGTTACAATTCACTATCAGTTTTTTGTCCGATTTGAAAATCTTTGACTCACAGCAGAACGGCCATAAGGTGCCCGAGGCAGCAATAGACCCATGGAGTCAAGTCGGCTGGTTGACGATGTATTGAATCGGGACGCAATTTGAGTGATCCATCGTCATTAGGTGGCCCTGAATGTTACAATTCACTATCAGTTTTTCGTCAGATTCGAAAATCTTAGACTCACAGCAGAACGGAAATAAGGTGCCCGAGGCAGCAATAGACCCATGGAGACAAGTCTGCTGGAGGACGATGTATTGATTCGGGACGCAATTTGAGTGTTCCATCGTCATTAGGAGGCCATGAACGTTACAATTCACAATTAGTTTTTCGTCCGATTCGAGAATCTTTGAGTCACAGCAGAACGCATATAAGGTGCCCGAGGCAGCATTAGACCCATGGAGACAAGTCGGCTGGAGGACGATGTATTGAATCGGGACGCAGTTTGAGTGTTCCATCGTCATTAGGAGGCCCTGAACGTTACAATTCACTATCAGTTATTCGTCCGATCCGAAAATCTTTGACTCACAGCAGAACGGCCATAAGGTGCCCGAGGCAGCAATAGAACCATGGAGACAAGTCGCCTGGAGGACGATGTATTGAATCGGGACGCAATTTGAGTGATCCATCGTCATTAGGTGGCCCTGAACGTTACAATTCACTATCAGTTTTTCGTCAGAATCGATAATCTTTTACTCACAGCAGAACGGCCATAAGGTGCCCGAGGCAGTAATAGACCCATGGAGACAAGTCTGCTGGAGGACGATGTATTGAATCGGGACGCAATTTGAGTGATCCATCGTCATTAGGTGGCCCTGAACGTTACAAATCACTATCAGTTTTTCGTCCCATTCGATAATCCAGACTCACAGCAGAACGGACATAAGGTTCCCGAGGCAGATATAGACCCATGGAGACAAGTCTCCTGGAGGGCGATGTATTGAATAGGGACGCAATTTGAGTGATCCATCGTCATTAGGTGGCCCTGAACGTTACAATTCACTATCAGTTTTTCGTCCCATTCGATAATCTAGACACACAGCAGAACGGCCATAAGGTGCCCGAGGCAGCAATAGACCCATGGAGACAAGTCTGCTGGAGGACGATGTATTGAATCGGGACGCAATTTGAGTGTTCCATCGTCATTAGGAGGCCATGAACGTTACAATTCACTATCAGTTTTTCGTCCCATTCGATAATCTAGACTCACAGCAGAACGGCCATAAGGTGCCCGAGGCAGCAATAGACCCATGGAGACAAGTCTGCTGGAGGTCGATGTATTGAATCGGGACGCAATTTGAGTGATCCTTCGTCATTAGGTGGCCCTGAACGTTACAATTCACTATCAGTTTTTCGTCCCATTCGATAATTTAGACTCACAGCAGAACGGCCATAAGGTGCCCGAGGCAGCAATAGACCCATGGAGTCAAGTCGGCTGGAGGACGATGTATTGAATCGGGACGCAATTTGTGTGGTCCATCGTCATTAGGTGGCCCTGAATGTAACAATTCACTATCAGTTTTTCGTCCGATTCGAAAATCTTTGAGTCACAGCAGAACGGCCATAAGGTGCCCGAGGCAGCAATAGACCCATGGAGACAAGTCTGCTGGAGGACGATGTATTGTATCGGAACGCAATTTGAGTGATCCATCGTCATTAGGTGGCCCTGAACGTTACTATTCACTATCAGTTTTTTGTCCGATTTGAAAATCTTTGACTCACAGCAGAACGGCCAAAAGGTGCCCGAGGCAGCAATAGACCCATGGAGACAAGTCGGCTGGTTGACGATGTATTGAATCGGGACGCAATTTGAGTGATCCATCGTCATTAGGTGGCCCTGAATGTTACAATTCACTATCAGTTTTTCGTCCCATTCGATAATCTTAGAGTCACAGCAGAACGGATATAAGGTGCCCGAGGCAGCAATAGACCCATGGAGACAAGTCGGCTGGAGGACGATGTATTGAATCGGGACGCAGTTTGAGTGTTCCATCGTCATTAGGAGGCCATGAACGTTACAATTCACTATCAGTTTTTCGTCCCATTCGATAATCTAGACTCACAGCAGAACGGCCATAAGGTGCCCGAGGCAGCAATAGACCCATGGAGACAAGTCTGCTGGAGGTCGATGTATTGAATCGGGACGCAATTTGAGTGATCCTTCGTCATTAGGTGGCCCTGAACGTTACAATTCACTATCAGTTTTTCGTCCCATTCGATAATTTGACTCACAGCAGAACGACCATAAGGTGCCCGAGGCAGCAATAGACCCATGGAGTCAAGTCGGCTGGAGGACGATGTATAGAATCGGGACTTAATTTGTGTGGTCCATCGTCATTAGGTAGCCCTGAATGTTACAATTCACTATCAGTTTTTCGTCAGATTCGAAATTCTTTGACTCACAGCAGAACGGCCATAAGGTGCCCCAGGCACCAAGAGACCCATGGAGACAAGTCTGCTGGAGGACGATGTATTGAATCGGGACGCAATTTGAGTGTTCCATCGTCATTAGGAGGCCTTGAACGTTACAATTCACTATCAGTTTTTCGTCCGATTCTAAAATCTTTGACTAACAGCAGAACGGCCATAAGGAGCCCGAGGCAGCAATAGACCCATGGAGACAAGTCTGCTGGAGGACGATGTATTGAATCGGGACGCAATTTGAGTGATCCATCGTCATTAGGTGGCCCTGAACGTTACAATTCACTATCAGTTTTTCGTCCCATTCGATAATCTAGACTCACAGCAGAACGGCCATAATGTGCCCGAGGCAGCAATAGACCCATGGAGACATGTCTGCTGGAGGACGATGTATCGAATCGGGACGCAATTTGAGTGTTCCATCGTCATTAGGAGGCCGTGAACGTTACAACTCATTATCAGTTTTTCGTCCGATTCGAAAATCTTTGAGTCACAGCAGAACGGCCATAAGGTGCCCGAGGCCGCAATAGACCCATGGAGTCAAGTCGGCTGGAGGACGATGTATAGAATCGGGACTTAATTTGTGTGGTCCATCGTCATTAGGTAGCCCTGAATGTTACAATTCACTATCAGTTTTTCGTCAGATTCGAAATTCTTTGACTCACAGCAGAACGGCCATAAGGTGCCCCAGGCACCAAGAGACCCATGGAGACAAGTCTGCTGGAGGACGATGTATTGAATCGGGACGCAATTTGAGTGTTCCATCGTCATTAGGAGGCCTTGAACGTTACAATTCACTATCAGTTTTTCGTCCGATTCTAAAATCTTTGACTAACAGCAGAACGGCCATAAGGAGCCCGAGGCAGCAATAGACCCATGGAGACAAGTCTGCTGGAGGACGATGTATTGAATCGGGACGCAATTTGAGTGTTCCTTCGTCATTAGGAGGCCATGAACGTTACAATTCACTATCAGTTTTTCGTCCGATTCGAAAATCTTTGACTCACAGCAGAACGGCCATAAGGTGCCCGAGGCAGCAATAGACCCATGGAGACAAATCTGCTGGAGGACGATGTATTGAATCGGGACGCAATTTGAGTGATCCATCGTCATTAGGTGGCCCTGAACGTTACAATTCACTATCAGTTTTTCGTCCCATTCGATAATCTAGACTCACAGCAGAACGGCCATAAGGTGCCCGAGGCAGCAATAGACCCATGGAGACAAGTCTGCTGGAGGACGATGTATTGATTCGGGACGCAATTTGAGTGTTCCATCGTCATTAGGAGGCCATGAACGTTACAATTCACAATTAGTTTTTCGTCTGATTCGAGAATCTTTGAGTCACAGCAGAACGGATATAAGGTGCCCGAGGCAGCAATAGACCCATGGAGACAAGTCGGCTGGAGGACGATGTATTGAATCGGGACGCAGTTTGAGTGATCCATCGTCATTAGGTGGCCCTGAAAGTTACAATTCACTATCAGTTTTTCGTCCGAATCGATAATCTTTTACTCACAGCAGAACGGCCATAAGGTGCCCGAGGCAGTAATAGACCCATGGAGACAAGTCTGCTGGAGGACGATGTATTGAATCGGGACGCAATTTGAGTGATCCATCGTCATTAGGTGGCCCTGAACGTTACAATTCACTATCAGTTTTTCGTCCGATTCGAAAATCTTTGACTCACAGCAGAACGGCCATAAGGTGCCCGAGGCAGCAATAGAACCATGGAGACAAGTCGCCTGGAGGACGATGTATTGAATCGGGACGCAATGTGAGTGATTCATCGTCATTAGGTGGCCCTGAAAGTTACAATTCACTATCAGTTTTTCGTCCGAATCGATAACCTTTTACTCACAGCAGAACGGCCATAAGGTGCCCGAGGCAGTAATAGACCCATGGAGACAAGTCTGCTGGAGGACGATGTATTGAATCGGGACGCAATTTGAGTGATCCATCGTCATTAGGTGGCCCTGAACGTTACAAATCACTATCAGTTTTTCGTCCCATTCGATAATCCAGACTCACAGCAGAACGGCCATAAGGTGCCCGAGGCAGATATAGACCCATGGAGACAAGTCTCCTGGAGGACGATGTATTGAATCGGGACGCAATTTGAGTGATCCATCGTCATTAGGTGGCCCTGAACGTTACAATTCACTATCAGTTTTTTGTCCCATTCGATAATCTAGACTCACAGCAGAACGGCCATAAGGTGCCCGAGGCAGCAATAGACCCATGGAGACAAGTCTGCTGGAGGACGATGTATTGAATCGGGACGCAATTTGAGTGTTCCATCGTCATTAGGAGGCCATGAACGTTACAATTCACTATCAGTCTTTCGTCCCATTCGATAATCTAGACGCACAGCAGAACGGCCATAAGGTGCCCGAGGCAGCAATAGACCCATGGAGACAAGTCTGCTGGAGGTCGATGTATTGAATCGGGACGCAATTTGAGTGATCCTTCGTCATTAGGTGACTCTGAACGTTACAATTCACTATCAGTTTTTCGTCCCATTCGATAATTTAGACTCACAGCAGAACGGCCATAAGGTGCCCGAGGCAGCAATAGACCCATGGAGTCAAGTCGGCTGGAGGACGATGTATTGAATCGGGACGCAATTTGTGTGGTCCATCGTCATTAGGTGGCCCTGAATGTAACAATTCACTATCAGTTTTTCGTCCGATTCGAAAATCTTTGAGTCACAGCAGAACGGCCATAAGGTGCCCGAGGCAGCAATAGACCCATGGAGACAAGTCTGCTGGAGGACGATGTATTGTATCGGAACGCAATTTGAGTGATCCATCGTCATTAATTGGCCCTGAACGTTACAATTCACTATCAGTTTTTTGTCCGATTTGAAAATCTTTGACTCACAGCAGAACGGCCATAAGGTGCCCGAGGCAGCAATAGACCCATGGAGTCAAGTCGGCTGGTTGACGATGTATTGAATCGGGACGCAATTTGAGTGATCCATCGTCATTAGGTGGCCCTGAATGTTACAATTCACTATCAGTTTTTCGTCAGATTCGAAAATCTTAGACTCACAGCAGAACGGAAATAAGGTGCCCGAGGCAGCAATAGACCCATGGAGACAAGTCTGCTGGAGGACGATGTATTGATTCGGGACGCAATTTGAGTGTTCCATCGTCATTAGGAGGCCATGAACGTTACAATTCACAATTAGTTTTTCGTCCGATTCGAGAATCTTTGAGTCACAGCAGAACGCATATAAGGTGCCCGAGGCAGCATTAGACCCATGGAGACAAGTCGGCTGGAGGACGATGTATTGAATCGGGACGCAGTTTGAGTGTTCCATCGTCATTAGGAGGCCCTGAACGTTACAATTCACTATCAGTTATTCGTCCGATCCGAAAATCTTTGACTCACAGCAGAACGGCCATAAGGTGCCCGAGGCAGCAATAGAACCATGGAGACAAGTCGCCTGGAGGACGATGTATTGAATCGGGACGCAATTTGAGTGATCCATCGTCATTAGGTGGCCCTGAACGTTACAATTCACTATCAGTTTTTCGTCAGAATCGATAATCTTTTACTCACAGCAGAACGGCCATAAGGTGCCCGAGGCAGTAATAGACCCATGGAGACAAGTCTGCTGGAGGACGATGTATTGAATCGGGACGCAATTTGAGTGATCCATCGTCATTAGGTGGCCCTGAACGTTACAAATCACTATCAGTTTTTCGTCCCATTCGATAATCCAGACTCACAGCAGAACGGACATAAGGTTCCCGAGGCAGATATAGACCCATGGAGACAAGTCTCCTGGAGGGCGATGTATTGAATCGGGACGCAATTTGAGTGATCCATCGTCATTAGGTGGCCCTGAACGTTACAATTCACTATCAGTTTTTCGTCCCATTCGATAATCTAGACACACAGCAGAACGGCCATAAGGTGCCCGAGGCAGCAATAGACCCATGGAGACAAGTCTGCTGGAGGACGATGTATTGAATCGGGACGCAATTTGAGTGTTCCATCGTCATTAGGAGGCCATGAACGTTACAATTCACTATCAGTTTTTCGTCCCATTCGATAATCTAGACTCACAGCAGAACGGCCATAAGGTGCCCGAGGCAGCAATAGACCCATGGAGACAAGTCTGCTGGAGGTCGATGTATTGAATCGGGACGCAATTTGAGTGATCCTTCGTCATTAGGTGGCCCTGAACGTTACAATTCACTATCAGTTTTTCGTCCCATTCGATAATTTAGACTCACAGCAGAACGGCCATAAGGTGCCCGAGGCAGCAATAGACCCATGGAGTCAAGTCGGCTGGAGGACGATGTATTGAATCGGGACGCAATTTGTGTGGTCCATCGTCATTAGGTGGCCCTGAATGTAACAATTCACTATCAGTTTTTCGTCCGATTCGAAAATCTTTGAGTCACAGCAGAACGGCCATAAGGTGCCCGAGGCAGCAATAGACCCATGGAGACAAGTCTGCTGGAGGACGATGTATTGTATCGGAACGCAATTTGAGTGATCCATCGTCATTAGGTGGCCCTGAACGTTACTATTCACTATCAGTTTTTTGTCCGATTTGAAAATCTTTGACTCACAGCAGAACGGCCATAAGGTGCCCGAGGCAGCAATAGACCCATGGAGACAAGTCGGCTGGTTGACGATGTATTGAATCGGGACGCAATTTGAGTGATCCATCGTCATTAGGTGGCCCTGAATGTTACAATTCACTATCAGTTTTTCGTCCCATTCGATAATCTTAGAGTCACAGCAGAACGGATATAAGGTGCCCGAGGCAGCAATAGACCCATGGAGACAAGTCGGCTGGAGGACGATGTATTGAATCGGGACGCAGTTTGAGTGTTCCATCGTCATTAGGAGGCCATGAACGTTACAATTCACTATCAGTTTTTCGTCCCATTCGATAATCTAGACTCACAGCAGAACGGCCATAAGGTGCCCGAGGCAGCAATAGACCCATGGAGACAAGTCTGCTGGAGGTCGATGTATTGAATCGGGACTCAATTTGAGTGATCCTTCGTCATTAGGTGGCCCTGAACGTTACAATTCACTATCAGTTTTTCGTCCCATTCGATAATTTGACTCACAGCAGAACGACCATAAGGTGCCCGAGGCAGCAATAGACCCATGGAGTCAAGTCGGCTGGAGGACGATGTATAGAATCGGGACTTAATTTGTGTGGTCCATCGTCATTAGGTAGCCCTGAATGTTACAATTCACTATCAGTTTTTCGTCAGATTCGAAATTCTTTGACTCACAGCAGAACGGCCATAAGGTGCCCCAGGCACCAAGAGACCCATGGAGACAAGTCTGCTGGAGGACGATGTATTGAATCGGGACGCAATTTGAGTGTTCCATCGTCATTAGGAGGCCTTGAACGTTACAATTCACTATCAGTTTTTCGTCCGATTCTAAAATCTTTGACTAACAGCAGAACGGCCATAAGGAGCCCGAGGCAGCAATAGACCCATGGAGACAAGTCTGCTGGAGGACGATGTATTGAATCGGGACGCAATTTGAGTGATCCATCGTCATTAGGTGGCCCTGAACGTTACAATTCACTATCAGTTTTTCGTCCCATTCGATAATCTAGACTCACAGCAGAACGGCCATAATGTGCCCGAGGCAGCAATAGACCCATGGAGACATGTCTGCTGGAGGACGATGTATCGAATCGGGACGCAATTTGAGTGTTCCATCGTCATTAGGAGGCCCTGAACGTTACAACTCATTATCAGTTTTTCGTCCGATTCGAAAATCTTTGAGTCACAGCAGAACGGCCATAAGGTGCCCGAGGCAGCAATAGACCCATGGAGACAAGTCTGCTGGAGCACGAGGTATTGAATCGGGACGCTATTTGAGTGTTCCATCGTCATTAGGAGGCCCTGAACGTTACACTTCACTATCAGTTTTTCGTCCGATTCGAAAATCTTTGACTCGCAGCAGAACGGCCATAAGGTGCCCGTGGCAGCAATAGACCCATGGAGACAAGTCGGCTGGAGGACGATGTACTGAATCGGGACGCAAATTGAGTGATCCATCGTCATTAGGTGGCCCTGAAAGTTACAATTCACTATCAGTTTTTCGTCCCATTCGATAATCTAGACTCACAGCACAACGGCCATAAGGTGCCCGAGGCCGCAATAGACCCATGGAGTCAAGTCGGCTGGAGGACGATGTATTTAATCGGGACACAATATGAGTGATCCATCGTCATTAGGTGGCCGTGAATGTTACAATTCACTATCAGTTTTTCGTCAGATTCGAAAATCTTTGACTCACAGCAGAACGGCCTTAAGGTGCCCGAGGCAGCAATAGACCCATGGAGACAAGCCTGCTGGAGGACGATGTATTGAATCGGGACGCAATTTGAGTGTTCCATCGTCATTAGGAGGCCCTGAACGTTACAATTCACTATCAGTTTTTCGTCCGAATCGATAATCTTTGACTCACAGCAGAACGGCCATAAGGTGCCCGAGGCAGCAATAGACCCATGGAGACAAGTCGGCTGGAGGACGATGTATTGAATCGGGACGCAATTTGAGTGTTCCATCGTCATTAGGAGGCCATGAACGTTACAATTCATTATTAGTTTTTCGTACGATTCGAAAATCTTTGAGTCACAGCAGAACGGCCATAAGGTGCCCGAGGCAGCAATAGACCCATGGAGGCAAGTCTCCTGGAGGACGATGTATTGAATCGGGACGCAATTTGAGTGATCCATCGTCATTAGGTGGCCCTGAACGTTACAATTCACTATCAGTTTTTCGTCCGATTCGAAAATCTTTGACCCACAGCAGAACGGCCGTAAGGTGCCCGAGGCAGCAATAGACCCATGGAGACAAGTCTGCTGGAGGACGATGTATTGAATCGGGACGCAATTAGAGTGATCCATCGTCATTAGGTGGCCCTGAACGTTACAATTCACTATCAGTTTTTCGTCCCATTCGATAATCTAGACTCACAGCAGAACGGCCATAAGGTGCCCGAGGCCGCAATAGACCCATGGAGTCAAGTCGGCTGGAGGACGATGTATAGAATCGGGACTTAATTTGTGTGGTCCATCGTCATTAGGTAGCCCTGAATGTTACAATTCACTATCAGTTTTTCGTCAGATTCGAAATTCTTTGACTCACAGCAGAACGGCCATAAGGTGCCCCAGGCACCAAGAGACCCATGGAGACAAGTCTGCTGGAGGACGATGTATTGAATCGGGACGCAATTTGAGTGTTCCATCGTCATTAGGAGGCCTTGAACGTTACAATTCACTATCAGTTTTTCGTCCGATTCTAAAATCTTTGACTAACAGCAGAACGGCCATAAGGAGCCCGAGGCAGCAATAGACCCATGGAGACAAGTCTGCTGGAGGACGATGTATTGAATCGGGACGCAATTTGAGTGTTCCATCGTCATTAGGAGGCCATGAACGTTACAATTCACTATCAGTTTTTCGTCCGATTCGAAAATCTTTGACTCACAGCAGAACGGCCATAAGGTGCCCGAGGCAGAATAGACCCATGGAGACAAATCTGCTGGAGGACGATGTATTGAATCGGGACGCAATTTGAGTGATCCATCGTCATTAGGTGGCCCTGAACGTTACAATTCACTATCAGTTTTTCGTCCCATTCGATAATCTAGACTCACAGCAGAACGGCCATAAGGTGCCCGAGGCAGCAATAGACCCATGGAGACAAGTCTGCTGGAGGACGATGTATCGAATCGGGACGCAATTTGAGTGTTCCATCGTCATTAGGAGGCCCTGAACGTTACAACTCATTATCAGTTTTTCGTCCGATTCGAAAATCTTTGAATCACAGCAGAACGGCCATAAGGTGCCCGAGGCAGCAATAGACCCATGGAGACAAGTCTGCTGGAGGACGATGTATTGTATCGGGACGCAATTTGAGTGATCCATCGTCATTAGGTGGCCCTGAACGTTACAATTCACTATCAGTTTTTTGTCCGATTTGAAAATCTTTGACTCACAGCAGAACGGCCATAAGGTGCCCGAGGCAGCAATAGACCCATGGAGACAAGTCGGCTGGTTGACGATGTATTGAATCGGGACGCAATTTGAGTGATCCATCGTCATTAGGTGGCCCTGAATGTTACAATTCACTATCAGTTTTTCGTCAGATTCGAAAATCTTAGACTCACAGCAGAACGGAAATAAGGTGCCCGAGGCAGCAATAGACCCATGGAGACAAGTCTGCTGGAGGACGATGTATTGATTCGGGACGCAATTTGAGTGTTCCATCGTCATTAGGAGACCATGAACGTTACAATTCACAATTAGTTTTTCGTCCGATTCGAGAATCTTTGAGGCACAGCAGAACGGATATAAGGTGCCCGAGGCTGCAATAGACCCATGGAGTCAAGTCGGCTGGAGGACGATGTATTGAATCGGGACGCAGTTTGAGTGATCCATCGTCATTAGGTGGCCCTGAAAGTTACAATTCACTATCAGTTTTTCGTCCGAATCGATAATCTTTTACTCACAGCAGAACGGCCATAAGGTGCCCGAGGCAGTAATAGACCCATGGAGACAAGTCTGCTGGAGGACGATGTATTGAATCGGGACGCAATTTGAGTGATCCATCGTCATTAGGTGGCCCTGAACGTTACAATTCACTATCAGTTTTTCGTCCGATTCGAAAATCTTTGACTCACAGCAGAACGGCCATAAGGTGCCCGAGGCAGCAATAGAACCATGGAGACAAGTCGCCTGGAGGACGATGTATTGAATCGGGACGCAATTTGAGTGATCCATCGTCATTAGGTGGCCCTGAAAGTTACAATTCACTATCAGTTTTTCGTCCGAATCGATAATCTTTTACTCACAGCAGAACGGCCATAAGGTGCCCGAGGCAGTAATAGACCCATGGAGACAAGTCTGCTGGAGGACGATGTATTGATTCGGGACGCAATTTGAGTGATCCATCGTCATTAGGTGGCCCTGAACGTTACAAATCACTATCAGTTTTTCGTCCCATTCGATAATCCAGACTCACAGCAGAACGGCCATAAGGTGCCCGAGGCAGATATAGACCTATGGAGACAAGTCTCCTGGAGGACGATGTATTGAATCGGGACGCAATTTGAGTGATCCATCGTCATTAGGTGGCCCTGAACGTTACAATTCACTATCAGTTTTTCGTCCCATTCGATAATCTAGACTCACAGCAGAACGGCCATAAGGTGCCCGAGGCAGCAATAGACCCATGGAGACAAGTCTGCTGGAGGACGATGTATTGAATCGGGACGCAATTTGAGTGTTCCATCGTCATTAGGAGGCCATGAACGTTACAATTCACTATCAGTTTTTCGTCCCATTCGATAATCTAGACTCACAGCAGAACGGCCATAAGGTGCCCGAGGCAGCAATAGACCCATGGAGACAAGTCTGCTGGAGGTCGATGTATTGAATCGGGACGCAATTTGAGTGATCCTTCGTCATTAGGTGGCCCTGAACGTTACAATTCACTATCAGTTTTTCGTCCCATTCGATAATTTAGACTCACAGCAGAACGGCCATAAGGTGCCCGAGGCAGCAATAGACCCATGGAGTCAAGTCGGCTGGAGGACGATGTATTGAATCGGGACGCAATTTGTGTGGTCCATCGTCATTAGGTGGCCCTGAATGTAACAATTCACTATCAGTTTTTCGTCCGATTCGAAAATCTTTGAGTCACAGCAGAACGGCCATAAGGTGCCCGAGGCAGCAATAGACCCATGGAGACAAGTCTGCTGGAGGACGATGTATTGTATCGGAACGCAATTTGAGTGATCCATCGTCATTAGGTGGCCCTGAACGTTACAATTCACTATCAGTTTTTTGTCCGATTTGAAAATCTTTGACTCACAGCAGAACGGCCATAAGGTGCCCGAGGCAGCAATAGACCCATGGAGACAAGTCGGCTGGTTGACGATGTATTGAATCGGGACGCAATTTGAGTGATCCATCGTCATTAGGTGGCCCTGAATGTTACAATTCACTATCAGTTTTTCGTCAGATTCGAAAATCTTAGACTCACAGCAGAACGGAAATAAGGTGCCCGAGGCAGCAATAGACCCATGGAGACAAGTCTGCTGGAGGACGATGTATTGATTCGGGACGCAATTTGAGTGTTCCATCGTCATTAGGAGGCCATGAACGTTACAATTCACAATTAGTTTTTCGTCCGATTCGAGAATCTTAGAGTCACAGCAGAACGGATATAAGGTGCCCGAGGCAGCAATAGACCCATGGAGACAAGTCGGCTGGAGGATGATGTATTGAATCGGGACGCAGTTTGAGTGTTCCATCGTCATTAGGAGGCCATGAACGTTACAATTCACTATCAGTTTTTCGTCCCATTCGATAATCTAGACTCACAGCAGAACGGCCATAAGGTGCCCGAGGCAGCAATAGACCCATGGAGACAAGTCTGCTGGAGGTCGATGTATTGAATCGGGACGCAATTTGAGTGATCCTTCGTCATTAGGTGGCCTGAACGTTACAATTCACTATCAGTTTTTCGTCCCATTCGATAATTTGACTCACAGCAGAACGACCATAAGGTGCCCGAGGCAGCAATAGACCCATGGAGTCAAGTCGGCTGGAGGACGATGTATAGAATCGGGACTTAATTTGTGTGGTCCATCGTCATTAGGTAGCCCTGAATGTTACAATTCACTATCAGTTTTTCGTCAGATTCGAAATTCTTTGACTCACAGCAGAACGGCCATAAGGTGCCCCAGGCACCAAGAGACCCATGGAGACAAGTCTGCTGGAGGACGATGTATTGAATCGGGACGCAATTTGAGTGTTCCATCGTCATTAGGAGGCCCTGAACGTTACAACTCATTATCAGTTTTTCGTCCGATTCGAAAATCTTTGAGTCACAGCAGAACGGCCATAAGGTGCCCGAGGCAGCAATAGACCCATGGAGACAAGTCTGCTGGAGCACGAGGTATTGAATCGGGACGCTATTTGAGTGTTCCATCGTCATTAGGAGGCCCTGAACGTTACACTTCACTATCAGTTTTTCGTCCCATTCGAAAATCTTTGACTCGCAGCAGAACGGCCATAAGGTGCCCGTGGCAGCAATAGACCCATGGAGACAAGTCGGCTGGAGGCCGATGTACTGAATCGCGACGCAAATTGAGTGATCCATCGTCATTAGGTGGCCCTGAAAGTTACAATTCACTATCAGTTTTTCGTCCCATTCGATAATCTAGACTCACAGCACAACGGCCATAAGGTGCCCGAGGCCGCAATAGACCCATGGAGTCAAGTCGGCTGGAGGACGATGTATTTAATCGGGACACAATTTGAGTGATCCATCGTCATTAGGTGGCCGTGAATGTTACAATTCACTATCAGTTTTTCGTCAGATTCGAAAATCTTTGACTCACAGCAGAACGGCCTTAAGGTGCCCGAGGCAGCAATAGACCCATGGAGACAAGCCTGCTGGAGGACGATGTATTGAATCGGGACGCAATTTGAGTGTTCCATCGTCATTAGGAGGCCCTGAACGTTACAATTCACTATCAGTTTTTCGTCCGAATCGATAATCTTTGACTCACAGCAGAACGGCCATAAGGTGCCCGAGGCAGCAATAGACCCATGGAGACAAGTCGGCTGGAGGACGATGTATTGAATCGGGACGCAATTTGAGTGTTCCATCGTCATTAGGAGGCCATGAACGTTACAATTCACTATTAGTTTTTCGTACGATTCGAAAATCTTTGAGTCACAGCAGAACGGCCATAAGGTGCCCGAGGCAGCAATAGACCCATGGAGACAAGTCTCCTGGAGGACGATGTATTGAATCGGGACGCAATTTGAGTGATCCATCGTCATTAGGTGGCCCTGAACGTTACAATTCACTATCAGTTTTTCGTCCGATTCGAAAATCTTTGACCCACAGCAGAACGGCCGTAAGGTGCCCGAGGCAGCAATAGACCCATGGAGACAAGTCTGCTGGAGGACGATGTATTGAATCGGGACGCAATTAGAGTGATCCATCGTCATTAGGTGGCCCTGAACGTTACAATTCACTATCAGTTTTTCGTCCCATTCGATAATCTAGACTCACAGCAGAACGGCCATAAGGTGCCCGAGGCCGCAATAGACCCATGGAGTCAAGTCGGCTGGAGGACGATGTATAGAATCGGGACTTAATTTGTGTGGTCCATCGTCATTAGGTAGCCCTGAATGTTACAATTCACTATCAGTTTTTCGTAAGATTCGAAATTCTTTGACTCACAGCAGAACGGCCATAAGGTGCCCCAGGCACCAAGAGACCCATGGAGACAAGTCTGCTGGAGGACGATGTATTGAATCGGGACGCAATTTGAGTGTTCCATCGTCATTAGGAGGCCTTGAACGTTACAATTCACTATCAGTTTTTCGTCCGATTCTAAAATCTTTGACTAACAGCAGAACGGCCATAAGGAGCCCGAGGCAGCAATAGACCCATGGAGACAAGTCTGCTGGAGGACGATGTATTGAATCGGGACGCAATTTGAGTGTTCCATCGTCATTAGGAGGCCATGAACGTTACAATTCACTATCAGTTTTTCGTCCGATTCGAAAATCTTTGACTCACAGCAGAACGGCCATAAGGTGCCCGAGGCAGCAATAGACCCATGGAGACAAATCTGCTGGAGGACGATGTATTGAATCGGGACGCAATTTGAGTGATCCATCGTCATTAGGTGGCCCTGAACGTTACAATTCACTATCAGTTTTTCGTCCCATTCGATAATCTAGACTCACAGCAGAACGGCCATAAGGTGCCCGAGGCAGCAATAGACCCATGGAGACAAGTCTGCTGGAGGACGATGTATCGAATCGGGACGCAATTTGAGTGTTCCATCGTCATTAGGAGGCCCTGAACGTTACAACTCATTATCAGTTTTTCGTCCGATTCGAAAATCTTTGACTCACAGCAGAACGGCCATAAGGTGCCCGAGGCAGCAATAGACCCATGGAGACAAGTCGGCTGGTTGACGATGTATTGAATCGGGACGCAATTTGAGTGATCCATCGTCATTAGGTGGCCCTGAATGTTACAATTCACTATCAGTTTTTCGTCAGATTCGAAAATCTTAGACTCACAGCAGAACGGAAATAAGGTGCCCGAGGCAGCAATAGACCCATGGAGACAAGTCTGCTGGAGGACGATGTATTGATTCGGGACGCAATTTGAGTGTTCCATCGTCATTAGGAGGCCATGAACGTTACAATTCACAATTAGTTTTTCGTCCGATTCGAGAATCTTTGAGTCACAGCAGAACGGATATAAGGTGCCCGAGGCAGCAATAGACCCATGGAGACAAGTCGGCTGGAGGACGATGTATTGAATCGGGACGCAGTTTGAGTGATCCATCGTCATTAGGTGGCCCTGAAAGTTACAATTCACTATCAGTTTTTCGTCCGAATCGATAATCTTTTACTCACAGCAGAACGGCCATAAGGTGCCCGAGGCAGTAATAGACCCATGGAGACAAGTCTGCTGGAGGACGATGTATTGAATCGGGACGCAATTTGAGTGATCCATCGTCATTAGGTGGCCCTGAACGTTACAATTCACTATCAGTTTTTCGTCCGATTCGAAAATCTTTGACTCACAGCAGAACGGCCATAAGGTGCCCGAGGCAGCAATAGAACCATGGAGACAAGTCGCCTGGAGGACGATGTATTGAATCGGGACGCAATTTGAGTGATCCATCGTCATTAGGTGGCCCTGAAAGTTACAATTCACTATCAGTTTTTCGTCCGAATCGATAATCTTTTACTCACAGCAGAACGGCCATAAGGTGCCCGAGGCAGTAATAGACCCATGGAGACAAGTCTGCTGGAGGACGATGTATTGAATCGGGACGCAATTTGAGTGATCCATCGTCATTAGGTGGCCCTGAACGTTACAAATCACTATCAGTTTTTCGTCCCATTCGATAATCCAGACTCACAGCAGAACGGCCATAAGGTGCCCGAGGCAGATATAGACCCATGGAGAAGAGTCTCCTGGAGGACGATGTATTGAATCGGGACGCAATTTGAGTGATCCATCGTCATTAGGTGGCCCTGAACGTTTCAATTCACTATCAGTTTTTCGTCCCATTCGATAATCTAGACTCACAGCAGAACGGCCATAAGGTGCCCGAGGCAGCAATAGACCCATGGAGACAAGTCTGCTGGAGGACGATGTATTGAATCGGGACGCAATTTGAGTGTTCCATCATCATTAGGAGGCCATGAACGTTACAATTCACTATCAGTTTTTCGTCCCATTCGATAATCTAGACTCACAGCAGAACGGCCATAAGGTGCCCGAGGCAGCAATAGACCCATGGAGACAAGTCTGCTGGAGGTCGATGTATTGAACCGGGACGCAATTTGAGTGATCCTTCGTCATTAGGTGGCCCTGAACGTTACAATTCACTATCAGTTTTTCGTCCCATTCGATAATTTAGACTCACAGCAGAACGGCCATAAGGTGCCCGAGGCAGCAATAGACCCATGGAGTCAAGTCGGCTGGAGGACGATGTATTGAATCGGGACGCAATTTGTGTGGTCCATCGTCATTAGGTGGCCCTGAATGTAACAATTCACTATCAGTTTTTCGTCCGATTCGAAAATCTTTGAGTCACAGCAGAACGGCCATAAGGTGCCCGAGGCAGCAATAGACCCATGGAGACAAGTCTGCTGGAGGACGATGTATTGTATCGGAACGCAATTTGAGTGATCCATCGTCATTAGGTGGCCCTAAACGTTACAATTCACTATCAGTTTTTTGTCCGATTTGAAAATCTTTGACTCACAGCAGAACGGCCATAAGGTGCCCGAGGCAGCAATAACCCATGGAGACAAGTCGGCTGGTTGACGATGTATTGAATCGGAACGCAATTTGAGTGATCCATCGTCATTAGGTGGCCCTGAATGTTACAATTCACTATCAGTTTTTCGTCAGATTCGAAAATCTTAGACTCACAGCAGAACGGAAATAAGGTGCCCGAGGCAGCAATAGACCCATGGAGACAAGTCTGCTGGAGGACGATGTATTGATTCGGGACGCAATTTGAGTGTTCCATCGTCATTAGGAGGCCATGAACGTTACAATTCACAATTAGTTTTTCGTCCGATTCGAGAATCTTTGAGTCACAGCAGAACGGATATAAGGTGCCCGAGGCAGCATTAGACCCATGGAGACAAGTCGGCTGGAGGACGATGTATTGAATCGGGACGCAGTTTGAGTGTTCCATCGTCATTAGGAGGCCCTGAACGTTACAATTCACTATCAGTTATTCGTCCGATTCGATAATCTAGACTCACAGCAGAACGGCCATAAGGTGCCCGAGGCAGCAATAGAACCATGGAGACAAGTCGCCTGGAGGACGATGTATTGAATCGGGACGCAATTTGAGTGATCCATCGTCATTAGGTGGCCCTGAAAGTTACAATTCACTATCAGTTTTTGTCAGAATCGATAATCTTTTACTCACAGCAGAACGGCCATAAGGTGCCCGAGGCAGTAATAGACCCATGGAGACAAGTCTGCTGGAGGACGATGTATTGAATCGGGATGCAATTTGAGTGATCCATCGTCATTAGGTGGCCCTGAACGTTACAAATCACTATCAGTTTTTCGTCCCATTCGATAATCCAGACTCACATCAGAACGGACATAAGGTTCCCGAGGCAGATATAGACCCATGGAGACAAGTCTCCTGGAGGACGATGTATTGAATCGGGACGCAATTTGAGTGATCCATCGTCATTAGGTGGCCCTGAACGTTACAATTCACTATCAGTTTTTCGTCCCATTCGATAATCTAGACTCACAGCAGAACGGCCATAAGGTGCCCGAGGCAGCAATAGACCCATGGAGACAAGTCTGCTGGAGGACGATGTATTGAATCGGGACGCAATTTGAGTGTTCCATCGTCATTAGGAGGCCATGAACGTTACAATTCACTATCAGTTTTTCGTCCCATTCGATAATCTAGACTCACAGCAGAACGGCCATAAGGTGCCCGAGGCAGCAATAGACCCATGGAGACAAGTCTGCTGGAGGTCGATGTATTGAATCGGGACGCAATTTGAGTGATCCTTCGTCATTAGGTGGCCCTGAACGTTACAATTCACTATCAGTTTTTCGTCCCATTCGATAATTTAGACTCACAGCAGAACGGCCATAAGGTGCCCGAGGCTGCAATAGACCCATGGAGTCAAGTCGGCTGGAGGACGATGTATTGAATCGGGACGCAATTTGTGTGGTCCATCGTCATTAGGTGGCCCTGAATGTAACAATTCACTATCAGTTTTTCGTCCGATTCGAAAATCTTTGAGTCACAGCAGAACGGCCATAAGGTGCCCGAGGCAGCAATAGACCCATGGAGACAAGTCTGCTGGAGGACGATGTATTGTATCGGAACGCAATTTGAGTGATCCATCGTCATTAGGTGGCCCTGTACGTTACAATTCACTATCAGTTTTTTGTCCGATTTGAAAATCTTTGACTCACAGCAGAACGGCCATAAGGTGCCCGAGGCAGCAATAGACCCATGGAGACAAGTCGGCAGGTTGACGATGTATTGAATCGGGACGCTATTTGAGTGATCCATCGTCATTAGGTGGCCCTGAATGTTACAATTCACTATCAGTTTTTCGTCAGATTCGAAAATCTTAGACTCACAGCAGAACGGAAATAAGGTGCCCGAGGCAGCAATAGACCCATGGAGACAAGTCTGCTGGAGGACGATGTATTGATTCGGGACGCAATTTGAGTGTTCCATCGTCATTCGGAGGCCATGAACGTTACAATTCACAATTAGTTTTTCGTCCGATTCGAGAATCTTTGAGTCACAGCAGAACGGATATAAGGTGCCCGAGGCAGCAATAGACCCATGGAGACAAGTCGGCTGGAGGACGATGTATTGAATCGGGACGCAGTTTGAGTGTTCCATCGTCATTAGGAGGCCATGAACGTTACAATTCACTATCAGTTTTTTGTCCCATTCGATAATCTAGACTCACAGCAGAACGGCCATAAGGTGCCCGAGGCAGCAATAGACCCATGGAGACAAGTCTGCTGGAGGTCGATGTATTGAATCGGGACGCAATTTGAGTGATCCTTCGTCATTAGGTGGCCCTGAACGTTACAATTCACTATCAGTTTTTCGTCCCATTCGATAATTTGACTCACAGCAGAACGACCATAAGGTGCCCGAGGCAGCAATAGACCCATGGAGTCAAGTCGGCTGGAGGACGATGTATAGAATCGGGACTTAATTTGTGTGGTCCATCGTCATTAGGTAGCCCTGAATGTTACAATTCACTATCAGTTTTTCGTCCCATTCGATAATCTAGACTCACAGCAGAACGGCCATAAGGTGCCCGAGGCAGCAATAGACCCATGGAGACAAGTCTGCTGGAGGACGATGTATTGAATCGGGACGCAATTTGAGTGTTCCATCGTCATTAGGAGGCCATGAACGTTACAATTCACTATCAGTTTTTCGTCCCATTCGATAATCTAGACTCACAGCAGAACGGCCATAAGGTGCCCGAGGCAGCAATAGACCCATGGAGACAAGTCTGCTGGAGGTCGATGTATTGAATCGGGACGCAATTTGAGTGATCCTTCGTCATTAGGTGGCCCTGAACGTTACAATTCACTATCAGTTTTTCGTCCCATTCGATAATTTAGACTCACAGCAGAACGGCCATAAGGTGCCCGAGGCTGCAATAGACCCATGGAGTCAAGTCGGCTGGAGGACGATGTATTGAATCGGGACGCAATTTGTGTGGTCCATCGTCATTAGGTGGCCCTGAATGTAACAATTCACTATCAGTTTTTCGTCCGATTCGAAAATCTTTGAGTCACAGCAGAACGGCCATAAGGTGCCCGAGGCAGCAATAGACCCATGGAGACAAGTCTGCTGGAGGACGATGTATTGTATCGGAACGCAATTTGAGTGATCCATCGTCATTAGGTGGCCCTGTACGTTACAATTCACTATCAGTTTTTTGTCCGATTTGAAAATCTTTGACTCACAGCAGAACGGCCATAAGGTGCCCGAGGCAGCAATAGACCCATGGAGACAAGTCGGCTGGTTGACGATGTATTGAATCGGGACGCAATTTGAGTGATCCATCGTCATTAGGTGGCCCTGAATGTTACAATTCACTATCAGTTTTTCGTCAGATTCGAAATTCTTTGACTCACAGCAGAACGGCCATAAGGTGCCCCAGGCACCAAGAGACCCATGGAGACAAGTCTGCTGGAGGACGATGTATTGAATCGGGACCCAATTTGAGTGTTCCATCGTCATTAGGAGGCCTTGAACGTTACAATTCACTATCAGTTCTTCGTCTGATTCTAAAATCTTTGACTAACAGCAGAACGGCCATAAGGAGCCCGAGGCAGCAATAGACCCATGGAGACAAGTCTGCTGGAGGACGATGTATTGAATCGGGACGCAATTTGAGTGTTCCATCGTCATTAGGAGGCCATGAACGTTACAATTCACTATCAGTTTTTCGTCCGATTCGAAAATCTTTGACTCACAGCAGAACGGCCATAAGGTGCCCGAGGCAGCAATAGACCCATGGAGACAAGTCTGCTGGAGGACGATGTATTGAATCGGGACGCAATTTGAGTGATCCATCGTCATTAGGAGGCCCTGAACGTTACAACTCATTATCAGTTTTTCGTCCGATTCGAAAATCTTTGAGTCACAGCAGAACGGCCATAAGGTGCCCGAGGCAGCAATAGACCCATGGAGACAAGTCTGCTGGAGCACGAGGTATTGAATCGGGACGCTATTTGAGTGTTCCATCGTCATTAGGAGGCCCTGAACGTTACACTTCACTATCAGTTTTTCGTCCGATTCGAAAATCTTTGACTCGCAGCAGAACGGCCATAAGGTGCCCGTGGCAGCAGTAGACCCATGGAGACAAGTCGGCTGGAGGACGATGTACTGAATCGGGACGCAAATTGAGTGATCCATCGTCATTAGGTGGCCCTGAAAGTTACAATTCACTATCAGTTTTTCGTCCCATTCGATAATCTAGACTCACAGCACAACGGCCATAAGGTGCCCGAGGCCGCAATAGACCCATGGAGTCAAGTCGGCTGGAGGACGATGTATTTAATCGGGACGCAATTTGTGTGGTCCATCGTCATTAGGTGGCCGTGAATGTTACAATTCACTATCAGTTTTTCGTCAGATTCGAAAATCTTTGACTCACAGCAGAACGGCCTTAAGGTGCCCGAGGCAGCAATAGACCCATGGAGACAAGCCTGCTGGAGGACGATGTATTGAATCGGGACGCAATTTGAGTGTTCCATCGTCATTAGGAGGCCCTGAACGTTACAATTCACTATCAGTTTTTCGTCCGATTCGAAAATCTTTGACCCACAGCAGAACGGCCGTAAGGTGCCCGAGGCAGCAATAGACCCATGGAGACAAGTCGGCTGGAGGACGATGTATTGAATCGGGACGCAATTGGAGTGTTCCATCGTCATTAGGAGGCCATGAACGTTACAATTCACTATTAGTTTTTCGTACGATTCGAAAATCTTTGAGTCACAGCAGAACGGCCATAAGGTGCCCGAGGCAGCAATAGACCCATGGAGACAAGTCTCCTGGAGGACGATGTATTGAATCGGGACGCAATTTGAGTGATCCATCGTCATTAGGTGGCCCTAAATGTTACAATTCACTATCAGTTTTTCGACAGATTCGAAAATCTTTGACTCACAGCAGAACGGCAATAAGGTGCCCGAGGCAGCAATAGACCCATGGAGACAAGTCTGCTGGAGGACGATGTATTGAATCGGGACGCAATTTGAGTGTTCCATCGTCGTTAGGAGGCCATGAACGTTACAACTCACTATTAGTTTTTCGTCCGATTCGAAAATCTTTGAGTCACAGCAGAACGGCCATAAGGTTCCCGAGGCAGCAATTGACCCATGGAGACAAGTCTGCTGGAGGACGATGTATTGAATCGGGACGCAATTTGAGTGATCCATCGTCATTAGGTGGCCCTGAACGTTACAATTCACTATCAGTTTTTCGTCCGATTCGAAAATCTTTGACCCACAGCAGAACGGCCGTAAGGTGCCCGAGGCAGCAATAGACCCATGGAGACAAGTCTGCTGGAGGACGATGTATTGAATCGGGACGCAATTAGAGTGATCCATCGTCATTAGGTGGCCCTGAACGTTACAATTCACTATCAGTTTTTCGTCCCATTCGATAATCTAGACTCACAGCAGAACGGCCATAAGGTGCCCGAGGCCGCAATAGACCCATGGAGTCAAGTCGGCTGGAGGACGATGTATTGAATCGGGACGCAATTTGTGTGGTCCGTCATCATTAGGTGGCCGTGAATGTTACAATTCACTATCAGTTTTTCGTCCGATTCGAAAATCTTTGACTTACAGCAGAACGGCCATAAGGTGCCCGAGGCAGCAATAGACCCATGGAGACAAGTCGGCTGGAGGACGATGTATTGAATCGGGACGCAATTTGAGTGATCCATCGTCATTAGGTGGCCCTGAACGTTACAATTCACTATCAGTTTTTCGTCCCATTCGATAATCTAGACTCACAGCAGAACGGCCATAAGGTGCCCGAGGCAGCAATAGACCCATGGAGACAAGTCTGCTGGTGGACGATGTATTGAATCTGGACGCAATTTGAGTGATCCATCGTCATTAATGGTGCCTGAGGCAGCAATAGACCCATGGAGACAAGTCTGCTGGAGGACGAGGTATTGAATCGGGACGCAATTTGAGTGTTCCATCGTCATTAGGAGGCCCTGAACGTTACAATTCACTATCAGTTTCTCGTCCCATTCGATAATCTGGACTCACGGGAGATCGACCATAAGGTGCCCGAGGCTGCAATAGACCCATGGAGACAAGTCTGCTGGTGGACGATGTATTGAATCGGGACGCAATTTGAGTGATCCATCGTCATTAGGTGGCCCTGAACGTTACAATTCACTATCAGTTTTTCGTCCGAGTCGAAAATGTTTGACTCACAGCAGAACGGCCATAAGGTGCCGGAGGCAGCAATAGACCCATGGAGACAAATCTGCTGGAGGTCGATGAATTGAATCGGGACGCAATTTGAGTGATCCATCGTCATTAGGTGGCCCTGAACGTTACAATTCAGTATCAGTTTTTCGTCCCATTCGATAATCTAGACTCACAGCAGAACGGCCATAAGGTGCCCGAGGCAGCAATAGACCAATGGAGACAAGTCTGCTGGAGGACGATGTATTGAATCGGGACGCAATTTGAGCGTTCCATCGTCATTAGGAGGCCCTGAACGTTACAATTCAGTATCAGTTTTTCGTCCGATTCGAAAATCTTTGAGTCACAGCAGAACGGCCATAAGGTGCCCGAGGCAGCAATAGACCCATAGAGACAAGTCGGCTGGAGGACGATGTATTGAATCGGGACGCAATTTGAGTGATCCATCGTCATTAGGTGGCCCTGAAAGTTACATTTCACTATCAGTTTTTCGTCCGATTCGAAAATCTTTGAGTCACAGCAGAACGGCCATAAGGTTCCCGAGGCAGCAATTGACCCATGGAGACAAGTCTGCTGGAGGACGATGTATTGAATCGGGACGCAATTTGAGGGATCCATCGTCATTAGGTGGCCCTGAACGTTACAATTCACTATCAGTTTTTCGTCCGAATCGAAAATCTTTGACCCACAGCAGAACGGCCATAAGGTGCCCGAGGCAGCAATAGACCCATGGAGACAAGTCTGCTGGTGGACGATGTATTGAATCGCGACGCAATTTGAGTGATCCATCGTCATTAATGGTGCCTGAGGCAGCAATAGACCCATGGAGACAAGTCTGCTGGAGGACGATGTATTGAATCGGGACGCAATTTGAGTGTTCCATCGTCATTAGGAGGCCCTGAACGTTACAATTCACTATCAGTTTCTCGTCCCATTCGATAATCTAGACTCACAGCAGAACGGCCATAAGGTGCCCGAGGCAGCAATAGACCCATGGAGACAAGTCGGCTGGAGGACGATGTATTGAATCGGGACGCAGTTTGAGTGTTCCATCGTCATTAGGTGGCCCTGAACGTTACAATTCACTATCAGTTTTTCGTCCGATTCGAAAATCTTTGACTCACAGCAGAACGGCCATAAGGTGCCCGAGGCAGCAATAGACCCATGGAGACAAGTCTGCTGGTGGACGATGTATTGAATCGTGACGCAATTTGAGTGATCCATCGTCATTAATGGTGCCTGAGGCAGCAATAGACCCATGGAGACAAGTCTGCTGGAGGACGATGTATTGAATCGGGACGCAATTTGAGTGTTCCATCGTCATTAGGAGGCCCTGAACGTTACAATTCACTATCAGTTTCTCGTCCCATTCGATAATCTAGACTCACGGGAGATCGACCATAAGGTGCCCGAGGCAGCAATAGACCCATGGAGACAAGTCTGCTGGAGGACAATGTATTGAATCGGGACGCAATTTGAGTGTTCCATCGTCATTAGGAGGCCATGAACGTTACAATTCACTATTAGTTTTTCGTACGATTCGAAAATCTTTGAGTCACAGCAGAACGGATATAAGGTGCCCGAGGCAGCAATAGACCCATGGAGACAAGTCTGCTGGAGGACGATGTATTGAATCGGGACGCAATTTGAGTGATCCATCGTCATTAGGTGGCCCTGAACGTTACAATTCACTATCAGTTTTTCGTCCGATTCGAAAATCTTTGACCCACAGCAGAACGGACATAAGGTGCCCGAGCCAGCAATAGACCGATGGAGACAAGTCTGCTGGAGGATGATGTATTGAATCGGGACGCAATTTGAGTGTTCCATCGTCATTAGGAGGCCATGAACGTTACAATTCACTATCAGTTTTTCGTCCCATTCGATAATCTAGACTCACAGCAGAACGGCCATAAGGTGCCCGAGGCCGCAATAGACCCATGCAGACAAGTCTGCTGGAGGACGATGTATAGAATCGGGACGCAATTTGTGTGGTCCATCGTCATTAGGTAGCCCTGAATGTTACAATTCACTATCAGTTTTTCGTCAGATTCGAAATTCTTTGACTCACAGCAGAACGGCCATAAGGTGCCCAAGGCACCAAGAGACCCATGTAGACAAGTCTGCTGGAGGACGATGTATTGAATCGGGACGCAATTTGAGTGTTCCATCGTCATTAGGAGGCCATGAACGTTACAATTAACTATCAGTTTTTCGTCCCATTCGATAATCTAGACTCACAGCAGAACGGCCATAAGGTGCCCGAGGCAGCAATAGACCCATGGAGTCAAGTCGGCTGGAGGACGAGGTATTGAATCGGGACGCAATTTGTGTGGTCCATCGTCATTAGGTGGCCCTGAATGTTACAATTCACTATCAGTTTGTCGTCCGATTCGAAAATCTTTGACTCACAGCAGACCGGCAATAAGGTGCCCGAGGCAGCAATAGACCCATGGAGACAAGTCTGCTGGAGGACGATGTATTGAATCGGGACGCAATGTGAGTGATCCATCGTCGTTAGGTGGCCCTGAACGTTACAATTCACTATCAGTTTTTCGTCCCATTCGATAATTTGACTCACAGCAGAACGGCCATAAGGTGCCCGAGGCAGCAATAGACCCATGGAGTCAAGTCGGCTGGAGGACGATGTATAGAATCGGGACGCAATTTGTGTGGTCCATCGTCATTAGGTAGCCCTGAATGTTACAATTCACTATCAGTTTTTCGTCAGATTCGAAATTCTTTGACTCACAGCAGAACGGCCATAAGGTGCCCAAGGCACCAAGAGACCCATGGAGACAAGTCTGCTGGAGGACGATGTATTGAATCGGGACGCAATTTGAGTGTTCCATCGTCATTAGGAGGCCATGAACGTTACAATTCACTATCAGTTTTTCGTCCGATTCTAAAATCTTTGACTAACAGCAGAACGGCCATAAGGAGCCCGAGGCAGCAATAGACCCATGGAGACAAGTCTGCTGGAGGACGATGTATTGAATCGGGACGCAATTTGAGTGTTCCATCGTCATTAGGAGGCCATGAACGTTACAATTCACTATCAGTTTTTCGTCCGATTCGAAAATCTTTGACTCACAGCAGAACGGCCATAAGGTGCCCGAGGCAGCAATAGACCCATGGAGACAAATCTGCTGGAGGACGATGTATTGAATCGGGACGCAATTTGAGTGATCCATCGTCATTAGGTGGCCCTGAACGTTACAATTCACTATCAGTTTTTCGTCCCATTCGATAATCTAGACTCACAGCAGAACGGCCATAAGGTGCCCGAGGCCGCAATAGACCCATGCAGACAAGTCTGCTGGAGGACGATGTATAGAATCGGGACGCAAGTTGTGTGGTCCATCGTCATTAGGTAGCCCTGAATGTTACAATTCACTATCAGTTTTTCGTCAGATTCGAAATTCTTTGACTCACAGCAGAACGGCCATAAGGTGCCCAAGGCACCAAGAGACCCATGGAGACAAGTCTGCTGGAGGACGATGTATTGAATCGGGACGCAATTTGAGTGTTCCATCGTCATTAGGAGGCCATGAACGTTACAATTCACTATCAGTTTTTCGTCCGATTCTAAAATCTTTGACTAACAGCAGAACGGCCATAAGCAGCCCGAGGCAGCAATAGACCCATGGAGACAAGTCTGCTGGAGGACGATGTATTGAATCGGGACGCAATTTGAGTGTTCCATCGTCATTAGGAGGCCATGAACGTTACAATTCACTATCAGTTTTTCGTCCGATTCGAAAATCTTTGACTCACAGCAGAACGGCCATAAGGTGCCCGAGGCAGCAATAGACCCATGGAGACAAATCTGCTGGAGGACGATGTATTGAATCGGGACGCAATTTGAGTGATCCATCGTCATTAGGTGGCCCTGAACGTTACAATTCACTATCAGTTTTTCGTCCCATTCGATAATCTAGACTCACAGCAGAACGGCCATAAGGTGCCCGAGGCCGCAATAGACCCATGCAGACAAGTCTGCTGGAGGACGATGTATCGAATCGGGACGCAATTTGAGTGTCCCATCGTCATTAGGAGGCCCTGAACGTTACAACTCATTATCAGTTTTTCGTCCGATTCGAAAATCTTTGAGTCACAGCAGAACGGCCATAAGGTGCCCGAGGCAGCAATAGACCCATGGAGACAAGTCTGCTGGAGCACGAGGTATTGAATCGGGACGCAATTTGAGTGCTCCATCGTCATTAGGAGGCCCTGAACGTTACACTTCACCATCAGTTTTTCGTCCGATTCGAAAATCTTTGACTCGCAGCAGAAAGGTGCCCGTGGCAGCAATAGACCCATGGAGACAAGTCGGCTGGAGGACGATGTACTGAATCGGGACGCAATTTGAGTGATCCATCGTCATTAGGTGGCCCTGAACGTTACAATTCACTATCAGTTTTTCGTCCCATTCGATAATCTAGACTCACAGCAGAACGGCCATAAGGTGCCCGAGGCCGCAATAGACCCATGGAGTCAAGTCGGCTGGAGGACGATGTATTTAATCGGGACGCAATTTGTGTGGTCCATCGTCATTAGGTGGCCCTGAATGTTACAATTCACTATTAGTTTTTCGTCAGATTCGAAAATCTTTGACTCACAGCAGAACGGCCTTAAGGTGCCCGAGGCAGCAATAGACCCATGGAGACAAATCTGCTGGAGGACGATGTATTGAATCGGGACGCAATTTGAGTGTTCCATCGTCATTAGGAGGCCCTTAACGTTACAATTCACTATCAGTTTTTCGTCCGAATCGATAATCTTTGACTCACAGCAGAACGGCCATAAGGTGCCCGAGGCAGAAATAGACCCATGGAGACAAGTCTGCTGGAGCACGAGGTATTGAATCGGGACGCAATTTGAGCGTTCCATCGTCATTAGGAGGCCCTGAACGTTACAATTCACTATCAGTTTTTCGTCCGATTCGAAAATCTTTGAGTCACTGCAGAACGGCCATAACGTGCCCGAGGCAGAAATAGACCCATGGAGACAAGTCTGCTGGAGCACGAGGTATTGAATCGGGACGCAATTTGAGTGTTCCATCGTCATTAGGAGGCCCTGAAGGTTACAATTCACTATCAGTTTCTCGTCCCATTCGATAATCTAGACTCACGGGAGATCGACCATAAGGTGCCCGTGGCAGCAATAGACCCACGGAGACAAGTCTGCTGGTGGACGATGTATTGAATCGCGACGCAATTTGAGTGATCCATCGTCATTAGGTGGCCCTGAACGTTACAATTCACTATCAGTTTTTCGTCCGATTCGAAAATCTTTGAGTCACTGCAGAACGGCCATAAGGTGCCCGAGGCAGCAATAGACCCTTGGAGACAAGTCGGCTGGAGGACGATGTATTGAATCGGGACGCAATTTGAGTGATCCATCGTCATTAGGTGGCCCTGAACGTTACAATTCACTATCAGTTTTTCGTCCGATTCGAAAATCTTTGAGTCACTGCAGAACGGCCATAAGGTGCCCGAGGCAGCAATAGACCCATGGAGACAAGTCGGCTGGAGGACGATGTATTGAATCGGGACGCAATTTGAGTGATCCATCGTCATTAGGTGGCCCTGAACGTTACAATTCACTATCAGTTTTTCGTCCGAGTCGAAAATGTTTGACTCACAGCAGAACGGCCATAAGGTGCCGGAGGCAGCAATAGACCCATGGTGACAAATCTGCTGGAGGTCGATGAATTGAATCGGGACGCAATTTGAGTGATCCATCGTCATTAGGTGGCCCTGAACGTTACAATTCACTATCAGTTTTTCGTCCCATTCGATAATCTAGACTCACAGCAGAACGGCCATAAGGTGCCCGAGGCAGCAATAGACCCATGGAGACAAGTCTGCTGGAGGACGATGTATTGAATCGGGACGCAATTTGAGCGTTCCATCGTCATTAGGAGGCCCTGAACGTTACAATTCACTATCAGTTTTTCGTCCGATTCGAAAATCTTTGAGTCACTGCAGAACGGCCATAACGTGCCCGAGGCAGAAATAGACCCATAGAGACAAGTCTGCTGGAGCACGAGGTATTGAATCGGGACGCAATTTGAGTGTTCCATCGTCATTAGGAGGCCCTGAAGGTTACAATTCACTATCAGTTTCTCGTCCCATTCGATAATCTAGACTCACGGGAGATCGACCATAAGGTGCCCGTGGCAGCAATAGACCCATGGAGACAAGTCTGCTGGTGGACGATGTATTGAATCGCGACGCAATTTGAGTGATCCATCGTCATTAATGGTGCCTGAGGCAGCAATAAACCCATGGAGAAAAGTCTGCTGGAGGACGATGTATTGAATCGGGACGCAATTTGAGTGTTCCATCGTCATTAGGAGGCCCTGAACGTTACAATTCACTATCAGTTTCTCGTCCCATTCGATAATCTAGACTCACGGGAGATCGACCATAAGGTGCCCGAGGCAGCAATAGACCCATGGAGACAAGTCTGCTGGTGGACGATGTATTGAATCGGGACGCAATTTGAGTGATCCATCGTCATTAGGTGGCCCTGAACGTTACAATTCACTATCAGTTTTTCGTCCGAGTCGAAAATGTTTGACTCACAGCAGATCGGCCATAAGGTGCCGGAGGCAGCAATAGACCCATGGAGACAAATCTGCTGGAGGTCGATGAATTGAATCGGGACGCAATTTGTGTGATCCATCGTCATTAGGTGGCCCTGAACGTTACAATTCACTATCAGTTTTTCGTCCCAATCGATAATCTAGACTCACAGCAGAACGGCCATAAGGTGCCCGAGGCAGCAATAGACCCATGGAGTCAAGTCGGCTGGAGGACGATGTATTGAATCGGGACGCAATTTGAGTGATCCATCGTCATTAGGTGGCCCTGAACGTTACAATTCACTATCAGTTTTTCGTCCGATTCGAAAATCTTTGACTCACAGCAGAACGGCCATAATGTGCCCGAGGCAGCAATAGACCCATGGAGACAAGTCTGCTGGTGGACGATGTATTGAATCGCGACGCAATTTGAGTGATCCATCGTCATTAATGGTGCCTGAGGCAGCAATAGACCCATGGAGACAAGTCTGCTGGAGGACGATGTGTTGAATCGGGACGCAATTTGAGTGTTCCATCGTCATTAGGAGGCCCTGAACGTTACAATTCACTATCAGTTTCTCGTCCCATTCGATAATCTAGACTCACGGGAGATCGACCATAAGGTGCCCGAGGCAGCAATAGACCCATGGAGACAAGTCTGCTGGTGGACGATGTATTGAATCGGGACGCAATTTGAGTGATCCATCGTCATTAGGTGGCCCTGAACGTTACAATTCACTATCAGTTTTTCGTCCGAGTCGAAAATGTTTGACTCACAGCAGAACGGCCATAAGGTGCCGGACTCAGCAATAGACCCATGGAGACAAATCTGCTGGAGGTCGATGAATTGAATCGGGACGCAATTTGAGTGATCCATCGTCATTAGGTGGCCCTGAACGTTACAATTCACTATCAGTTTTTCGTCCCAATCGATAATCTAGACTCACAGCAGAACGGCCATAAGGTGCCCGAGGCAGCAATAGACCCATGGAGTCAAGTCGGCTGGAGGACGATGTATTGAATCGGGACGCAATTTGTGTGGTCCATCGTCATTAGGTGGCCCTGAATGTAACAATTCACTATCAGTTTTTCGTCCGATTCGAAAATCTTTGAGTCACAGCAGAACGGCCATAAGGTGCCCGAGGCAGCAATAGACCCATGGAGACAAGTCTGGTGGAGGACGATGTATTGTATCGGGACGAAATTTGAGTGATCCATCGTCATTAGGTGGCCCTGAACGTTACAATTCACTATCAGTTTTTTGTCCGATTTGAAAATCTTTGACTCACATCAGAACGGCCATAAGGTGCCCGAGGAAGCAATTGACCCATGGAGACAAATCGGCTGGTTGACGATGTATTGAATCGGGACGCAATTTGAGTGATCCATCGTCATTAGGTGGCCCTGAATGTTACAATTCACTATCAGCTTTTCGTCAGATTCGAAAATCTTAGACTCACAGCAGAACGGAAATAAGGTGCCCGAGGCAGCAATAGACCCATGGAGACAAGTCTGCTGGAGGACGATGTATTGAATCGGGACGCAATTTGAGTGTTCCATCGTCATTAGGAGGCCCTGAAAGTTACAATTCACTATCAGTTTTTCGTCCGATTCGAAAATCTTTGAGTCACAGCAGAACGGCCATAAGGTGCCCGAGGCAGGAATAGAACCATGGAGACGGCTGGAAGACGATGTATTGAATCGGGACGCAATTTGAGTGATCCATCGTCATTAGGTGGCTCTGAAAGTTACAATTCACTATCAGTTTTTCGTCCGAATCGATAATCTTTGACTCACAGCAGAACGGCCATAAGGTGCCCGAGGCAGTAATAGACCCATGGAGACAAGTCTGCTGGAGGACGATGTATTGAATCGGGACGCAATTTGAGTGATCCGTCGTCATTAGGTGGCCCTGAACGTTACAATTCACTATCAGTTTTTCGTCCCATTCGATAATCCAGACTCACAGCAGAACGGCCATAAGGTGCCCGAGGCAGATATAGACCCATGGAGACAAGTCTGCCGGAGGACGATGCATTGAATCGGGACGCAATTTGAGTGTTCCATCGTCATTAGGAGGCCCTGAACGTTACAATTCACAATCAGTTTTTCGTCCGATTCGAAAATCTTTGACTCACAGCAGAACGGCCATAAGGTGCCCGAGGCAGCAATAGACCCATGAGACAAATCTGCTGGAGGTCGATGTATTGAATCGGGACGCAATTTGAGTGTCCCATCGTCATTAGGAGGCCCTGAACGTTACAACTCATTATCAGTTTTTCGTCCGATTCGAAAATCTTTGAGTCACAGCAGAACGGCCATAAGGTGCCCGAGGCAGCAATAGACCCATGGAGTCAAGTCAGCTGGAGGACGATGTATTGAATCGGGACGCAATTTGTGTGGTCCATCGTCATTAGTTGGCCCTGAATGTAACAATTCACTATCAGTTTTTCGTCCGATTCGAAAATCTTTGACTCGCAGCAGAACGGCCATAAGGTGCCCGTGGCAGCAATAGACCCATGGAGACAAGTCGGCTGGAGGACGATGTACTGAATCGGGACGCAATTTGAGTGATCCATCGTCATTAGGTGGCCCTGAACGTTACAATTCACTATCAGTTTTTCGTCCCATTCGATAATCTAGACTCACAGCAGAACGGCCATAAGGTGCCCGAGGCCGCAATAGACCCATGGAGTCAAGTCGGCTGGAGGACGATGTATTTAATCGGGACGCAATTTGTGTGGTCCATCGTCATTAGGTGGCCCTGAATGTTACAATTCACTATTAGTTTTTCGTCAGATTCGAAAATCTTTGACTCACAGCAGGACGGCCTTAAGGTGCCCGAGGCAGCAATAGACCCATGGAGACAAATCTGCTGGAGGACGATGTATTGAATCGGGACGCAATTTGAGTGTTCCATCGTCATTAGGAGGCCCTGAACGTTACAATTCACTATCAGTTTTTCGTCCGAATCGATAATCTTTGACTCACAGCAGAACGGCCATAAGGTGCCCGAGGCAGCAATAGACCCATGGAGACAAGTCGGCTGGAGGACGATGTATTGAATCGGGACGCAATTTGAGTGTTCCATCGTCATTAGGAGGCCATGAACGTTACAATTCACTATTAGTTTTTCGTACGATTCGAAAATCTTTGAGTCACAGCAGAACGGCCATAAGGTGCCCGAGGCAGCAATAGACCCATGGAGACAAGTCTCCTGGAGGACGATGTATTGAATCGGGACGCAAATTGAGTGATCCATCGTCATTAGGTGGCCCTGAACGTTACAATTCACTATCAGTTTTTCGTCCGATTCGAAAATCTTTGACCCACAGCAGAACGGCCGTAAGGTGCCCGAGGCAGCAATAGACCCATGGAGACAAGTCTGCTGGAGGACGATGTATTGAATCGGGACGCAATTTGAGAGATCCATCGTCATTAGGTGGCCCTGAACGTTACAATTCCCTATCAGTTTTTCGTCCCATTCGATAATCTAGACTCACAGCAGAACGGCCATAAGGTGCCCGAGGCAGCAATAGACCCATGGAGACAAGTCTGCTGGAGGACGATGTATTGAATCGGGACGCAATTTGAGCGTTCCATCGTCATTAGGAGGCCCTGAACGTTACAATTCACTATCAGTTTTTCGTCCGATTCGAAAATCTTTGAGTCACTGCAGAACGGCCATAACGTGCCCGAGGCAGCAATAGACCCATGGAGACAAGTCTGCTGGAGCACGAGGTATTGAATCGGGACGCAATTTGAGTGTTCCATCGTCATTAGGAGGCCCTGAAGGTTACAATTCACTATCAGTTTCTCGTCCCATTCGATAATCTAGACTCACGGGAGATCGACCATAAGGTGCCCGTGGCAGCAATAGACCCATGGAGACAAGTCTGCTGGTGGACGATGTATTGAATCGCGACGCAATTTGAGTGATCCATCGTCATTAATGGTGCCTGAGGCAGCAATAGACCCATGGAGAGAAGTCTGCTGGAGGACGATGTATTGAATCGGGACGCAATTTGAGTGTTCCATCGTCATTAGGAGGCCCTGAACGTTACAATTCACTATCAGTTTCTCGTCCCATTCGATAATCTAGACTCACGGGAGATCGACCATAAGGTGCCCGAGGCAGCAATAGACCCATGGAGACAAGTCTGCTGGTGGACGATGTATTGAATCGGGACGCAATTTGAGTGATCCATCGTCATTAGGTGGCCCTGAACGTTATAATTCACTATCAGTTTTTCGTCCGAGTCGAAAATGTTTGACTCACAGAAGAACGGCCATAAGGTGCCGGAGGCAGCAATAGACCCATGGAGACAAATCTGCTGGAGGTCGATGAATTGAATCGGGACGCAATTTGAGTGATCCATCGTCATTAGGTGGCCCTGAAAGTTACAATCCACTATCAGTTTTTCGTCCCAAACGATAATCTAGACTCACAGCAGAACGGCCATAAGGTGCCCGAGGCAGCAATAGACCCATGGAGTCAAGTCGGCTGGAGGACGATGTATTGAATCGGGACGCAATTTGAGTGATCCATCGTCATTAGGTGGCCCTGAACGTTACAATTCACTATCAGTTTTTAGTCCGATTCGAAAATCTTTGACTCACAGCAGAACGGCCATAATGTGCCCGAGGCAGCAATAGACCCATGGAGACAAGTCTGCTGGTGGACGATGTATTGAATCGCGACGCAATTTGAGTGATCCATCGTCATTAGGTGGCCCTGAACGTTACAATACACTATCAGTTTTTCGTCCGATTCGAAAATCTTTGAGTCACTGCAGAACGGCCATAAGGTGCCCGAGGCAGCAATAGACCCATGGAGACAAGTCGGCTGGAGGACGATGTATTGAATCGGGACGCAATTTGAGTGATCCATCGTCATTAGGTGGCCCTGAACGTTACAATTCACTATCAGTTTTTCGTCCGATTCGAAAATCTTTGAGTCACTGCAGAACGGCCATAAGGTGCCCGAGGCAGCAATAGACCCATGGAGACAAGTCGGCTGGAGGACGATGTATTGAATCGGGACGCAATTTGAGTGATCCATCGTCATTAGGTGGCCCTGAACGTTACAATTCACTATCAGTTTTTCGTCCGAGTCGAAAATGTTTGACTCACAGCAGAACGGCCATAAGGTGCCGGAGGCAGCAATAGACCCATGGAGACAAATCTGCTGGAGGTCGATGAATTGAATCGGGACGCAATTTGAGTGATCCATCGTCATTAGGTGGCCCTGAACGTTACAATTCACTATCAGTTTTTCGTCCCAATCGATAATCTAGACTCACAGCAGAACGGCCATAAGGTGCCCGAGGCAGCAATAGACCCATGGAGTCAAGTCGGCTGGAGGACGATGTATTGAATCGGGACGCAATTTGAGTGATCCATCGTCATTAGGTGGCCCTGAACGTTACAATTCACTATCAGTTTTTCGTCCCATTCGATAATCTAGACTCACAGCAGAACGGCCATAAGGTGCCCGAGGCAGCAATAGACCCATGGAGACAAGTCTGTTGGAGGACGATGTATTGAATCGGGACGCAATTTGAGCGTTCCATCGTCATTAGGAGGCCCTGAACGTTACAATTCACTATCAGTTTTTCGTCCGATTCGAAAATCTTTGAGTCACTGCAGAACGGCCATAACGTGCCCGAGGCAGAAATAGACCCATGGAGACAAGTCTGCTGGAGCACGAGGTATTGAATCGGGACGCAATTTGAGTGTTCCATCGTCATTAGGAGGCCCTGAAGGTTACAATTCACTATCAGTTTCTCGTCCCATTCGATAATCTAGACTCACGGGAGATCGACCATAAGGTGCCCGTGGCAGCAATAGACCCATGGAGACAAGTCTGCTGGTGGACGATGTATTGAATCGCGACGCAATTTGAGTGATCCATCGTCATTAATGGTGCCTGAGGCAGCAATAGACCCATGGAGAGAAGTCTGCTGGAGGACGATGTATTGAATCGGGACGCAATTTGAGTGTTCCATCGTCATTAGGAGGCCCTGAACGTTACAATTCACTATCAGTTTCTCGTCCCATTCGATAATCTAGACTCACGGGAGATCGACCATAAGGTGCCCGATGCAGCAATAGACCCATGGAGACAAGTCTGCTGGTGGACGATGTATTGAATCGGGACGCAATTTGAGTGATCCATCGTCATTAGGTGGCCCTGAACGTTACAATTCACTATCAGTTTTTCGTCCGAGTCGAAAATGTTTGACTCACAGCAGATCGGCCATAAGGTGCCGGAGGCAGCAATAGACCCATGGAGACAAATCTGCTGGAGGTCGATGAATTGAATCGGGACGCAATTTGTGTGATCCATCGTCATTAGGTGGCCCTGAACGTTACAATTCACTATCAGTTTTTCGTCCCAATCGATAATCTAGACTCACAGCAGAACGGCCATAAGGTGCCCGAGGCAGCAATAGACCCATGGAGTCAAGTCGGCTGGAGGACGATGTATTGAATCGGGACGCAATTTGAGTGATCCATCGTCATTAGGTGGCCCTGAACGTTACAATTCACTATCAGTTTTTCGTCCGATTCGAAAATCTTTGACTCACAGCAGAACGGCCATAAGGTGCCCGAGGCAGCAATAGACCCATGGAGACAAGTCTGGTGGAGGACGATGTATTGTATCGGGACGCAATTTGAGTGATCCATCGTCATTAGGTGGCCCTGAACGTTACAATTCACTATCAGTTTTTCGTCCCATTCGATAATCTAGAGTCACAGCAGAACGGCCATAAGGTGCCCGAGGCAGCAATAGACCCATGGAGTCAAGTCAGCTGGAGGACGATGTATTGAATCGGGACGCAATTTGTGTGGTCCATCGTCATTAGTTGGCCCTGAATGTAACAATTCACTATCAGTTTTTCGTCCGATTCGAAAATCTTTGAGTCACAGCAGAACGGCCGTAAGGTGCCCGAGGCAGCAATAGACCCATGGAGACAAGTCTGCTGGAGGACGATCTATTGAATCGGGACGCTATTTGAGTGATCCATCGTTATTAGGTGGCCCTGAACGTTACAATTCACTATCAGTTTTTCGTCCGATTCGAAAATCTTTGACTCACGGCAGAACGGACATAAGGTGCCCGAGGCAGCAATAGACCCATGGAGACAAGTCTGCTGGAGGACGATGTATTGAATCGGGACGCAATTTGAGTGTTCCATCGTCATTAGGAGGCCATGAACGTTACAATTCACTATTAGTTTTTCGTACGATTCGAAAATCTTTGAGTCACAGCAGAACGGATATAAGTTGCCCGAGGCAGCAATAGACCCATGGAGACAAGTCTGCTGGAGGACGATGTATTGAATCGGGATGCAATTTGAGTGATCCATTGTCATTAGGTGGCCCTGAATGTTACAATTCACTATCAGTTTTTCGTCCGATTCGAAAATGTTTGACCCACAGCAGAACGGCCATAAGGTGCCCGAGGCAGCAATATACCCATGGTGACAAGTCTGCTGGAGGACGATGTATTGAATCGGGACGCAATTTGAGTGATCCATCGTCATTAGGTGGCCCTGAACGTTACAATTCACTATCAGTTTTTCGTCCCATTCGATAATCTAGACTCACAGCAGAACGGCCATAAGGTGCCCGAGGCAGCAATAGACCCATGGAGTCAAGTCGGCTGGAGGACGATGTATTGAATCGGGACGCAATTTGTGTGGTCCATCGTCATTAGGTAGCCCTGAATGTTACAATTCACTATCAGTTTTTCCACCGATTCGAAAATCTTTGACTCACAGCAGAAGGGCCATAAGGTGCCCGAGGCAACAATAGACCCATGGAGACAAGTCGTCTGGAGGACGATGTATTGAATCGGGACGCAATTTGAGTGATCCATCGTCATTAGGTGGCCCTGAATGTTACAATTCACTATCAGTTTTTCGTCAGATTCGAAAATCTTTGACTCACAGCAGAACGGCCATAAGGTGCCCGAGGTAGCAATAGACCCATGGAGACAAGTCTGCTGGAGGACGATGTATTGAATCGGGACGCAATTTGAGTGTTCCATCGTCATTAGGAGGCCATGAACGTTACAATTCACTATTAGTTTTTCGTCCGATTCGAAAATCTTTGAGTCACAGCAGAACGGCCATAGGTTTCCCGAGGCAGCAATTCACCCATGGAGACAAGTCTGCTGGTGGACGATGTATTGAATCGCGACGCAATTTGAGTGATCCATCGTCATTAATGGTGCCCGAGGCAGCAATAGACCCATGGAGACAAGTCTGCTGGAGGACGATGTATTGAATCGGGACGCAATTTGAGTGTTCCATCGTCATTAGGAAGCCCTGAACGTTACAATTCACTATCAGTTTTTCGTCCCATTCGATAATCTAGACTCACGGGAGATCGACCATAAGGTGCCCGAGGCAGCGATAGACCCATGGAGACAAGTCTGCTGGTGGACGATGTATTTAATCGGGACGCAGTTTGAGTGATCCATCGTCATTAGGTGGCCCTGAACGTTACAATTCACTATCAGTTTTTCGTCCCATTCGATAATCTAGACTCACAGCAGAACGGCCATAAGGTGCCCGAGGCAGCAATAGACCCATGGAGTCTAGTCGGCTGGAGGACGATGTATGGAATCGGGACGCAATTTGTGTGGTCCATCGTCATTAGGTGGCCCTGAATGTAACAATTCACTATCAGTTTTTCGTCCGATTCGAAAATCTTTGACTCACAGCAGAACGGCCATAAGGTGCCCGAGGCAGCAATAGACCCATGGAGACAAGTCTGCTGGAGGACGATGTATTGAATCGGGACGCAATTTGAGTTTTCCATCGTCATTAGTAGGCCATGAACGTTACAATTCACAATTAGTTTTTCGTCCGATTCGAATATCTTTGAGTCACAGCAGAACGGATATAAGGTGCCCGAGGCAGCAAGAGACCCATGGAGACAAGTCTGCTGGAGGACGATGTATTGAATCGGGACGCAATTTGAGTGATCCATCGTCATTAGGTGGCCCTGAACGTTACAATTCACTATCAGTTTTTCGTCCCATTCGATAATCCAGACTCACAGCAGAACGGCCATAAGGTGCCCGAGGCAGATATAGACCCATGGAGACAAGTCTGCCGGAGGACGATGTATTGAATCGGGACGCAATTTGAGTGTTCCATCGTCATTAGGAGGCCCTGAACGTTACAATTCACAATCAGTTTTTCGTCCGATTCGAAAATCTTTGACTCACAGCAGAACGGCCATAAGGTGCCCGAGGCAGCAATAGACCCATGAGACAAATCTGCTGGAGGTCGATGTATTGAATCGGGACGCAATTTGAGTGATCCATCGTCATTAGGTGGCCCTGAACGTTACAATTCACTATCAGTTTTTCGTCCCATTCGATAATCTAGAGTCACAGCAGAACGGCCATAAGGTGCCCGAGGCAGCAATAGACCCATGGAGTCAAGTCAGCTGGAGGACGATGTATTGAATCGGGACGCAATTTGTGTGGTCCATCGTCATTAGTTGGCCCTGAATGTAACAATTCACTATCAGTTTTTCGTCCGATTCGAAAATCTTTGAGTCACAGCAGAACGGCCATAAGGTGCCCGAGGCAGCAATAGACCCATGGAGACAAGTCTGCTGGTGGACGATGTATTTAATCGGGACGCAATTTGAGTGATCCATCGTCATTAATGGTGCCCGAGGCAGCAATAGACCCATGGAGACAAGTCTGCTGGAGGACGATGTATTGAATCGGGACGCAATTTGAGTGTTCCATCGTCATTAGGAAGCCCTGAACGTTACAATTCACTATCAGTTTTTCGTCCCATTCGATAATCTAGACTCACGGGAGATCGACCATAAGGTGCCCGAGGCAGCGATAGACCCATGGAGACAAGTCTGCTGGTGGACGATGTATTTAATCGGGACGCAATTTGAGTGATCCATCGTCATTAGGTGGCCCTGAACGTTACAATTCACTATCAGTTTTTCGTCCCATTCGATAATCTAGACTCACAGCAGAACGGCCATAAGGTGCCCGAGGCAGCAATAGACCCATGGAGTCAAGTCGGCTGGAGGACGATGTATTGAATCGGGACGCAATTTGTGTGGTCTATCGTCATTAGGTGGCCCTGAATGTAACAATTCACTATCAGTTTTTCGTCCGATTCGAAAATCTTTGACTCACAGCAGAACGGCCATAAGGTGCCCGAGGCAGCAATAGACCCATGGAGACAAGTCTGCTGGAGGACGATGTATTGAATCGGGACGCAATTTGAGTTTTCCATCGTCATTAGTAGGCCATGAACGTTACAATTCACAATTAGTTTTTCGTCCGATTCGAATATCTTTGAGTCACAGCAGAACGGATATAAGGTGCCCGAGGCAGCAATAGACCCATGGAGACAAGTCTGCTGGAGGACGATGTATTGAATCGGGACGCAATTTGAGTGATCCATCGTCATTAGGTGGCCCTGAACGTTACAATTCACTATCAGTTTTTCGTCCCATTCGATAATCCAGACTCACAGCAGAACGGCCATAAGGTGCCCGAGGCAGATATAGACCCATGGAGACAAGTCTGCCGGAGGACGATGTATTGAATCGGGACGCAATTTGAGTGTTCCATCGTTATTAGGAGGCCCTGAACGTTACAATTCACAATCAGTTTTTCGTCCGATTCGAAAATCTTTGACTCACAGCAGAACGGCCATAAGGTGCCCGAGGCAGCAATAGACCCATGAGACAAATCTGCTGGAGATCGATGTATTGAATCGGGACGCAATTTGAGTGATCCATCGTCATTAGGTGGCCCTGAACGTTACAATTCACTATCAGTTTTTCGTCCCATTCGATAATCTAGAGTCACAGCAGAACGGCCATAAGGTGCCCGAGGCAGCAATAGACCCATGGAGTCAAGTCAGCTGGAGGACGATGTATTGAATCGGGACGCAATTTGTGTGGTCCATCGTCATTAGTTGGCCCTGAATGTAACAATTCACTATCAGTTTTTCGTCCGATTCGAAAATCTTTGAGTCACAGCAGAACGGCCATAAGGTGCCCGAGGCAGCAATAGACCCATGGAGAAAAGTCTGCTGGAGGACGATGTATTGAATCGGGACGCTATTTGAGTGATCCATCGTTATTAGGTGGCCCTGAACGTTACAATTCACTATCAGTTTTTCGTCCGATTCGAAAATCTTTGACTCACGGCAGAACGGCCATAAGGTGCCCGAGGCAGCAATAGACCCATGGAGACAAGTCTGCTGGAGGACGATGTATTGAATCGGGACGCAATTTGAGTGTTCCATCGTCATTAGGAGGCCATGAACGTTACAATTCACTATTAGTTTTTCGTACGATTCGAAAATCTTTGAGTCACAGCAGAACGGATATAAGTTGCCCGACGCAGCAATAGACCCATGGAGACAAGTCTGCTGGAGGACGATGTATTGAATCGGGATGCAATTTGAGTGATCCATCGTCATTAGGTGGCCCTGAATGTTACAATTCACTATCAGTTTTTCGTCCGATTCGAAAATGTTTGACCCACAGCAGAACGGCCATAAGGTGCCCGAGCCAGCAATAGACCCATGGAGACAAGTCTGCTGGAGGACGATGTATTGAATCGGGACGCAATTTGAGTGATCCATCGTCATTAGGTGGCCCTGAACGTTACAATTCACTATCAGTTTTTCGTCCCATTCGATAATCTAGACTCACAGCAGAACGGCCATAAGGTGCCCGAGGCAGCAATAGACCCATGGAGTCAAGTCGGCTGGAGGACGATGTATTGAATCGGGACGCAATTTGTGTGGTCCATCGTCATTAGGTAGCCCTGAATGTTACAATTCACTATCAGTTTTTCCACCGATTCGAAAATCTTTGACTCACAGCAGAAGGGCCATAAGGTGCCCGAGGCAACAATAGACCCATGGAGACAAGTCGTCTGGAGGACGATGTATTGAATCGCGACGCAATTTGAGTGATCCATCGTCATTAATGGTGCCCGAGGCAGCAATAGACCCATGGAGACAAGTCTGCTGGAGGACGATGTATTGAATCGGGACGCAATTTGAGTGTTCCATCGTCATTAGGAAGCCCTGAACGTTACAATTCACTATCAGTTTTTCGTCCCATTCGATAATCTAGACTCACGGGAGATCGACCATAAGGTGCCCGAGGCAGCGATAGACCCATGGAGACAAGTCTGCTGGTGGACGATGTATTTAATCGGGACGCAATTTGAGTGATCCATCGTCATTAGGTGGCCCTGAACGTTACAATTCACTATCAGTTTTTCGTCCCATTCGATAATCTAGACTCACAGCAGAACGGCCATAAGGTGCCCGAGGCAGCAATAGACCCATGGAGTCAAGTCGGCTGGAGGACGATGTATTGAATCGGGACGCAATTTGTGTGGTCCATCGTCATTAGGTGGCCCTGAATGTAACAATTCACTATCAGTTTTTCGTCCGATTCGAAAATCTTTGACTCACAGCAGAACGGCCATAAGGTGCCCGAGGCAGCAATAGACCCATGGAGACAAGTCTGCCGGAGGACGATGTATTGAATCGGGACGCAATTTGAGTGTTCCATCGTCATTAGGAGGCCCTGAACGTTACAATTCACAATCAGTTTTTCGTCCGATTCGAAAATCTTTGACTCACAGCAGAACGGCCATAAGGTGCGCGAGGCAGCAATAGACCCATGGAGACAAGTCGGCTGGAGGACGATGTATTGAATCGGGACGCAATTTGAGTGATCCATCGTCATTAGGTGGCCCTGAAAGTTACAATTCACTAACAGTTTTTCGTCCCATTCGATAATCTTTGACTCACAGCAGAACGGCCATAAGGTGCCCGAGGCAGCAATTGACCCATGGAGACAAGTCTGCTGGAGGACGATGTATTGAATCGGGACGCAATTTGAGTGTTCCATCGTCATTAGGAGGCCATGAACGTTACAATTCACTATCAGTTTTTCGTCCCATTCGATAATCTAGACTCACAGCAGAACGGCCATAAGGTGCCCGAGGCAGCAATAGACCCATGGAGTCAAGTCGGCTGGAGGACGATGTATTGAATCGGGACGCAATTTGTGTGGTCCTTCGTCATTAGGTAGCCCTGAATGTTACAATTCACTATCAGTTATTCGTCCGATTCGAAAATCTTTGAGTCACAGCAGAACGGCCATAACGTGCCCGAGGCAGCAATAGACCCATGCAGACAAGTCGGCTGGAGGACGATGTATTGAATCGGGACGCAATTTGAGTGATCCATCGTCATTAGGTGGCCCTGAACGTTACAATTCACTATCAGTTTTTCGTCCCATTCGATAATCTTTGAGTCACAGAAGAACGGCCATAAGGTGCCCGAGGCAGCAATAGACCCATGGAGGCAAGTCTGCTGGAGCGCGAGGTATTGAATCGGGACGCAATTTGAGTGATCCATCGTCATTAGGTGGCCCTGAACGTTACAATTCACTATCAGTTTTTCGTCCCAATCGATAATCCAGACTCACAGCAGAACGGCCATAAGGTGCCCGAGGCAGATATAGACCCATGGAGACAAGTCTGCCGGAGGACGATGTATTGAATCGGGACGCAATTTGAGTGTTCCATCGTCATTAGGAGGCCCTGAACGTTACAATTCACAATCAGTTTTTCGTCCGATTCGAAAATCTTTGACTCACAGCAGAACGGCCATAAGGTGCCCGAGGCAGCAATAGACACATGGAGACAAGTCGGCTGGAGGACGATGTATTGAATCGGGACGCAATTTGAGTGATCCATCGTCATTAGGTGGCCCTGAAAGTTACAATTCACTATCAGTTTTTCGTCCCATTCGATAATCTTTGACTCACAGCAGAACGGCCATAAGGTTCCCGAGGCAGCAATAGACCCATGAAGACAAATCTGCTGGAGGTCGATGTATTGGATCGGGACGCAATTTGAGTGATCCATCGTCATTAGGTGGCCCTGAACGTTACAATTCACTATCAGTTTTTCGTCCCATTCGATAATCTAGAGTCACAGCAGAACGGCCATAAGGTGCCCGAGGCAGCAATAGACCCATGGAGTCAAGTCGGCTGGAGGACGATGTATTGAATCGGGACGCAATTAGTGTGGTCCATCGTCATTAGTTGGCCCTGAATGTAACAATTCACTATCAGTTTTTCGTCCGATTCGAAAATCTTTGAGTCACAGCAGAACGGCCATAAGGTGCCCGAGGCAGCAATAGACCCATGGAGACAAGTCTGCTGGAGGACGATGTATTGAATCGGGATGCAATTTGAGTGATCCATCGTCATTAGGTGGCCCTGAACGTTACAATTCACTATCAGTTTTTCGTCCGATTCGAAAATCTTTGACTCACAGCAGAACGGCCATAAGGTGCCCGAGGCAGCAATAGACCCATGGAGACAAGTCTGCTGGAGGACGATGTATTGAATCGTGACGGAAATTGAGTGTTCCATCGTCATTAGGAGGCCATGAACGTTACAATTCACTATTAGTTTTTCGTACGATTCGAAAATCTTTGAGTCACAGCAGAACGGATATAAGGTGCCCGAGGCAGCAATAGACCCATGGAGACAAGTCTGCTGGAGGACGATGTATTGAATCGGGATGCAATTTGAGTGATCCATCGTCATTAGGTGGCCCTGAACGTTACAATTCACTATCAGTTTTTCGTCCGATTCGAAAATCTTTGACCCACAGCAGAACGGCCATAAGGTGCCCGAGCCAGCAATAGACCCATGGAGACAAGTCGGCTGGAGGACGATGTATTGAATCGGGACGTAGTTTGAGTGTTCCATCGTCATTAGGAGGCCCTGAACGTTTCAATTCACTATCAGTTATTCGTCCGATTCGAAAATCTTTGACTCACAGCAGAACGGCCATAAGGTGCCCGAGGCAGCAATAGACCCAAGGAGACAAGTCGGCTGGAGGACGATGTATTGAATCGGGACGCAATTTGAGTGATCCATCGTCATTAGGTGGCCCTGAACGTTACAATTCACTATCAGTTTTTCGTCCCATTCCATAATCTTTGAGTCACAGAAGAACGGCCATAAGGTGCCCGAGGCAGCAATAGACCCATGGAGGCAAGTCTGCTGGAGCGCGAGGTATTGAGTCGGGACGCAATTTGAGTGTTCCATCGTCTTTAGGAGGCCCTGAACGTTATAATTCACTATCAGTTTTTCGTCCGATTCGAAAATCTTTGACTCACAGCAGAACGGCCATAAGGTGCCCGAGGCAGTAATAGACCCATGGAGACAATTCTGCTGGAGGACGATGTATTGAATCGGGACGCAATTTGAGTGATCCATCGTCATTAGGTGGCCCTGAACGTTACAATTCACTATCAGTTTTTCGTCCCATTCGATAATCTAGACTCACAGCAGAACGGCCGTAAGGTGCCCGAGGCAGCAATAGACCCATGGAGACAAGTCTGCTGGAGGACGATGTATTGAATCGGGACGTAGTTTGAGTGTTCCATCGTCATTAGGAGGCCCTGAACGTTTCAATTCACTATCAGTTATTCGTCCGATTCGAAAATCTTTGACTCACAGCAGAACGGCCATAAGGTGCCCGAGGCAGCAATAGACCCATGGAGACAAGTCGGCTGGAGGACGATGTATTGAATCGGGACGCAATTTGAGTGATCCATCGTCATTAGGTGGCCCTGAACGTTACAATTCACTATCAGTTTTTCGTCCCATTCCATAATCTTTGAGTCACAGAAGAACGGCCATAAGGTGCCCGAGGCAGCAATAGACCCATGGAGGCAAGTATGCTGGAGCTCGAGGTATTGAGTCGGGACGCAATTTGAGTGTTCCATCGTCTTTAGGAGGCCCTGAACGTTATAATTCACTATCAGTTTTTCGTCCGATTCGAAAATCTTTGACTCACAGCAGAACGGCCATAAGGTGCCCAAGGCAGTAATAGACCCATGGAGACAATTCTGCTGGAGGACGATGTATTGAATCGGGACGCAATTTGAGTGATCCATCGTCATTAGGTGGCCCTGAACGTTACAATTCACTATCAGTTTTTCGTCCCATTCGATAATCTAGACTCACAGCAGAACGGCCATAAGGTGCCCGAGGCAGCAATAGACCCATGGAGACAAGTCTGCTGGAGGACGATGTATTGAATCGGGACGCAAGTTGAGTGTTCCATCGTCATTAGGAGGCCATGAACGTTACAATTCACTATTAGTTTTTATGTCCGATTCGAAAATCTTTGAGTCACAGCAGAACGGCCATAAGGTTCCCGAGGCAGCAATTGACCCATGGAGACAAGTCTTCTGGTGGACGATGTATTGAATCGCGGCGCAATTCGAGTGATCCATCGTCATTAGGTGGCCCTGAACGTTACAATTCACTATCAGTTTTTCGTCCCATTCGATAATCTAGACTCACAGCAGAACGGCCATAAGGTGCCCGAGGCAGCAATAGACCCATGGAGTCAAGTCGGCTGGAGGACGATGTATTGAATCGGGACGCAATTTGTGTGGTCCATCGTCATTAGGTGGCCCTGAATGTAACAATTCACTATCAGTTTTTCGTCCGATTCGAAAATCTTTGAGTCACAGCAGAACGGCCATAAGGTGCCCGAGGCAGCAATAGACCCATGGAGACAAGTCTGCTGGAGGACGATGTATTGTATCGGGACGCAATTTGAGTGATCCATCGTCATTAGGTGGCCCTGAAAGTTACAATTCACTATCAGTTTTTTGTCCGATTTGAAAATCTTTGACTCACAGCAGAACGGCCATAAGTTGCCCGAGGCAGCAATAGACCCATGGAGACAAGTCGGCTGGTTGACGATGTATTGAATCGGGACGCAATTTGAGTGATCCATCGTCATTAGGTGGCCCTGAACGTTACAATTCACTATCAGTTTTTCGTCAGATTCGAAAATCTTTGACTCACAGCAGAACGGCCATAAGGTGCCCGAGGCAGCAATAGACCCATGGAGACAAGTCTGCTGCAGGACGATGTATTGAATCGGGACACAATTTGAGTGTTCCATCGTCAGTAGGAGGCCATGAACGTTACAATTCACAATTAGTTTTTCGTCCGATTCGAAAATCTTTGAGTCACAGCAGAACGGATATAAGGTGCCCGAGGCAGCAATAGACCCATGGAGACAAGTCTGCTGGAGGACGATGTATTGAATCGGGACGCAATTTGAGTGATCCATCGTCATTAGGTGGCCCTGAACGTTACAATTCACTATCAGTTTTTCATCCGATTCGAAAATCTTTGACCCACAGCAGAACGGCCATAAGGTGCCCGAGCCAGCAATAGACCCATGGAGACAAGTCGGCTGGAGGACGATGTATTGAATCGGGACGCAGTTTGAGTGTTCCATCGTCATTAGGAGGCCCTGAACGTTACAATTCACTATCAGTTTTTCGTCCCATTCGATAATCTAGACTCACAACAGAACGGCCATAAGGTGCCCGAGGCCGCAATAGACCCATGGAGTCAAGTCGGCTGGAGGACGATGTATTGAATCGGGACGCAATTTGTGTGGTCCATCATCATTAGGTGGCCCTGAATGTTACAATTCACTATCAGTTTTTCGTCCGATTCGAAAATCTTTGACTTACAGCAGAACGGCCTTAAGGTGCCCGAGGCAGCAATAGACCCATGGAGACAAGTCTGCTGGAGGACGATGTATTGAATCGGGACGCAATTTGAGTGTTCCATCGTCATTAGGAGGCCCTGAACGTTACAATTCACTATCAGTTTTTCGTCCGAATCGATAATCTTTGACTCACAGCAGAACGGCCATAAGGTGCCCGAGGCAGCAATAGACCCATGGAGACAAGTCGGCTGGAGGACGATGTATTGAATCGGGACGCAATTTGAGTGATCCATCGTCATTAGGTGGCCCTGAACATTCACTATCAGTTTTTCGTCCCATTCGATAATCTAGACACGCAGCAGAACGGCCATAAGGTGCCCGAGGCAGCAATAGACCCATGGAGACAAGTCTGCTGGAGGACGATGTATTGAATCGGGACGCAATTTGAGTGTTCCATCGTCATTAGGAGGCCATGAACGTTACAATTCACTATTAATTTTTCGTACGATTCGAAAATCTTTGTCACAGCAGAACGGCCATAAGGTGCCCGAGGCAGCAATAGACCCATGGAGACAAGTCTCCTGGAGGACGATGTATTGAATCGGGACGCAATTTGAGTGATCCATCGTCATTAGGTGGCCCTGAACGTTACAATTCTCTATCAGTTATTCGTCCGATTCGAAAATCTTTGACTCACAGCAGAACGGCCATAATGTGCCCGAGGCAGCAATAGAACCATGGAGACAAGTCGCCTGGAGGACGATGTATTGAATCGGGACGCAATTTGAGTGATCCATCGTCATTAGGTGGCCCTGAAAGTTACAATTCACTATCAGTTTTTCGTCCGATTCGAAAATCTTTGACTCACAGCAGAACGGCCATAAGGTGCCCGAGGCAGCAATAGACCCATGGAGACAAGTCGGCTGGAGGACGATGTATTGAATCGGGACGCAATTTGAGTGATCCATCGTCATTAGGTGGCCCTGAACGTTACAATTCACTATCAGTTTTTCGTCCCATTCCATAATCTTTGAGTCACAGAAGAACGGCCATAAGGTGCCCGAGGCAGCAATAGACCCATGGAGGCAAGTATGCTGGAGCTCGAGGTATTGAGTCGGGACGCAATTTGAGTGTTCCATCGTCTTTAGGAGGCCCTGAACGTTATAATTCACTATCAGTTTTTCGTCCGATTCGAAAATCTTTGACTCACAGCAGAACGGCCATAAGGTGCCCAAGGCAGTAATAGACCCATGGAGACAATTCTGCTGGAGGACGATGTATTGAATCGGGACGCAATTTGAGTGATCCATCGTCATTAGGTGGCCCTGAACGTTACAATTCACTATCAGTTTTTCGTCCCATTCGATAATCTAGACTCACAGCAGAACGGCCATAAGGTGCCCGAGGCAGCAATAGACCCATGGAGACAAGTCTGCTGGAGGACGATGTATTGAATCGGGACGCAAGTTGAGTGTTCCATCGTCATTAGGAGGCCATGAACGTTACAATTCACTATTAGTTTTTATGTCCGATTCGAAAATCTTTGAGTCACAGCAGAACGGCCATAAGGTTCCCGAGGCAGCAATTGACCCATGGAGACAAGTCTTCTGGTGGACGATGTATTGAATCGCGGCGCAATTCGAGTGATCCATCGTCATTAGGTGGCCCTGAACGTTACAATTCACTATCAGTTTTTCGTCCCATTCGATAATCTAGACTCACAGCAGAACGGCCATAAGGTGCCCGAGGCAGCAATAGACCCATGGAGTCAAGTCGGCTGGAGGACGATGTATTGAATCGGGACGCAATTTGTGTGGTCCATCGTCATTAGGTGGCCCTGAATGTAACAATTCACTATCAGTTTTTCGTCCGATTCGAAAATCTTTGAGTCACAGCAGAACGGCCATAAGGTGCCCGAGGCAGCAATAGACCCATGGAGACAAGTCTGCTGGAGGACGATGTATTGTATCGGGACGCAATTTGAGTGATCCATCGTCATTAGGTGGCCCTGAAAGTTACAATTCACTATCAGTTTTTTGTCCGATTTGAAAATCTTTGACTCACAGCAGAACGGCCATAAGTTGCCCGAGGCAGCAATAGACCCATGGAGACAAGTCGGCTGGTTGACGATGTATTGAATCGGGACGCAATTTGAGTGATCCATCGTCATTAGGTGGCCCTGAACGTTACAATTCACTATCAGTTTTTCGTCAGATTCGAAAATCTTTGACTCACAGCAGAACGGCCATAAGGTGCCCGAGGCAGCAATAGACCCATGGAGACAAGTCTGCTGCAGGACGATGTATTGAATCGGGACACAATTTGAGTGTTCCATCGTCAGTAGGAGGCCATGAACGTTACAATTCACAATTAGTTTTTCGTCCGATTCGAAAATCTTTGAGTCACAGCAGAACGGATATAAGGTGCCCGAGGCAGCAATAGACCCATGGAGACAAGTCTGCTGGAGGACGATGTATTGAATCGGGACGCAATTTGAGTGATCCATCGTCATTAGGTGGCCCTGAACGTTACAATTCACTATCAGTTTTTCATCCGATTCGAAAATCTTTGACCCACAGCAGAACGGCCATAAGGTGCCCGAGCCAGCAATAGACCCATGGAGACAAGTCGGCTGGAGGACGATGTATTGAATCGGGACGCAGTTTGAGTGTTCCATCGTCATTAGGAGGCCCTGAACGTTACAATTCACTATCAGTTTTTCGTCCCATTCGATAATCTAGACTCACAACAGAACGGCCATAAGGTGCCCGAGGCCGCAATAGACCCATGGAGTCAAGTCGGCTGGAGGACGATGTATTGAATCGGGACGCAATTTGTGTGGTCCATCATCATTAGGTGGCCCTGAATGTTACAATTCACTATCAGTTTTTCGTCCGATTCGAAAATCTTTGACTTACAGCAGAACGGCCTTAAGGTGCCCGAGGCAGCAATAGACCCATGGAGACAAGTCTGCTGGAGGACGATGTATTGAATCGGGACGCAATTTGAGTGTTCCATCGTCATTAGGAGGCCCTGAACGTTACAATTCACTATCAGTTTTTCGTCCGAATCGATAATCTTTGACTCACAGCAGAACGGCCATAAGGTGCCCGAGGCAGCAATAGACCCATGGAGACAAGTCGGCTGGAGGACGATGTATTGAATCGGGACGCAATTTGAGTGATCCATCGTCATTAGGTGGCCCTGAACATTCACTATCAGTTTTTCGTCCCATTCGATAATCTAGACACGCAGCAGAACGGCCATAAGGTGCCCGAGGCAGCAATAGACCCATGGAGACAAGTCTGCTGGAGGACGATGTATTGAATCGGGACGCAATTTGAGTGTTCCATCGTCATTAGGAGGCCATGAACGTTACAATTCACTATTAATTTTTCGTACGATTCGAAAATCTTTGTCACAGCAGAACGGCCATAAGGTGCCCGAGGCAGCAATAGACCCATGGAGACAAGTCTCCTGGAGGACGATGTATTGAATCGGGACGCAATTTGAGTGATCCATCGTCATTAGGTGGCCCTGAACGTTACAATTCTCTATCAGTTATTCGTCCGATTCGAAAATCTTTGACTCACAGCAGAACGGCCATAATGTGCCCGAGGCAGCAATAGAACCATGGAGACAAGTCGCCTGGAGGACGATGTATTGAATCGGGACGCAATTTGAGTGATCCATCGTCATTAGGTGGCCCTGAAAGTTACAATTCACTATCAGTTTTTCGTCCGAATCGATAATCTTTGACTCACAGCAGAACGGCCATAAGGTGGCCGAGGCAGTAATAGACCCATGGAGACAAGTCTGCTGGAGGACGATGTATTGAATCGGGACGCAATTTGAGTGATCCATCGTCATTAGGTGGCCCTGACCGTTACAATTCACTATCAGTTTTTCGTCCCATTCGACAATCCAGACTCACAGCAGAACGGCCATAAGGTGCCCGAGGCAGATATAGACCCATGGAGACAAGTCTGCCGGGGGACGATGTATTGAATCGGGACGCAATTTGAGTGTTCCATCGTCATTAGGAGGCCCTGAACGTTACAATTCACTATCAGTTTTTCGTCCGATTCGAAAATCTTTGACTCACAGCAGAACGGCCATAAGGTGCCCGTGGCAGCAATAGACACATGGAGACAAGTCGGCTGGAGGACGATGTATTGAATCGGGACGCAATTTGAGTGATCCATCGTCATTAGGTGGCCCTGAAAGTTACAATTCACTATCAGTTTTTCGTCCCATTCGACAATCTTTGACTCACAGCAGAACGGCCATAAGGTTCCCGAGGCAGCAATAGACCCATGGAGACAAATCTGCTGGAGGTCGATGTATTGAATCGGGACGCAATTTGAGTGATCCATCGTCATTAGGTGGCCCTGAACGTTACAATTCACTATCAGTTTTTCGTCCCATTCGATAATCTAGACTCACAGCAGAACGGCCATAATGTGCCCGAGGCAGCAATAGACCCATGGAGTCAAGTCTGCTGGAGGACGATGTATTGAATCGGGACGCAATTTGTGTGGTCCATCGTCATTAGTTGGCCCTGAATGTAACAATTCACTATCAGTTTTTCGTCCGATTCGAAAATCTTTGAGTCACAGCAGAACGGCCATAAGGTGCCCGAGGCAGCAATAGACCCATGGAGACAAGTCTGCTGGAGGACGATGTATTGAATCGGGACGCAATTTGAGTGATCCATCGTCATTAGGTGGCCCTAAACGTTACAATTCACTATCAGTTTTTCGTCCGATTCGAAAATCTTTGACTCACAGCAGAACGGCCATAAGGTGCCCGAGCCAGCAATAGACCCATGGAGACAAGTCGGCTGGAGGACGATGTATTGAATCGGGACGTAGTTTGAGTGTTCCATCGTCATTAGGAGGCCCTGAACGTTTCAATTCACTATCAGTTATTCGTCCGATTCGAAAATCTTTGACTCACAGCAGAACGGCCATAAGGTGCCCGAGGCAGCAATAGACCCATGGAGACAAGTCGGCTGGAGGACGATGTATTGAATCGGGACGCAATTTGAGTGATCCATCGTCATTAGGTGGCCCTGAACGTTACAATTCACTATCAGTTTTTCGTCCCATTCGATAATCTTTGAGTCACAGAAGAACGGCCATAAGGTGCCCGAGGCAGCAATAGACGCATGGAGGCAAGTCTACTGGAGCGCGAGGTATTGAATCGGGACGCAATTTGAGTGTTCCATCGTCTTTAGGAGGCCCTGAACGTTACAATTCACTATCAGTTGTTCGTCCTATTCGAAAATCTTTGACTCACAGCAGAACGGCCATAAGGTGCCCGAGGCAGTAATAGACCCATGGAGACAAGTCTGCTGGAGGACGATGTATTGAATCGGGACGCAATTTGAGTGATCCATCGTCATTAGGTGGCCCTGAACGTTACAATTCACTATCAGTTTTTCCACCGATTCGAAAATCTTTGACTCACAGCAGAAGGGCCTTAAGGTGCCCGAGGCAACAATAGACCCATGGAGACAAGTCGGCTGGAGGACGATGTATTGAATCGGGACGCAATTTGAGTGATCCAACGTCATTAGGTGGCCCTGAATGTTACAATTCACTATCAGTTTTTCGTCAGATTCGAAAATCTTTGACTCAAAGCAGAACGGCCATAAGGTGCCCGAGGCAGCAATAGACCCATGGAGACAAGTCTGCTGGAGGACGATGTATTGAATCGGGACGCAATTTGAGTGTTCCATCGTCATTAGGAGGCCATGAACGTTAGAATTCACTATTAGTTTTTCGTCCGATTCGAAAACCTTTGAGTCACAGCAGAACGGCCATAGGGTTCCCGAGGCAGCAATTGACCCATGGAGACAAGTCTGCTGGTGGACGATATATTGAATCGCGACGCAATTTGAGTGATCCATCGTCATTAATGGTGCCCGAGGCAGCAATAGACCCATGGAGACAAGTCTGCTGGAGGACGATGTATTGAATCGGGACGCAATTTGAGTGTTCCATCGTCATTAGGAAGCCCTGAACGTTACAATTCACTATCAGTTTTTCGTCCCATTCGATAATCAAGACTCACGGGAGATCGACCATAAGGTGCCCGAGGCAGCGATAGACCCATGGAGACAAGTCTGCTGGTGGACGATGTATTTAATCGGGACGCAATTTGAGTGATCCATCGTCATTAGGTGGCCCTGAACGTTACAATTCACTATCAGTTTTTCGTCCCATTCGATAATCTAGACTCACAGCAGAACGGCCATAAAGTGCCCGAGGCAGCAATAGACCCATGGAGTCAAGTCGGCTGGAGGACGATGTATTGAATCGGGACGCAATTTGTGTGGTCCATCGTCATTAGGTGGCCCTGAATGTAACAATTCACTATCAGTTTTTCGTCCGATTCGAAAATCTTTGACCCACAGCAGAACGGCCATAAGGTGCCCGAGGCAGCAATAGACCCATGGAGACAAGTCTGCTGGAGGACGATGTATTGAATCGGGATGCAATTTGAGTGATCCATCGTCATTAGGTGGCCCTGAACGTTACAATTCACTATCAGTTTTTCGTCCGATTGGAAAATCTTTGACCCACAGCAGAACGGCCATAATGTGCCCGAGCCAGCAATAGACCCATGGAGACAAGTCGGCTGGAGGACGATGTATTGAATCGGGACGTAGTTTGAGTGTTCCATCGTCATTAGGAGGCCCTGAACGTTTCAATTCACTATCAGTTATTCGTCCGATTCGAAAATCTTTGACTCACAGCAGAACGGCCATAAGGTGCCCGAGGCAGCAATAGACCCATGGAGACAAGTCGGCTGGAGGACGATGTATTGAATCGGGACGCAATTTGAGTGATCCATCGTCATTAGGTGGCCCTGAACGTTACAATTCACTATCAGTTTTTCGTCCCATTCCATAATCTTTGAGTCACAGAAGAACGGCCATAAGGTGCCCGAGGCAGCAATAGACCCATGGAGGCAAGTCTGCTGGATCGCGAGGTATTGAGTCGGGACGCAATTTGAGTGTTCCATCGTCTTTAGGAGGCCCTGAACGTTATAATTCACTATCAGTTTTTCGTCCGATTCGAAAATCTTTGACTCACAGCAGAACGGCCATAAGGTGCCCGAGGCAGTAATAGACCCATGGAGACAATTCTGCTGGAGGACGATGTATTGAATCGGGACGCAATTTGAGTGATCCATCGTCATTAGGTGGCCCTGAACGTTACAATTCACTATCAGTTTTTCGTCCCATTCGATAATCTAGACTCACAGCAGAACGGCCATAAGGTGCCCGAGGCAGCAATAGACCCATGGAGACAAGTCTGCTGGAGGACGATGTATTGAATCGGGACGCAATTTGAGTGATCCATCGTAATTAGGTGGCCCTGAATGTTACAATTCACTATCAGTTTTTCGTCAGATTCGAAAATCTTTGACTCACAGCAGAACGGCCATAAGGTGCCCGAGGCAGCAATAGACCCATGGAGACAAGTCTGCTGGAGGACGATGTATAGAATCGGGACGCAATTTGAGTGTTCCATCGTCAATAGGAGGCCATGAACGTTACAATTCACTATTAGTTTTTCGTCCGATTCGAAAATCTTTGAGTCACAGCAGAACGGCCATAGGGTTCCCGAGGCAGCAATTGACCCATGGAGACAAGTCTGCTGGTGGACGATGTATTGAATCGCGACGCAATTTGAGTGATCCATCGTCATTAATGGTGCCCGAGGCAGCAATAGACCCATGGAGACAAGTCTGCTGGAGGACGATGTATTGAATCGGGACGCAATTTGAGTGTTCCATCGTCATTAGGAAGCCCTGAACGTTACAATTCACTATCAATTTTTCGTCCCATTCGATAATCTAGACTCACGGGAGATCGACCATAAGGTGCCCGAGGCACCGATAGACCCATGGAGACAAGTCTGCTGGTGGACGATGTATTTAATCGGGACGCAATTTGAGTGATCCATCGTCATTAGGTGGCCCTGAACGTTACAATTCACTATCAGTTTTTCGTCCCATTCGATAATCTAGACTCACAGCAGAACGGCCATAAGGTGCCCGAGGCAGCAATAGACCCATGGAGACAAGTCTGCTGGAGGACGATGTATTGAATCGGGACGCAAGTTGAGTGTTCCATCGTCATTAGGAGGCCATGAACGTTACAATTCACTATTAGTTTTTATGTCCGATTCGAAAATCTTTGAGTCACAGCAGAACGGCCATAAGGTGCCCGAGGCAGCAATAGACCCATGGAGACAAGACTGCTGGAGGACGATGTATTGAATCGGGACGCAATTTGAGTGATCCATCGTCATTAGGTGGCCCTGAAAGTTACAATTCACTATCAGTTTTTTGTCCGATTTGAAAATCTTTGACTCACAGCAGAACGGCCATAAGTTGCCCGAGGCAGCAATAGACCCATGGAGACAAGTCGGCTGGTTGACGATGTATTGAATCGGGACGCAATTTGAGTGATCCATCGTCATTAGGTGGCCCTGAACGTTACAATTCACTATCAGTTTTTCGTCAGATTCGAAAATCTTTGACTCACAGCAGAACGGCCATAAGGTGCCCGAGGCAGCAATAGACCCATGGAGACAAGTCTGCTGGAGGACGATGTATTGAATCGGGACACAATTTGAGTGTTCCATCGTCAGTAGGAGGCCATGAACGTTACAATTCACAATTAGTTTTTCGTCCGATTCGAAAATCTTTGAGTCACAGCAGAACGGATATAAGGTGCCCGAGGCAGCAATAGACCCATGGAGACAAGTCTGCTGGAGGACGATGTATTGAATCGGGACGCAATTTGAGTGATCCATCGTCATTAGGTGGCCCTGAACGTTACAATTCACTATCAGTTTTTCATCCGATTCGAAAATCTTTGACCCACAGCAGAACGGCCATAAGGTGCCCGAGCCAGCAATAGACCCATGGAGACAAGTCGGCTGGAGGACGATGTATTGAATCGGGACGCAGTTTGAGTGTTCCATCGTCATTAGGAGGCCCTGAACGTTACAATTCACTATCAGTTATTCGTCCGATTCGAAAATCTTTGACTCACAGCAGAACGGCCATGAGGTGCCCAAGGCAGCAATAGACCCATGGAGAAGAGTCGGCTGGAGGACGATGTATTGAATCGGGACGCAATTTGAGTGATCCATCGTCATTAGGTGGCCCTGAAAGTTACAATTCACAATCAGTTTTTCGTCCGAATCGATAATCTTTGACTCACAGCAGAACGGCCATAAGGTGCCCGAGGCAGCAATAGACCCATGGAGACAAGTCTGCTGGAGGACGATGTATTGAATCGGGACGCAATTTGAGTGATCCATCGTCATTAGGTGGCCCTGAACGTTACAATTCACTATCAGTTTTTCGTCCCATTCGATAATCTAGACTCACAGCAGAACGGCCATAAGGTGCCCGAGGCCGCAATAGACCCATGGAGTCAAGTCGGCTGGAGGACGATGTATTGAATCGGGACGCAATTTGAGTGATCCATCGTAATTAGGTGGCCCTGAATGTTACAATTCACTATCAGTTTTTCGTCAGATTCGAAAATCTTTGACTCACAGCAGAACGGCCATAAGGTGCCCGAGGCAGCAATAGACCCATGGAGACAAGTCTGCTGGAGGACGATGTATAGAATCGGGACGCAATTTGAGTGTTCCATCGTCATTAGGAGGCCATGAACGTTACAATTCACTATTAGTTTTTCGTCCGATTCGAAAATCTTTGAGTCACAGCAGAACGGCCATAGGGTTCCCGAGGCAGCAATTGACCCATGGAGACAAGTCTGCTGGTGGACGATGTATTGAATCGCGACGCAATTTGAGTGATCCATCGTCATTAATGGTGCCCGAGGCAGCAATAGACCCATGGAGACAAGTCTGCTGGAGGACGATGTATTGAATCGGGACGCAATTTGAGTGTTCCATCGTCATTAGGAAGCCCTGAACGTTACAATTCACTATCAGTTTTTCGTCCCATTCGATAATCTAGACTCACGGGAGATCGACCATAAGGTGCCCGAGGCACCGATAGACCCATGGAGACAAGTCTGCTGGTGGACGATGTATTTAATCGGGACGCAATTTGAGTGATCCATCGTCATTAGGTGGCCCTGAACGTTACAATTCACTATCAGTTTTTCGTCCCATTCGATAATCTAGACTCACAGCAGAACGGCCATAAGGTGCCCGAGGCAGCAATAGACCCATGGAGACAAGTCTGCTGGAGGACGATGTATTGAATCGGGACGCAAGTTGAGTGTTCCATCGTCATTAGGAGGCCATGAACGTTACAATTCACTATTAGTTTTTATGTCCGATTCGAAAATCTTTGAGTCACAGCAGAACGGCCATAAGGTGCCCGAGGCAGCAATAGACCCATGGAGACAAGTCTGCTGGAGGACGATGTATTGTATCGGGACGCAATTTGAGTGATCCATCGTCATTAGGTGGCCCTGAAAGTTACAATTCACTATCAGTTTTTTGTCCGATTTGAAAATCTTTGACTCACAGCAGAACGGCCATAAGTTGCCCGAGGCAGCAATAGACCCATGGAGACAAGTCGGCTGGTTGACGATGTATTGAATCGGGACGCAATTTGAGTGATCCATCGTCATTAGGTGGCCCTGAACGTTACAATTCACTATCAGTTTTTCGTCAGATTCGAAAATCTTTGACTCACAGCAGAACGGCCATAAGGTGTCCGAGGCAGCAATAGACCCATGGAGACAAGTCTGCTGGAGGACGATGTATTGAATCGGGACACAATTTGAGTGTTCCATCGTCAGTAGGAGGCCATGAACGTTACAATTCACAATTAGTTTTTCGTCCGATTCGAAAATCTTTGAGTCACAGCAGAACGGATATAAGGTGCCCGAGGCAGCAATAGACCCATGGAGACAAGTCTGCTGGAGGACGATGTATTGAATCGGGACGCAATTTGAGTGATCCATCGTCATTAGGTGCCCCTGAACGTTACAATTCACTATCAGTTTTTCATCCGATTCGAAAATCTTTGACCCACAGCAGAACGGCCATAAGGTGCCCGAGCCAGCAATAGACCCATGGAGACAAGTCGGCTGGAGGACGATGTATTGAATCGGGACGCAGTTTGAGTGTTCCATCGTCATTAGGAGGCCCTGAACGTTACAATTCACTATCAGTTATTCGTCCGATTCGAAAATCTTTGACTCACAGCAGAACGGCCATGAGGTGCCCAAGGCAGCAATAGACCCATGGAGAAGAGTCGGCTGGAGGACGATGTATTGAATCGGGACGCAATTTGAGTGATCCATCGTCATTAGGTGGCCCTGAAAGTTACAATTCACAATCAGTTTTTCGTCCGAATCGATAATCTTTGACTCACAGCAGAACGGCCATAAGGTGCCCGAGGCAGCAATAGACCCATGGAGACAAGTCTGCTGGAGGACGATGTATTGAATCGGGACGCAATTTGAGTGATCCATCGTCATTAGGTGGCCCTGAACGTTACAATTCACTATCAGTTTTTCGTCCTATTCGATAATCTAGACTCACAGCAGAACGGCCATAAGGTGCCCGAGGCCGCAATAGACCCATGGAGTCAAGTCGGCTGGAGGACGATGTATTGAATCGGGACGCAATTTGTGTGGTCCATCATCATTAGGTGGCCCTGAATGTTACAATTCACTATCAGTTTTTCGTCCGATTCGAAAATCTTTGACTTACAGCAGAACGGCCTTAAGGAGCCCGAGGCAGCAATAGACCCATGGAGACAAGTCTGCTGGAGGACGATGTATTGAATCGGGACGCAATTTGAGTGTTCCATCGTCATTAGGAGGCCCTGAACGTTACAATTCACTATCAGTTTTTCGTCCGAATCGATAATCTTTGACTCACAGCAGAACGGCCATAAGGTGCCCGAGGCAGCAATAGACCCATGGAGACAAGTCGGCTGGAGGACGATGTATTGAATCGGGACGCAATTTGAGTGATCCATCGTCATTAGGTGGCCCTGAACGTTACAATTCACTATCAGTTTTTCGTCCCATTCGATAATCTAGACTCACAGCAGAACGGCCATAAGGTGCCCGAGGCAGCAATAGACCCATGGAGACAAGTCTGCTGGAGGACGATGTATTGAATCGGGACGCAATTTGAGTGTTCCATCGTCATTAGGAGGCCATGAACGTTACAATTCACTATTAGTTTTTCGTACGATTCGAAAATCTTTGTCACAGCAGAACGGCCATAAGGTGCCCGAGGCAGCAATAGACCCATGGAGACAAGTCTCCTGGAGGACGATGTATTGAATCGGGACGCAATTTGAGTGATCCATCGTCATTAGGTGGCCCTGAACGTTACAATTCTCTATCAGTTATTCGTCCGATTCGAAAATCTTTGACTCACAGCAGAACGGCCATAATGTGCCCGAGGCAGCAATAGAACCATGGAGACAAGTCGCCTGGAGGACGATGTATTGAATCGGGACGCAATTTGAGTGATCCATCGTCATTAGGTGGCCCTGAAAGTTACAATTCACTATCAGTTTTTCGTCCGAATCGATAATCTTTGACTCACAGCAGAACGGCCATAAGGTGCCCGAGGCAGTAATAGACCCATGGAGACAAGTCTGCTGGAGGACGATGTATTGAATCGGGACGCAATTTGAGTGATCCATCGTCATTAGGTGGCCCTGACCGTTACAATTCACTATAAGTTTTTCGTTCATTCGACAATCCAGACTCACAGCAGAACGGCCATAAGGTGCCCGAGGCAGATATAGACCCATGGAGACAAGTCTGCCAGGGGACGATGTATTGAATCGGGACGCAATTTGAGTGTTCCATCGTCATTAGGAGGCCCTGAACGTTACAATTCACAATCAGTTTTTCGTCCGATTCGAAAATCTTTGACTCACAGCAGAACGGCCATAAGGTGCCCGTGGCAGCAATAGACACATGGAGACAAGTCGGCTGGAGGACGATGTATTGAATCGGGACGCAATTTGAGTGATCCATCGTCATTAGGTGGCCCTGAAAGTTACAATTCACTATCAGTTTTTCGTCCCATTCGATAATCTTTGACTCACAGCAGAACGGCCATAAGGTTCCCGAGGCAGCAATAGACCCATGGAGACAAATCTGCTGGAGGTCGATGTATTGAATCGGGACGCAATTTGAGTGATCCATCGTCATTAGGTGGCCCTGAACGTTACAATTCACTATCAGTTTTTCGTCCCATTCGATAATCTAGACTCACAGCAGAACGGCCATAATGTGCCCGAGGCAGCAATAGACCCATGGAGTCAAGTCGGCTGGAGGACGATGTATTGAATCGGGACGCAATTTGTGTGGTCCATCGTCATTAGTTGGCCCTGAATGTAACAATTCACTATCAGTTTTTCGTCCGATTCGAAAATCTTTGAGTCACAGCAGAACGGCCATAAGGTGCCCGAGGCAGCAATAGACCCATGGAGACAAGTCTGCTGGAGGACGATGTATTGAATCGGGACGCAATTTGAGTGATCCATCGTCATTAGGTGGCCCTAAACGTTACAATTCACTATCAGTTTTTCGTCCGATTCGAAAATCTTTGACTCACAGCAGAACGGCCATAAGGTGCCCGAGGCAGCAATAGACCCATGGAGACAAGTCTGCTGGAGGACGATGTATTGAATCGGGACGCAATTTGAGAGTTCCATCGTCATTAGGAGGCCATGAACGTTACAATTCACTATTAGTTTTTCGTACGATTCGAAAATCTTTGAGTCACAGCAGAACGGATATAAGGTGCCCGAGGCAGCAATAGACCCATGGAGACAAGTCTGCTGGAGGACGATGTATTGAATCGGGACGCAATTTGTGTGATCCATCGTCATTAGGTGGCCCTGAACGTTACAATTCACTATCAGTTTTTCGTCCGATTCGAAAATCTTTGACCCACAGCAGAACGGCCATAAGGTGCCCGAGCCAGCAATAGACCCATGGAGACAAGTCGGCTGGAGGACGATGTATTGAATCGGGACGTAGTTTGAGTGTTCCATCGTCATTAGGAGGCCCTGAACGTTTCAATTCACTATCAGTTATTCGTCCGATTCGAAAATCTTTGACTCACAGCAGAACGGCCATAAGGTGCCCGAGGCAGCAATAGACCCATGGAGACAAGTCGGCTGGAGGACGATGTATTGAATCGGGACGCAATTTGAGTGATCCATCGTCATTAGGTGGCCCTGAACGTTACAATTCACTATCAGTTTTTCGTCCCATTCGATAATCTTTGAGTCACAGAAGAACGGCCATAAGGTGCCCGAGGCAGCAATAGACCCATGGAGGCAAGTCTACTGGAGCGCGAGGTATTGAATCGGGACGCAATTTGAGTGTTCCATCGTCTTTAGGAGGCCCTGAACGTTACAATTCACTATCAGTTTTTCGTCCGATTCGAAAATCTTTGACTCACAGCAGAACGGCCATAAGGTGCCCGAGGCAGTAATAGACCCATGGAGACAAGTCTGCTGGAGGACGATGTATTGAATCGGGACGCAATTTGAGTGATCCATCGTCATTAGGTGGCCCTGAACGTTACAATTCACTATCAGTTTTTCCACCGATTCGAAAATCTTTGACTCACAGCAGAAGGGCCTTAAGGTGCCCGAGGCAACAATAGACCCATGGAGACAAGTCGGCTGGAGGACGATGTATTGAATCGGGACGCAATTTGAGTGATCCAACGTCATTAGGTGGCCCTGAATGTTACAATTCACTATCAGTTTTTCGTCAGATTCGAAAATCTTTGACTCACAGCAGAACGGCCATAAGGTGCCCGAGGCAGCAATAGACCCATGGAGACAAGTCTGCTGGAGGACGATGTATTGAATCGGGACGCAATTTGAGTGTTCCATCGTCATTAGGAGGCCATGAACGTTAGAATTCACTATTAGTTTTTCGTCCGATTCGAAAACCTTTGAGTCACAGCAGAACGGCCATAGGGTTCCCGAGGCAGCAATTGACCCATGGAGACAAGTCTGCTGGTGGACGATATATTGAATCGCGACGCAATTTGAGTGATCCATCGTCATTAATGGTGCCCGAGGCAGCAATAGACCCATGGAGACAAGTCTGCTGGAGGACGATGTATTGAATCGGGACGCAATTTGAGTGTTCCATCGTCATTAGGAACCCCTGAACGTTACAATTCACTATCAGTTTTTCGTCCCATTCGATAATCAAGACTCACGGGAGATCGACCATAAGGTGCCCGAGGCAGCGATAGACCCATGGAGACAAGTCTGCTGGTGGACGATGTATTTAATCGGGACGCAATTTGAGTGATCCATCGTCATTTGGTGGCCCTGAACGTTACAATTCACTATCAGTTTTTCGTCCCATTCGATAATCTAGACTCACAGCAGAACGGCCATAAAGTGCCCGAGGCAGCAATAGACCCATGGAGTCAAGTCGGCTGGAGGACGATGTATTGAATCGGGACGCAATTTGTGTCGTCCATCGTCATTAGGTGGCCCTGAATGTAACAATTCACTATCAGTTTTTCGTCCGATTCGAAAATCTTTGACTCACAGCAGAACGGCCATAAGGTGCCCGAGGCAGCAATAGACCCATGGAGACAAGTCTGCCGGAGGACGATGTATTGAATCGGGACGCAATTTGAGTTTTCCATCGTCATTAGGAGGCCATGAACTTTACAATTCACAATTAGTTTTTCGTCCGATTCGAAAATCTTTGAGTCACAGCAGAACGGATATAAGGTGCCCGAGGCAGCAATAGACCCATGGAGACAAGTCTGCTGGAGGACGATGTATTGAATCGGGACGCAATTTGAGTGACCCATCGTCATTAGGTGGCCCTGAACGTTACAATTCACTATCAGTTTTTCGTCCGATTCGAAAATCTTTGACTCACAGCAGAACGGCCATAAGGTGCCCGAGGCAGCAATAGACCCATGGAGACAAGTCGGCTGGAGGACGATGTATTGAATCGGGACGCAATTTGAGTGATCCATCGTCATTAGGTGGCCCTGAACGTTACAATTCACTATCAGTTTTTCGTCCCATTCGATAATCTTTGAGTCACAGAAGAACGGCCATCAGGTGCCCGAGGCAGCAATAGACCCATGGAGGCAAGTCTGCTGGAGTGCGAGGTATTGAATCGGGACGCAATTTGAGTGTTCCATCGTCTTTAGGAGGCCCTGTACGTTACAATTCACTATTAGTTTTTCGTCCGATTCGAAAATCTTTGACTCACAGCAGAACGGCCATAAGGTGCCCGAGACGGTAATAGACCCATGGAGACAAGTCTGCTGGAGGACGATGTATTGAATCGGGACGCAATTTGAGTGATCCATCGTCATTAGGTGGCCCTGAACGTTACAATTCACTATCAGTTTTTCGTCCCATTCGATAATCTAGACTCACAGCAGAACGGCCATAAGGTGCCCGAGGCAGCAATAGACCCATGGAGTCAAGTCGGCAGGAGGACGATGTATTGAATCGGGACGCAATTTGTGTTGTCCATCGTCATTAGGTAGCCCTGAATGTTACAATTCACTATCAGTTTTTCGTCCGATTCGAAAATCTTTGACTCACAGCAGAAGGGCCATAAGGTGCCCGAGGCAACAATAGACCCATGGAGACAAGTCGGCTGGAGGACGATGTATTGAATCGGGACGCAATTTGAGTGATCCATCGTCATTAGGTGGCCCTTAATGTTACAATTCACTATCAGTTTTTCGTCAGATTCGAAAATCATTGACTCACAGCAGAACGGCCATAAGGTGCCCGAGGCAGCAATAGACCCATGGAGACAAGTCTGCTCGAGGACGATGTATTGAATCGGGACGCAAGTTGAGTGTTCCATCGTCATTAGGAGGCCATGAACGTTACAATTCACTATCAGTTTTTCGTCCCATTCGATAATCTTTGAGTCACAGAAGAACGGCCATAAGGTGCCCGAGGCAGCAATAGACCCATGGAGGCAAGTCTACTGGAGCGCGAGGTATTGAATCGGGACGCAATTTGAGTGTTCCATCGTCTTTAGGAGGCCCTGAACGTTACAATTCACTATCAGTTTTTCGTCCGATTCGAAAATCTTTGACTCACAGCAGAAAGCCATAAGGTGCCCGAGGCAGTAATAGACCCATGGAGACAAGTCTGCTGGAGGACGATGTATTGAATCGGGACGCAATTTGAGTGATCCATCGTCATTAGGTGGCCCTGAACGTTACAATTCACTATCAGTTTTTCCACCGATTCGAAAATCTTTGACTCACAGCAGAAGGGCCTTAAGGTGCCCGAGGCAACAATAGACCCATGGAGACAAGTCGGCTGGAGGACGATGTATTGAATCGGGACGCAATTTGAGTGATCCAACGTCATTAGGTGGCCCTGAATGTTACAATTGACTATCAGTTTTTCGTCAGATTCGAAAATCTTTGACTCACAGCAGAACGGCCATAAGGTGCCCGAGGCAGCAATAGACCCATGGAGACAAGTCTGCTGGAGGACGATGTATTGAATCGGGACGCAATTTGAGTGTTCCATCGTCATTAGGAGGCCATGAACGTTAGAATTCACTATTAGTTTTTCGTCCGATTCGAAAACCTTTGAGTCACAGCAGAACGGCCATAGGGTTCCCGAGGCAGCAATTGACCCATGGAGACAAGTCTGCTGGTGGACGATATATTGAATCGCGACGCAATTTGAGTGATCCATCGTCATTAATGGTGCCCGAGGCAGCAATAGACCCATGGAGACAAGTCTGCTGGAGGACGATGTATTGAATCGGGACGCAATTTGAGTGTTCCATCGTCATTAGGAAGCCCTGAACGTTACAATTCACTACCAGTTTTTCGTCCCATTCGATAATCAAGACTCACGGGAGATCGACCATAAGGTGCCCGAGGCAGCGATAGACCCATGGAGACAAGTCTGCTGGTGGACGATGTATTTAATCGGGACGCAATTTGAGTGATCCATCGTCATTAGGTGGCCCTGAACGTTACAATTCACTATCAGTTTTTCGTCCCATTCGATAATCTAGACTCACGGGAGATCGACCATAAGGTGCCCGAGGCAGCAATAGACCCATGGAGACAAGTCGGCTGGAGGACGATGTATTGAATCGGGACGCAAATTGAGTGATCCATCGTCATTAGGTGGCCCTGAAAGTTACAATTCACTATCAGTTTTTCGTCCGATTCGAAAATCTTTGACTCACAGCAGAACGGCCATAAGGTGCCCGAGGCAGCAATAGACCCATGGAGACAAATCTGCTGGAGGTCGATGTATTGAATCGGGACGCAATTTGAGTGATCCATCGTCATTAGGTGGCCCTGAACGTTACAATTCACTATCAGTTTTTCGTCCCATTCGATAATCTAGACTCACAGCAGAACGGCCATAAGGTGCCCGAGGCAGCAATAGACCCATGGAGTCAAGTCGGCTGGAGGACGATGTATTGAATCGGGACGCAATTTGTGTGGTCCACCGTCATTAGGTGGCCCTGAATGTAACAATTCACTATCAGTTTGTCGTCCGATTCGAAAATCTTTGAGTCACAGCAGAACGGCCATAAGGTGCCCGAGGCAGCAATAGACCCATGGAGACAAGTCTGCTGGAGGACGATGTATTGTATCGGGACGCAATTTGAGTGATCCATCGTCATTAGGTGGCCCTGAAAGTTACAATTCACTATCAGTTTTTTGTCCGATTTGAAAATCTTTGACTCACAGCAGAACGGCCATAAGGTGCCCGAGGCAGCAATAGACCCATGGAGACAAGTCGGCTGGTTGCCGATGTATTGAATCGGGACGCAATTTGAGTGATCCATCGTCATTAGGTGGCCCTGAACGTTACAATTCACTATCAGTTTTTCGTCAGATTCGAAAATCTTTGACTCACAGCAGAACGGCCATAAGGTGCCCGAGGCAGCAATAGACCCATGGAGACAAGTCTGCTGGAGGACGATGTATTGAATCGGGACGCAATTTGAGTGATCCATCGTCATTAGGCGGCCCTGAACGTTACAATTCACTATCAGTTTTTCGTCCGATTCGAAAATCTTTGACTCACAGCAGAACGGCCATAAGGTGCCCGAGGCAGCAATAGACCCATGGAGACAAGTCTGCTGGAGGACGATGTATTGAATCGGGACGCAATTTGAGTGATCCATCGTCATTAGGTGGCCCTGAACGTTACAATTCACTATCAGTTTTTCGTCCGATTCGAAAATCTTTGACCCACAGCAGAACGGCCATAACGTGCCGGAGCCAGCAATAGACCCATGGAGACAAGTCGGCTGGAGGACGATGTATTGAATCGGGACGCAGTTTGAGTGTAACATCGTCATTAGGAGACCCTGAACGTTTCAATTCACTATCAGTTATTCGTCCGATTCGAAAATCTTTGACTCACAGCAGAAGGGCCATAAGGTGCCCGAGGCAGCAATAGACCCATGGAGACAAGTCGGCTGGAGGACGATGTATTGAATCGGGACGCAATTTGAGTGATCCATCGTCATTAGGTGGCCCTGAAAGTTACAATTCACTATCAGTTTTTCGTCCCATTCGATAATCTTTGAGTCACAGAAGAACGGCCATAAGGTGCCCGAGGCAGCAATAGACACATGGAGGCAAGACAGCTGGAGCGCGAGGTATTGAATCGGGACGCAATTTGAGTGTTCCATCGTCTTTAGGAGGCCCTGAACGTTACAATTCACTATCAGTTTTTCGTCCGATTCGAAAATCTTTGACTCACAGCAGAACGGCCATAAGGTGCCCGAGGCAGTAATAGACCCATGGAGACAAGTCGGCTGGAGGACGATGTATTGAATCGGGACGCAATTTGAGTGATCCATCGTCATTAGGTGGCCCTGAATGTTACAATTCACTATCAGTTTTTCGTCAGATTCGAAAATCTTTGACTCACAGCAGAACGGCCATAAGGTGCCCGAGGCAGCAATAGACCCATGGAGACAAGTCTGCTGGAGGACGATGTATTGAATCGGGACGCAATTTGAGTGATCCATCGTCATTAGGTGGCCCTGAACGTTACAATTCACTATCAGTTTTTCGTCCGATTCGAAAATCTTTGACTCACAGCAGAAGGGCCATAAGGTGCCCGAGGCAACAATAGACCCATGGAGACAAGTCGGCTGGAGGACGATGTATTGAATCGGGACGCAATTTGAGTGATCCATCGTCATTAGGTGGCCCTGAATGTTACAATTCACTATCAGTTTTTCGTCAGATTCGAAAATCTTTGACTCACAGCAGAACGGCCATAAGGTGCCCGAGGCAGCAATAGACCCATGGAGACAAGTCTGCTGGAGGACGATGTATTGAATCGGGACGCAATTTGAGTGTTCCATCGTCAGTAGGAGGCCATGAACGTTACAATTCACAATTAGTTTTTCGTCCGATTCGAAAATCTTTGAGTCACAGCAGAACGGATATAAGGTGCCCGAGGCAGCAATAGACCCATGGAGACAAGTCTGCTGGAGGACGATGTATTGAATCGGGACGCAATTTGAGTGATCCATCGTCATTAGGTGGCCCTGAACGTTACAATTCACAATCAGTTTTTCATCCGATTCGAAAATCTTTGACCCACAGCAGAACGGCCATAAGGTGCCCGAGCCAGCAATAGACCCATGGAGACAAGTCGGCTGGAGGACGATGTATTGAATCGGGACGCAGTTTGAGTGATCCATCGTCATTAGGAGGCCCTGAACGTTACAATTCACTATCAGTTATTCGTCCGATTCGAAAATCTTTGACTCACAGCAGAACGGCCATGAGGTGCCCAAGGCAGCAATAGACCCATGGGGACAAGTCGGCTGGAGGACGATGTATTGAATCGGGACGCAATTTGAGTGATCCATCGTCATTAGGTGGCCCTGAAAGTTACAATTGACTATCAGTTTTTCGTCCGAATCGATAATCTTTGACTCACAGCAGAACGGCCATAAGGTGCCCGAGGCAGCAATAGACCCATGGACACAAGTCTGCTGGAGGACGATGTATTGAATCGGGACGCAATTTGAGTGATCCATCGTCATTAGGTGGCCATGAACGTTACAATTCACTATCAGTTTTTCGTCCCATTCGTTAATCTAGACTCACAGCAGAACGGCCATAAGGTGCCCGAGGCAGATATAGACCCATGGAGACAAGTCTGCCGGAGGACGATGTATTGAATCGGGACGCAATTTGAGTGTTCCATCGTCATTAGGAGGCCCTGAACGTTACAATTCACTATCAGTTTTTCGTCCGATTCGAAAATCTTTGACTCACAGCAGAACGGCCATAAGGTGCCCGAGGCACCAATAGACACATGGAGACAAGTCGGCTGGAGATCGATGTATTGAATCGGGACGCAATTTGAGTGATCCATCGTCATTAGGTGGCCCTGAAAGTTACAATTCACTATCAGTTTTTCGTCCCATTCGATAATCTTTGACTCACAGCAAAACGGCCAGAAGGTGCCCGGAGCAGCAATAGACCCATGGAGACAAATCTGCTGGAGGTCGATGTATTGAATCGGGACGCAATTTGAGTGATCCATCGTCATTAGGTGGCCCTGAACGTTACAATTCACTATCAGTTTTTCGTCCCATTCGATAATCTAGACTCACAGCAGAACGGCCATAAGGTGCCCGAGGCAGCAATAGACCCATGGAGTCAAGTCGGCTGGAGGATGATGTATTGAATCGGGACGCAATTTGTGTGGTCCATCGTCATTAGGTGGCCCTGAATGTAACAATTCACTATCAGTTTTTCGTCCGATTCGAAAATCTTTGAGTCACAGCAAAACGGCCATAAGGTGCCCGAGGCAGCAATAGACCCATGGAGACTAGTCTGCTGGAAGACGATGTATTGAATCGGGACGCAATTTGAGTGATCCATCGTCATTAGGCGGCCCTGAACGTTACAATTCACTATCAGTTTTTCGTCCGATTCGAAAATCTTTGACTCACAGCAGAACGGCCATAAGGTGCCCGAGGCAGCAATAGACCCATGGAGACAAGTCTGCTGGAGGACGATGTATTGAATCGGGACGCAATTTGAGTGATCCATCGTCATTAGGTGGCCCTGAACGTTACAATTCACTATCAGTTTTTCGTCCGATTCGAAAATCTTTGACCCACAGCAGAACGGCCATAAGGTGCCGGAGCCAGCAATAGACCCATGGAGACAAGTCGGCTGGAGGACAATGTATTGAATCGGGACGCAGTTTGAGTGTAACATCGTCATTAGGAGACCCTGAACGTTTCAATTCACTATCAGTTATTCGTCCGATTCGAAAATCTTTGACTCACAGCAGAAGGGCCATAAGGTGCCCGAGGCAGCAATAGACCCATGGAGACAAGTCGGCTGGAGGACGATGTATTGAATCGGGACGCAATTTGAGTGATCCATCGTCATTAGGTGGCCCTGAAAGTTACAATTCACTATCAGTTTTTCGTCCCATTCGATAATCTTTGAGTCACAGAAGAACGGCCATAAGGTGCCCGAGGCAGCAATAGACACATGGAGGCAAGACAGCTGGAGCGCGAGGTATTGATTCGGGACGCAATTTGAGTGTTCCATCGTCTTTAGGAGGCCCTAAACGTTACAATTCACTATCAGTTTTTCGTCCGATTCGAAAATCTTTGACTCACAGCAGAACGGCCATAAGGTGCCCGAGGCAGTAATAGACCCATGGAGACAAGTCTGCTGGAGGACGATGTATTGAATCGGGACGCAATTTGAGTGATCCATCGTCATTAGGTGGCCCTGAACGTTACAATTCACTATCAGTTTTTCGTCCGATTCGAAAATCTTTGACTCACAGCAGAAGGGCCATAAGGTGCCAGAGGCAACAATAGACCCATGGAGACAAATCGGCTGGAGGACGATGTATTGAATCGGGACGCAATTTGAGTGATCCATCGTCATTAGGTGGCCCTGAATGTTACAATTCACTATCAGTTTTTCGTCAGATTCGAAAATCTTTGACTCACAGCAGAACGGCCATAAGGTGCCCGAGGCAGCAATAGACCCATGGAGACAAGTCTGCTGGAGGACGATGTATTGAATCGGGACGCAATTTGAGTGTTCCATCGTCATTAGGTGGCCCTGAATGTTACAATTCACTATCAGTTTTTCGTCAGATTCGAAAATCTTTGACTCACAGCAGAACGGCCATAAGGTTCCCGAGGCAGCAATTGACCCATGGAGACAAGTCTGCTGGTGGACGATGTATTGAATCGCGACGCAATTTGAAGGATCCATCGTCATTAATGGTGCCCGAGGCAGCAATAGACCCATGGAGACAAGTCTGCTGGAGGACGATGTATTGAATCGGGACGCAATTTGAGTGTTCCATCGTCATTAGGAAGCCCTGAACGTTACAATTCACTATCAGTTTTTCGTCCCATTCGATAATCTAGACTCACGGGAGATTGACCATAAGGTGCCCGAGGCAGCAATAGACCCATGGAGACAAGTCTGCTGGTGGACGATGTATTGAATCGGGACGCAATGTGAGTGATCCATCGTCATTAGGTGGTCCTGAACGTTACAATTCACTATCAGTTTTTCGTCCGATTCGAAAATGTTTGACTCACAGCAGAACGGCCATAAGGTGCCCGAGGCAGCAATAGACCCATGGAGACAAGTCGGCTGGAGGACGATGTATTAAATCGGGACGCAAATATGGTGATCCATCGTCATTAGGTGGCCCTGAAAGTTACAATTCACTATCAGTTTTTCTTCCGATTCGAAAATCTTTGACTCACAGCAGAACGGCCATAAGGTGCCCGAGGCAGCAATAGACCCATGGAGACAAATCTGCTGGAGGTCGATGTATTGAATCGGGACGCAATTTGTATGATCCATCGTCATTAGGTGGCCCTGAACGTTACAATTCACTATCAGTTTTTCGTCCCATTCGATAATCTAGACTCACAGCAGAACGGCCATAAGGTGCCCGAGGCAGCAATAGACCCATGGAGTCAAGTCGGCTGGAGGACGATGTACTGAATCGGGACGCAATTTGAGTGTTCCATCGTCAGTAGGAGGCCATGAACGTTACAATTCACAATTAGTTTTTCGTCCGATTCGAAAATCTTTGAGTCAAAGCAGAACGGATATAAGGTGCCAGAGGCAGCAATAGACCCATGGAGACAAGTCTGCTGGAGGACGATGTATTGAATCGGGACGCAATTTGAGTGATCCATCGTCATTAGGTGGCCCTGAACGTTACAATTCACTATCAGTTTTTCGTCCGATTCGAAAATCTTTGACTCACAGCAGAACGGCCATAAGGTGCCCGAGGCAGCAATAGACACATGAAGACAAGTCGGCTGGAGGACGATGTATTGAATCGGGACGCAATTTGAGTGATCCATCGTCATTAGGTGGCCCTGAAAGTTACAATTCACTATCAGTTTTTCGTCCCATTCGATAATCTTTGACTCACAGCAAAACGGCCAGAAGGTGCCCGAAGCAGCAATAGACCCATGGAGACAAATCTGCTGGAGGTTGATGTATTGAATCGGGACGCAATTTGAGTGATCCATCGTCATTAGGTGGCCCTGAACGTTACAATTCACTATCAGTTTTTCGTCCCATTCGATAATCTAGACTCACAGCAGAACGGCCATAAGGTGCCCGAGGCAGCAATAGACCCATGGAGTCAAGTATGCTGGAGGATGATGTATTGAATCGGGACGCAATTTGTGTGGTCCATCGTCATTAGGTGGCCCTGAATGTAACAATTCACTATCAGTTTTTCGTCCCATTCGATAATCTAGACTCACAGCAGAACGGCCATAAGGTGCCCGAGGCAGATATAGACCCATGGAGACAAGTCTGCCGGAGGACGATGTATTGAATCGGGACGCAATTTGAGTGTTCCATCGTCATTAGGAGGCCCTGAACGTTACAATTCACTATCAGTTTTTCGTCCGATTCGAAAATCTTTGACTCACAGGAGAACGGCCATAAGGTGCCCGAGGCAGCAATAGACACATGGAGACAAATCTGCTGGAGGTCGATGTATTGAATCGGGACGCAATTTGAGTGATCCATCGTCATTAGGTGGCCCTGAACGTTACAATTCACTATCAGTTTTTCGTCCCATTCGATAATCTTTGACTCACAGCAGCACGGCCATAAGGTGCCCGAGGCAGCAATAGACCCATGGAGTCAAGTCGGCTGGAGGACGATGTATTGAATCGGGACGCAATTTGTGTGGTCCATCGTAATTAGGTGGCCCTGAATGTAACAATTCACTATCAGTTTTTCGTCCGATTCGGAAATCTTTGAGTCACAGCAGAACGGCCATAAGGTGCCCGAAGCAGCAAAAGTCCCATGGAGACACGTCTGCTGGAGGACGATGTATTGAATCGGGACGCAATTAGAGTGATCCATCGTCATTAGGTGGCCCTGATTGTTACAATTCACTATCAGTTTTTCGTCAGATTCGGAAAATCTTTGACTCACAGCAGAACGGCCATAAAGTGCCCGCGGCAGCAATAGACCCATGGAGACAAGTCTGCTGGAGGACGATGTATTGAATCGGGACGCAATTTGAGTGATTCGTCGTCATTAGGTGGCCAAGAACGTTACAATTCACTATCAGTTTTTCGTCCGATTCGAAAATCTTTGACCCACAGCAGAACGGCCATAAGGTGCCCGAGCCAGCAATAGACCCATGGAGACAAGTCGGCCGGAGGACGATGTATTGAATCGGGACGCAGTTTGAGTGTTCCATCGTCATTAGGAGGCCCTGAACGTTACAATTCACTATCAGTTATTCGTCCGATTCGAAAATCTTTGACTCACAGCAGAACGGCCATAATGTGCCCGAGGCAGCAATAGACCCATGGAGACAAGTCGGCTGGAGGACGATGTATTGAATCGGGACGCAATTTGAGTGATCCATCGTCATTAGGTGGCCCTGAAAGTTACAATTCACTATCAGTTTTTCGTCCGAATTGGTAATCTTTGACTCACAGCAGAACGGCCATAAGGTGCCCGAGGCAGCAATAGACCCATGGAGGCAAGTCTGCTGGAGGACGATGTATTGAATCGGGACGCAATTTGAGTGATCCATCGTCATTAGGTGGCCCTGAACGTTACAAATCACTATCAGTTTTTCGTCCCATTCGATAATCTAGACTCACAGCAGAACGGCCATAAGGTGCCCGAGGAAGATATAGACACATGGAGACAAGTCTGCTGGAGGTCGATGTATTGAATCGGGACGCAATTTGAGTGTTCCATCGTCATTAGGAGGCCCTGAACGTTACAATTCACTATCAGTTTTTCGTCCGATTCGAAAATCTTTGACTCACATCAGAACGGCCATAAGGTGCCCGAGGCAGCAATAGACACATGGAGACAAGTCGGCTGGAGGACGATGTATTGAATCGGGACGCAATTTGAGTGATCCATCGTCATTAGGTGGCCCTGAAAGTTACAATTCACTATCAGTTTTTCGTCCCATTCGATAATCTTTGACTCAGAGCAGAACGGCCATAATGTGCCCGAGGCAGCAAGAGACCCATGGAGACAAATCTGATGGAGGTCGATGTATTGAATCGGGACGCAATTTGAGTGATCCATCGTCATTAGGTGGCACTGAACGTTACAATTCACTATCAGTTTTTCGTCCCATTCGATAATCTAGACTCCCAGCAGAACGGCCATAAGGTGCCCGAAGCAGCAATAGACCCATGGAGTCACGTCAGGTGGAGGACGATGTATTGAATCGGGACGCAATTTGTGTGGTCCATCGTCATTAGGTGGCCCTGAATGTAACAATTCACTATCAGTTTTTCGTCCGATTCCAAAATCTTTGAGTCACAGCAGAACGGCCATAAGGTGCCCGAGGCAGCAATAGACCCGTGGAGACAAGTCTGCTGGAGGACGATGTATTGAATCGGGACGCAATTTGAGTGATCCATCATCATTAGGTGGCCCTGAACGTTACAATTCACTATCAGTTTTTCGTCCGATTCGAAAATTTTTGACCCACAGCAGAACGGCCATAAGTTGCCCGAGCCAGCAATAGACCCATGGAGACAAGTCGGCTGGAGGACGATGTATAGTATCGGGACGCAGTTTGAGTGTTCCATCGTCATTAGGAGGCCCTGAACGTTACAATTCACTATCAGTTTTTCGTCCGATTCGAAAATCTTTGACTCAGAGCAGAACGGCCATAAGGTGCCCGAGGCAGCAATAGACCCATGGAGACAAGTCGGCTGGAGGACGATATATTGAATCGGGACGCAATTTGAGTGATCCATCGTCATTATGTGGCCATGAAAGTTACAATTCACTATCAGTTTTTCGTCCGCATCGATAATCTTTGACTCACAGCATAACGGCCATAAGGTGCCCGAGGCACCAATAGACCCATGGAGACAAGTCTGCTGGAGGACGATGTATTGAATCGGGACGCAATTTGAGTGATCCATCGTCATTAGGTGGCCCTGAACGTTACAATTCACTATCAGTTTTTCGACCCATTCGATAATCTAGACTCACAGCAGAACGGCCATAAGGTGCCCGAGGCAGATATAGGCCCATGGAGACAAGTCTGCTGGAGGACGATGTATTAAATCGGGACGCAATTTGAGTGTTCCATCGTCAATAGGTGGCCCTGAAAGTTACAATTCACTATCAGTTTTTCGTCCGATTCGAAAATCTTTGACTCACAGCAAAACGGCCAGAAGGTGCCCGAAGCAGCAATAGACCCATGGAGACAAATCTGCTGGAGGTCGATGTATTGAATCGGGACGCAATTTGAGTGATCCATCGTCATTAGGTGGCCCTGAAAGTTACAATTCACTATCAGTTTTTCGTCCCATTCGATAATCTAGACTCACAGCAGAACGGCAATAAGGTGCCCGAGGCAGCAATAGACCCATGGAGACAAGTCGGCTGGAGGACGATGTATTGAATCGGGACGCAATTTGAGTGATCCATCGTCATTAGGTGGCCCTGAAAGTTACAATTCACTATCAGTTTTTCGTCCGAATTGATAATCTTTGACTCACAGCAGAACGGCCATAAGGTGCCCGAGGCAGCAATGGACCCATGGAGACAAGTCTGCTGGAGGACGATGTATTGAATCGGGACGCAATTTGAGTGATCCATCGTCATTAGGTGGCCCTGAACGTTACAATTCACTATCAGTTTTTCGTCCCATTCGATAATCTAGACACACAGCAGAACGGCCATAAGGTGCCCGAGGAAGATATAGACCCATGGAGACAAGTCTGCTGGAGGTCGATGTATTGAATCGGGACGCAATTTGAGTGTTCCTTCGTCATTAGGAGGCCCTGAACGTTACAATTCACTATCAGTTTTTCGTCCGATTCGAAAATCTTTGACTCACATCAGAACGGCCATAAGGTGCCCGAGGCAGCAATAGACACATGGAGACAAGTCGGCTGGAGGACGATGTATTGAATCGGGACGCAATTTGAGTGATCCATCGTCATTAGGTGGCCCTGAAAGTTACAATTCACTATCAGTTTCTCCTCCCATTCGATAATCTTTGACTCACAGCAGAACGGCCATAAGGTGCCCGAGGCAGCAATAGTCCCATGGAGACAAGTCTGCTGGAGGACGATGTATTGAATCGGGACGCAATTTGAGTGATCCATCGTCATTAGGTGGCCCTGAACGTTACAATTCACTATCAGTTTTTCGTCCGATTCGAAAATCTTTGACTCACAGCAGAACGGCCATAAGGTGCCCGAGGCAGCAATAGACCCATGGAGACAAGTCCGCTGGAGGACGATGTATTGAATCGGGAAGCAATTTGAGTGTTCCATCGTCATTAGGAGGCCCTGAACGTTACAATTCACTATCAGCTTTTCGTCCCATTCGATAATCTAGACTCACGGGAGAACGACCATAAGGTGCCCGAGGCAGCAATAGACCCATGGAGACAAGTCTGCTGGTGGACGATGTATTGAATCGCGACGCAATTTGAGTGATCCATAGTCATTAATGGTGACCGAGGCAGCAATAGACCCATGGGGACAAGTCTGCTGGAGCACGAGGTATTGAATCGGGACGCAGTTTGAGTGTTCCATCGTCATTAGGAGGCCCTGAACGTTACAATTCACTATCAGTTTTTCGTCCGATTCGATAATCTTTGACTCACAGCAGAACGGCCATAAGGTGCCCGAGGCAGCAATAGACCCGTGGAGACAAGTCGGCTGGAGGACGATGTATTGAATCGGGACGCAATTTGAGTGATCCATCTTCATTAGATGGCCCTGAAAGTTACAATTCACTATCAGTTTTTCGTCCCATTCGATAACCTAGACTCACAGCAGAACGGCCATAAAGTGCCCGAGGCAGCAATAGACCCATGGAGTCAAGTAGGCTGGAGGACGATGTATTGAATCGGGACGCAATTTGTGTGGTCCATCGTCATTAGGTGGCCATGAATGTTACAAATCACTATCAGTTTTTCGTCCGATTCGAAACTCTTTGACTCACAGCAGAACGGCCATAAGGTGCCCGAGGCAGCAATAGACCCATGGACACAAGTCTGCTGGAGGACGATGTATTGAATCGGGACGCAATTTGAGTGTTCCATCGACATTAGGAGGCACTGAACGTTACAATTCACTATCAGTTTTTCGTCCGATTCGAAAATCTTTGACTCACAGCAGAACGGCCATAGGGTGCCCGAGGCAGCATTAGACCCATGGAGACAAGTCTGCTGGAGGACGATGTATTGAATCGGGACGCAATTTGAGTGATCCATCGTCATTAGGTGGCCTTGAAAGTTACAATTCACTATCAGTTTTTCGTCCGATTCGTAAATCTTTGACTCACAGCAGAACGACCATAAGGTGCCCGAGGCAGCAATAGACCCAAGGAGACAAGTCTGCTGGAGGACGATGTATTGAATCGTGACTCAATTTGAGTGATTCATCGTCATTAGGTTGCCTTGAAAGTTACAATTCACTATCAGTTTTTCGTCCGATTCGAAAATCTTTGACTCACAGCAGAACGGCCATAAGGTGCCGGAGCCAGCAATAGACCCATGGAGACAAGTCGGCTGGAGGACGATGTATTGAATCGGGACGCAGTTTGAGTGTAACATCGTCATTAGGAGACCCTGAACGTTTCAATTCACTATCAGTTATTCGTCCGATTCGAAAATCTTTGACTCACAGCAGAAGGGCCATAAGGTGCCCGAGGCAGCAATAGACCCATGGAGACAAGTCGGCTGGAGGACGATGTATTGAATCGGGACGCAATTTGAGTGATCCATCGTCATTAGGTGGCCCTGAAAGTTACAATTCACTATCAGTTTTTCGTCCCATTCGATAATCTTTGAGTCACAGAAGAACGGCCATAAGGTGCCCGAGGCAGCAATAGACACATGGAGGCAAGACAGCTGGAGCGCGAGGTATTGAATCGGGACGCAATTTGAGTGTTCCATCGTCTTTAGGAGGCCCTGAACGTTACAATTCACTATCAGTTTTTCGTCCGATTCGAAAATCTTTGACTCACAGCAGAACGGCCATAAGGTGCCCGAGGCAGTAATAGACCCATGGAGACAAGTCTGCTGGAGGACGATGTATTGAATCGGGACGCAATTTGAGTGATCCATCGTCATTAGGTGGCCCTGAACGTTACAATTCACTATCAGTTTTTCGTCCGATTCGAAAATCTTTGACTCACAGCAGAAGGGCCATAAGGTGCCCGAGGCAACAATAGACCCATGGAGACAAGTCGGCTGGAGGACGATGTATTGAATCGGGACGCAATTTGAGTGATCCATCGTCATTAGGTGGCCCTGAATGTTACAATTCACTATCAGTTTTTCGTCAGATTCGAAAATCTTTGACTCACAGCAGAACGGCCATAAGGTGCCCGAGGCAGCAATAGACCCATGGAGACAAGTTTGCTGGAGGACGATGTATTGAATCGGGACGCAATTTGAGTGTTCCATCGTCATTAGGTGGCCCTGAATGTTACAATTCACTATCAGTTTTTCGTCAGATTCGAAAATCTTTGACTCACAGCAGAACGGCCATAAGGTTCCCGAGGCAGCAATTGACCCATGGAGACAAGTCTGCTGGTGGACGATGTATTGAATCGCGACGCAATTTGAAGGATCCATCGTCATTAATGGTGCCCGAGGCAGCAATAGACCCATGGAGACAAGTCTGCTGGAGGACGATGTATTGAATCGGGACGCAATTTGAGTGTTCCATCGTCATTAGGAAGCCCTGAACGTTACAATTCACTATCAGTTTTTCGTCCCATTCGATAATCTAGACTCACGGGAGATCGACCATAAGGTGCCCGAGGCAGCAATAGACCCATGGAGACAAGTCTGCTGGTGGACGATGTATTGAATCGGGACGCAATGTGAGTGATCCATCGTCATTAGGTGGTCCTGAACGTTACAATTCACTATCAGTTTTTCGTCCGATTCGAAAATGTTTGACTCACAGCAGAACGGCCATAAGGTGCCCGAGGCAGCAATAGACCCATGGAGACAAATCTGCTGGAGGTCGATGTATTGAATCGGGACGCAATTTGTATGATCCATCGTCATTAGGTGGCCCTGAACGTTACAATTCACTATCAGTTATACGTCCCATTCGATAATCTAGACTCACAGCAGAACGGCCATAAGGTGCCCGAGGCAGCAATAGACCCATGGAGTCAAGTCGGCTGGAGGACGATGTACTGAATCGGGACGCAATTTGAGTGTTCCATCGACATTAGGAGGCACTGAACGTTACAATTCACTATCAGTTTTTCGTCCGATTCGAAAATCTTTGACTCACAGCAGAACGGCCATAGGGTGCCCGAGGCAGCATTAGACCCATGGAGACAAGTCTGCTGGAGGACGATGTATTGAATCGGGACGCAATTTGAGTGATCCATCGTCATTAGGTGGCCTTGAAAGTTACAATTCACTATCAGTTTTTCGTCCGATTCGTAAATCTTTGACTCACAGCAGAACGACCATAAGGTGCCCGAGGCAGCAATAGACCCAAGGAGACAAGTCTGCTGGAGGACGATGTATTGAATCGTGACTCAATTTGAGTGATTCATCGTCATTAGGTTGCCTTGAAAGTTACAATTCACTATCAGTTTTTCGTCCGATTCGAAAATCTTTGACTCACAGCAGAACGGCCATAAGGTGCCGGAGCCAGCAATAGACCCATGGAGACAAGTCGGCTGGAGGACGATGTATTGAATCGGGACGCAGTTTGAGTGTAACATCGTCATTAGGAGACCCTGAACGTTTCAATTCACTATCAGTTATTCGTCCGATTCGAAAATCTTTGACTCACAGCAGAAGGGCCATAAGGTGCCCGAGGCAGCAATAGACCCATGGAGACAAGTCGGCTGGAGGACGATGTATTGAATCGGGACGCAATTTGAGTGATCCATCGTCATTAGGTGGCCCTGAAAGTTACAATTCACTATCAGTTTTTCGTCCCATTCGATAATCTTTGAGTCACAGAAGAACGGCCATAAGGTGCCCGAGGCAGCAATAGACACATGGAGGCAAGACAGCTGGAGCGCGAGGTATTGAATCGGGACGCAATTTGAGTGTTCCATCGTCTTTAGGAGGCCCTGAACGTTACAATTCACTATCAGTTTTTCGTCCGATTCGAAAATCTTTGACTCACAGCAGAACGGCCATAAGGTGCCCGAGGCAGTAATAGACCCATGGAGACAAGTCTGCTGGAGGACGATGTATTGAATCGGGACGCAATTTGAGTGATCCATCGTCATTAGGTGGCCCTGAACGTTACAATTCACTATCAGTTTTTCGTCCGATTCGAAAATCTTTGACTCACAGCAGAAGGGCCATAAGGTGCCCGAGGCAACAATAGACCCATGGAGACAAGTCGGCTGGAGGACGATGTATTGAATCGGGACGCAATTTGAGTGATCCATCGTCATTAGGTGGCCCTGAATGTTACAATTCACTATCAGTTTTTCGTCAGATTCGAAAATCTTTGACTCACAGCAGAACGGCCATAAGGTGCCCGAGGCAGCAATAGACCCATGGAGACAAGTTTGCTGGAGGACGATGTATTGAATCGGGACGCAATTTGAGTGTTCCATCGTCATTAGGTGGCCCTGAATGTTACAATTCACTATCAGTTTTTCGTCAGATTCGAAAATCTTTGACTCACAGCAGAACGGCCATAAGGTTCCCGAGGCAGCAATTGACCCATGGAGACAAGTCTGCTGGTGGACGATGTATTGAATCGCGACGCAATTTGAAGGATCCATCGTCATTAATGGTGCCCGAGGCAGCAATAGACCCATGGAGACAAGTCTGCTGGAGGACGATGTATTGAATCGGGACGCAATTTGAGTGTTCCATCGTCATTAGGAAGCCCTGAACGTTACAATTCACTATCAGTTTTTCGTCCCATTCGATAATCTAGACTCACGGGAGATCGACCATAAGGTGCCCGAGGCAGCAATAGACCCATGGAGACAAGTCTGCTGGTGGACGATGTATTGAATCGGGACGCAATGTGAGTGATCCATCGTCATTAGGTGGTCCTGAACGTTACAATTCACTATTAGTTTTTCGTCCGATTCGAAAATGTTTGACTCACAGCAGAACGGCCATAAGGTGCCCGAGGCAGCAATAGACCCATGGAGACAAATCTGCTGGAGGTCGATGTATTGAATCGGGACGCAATTTGTATGATCCATCGTCATTAGGTGGCCCTGAACGTTACAATTCACTATCAGTTATACGTCCCATTCGATAATCTAGACTCACAGCAGAACGGCCATAAGGTGCCCGAGGCAGCAATAGACCCATGGAGTCAAGTCGGCTGGAGGACGATGTACTGAATCGGGACGCAATTTGAGTGTTCCATCGTCAGTAGGAGGCCATGAACGTTACAATTCACAATTAGTTTTTCGTCCGATTCGAAAATCTTTGAGTCAAAGCAGAACGGATATAAGGTGCCAGAGGCAGCAATAGACCCATGGAGACAAGTCTGCTGGAGGACGATGTATTGAATCGGGACGCAATTTGAGTGATCCATCGTCATTAGGTGGCCCTGAACGTTACAATTCACTATCAGTTTTTCGTCCGATTCGAAAATCTTTGACCCACAACACAACGGCCGTAAGGTGCCCGAGCCACCAATAGATCCATGGAGACAAGTCGGCTGGAGGACGATGTATTGAATCGGGACGCAGTTTGAGTGTTCCATCGTCATTAGGAGGCCCTGAACGTTACAATTCACTATCAGTTATTCGTCCGATTCGAAAATCTTTGACTCACAGCAGAACGGCCATAAGGTGCCCGAGGCAGCAATAGACCCATGGAGACAAGTCGGCTGGAGGACGATGTATTGAATCGGGACGCAATTTGAGTGATCCATCGTCATTAGGTGGCCCTGAATGTTACAATTCACTATCAGTTTTTCGACCGATTCGAAAATCTTTGACCCACAGCAGAACGGCCATAAGGTGCCCTAGCCAGCAATAGACCCATGGAGACAAGTCGGCCGGAGGACGATGTATTGAATCGGGACGCAGTTTGAGTGTTCCATCGTCATTAGGAGGCCCTGAACGTTACAATTCACTATCAGTTTTTCGTCCGAATCGATAATCTTTGACTCACAGCAGAACGGCCATAAGGTGCCCGAGGCAGCAATAGACCCATGGAGACAAGTCTGCTGGAGGACGATGTATTGAATCGGGACGCAATTTGAGTGATCCGTCGTCATTAGGTGGCCCTGAACGTTACAATTCATTATCAGTTTTTCGTCCCATTCGATAGTCTAGACTCACAGCAGAACGGCCATAAGGTGCCCTAGCCAGCAATAGACCCATGGAGACAAGTCGGCCGGAGGACGATGTATTGAATCGGGACGCAATTTGAGTGATCCATCGTCATTAGGTGGCCCTGAAAGTTACAATTCACTATCAGTTTCTCCTCCCATTCGATAATCTTTGACTCACAGCAGAACGGCCATAAGGTGCCCGAGGCAGCAATAGTCCCATGGAGACAAGTCTGCTGGAGGACGATGTATTGAATCGGGACGCAATTTGAGTGATCCATCGTCATTAGGTGGCCCTGAACGTTACAATTCACTATCAGTTTTTCGTCCGATTCGAAAATCTTTGACTCACAGCAGAACGGCCATAAGGTGCCCGAGGCAGCAATAGACCCATGGAGACAAGTCCGCTGGAGGACGATGTATTGAATCGGGAAGCAATTTGAGTGTTCCATCGTCATTAGGAGGCCCTGAACGTTACAATTCACTATCAGCTTTTCGTCCCATTCGATAATCTAGACTCACGGGAGAACGACCATAAGGTGCCCGAGGCAGCAATAGACCCATGGAGACAAGTCTGCTTGTGGACGATGTATTGAATCGCGACGCAATTTGAGTGATCCATAGTCATTAATGGTGACCGAGGCAGCAATAGACCCATGGGGACAAGTCTGCTGGAGCACGAGGTATTGAATCGGGACGCAGTTTGAGTGTTCCATCGTCATTAGGAGGCCCTGAACGTTACAATTCACTATCAGTTTTTCGTCCGATTCGATAATCTTTGACTCACAGCAGAACGGCCATAAGGTGCCCGAGGCAGCAATAGACCCGTGGAGACAAGTCGGCTGGAGGACGATGTATTGAATCGGGACGCAATTTGAGTGATCCATCTTCATTAGATGGCCCTGAAAGTTACAATTCACTATCAGTTTTTCGTCCCATTCGATAACCTAGACTCACAGCAGAACGGCCATAAAGTGCCCGAGGCAGCAATAGACCCATGGAGTCAAGTAGGCTGGAGGACGATGTATTGAATCGGGACGCAATTTGTGTGGTCCATCGTCATTAGGTGGCCATGAATGTTACAAATCACTATCAGTTTTTCGTCCGATTCGAAACTCTTTGACTCACAGCAGAACGGCCATAAGGTGCCCGAGGCAGCAATAGACCCATGGACACAAGTCTGCTGGAGGACGATGTATTGAATCGGGACGCAATTTGAGTGTTCCATCGACATTAGGAGGCACTGAAAGTTACAATTCACTATCAGTTTTTCGTCCGATTCGAAAATCTTTGACTCACAGCAGAACGGCCATAGGGTGCCCGAGGCAGCATTAGACCCATGGAGACAAGTCTGCTGGAGGACGATGTATTGAATCGGGACGCAATTTGAGTGATCCATCGTCATTAGGTGGCCTTGAAAGTTACAATTCACTATCAGTTTTTCGTCCGATTCGTAAATCTTTGACTCACAGCAGAACGACCATAAGGTGCCCGAGGCAGCAATAGACCCATGGAGACAAGTCTGCTGGAGGACGATGTATTGAATCGTGACTCAATTTGAGTGATTCATCGTCATTAGGTTGCCTTGAAAGTTACAATTCACTATCAGTTTTTCGTCCGATTCGAAAATCTTTGACTCACAGCAGAACGGCCATAAGGTGCCGGAGCCAGCAATAGACCCATGGAGACAAGTCGGCTGGAGGACGATGTATTGAATCGGGACGCAGTTTGAGTGTAACATCGTCATTAGGAGACCCTGAACGTTTCAATTCACTATCAGTTATTCGTCCGATTCGAAAATCTTTGACTCACAGCAGAAGGGCCATAAGGTGCCCGAGGCAGCAATAGACCCATGGAGACAAGTCGGCTGGAGGACGATGTATTGAATCGGGACGCAATTTGAGTGATCCATCGTCATTAGGTGGCCCTGAAAGTTACAATTCACTATCAGTTTTTCGTCCCATTCGATAATCTTTGACTCACAGCAAAACGGCCTGAAGGTGCCCGAAGCAGCAATAGACCCATGGAGACAAGTCTGCTGGAGGACGATGTATTGAATCGGGACGCAATTTGAGTGTTCCATCGTCATTAGGTGGCCCTGAATGTTACAATTCACTATCAGTTTTTCGTCAGATTCGAAAATCTTTGACTCACAGCAGAACGGCCATAAGGTTCCCGAGGCAGCAATTGACCCATGGAGACAAGTCTGCTGGTGGACGATGTATTGAATCGCGACGCAATTTGAAGGATCCATCGTCATTAATGGTGCCCGAGGCAGCAATAGACCCATGGAGACAAGTCTGCTGGAGGACGATGTATTGAATCGGGACGCAATTTGAGTGTTCCATCGTCATTAGGAAGCCCTGAACGTTACAATTCACTATCAGTTTTTCGTCCCATTCGATAATCTAGACTCACGGGAGATCGACCATAAGGTGCCCGAGGCAGCAATAGACCCATGGAGACAAGTCTGCTGGTGGACGATGTATTGAATCGGGACGCAATGTGAGTGATCCATCGTCATTAGGTGGTCCTGAACGTTACAATTCACTATCAGTTTTTCGTCCGATTCGAAAATGTTTGACTCACAGCAGAACGGCCATAAGGTGCCCGAGGCAGCAATAGACCCATGGAGACAAATCTGCTGGAGGTCGAAGTATTGAATCGGGACGCAATTTGTATGATCCATCGTCATTAGGTGGCCCTGAACGTTACAATTCACTATCAGTTTTACGTCCCATTCGATAATCTAGATTCACAGCAGAACGGCCATAAGGTGCCCGAGGCAGCAATAGACCCATGGAGTCAAGTCGGCTGGAGGACGATGTACTGAATCGGGACGCAATTTGAGTGTTCCATCGTCAGTAGGAGGCCATGAACGTTACAATTCACAATTAGTTTTTCGTCCGATTCGAAAATCTTTGAGTCAAAGCAGAACGGATATAAGGTGCCAGAGGCAGCAATAGACCCATGGAGACAAGTCTGCTGGAGGACGATGTATTGAATCGGGACGCAATTTGAGTGATCCATCGTCATTAGGTGGCCCTGAACGTTACAATTCACTATCAGTTTTTCGTCCGATTCGAAAATCTTTGACCCACAACACAACGGCCGTAAGGTGCCCGAGCCACCAATAGATCCATGGAGACAAGTCGGCTGGAGGACGATGTATTGAATCGGGACGCAGTTTGAGTGTTCCATCGTCATTAGGAGGCCCTGAACGTTACAATTCACTATCAGTTATTCGTCCGATTCGAAAATCTTTGACTCACAGCAGAACGGCCATAAGGTGCCCGAGGCAGCAATAGACCCATGGAGACAAGTCGGCTGGAGGACGATGTATTGAATCGGGACGCAATTTGAGTGATCCATCGTCATTAGGTGGCCCTGAATGTTACAATTCACTATCAGTTTTTCGTCCGATTCGAAAATCTTTGACCCACAGCAGAACGGCCATAAGGTGCCCTAGCCAGCAATAGACCCATGGAGACAAGTCGGCCGGAGGACGATGTATTGAATCGGGACGCAGTTTGAGTGTTCCATCGGCATTAGGAGGCCCTGAACGTTACAATTCACTATCAGTTTTTCGTCCGAATCGATAATCTTTGACTCACAGCAGAACGGCCATAAGGTGCCCGAGGCAGCAATAGACCCATGGAGACAAATCTGCTGGAGGTTGATGTATTGAATCGGGACGCAATTTGAGTGATCCATCGTCATTAGGTGGCCCTGAACGTTACAATTCACTATCAGTTTTTCGTCCCATTCGATAATCTAGACTCACAGCAGAACGGCCATAAGGTGCCCGAGGCAGCAATAGACCCATGGAGTCAAGTCTGCTGGAGGATGATGTATTGAATCGGGACGCAATTTGTGTGGTCCATCGTCATTAGGTGGCCCTGAATGTAACAATTCACTATCAGTTTTTCGTCCCATTCGATAATCTAGACTCACAGCAGAACGGCCATAAGGTGCCCGAGGCAGATATAGACCCATGGAGACAAGTCTGCCGGAGGACGATGTATTGAATCGGGACGCAATTTGAGTGTTCCATCGTCATTAGGAGGCCCTGAACGTTACAATTCACTATCAGTTTTTCGTCCGATTCGAAAATCTTTGACTCACAGGAGAACGGCCATAAGGTGCCCGAGGCAGCAATAGACACATGGAGACAAATCTGCTGGAGGTCGATGTATTGAATCGGGACGCAATTTGAGTGATCCATCGTCATTAGGTGGCCCTGAACGTTACAATTCACTATCAGTTTTTCGTCCCATTCGATAATCTTTGACTCACAGCAGCACGGCCATAAGGTGCCCGAGGCAGCAATAGACCCATGGAGTCAAGTCGGCTGGAGGACGATGTATTGAATCGGGACGCAATTTGTGTGGTCCATCGTAATTAGGTGGCCCTGAATGTAACAATTCACTATCAGTTTTTCGTCCGATTCGGAAATCTTTGAGTCACAGCAGAACGGCCATAAGGTGCCCGAAGCAGCAAAAGACCCATGGAGACAAGTCTGCTGGAGGACGATGTATTGAATCGGGACGCAATTAGAGTGATCCATCGTCATTAGGTGGCCCTGAACGTTACAATTCACTATCAGTTTTTCGTCCGATTCGAAAATCTTTGACTCACAGCAGAACGGCCATAAGGTGCCCGAGGCAGCAATAGACCCATGGAGACAAGTCGGCTGGAGGACGATGTATTGAATCGGGACGCAACTTGAGTGATCCATCGTCATTAGGTGGCCCTGATTGTTACAATTCACTATCAGTTTTTCGTCAGATTCGGAAAATCTTTGACTCACAGCAGAACGGCCATAAGGTGCCCGCGGCAGCAATAGACCCATGGAGACAAGTCTGCTGGAGGACGATGTATTGAATCGGGACGCAATTTGAGTGATTCGTCGTCATTAGGTGGCCAAGAACGTTACAATTCACTATCAGTTTTTCGTCCGATTCGAAAATCTTTGACCCACAGCAGAACGGCCATAAGGTGCCCGAGCCAGCAATAGACCCATGGAGACAAGTCGGCCGGAGGACGATGTATTGAATCGGGACGCAGTTTGAGTGTTCCATCGTCATTAGGAGGCCCTGAACGTTACAATTCACTATCAGTTATTCGTCCGATTCGAAAATCTTTGACTCACAGCAGAACGGCCATAATGTGCCCGAGGCAGCAATAGACCCATGGAGACAAGTCGGCTGGAGGACGATGTATTGAATCGGGACGCAATTTGAGTGATCCATCGTCATTAGGTGGCCCTGAAAGTTACAATTCACTATCAGTTTTTCGTCCGAATTGGTAATCTTTGACTCACAACAGAACGGCCATAAGGTGCCCGAGGCAGCAATAGACCCATGGAGGCAAGTCTGCTGGAGGACGATGTATTGAATCGGGACGCAATTTGAGTGATCCATCGTCATTAGGTGGCCCTGAACGTTACAAATCACTATCAGTTTTTCGTCCCATTCGATAATCTAGACTCACAGCAGAACGGCCATAAGGTGCCCGAGGAAGATATAGACACATGGAGACAAGTCTGCTGGAGGTCGATGTATTGAATCGGGACGCAATTTGAGTGTTCCATCGTCATTAGGAGGCCCTGAACGTTACAATTCACTATCAGTTTTTCGTCCGATTCGAAAATCTTTGACTCACATCAGAACGGCCATAAGGTGCCCGAGGCAGCAATAGACACATGGAGACAAGTCGGCTGGAGGACGATGTATTGAATCGGGACGCAATTTGAGTGATCCATCGTCATTAGGTGGCCCTGAAAGTTACAATTCACTATCAGTTTTTCGTCCCATTCGATAATCTTTGACTCACAGCAGAACGGCCATAATGTGCCCGAGGCAGCAAGAGACCCATGGAGACAAATCTGATGGAGGTCGATGTATTGAATCGGGACGCAATTTGAGTGATCCATCGTCATTAGGTGGCACTGAACGTTACAATTCACTATCAGTTTTTCGTCCCATTCGATAATCTAGACTCACAGCAGAACGGCCATAAGGTGCCCGAGGCAGCAATAGACCCATGGAGTCACGTCGGCTGGAGGACGATGTATTGAATCGCGACGCAATTTGAGTGATCCATAGTCATTAATGGTGACCGAGGCAGCAATAGACCCATGGAGACAAGTCTGCTGGAGCACGAGGTATTGAATCGGGACGCAGTTTGAGTGTTCCATCGTCATTAGGAGGCCCTGAACGTTACAATTCACTATCAGTTTTTCGTCCGATTCGATAATCTTTGACTCACAGCAGAACGGCCATAAGGTGCCCGAGGCAGCAATAGACCCGTGGAGACAAGTCGGCTGGAGGACGATGTATTGAATCGGGACGCAATTTGAGTGATCCATCTTCATTAGATGGCCCTGAAAGTTACAATTCACTATCAGTTTTTCGTCCCATTCGATAACCTAGACTCACAGCAGAACGGCCATAAAGTGCCCGAGGCAGCAATAGACCCATGGAGTCAAGTAGGCTGGAGGACGTTGTATTGAATCGGGACGCAATTTGTGTGGTCCATCGTCATTAGGTGGCCCTGAATGTTACAATTCACTATCAGTTTTTCGTCCGATTCGAAACTCTTTGACTCACAGCAGAACGGCCATAAGGTGCCCGAGGCAGCAATAGACCCATGGAGACAAGTCTGCTGGAGGACGATGTATTGAATCGGGACGCAATTTGAGTGTTCCATCGACATTAGGAGGCACTGAACGTTACAATTCACTATCAGTTTTTCGTCCGATTCGAAAATCTTTGACTCACAGCAGAACGACCATAAGGTGCCCGAGGCAGCAATAGACCCATGGAGACAAGTCTGCTGGAGGACGATGTATTGAATCGGGACGCAATTTGAGTGATCCATCGTCATTAGGTGGCCCTGAAAGTTACAATTCACTATCAGTTTTTCGTCCCATTCGATAATCTAGAATCACAGCAGAACGGCCATAAGGTGCCCGAGGCAGCAATAGACCCATGGAGACAAGTCGGCTGGAGGACGATGTATTGAATCGGGACGCAATTTGAGTGATCCATCGTCATTAGGTGGCCCTGAAAGTTACAATTCACTATCAGTTTTTCGTCCGAATCGATAATCTTTGACTCACAGCAGAACGGCCATAAGGTGCCCGAGGCAGCAATAGAACCATGGAGACAAGTCTGCTGTAGGACGATGTATTGAATCGGGACGCAATTTGAGTGATCCGTCGTCATTAGGTGGCCCTGAACGTTACAATTCACTATCAGTTTTCGTCCCATTCGATAATCTAGACTCACAGCAGAACGGCCATAAGGTGCCGGGGGCAGATATAGACCCATGGAGACAAGTCTGCCGGAGGACGATGTATTGAATCGGGACGCAATTTGAGTGTTCCATCGTCATTAGGAGGCCCTGAACGTTACAATTCACTATCAGTTTTTCGTCCGATTCGAAAATCTTTGACTCACAGGAGAACGGCCATAAGGTGCCCGAGGCAGCAATAGACACATGGAGACAAGTCGGCTGGAGGACGATGTATTGTATCGGGACGCAATTTGAGTGATCCATCGTCATTAGGTGGCCCTGAAAGTTACAATTCACTATCAGTTTTTCGTCACATTCGATAATCTTTGACTCACAGCAAAACGGCCATAAGGTGCCCGAGGCAGCAATAGACCCATGGAGACAAATCTGCTGGAGGTCGATGTATTGAATCGGGACGCAAATTGAGTGATCCATCGTCATTAGGTGGCCCTGAACGTTACAATTCACTATCAGTTTTTCGTCCCATTCGATAATCTAGACTCACAGCAGAACGGCCATAAGGTGCCCGAGGCAGCAATAGACCCATGGAGTCAAGTCGGCTGGAGGACGATGTATTGAATCGGGACGCAATTTGAGTGATCCATCGTCATTAGGTGGCCCTGAATGTTACAATTCACTATCAGTTTTTCGTCCGATTCGAAAATCTTTGACCCACAGCAGAACGGCCATAAGGTGCCCGAGCCAGCAATAGACCCATGGAGACAAGTCGGCCGGAGGACGATGTATTGAATCGGGACGCAGTTTGAGTGTTCCATCGTCATTAGGAGGCCCTGAACGTTACAATTCACTATCAGTTATTCGTCCGATTCGAAAATCTTTGACTCACAGCAGAACGGCCATAATGTGCCCGAGGCAGCAATAGACCCATGGAGACAAGTCGGCTGGAGGACGATGTATTGAATCGGGACGCAATTTGAGTGATCCATCGTCATTAGGTGGCCCTGAAAGTTACAATTTACTATCAGTTTTTCGTCCGAATTGATAATCTTTGACTCACAGCAGAACGGCCATAAGGTGCCCGAGGCAGCAATGGATCCATGGAGACAAGTCTGCTGGAGGACGATGTATTGAATCGGGACGCAATTTGAGTGATCCATCGTCATTAGGTGGCCCTGAACGTTACAATTCACTATCAGTTTTTCGTCCCATTCGATAATCTAGACTCACAGCAGAACGGCCATAAGGTGCCCGAGGAAGATATAGACCCATGGAGACAAGTCTGCTGGAGGTCGATATATTGAATCGGGACGCAATTTGAGTGTTCCTTCGTCATTAGGAGGCCCTGAACGTTACAATTCACTATCAGTTTTTCGTCCGATTCGAAAATCTTTGACTCACATCAGAACGGCCATAAGTTGCCCGAGGCAGCAATAGACACATGGAGACAAGTCGGCTGGAGGACGATGTATTGAATCGGGACGCAATTTGAGTGATCCATCGTCATTAGGTGGCCCTGAAAGTTACAATTCACTATCAGTTTTTCCTCCCATTCGATAATCTTTGACTCACAGCAGAACGGCCATAAGGTGCCCGAGGCAGCAATAGTCCCATGGAGACAAGTCTGCTGGAGGACGATGTATTGAATCGGGACGCAATTTGAGTGATCCATAGTCATTAATGGTGACCGAGGCAGCAATAGACCCATGGAGACAAGTCTGCTGGAGCACGAGGTATTGAATCGGGACGCAGTTTGAGTGTTCCATCGTCATTAGGAGGCCCTGAACGTTACAATTCACTATCAGTTTTTCGTCCGATTCGATAATCTTTGACTCACAGCAGAACGGCCATAAGGTGCCCGAGGCAGCAATAGACCAGTGGAGACAAGTCGGCTGGAGGACGATGTATTGAATCGGGACGCAATTTGAGTGATCCATCTTCATTAGTTGGCCCTGAAAGTTACAATTCACTATCAGTTTTTCGTCCCATTCGATAACCTAGACTCACAGCAGAACGGCCATAAAGTGCCCGAGGCAGCAATAGACCCATGGAGTCAAGTAGGCTGGAGGACGATGTATTGAATCGGGACGCAATTTGTGTGGTCCATCGTCATTAGGTGGCCCTGAACGTTACAATTCACTATCAGTTTTTCGTCCGATTCGAAACTCTTTGACTCACAGCAGAACGGCCATAAGGTGCCCGAGGCAGCAATAGACCCATGGAGACAAGTCTGCTGGAGGACGATGTATTGAATCGGGACGCAATTTGAGTGTTCCATCGACATTAGGAGGCACTGAACGTTACAATTCACTATCAGTTTTTCGTCCGATTCGAAAATCTTTGACTCACAGCAGAACGGCCATAGGGTGCCCGAGGCAGCATTAGACCCATGGAGACAAGTCTGCTGGAGGACGATGTATTGAATCGGGACGCAATTTGAGTGATCCATCGTCATTAGGTGGCCTTGAAAGTTACAATTCACTATCAGTTTTTCGTCCGATTCGAAAATCTTTGACTCACAGCAGAACGACCATAAGGTGCCCGAGGCAGCAATAGACCCATGGAGACAGGTCTGCTGGAGGACGATGTATTGAATCATGACTCAATTTGAGTGATTCATCGTCATTAGGTTGCCTTGAAAGTTACAATTCACTATCAGTTTTTCGTCCGATTCGAAAATCTTTGACTCACAGCAGAACGGCCATAAGGTGCCCGAGGCAGCAATAGACCCATGGAGACAAGTCGGCTGGAGGACGATGTATTGAATCGGGACGCAATTTGAGTGATCCATCGTCATTAGGTGGCCCTTAATGTTACAATTCACTATCAGTTTTTCGTCAGATTCGGAAAATCTTTGACTCACAGCAGAACGGCCATAAGGTGCCCGCGGCAGCAATAGACCCATGGAGACAAGTCGGCCGGAGGACGATGTATTGCATCGGGACGCAGTTTGAGTGTTCCATCGTCATTAGGAGGCCCTGAACGTTACAATTCACTATCAGTTATTCGTCCGATTCGAAAATCTTTGACTCACAGCAGAACGGCCATAATGTGCCCGAGGCAGCAATAGCCCCATGGAGACAAGTCGGCTGGAGGACGATGTATTGAATCGGGACGCAATTTGAGTGATCCATCGTCATTAGGTGGCCCTGAAAGTTACAATTCACTATCAGTTTTTCGTCCGAATTGATAATCTTTGACTCACAGCAGAACGGCCATAAGGTGCCCGAGGCAGCAATGGACCCATGGAGACAAGTCTGCTGGAGGACGATGTATTGAATCGGGACGCAATTTGAGTGATCCATCGTCATTAGGTGGCCCTGAACGTTACAATTCACTATCAGTTTTTCGTCCCATTCGATAATCTAGACTCACAGCAGCACGGCCATAAGGTGCCCGAGGAAGATATAGACCCATGGAGACAAGTCTGCTGGAGGTCGATGTATTGAATCGGGACGCAATTTGAGTGTTCCATCGTCATTAGGAGGCCCTGAACGTTACAATTCACTATCAATTTTTCGTCCGATTCGAAAATCTTTGACTCACATCAGAACGGCCATAAGGTGCCCGAGGCAGCAATAGACACATGGAGACAAGTCGGCTGGAGGACGATGTATTGAATCGGGACGCAATTTGAGTGATCCATCGTCATTAGGTGGCCCTGAAAGTTACAATTCACTATCAGTTTTTCCTCCCATTCGATAATCTTTGACTCACAGCAGAACGGCCATAATGTGCCCGAGGCAGCAAGAGACCCATGGAGACAAATCTGCTGGAGGTCGATGTATTGAATCGGGACGCAATATGAGTGATCCATCGTCATAAGGTGGCACTGAACGTTACAATTCACTATCAGTTTTTCGTCCCATTCGATAATCTAGACTCACAGCAGAACGGCCATAAGGTGCCCGAGGCAGCAATAGACCCATGGAGTCACGTCGGCTGGAGGACGATGTATTGAATCGGGACGCAATTTGTGTGGTCCATCGTCATTTGGTGGCCCTGAATGTAACAATTCACTATCAGTTTTTCGTCCGATTCCAAAATCTTTGAGTCACAGCAGAACGGCCATAAGGTGCCCGAGGCAGCAATAGACCCGTGGAGACAAGTCGGCTGGAGGACGATGTATTGAATCGGGACGCAATTTGAGTGATCCATCGTCATTAGGTGGCCCTGAAAGTTACAATTCACTATCATTTTTTCGTCCCATTCGATAATCTAGACTCACGGGAGAACGACCATAAGGTGCCCGAGGCAGCAATAGACCCATGGAGACAAGTCTGCTGGTGGACGATGTATTGAATCGCGACGCAATTTGAGTGATCCATAGTCATTAATGGTGACCGAGGCAGCAATAGACCCATGGAGACAAGTCTGCTGGAGCACGAGGTATTGAATCGGGACGCAGTTTGAGTGTTCCATCGTCATTAGGAGGCCCTGAACGTTACAATTCACTATCAGTTTTTCGTCCGATTCGATAATCTTTGACTCACAGCAGAACGGCCATAAGGTGACCGAGGCAGCAATAGACCCGTGGAGACAAGTCGGCTGGAGGACGATGTATTGAATCGGGACGCAATTTGTGTGGTCCATCGTCATTAGGTGGCCCTGAATGTTACAATTCACTATCAGTTTTTCGTCCGATTCGAAACTCTTTGACTCACAGCAGAACGGCCATAAGGTGCCCGAGGCAGCAATAGACCCATGGAGACAAGTCTGCTGGAGGACGATGTATTGAATCGGGACGCAATTTGAGTGTTCCACGACATTAGGACGCACTGAACGTTACAATTCACTATCAGTTTTTCGTCCGATTCGAAAATCTTTGACTCACAGCAGAACGGCCATAGGGTGCCCGAGGCAGCATTAGACCCATGGAGACAAGTTTGCTGGAGGACGATGTATTGAATCGGGACGCAATTTGAGTGATCCATCGTCATTAGGTGGCCTTGAAAGTTACAATTCACTATCAGTTTTTCGTCCGATTCGAAAATCTTTGACTCACAGCAGAACGACCTTAAGGTGCCCGAGGCAGCAATAGACCCATGGAGACAAGTCTGCTGGAGGACGATGTATTGAATCATTACGCAATTTGAGTGTGTCATCGTCATTAGGTTGCCTTGAAAGTTACAATTCACTATCAGTTTTTCGTCCGATTCGAAAATCTTTGACTCACAGCAGAACGGCCATAAGGTGCCCAAGGCAATAATAGATCCATGGAGACAAGTCTGCTGGAGGACGATGTATTGAATCGGGACGCAATTTGAGTGATCCATCGTCATTAGGTGCCCCTGAACGTTACAATTCATTATCAGTTTTTCGTCCAATTCGATAATCTAGACTCACAGCAGAACGGCCACAAGGTGCCCGAGGCAGCAATAGACCCATGGAGACAAGTCTGCTGGAAGACGATGTATTGAATCGGGACGCAATTTGAGTGATCCATCGTCAGTTGGTGGCCTTGAATGTTACAACTCACTATCAGTTTTTCGTCCCATTCGAAAATCTTTGAGTCACAGCAGAACGGCCATAAGGTGCCCGAGGCAGCAATAGACCCATGGAGACAAGTCTGCTGGAGCACGAGGTATTGAATCGGGACGCAATTTGAGTGTTCCATCGTCATTAGGAGGCCCTGAACGTTACAATTCACTATCAGTTTTTCGTCCGATTCGAAAATCTTTCAGTCCCAGCAGAACGGCTATAAGGTGCCCGAGGCAGCAATAGCCCCATGGAGACAAGTCTGCTGGAGGACGATGTATTGAATCGAGACGCAATTTGAGTGTTCCATCGTCATTAGGAGGCCCTGAACGTTACAATTCACTATCAGTTATTCGTCCGATTCGAAAATCTTTGACTCACAGCACAACGGCCATAGGGTGCCCGAGGCAGCATTAGATCCATGGAGACAAGTCTGCTGGAGGACGATGTATTGAATCGGGACGCAATTTCAGTGATCCGTCGTCATTAGGTGGCCCTGAACGTTGCAATTCACTATCAGTTTTTCGTCCGATTCGAAAATCTTTGACCCACAGCAGAACGGCCATAAGGTGCCCGAGCCAGCAATAGACCCATGGAGACAAGTCGGCTGGAGGACGATGTATTGAATCGGGACGCAATTTGAGTGATCCATCGTCATTAGGTGGCCCTGAAAGTTACAATTCACTATCAGTTTTTCGTCCGAATTGATAATCTTTGACTCACAGCAGAACGGCCATAAGGTGCCCGAGGCAGCAATGGACCCATGGAGACAAGTCTGCTGGAGGACGATGTATTGAATCGGGACGCAATTTGAGTGATCCATCGTCATTAGGTGGCCCTGAACGTTACAATTCACTATCAGTTTTTCGTCCCATTCGATAATCTAGACTCACAGCAGCACGGCCATAAGGTGCCCGAGGAAGATATAGACCCATGGAGACAAGTCTGCTGGAGCACGAGGTATTGAATCGGGACGCAATTTGAGTGTTCCATCGTCATTAGGAGGCCCTGAACGTTACAATTCACTATCAGTTTTTCGTCCGATTCGAAAATCTTTGACTCACAGCAGAACGGCCATAGGGTGCCCGAGGCAGCAATAGACCCATGGAGACAAGTCTGCTGGAGGTCGATGTATTGAATCGGGACGCAATTTGAGTGTTCCATCGGCATTAGGAGGCCCTGAACGTTACAATTCACTATCAGTTTTTCGTCCGAGTCGAAAATCTTTGAGTCACAGCAGTACGGCCATAAGGTGCCCGAGGCAGCAATAGCCCCATGGAGACAAGTCTGCTGGAGGACGATGTATTGAATCGGGACGCAACTTGAGTGTTCCATCGTCATTAGGAGGCCCTGAACGTTACAATTCACTATTTGTTTTTCGTCCCATTCGATAATCTAGACTCACGGGAGAAGGACCATAAGGTGCCCGAGGCAGCAATAGACCCATGGAGACATGTCTGCTGGAGGAAGATGAATTGAATGGGGACGCAATTTGAGTGATTCATCGTCATTAGGTGGCCCTGAAAGTTACAATTCACTATCAGTTTTTCGTGCCATTCCAAATCTGCTGGAGGTCGATGTATTGAATCGGGACGCAATTTGAGTGATCCATCGTCATTAGGTGGACCTGAATGTTACAATTCACTACCAGTTTTTCGTCCGATTCAAAAATCTTTGACTCACAGCAGAACGGCCATAATGTGCCCGCGACAGTAATAGACCCATGGAGGCAAGTCTGCTGGAGGACGATGTATTGAATCATTACGCAATTTGAGTGTGTCATCGTCATTAGGTTGCCTTGAAAGTTACAATTCACTATCAGTTTTTCGTCCGATTCGAAAATCTTTGACTCACAGCAGAACGGCCATAAGGTGCCCAAGGCAATAATAGATCCATGGAGACAAGTGTGCTGGAGGACGATGTATTGAATCGGGACGCAATTTGAGTGATCCATCGTCATTAGGTGCCCCTGAACGTTACAATTCATTATCAGTTTTTCGTCCAATTCGATAATCTAGACTCACAGCAGAACGGCCACAAGGTGCCCGAGGCAGCAATAGACCCATGGAGACAAGTCTGCTGGAAGACGATGTATTGAATCGGGACGCAATTTGAGTGATCCATCGTCAGTTGGTGGCCTTGAATGTTACAACTCACTATCAGTTTTTCGTCCCATTCGAAAATCTTTGAGTCACAGCAGAACGGCCATAAGGTGCCCGAGGCAGCAATAGACCCATGGAGACAAGTCTGCTGGAGCACGAGGTATTGAATCGGGACGCAATTTGAGTGTTCCATCGTCATTAGGAGGCCCTGAACGTTACAATTCACTATCAGTTTTTCGTCCGATTCGAAAATCTTTCAGTCCCAGCAGAACGGCTATAAGGTGCCCGAGGCAGCAATAGCCCCATGGAGACAAGTCTGCTGGAGGACGATGTATTGAATCGAGACGCAATTTGAGTGTTCCATCGTCATTAGGAGGCCCTGAACGTTACAATTCACTATCAGTTATTCGTCCGATTCGAAAATCTTTGACTCACAGCACAACGGCCATAGGGTGCCCGAGGCAGCATTAGATCCATGGAGACAAGTCTGCTGGAGGACGATGTATTGAATCGGGACGCAATTTCAGTGATCCGTCGTCATTAGGTGGCCCTGAACGTTGCAATTCACTATCAGTTTTTCGTCCGATTCGAAAATCTTTGACCCACAGCAGAACGGCCATAAGGTGCCCGAGCCAGCAATAGACCCATGGAGACAAGTCGGCTGGAGGACGATGTATTGAATCGGGACGCAATTTGAGTGATCCATCGTCATTAGGTGGCCCTGAAAGTTACAATTCACTATCATTTTTTCGTCCCATTCGATAATCTAGACTCACGGGAGAACGACCATAAGGTGCCCGAGGCAGCAATAGACCCATGGAGACAAGTCTGCTGGTGGACGATGTATTGAATCGCGACGCAATTTGAGTGATCCATAGTCATTAATGGTGACCGAGGCAGCAATAGACCCATGGAGACAAGTCTGCTGGAGCACGAGGTATTGAATCGGGACGCAGTTTGAGTGTTCCATCGTCATTAGGAGGCCCTGAACGTTACAATTCACTATCAGTTTTTCGTCCGATTCGATAATCTTTGACTCACAGCAGAACGGCCATAAGGTGACCGAGGCAGCAATAGACCCGTGGAGACAAGTCGGCTGGAGGACGATGTATTGAATCGGGACGCAATTTGTGTGGTCCATCGTCATTTGGTGGCCCTGAATGTAACAATTCACTATCAGTTTTTCGTCCGATTCCAAAATCTTTGAGTCACAGCAGAACGGCCATAAGGTGCCCGAGGCAGCAATAGACCCGTGGAGACAAGTCGGCTGGAGGACGATGTATTGAATCGGGACGCAATTTGAGTGATCCATCGTCATTAGGTGGCCCTGAAAGTTACAATTCACTATCATTTTTTCGTCCCATTCGATAATCTAGACTCACGGGAGAACGACCATAAGGTGCCCGAGGCAGCAATAGACCCATGGAGACAAGTCTGCTGGTGGACGATGTATTGAATCGCGACGCAATTTGAGTGATCCATAGTCATTAATGGTGACCGAGGCAGCAATAGACCCATGGAGACAAGTCTGCTGGAGCACGAGGTATTGAATCGGGACGCAGTTTGAGTGTTCCATCGTCATTAGGAGGCCCTGAACGTTACAATTCACTATCAGTTTTTCGTCCGATTCGATAATCTTTGACTCACAGCAGAACGGCCATAAGGTGACCGAGGCAGCAATAGACCCGTGGAGACAAGTCGGCTGGAGGACGATGTATTGAATCGGGACGCAATTTGTGTGGTCCATCGTCATTAGGTGGCCCTGAATGTTACAATTCACTATCAGTTTTTCGTCCGATTCGAAACTCTTTGACTCACAGCAGAACGGCCATAAGGTGCCCGAGGCAGCAATAGACCCATGGAGACAAGTCTGCTGGAGGACGATGTATTGAATCGGGACGCAATTTGAGTGTTCCACGACATTAGGACGCACTGAACGTTACAATTTACTATCAGTTTTTCGTCCGATTCGAAAATCTTTGACTCACAGCAGAACGGCCATAGGGTGCCCGAGGCAGCATTAGACCCATGGAGACAAGTTTGCTGGAGGACGATGTATTGAATCGGGACGCAATTTGAGTGATCCATCGTCATTAGGTGGCCTTGAAAGTTACAATTCACTATCAGTTTTTCGTCCGATTCGAAAATCTTTGACTCACAGCAGAACGACCTTAAGGTGCCCGAGGCAGCAATAGACCCATGGAGACAAGTCTGCTGGAGGACGATGTATTGAATCATTACGCAATTTGAGTGTGTCATCGTCATTAGGTTGCCTTGAAAGTTACAATTCACTATCAGTTTTTCGTCCGATTCGAAAATCTTTGACTCACAGCAGAACGGCCATAAGGTGCCCAAGGCAATAATAGATCCATGGAGACAAGTCTGCTGGAGGACGATGTATTGAATCGGGACGCAATTTGAGTGATCCATCGTCATTAGGTGCCCCTGAACGTTACAATTCATTATCAGTTTTTCGTCCAATTCGATAATCTAGACTCACAGCAGAACGGCCACAAGGTGCCCGAGGCAGCAATAGACCCATGGAGACAAGTCTGCTGGAAGACGATGTATTGAATCGGGACGCAATTTGAGTGATCCATCGTCAGTTGGTGGCCTTGAATGTTACAACTCACTATCAGTTTTTCGTCCCATTCGAAAATCTTTGAGTCACAGCAGAACGGCCATAAGGTGCCCGAGGCAGCAATAGACCCATGGAGACAAGTCTGCTGGAGCACGAGGTATTGAATCGGGACGCAATTTGAGTGTTCCATCGTCATTAGGAGGCCCTGAACGTTACAATTCACTATCAGTTTTTCGTCCGATTCGAAAATCTTTCAGTCCCAGCAGAACGGCTATAAGGTGCCCGAGGCAGCAATAGCCCCATGGAGACAAGTCTGCTGGAGGACGATGTATTGAATCGAGACGCAATTTGAGTGTTCCATCGTCATTAGGAGGCCCTGAACGTTACAATTCACTATCAGTTATTCGTCCGATTCGAAAATCTTTGACTCACAGCACAACGGCCATAGGGTGCCCGAGGCAGCATTAGATCCATGGAGACAAGTCTGCTGGAGGACGATGTATTGAATCGGGACGCAATTTCAGTGATCCGTCGTCATTAGGTGGCCCTGAACGTTGCAATTCACTATCAGTTTTTCGTCCGATTCGAAAATCTTTGACCCACAGCAGAACGGCCATAAGGTGCCCGAGCCAGCAATAGACCCATGGAGACAAGTCGGCTGGAGGACGATGTATTGAATCGGGACGCAATTTGAGTGATCCATCGTCATTAGGTGGCCCTGAAAGTTACAATTCACTATCAGTTTTTCGTCCGAATTGATAATCTTTGACTCACAGCAGAACGGCCATAAGGTGCCCGAGGCAGCAATGGACCCATGGAGACAAGTCTGCTGGAGGACGATGTATTGAATCGGGACGCAATTTGAGTGATCCATCGTCATTAGGTGGCCCTGAACGTTACAATTCACTATCAGTTTTTCGTCCCATTCGATAATCTAGACTCACAGCAGCACGGCCATAAGGTGCCCGAGGAAGATATAGACCCATGGAGACAAGTCTGCTGGAGCACGAGGTATTGAATCGGGACGCAATTTGAGTGTTCCATCGTCATTAGGAGGCCCTGAACGTTACAATTCACTATCAGTTTTTCGTCCGATTCGAAAATCTTTGACTCACAGCAGAACGGCCATAGGGTGCCCGAGGCAGCAATAGACCCATGGAGACAAGTCTGCTGGAGGTCGATGTATTGAATCGGGACGCAATTTGAGTGTTCCATCGGCATTAGGAGGCCCTGAACGTTACAATTCACTATCAGTTTTTCGTCCGAGTCGAAAATCTTTGAGTCACAGCAGTACGGCCATAAGGTGCCCGAGGCAGCAATAGCCCCATGGAGACAAGTCTGCTGGAGGACGATGTATTGAATCGGGACGCAACTTGAGTGTTCCATCGTCATTAGGAGGCCCTGAACGTTACAATTCACTATTAGTTTTTCGTCCCATTCGATAATCTAGACTCACGGGAGAAGGTCCATAAGGTGCCCGAGGCAGCAATAGACCCATGGAGACATGTCTGCTGGAGGAAGATGAATTGAATGGGGACGCAATTTGAGTGATTCATCGTCATTAGGTGGCCCTGAAAGTTACAATTCACTATCAGTTTTTCGACCCATTCGATAATCTAGACTCACAGCAGAACGGCCATAAGGTGCCCGAGGCAGCAATAGACCCATGGAGTCAAGTCAACTGGAGGACGAGGTATTGAATCGGGACGTAATTTGTGTGGTCCATCGTCATTAGGTGGCCCTGAATGTTACAATTCACTATCAGTTTTTCGTCCGATTCGAAATTCTTTGACTCACAGCAGAACGGCCATAAGGTGCCCCAGGCAGCAATAGACCCATGGAGACAAGTCTGCTGGAGGACGATGTATTGAATCGGGACGCAATTTGAGTGATCCATCGTCATTAGGTGGCCCTGAACGTTACAATTCACTATCAGTTTTTCGTCCGATTCGAAAATCTTTGAGTCACAGCAGAACGGCCATAAGGTGCCTGAGGCAGCAATAGACCCATGGAGACAAGTCTGCTGGAGGACGATGTATTGAATCGGGACGCAATTTGAGTGATTCATCGTCATTAGGTGGCCCTGAAAGTTACAATTCACTATCAGTTTTTCGTCCGATTCGAAAATCTTTGACTCACAGCAGAACGGCCATAAGGTGCACGAGGGAGCAATAGACCCATGGAGACAAGTCTGCTGGAGGACGATTTATTGAATCGGGACGCAATTTGAGTGATGCATCGTCATTAGGTGGCCCTGAATGTTACAATTCACTATCAGTTTTTCGTCCGATTCGAAAATCTTTGACTCACAGCAGAACGGCCATAAGGTGCCCGAGGCAGCAATAGACCCATGGAGACAAGTCTGCTGGAGGACGATGTATTGAATAGGGACGCAATTTGAGTGATCCATCGTCATTAGGTGGCCCTGAAAGTTACAATTCACTATCAGTTTTTCGTCCCATTCGATAATCTAGACTCACAGCAGAACGGCCATAAGGTGCCCGAGGCAGCAATAGACCCATGGATTCAAGTCGGCTGGAGGACGATGTATTGAATCGGGACGCAATTTGAGTGATCCATCGTCATTAGGTGGCCCTGAACGTTACAATTCACTATCAGTTTTTCGTCCGATTCGAAAATCTTTGAGTCACAGCAGAACAGCCATAAGGTGCCTGAGGCAGCAATAGACCCATGGAGACAAGTCTGCTGGAGGACGATGTATTGAATCGGGACGCAATTTGAGTGATTCATCGTCATTAGGTGGCCCTGAAAGTTACAATTCACTATCAGTTTTTCGTGCCATTCAAAATCTGCTGGAGGTCGATGTATTGAATCGGGACGCAATTTGAGTGATCCATCGTCATTAGGTGGCCCTGAACGTTACAATTCACTATCAGTTTTTCGTCGCATTCGATAATCTAGACTCACAGCAGAACGGCCATAAGGTGCCGAGGCAGCAATAGACCCATGGAGACAAGTCGGCTGGAGGACGATGTATTGAATCGGGACGCAATTTGAGTGATCCATCGTCATTAGGTGGCCCTGAATGTTACCATTCACTATCAGTTTTTCGTCCGATTCGAAAATCTTTGACTCCCAGCAGAACGGCCATAAGGTGCCCGAGGCGGCAATAGACCCATGGAGACAAGTCTGCTGGAGGACGATGTATTGAATCGGGACGCAATTTGAGTGATCCATCGTCATTAGGTGGCCCTGAACGTTACAATTCACTATCAGTTTTTCGTCCCATTCGATAATCTAGACTCACAGCAGAACGGCCATAAGGTGCCCGAGGCAGCAATAGACCCATGGAGTCAAGTCAACTGGAGGACGAGGTATTGAATCGGGACGCAATTTGTGTGGTCCATCGTCATTAGGTGGCCCTGAATGTTACAATTCACTATCAGTTTTTCGTCCGATTCGAAAATCTTTGAGTCACAGCAGAACGGCCATAAGGTGCACGAGGCAGCAATAGACCCATGGAGACAAGTCTGCTGGAGGACGATTTATTGAATCGGGACGGAATTTGAGTGATGCATCGTCATTAGGTGGCCCTGAACGTTACAATTAACTATCACTTTTTCGTCCCATTCGATAATCTAGACTCACAGCAGAACGGCCATAAGGTGCCCGAGGCAGCAATAGACCCATGGAGACAAGTCTGCTGGAGGACGATGTATTGAATCGGGACGCAATTTGAGTGATCCATCGTCATTAGGTGGCCCTGAATGCTACAATTCACTACCAGTTTTTCGTCCGATTCGAAAATCTTTGACTCACAGCAGAACGGCCATAAGGTGAGGAGGCAGCAATAGACCCATGGAGACAAGTCGGCTGGAGGACGATGTATTGAATCGGGACGCAATTTGTGTGGTCCATCGTCATTAGGTGGCCCTGAATGTTTCAATTCACTATCAGTTTTTCGTCCGATTCGAAATTCTTTGACTCACAGCAGAACGGCCATAAGGTGCCCGAGGCAGCAATAGACCCATGGAGACAAGTCGGCTGGAGGACGATGTATTGAATCGGGACGCAATTTGAGTGATCCATCGTAATTAGGTGGCCCTGAATGTTACAATTCACTACCAGTTTTTCGTCCGATTCGAAAATCTTTGACTCACAGAAGAACGGCCATAAGGTGCCCGAGGCAGCAATAGACCCATGGAGACAAGTCGGCTGGAGGACGATGTATTGAATCGGGACGCAATTTGAGTGGTCCATCGTCATTAGGTGGCCCTGAATGTTACAATTCACTACCAGTTTTTCGTCCGATTCGAAAATCTTTGACTCACAGCAGAACGGCCATAAGGTGCCCGAGGCAGCAATAGACCCATGGAGACAAGTCGGCTGGAGGACGATGTATTAAATCGGGACGCAATTTGAGTGATCCATCGTCATTAGGTGGCCCTGAATGTTAAAATTCACTACCAGTTTTTCGTCCGATTCGAAAATCTTTGACTCACAGCAGAACGGCCATAAGGTGCCGAGGCAGCAATAGACCCATGGAGACAAGTCGGCTGGAGGACGATGTATTGATTCGGGACGCAATTTGAGTGATCCACCGTCATTAGGTGGCCCTGAATGTTACAATTCACTATCAGTTTTTCGTCCCATTCGATAATCTAGACTCACAGCAGAACGGCCATAAGGTGCCCGAGGCAGCAGTAGACCCATGGAGTCAAGTCAACTGGAGGACGAGGTATTGAATCGGGACGCAATTTGTGTGGTCCATCGTCATTAGGTGCCCATGAATGTTTCAATTCACTATCAGTTTTTCGTCCGATTCGAAAATCTTTGACTCACAGCAGAACGGCCATAAGGTGCCCAAGGCAGCAATAGACCCATGGAGACAAGTCGGCTGGAGGACGATGTATTGAATCGGGACGCAATTTGAGTGATCCATCGTCATTAGGTGGCCCTGAACGTCAAAATTCACTATCAGTTTTTCGTCCGATTCGAAAATCTGAGTCACAGCAGAACGGCCATAAGGTGCCTGAGGCAGCAATAGACCCATGGAGACAAGTCTGCTGGAGGACGATGTATTGAATCGGGACGCAATTTGAGTGATTCATCGTCATTAGGTGGCCCTGAAAGTTACAATTCACTATCAGTTTTTCGTCCGATTCGAAAATCTTTGACTCACAGCAGAACGGCCATAAGGTGCACGAGGCAGCAATAGACCCAGGGAGACAAGTCTGCTGGAGGACGATTTATTGAATCGGGACGCAATTTGAGTGATGCATCGTCATTAGGTGGCCCTGAACGTTACAATTAACTATCAGTTTTTCGTCCCATTCGATAATCTAGACTCACAGCAGAACGGCCATAAGGTGCCCGAGGCAGCAATAGACCCATGGAGACAAGTCTCCTGGAGGACGATGTATTGAATCGGGACGCAATTTGAGTGATCCATCGTCATTAGGTGGCCCTGAACGTTACAATTCACTATCAGTTTTTCGTCCGATTCGAAAATCTTTGAGTCACAGCAGAACAGCCATAAGGTGCCTGAGGCAGCAATAGACCCATGGAGACAAGTCTGCTGGAGGACGATGTATTGAATCGGGACGCAATTTGAGTGATTCATCGTCATTAGGTGGCCCTGAAAGTTACAATTCACTATCAGTTTTTCGTGCCATTCAAAATCTGCTGGAGGTCGATGTATTGAATCGGGACGCAATTTGAGTGATCCATCGTCATTAGGTGGCCCTGAACGTTACAATTCACTATCAGTTTTTCGTCGCATTCGATAATCTAGACTCACAGCAGAACGGCCATAAGGTGCCGAGGCAGCAATAGACCCATGGAGACAAGTCGGCTGGAGGACGATGTATTGAATCGGGACGCAATTTGAGTGATCCATCGTCATTAGGTGGCCCTGAATGTTACAATTCACTATCAGTTTTTCGTCCGATTCGAAAATCTTTGACTCCCAGCAGAACGGCCATAAGGTGCCCGAGGCGGCAATAGACCCATGGAGACAAGTCTGCTGGAGGACGATGTATTGAATCGGGACTCAATTTGAGTGATCCATCGTCATTAGGTGGCCCTGAACGTTACAATTCACTATCAGTTTTTCGTCCCATTCGATAATCTAGACTCACAGCAGAACGGCCATAAGGTGCCCGAGGCAGCAATAGACCCATGGAGTCAAGTCAACTGGAGGACGAGGTATTGAATCGGGACGCAATTTGTGTGGTCCATCGTCATTAGGTGGCCCTGAATGTTACAATTCACTATCAGTTTTTCGTCCGATTCGAAAATCTTTGACTCACAGCACAACGGCCATAAGGTGCCCGAGGCAGCAATAGACCCATGGAGACAAGTCTGCTGGAGGACGATGTATTGAATCGGGACGCAATTTGAGTGATCCATCGTCATTAGGTGGCCCTGAACGTTACAATTCACTATCAGTTTTTCGTCCGATTCGAAAATCTTTGAGTCACAGCAGAACGGCCATAAGGTGCACGAGGCAGCAATAGACCCATGGAGACAAGTCTGCTGGAGGACGATTTATTGAATCGGGACGGAATTTGAGTGATGCATCGTCATTAGGTGGCCCTGAACGTTACAATTAACTATCACTTTTTCGTCCCATTCGATAATCTAGACTCACAGCAGAACGGCCATAAGGTGCCCGAGGCAGCAATAGACCCATGGAGACAAGTCTGCTGGAGGACGATGTATTGAATCGGGACGCAATTTGAGTGATCCATCGTCATTAGGTGGCCCTGAATGCTACAATTCACTACCAGTTTTTCGTCCGATTCGAAAATCTTTGACTCACAGCAGAACGGCCATAAGGTGAGGAGGCAGCAATAGACCCATGGAGACAAGTCGGCTGGAGGACGATGTATTGAATCGGGACGCAATTTGTGTGGTCCATCGTCATTAGGTGGCCCTGAATGTTTCAATTCACTATCAGTTTTTCGTCCGATTCGAAATTCTTTGACTCACAGCAGAACGGCCATAAGGTGCCCGAGGCAGCAATAGACCCATGGAGACAAGTCGGCTGGAGGACGATGTATTGAATCGGGACGCAATTTGAGTGATCCATCGTAATTAGGTGGCCCTGAATGTTACAATTCACTACCAGTTTTTCGTCCGATTCGAAAATCTTTGACTCACAGAAGAACGGCCATAAGGTGCCCGAGGCAGCAATAGACCCATGGAGACAAGTCGGCTGGAGGACGATGTATTGAATCGGGACGCAATTTGAGTGGTCCATCGTCATTAGGTGGCCCTGAATGTTACAATTCACTACCAGTTTTTCGTCCGATTCGAAAATCTTTGACTCACAGCAGAACGGCCATAAGGTGCCCGAGGCAGCAATAGACCCATGGAGACAAGTCGGCTGGAGGACGATGTATTAAATCGGGACGCAATTTGAGTGATCCATCGTCATTAGGTGGCCCTGAATGTTAAAATTCACTACCAGTTTTTCGTCCGATTCGAAAATCTTTGACTCACAGCAGAACGGCCATAAGGTGCCGAGGCAGCAATAGACCCATGGAGACAAGTCGGCTGGAGGACGATGTATTGATTCGGGACGCAATTTGAGTGATCCACCGTCATTAGGTGGCCCTGAATGTTACAATTCACTATCAGTTTTTCGTCCCATTCGATAATCTAGACTCACAGCAGAACGGCCATAAGGTGCCCGAGGCAGCAGTAGACCCATGGAGTCAAGTCAACTGGAGGACGAGGTATTGAATCGGGACGCAATTTGTGTGGTCCATCGTCATTAGGTGCCCATGAATGTTTCAATTCACTAACAGTTTTTCGTCCGATTCGAAAATCTTTGACTCACAGCAGAACGGCCATAAGGTGCCCAAGGCAGCAATAGACCCATGGAGACAAGTCGGCTGGAGGACGATGTATTGAATCGGGACGCAATTTGAGTGATCCATCGTCATTAGGTGGCCCTGAATGTTACAATTCACTACCAGTTTTTCGTCCGATTCGAAAATCTTTGACTCACAGCAGAACGGCCATAAGGTGCCCGAGGCAGCAATAGACCCATGGAGACAAGTCGGCTGGAGGACGATGTATTGAATCGGGACGCAATTTGAGTGATCCATCGTCATTAGGTGGCCCTGAATGTTACAATTCACTACCAGTTTTTCGTCCGATTCGAAAATCTTTGACTCACAGCAGAACGGCCATAAGGTGCCGAGGCAGCAATAGACCCATGGAGACAAGTCGGCTGGAGGACGATGTATTGAATCGTTACGCAATTTGAGTGATCCATCGTCATTAGGTGGCCCTGAATGTTACAATTCACTATCAGTTTTTCGTCCGATTCGAAAATCTTTGACTCACAGCAGAACGGCCATAAGGTGCCCGAGGCGGCAATAGACCCATGGAGACAAGTCTGCTGGAGGACGATGTATTGAATCGGGACGCAATTTGAGTGATCCATCGTCATTAGGTAGCCCTGAACGTTACAATTCACTATCAGTTTCTCGTCCCATTCGATAATCTAGACTCACAGCAGAACGGCCATAAGGTGCCCGAGGCAGCAATAGACCCATGGAGTCAAGTCAACTGGAGGACGAGGTATTGAATCGGGACGCAATTTGTGTGGTCCATCGTCATTAGGTGGCCCTGAATGTTACAATTCACTATCAGTTTTTCGTCCGATTCGAAAATCTTTGACTCACAGCAGAACGGCCATAAGGTGCCCGAGGCAGCAATAGACCCATGGAGACAAGTCTGCTGGAGGACGATGTATTGAATGGGGACGCAATTTGGTGATCCATCGTCATTAGGTGGCCCTGAACGTTACAATTCACTATCAGTTTTTCGTCCGATTCGAAAATCTTTGAGTCACAGCAGAACGGCCATAAGGTGCCCGAGGCAGCAATAGACCCATGGAGACAAGACTGCTGGAGGACAATTTATTGAATCGGGACGCAATTTGAGTGATGCATCGTCATTAGGTGGCCCTGAACGTTACAATTCACTATCAGTTTTTCGTCCCATTCGATAATCTAGACTCACAGCAGAACGGCTATAAGGTGCCCGAGGCAGCAATAGACCCATGGATTCAAGTCGGCTGGAGGACGATGTATTGAATCGGGACGCAATTTGAGTGATCCATCGTCATTAGGTGGCCCTGAATGTTACAATTCACTATCAGTTTTTCGTCCCATTCGATAATCTAGACTCACAGCAGAACGGCCATAAGGTGCCCGAGGCAGCAATAGACCCATGGAGTCAAGTCAACTGGAGGACGAGGTATTGAATCGGGACGCAATTTGTGTGGTCCATCGTCATTAGGTGGCCCTGAATGTTACAATTCACTATCAGTTTTTCGTCCGATTCGAAAATCTTTGACTCACAGCAGAACGGCCATAAGGTGCCCGAGGCAGCAATAGACCCATGGAGACAAGTCTGCTGGAGGACGATGTATTGAATCGGGACGCAATTTGAGTGAGCCATCGTCATTAGGTGGCCCTGAACGTTACAATTCACTATCAGTTTTTCGTCCGATTCGAAAATGTTTGAGTCACAGCAGAACGGCCATAAGGTACCTGAGGCAGCAATAGACACATGGAGACAAGTCTGCTGGAGGACGATGTATTGAATCGGGACGCAATTTGAGTGATTCATCGTCATTAGGTGGCCCTGAAAGTTACAATTCACTATCAGTTTTTCGTCCGATTCGAAAATCTTTGACTCACAGCAGAACGGCCATAAGGTGCCCGAGGCAGCAATAGACCCATGGAGACAAGACTGCTGGAGGACGATTTATTGAATCGGGACGCAATTTGAGTGATGCATCGTCATTAGGTGGCCCTGAACGTTACAATTCACTATCAGTTTTTCGTCCCATTCGATAATCTAGACTCACAGCAGAACGGCTATAAGGTGCCCGAGGCAGCAATAGACCCATGGATTCAAGTCGGCCGGAGGACGATGTATTGAATCGGGACGCAATTTGAGTGATCCACCGTCATTAGGTGGCCCTGAATGTTACAATTCACTATCAGTTTTTCGTCCGATTCGAAAATCTTTGACTCACAGCAGAACGGCCATAAGGTGCCCGAGGCAGCAATAGACCCATCGAGACAAGTCGGCTGGAGGACGATGTATTGAATCGGGACGCAATTTGAGTGATCCATCGTCATTAGGTGGCCCTGAATGTTACAATTCACTATCAGTTTTTCGTCCGATTCGAAAATCTTTGACTCACAGCAGAACGGCCATAAGGTGCCCAAGGCGGCAATAGACCCATGGAGACAAGTCTGCTGGAGGACGATGTATTGAATCGGGACGCAATTTGAGTGATCCATCGTCATTAGGTGGCCCTGAATGTTACAATTCACTATCAGTTTTTCGTCCCATTCGATAATCTAGATTCACAGCAGAAGGGCCATAAGGTGCCCGAGGCAGCAATAGACCCATGGAGTCAAGTCAACTGGAGGACGAGGTATTGAATCGGGACGCAATTTGTGTGGTCCATCGTCATTAGGTGGCCCTGAATGTTACAATTCACTATCAGTTTTTCGTCCGATTCGAAAATCTTTGACTCACAGCAGAACGGCCATAAGGTGCCCGAGGCAGCAATAGACCCATGGAGACAAGTCTGCTGGAGGACGATGTATTGAATCGGGACGCAATTTGAGTGATCCATCGTCATTAGGTGGCCCTGAACGTTACAATTCACTATCAGTTTTTCGTCCGATTCGAAAATCTTTGAGTCACAGCAGAACGGCCATAAGGTGCCTGAGGCAGCAATAGACCCATGGAGACAAGTCTGCTGGAGGACGATGTATTGAATCGGGACGCAATTTGAGTGATTCATCGTCATTAGGTGGCCCTGAAAGTTACAATTCACTATCAGTTTTTCGTCCGATTCGAAAATCTTTGACTCACAGCAGAACGGCCATAAGGTGCACGAGGCAGCAATAGACCCATGCAGACAAGTCTGCTGGAGGACGATTTATTGAATCGGGACGCAATTTGAGTGATGCATCGTCATTAGGTGGCACTGAACGTTACAATTCACTATCAGTTTTTCGTCCCATTCGATAATCTAGACTCACAGCAGAACGGCCATAAGGTGCCCGAGGCAGCAATAGACCCATGGATTCAAGTCGGCTGGAGGTCGATGTATTGAATCGGGACGCAATTTGAGTGATCCATTGTCATTAGGTGGCCCTTAATGTTACAATTCACTATCAGTTTTTCGTCCGATTCGAAAATCTTTGACTCACAGCAGAACGGCCATAAGGTGCCCGAGGCAGCAATAGACCCATGGAGACAAGTCTGCTGGAGGACGATGTATTGAATCGGGACGCAATTTGAGTGATCCATCATCATTAGGTGGCCCTGAACGTTACAATTCACTATCAGTTTTTCGTCCGATTCGAAAATCTTTGACTCACAGCAGAACGGCCATAAGGTGCACGAGGCAGCAATAGACCCATGCAGACAAGTCTGCTGGAGGACGATTTATTGAATCGGGACGCAATTTGAGTGATGCATCGTCATTAGGTGGCCCTGAATGTTACAATTCACTATCAGTTTTTCGTCCGATTCGAAAATCTTTGACTCACAGCAGAACGGCCATAAGGTGCCCAAGGCGGCAATAGACCCATGGAGACAAGTCTGCTGGAGGACGATGTATTGAATCGGGACGCAATTTGAGTGATCCATCGTCATTAGGTGGCCCTGAATGTTACAATTCACTATCAGTTTTTCGTCCCATTCGATAATCTAGATTCACAGCAGAAGGGCCATAAGGTGCCCGAGGCAGCAATAGACCCATGGAGTCAAGTCAACTGGAGGACGAGGTATTGAATCGGGACGCAATTTGTGTGGTCCATCGTCATTAGGTGGCCCTGAATGTTACAATTCACTATCAGTTTTTCGTCCGATTCGAAAATCTTTGACTCACAGCAGAACGGCCATAAGGTGCCCGAGGCAGCAATAGACCCATGGAGACAAGTCTGCTGGAGGACGATGTATTGAATCGGGACGCAATTTGAGTGATCCATCGTCATTAGGTGGCCCTGAACGTTACAATTCACTATCAGTTTTTCGTCCGATTCGAAAATCTTTGAGTCACAGCAGAACGGCCATAAGGTGCCTGAGGCAGCAATAGACCCATGGAGACAAGTCTGCTGGAGGACGATGTATTGAATCGGGACGCAATTTGAGTGATTCATCGTCATTAGGTGGCCCTGAAAGTTACAATTCACTATCAGTTTTTCGTCCGATTCGAAAATCTTTGACTCACAGCAGAACGGCCATAAGGTGCACGAGGCAGCAATAGACCCATGCAGACAAGTCTGCTGGAGGACGATTTATTGAATCGGGACGCAATTGGAGTGATGCATCGTCATTAGGTGGCACTGAACGTTACAATTCACTATCAGTTTTTCGTCCCATTCGATAATCTAGACTCACAGCAGAACGGCCATAAGGTGCCCGAGGCAGCAATAGACCCATGGATTCAAGTCGGCTGGAGGTCGATGTATTGAATCGGGACGCAATTTGAGTGATCCATTGTCATTAGGTGGCCCTTAATGTTACAATTCACTATCAGTTTTTCGTCCGATTCGAAAATCTTTGACTCACAGCAGAACGGCCATAAGGTGCCCGAGGCAGCAATAGACCCATGGAGACAAGTCTGCTGGAGGACGATGTATTGAATCGGGACGCAATTTGAGTGATCCATCATCATTAGGTGGCCCTGAACGTTACAATTCACTATCAGTTTTTCGTCCGATTCGAAATTCTTTGACTCACAGCAGAACGGCCATAAGGTGCACGAGGCAGCAATAGACCCATGCAGACAAGTCTGCTGGAGGACGATTTATTGAATCGGGACGCAATTTGAGTGATGCATCGTCATTAGGTGGCCCTGAACGTTACAATTCACTATCAGTTTTTCGTTCCATTCGATAATCTAGACTCACAGCAGAACGGCCATTAGGTGCCCGAGGCAGCAATAGACCCATGGATTCAAGTCGGCTGGAGGACGATGTATTGAATCGGGACGCAATTTGAGTGATCCATTGTCATTAGGTGGCCCTGAATGTTACAATTCACTATCAGTTTTTCGTCCGATTCGAAAATCTTTGACTCACAGCAGAACGGCCATAAGGTGCCCGAGACAGTAATAGACCCATGGAGGCAAGTCTGCTGGAGGACGATGTATTGAATCGGGACGCAATATGAGTGATCCATCGTCATTAGGTGGCCCTGAATGTTTCAATTCACTATCAGTTTTTCGTCCGATTCGAAAATCTTTGACTCACAGCAGAACGGCCATAAGGTGCCCGAGGCAGCAATTGACCCATGGAGACAAGTCGGCTGGAGGACGATGTATTGAATAGGGACGCAATTTGAGTGATCCATCGTCATTAGGTGGCCCTGAATGTTACAATTCACTACCAGTTTTTCGTCCGATTCGAAAATCTTTGACTCACAGCAGAACGGCCATAAGGTGCCGAGGCAGCAATAGACCCATGGAGACAAGTCGGCTGGAGGACGATGTATTGAATCGGGACGCAATTTGAGTGATCCATCGTCATTAGGTGGCCCTGAATGTTACATTTCACTATCAGTTTTTCGTCCGATTCGAAAATCTTTGACTCACAGCAGAACGGCCATAAGGTGCCCGAGGCGGCAATAGACCCATGGAGACAAGTCTGCTGGAGGACGATGTATTGAATCGGGACGCAATTTGAGTGATCCATCGTCATTAGCTGGCCCCGAACGTTACAATTCACTATCAGTTTTTCGTCCCATTCGATAATCTAGACTCACAGCAGAACGGCCATAAGGTGCCCGAGGCAGCAATAGAACCATGCATTCAAGTCGGCTGGAGGACGATGTATTGAATCCGGCCGCAATTTGAGTGATCCATTGTCATTAGGTGGCCCTGAAAGTTACAATTCACTATCAGTTTTTCGTCCGATTCGAAAATCTTTGACCCACAGCAGAACGGCCGTAAGGTGCCCGAGGCAGCAATAGACCCATGGAGACAAGTCTGCTGGAGGACGATGTATTGAATCGGGACGCAATTTGAGTGATCCATCGTCATTAGTTGGCCCTGAACGTTACAATTCACTATCAGTTTTTCGTCCGATTCGAAAATCTTTGAGTCACAGCAGAACGGCCATAAGGTGCCTGAGGCAGCAATAGACCCATGGAGACAAGTCTGCTGGAGGACGATGTATTGAATCGGGACGCAATTTGAGTGATTCATCGTCATTAGGTGGCCCTGAAAGTTACAATTCACTATCAGTTTTTCGTCCGATTCGAAAATCTTTGACTCACAGCAGAACGGCCATAAGGTGCACGAGGCAGCAATAGACCCATGCAGACAAGTCTGCTGGAGGACGATTTATTGAATCGGGACGCAATTTGAGTGATGCGTCGTCATTAGGTGGCCCTGAACGTTACAATTCACTATCAGTTTTTCGTCCCATTCGATAATCTAGATTCACAGCAGAAGGGCCATAAGGTGCCCGAGGCAGCAATAGACCCATGGAGTCAAGTCAACTGGAGGACGAGGTATTGAATCGGGACGGAATTTGTGTGGTCCATCGTCATTAGGTGGCCCTGAATGTTACAATTCACTATCAGTTTTTCGTCCGATTCGAAAATCTTTGACTCACAGCAGAACAGCCATAAGGTGCCCGAGGCAGCAATAGACCCATGGAGACAAGTCTGCTGGAGGACGATGTATTGAATCGGGACGCAATTTGAGTGATCCATCGTCATTAGGTGGCCCTGAAAGTTACAATTCACTATCAGTTTTTCGTGCCATTCCAAATCTGCTGGAGGTCGATGTATTGAATCGGGAGCAATTTGAGTGATCCATCGTCATTAGGTGGCCCTGAACGTTACAATTCACTATCAGTTTTTCGTCCCATTCGATAATCTAGACTCACAGCAGAACGGCCATAAGGTGCCCGAGGCGGCAATAGACCCATGGAGTCAAGTCGGCTGGAGGACGATGTATTGAATCGGGACGCAATTTGTGTGGTCAATCGTCATTAGGTGGCCCTGAATGTTACAATTCACTATCAGTTTTTCGTCCGATTCGAAAATCTTTGACTCACAGCAGAACGGCCATAAGGTGCCCGAGAAAGTAATAGACCCATGGAGGCAAGTCTGCTGGAGGACGATGTATTGAATCGGGACGCAATATGAGTATTCCATCGTCATTAGGTGGCCCTGAATGTTTCAATTCACTATCAGTTTTTCGTCCGATTCGAAAATGTTTGAGTCACAGCAGAACGGCCATAAGGTGCCCGAGGCAGCAATTGACCCATGGAGACAAGTCGGCTGGAGGACGATGTATTGAATCGGGACGCAATTTGAGTGATCCATCGTCATTAGGTGGCCCTGAATGTTACAATTCACTACCAGTTTTTCGTCCGATTCGAAAATCTTTGACTCACAGCAGAACGGCCATAAGGTGCCGAGGCGGCAATAGACCCATGGAGACAAGTCTGCTGGAGGACGATGTATTGAATCGGGACGCAATTTGGTGATCCATCGTCATTAGCTGGCCCTGAACGTTACAATTCACTATCAGTTTTTCGTCCCATTCGATAATCTGGACTCACAGCAGAGCGGCCATAAGGTGCCCGAGGCAGCAATAGACCCATGGAGTCAAGTCAACTGGAGGACGAGGTATTGAATCGGGACGCAATTTGTGTGGTCCATCGTCATTAGGTGGCGCTGAATGTTACAATTCACTATCAGTTTTTCGTCCGATTCGAAAATCTTTGACCCACAGCAGAACGGCCGTAAGGTGCCCGAGGCAGCAATAGACCCATGGAGACAAGTCTGCTGGAGGACGATGTATTGAATCGGGACGCAATTTGAGTGATCCATCGTCATTAGTTGGCCCTGAACGTTACAATTCACTATCAGTTTTTCGTCCGATTCGAAAATCTTTGAGTCACAGCAGAACGGCCATAAGGTGCCTGAGGCAGCAATAGACCCATGGAGACAAGTCTGCTGGAGGACGATGTATTGAATCGGGACGCAATTTGAGTGATTCATCGTCATTAGGTGGCCCTGAAAGTTACAATTCACTATCAGTTTTTCGTCCGATTCGAAAATCTTTGACTCACAGCAGAACGGCCATAAGGTGCACGAGGCAGCAATAGACCCATGCAGACAAGTCTGCTGGAGGACGATTTATTGAATCGGGACGCAATTTGAGTGATGCGTCGTCATTAGGTGGCCCTGAACGTTACAATTCACTATCAGTTTTTCGTCCCATTCGATAATCTAGATTCACAGCAGAAGGGCCATAAGGTGCCCGAGGCAGCAATAGACCCATGGAGTCAAGTCAACTGGAGGACGAGGTATTGAATCGGGACGGAATTTGTGTGGTCCATCGTCATTAGGTGGCCCTGAATGTTACAATTCACTATCAGTTTTTCGTCCGATTCGAAAATCTTTGACTCACAGCAGAACGGCCATAAGGTGCCCGAGGCAGCAATAGACCCATGGAGACAAGTCTGCTGGAGGACGATGTATTGAATCGGGACGCAATTTGAGTGATCCATCGTCATTAGGTGGCCCTGAAAGTTACAATTCACTATCAGTTTTTCGTGCCATTCCAAATCTGCTGGAGGTCGATGTATTGAATCGGGACGCAATTTGTGTGGTCAATCGTCATTAGGTGGCCCTGAATGTTACAATTCACTATCAGTTTTTCGTCCGATTCGAAAATCTTTGACTCACAGCAGAACGGCCATAAGGTGCCCGAGAAAGTAATAGACCCATGGAGGCAAGTCTGCTGGAGGACGATGTATTGAATCGGGACGCAATATGAGTATTCCATCGTCATTAGGTGGCCCTGAATGTTTCAATTCACTATCAGTTTTTCGTCCGATTCGAAAATGTTTGAGTCACAGCAGAACGGCCATAAGGTGCCCGAGGCAGCAATTGACCCATGGAGACAAGTCGGCTGGAGGACGATGTATTGAATCGGGACGCAATTTGAGTGATCCATCGTCATTAGGTGGCCCTGAATGTTACAATTCACTACCAGTTTTTCGTCCGATTCGAAAATCTTTGACTCACAGCAGAACGGCCATAAGGTGCCGAGGCAGCAATAGACCCATGGAGACAAGTCGGCTGGAGGACGATGTATTGAATCGGGACGCAATTTGAGTGATCCATCGTCATTAGGTGGCCCTGAATGTTACAATTCACTATCAGTTTTTCGTCCGATTCGAAAATCTTTGACTCACAGCAGAACGGCCATAAGGTGCCCGAGGCGGCAATAGACCCATGGAGACAAGTCTGCTGGAGGACGATGTATTGAATCGGGACGCAATTCGTGTGGTCCGTCGTCATTAGGTGGCGCTGAATGTTACAATTCACTATCAGTATTACGTCCGATTCGAAAAACTTTGACTCACAGCAGAACGGCCATAAGGTGCCCGAGGCAGCAATAGACCCATGGAGACAAGTCTGCTGGAGGACGATGTATTGAATCGGGACGCAATTTGAATGATTCATCGTCATTAGGTGGCCCTGAAAGTTACAATTCACTATCAGTTTTTCGTCCGATTCGAAAATCTTTGACTCACAGCAGAACGGCCATAAGGTGCACGAGGCAGCAATAGACCCATGCAGACAAGTCTGCTGGAGGACGATTTATTGAGTCGGGACCCAATTTGAGTGATGCATCGTCATTAGGTGGCCCTGAACGTTACAATTCACTATCAGTTTTTCGTCCCATTCGATAATCTAGACTCACAGCAGAACGGCCATAAGGTGCCCGAGGCAGCAATAGACCCATGGATTCAAGTCGGCTGGAGGACGATGTATTGAATCGGGACGCAATTTGAGTGATCCATCGTCATTAGGTGGCCCTGAATGTTACAATTCACTATCAGTTTTTCGTCCGATTCGAAAATCTTTGACTCACAGCAGAACGGCCATAAGGTGCCCGAGACAGTAATAGACCCATGGAGGCAAGTCTGCTGGAGGACGATGTATTGAATCGGGACGCAATATGAGTGATCCATCGTCATTAGGTGGCCCTGAATGTTTCAATTCACTATCAGTTCTTCGTCCGATTCGAAAATCTTTGACTCACAGCAGAACGGCCATAAGGTGCCCGAGGCAGCAATTGACCCATGGAGACAAGTCGGCTGGAGGACGATGTATTGAATCGGGACGCAATTTGAGTGATCCATCGTCATTAGGTGGCCCTGAATGTTACAATTCACTACCAGTTTTTCGTCCGATTCGAAAATCTTTGACTCACAGCAGAACGGCCATAAGGTGCCGAGGCAGCAATAGACCCATGGAGACAAGTCGGCTGGAGGACGATGTATTGAATCGGGACGCAATTTGAGTGATCCATCGTCATTAGGTGGCCCTGAATGTTACAATTCACTATCAGTTTTTCGTCCGATTCGAAAAACTTTGACTCACAGCAGAACGGCCATAAGGTGCCGAGGCAGCAATAGACCCATGGAGACAAGTCGGCTGGAGGACGATGTATTGAATCGGGACGCAATTTGAGTGATCCATCGTCATTAGGTGGCCCTGAATGTTACAATTCACTACCAGTTTTTCGTCCGATTCGAAAATCTTTGACTCACAGCAGAACGGCCATAAGGTGCCGAGGCAGCAATAGACCCATGGAGACAAGTCGGCTGGAGGACGATGTATTGAATCGGGACGCAATTTGAGTGATCCATCGTCATTAGGTGGCCCTGAATGTTACAATTCACTATCAGTTTTTCGTCCGATTCGAAAATCTTTGACTCACAGCAGAACGGCCATAAGGTGCCCGAGGCGGCAATAGACCCATGGAGACAAGTCTGCTGGAGGACGATGTATTGAATCGGGACGCAATTTGAGTGATCCATCGTCATTAGCTGGCCCTGAACGTTACAATTCACTATCAGTTTTTCGTCCCATTCGATAATCTAGACTCACAGCAGAACGGCCATAAGGTGCCCGAGGCAGCAATAGACCCATGGAGTCAATTCAACTGGTGGACGAGGTATTGAATCGGGACGCAATTTGTGTGGTCCATCGTCATTAGGTGGCGCTGAATGTTACAATTCACTATCAGTTTTTCGTCCGATTCGAAAAACTTTGACTCACAGCAGAACGGCCATAAGGTGCCGAGGCAGCAATAGACCCATGGAGACAAGTCGGCTGGAGGACGATGTATTGAATCGGGACGCAATTTGAGTGATCCATCGTCATTAGGTGGCCCTGAATGTTACAATTCACTATCTGTTTTTCGTCCGATTCGAAAATCTTTGACTCACAGCAGACCGGCCATAAGGTGCCCGAGGCGGTAATAGACCCATGGAGACAAGTCTGCTGGAGGACGATGTATTGAATCGGGACGCAATTTGAGTGATCCATCGTCATTAGCTGGCCCTGAACGTTACAATTCACTATCAGTTTTTCGTCCCATTCGATAATCTAGACTCACAGCAGAACGGCCATAAGGTGCCCGAGGCAGCAATAGACCCATGGAGTCAAGTCAACTGGAGGACGAGGTATTGAATCGGGACGCAATTTGTGTGGTCCATCGTCATTAGGTGGCGCTGAATGTTACAATTCACTATCAGTTTTTCGTCCGATTCGAAAAACTTTGACTCACAGCAGAACGCCCATAAGGTGCCCGAGGCAGCAATAGACCCATGGAGACAAGTCTGCTGGAGGACGATGTATTGAATCGGGACGCAATTTGAGTGATCCATCGTCATTAGGTGGCCCTGAACGTTACAATTCACTATCAGTTTTTCGTCCGATTCGAAAATCTTTGAGTCACAGCAGAACGGCCATAAGGTGCCTGAGGCAGCAATAGACCCATGGAGACAAGTCTGCTGGAGGACGATGTATTGAATCGGGACGCAATTTGAGTGATTCATCGTCATTAGGTGGCCCTGAAAGTTACAATTCACTATCAGTTTTTCGTCCGATTCGAAAATCTTTGACTCACAGCAGAACGGCCATAAGGTGCACGAGGCAGCAATAGACCCATGCAGACAAGTCTGCTGGAGGACGATTTATTGAATCGGGACGCAATTTGAGTGATGCATCGTCATTAGGTGGCACTGAACGTTACAATTCACTATCAGTTTTTCGTCCCATTCGATAATCTAGACTCACAGCAGAACGGCCATAAGGTGCCCGAGGCAGCATTAGACCCATGGATTCAAGTCGGCTGGAGGACGATGTATTGAATCGGGACGCAATTTGAGTGATCCATTGTCATTAGGTGGCCCTGAATGTTACAATTCACTATCAGTTTTTCGTCCGATTCGAAAATCTTTGACTCACAGCAGAACGGCCATAAGGTGCCCGAGGCAGCAATAGACCCATGGAGACAAGTCTGCTGGAGGACGATGTATTGAATCGGGACGCAATTTGAGTGATCCATCATCATTAGGTGGCCCTGAACGTTACAATTCACTATCAGTTTTTCGTCCGATTCGAAAATCTTTGACTCACAGCAGAACGGCCATAAGGTGCACGAGGCAGCAATAGACCCATGCAGACAAGTCTGCTGGAGGACGATTTATTGAATCGGGACGCAATTTGAGTGATGCATCGTCATTAGGTGGCCCTGAACGTTACAATTCACTATCAGTTTTTCGTCCCATTCGATAATCTAGACTCACAGCAGAACGGCCATTAGGTGCCCGAGGCAGCAATAGACACATGGATTCATCCGGCTGGAGGACGATGTATTGAATCGGGACGCAATTTGAGTGATCCATTGTCATTAGGTGGCCCTGAATGTTACAATTCACTATCAGTTTTTCGTCCGATTCGAAAATCTTTGACTCACAGCAGAACGGCCATAAGGTGCCCGAGACAGTAATAGACCCATGGAGGCAAGTCTGCTGGAGGACGATGTATTGAATCGGGACGCAATATGAGTGATCCATCGTCATTAGGTGGCCCTGAATGTTTCAATTCACTATCAGTTTTTCGTCCGATTCGAAAATCTTTGACTCACAGCAGAACGGCCATAAGGTGCCCGAGGCAGCAATTGACCCATGGAGACAAGTCGGCTGGAGGACGATGTATTGAATCGGGACGCAATTTGAGTGATCCATCGTCATTAGGTGGCCCTGAATGTTACAATTCACTACCAGTTTTTCGTCCGATTCGAAAATCTTTGACTCACAGCAGAACGGCCATAAGGTGCCGAGGCAGCAATAGACCCATGGAGACATGTCGGCTGGAGGACGATGTATTGAATCGGGACGCAATTTGAGTGATCCATCGTCATTAGGTGGCCCTGAATGTTACATTTCACTATCAGTTTTTCGTCCGATTCGAAAATCTTTGACTCACAGCAGAACGGCCATAAGGTGCCCGAGGCGGCAATAGACCCATGGAGACAAGTCTGCTGGAGGACGATGTATTGAATCGGGACGCAATTTGAGTGATCCATCGTCATTAGTTGGCCCCGAACGTTACAATTCACTATCAGTTTTTCGTCCCATTCGATAATCTAGACTCACAGCAGAACGGCCATAAGGTGCCCGAGGCAGCAATAGACCCATGCATTCAAGTCGGCTGGAGGACGATGTATTGAATCCGGCCGCAATTTGAGTGATCCATTGTCATTAGGTGGCCCTGAAAGTTACAATTCACTATCAGTTTTTCGTCCGATTCGAAAATCTTTGACTCACAGCAGAACGGCCATAAGGTGCCCGAGGCAGCAATAGACCCATGGAGACAAGTCTGCTGGAGGACGATGTATTGAATCGGGACGCAATTTGAGTGATCCATCGTCATTAGTTGGCCCTGAACGTTACAATTCACTATCAGTTTTTCGTCCGATTCGAAAATCTTTGAGTCACAGCAGAACGGCCATAAGGTGCCTGAGGCAGCAATAGACCCATGGAGACAAGTCTGCTGGAGGACGATGTATTGAATCGGGACGCAATTTGAGTGATTCATCGTCATTAGGTGGCCCTGAAAGTTACAATTCACTATCAGTTTTTCGTCCGATTCGAAAATCTTTGACTCACAGCAGAACGGCCATAAGGTGCACGAGGCAGCAATAGACCCATGCAGACAAGTCTGCTGGAGGACGATTTATTGAATCGGGACGCAATTTGAGTGATGCGTCGTCATTAGGTGGCCCTGAACGTTACAATTCACTATCAGTTTTTCGTCCCATTCGATAATCTAGACTCACAGCAGAACGGCCATAAGGTGCCCGAGGCAGCAATAGACCCATGGATTCAAGTCGGCTGGAGGACGATGTATTGAATCGGGACGCAATTTGAGTGATCCATTGTCATTAGGTGGCCCTGAATGTTACAATTCACTATCAGTTTTTCGTCCGATTCGAAAATCTTTGACTCACAGCAGAACGGCCATAAGGTGCCCGAGACAGTAATAGACCCATGGAGGCAAGTCTGCTGGAGGACGATGTATTGAATCGGGACGCAATTTGAGTGATCCATCGTCATTAGGTGGCCCTGAATGTTTCAATTCACTATCAGTTTTTCGTCCGATTCGAAAATCTTTGACTCACAGCAGAACGGCCATAAGGTGCCCGAGGCAGCAATTGACCCATGGAGACAAGTCGGCTGGAGGACGATGTATTGAATCGGCACGCAACTTGAGTGATCCATCGTCATTAGGTGGCCCTGATCGTTAAAATTCACTATCAGTTTTTCGTCCCATTCGATAATCTAGACTCACAGCAGAACGGCCATAAGGTGCCCGAGGCAGCAATAGACCCATGGAGTCAAGTCAACTGGAGGACGAGGTATAGAATCGGGACGCAATTTGTGTGGTCCATCGTCATTAGGTGGCGCTGAATGTTACAATTCACTATCAGTTTTTCGTCCGATTCGAAAAACTTTGACTCACAGAAGAACGGCCATAAGGTGCCCGAGGCAGCAATAGACCCATGGAGACAAGTCTGCTGGAGGACGATGTATTGAATCGGGACGCAATTTGAGTGATCCATCGTCATTAGGTGGCCCTGAACGTTACAATTCACTATCAGTTTTTCGTCCGATTCGAAAATCTTTGAGTCACAGCAGAACGGCCATAAGGTGCCTGAGGCAGCAATAGACCCATGGAGACAAGTCTGCTGGAGGACGATGTATTGAATCGGGACGCAATTTGAGTGATTCATCGTCATTAGGTGGCCCTGAAAGTTACAATTCACTATCAGTTTTTCGTCCGATTCGAAAATCTTTGACTCACAGCAGAACGGCCATAAGGTACACGAGGCAGCAATAGACCCATGCAGATAAGTCTGCTGGAGGACGATTTATTGAATCGGGACGCAATTTGAGTGATGCATCGTCATTAGGTGGCCCTGAACGTTACAATTCACTATCAGTTTTTCGTCCCATTCGATAATCTAGACTCACAGCAGAACGGCCATAAAGTGCCCGAGGCAGCAATAGACCCATGGATTCAAGTCGGCTGGAGGACGATGTATTGAATCGGGACGCAATTTGAGTGATCCATTGTCATTAGGTGGCCCTGAATGTTACAATTCACTATCAGTTTTTCGTCCGATTCGAAAATCTTTGACGCACAGCAGAACGGCCATAAGGCGCCCGAGACAGTAATAGACCCATGGAGGCAAGTCTGCTGGAGGACGATGTATTGAATCGGGACGCAATATGAGTGATCCATCGTCATTAGGTGGCCCTGAACGTTTCAATTCACTATCAGTTCTTCGTCCGATTCGAAAATCTTTGCCTCACAGCAGAACGGCCATAAGGTGCCCGAGGCAGCAATTGACCCATGGAGACAAGTCGGCTGGAGGACGATGTATTGAATCGGGACGCAATTTGAGTGATCCATCGTCATTAGGTGGCCCTGAATGTTACAATTCACTATCAGTTTTTCGTCCGATTCGAAAATCTTTGACTCACAGCAGAACGGCCATAAGGTGCCCGAGGCGGCAATAGACCCATGGAGACAAGTCTGCTGGAGGACGATGTATTGAATCGGGACGCAATTTGAGTGATCCATCGTCATTAGGTGGCCCTGAATGTTACAATTCACTATCAGTTTTTCGTCCGATTCGAAAATCTTTGACTCACAGCAGAACGGCCATAAGGTGCCCGAGGCGGCAATAGACCCATGGAGACAAGTCTGCTGGAGGACGATTTATTGAATCGGGACGCAATTTGAGTGATGCATCGTCATTAGGTGGCCCTGAACGTTACAATTCACTATCAGTTTTTCGTCCCATTCGATAATCTAGACTCACAGCAGAACGGCCATTAGGTGCCCGAGGCAGCAATAGACCCATGGATTCATCCGGCTGGAGGACGATGTATTGAATCGGGACGCAATTTGAGTGATCCATTGTCATTAGGTGGCCCTGAATGTTACAATTCACTATCAGTTTTTCGTCCGATTCGAAAATCTTTGACTCACAGCAGAACGGCCATAAGGTGCCCGAGACAGTAATAGACCCATGGAGGCAAGTCTGCTGGAGGACGATGTATTGAATCGGGACGCAATATGAGTGATCCATCGTCATTAGGTGGCCCTGAATGTTTCAATTCACTATCAGTTTTTCGTCCGATTCGAAAATCTTTGACTCACAGCAGAACGGCCATAAGGTGCCCGAGGCAGCAATTGACCCATGGAGACAAGTCGGCTGGAGGACGATGTATTGAATCGGGACGCAATTTGAGTGATCCATCGTCATTAGGTGGCCCTGAATGTTACAATTCACTACCAGTTTTTCGTCCGATTCGAAAATCTTTGACTCACAGCAGAACGGCCATAAGGTGCCGAGGCAGCAATAGACCCATGGAGACAAGTCGGCTGGAGGACGATGTATTGAATCGGGACGCAATTTGAGTGATCCATCGTCATTAGGTGGCCCTGAATGTTACATTTCACTATCAGTTTTTCGTCCGATTCGAAAATCTTTGACTCACAGCAGAACGGCCATAAGGTGCCCGAGGCGGCAATAGACCCATGGAGACAAGTCTGCTGGAGGACGATGTATTGAATCGGGACGCAATTTGAGTGATCCATCGTCATTAGTTGGCCCCGAACGTTACAATTCACTATCAGTTTTTCGTCCCATTCGATAATCTAGACTCACAGCAGAACGGCCATAAGGTGCCCGAGGCAGCAATAGACCCATGCATTCAAGTCGGCTGGAGGACGATGTATTGAATCCGGCCGCAATTTGAGTGATCCATTGTCATTAGGTGGCCCTGAAAGTTACAATTCACTATCAGTTTTTCGTCCGATTCGAAAATCTTTGACTCACAGCAGAACGGCCATAAGGTGCCCGAGGCAGCAATAGACCCATGGAGACAAGTCTGCTGGAGGACGATGTATTGAATCGGGACGCAATTTGAGTGATCCATCGTCATTAGTTGGCCCTGAACGTTACAATTCACTATCAGTTTTTCGTCCGATTCGAAAATCTTTGAGTCACAGCAGAACGGCCATAAGGTGCCTGAGGCAGCAATAGACCCATGGAGACAAGTCTGCTGGAGGACGATGTATTGAATCGGGACGCAATTTGAGTGATTCATCGTCATTAGGTGGCCCTGAAAGTTACAATTCACTATCAGTTTTTCGTCCGATTCGAAAATCTTTGACTCACAGCAGAACGGCCATAAGGTGCACGAGGCAGCAATAGACCCATGCAGACAAGTCTGCTGGAGGACGATTTATTGAATCGGGACGCAATTTGAGTGATGCGTCGTCATTAGGTGGCCCTGAACGTTACAATTCACTATCAGTTTTTCGTCCCATTCGATAATCTAGACTCACAGCAGAACGGCCATAAGGTGCCCGAGGCAGCAATAGACCCATGGATTCAAGTCGGCTGGAGGACGATGTATTGAATCGGGACGCAATTTGAGTGATCCATTGTCATTAGGTGGCCCTGAATGTTACAATTCACTATCAGTTTTTCGTCCGATTCGAAAATCTTTGACTCACAGCAGAACGGCCATAAGGTGCCCGAGACAGTAATAGACCCATGGAGGCAAGTCTGCTGGAGGACGATGTATTGAATCGGGACGCAATTTGAGTGATCCATCGTCATTAGGTGGCCCTGAATGTTTCAATTCACTATCAGTTTTTCGTCCGATTCGAAAATCTTTGACTCACAGCAGAACGGCCATAAGGTGCCCGAGGCAGCAATTGACCCATGGAGACAAGTCGGCTGGAGGACGATGTATTGAATCGGCACGCAACTTGAGTGATCCATCGTCATTAGGTGGCCCTGATCGTTAAAATTCACTATCAGTTTTTCGTCCCATTCGATAATCTAGACTCACAGCAGAACGGCCATAAGGTGCCCGAGGCAGCAATAGACCCATGGAGTCAAGTCAACTGGAGGACGAGGTATAGAATCGGGACGCAATTTGTGTGGTCCATCGTCATTAGGTGGCGCTGAATGTTACAATTCACTATCAGTTTTTCGTCCGATTCGAAAAACTTTGACTCACAGCAGAACGGCCATAAGGTGCCCGAGGCAGCAATAGACCGATGGAGACAAGTCTGCTGGAGGACGATGTATTGAATCGGGACGCAATTTGAGTGATCCATCGTCATTAGGTGGCCCTGAACGTTACAATTCACTATCAGTTTTTCGTCCGATTCGAAAATCTTTGAGTCACAGCAGAACGGCCATAAGGTGCCTGAGGCAGCAATAGACCCATGGAGACAAGTCTGCTGGAGGACGATGTATTGAATCGGGACGCAATTTGAGTGATTCATCGTCATTAGGTGGCCCTGAAAGTTACAATTCACTATCAGTTTTTCGTCCGATTCGAAAATCTTTGACTCACAGCAGAACGGCCATAAGGTACACGAGGCAGCAATAGACCCATGCAGATAAGTCTGCTGGAGGACGATTTATTGAATCGGGACGCAATTTGAGTGATGCATCGTCATTAGGTGGCCCTGAACGTTACAATTCACTATCAGTTTTTCGTCCCATTCGATAATCTAGACTCACAGCAGAACGGCCATAAAGTGCCCGAGGCAGCAATAGACCCATGGATTCAAGTCGGCTGGAGGACGATGTATTGAATCGGGACGCAATTTGAGTGATCCATTGTCATTAGGTGGCCCTGAATGTTACAATTCACTATCAGTTTTTCGTCCGATTCGAAAATCTTTGACGCACAGCAGAACGGCCATAAGGCGCCCGAGACAGTAATAGACCCATGGAGGCAAGTCTGCTGGAGGACGATGTATTGAATCGGGACGCAATATGAGTGATCCATCGTCATTAGGTGGCCCTGAACGTTTCAATTCACTATCAGTTCTTCGTCCGATTCGAAAATCTTTGCCTCACAGCAGAACGGCCATAAGGTGCCCGAGGCAGCAATTGACCCATGGAGACAAGTCGGCTGGAGGACGATGTATTGAATCGGGACGCAATTTGAGTGATCCATCGTCATTAGGTGGCCCTGAATGTTACAATTCACTATCAGTTTTTCGTCCGATTCGAAAATCTTTGACTCACAGCAGAACGGCCATAAGGTTCCCGAGGCGGCAATAGACCCATGGAGACAAGTCTGCTGGAGGACGATGTATTGAATCGGGACGCAATTTGAGTGATCCATCGTCATTAGGTGGCCCTGAATGTTACAATTCACTATCAGTTTTTCGTCCGATTCGAAAATCTTTGACTCACAGCAGAACGGCCATAAGGTGCCCGAGGCGGCAATAGACCCATGGAGACAAGTCTGCTGGAGGACGATGTATTGAATCGGGACGCAATTTGAGTGATCCATCGTCATTAGCTGGCCCTGAACGTTACAATTCACTATCCGTTTTTCGTCCCATTCGATAATCTAGACTCACAGCAGAACGGCCATAAGGTGCCCGAGGCAGCAATAGACCCATGGAGTCAAGTCAACTGGAGGACGAGATATTGAATCGGGACGCAATTTGTGTGGTCCATCGTCATTAGGTGGCGCTGAATGTTACAATTCACTATCAGTTTTTCGTCCGATTCGAAAAACTTTGACTCACAGCTGAACGGCCATAAGGTGCCCGAGGCAGCAATAGACCCATGGAGACAAGTCTGCTGGAGGACGATGTATTGAATCGGGACGCAATTTGAGTGATCCATCGTCATTAGGTGGCCCTGAATGTTACAATTCACTACCAGTTTTTCGTCCGATTCGAAAATCTTTGACTCACAGCAGAACGGCCATAAGGTGCCCGAGGCAGCAATAGACCCATGGAGTCAAGTCAACTGGAGGACGAGTTATTGAATCGGGACGCAATTTGTGTGGTCCATCGTCATTAGGTGGCGCTGAATGTTACAATTCACTATCAGTTTTTCGTCCGATTCGAAAAACTTTGACTCACAGCAGAACGGCCATAAGGTGCCCGAGGCAGCAATAGACCCATGGAGACAAGTTTGCTAGTGGACGATGTATTGAATCGGGACGCAATTTGAGTGATTCATCGTCATTAGGTGGCCCTGAAAGTTACAATTCACTATCAGTTTTTCGTCCGATTCGAAATTCTTTGACTCACAGCAGAACGGCCATAAGGTGCACGAGGCAGCAATAGACCCATGCAGACAAGTCTGCTGGAGGACGATTTATTGAATCGGGACGCAATTTGAGTGATGCATCGTCATTAGGTGGCCCTGACCGTTACAATTCACTATCAGTTTTTCGTCCCATTCGATAATCTAGACTCACAGCAGAACGGCCATAAGGTGCCCGAGGCAGCAATAGACCCATGGATTCAAGTCGGCTGGAGGACGATGTATTGAATCGGGACGCAATTTGAGTGATCCATTGTCATTAGGTGGCCCTGAATGTTACAATTCACTATCAGTTTTTCGTCCGATTCGAAAATCTTTGACTCACAGCAGAACGGCCATAAGGTGCCCGAGGCAGCAATAGACCCATGGAGACAAGTCTGCTGGAGGACGATGTATTGAATCGGGACGCAATTTGAGTGATCCATCGTCATTAGGTGGCCCTGAACGTTACAATTCACTATCAGTTTTTCGTCCGATTCGAAAATCTTTGACTCACAGCAGAACGGCCATAAGGTGCACGAGGCAGCAATAGACCCATGCAGACAAGTCTGCTGGAGGACGATTTATTGAATCGGGACGCAATTAGAGTGATGCATCGTCATTAGGTGGCCCTGAACGTTACAATTCACTATCAGTTTTTCGTCCCTTTCGATAATCTAGACTCACAGCAGAACGGCCATAAGGTGCCCGAGTCAGCAATAGACCCATGGATTCAAGTCGGCTGGAGGACGATGTATTGAATCGGGACGCAATTTGAGTGATCCATTGTCATTAGGTGGCCCTGAATGTTACAATTCACTATCAGTTTTTCGTCCGATTCGAAAATCTTTGACTCACAGCAGAACGGCCATAAGGTGCCCGAGACAGTAATAGACCCATGGAGGCAAGTCTGCTGGAGGACGATGTATTGAATCGGGACGCAATATGAGTGATCCATCGTCATTAGGTGGCCCTGAATGTTTCAATTCACTATCAGTTTTTCGTCCGATTCGAAAATCTTTGACTCACAGCAGAACGGCCATAAGGTGCCCGAGGCTGCAATTGACCCATGGAGACAAGTCGGCTGGAGGACGATGTATTGAATCGGGACGCAATTTGTGTGGTCCATCGTCATTAGGTGGCGCTGAATGTTACAATTCACTATCAGTTTTTCGTCCGATTCGAAAAACTTTGACTCACAGCAGAACGGCCATAAGGTGCCCGAGGCAGCAATAGACCCATGGAGACAAGTCTGCAGGAGGACGATGTATTGAATCGGGACGCAATTTGAGTGATCCTTCGTCATTAGGTGGCCCTGAACGTTACAATTCACTATCAGTTTTTCGTCCGATTCGAAAATCTTTGAGTCACAGCAGAACGGCCATAAGGTGCCTGAGGCAGCAATAGACCCATGGAGGCAAGTCTGCTGGAGGACGATGTATTGAATCGGGACGCAATTTGAGTGATTCATCGTCATTAGGTGGCCCTGAAAGTTACAATTCACTATCAGTTTTTCGTCCGATTCGAAATTCTTTGACTCACAGCAGAACGGCCATAAGGTGCACGAGGCAGCAATAGACCCATGCAGACAAGTCTGCTGGAGGACGATTTATTGAATCGGGACGCAATTTGAGTGATGCATCGTCATTAGGTGGCCCTGAACGTTACAATTCACTATCAGTTTTTCGTCCCATTCGATAATCTAGACTCACAGCAGAACGGCCATAAGGTGCCCGAGGCAGCAATAGACCCATGGATTCAAGTCGGCTGGAGGACGATGTATTGAATCGGGACGCAATTTGAGTGATCCATTGTCATTAGGTGGCCCTGAATGTTACAATTCACTATCAGTTTTTCGTCCGATTCGAAAATCTTTGACTCACAGCAGAACGGCCATAAGGTGCCCGAGGCAGCAATAGACCCATGGAGACAAGTCTGCTGGAGGACGATGTATAGAATCGGGACGCAATTTGAGTGATCCATCGTCATTAGGTGGCCCTGAACGTTACAATTCACTATCAGTTTTTCGTCCGATTCGAAAATCTTTGAGTCACAGCAGAACGGCCATAAGGTGCCTGAGGCAGCAAAAGACCCATGGAGACAAGTCTGCTGGAGGACGATGTATTGAATCGGGACGCAATTTGAGTGATTCATCGTCATTAGGTGGCCCTGAAAGTTACAATTCACTATCAGTTTTTCGTGCCATTCCAAATCTGCTGGAGGTCGATGTATTGAATCGGGACGCAATTTGAGTGATCCATCGTCATTAGGTGGCCCTGAACGTTACAATTCACTATCAGTTTTTCGTCCCTTTCGATAATCTAGACTCACAGCAGAACGGCAATAAGGTGCCAGAGGCAGCAATAGACCCATGGAGTCAAGTCGGCTGGAGGACGATGTATTGAATCGGGACGCAATTTGTGTGGTCAATCGTCATTAGGTGGCCCTGAATGTTACAATTCACTATCAGTTTTTCGTCCGATTCGAAAATCTTTGACTCACAGCAGAACGGCCATAAGGTGCCCGAGGCAGCAATAGACCCATGGAGACAAGTCTGCTGGAGGACGATGTATTGAATCGGGACGCAATTTGAGTGATCCATCGTCATTAGATGGCCCTGAGAGTTACAATTCACTATCAGTTTTTCGTCCGATTCGAAAATCTTTGACTCACAGCAGAACGGCCATAAGGTGCCCGAGGCAGCAATAGACCCATGGAGTCAAGTCGGCTGGAGGACGATGTATTGAATCGGGACGCAATTTGTGTGGTCCATCGTCATTAGGTGGCGTTGAATGTTACAATTCACTATCAGTTTTTCGTCCGATTCAAAAATCTTTGACTCACAGCAGAACGGCCATAAGGTGCCCGACCCATGGAGACAAGTCTGCTGGAGGACGATGTATTGAATCGGGACGCAATTTGAGTGATCCATCGTCATTAGGTGGCCCTGAATGTTACAATTCACTATCAGTTTTTCGTCCGATTCGAAAATCTTTGACTCACAGCAGAACGGCCAGAAGGTGCGCGAGGCAGCAATAGACCCATGGAGACAAGTCGGCTGGAGGACGATGTATTGAATCGGGACGCAATTTGAGTGATCCATCGTCATTAGGTGGCCCTGAACGTTACAATTCACTATCAGTTTTTCGTCCGATTCGAAAATCTTTGAGTCACAGCAGAACGGCCATAAGGTGCCTGAGGCAGCAATAGACCCATGGAGACAAGTCTGCTGGAGGATGATGTATTGAATCGGGACGCAATTTGAGTGATTCATCGTCATTAGGTGGCCCTGAAAGTTACAATTCATTATCAGTTTTTCGTCCGATTCGAAAATCTTTGACTCACAGCAGAACGGCCATAAGGTGCACGAGGCAGCAATAGACCCATGCAGACAAGTCTGCTGGAGGACGATTTATTGAATCGGGACGCAATTTGAGTGATGCATCGTCATTAGGTGGCCCTGAACGTTACAATTCACTATCAGTTTTTCGTCCCATTCGATAATCTAGACTCACAGCAGAACGGCCATAAGGTGCCCGAGGCAGCAATAGACCCATGGATTCAAGTCGGCTGGAGGACGATGTATTGAATCGGGACGCAATTTGAGTGATCCATTGTCATTAGGTGGCCCTGAATGTTACAATTCACTATCAGTTTTTCGTCCGATTCGAAAATCTTTGACTCACAGCAGAACGGCCATAAGGTGCCCGAGGCAGCAATAGACCCATGGAGACAAGTCTGCTGGAGGACGATGTATTGAATCGGGACGCAATTTGAGTGATCCATCGTCATTAGGTGGCCCTGAACGTTACAATTCACTATCAGTTTTTCGTCCGATTCGAAAATCTTTGAGTCACAGCAGAACGGCCATAAGGTGCCTGAGGCAGCAATAGACCCATGGAGACAAGTCTGCTGGACGACGATGTATTGAATCGGGACGCAATTTGAGTGATTCATCGTCATTAGGTGGCCCTGAAAGTTACAATTCACTATCAGTTTTTCGTGCCATTCCAAATCTGCTGGAGGTCGATGTATTGAATCGGGACGCAATTTGAGTGATCCATCGTCATTAGGTGGCCCTGAACGTTACAATTCACTATCAGTTTTTCGTCCCATTCGATAATCTAGACTCACAGCAGAACGGCAATAAGGTGCCAGAGGCAGCAATAGACCCATGGAGTCAAGTCGGCTGGAGGACGATGTATTGAATCGGGACGCAATTTGTGTGGTCAATCGTCATTAGGTGGCCCTGAATGTTACAATTCACTATCAGTTTTTCGTCCGATTCGAAAATCTTTGACTCACAGCAGAACGGCCGTAAGGTGCCCGAGACAGCAATAGACCCATGGAGGCAAGTCTGCTGGAGGACGATGTATTGAATCGGGACGCAATTTGAGTGATCCATCGTCATTAGGTGGCCCTGAATGTTTCAATTCACTATCAGTTTTTCGTCCGATTCGAAAATCTTTGACTCACAGCAGAACGGCCATAAGGTGCCCGAGGCAGCAATAGACCCATGGAGACAGGTCCGCTGGAGGACGATGTATTGAATCGGGACGCAATTTGAGTGACCCATCGTCATTAGGTGGCCCTGAACGTTACAATTCACTATCAGTTTTTCGTCCGATTCGAAAATCTTTGACTCACAGCAGATCGGCCATAAGGTGCCCGAGGCAGCAATAGACCCATGGAGACAAGTCTGCTGGAGGACGATGTATTGAATCGGGACGCAATTTGAGTGATCCATCGTCATTAGGTGGCCCTGAGAGTTACAATTCACTATCAGTTTTTCGTCCGATTCGAAAATCTTTGACTCACAGCAGAACGGCCATAAGGTGCCCGAGGCAGCAATAGACCCATGGAGTCAAGTCGGCTGGAGGACGATGTATTGAATCGGGACGCAATTTGTGTGGTCCATCGTCATTAGGTGGCGTTGAATGTTACAATTCACTATCTGTTTTTCGTCCGATTCAAAAATCTTTGACTCACAGCAGAACGGCCATAAGGTGCCCGACCCATGGAGACAAGTCTGCTGGAGGACGATGTATTGAATCGGGACGCAATTTGAGTGATCCATCGTCATTAGGTGGCCCTGAATGTTACAATTCACTATCAGTTTTTCGTCCGATTCGAAAATCTTTGACTCACAGCAGAACGGCCAGAAGGTGCCCGAGGCAGCAATAGACCCATGGAGACAAGTCGGCTGGAGGACGATGTATTGAATCGGGACGCAATTTGAGTGATCCATCGTCATTAGGTGGCCCTGAACGTTACAATTCACTATCAGTTTTTCGTCCGATTCGAAAATCTTTGAGTCACAGCAGAACGGCCATAAGGTGCCTGCGGCAGCAATAGACCCATGGAGACAAGTGTGCTGGAGGACGATGTATTGAATCGGGACGCAATTTGAGTGATTCATCGTCATTAGGTGGCCCTGAAAGTTACAATTCACTATCAGTTTTTCGTCCGATTCGAAAATCTTTGACTCACAGCAGAACGGCCATAAGGTGCACGAGGCAGCAATAGACCCATGCAGACAAGTCTGCTGGAGGACGATTTATTGAATCGGGACGCAATTTGAGTGATGCATCGTCATTAGGTGGCCCTGAACGTTACAATTCACTATCAATTTTTCGTCCGATTCGAAAATCTTTGAGTCACAGCAGAACGGCCATAAGGTGCCTGAGGCAGCAATAAACCCATGGAGACAAGTCTGCTGGAGGACGATGTATTGAATCGGGACGCAATTTGAGTGATTCATCGTCATTAGGTGGCCCTGAAAGTTACAATTCACTATCAGTTTTTCGTGCCATTCCAAATCTGCTGGAGGTCGATGTATTGAATCGGGACGCAATTTGAGTGATCCATCGTCATTAGGTGGCCCTGAACGTTACAATTCACTATCAGTTTTTCGTCCCATTCGATAATCTAGACTCACAGCAGAACGGCCATAAGGTGCCCGAGGCAGCAATAGACCCATGGATTCAAGTCGGCTGGAGGACGATGTATTGAATCGGGACGCAATTTGAGTGATCCATTGTCATTAGGTGGCCCTGAATGTTACAATTCACTATCAGTTTTTCGTCCGATTCGAAAATCTTTGACTCACAGCAGAACGGCCATAAGGTGCCCGAGACAGTAATAGACCCATGGAGGCAAGTCTGCTGGAGGACGATGTATTGAATCGGGACGCAATATGAGTGATCCATCGTCATTAGGTGGCCCTGAATGTTTCAATTCACTATCAGTTTTTCGTCCGATTCGAAAATCTTTGACTCACAGCAGAACGGACATAAGGTGCCCGAGGCAGCAATTGACCCATGGAGACAAGTCTGCTGGAGGACGATGTATTGAATCGGGACGCAATTTGAGTGATCCATCGTCATTAGGTGGCCCTGAACGTTACAATTCACTATCAGTTTTTCGTCCGATTCGAAAATCTTTGAGTCACAGCAGAACGGCCATAAGGTGCCTGAGGCAGCAATAGACCCATGGAGACAAGTCTGCTGGAGGACGATGTACTGAATCGGGACGCAATTTGAGTGATTCATCGTCATTAGGTGGCCATGAAAGTTACAATTCACTATCAGTTTTTCGTCCGATTCGAAAATCTTTGACTCACAGCAGAACGGCCATAAGGTGCACGAGGCAGCAATAGACCCATGCAGACAAGTCTGCTGGAGGACGATTTATTGAATCGGGACGCAATTTGAGTGATGCATCGTCATTAGGTGGCCTTGAACGTTACAATTCACTATCAGTTTTTCGTCCCATTCGATAATCTAGACTCACAGCAGAACGGCCATAAGGTGCCCGAGGCAGCAATAGACTCATGGATTCAAGTCGGCTGGAGGACGATGTATTGAATCGGGACGCAATTTGAGTGATCCATTGTCATTAGGTGGCCCTGAATGTTACAATTCACTATCAGTTTTTCGTCCGATTCGAAAATCTTTGAGTCACAGCAGAACGGCCATAAGGTGCCCGTGACAGTAATAGACCCATGGAGGCAAGTCTGCTGGAGGACGATGTATTGAATCGGGACGCAATTTGAGTGATCCATCGTCATTAGGTGGCCCTGAATGTTTCAATTCACTATCAGTTTTTCGTCCGATTCGAAAGTCTTTGACTCACAGCAGAACGGCCATAAGGTGCCCGAGGCAGCAATTGACCCATGGAGACAAGTCGGCTGGAGGACGATGTATTGAATCGGGACGCAATTTGAGTGATCCATCGTCATTAGGTGGCCCTGAATGTTACAATTCACTACCAGTTTTTCGTCCGATTCGAAAATCTTTGACTCACAGCAGAACGGCCATAAGGTGCCGAGGCAGCAATAGACCCATGGAGACAAGTCGGCTGCAGGACGATGTATTGAATCGGGACGCAATTTGAGTGATCCATCGTCATTAGGTGGCCCTGAATGTTACAATTCACTATCAGTTTTTCGTCCGATTCGAAAATCTTTGACTCACAGCAGAACGGCCATAAGGTGCCCGAGGCGGCAATAGACCCATGGAGACAAGTCTGCTGGAGGACGATGTATTGAATCGGGACGCAATTTGAGTGATCCATCGTCATTAGCTGGCCCTGAACGTTACAATTCACTATCAGTTTTTCGTCCCATTCGATAATCTAGACTCACAGCAGAACGGCCATAAGGTGCCCGAGGCAGCAATAGACCCATGGAGTCAAGTCAACTGGAGGACGAGGTATTGAATCGGGACGCAATTTGTGTGGTCCATCGTCATTAGGTGGCGCTGAATGTTACAATTCACTGTCAGTTTTTCGTCCGATTCGAAAAACTTTGACTCACAGCAGAACGGCCATAAGGTGCCCGAGGCAGCAATAGACCCATGGAGACAAATCTGCAGGAGGACAATGTATTGAATCGGGACGCAATTTGAGTGATCCATCGTCATTAGGTGGCCCTGAACGTTACAATTCACTATCAGTTTTTCGTCCCTTTCGATAATCTAGACTCACAGCAGAACGGCAATAAGGTGCCAGAGGCAGCAATAGACCCATGGAGTCAAGTCGGCTGGAGGACGATGTATTGAATCGGGACGCAATTTGTGTGGTCAATCGTCATTAGGTGGCCCTGAATGTTACAATTCACTATCAGTTTTTCGTCCGATTCGAAAATCTTTGACTCACAGCAGAACGGCCATAAGGTGCCCGAGGCAGCAATAGACCCATGGAGACAGGTCTGCTGGAGGACGATGTATTGAATCGGGACGCAATTTGAGTGACCCATCGTCATTAGGTGGCCCTGAACGTTACAATTCACTATCAGTTTTTCGTCCGATTCGAAAATCTTTGACTCACAGCAGAACGGCCATAAGGTGCCCGAGGCAGCAATAGACCCATGGAGACAAGTCTGCTGGAGGACGATGTATTGAATCGGGACGCAATTTGAGTGATCCATCGTCATTAGGTGGCCCTGAGAGTTACAATTCACTATCAGTTTTTCGTCCGATTCGAAAATCTTTGACTCACAGCAGAACGGCCATAAGGTGCCCGAGGCAGCAATAGACCCATGGAGTCAAGTCGGCTGGAGGACGATGTATTGAATCGGGACGCAATTTGTGTGGTCCATCGTCATTAGGTGGCGTTGAATGTTACAATTCACTATCAGTTTTTCGTCCGATTCAAAAATCTTTGACTCACAGCAGAACGGCCATAAGGTGCCCGACCCATGGAGACAAGTCTGCTGGAGGACGATGTATTGAATCGGGACGCAATTTGAGTGATCCATCGTCATTAGGTGGCCCTGAATGTTACAATTCACTATCAGTTTTTCGTCCGATTCGAAAATCTTTGACTCACAGCAGAACGGCCATAAGGTGACCGAGGCAGCAATAGACCCATGGAGCCAAGTCTGCTGAACGTTACAATTCACTATCAGTTTTTCGTCCGATTCGAAAATCTTTGAGTCACAGCAGAACGGCCATAAGGTGCCTGAGGCAGCAATAGACCCATGGAGACAAGTCTGCTGGAGGACGATGTATTGAATCGGGACGCAATTTGAGTGATTCATCGTCATTAGGTGCCCCTGAAAGTTACAATTCACTATCAGTTTTTCGTGCCATTCCAAATCTGCTGGAGGTCGATGTATTGAATCGGGACGCAATTTGAGTGATCCATCGTCATTAGGTGGCCCTGAACGTTACAATTCACTATCAGTTTTTCGTCCCATTCGATAATCTAGACTCACAGCAGAACGGCAATAAGGTGCCAGAGGCAGCAATAGACCCATGGAGTCAAGTCGGCTGGAGGACGAAGTATTGAATCGGGACGCAATTTGTGTGGTCAATCGTCATTAGGTGGCCCTGAATGTTACAATTCACTATCAGTTTTTCGTCCGATTCGAAAATCTTTGACTCACAGCAGAACGGCCGTAAGGTGCCCGAGACAGCAATAGACCCATGGAGGCAAGTCTGCTGGAGGACGATGTATTGAATCGGGACGCAATTTGAGTGATCCATCGTCATTAGGTGGCCCTGAATGTTTCAATTCACTATCAGTTTTTCGTCCGATTCGAAAATCTTTGACTCACAGCAGAACGGCCATAAGGTGCCCGAGGCAGCAATAGTCCCATGGAGACAGGTCTGCTGGAGGACGATGTATTGAATCGGGACGCAATTTGAGTGACCCATCGTCATTATGTGGCCCTGAACGTTACAATTCACTATCAGTTTTTCGTCCGATTCGAAAATCTTTGACTCACAGCAGATCGGCCATAAGGTGCCCGAGGCAGCAATAGACCCATGGAGTCAAGTCGGCTGGAGGACGATGTATTGAATCGGGACGCAATTTGTGTGGTCCATCGTCATTAGGTGGCGTTGAATGTTACAATTCACTATCAGTTTTTCGTCCGATTCAAAAATCTTTGACTCACAGCAGAACGGCCATAAGGTGCCCGACCCATGGAGACAAGTCTGCTGGAGGACGATGTATTGAATCGGGACGCAATTTGAGTGATCCATCGTCATTAGGTGGCCCTGAATGTTACAATTCACTATCAGTTTTTCGTACGATTCGAAAATCTTTGACTCACAGCAGAACGGCCAGAAGGTGCCCGAGGCAGCAATAGACCCATGGAGACAAGTCGGCTGGAGGACGATGTATTGAATCGGGACGCAATTTGAGTGATCCATCGTCATTAGGTGGCCCTGAACGTTACAATTCACTATCAGTTTTTCGTCCGATTCGAAAATCTTGGAGTCACAGCAGAACGGCCATAAGGTGCCTGAGGCAGCAATAGACCCATGGAGACAAGTCTGCTGGAGGACGATGTATTGAATCGGGACGCAATTTGAGTGATTCATCGTCATTAGGTGGCCCTGAAAGTTACAATTCACTATCAGTTTTTCGTCCGATTCGAAAATCTTTGACTCACAGCAGAACGGCCATAAGGTGCACGAGGCAGCAATAGACCCATGCAGACAAGTCTGCTGGAGGACGATTTATTGAATCGGGACGCAATTTGAGTGATGCATCGTCATTAGGTGGCCCTGAACGTTACAATTCACTATCAGTTTTTCGTCCGATTCGAAAATCTTTGAGTCACAGCAGAACGGCCATAAGGTGCCTGAGGCAGCAATAGACCCATGGAGACAAGTCTGCTGGAGGACGATGTATTGAATCGGGACGCAATTTGAGTGATTCATCGTCATTAGGTGGCCCTGAAAGTTACAATTCACTATCAGTTTTTCGTGCCATTCCAAATCTGCTGGAGGTCGATGTATTGAATCGGGACGCAATTTGAGTGATCCATCGTCATTAGGTGGCCCTGAACGTTACAATTCACTATCAGTTTTTCGTCCCATTCGATAATCTAGACTCACAGCAGAACGGCAATAAGGTGCCAGAGGCAGCAATAGACCCATGGAGTCAAGTCGGCTGGAGGACGATGAATTGAATCGGGACGCAATTTGTGTGGTCAATCGTCATTAGGTGGCCCTGAATGTAACAATTCACTATCAGTTTTTCGTCCGATTCGAAAATCTTTGACTCACAGCAGAACGGCCGTAAGGTGCCCGAGACAGCAATAGACCCATGGAGGCAAGTCTGCTGGAGGACGATGTATTGAATCGGGACGCAATTTGAGTGATCCATCGTCATTAGGTGGCCCTGAATGTTTCAATTCACTATCAGTTTTTCGTCCGATTCGAAAATCTTTGACTCACAGCAGAACGGCCATAAGGTGCCCGAGGCAGCAATAGACCCATGGAGACAAGTCTGCTGGAGGACGATGTATTGAATCGGAACGCAATTTGAGTGATCCATCGTCATTAGGTGGCCCTGAGAGTTACAATTCACTATCAGTTTTTCGTCCGATTCGAAAATCTTTGACTCACAGCAGAACGGCTATAAGGTGCCCGAGGCAGCAATAGACCCATGGAGTCAAGTCGGCTGGAGGACGATGTATTGAATCGGGACGCAATTTGTGTGGTCCATCGTCATTAGGTGGCGTTGAATGTTACAATTCACTATCAGTTTTTCGTCCGATTCAAAAATCTTTGACTCACAGCAGAACGGCCATAAGGTGCCCGACCCATGGAGACAAGTCTGCTGGAGGACGATGTATTGAATCGGGACGCAATTTGAGTGATCCATCGTCATTAGGTGGCCCTGAATGTTACAATTCACTATCAGTTTTTCGTCCGATTCGAAAATCTTTGACTCACAGCAGAACGGCCAGAAGGTGCCCGAGGCAGCAATAGACCCATGGAGACAAGTCGGCTGGAGGACGATGTATTGAATCGGGACGCAATTTGAGTGATCCATCGTCATTAGGTGGCCCTGCACGTTACAATTCACTATCAGTTTTTCGTCCGATTCGAAAATCTTTGAGTCACAGCAGAACGGCCATAAGGTGCCTGAGGCAGCAATAGACCCATGGAGACAAGTCTGCTGGAGGACGATGTATTGAATCGGGACGCAATTTGAGTGATTCATCGTCATTAGGTGGCCCTGAAAGTTACAATTCACTATCAGTTTTTCGTCCGATTCGAAAATCTTTGACTCACAGCAGAACGGCCATAAGGTGCACGAGGCAGCAATAGACCCATGCAGACAAGTCTGCTGGAGGACGATTTATTGAATCGGGACGCAATTTGAGTGATGCATCGTCATTAGGTGGCCCTGAACGTTACAATTCACTATCAGTTTCTCGTCCCATTCGATAATCTAGACTCACAGCAGAACGGCCATAAGGTGCCCGAGGCAGCAATAGACCCATGGATTCAAGTCGTCTGGAGGACGATGTATTGAATCGGGACGCAATTTGAGTGATCCATTGTCATTAGGTGGCCCTGAATGTTACAATTCACTATCAGTTTTTCGTCCGATTCGAAAATCTTTGACTCACAGCAGAACGGCCGTAAGGTGCCCGAGGCAGCAATAGACCCATGGAGACAAGTCTGCTGGAGGACGATGTATTGAATCGGGACGCAATTTGAGTGATCCATCGTCATTAGGTGGCCCTGAACGTTACAATTCACTATCAGTTTTTCGTCCCATTCGATAATCTAGACTCATAGCAGAACGGCAATAAGGTGCCAGAGGCAGCAATAGACCCATGGAGTCAAGTCGGCTGGAGGACGATGTATTGAATCGGGACGCAATTTGTGTGGTCAATCGTCATTAGGTGGCCCTGAATGTTACAATTCACTATCAGTTTTTCGTCCGATTCGAAAATCTTTGTCTCACAGCAGAACGGCCGTAAGGTGCCCGAGACAGCAATAGACCCATGGAGGCAAGTCTGCTGGAGGACGATGTATTGAATCGGGACGCAATTTGAGTGATCCATCGTCATTAGGTGGCCCTGAATGTTTCAATTCACTATCAGTTTTTCGTCCGATTCGAAAATCTTTGACTCACAGCAGAACGGCCATAAGGTGCCCGAGGCAGCAATAGACCCATGCAGACAAGTCTGCTGGAGGACGATTTATTGAATCGGGACGCAATTTGAGTGATGCATCGTCATTAGGTGGCCCTGAACGTTACAATTCACTATCAGTTTTTCGTCCGATTCGAAAATCTTTGAGTCACAGCAGAACGGCCATAAGGTGCCTGAGGCAGCAATAGACCCATGGAGACAAGTCTGCTGGAGGACGATGTATTGAATCGGGACGCAATTTGAGTGATTCATCGTCATTAGGTGGCCCTGAAAGTTACAATTCACGATCAGTTTTTCGTGCCATTCCAAATCTGCTGGAGGTCGATGTATTGAATCGGGACGCAATTTGAGTGATCCATCGTCATTAGGTGGCCCTGAACGTTACAATTCACTATCAGTTTTTCGTCCCATTCGATAATCTAGACTCACAGCAGAACGGCCATAAGGTGCCCCAGGCAGCAATAGACCCATGGAGGCAAGTCTGCTGGAGGACGATGTATTGAATCGGGACGCAATATGAGTGATCCATCGTCATTAGGTGGCCCTGAATGTTTCAATTCACTATCAGTTTTTCGTCCGATTCGAAAATCTTTGACTCACAGCAGAACGGCCATAAGGTGCCCGAGGCAGCAATTGACCCATGGAGACAAGTCGGCTGGAGGACGATGTATTGAATCGGGACGCAATTTGTGTGGTCCATCGTCATTAGGTGGCGCTGAATGTTACAATTCACTATCAGTTTTTCGTCCGATTCGAAAAACTTTGACTCACAGCAGAACGGCCATAAGGTGCCCGAGGCAGCAATAGACCCATGGAGACAAGTCTGCTGGAGGACGATGAATTGAATCGGGACGCAATTTGAGTGATCCATCGTCATTAGGTGGCCCTGAACGTTACAATTCACTATCAGTTTTTCGTCCGATTCGAAAATCTTTGAGTCACAGCAGAACGGCCATAAGGTGCCTGAGGCAGCAATAGACCCATGCAGACAAGTCTGCTGGAGGACGATGTATTGAATCGGGACGCAATTTGAGTGATTCATCGTCATTAGGTGGCCCTGAAAGTTACAATTCACTATCAGTTTTTCGTCCGATTCGAAAATCTTTGACTCACAGCAGAACGGCCATAAGGTGCACGAGGCAGCAATAGACCCATGCAGACAAGTCTGCTGGAGGACGATTTATTGAATCGGGACGCAATTTGAGTGATGCATCGTCATTAGGTGGCCTTGAACGTTACAATTCACTATCAGTTTTTCGTCCCATTCGATAATCTAGACTCACAGCAGAACGGCCATAAGGTGCCCGAGGCAGCAATAGACTCATGGATTCAAGTCGGCTGGAGGACGATGTATTGAATCGGGACGCAATTTGAGTGATCCATTGTCATTAGGTGGCCCTGAATGTTACAATTCACTATCAGTTTTTCGTCCGATTCGAAAATCTTTGACTCACAGCAGAACGGCCATAAGGTGCCCGTGACAGTAATAGACCCATGGAGGCAAGTCTGCTGGAGGACGATGTATTGAATAGGGACGCAATTTGAGTGATCCATCGTCATTAGGTGGCCCTGAATGTTTCAATTCACTATCAGTTTTTCGTCCGATTCGAAAATCTTTGACTCACAGCAGAACGGCCATAAGGTGCCCGAGGCAGCAATTGACCCATGGAGACAAGTCGGCTGGAGGACGATGTATTGAATTGGGACGCAATTTGAGTGATCCATCGTCATTAGGTGGCCCTGAATGTTACAATTCACTACCAGTTTTTCGTCCGATTCGAAAATATTTGACTCACAGCAGAACGGCCATAAGGTGCCGAGGCAGCAATAGACCCATGGAGACAAGTCGGCTGCAGGACGATGTATTGAATCGGGACGCAATTTGAGTGATCCATCGTCATTAGGTGGCCCTGAATGTTACAATTCACTATCAGTTTTTCGTCCGATTCGAAAATCTTTGACTCACAGCAGAACGGCCATAAGGTGCCGAGGCGGCAATAGACCCATGGAGACAAGTCTGCTGGAGGACGATGTATTGAATCGGGACGCAATTTGGTGATCCATCGTCATTAGCTGGCCCTGAACGTTACAATTCACTATCAGTTTTTCGTCCCATTCGATAATCTGGACTCACAGCAGAGCGGCCATAAGGTGCCCGAGGCAGCAATAGACCCATGGAGTCAAGTCAACTGGAGGACGAGGTATTGAATCGGGACGCAATTTGTGTGGTCCATCGTCATTAGGTGGCGCTGAATGTTACAATTCACTATCAGTTTTTCGTCCGATTCGAAAAACTTTGACTCACAGCAGAACGGCCATAAGGTGCCCGAGGAGCAATAGACCCATGGAGACAAGTCTGCAGGAGGACGATGTATTGAATCGGGACGCAATTTGAGTGATCCATCGTCATTAGGTGGCCCTGAACGTTACAATTCACTATCAGTTTTTCGTCCGATTCGAAAATCTTTGAGTCACAGCAGAACGGCCATAAGGTGCCTGAGGCAGCAATAGACCCATGGAGGCAAGTCTGCTGGAGGACGATGTATTGAATCGGGACGCAATTTGAGTGATTCATCGTCATTAGGTGGCCCTGAAAGTTACAATTCACTATCAGTTTTTCGTCCGATTCGAAAATCTTTGACTCACAGCAGAACGGCCATAAGGTGCACGAGGCAGCAATAGACCCATGCAGACAAGTCTGCTGGAGGACGATTTATTGAATCGGGACGCAATTTGAGTGATGCATCGTCATTAGGTGGCCTTGAACGTTACAATTCACTATCAGTTTTTCGTCCCATTCGATAATCTAGACTCACAGCAGAACGGCCATAAGGTGCCCGAGGCAGCAATAGACTCATGGATTCAAGTCGGCTGGAGGACGATGTATTGAATCGGGACGCAATTTGAGTGATCCATTGTCATTAGGTGGCCCTGAATGTTACAATTCACTATCAGTTTTTCGTCCGATTCGAAAATCTTTGACTCACAGCAGAACGGCCATAAGGTGCCCGTGACAGTAATAGACCCATGGAGGCAAGTCTGCTGGAGGACGATGTATTGAATCGGGACGCAATTTGAGTGATCCATCGTCATTAGGTGGCCCTGAATGTTTCAATTCACTATCAGTTTTTCGTCCGATTCGAAAATCTTTGACTCACAGCAGAACGGCCATAAGGTGCCCGAGGCAGCAATTGACCCATGGAGACAAGTCGGCTGGAGGACGATGTATTGAATTGGGACGCAATTTGAGTGATCCATCGTCATTAGGTGGCCCTGAAAGTTACAATTCACTACCAGTTTTTCGTCCGATTCGAAAATCTTTGACTCACAGCAGAACGGCCATAAGGTGCCGAGGCAGCAATAGACCCATGGAGACAAGTCGGCTGCAGGACGATGTATTGAATCGGGACGCAATTTGAGTGATCCATCGTCATTAGGTGGCCCTGAATGTTACAATTCACTATCAGTTTTTCGTCCGATTCGAAAATCTTTGACTCACAGCAGAACGGCCATAAGGTGCCGAGGCGGCAATAGACCCATGGAGACAAGTCTGCTGGAGGACGATGTATTGAATCGGGACGCAATTTGGTGATCCATCGTCATTAGCTGGCCCTGAACGTTACAATTCACTATCAGTTTTTCGTCCCATTCGATAATCTGGACTCACAGCAGAACGGCCATAAGGTGCCCGAGGCAGCAATAGACCCATGGAGTCAAGTCAACTGGAGGACGAGGTATTGAATCGGGACGCAATTTGTGTGGTCCATCGTCATTAGGTGGCGCTGAATGTTACAATTCACTATCAGTTTTTCGTCCGATTCGAAAAACTTTGACTCACAGCAGAACGGCCATAAGGTGCCCGAGGCAGCAATAGACCCATGGAGACAAGTCTGCAGGAGGACGATGTATTGAATCGGGACGCAATTTGAGTGATCCATCGTCATTAGGTGGCCCTGAACGTTACAATTCACTATCAGTTTTTCGTCCGATTCGAAAATCTTTGAGTCACAGCAGAACGGCCATAAGGTGCCTGAGGCAGCAATAGACCCATGGAGGCAAGTCTGCTGGAGGACGATGTATTGAATCGGGACGCAATTTGAGTGATTCATCGTCATTAGGTGGCCCTGAAAGTTACAATTCACTATCAGTTTTTCGTCCGATTCGAAAATCTTTGACTCACAGCAGAACGGCCATAAGGTGCACGAGGCAGCAATAGACCCATGCAGACAAGTCTGCTGGAGGACGATTTATTGAATCGGGACGCAATTTGAGTGATGCATCGTCATTAGGTGGCCTTGAACGTTACAATTCACTATCAGTTTTTCGTCCCATTCGATAATCTAGACTCACAGCAGAACGGCCATAAGGTGCCCGAGGCAGCAATAGACTCATGGATTCAAGTCGGCTGGAGGACGATGTATTGAATCGGGACGCAATTTGAGTGATCCATTGTCATTAGGTGGCCCTGAATGTTACAATTCACTATCAGTTTTTCGTCCGATTCGAAAATCTTTGACTCACAGCAGAACGGCCATAAGGTGCCCGTGACAGTAATAGACCCATGGAGGCAAGTCTGCTGGAGGACGATGTATTGAATCGGGACGCAATTTGAGTGATCCATCGTCATTAGGTGGCCCTGAATGTTTCAATTCACTATCAGTTTTTCGTCCGATTCGAAAATCTTTGACTCACAGCAGAACGGCCATAAGGTGCCGAGGCGGCAATAGACCCATGGAGACAAGTCTGCTGGAGGACGATGTATTGAATCGGGACGCAATTTGGTGATCCATCGTCATTAGCTGGCCCTGAACGTTACAATTCACTATCAGTTTTTCGTCCCATTCGATAATCTGGACTCACAGCAGAACGGCCATAAGGTGCCCGAGGCAGCAATAGACCCATGGAGTCAAGTCAACTGGAGGACGAGGTATTGAATCGGGACGCAATTTGTGTGGTCCATCGTCATTAGGTGGCGCTGAATGTTACAATTCACTATCAGTTTTTCGTCCGATTCGAAAAACTTTGACTCACAGCAGAACGGCCATAAGGTGCCCGAGGCAGCAATAGACCCATGGAGACAAGTCTGCAGGAGGACGATGTATTGAATCGGGACGCAATTTGAGTGATCCATCGTCATTAGGTGGCCCTGAACGTTACAATTCACTATCAGTTTTTCGTCCGATTCGAAAATCTTTGAGTCACAGCAGAACGGCCATAAGGTGCCTGAGGCAGCAATAGACCCATGGAGGCAAGTCTGCTGGAGGACGATGTATTGAATCGGGACGCAATTTGAGTGATTCATCGTCATTAGGTGGCCCTGAAAGTTACAATTCACTATCAGTTTTTCGTCCGATTCGAAAATCTTTGACTCACAGCAGAACGGCCATAAGGTGCACGAGGCAGCAATAGACCCATGCAGACAAGTCTGCTGGAGGACGATTTATTGAATCGGGACGCAATTTGAGTGATGCATCGTCATTAGGTGGCCTTGAACGTTACAATTCACTATCAGTTTTTCGTCCCATTCGATAATCTAGACTCACAGCAGAACGGCCATAAGGTGCCCGAGGCAGCAATAGACTCATGGATTCAAGTCGGCTGGAGGACGATGTATTGAATCGGGACGCAATTTGAGTGATCCATCGTCATTAGGTGGCCCTGAACGTTACAATTCACTATCAGTTTTTCGTCCGATTCGAAAATCTTTGACTCACAGCAGAACGGCTATAAGGTGCCCGAGGCAGCAATAGACCCATGGAGTCAAGTCGGCTGGAGGACGATGTATTGAATCGGGACGCAATTTGTGTGGTCCATCGTCATTAGGTGGCGTTGAATGTTACAATTCACTATCAGTTTTTCGTCCGATTCAAAAATCTTTGACTCACAGCAGAACGGCCATAAGTTGCCCGACCCATGGAGACAAGTCTGCTGGAGGACGATGTATTGAATCGGGACGCAATTTGAGTGATCCATCGTCATTAGGTGGCCCTGAATGTTACAATTCACTATCAGTTTTTCGTCCGATTCGAAAATCTTTGACTCACAGCAGAACGGCCAGAAGGTGCCCGAGGCAGCAATAGACCCATGGAGACAAGTCGGCTGGAGGACGATGTATTGAATCGGGACGCAATTTGAGTGATCCATCGTCATTAGGTGGCCCTGCACGTTACAATTCACTATCAGTTTTTCGTCCGATTCGAAAATCTTTGAGTCACAGCAGAACGGCCATAAGGTGCCTGAGGCAGCAATAGACCCATGGAGACAAGTCTGCTGGAGGACGATGTATTGAATCGGGACGCAATTTGAGTGATTCATCGTCATTAGGTGGCCCTGAAAGTTACAATTCACTATCAGTTTTTCGTCCGATTCGAAAATCTTTGACTCACAGCAGAACGGCCATAAGGTGCACGAGGCAGCAATAGACCCATGCAGACAAGTCTGCTGGAGGACGATTTATTGAATCGGGACGCAATTTGAGTGATGCATCGTCATTAGGTGGCCCTGAACGTTACAATTCACTATCAGTTTCTCGTCCCATTCGATAATCTAGACTCACAGCAGAACGGCCATAAGGTGCCCGAGGCAGCAATAGACCCATGGATTCAAGTCGTCTGGAGGACGATGTATTGAATCGGGACGCAATTTGAGTGATCCATTGTCATTAGGTGGCCCTGAATGTTACAATTCACTATCAGTTTTTCGTCCGATTCGAAAATCTTTGACTCACAGCAGAACGGCCGTAAGGTGCCCGAGGCAGCAATAGACCCATGGAGACAAGTCTGCTGGAGGACGATGTATTGAATCGGGACGCAATTTGAGTGATCCATCGTCATTAGGTGGCCCTGAACGTTACAATTCACTATCAGTTTTTCGTCCCATTCGATAATCTAGACTCATAGCAGAACGGCAATAAGGTGCCAGAGGCAGCAATAGACCCATGGAGTCAAGTCGGCTGGAGGACGATGTATTGAATCGGGACGCAATTTGTGTGGTCAATCGTCATTAGGTGGCCCTGAATGTTACAATTCACTATCAGTTTTTCGTCCGATTCGAAAATCTTTGTGTCACAGCAGAACGGCCGTAAGGTGCCCGAGGCAGCAATAGATCCATGGACACAAGTCGGCTGGAGGACGATGTATTGAATCGGGACGCAATTTGAGTGATCCATCGTCATTAGGTGGCCCTTAATGTTACAATTCACTATCAGTTTTTCGTCAGATTCGGAAAATCTTTGACTCACAGCAGAACGGCCATAAGGTGCCCGCGGCAGCAATAGACCCATGGAGACAAGTCTGCTGGAGGACGATGTATTGAATCGGGACGCAATTTGAGTGATTCATCGTCATTAGGTGGCCCTGAAAGTTACAATTCACTATCAGTTTTTCGTGCCATTCCAAATCTGCTGGAGGTCGATGTATTGAATCGGGACGCAATTTGAGTGATCCATCGTCATTAGGTGGCCCTGAACGTTACAATTCACTATCAGTTTTTCGTCCCATTCGATAATCTAGACTCACAGCAGAACGGCCATAAGGTGCCCGAGGCAGCAATAGACCCATGGAGGCAAGTCTGCTGGAGGACGATGTATTGAATCGGGACGCAATATGAGTGATCCATCGTCATTAGGTGGCCCTGAATGTTTCAATTCACTATCAGTTTTTCGTCCGATTCGAAAATCTTTGACTCACAGCAGAACGGCCATAAGGTGCCCGAGGCAGCAATTGACCCATGGAGACAAGTCGGCTGGAGGACGATGTATTGAATCGGGACGCAATTTGTGTGGTCCATCGTCATTAGGTGGCGCTGAATGTTACAATTCACTATCAGTTTTTCGTCCGATTCGAAAAACTTTGACTCACAGCAGAACGGCCATAAGGTGCCCGAGGCAGCAATAGACCCATGGAGACAAGTCTGCTGGAGGACGATGAATTGAATCGGGACGCAATTTGAGTGATCCATCGTCATTAGGTGGCCCTGAACGTTACATTTCACTATCAGTTTTTCGTCCGATTCGAAAATCTTTGAGTCACAGCAGAACGGCCATAAGGTGCCTGAGGCAGCAATAGACCCATGGAGACAAGTCTGCTGGAGGACGATGTATTGAATCGGGACGCAATTTGAGTGATTCATCGTCATTAGGTGGCCCTGAAAGTTACAATTCACTATCAGTTTTTCGTCCGATTCGAAAATCTTTGACTCACAGCAGAACGGACATAAGGTGCACGAGGCAGCAATAGACCCATGCAGACAAGTCTGCTGGAGGACGATTTATTGAATCGGGACGCAATTTGAGTGATGCATCGTCATTAGGTGGCCTTGAACGTTACAATTCACTATCAGTTTTTCGTCCCATTCGATAATCTAGACTCACAGCAGAACGGCCATAAGGTGCCCGAGGCAGCAATAGACTCATGGATTCAAGTCGGCTGGAGGACGATGTATTGAATCGGGACGCAATTTGAGTGATCCATTGTCATTAGGTGGCCCTGAATGTTACAATTCACTATCAGTTTTTCGTCCGATTCGAAAATCTTTGACTCACAGCAGAACGGCCATAAGGTGCCCGTGACAGTAATAGACCCATGGAGGCAAGTCTGCTGGAGGACGATGTATTGAATCGGGACGCAATTTGAGTGATCCATCGTCATTAGGTGGCCCTGAATGTTTCAATTCACTATCAGTTTTTCGTCCGATTCGAAAATCTTTGACTCACAGCAGAACGGCCATAAGGTGCCCGAGGCAGCAATTGACCCATGGAGACAAGTCGGCTGGAGGACGATGTATTGAATTGGGACGCAATTTGAGTGATCCATCGTCATTAGGTGGCCCTGAATGTTACAATTCACTACCAGTTTTTCGTCCGATTCGAAAATCTTTGACTCACAGCAGAACGGCCATAAGGTGCCGAGGCAGCAATAGACCCATGGAGACAAGTCGGCTGCAGGACGATGTATTGAATCGGGACGCAATTTGAGTGATCCATCGTCATTAGGTGGCCCTGAATGTTACAATTCACAATCAGTTTTTCGTCCGATTCGAAAATCTTTGACTCACAGCAGAACGGCCATAAGGTGCCGAGGCGGCAATAGACCCATGGAGACAAGTCTGCTGGAGGACGATGTATTGAATCGGGACGCAATTTGGTGATCCATCGTCATTAGCTGGCCCTGAACGTTACAATTCACTATCAGTTTTTCGTCCCATTCGATAATCTGGACTCACAGCAGAACGGCCATAAGGTGCCCGAGGCAGCAATAGACCCATGGAGTCAAGTCAACTGGAGGACGAGGTATTGAATCGGGACGCAATTTGTGTGGTCCATCGTCATTAGGTGGCGCTGAATGTTACAATTCACTATCAGTTTTTCGTCCGATTCGAAAAACTTTGACTCACAGCAGAACGGCCATAAGGTGCCCGAGGCAGCAATAGACCCATGGAGACAAGTCTGCAGGAGGACGATGTATTGAATCGGGACGCAATTTGAGTGATCCATCGTCATTAGGTGGCCCTGAACGTTACAATTCACTATCAGTTTTTCGTCCGATTCGAAAATCTTTGAGTCACAGCAGAACGGCCATAAGGTGCCTGAGGCAGCAATAGACCCATGGAGGCAAGTCTGCTGGAGGACGATGTATTGAATCGGGACGCAATTTGAGTGATTCATCGTCATTAGGTGGCCCTGAGAGTTACAATTCACTATCAGTTTTTCGTCCGATTCGAAAATCTTTGACTCACAGCAGAACGGCCATAAGGTGCACGAGGCAGCAATAGACCCATGCAGACAAGTCTGCTGGAGGACGATTTATTGAATCGGGACGCAATTTGAGTGATGCATCGTCATTAGGTGGCCTTGAACGTTACAATTCACTATCAGTTTTTCGTCCCATTCGATAATCTAGACTCACAGCAGAACGGCCATAAGGTGCCCGAGGCAGCAATAGACTCATGGATTCAAGTCGGCTGGAGGACGATGTATTGAATCGGGACGCAATTTGAGTGATCCATTGTCATTAGGTGGCCCTGAATGTTACAATTCACTATCAGTTTTTCGTCCGATTCGAAAATCTTTGACTCACAGCAGAACGGCCGTAAGGTGCCCGAGACAGCAATAGACCCATGGAGGCAAGTCTGCTGGAGGACGATGTATTGAATCGGGACGCAATTTGAGTGATCCATCGTCATTAGGTGGCCCTGAATGTTTCAATTCACTATCAGTTTTTCGTCCGATTCGAAAATCTTTGACTCACAGCAGAACGGCTATAAGGTGCCCGAGGCAGCAATAGACCCATGGAGTCAAGTCGGCTGGAGGACGATGTATTGAATCGGGACGCAATTTGTGTGGTCCATCGTCATTAGGTGGCGTTGAATGTTACAATTCACTATCAGTTTTTCGTCCGATTCAAAAATCTTTGACTCACAGCAGAACGGCCATAAGGTGCCCGACCCATGGAGACAAGTCTGCTGGAGGACGATGTATTGAATCGGGACGCAATTTGAGTGATCCATCGTCATTAGGTGGCCCTGAATGTTACAATTCACTATCAGTTTTTCGTCCGATTCGAAAATCTTTGACTCACAGCAGAACGGCCAGAAGGTGCCCGAGGCAGCAATAGACCCATGGAGACAAGTCGGCTGGAGGACGATGTATTGAATCGGGACGCAATTTGAGTGATCCATCGTCATTAGGTGGCCCTGCACGTTACAATTCACTATCAGTTTTTCGTCCGATTCGAAAATCTTTGAGTCACAGCAGAACGGCCATAAGGTGCCTGAGGCAGCAATAGACCCATGGAGACAAGTCTGCTGGAGGACGATGTATTGAATCGGGACGCAATTTGAGTGATTCATCGTCATTAGGTGGCCCTGAAAGTTACAATTCACTATCAGTTTTTCGTCCGATTCGAAAATCTTTGACTCACAGCAGAACGGCCATAAGGTGCCCGAGGCAGCAATAGACTCATGGATTCAAGTCGGCTGGAGGACGATGTATTGAATCGGGACGCAATTTGAGTGATCCATTGTCATTAGGTGGCCCTGAATGTTACAATTCACTATCAGTTTTTCGTCCGATTCGAAAATCTTTGACTCACAGCAGAACGGCCATAAGGTGCCCGTGACAGTAATAGACCCATGGAGGCAAGTCTGCTGGAGGACGATGTATTGAATCGGGACGCAATTTGAGTGATCCATCGTCATTAGGTGGCCCTGAATGTTTCAATTCACTATCAGTTTTTCGTCCGATTCGAAAATCTTTGACTCACAGCAGAACGGCCATAAGGTGCCCGAGGCAGCAATTGACCCATGGAGACAAGTCGGCTGGAGGACGATGTATTGAATCGGGACGCAATTTGAGTGATCGATCGTCATTAGGTGGCCCTGAATGTTACAATTCACTACCAGTTTTTCGTCCGATTCGAAAATCTTTGACTCACAGCAGAACGGCCATAAGGTGCCGAGGCAGCAATAGACCCATGGAGACAAGTCGGCTGCAGGACGATGTATTGAATCGGGACGCAATTTGAGTGATCCATCGTCATTAGGTGGCCCTGAATGTTACAATTCACTATCAGTTTTTCGTCCGATTCGAAAATCTTTGACTCACAGCAGAACGGCCTTAAGGTGCCCGAGGCGGCAATAGACCCATGGAGACAAGTCTGCTGGAGGACGATGTATTGAATCGGGACGCAATTTGGTGATCCATCGTCATTAGCTGGCCCTGAACGTTACAATTCACTATCAGTTTTTCGTCCCATTCGATAATCTGGACTCACAGCAGAACGGCCATAAGGTGCCCGAGGCAGCAATAGACCCATGGAGTCAAGTCAACTGGAGGACGAGGTATTGAATCGGGACGCAATTTGTGTGGTCCATCGTCATTAGGTGGCGCTGAATGTTACAATTCACTATCAGTTTTTCGTCCGATTCGAAAAACTTTGACTCACAGCAGAACGGCCATAAGGTGCCCGAGGCAGCAATAGACCCATGGAGACAAGTCTGCAGGAGGACGATGTATTGAATCGGGACGCAATTTGAGTGATCCATCGTCATTAGGTGGCCCTGAACGTTACAATTCACTATCAGTTTTTCGTCCGATTCGAAAATCTTTGAGTCACAGCAGAACGGCCATAAGGTACCTGAGGCAGCAATAGACCCATGGAGGCAAGTCTGCTGGAGGACGATGTATTGAATCGGGACGCAATTTGAGTGATTCATCGTCATTAGGTGGCCCTGAAAGTTACAATTCACTATCAGTTTTTCGTCCGATTCGAAAATCTTTGACTCACAGCAGAACGGCCATAAGGTGCACGAGGCAGCAATAGACCCATGCAGACAAGTCTGCTGGAGGACGATTTATTGAATCGGGACGCAATTTGAGTGATGCATCGTCATTAGGTGGCCCTGAACGTTACAATTCACTATCAGTTTTTCGTCCCATTCGATAATCTAGACTCACAGCAGAACGGCCATAAGGTGCCCGAGGCAGCAATAGACCCATGGATTCAAGTCGGCTGGAGGACGATGTATTGAATCGGGACGCAATTTGAGTGATCCATTGTCATTAGGTGGCCCTGAATGTTACAATTCACTATCAGTTTTTCGTCCGATTCGAAAATCTTTGACTCACAGCAGAACGGCCATAAGGTGCCCGAGGCAGCAATAGACCCATGGAGACAAGTCTGCTGGAGGACGATGTATTGAATCGGGACGCAATTTGAGTGATCCATCGTCATTAGGTGGCCCTGAACGTTACAATTCACTATCAGTTTTTCGTCCGATTCGAAAATCTTTGACTCACAGCAGAACGGCCATAAGGTGCCCGAGGCAGCAATAGACCCATGGAGACAAGTCTGCTGGAGGACGATGTATTGAATCGGGACGCAATTTGAGTGATTCATCGTCATTAGGTGGCCCTGAAAGTTACAATTCACTATCAGTTTTTCGTGCCATTCCAAATCTGCTGGAGGTCGATGTATTGAATCGGGACGCAATTTGAGTGATCCATCGTCATTAGGTGGCTCTGAACGTTACAATTCACTATCAGTTTTTCGTCCCTTTCGATAATCTAGACTCACAGCAGAACGGCAATAAGGTGCCAGAGGCAGCAATAGACCCATGGAGTCAAGTCGGCTGGAGGACGATGTATTGAATCGGGACGCAATTTGAGTGACCCATCGTCATTAGGTGGCCCTGAACGTTACAATTCACTATCAGTTTTTCGTCCGATTCGAAAATCTTTGACTCACAGCAGAACGGCCATAAGGTGCCCGAGGCAGCAATAGACCCATGGAGACAAGTCTGCTGGAGGACGATGTATTGAATCGGGACGCAATTTGAGTGATCCATCGTCATTAGGTGGCCCTGAGAGTTACAATTCACTATCAGTTTCTCGTCCGATTCGAAAATCTTTGACTCACAGCAGAACGGCCATAAGGTGCCCGAGGCAGCAATAGACCCATGGAGTCAATTCGGCTGGAGGACGATGTATTGAATCGGGACGCAATTTGTGTGGTCCATCGTCATTAGGTGGCGTTGAATGTTACAATTCACTATCAGTTTTTCGTCCGATTCGAAAATCTTTGACTCACAGCAGAACGGCCATAAGGTGCCCGAGGCAGCAATAGACCCATGGAGACAAGTCTGCTGGAGGACGATGTATTGAATCGGGACGCAATTTGAGTGATCCATCGTCATTAGGTGGCCCTGAGAGTTACAATTCACTATCAGTTTCTCGTCCGATTCGAAAATCTTTGACTCACAGCAGAACGGCCATAAGGTGCCCGAGGCAGCAATAGACCCATGGAGTCAATTCGGCTGGAGGACGATGTATTGAATCGGGACGCAATTTGTGTGGTCCATCGTCATTAGGTGGCGTTGAATGTTACAATTCACTATCAGTTTTTCGTCCGATTCAAAAATCTTTGACTCACAGCAGAACGGCCATAAGGTGCCCGACCCATGGAGACAAGTCTGCTGGAGGACGATGTATTGAATCGGGACGCAATTTGAGTGATCCATCGTCATTAGGTGGCCCTGAATGTTACAATTCACTATCAGTTTTTCGTCCGATTCGAAAATCTTTGACTCACAGCAGAACGGCCAGAAGGTGCCCGAGGCAGCAATAGACCCATGGAGACAAGTCGGCTGGAGGACGATGTATTGAATCGGGACGCAATTTGGGTGATCCAACGTCATTAGGTGGCCCTGAACGTTACAATTCACTATCAGTTTTTCGTCCGATTCGAAAATCTTTGAGTCACAGCAGAACGGCCATAAGGTGCCTGAGGCAGCAATAGACCCATGGAGACAAGTCTGCTGGAGGACGATGTATTGAATCGGGACGCAATTTGAGTGATTCATCGTCATTAGGTGGCCCTGAAAGTTACAATTCACTATCAGTTTTTCGTCCGATTCGAAAATCTTTGACTCACAGCAGAACGGCCGTAAGGTGCACGAGGCAGCAATAGACCCATGCAGACAAGTCTGCTGGAGGACGATTTATTGAATCGGGACGCAATTTGAGTGATGCATCGTCATTAGGTGGCCCTGAACGTTACAATTCACTATCAGTTTTTCGTCCCATTCGATAATCTAGACTCACAGCAGAACGGCCATAAAGTGCCCGAGGCAGCAATAGACCCATGGATTCAAGTCGGCTGGAGTACGATGTATTGAATCGGGACGCAATTTGAGTGATCCATTGTCATTAGGTGGCCCTGAATGTTACAATTCACTATCAGTTTTTCGTCCGATTCGAAAATCTTTGACTCACAGCAGAACGGCCATAAGGTGCCCGAGGCAGCAATAGACCCATGGAGACAAGTCTGCTGGAGGACGATGTATTGAATCGGGACGCAATTTGAGTGATCCATCGTCATTAGGTGGCCCTGAACGTTACAATTCACTATCAGTTTTTCGTCCGATTCGAAAATCTTTGAGTCACAGCAGAACGGCCATAAGGTGCCTGAGGCAGCAATAGACCCATGGAGACAAGTCGGCTGGAGGACGATGTATTGAATCGGGACGCAATTTGAGTGATTCATCGTCATTAGGTGGCCCTGAAAGTTACAATTCACTATCAGTTTTTCGTGCCATTCCAAATCTGCTGGAGGTCGATGTATTGAATCGGGACGCAATTTGAGTGATCCATCGTCATTAGGTGGCCCTGAACGTTACAATTCACTATCAGTTTTTCGTCCCATTCGATAATCTAGACTCACAGCAGAACGGCAATAAGGTGCCAGAGGCAGCAATAGACCCATGGAGTCAAGTCGGCTGGAGGACGATGTATTGAATCGGGACGCAATTTGTGTGGTCAATCGTCATTAGGTGGCCCTGAATGTTACAATTCACTATCAGTTTTTCGTCCGATTCGAAAATCTTTGACTCACAGCAGAACGGCCGTAAGGTGCCCGAGACAGCAATAGACCCATGGAGGCAAGTCTGCTGGAGGACGATGTATTGAAACGGGACGCAATTTGAGTGATCCATCGTCATTAGGTGGCCCTGAATGTTTCAATTCACTATCAGTTTTTCGTCCGATTCGAAAATCTTTGACTCACAGCAGAACGGCCATAAGGTGCCCGAGGCAGCAATAGACCCATGGAGACAGGTCTGCTGGAGGACGATGTATTGAATCGGGACGCAATTTGAGTGACCCATCGTCATTAGGTGGCCCTGAACGTTACAATTCACTATCAGTTTTTCGTCCGATTCGAAAATCTTTGACTCACAGCAGATCGGCCATAAGGTGCCCGAGGCAGCAATAGACCCATGGAGACAAGTCTGCTGGAGGACGATGTATTGAATCGGGACGCAATTTGAGTGATCCATCGTCATTAGGTGGCCCTGAGAGTTACAATTCACTATCAGTTTTTCGTCCGATTCGAAAATCTTTGACTCACAGCAGAACGGCCATAAGGTGCCCGAGGCAGCAATAGACCCATGGAGTCAAGTCGGCTGGAGGACGATGTATTGAATCGGGACGCAATTAGAGTGATCCATCGTCATTAGGTGGCCCTGAACGTTACAATTCACTATCAGTTTTTCGTCCGATTCGAAAATCTTTGACTCACAGCAGAACGGCCATAAGTTGCCCGAGGCAGCAATAGACCCATGGAGACAAGTCTGCTGGAGGACGATGTATTGAATCGGGACGCAATTTGAGTGATTCATCGTCATTAGGTGGCCCTGAAAGTTACAATTCACTATCAGTTTTTCGTGCCATTCCAAATCTGCTGGAGGTCGATGTATTGAATCGGGACGCAATTTGAGTGATCCATTGTCATTAGGTGGCTCTGAACGTTACAATTCACTATCAGTTTTTCGTCCCTTTCGATAATCTAGACTCACAGCAGAACGGCAATAAGGTGCCAGAGGCAGCAATAGACCCATGGAGTCAAGTCGGCTGGAGGACGATGTATTGAATCGGGACGCAATTTGAGTGACCCATCGTCATTAGGTGGCCCTGAACGTTACAATTCACTATCAGTTTTTCGTCCGATTCGAAAATCTTTGACTCACAGCAGAACGGCCATAAGGTGCCCGAGGCAGCAATAGACCCTTGGAGACAAGTCTGCTGGAGGACGATGTATTGAATCGGGACGCAATTTGAGTGATCCATCGTCATTAGGTGGCCCTGAGAGTTACAATTCACTATCAGTTTCTCGTCCGATTCGAAAATCTTTGACTCACAGCAGAACGGCCATAAGGTGCCCGAGGCAGCAATAGACCCATGGAGTCAATTCGGCTGGAGGACGATGTATTGAATCGGGACGCAATTTGTGTGGTCCATCGTCATTAGGTGGCGTTGAATGTTACAATTCACTATCAGTTTTTCGTCCGATTCGAAAATCTTTGACTCACAGCAGAACGGCCATAAGGTGCCCGAGGCAGCAATAGACCCATGGAGACAAGTCTGCTGGAGGACGATGTATTGAATCGGGACGCAATTTGAGTGATCCATCGTCATTAGGTGGCCCTGAGAGTTACAATTCACTATCAGTTTCTCGTCCGATTCGAAAATCTTTGACTCACAGCAGAACGGCCATAAGGTGCCCGAGGCAGCAATAGACCCATGGAGTCAATTCGGCTGGAGGACGATGTATTGAATCGGGACGCAATTTGTGTGGTCCATCGTCATTAGGTGGCGTTGAATGTTACAATTCACTATCAGTTTTTCGTCCGATTCAAAAATCTTTGACTCACAGCAGAACGGCCATAAGGTGCCCGACCCATGGAGACAAGTCTGCTGGAGGACGATGTATTGAATCGGGACGCAATTTGAGTGATCCATCGTCATTAGGTGGCCCTGAATGTTACAATTCACTATCAGTTTTTCGTCCGATTCGAAAATCTTTGACTCACAGCAGAACGGCCAGAAGGTGCCCGAGGCAGCAATAGACCCATGGAGACAAGTCGGCTGGAGGACGATGTATTGAATCGGGACGCAATTTGAGTGATCCATCGTCATTAGGTGGCCCTGAACGTTACAATTCACTATCAGTTTTTCGTCCGATTCGAAAATCTTTGAGTCACAGCAGAACGGCCATAAGGTGCCTGAGGCAGCAATAGACCCATGGAGACAAGTCTGCTGGAGGACGATGTATTGAATCGGGACGCAATTTGAGTGATTCATCGTCATTAGGTGGCCCTGAAAGTTACAATTCACTATCAGTTTTTCGTCCGATTCGAAAATCTTTGACTCACAGCAGAACGGCCGTAAGGTGCACGAGGCAGCAATAGACCCATGCAGACAAGTCTGCTGGAGGACGATTTATTGAATCGGGACGCAATTTGAGTGATGCATCGTCATTAGGTGGCCCTGAACGTTACAATTCACTATCAGTTTTTCGTCCCATTCGATAATCTAGACTCACAGCAGAACGGCCATAAGGTGCCCGAGGCAGCAATAGACCCATGGATTCAAGTCGGCTGGAGTACGATGTATTGAATCGGGACGCAATTTGAGTGATCCATTGTCATTAGGTGGCCCTGAATGTTACAATTCACTATCAGTTTTTCGTCCGATTCGAAAATCTTTGACTCACAGCAGAACGGCCATAAGGTGCCCGAGGCAGCAATAGACCCATGGAGACAAGTCTGCTGGAGGACGATGTATTGAATCGGGACGCAATTTGAGTGATCCATCGTCATTAGGTGGCCCTGAACGTTACAATTCACTATCAGTTTTTCGTCCGATTCGAAAATCTTTGAGTCACAGCAGAACGGCCATAAGGTGCCTGAGGCAGCAATAGCCCCATGGAGACAAGTCTGCTGGAGGACGATGTATTGAATCGGGACGCAATTTGAGTGATTCATCGTCATTAGGTGGCCCTGAAAGTTACAATTCACTATCAGTTTTTCGTGCCATTCCAAATCTGCTGGAGGTCGATGTATTGAATCGGGACGCAATTTGAGTGATCCATCGTCATTAGGTGGCCCTGAACGTTACAATTCACTATCAGTTTTTAGTCCCATTCGATAATCTAGACTCACAGCAGAACGGCAATAAGGTGCCAGAAGCAGCAATAGACCCATGGAGTCAAGTCGGCTGGAGGACGATGTATTGAATCGGGACGCAATTTGTGTGGTCAATCGTCACTAGGTGGCCCTGAATGTTACAATTCACTATCAGTTTTTCGTCCGATTCGAAAATCTTTGACTCACAGCAGAACGGCCGTAAGGTGCCCGAGACAGCAATAGACCCATGGAGGCAAGTCTGCTGGAGGACGATGTATTGAAACGGGACGCAATTTGAGTGATCCATCGTCATTAGGTGGCCCTGAATGTTTCAATTCACTATCAGTTTTTCGTCCGATTCGAAAATCTTTGACTCACAGCAGAACGGCCATAAGGTGCCCGAGGCAGCAATAGACCCATGGAGACAGGTCTGCTGGAGGACGATGTATTGAATCGGGACGAATTTGAGTGACCCATCGTCATTAGGTGGCCCTGAACGTTACAATTCACTATCAGTTTTTCGTCCGATTCGAAAATCTTTGACTCACAGCAGATCGGCCATAAGGTGCCCGAGGCAGCAATAGACCCATGGAGACAAGTCTGCTGGAGGACGATGTATTGAATCGGGACGCAATTTGAGTGATCCATCGTCATTAGGTGGCCCTGAAAGTTACAATTCACTATCAGTTTTTCGTGCCATTCCAAATCTGCTGGAGGTCGATGTATTGAATCGGGAGCAATTTGAGTGATCCATCGTCATTAGGTGGCCCTTAACGTTACAATTCACTATCAGTTTTTCGTCCCATTCGATAATCTAGACTCACAGCAGAACGGCCATAAGGTGCCCGAGGCAGCAATAGCCCCATGGAGTCAAGTCGGCTGGAGGACGATGTATTGAATCGGGACGCAATTTGTGTGGTCAATCGTCATTAGGTGGCCCTGAATGTAACAATTCACTATCAGTTTTTCGTCCGATTCGAAAATCTTTGACTCACAGCAGAACGGCCATAAGGTGCCGAGGCAGCAATAGACCCATGGAGACAAGTCGGCTGGAGGACGATGTATTGAATCGGGACGCAATTTGAGTGATCCATCGTCATTAGGTGGCCCTGAATGTTACAATTCACTATCAGTTTTTCGTCCGATTCGAAAATCTTTGACTCACAGCAGAACGGCCATAAGGTGCCCGAGGCGGCAATAGACCCATGGAGACAAGTCTGCTGGAGGACGATGTATTGAATCGGGACGCAATTTGAGTGATCCATCGTCATTAGCTGGCCCTGAACGTTACAATTCACTATCAGTTTTTCGTCCCATTCGATAATCTAGACTCACAGCAGAACGGCCATAAGGTGCCCGAGGCAGCAATAGACCCATGGAGTCAAGTCAACTGGAGGACGAGGTATTGAATCGGGACGCAATTTGTGTGGTCCATCGTTATTAGGTGGCCCTGAATGTTACAATTCACTATCAGTTTTTCGTCCGATTCGAAAAACTTTGACTCACAGCAGAACGGCCATAAGGTGCCCGAGGCAGCAATAGACCCATGGAGACAAGTCTGCTGGAGGACGATGTATTGAATCGGGACGCAATTTGAGTGATCCATCGTCATTAGGTGGCCCTGAACGTTACAATTCACTATCAGTTTTTCGTCCGATTCGAAAATCTTTGAGTCACAGCAGAACGGCCATAAGGTGCCTGAGGCAGCAATAGATCCATGGAGACAAGTCTGCTGGAGGACGATGTATTGAATCGGGACGCAATTTGAGTGATTCATCGTCATTAGGTGGCCCTGAAAGTTACAATTCACTATCAGTTTTTCGTCCCATTCGATAATCTAGACTCACAGCAGAACGGCCATAAGGTGCCCGAGGCAGCAATAGACCCATGGAGTCAAGTCGGCTGGAGGACGATGTATTGAATCGGGACGCAATTTGTGTGGTCCATCGTCATTAGGTGGCGTTGAATGTTACAATTCACTATCAGTTTTTCGTCCGATTCAAAAATCTTTGACTCACAGCAGAACGGCCATAAGGTGCCCGACCCATGGAGACAAGTCTGCTGGAGGACGATGTATTGAATCGGGACGCAATTTGAGTGATCCATCGTCATTAGGTGGCCCTGAATGTTACAATTCACTATCAGTTTTTCGTCCGATTCGAAAATCTTTGACTCACAGCAGAACGGCCAGAAGGTGCCCGAGGCAGCAATAGACCCATGCAAACAAGTCGGCTGGAGGACGATGTATTGAATCGGGACGCAATTTGAGTGATCCATCGTCATTAGGTGGCCCTGAATGTTACAATTCACTATCAATTTTTCGTCCGATTCGAAAATCTTTGACTCACAGCAGAACGGCCATAAGGTGCCCGAGGCGGCAATAGACCCATGGAGACAAGTCTGCTGGAGGACGATGTATTGAATCGGGACGCAATTTGAGTGATCCATCGTCATTAGGTGGCCCTGAACGTTACAATTCACTACCAGTTTTTCGTCCCATTCGATAATCTAGACTCACAGCAGAACGGCCATAAGGTGCCCGAGGCAGCAATAGACCCATGGAGTCAAGTCAACTGGAGGACGAGGTATTGAATCGGGACGCAATTTGTGTGGTCCATCGTCATTAGGTGGCCCTGAATGTTACAATTCACTATCAGTTTTTCGTCCGATTCGAAAATCTTTGACTCACAGCAGAACGGCCATAAGGTGCCGAGGCAGCAATAGACCCATGGAGACAAGTCGGCTGGAGGACGATGTATTGAATCGGGACGCAATTTGAGTGATCCATCGTCATTAGGTGGCCCTGAATGTTACAATTCACTATCAGTTTTTCGTCCGATTCGAAAATCTTTGACTCACAGCAGAACGGCCATAAGGTGCCCGAGGCGGCAATAGACCCATGGAGACAAGTCTGCTGGAGGACGATGTATTGAATCGGGACGCAATTTGAGTGATCCATCGTCATTAGCTGGCCCTGAACGTTACAATTCACTATCAGTTTTTCGTCCCATTCGATAATCTAGACTCACAGCAGAACGGCCATAAGGTGCCCGAGGCAGCAATAGACCCATGGAGTCAAGTCAACTGGAGGACGAGGTATTGAATCGGGACGCAATTTGTGTGGTCCATCGTTATTAGGTGGCCCTGAATGTTACAATTCACTATCAGTTTTTCGTCCGATTCGAAAAACTTTGACTCACAGCAGAACGGCCATAAGGTGCCCGAGGCAGCAATAGACCCATGGAGACAAGTCTGCTGGAGGACGATGTATTGAATCGGGACGCAATTTGAGTGATCCATCGTCATTAGGTGGCCCTGAACGTTACAATTCACTATCAGTTTTTCGTCCGATTCGAAAATCTTTGAGTCACAGCAGAACGGCCATAAGGTGCCTGAGGCAGCAATAGATCCATGGAGACAAGTCTGCTGGAGGACGATGTATTGAATCGGGACGCAATTTGAGTGATTCATCGTCATTAGGTGGCCCTGAAAGTTACAATTCACTATCAGTTTTTCGTCCCATTCGATAATCTAGACTCACAGCAGAACGGCCATAAGGTGCCCGAGGCAGCAATAGACCCATGGATTCAAGTCGGCTGGAGGACGATGTATTGAATCGGGACGCAATTTGAGTGATCCATTGTCATTAGGTGGCCCTGAATGTTACAATTCACTATCAGTTTTTCGCCCGATTCGAAAATCTTTGACTCACAGCAGCACGGCCATAAGGTGCCCGAGGCAGCAATAGACCCATGGAGACAAGTCTGCTGGAGGACGATGTATTGAATCGGGACGCAATTTGAGTGATCCATCGTCATTAGGTGGCCCTGAACGTTACAATTCACTATCAGTTTTATGTCCGATTCGAAAATCTTTGAGTCACAGCAGAACGGCCATAAGGTGCCTGAGGCAGCAATAGACCCATGGAGACAAGTCTGCTGGAGGACGATGTATTGAATCGGGACGCAATTTGAGTGATTCATCGTCATTAGGTGGCCCTGAAAGTGACAATTCACTATCAGTTTTTCGTGCCATTCCAAATCTGCTGGAGGTCGATGTATTGAATCGGGACGCAATTTGAGTGATCCATCGTCATTAGGTGGCCCTGAGAGTTACAATTCACTATCAGTTTTTCGTCCGATTCGAAAATCTTTGACTCACAGCAGAACGGCCATAAGGTGCCCGAGGCAGCAATAGACCCATGGAGTCAAGTCTGCTGGAGGACGATGTATTGAATCGGGACGCAATTTGAGTGATCCATCGTCATTAGGTGGCCCTGAATGTTTCAATTCACTATCAGTTTTTCGTCCGATTCGAAAATCTTTGACTCACAGCAGAACGGCCATAAGGTGCCCGAGGCAGCAATAGACCCATGGAGACAAGTCTGCTGGAGGACGATGTATTGAATCGGGACGCAATTTGAGTGATCCATCGTCATTAGGTGGCCCTGAATGTTACAATTCACTATCAATTTTTCGTCCGATTCGAAAATCTTTGACTCACAGCAGAACGGCCATAAGGTGCCCGAGGCGGCAATAGACCCATGGAGACAAGTTTGCTGGAGGACGATGTATTGAATCGGGACGCAATTTGAGTGATCCATCGTCATTAGGTGGCCCTGAACGTTGCAATTCACTACCAGTTTTTCGTCCCATTCGATAATCTAGACTCACAGCAGAACGGCCATAAGGTGCCCGAGGCAGCAATAGACCCATGGAGTCAAGTCAACTGGAGGACGAGGTATTGAATCGGGACGCAATTTGTGTGGTCCATCGTCATTAGGTGGCCCTGAATGTTACAATTCACTATCAGTTTTTCGTCCGATTCGAAAATCTTTGACTCACAGCAGAACGGCCATAAGGTGCCCGAGGCAGCAATAGACCCATGGAGACAAGTCTGCTGGAGGACGATGTATTGAATCGGGACGCAATTTGAGTGATCCATCGTCATTAGGTGGCCCTGAATGTTACAATTCACTATCAGTTTTTCGTGCCATTCCAAATCTGCTGGAGGTCGATGTATTGAATCGGGAGCAATTTGAGTGATCCATCGTCATTAGGTGGCCCTTAACGTTACAATTCACTATCAGTTTTTCGTCCCATTCGATAATCTAGACTCACAGCAGAACGGCCATAAGGTGCCCGAGGCAGCAATAGCCCCATGGAGTCAAGTCGGCTGGAGGACGATGTATTGAATCGGGACGCAATTTGTGTGGTCAATCGTCATTAGGTGGCCCTGAATGTTACAATTCACTATCAGTTTTTCGTCCGATTCGAAAATCTTTGACTCACACCAGAACGGCCATAAGGTGCCCGAGACAGTAATAGACCCATGGAACCAAGTCTGCTGGAGGACGATGTATTGAATCGGGACGCAATATGAGTGATCCATCGTCATTAGGTGGCCCTGAATGTTTCAATTCACTATCAGTTTTTCGTCCGATTCGAAAATCTTTGACTCACAGCAGAACGGCCATAAGGTGCCGAGGCAGCAATAGACCCATGGAGACAAGTCGGCTGGAGGACGATGTATTGAATCGGGACGCAATTTGAGTGATCCATCGTCATTAGGTGGCCCTGAATGTTACAATTCACTATCAGTTTTTCGTCCGATTCGAAAATCTTTGACTCACAGCAGAACGGCCATAAGGTGCCCGAGGCGGCAATAGACCCATTGAGACAAGTCTGCTGGAGGACGATGTATTGAATCGGGACGCAATTTGAGTGATCCATCGTCATTAGCTGGCCCTGAACGTTACAATTCACTATCAGTTTTTCGTCCGATTCGAAAATCTTTGAGTCACAGCAGAACGGCCATAAGGTGCCTGAGGCAGCAATAGATCCATGGAGACAAGTCTGCTGGAGGACGATGTATTGAATCGGGTCGCAATTTGCGTGATTCATCGTCATTAGGTGGCCCTGAAAGTTACAATACACTATCAGTTTTTCGTCCCATTCGATAATCTAGACTCACAGCAGAACGGCCATAAGGTGCACGAGGCAGCAATAGACCCATGGAGACAAGTCTGCTGGAGGACGATGTATTGAATCGGGACGCAATTTGAGTGATCCATCGTCATTAGGTGGCCCTGAACGTTACAATTCACTATCAGTTTTTCGTCCGATTCGAAAATGTTTGAGTCACAGCAGAACGGCCATAAGGTGCCTGAGGCAGCAATAGACCCATGGAGACAAGTCTGCTGGAGGACGATGTATTGAATCGGGACGCAATTTGAGTGATTCATCGTCATTAGGTGGCCCTGAAAGTGACAATTCACTATCAGTTTTTCGTGCCATTCCAAATCTGCTGGAGGTCGATGTATTGAATCGGGACGCAATTTGAGTGATCCATCGTCATTAGGTGGCCCTGAACGTTACAATTCACTATCAATTTTTCGTCCGATTCGAAAATCTTTGACTCACAGCAGAACGGCCATAAGGTGCCCGAGGCGGCAATAGACCCATGGAGACAAGTCTGCTGGAGGACGATGTATTGAATCGGGACGCAATTTGAGTGATCCATCGTCATTAGGTGGCCCTGAACGTTACAATTCACTACCAGTTTTTCGTCCCATTCGATAATCTTGACTCACAGCATTACGGCCATAAGGTGCCCGAGGCAGCAATAGACCCATGGAGTCAAGTCAACTGGAGGACGAGGTATTGAATCGGGACGCAATTTGTGTGGTCCATCGTCATTAGGTGGCCCTGAATGTTACAATTCACTATCAGTTTTTCGTCCGATTCGAAAATCTTTGACTCACAGCAGAACGGCCATAAGGTGCCCGAGGCAGCAATAGACCCATGGAGACAAGTCTGCTGGAGGACGATGTATTGAATCGGGACGCAATTTGAGTGATCCATCGTCATTAGGTGGCCCTGAAAGTTACAATTCACTATCAGTTTTTCGTGCCATTCCAAATCTGCTGGAGGGCGATGTATTGAATCGGGAGCAATTTGAGTGATCCATCGTCATTAGCTGGCCCTGAACGTTACAATTCACTATCAGTTTTTCGTCCCATTCGATAATCTAGACTCACAGCAGAACGGCCATAAGGTGCCCGAGGCAGCAATAGACCCATGGATTCAAGTCGGCTGGAGGACGATGTATTGAATCGGGACGCGATTTGAGTGATCCATTGTCATTAGGTGGCCCTGAATGTTACAATTCACTATCAGTTTTTCGCCCGAATCGAAAATCTTTGACTCACAGCAGCACGGCCATAAGGTGCCCGAGGCAGCAATAGACCCATGGAGACAAGTCTGCTGGAGGACGATGTATTGAATCGGGACGCAATTTGAGTGATCCATCGTCATTAGGTGGCCCTGAACGTTACAATTCACTATCAGTTTTATGTCCGATTCGAAAATCTTTGAGTCACAGCAGAACGGCCATAAGGTGCCTGAGGCAGCAATAGACCCATGGAGACAAGTCTGCTGGAGGACGATGTATTGAATCGGGACGCAATTTGAGTGATTCATCGTCATTAGGTGGCCCTGAAAGTGACAATTCACTATCAGTTTTTCGTGCCATTCCAAATCTGCTGGAGGTCGATGTATTGAATCGGGACGCAATTTGAGTGATCCATCGTCATTAGGTGGCCCTGAGAGTTACAATTCACTATCAGTTTTTCGTCCGATTCGAAAATCTTTGACTCACAGCAGAACGGCCATAAGGTGCCCGAGGCAGCAATAGACCCATGGAGTCAAGTCTGCTGGAGGACGATGTATTGAATCGGGACGCAATTTGAGTGATCCATCGTCATTAGGTGGCCCTGAATGTTTCAATTCACTATCAGTTTTTCGTCCGATTCGAAAATCTTTGACTCACAGCAGAACGGCCATAAGGTGCCCGAGGCAGCAATAGACCCATGGAGACAAGTCTGCTGGAGGACGATGTATTGAATCGGGACGCAATTTGAGTGATTCATCGTCATTAGGTGGCCCTGAATGTTACAATTCACTATCAATTTTTCGTCCGATTCGAAAATCTTTGACTCACAGCAGAACGGCCATAAGGTGCCCGAGGCGGCAATAGACCCATGGAGACAAGTTTGCTGGAGGACGATGTATTGAATCGGGACGCAATTTGAGTGATCCATCGTCATTAGGTGGCCCTGAACGTTGCAATTCACTACCAGTTTTTCGTCCCATTCGATAATCTAGACTCACAGCAGAACGGCCATAAGGTGCCCGAGGCAGCAATAGACCCATGGAGTCAAGTCAACTGGAGGACGAGGTATTGAATCGGGACGCAATTTGTGTGGTCCATCGTCATTAGGTGGCCCTGAATGTTACAATTCACTATCAGTTTTTCGTCCGATTCGAAAATCTTTGACTCACAGCAGAACGGCCATAAGGTGCCCGAGGCAGCAATAGACCCATGGAGACAAGTCTGCTGGAGGACGATGTATTGAATCGGGACGCAATTTGAGTGATCCATCGTCATTAGGTGGCCCTGAATGTTACAATTCACTATCAGTTTTTCGTGCCATTCCAAATCTGCTGGAGGTCGATGTATTGAATCGGGAGCAATTTGAGTGATCCATCGTCATTAGGTGGCCCTTAACGTTACAATTCACTATCAGTTTTTCGTCCCATTCGATAATCTAGACTCACAGCAGAACGGCCATAAGGTGCCCGAGGCAGCAATAGCCCCATGGAGTCAAGTCGGCTGGAGGACGATGTATTGAATCGGGACGCAATTTGTGTGGTCAATCGTCATTAGGTGGCCCTGAATGTTACAATTCACTATCAGTTTTTCGTGCGATTCGAAAATCTTTGACTCACACCAGAACGGCCATAAGGTGCCCGAGACAGTAATAGACCCATGGAACCAAGTCTGCTGGAGGACGATGTATTGAATCGGGACGCAATATGAGTGATCCATCGTCATTAGGTGGCCCTGAATGTTTCAATTCACTATCAGTTTTTCGTCCGATTCGAAAATCTTTGACTCACAGCAGAACGGCCATAAGGTGCCGAGGCAGCAATAGACCCATGGAGACAAGTCGGCTGGAGGACGATGTATTGAATCGGGACGCAATTTGAGTGATCCATCGTCATTAGGTGGCCCTGAATGTTACAATTCACTATCAGTTTTTCGTCCGATTCGAAAATCTTTGACTCACAGCAGAACGGCCATAAGGTGCCCGAGGCGGCAATAGACCCATTGAGACAAGTCTGCTGGAGGACGATGTATTGAATCGGGACGCAATTTGAGTGATCCATCGTCATTAGCTGGCCCTGAACGTTACAATTCACTATCAGTTTTTCGTCCGATTCGAAAATCTTTGAGTCACAGCAGAACGGCCATAAGGTGCCTGAGGCAGCAATAGATCCATGGAGACAAGTCTGCTGGAGGACGATGTATTGAATCGGGTCGCAATTTGCGTGATTCATCGTCATTAGGTGGCCCTGAAAGTTACAATACACTATCAGTTTTTCGTCCCATTCGATAATCTAGACTCACAGCAGAACGGCCATAAGGTGCACGAGGCAGCAATAGACCCATGGAGACAAGTCTGCTGGAGGACGATGTATTGAATCGGGACGCAATTTGAGTGATCCATCGTCATTAGGTGGCCCTGAACGTTACAATTCACTATCAGTTTTTCGTCCGATTCGAAAATGTTTGAGTCACAGCAGAACGGCCATAAGGTGCCTGAGGCAGCAATAGACCCATGGAGACAAGTCTGCTGGAGGACGATGTATTGAATCGGGACGCAATTTGAGTGATTCATCGTCATTAGGTGGCCCTGAAAGTGACAATTCACTATCAGTTTTTCGTGCCATTCCAAATCTGCTGGAGGTCGATGTATTGAATCGGGACGCAATTTGAGTGATCCATCGTCATTAGGTGGCCCTGAACGTTACAATTCACTATCAATTTTTCGTCCGATTCGAAAATCTTTGACTCACAGCAGAACGGCCATAAGGTGCCCGAGGCGGCAATAGACCCATGGAGACAAGTCTGCTGGAGGACGATGTATTGAATCGGGACGCAATTTGAGTGATCCATCGTCATTAGGTGGCCCTGAACGTTACAATTCACTACCAGTTTTTCGTCCCATTCGATAATCTTGACTCACAGCATTACGGCCATAAGGTGCCCGAGGCAGCAATAGACCCATGGAGTCAAGTCAACTGGAGGACGAGGTATTGAATCGGGACGCAATTTGTGTGGTCCTTCGTCATTAGGTGGCCCTGAATGTTACAATTCACTATCAGTTTTTCGTCCGATTCGAAAATCTTTGACTCACAGCAGAACGGCCATAAGGTGCCCGAGGCAGCAATAGACCCATGGAGACAAGTCTGCTGGAGGACGATGTATTGAATCGGGACGCAATTTGAGTGATCCATCGTCATTAGGTGGCCCTGAAAGTTACAATTCACTATCAGTTTTTCGTGCCATTCCAAATCTGCTGGAGGGCGATGTATTGAATCGGGAGCAATTTGAGTGATCCATCGTCATTAGCTGGCCCTGAACGTTACAATTCACTATCAGTTTTTCGTCCCATTCGATAATCTAGACTCACAGCAGAACGGCCATAAGGTGCCCGAGGCAGCAATAGACCCATGGATTCAAGTCGGCTGGAGGACGATGTATTGAATCGGGACGCGATTTGAGTGATCCATTGTCATTAGGTGGCCCTGAATGTTACAATTCACTATCAGTTTTTCGCCCGATTCGAAAATCTTTGACTCACAGCAGCACGGCCATAAGGTGCCCGAGGCAGCAATAGACCCATGGAGACAAGTCTGCTGGAGGACGATGTATTGAATCGGGACGCAATTTGAGTGATCCATCGTCATTAGGTGGCCCTGAACGTTACAATTCACTATCAGTTTTATGTCCGATTCGAAAATCTTTGAGTCACAGCAGAACGGCCATAAGGTGCCTGAGGCAGCAATAGACCCATGGAGACAAGTCTGCTGGAGGACGATGTATTGAATCGGGACGCAATTTGAGTGATTCATCGTCATTAGGTGGCCCTGAAAGTGACAATTCACTATCAGTTTTTCGTGCCATTCCAAATCTGCTGGAGGTCGATGTATTGAAACGGGACGCAATTTGAGTGATCCATCGTCATTAGGTGGCCCTGAGAGTTACAATTCACTATCAGTTTTTCGTCCGATTCGAAAATCTTTGACTCACAGCAGAACGGCCATAAGGTGCCCGAGGCAGCAATAGACCCATGGAGTCAAGTCTGCTGGAGGACGATGTATTGAATCGGGACGCAATTTGAGTGATCCATCGTCATTAGGTGGCCCTGAATGTTTCAATTCACTATCAGTTTTTCGTCCGATTCGAAAATCTTTGACTCACAGCAGAACGGCCATAAGGTGCCCGAGGCAGCAATAGACCCATGGAGACAAGTCTGCTGGAGGACGATGTATTGAATCGGGACGCAATTTGAGTGATCCATCGTCATTAGGTGGCCCTGAATGTTACAATTCACTATCAATTTTTCGTCCGATTCGAAAATCTTTGACTCACAGCAGAACGGCCATAAGGTGCCCGAGGCGGCAATAGACCCATGGAGACAAGTTTGCTGGAGGACGATGTATTGAATCGGGACGCAATTTGAGTGATCCATCGTCATTAGGTGGCCCTGAACGTTGCAATTCACTACCAGTTTTTCGTCCCATTCGATAATCTAGACTCACAGCAGAACGGCCATAAGGTGCCCGAGGCAGCAATAGACCCATGGAGTCAGGTCAACTGGAGGACGAGGTATTGAATCGGGACGCAATTTGTGTGGTCCATCGTCATTAGGTGGCCCTGAATGTTACTATTCACTATCAGTTTTTCGTCCGATTCGAAAATCTTTGACTCACAGCAGAACGGCCATAAGGTGCCCGAGGCAGCAATAGACCCATGGAGACAAGTCTGCTGGAGGACGATGTATTGAATCGGGACGCAATTTGAGTGATCCATCGTCATTAGGTGGCCCTGAATGTTACAATTCACTATCAGTTTTTCGTGCCATTCCAAATCTGCTGGAGGTCGATGTATTGAATCGGGAGCAATTTGAGTGATCCATCGTCATTAGGTGGCCCTTAACGTTACAATTCACTATCAGTTTTTCGTCCCATTCGATAATCTAGACTCACAGCAGAACGGCCATAAGGTGCCCGAGGCAGCAATAGCCCCATGGAGTCAAGTCGGCTGGAGGACGATGTATTGAATCGGGACGCAATTTGTGTGGTCAATCGTCATTAGGTGGCCCTGAATGTTACAATTCACTATCAGTTTTTCGTCCGATTCGAAAATCTTTGACTCACACCAGAACGGCCATAAGGTGCCCGAGACAGTAATAGACCCATGGAACCAAGTCTGCTGGAGGACGATGTATTGAATCGGGACGCAATATGAGTGATCCATCGTCATTAGGTGGCCCTGAATGTTTCAATTCACTATCAGTTTTTCGTCCGATTCGAAAATCTTTGACTCACAGCAGAACGGCCATAAGGTGCCCGAGGCAGCAATAGACCCATGGAGACAAGTCTGCTGGAGGACGATGTATTGAATCGGGACGCAATTTGAGTGATCCATCGTCATTAGGTGGCCCTGAAAGTTACAATTCACTATCAGTTTTTCGTGCCATTCCAAATCTGCTGGAGGGCGATGTATTGAATCGGGAGCAATTTGAGTGATCCATCGTCATTAGCTGGCCCTGAACGTTACAATTCACTATCAGTTTTTCGTCCCATTCGATAATCTAGACTCACAGCAGAACGGCCATAAGGTGCCCGAGGCAGCAATAGACCCATGGATTCAAGTCGGCTGGAGGACGATGTATTGAATCGGGACGCGATTTGAGTGATCCATTGTCATTAGGTGGCCCTGAATGTTACAATTCACTATCAGTTTTTCGCCCGATTCGAAAATCTTTGACTCACAGCAGCACGGCCATAAGGTGCCCGAGGCAGCAATAGACCCATGGAGACAAGTCTGCTGGAGGACGATGTATTGAATCGGGACGCAATTTGAGTGATCCATCGTCATTAGGTGGCCCTGAACGTTACAATTCACTATCAGTTTTATGTCCGATTCGAAAATCTTTGAGTCACAGCAGAACGGCCATAAGGTGCCTGAGGCAGCAATAGACCCATGGAGACAAGTCTGCTGGAGGACGATGTATTGAATCGGGACGCAATTTGAGTGATTCATCGTCATTAGGTGGCCCTGAAAGTGACAATTCACTATCAGTTTTTCGTGCCATTCCAAATCTGCTGGAGGTCGATGTATTGAATCGGGACGCAATTTGAGTGATCCATCGTCATTAGGTGGCCCTGAGAGTTACAATTCACTATCAGTTTTTCGTCCGATTCGAAAATCTTTGACTCACAGCAGAACGGCCATAAGGTGCCCGAGGCAGCAATAGACCCATGGAGTCAAGTCTGCTGGAGGACGATGTATTGAATCGGGACGCAATTTGAGTGATCCATCGTCATTAGGTGGCCCTGAATGTTTCAATTCACTATCAGTTTTTCGTCCGATTCGAAAATCTTTGACTCACAGCAGAACGGCCATAAGGTGCCCGAGGCAGCAATAGACCCATGGAGACAAGTCTGCTGGAGGACGATGTATTGAATCGGGACGCAATTTGAGTGATCCATCGTCATTAGGTGGCCCTGAATGTTACAATTCACTATCAATTTTTCGTCCGATTCGAAAATCTTTGACTCACAGCAGAACGGCCATAAGGTGCCCGAGGCGGCAATAGACCCATGGAGACAAGTTTGCTGGAGGACGATGTATTGAATCGGGACGCAATTTGAGTGATCCATCGTCATTAGGTGGCCCTGAACGTTGCAATTCACTACCAGTTTTTCGTCCCATTCGATAATCTAGACTCACAGCAGAACGGCCATAAGGTGCCCGAGGCAGCAATAGACCCATGGAGTCAAGTCAACTGGAGGACGAGGTATTGAATCGGGACGCAATTTGTGTGGTCCATCGTCATTAGGTGGCCCTGAATGTTACAATTCACTATCAGTTTTTCGTCCGATTCGAAAATCTTTGACTCACAGCAGAACGGCCATAAGGTGCCCGAGGCAGCAATAGACCCATGGAGACAAGTCTGCTGGAGGACGATGTATTGAATCGGGACGCAATTTGAGTGATCCATCGTCATTAGGTGGCCCTGAATGTTACAATTCACTATCAGTTTTTCGTGCCATTCCAAATCTGCTGGAGGTCGATGTATTGAATCGGGAGCAATTTGAGTGATCCATCGTCATTAGGTGGCCCTTAACGTTACAATTCACTATCAGTTTTTCGTCCCATTCGATAATCTAGACTCACAGCAGAACGGCCATAAGGTGCCCGAGGCAGCAATAGCCCCATGGAGTCAAGTCGGCTGGAGGACGATGTATTGAATCGGGACGCAATTTGTGTGGTCAATCGTCATTAGGTGGCCCTGAATGTTACAATTCACTATCAGTTTTTCGTCCGATTCGAAAATCTTTGACTCACAGCAGAACGGCCATAAGGTGCCCGAGGCAGCAATAGACCCATGGAGTCAAGTCTGCTGGAGGACGATGTATTGAATCGGGACGCAATTTGAGTGATCCATCGTCATTAGGTGGCCCTGAGAGTTACAATTCACTATCAGTTTTTCGTCCGATTCGAAAATCTTTGACTCACAGCAGAACGGCCATAAGGTGCCCGAGGCAGCAATAGACCCATGGAGTCAAGTCTGCTGGAGGACGATGTATTGAATCGGGACGCAATTTGAGTGATCCATCGTCATTAGGTGGCCCTGAATGTTTCAATTCACTATCAGTTTTTCGTCCGATTCGAAAATCTTTGACTCACAGCAGAACGGCCATAAGGTGCCCGAGGCAGCAATAGACCCATGGAGACAAGTCTGCTGGAGGACGATGTATTGAATCGGGACGCAATTTGAGTGATCCATCGTCATTAGGTGGCCCTGAATGTTACAATTCACTATCAATTTTTCGTCCGATTCGAAAATCTTTGACTCACAGCAGAACGGCCATAAGGTGCCCGAGGCGGCAATAGACCCATGGAGACAAGTTTGCTGGAGGACGATGTATTGAATCGGGACGCAATTTGAGTGATCCATCGTCATTAGGTGGCCCTGAACGTTGCAATTCACTACCAGTTTTTCGTCCCATTCGATAATCTAGACTCACAGCAGAACGGCCATAAGGTGCCCGAGGCAGCAATAGACCCATGGAGTCAAGTCAACTGGAGGACGAGGTATTGAATCGGGACGCAATTTGTGTGGTCCATCGTCATTAGGTGGCCCTGAATGTTACAATTCACTATCAGTTTTTCGTCCGATTCGAAAATCTTTGACTCACAGCAGAACGGCCATAAGGTGCCCGAGGCAGCAATAGACCCATGGAGACAAGTCTGCTGGAGGACGATGTATTGAATCGGGACGCAATTTGAGTGATCCATCGTCATTAGGTGGCCCTGAATGTTACAATTCACTATCAGTTTTTCGTGCCATTCCAAATCTGCTGGAGGTCGATGTATTGAATCGGGAGCAATTTGAGTGATCCATCGTCATTAGGTGGCCCTTAACGTTACAATTCACTATCAGTTTTTCGTCCCATTCGATAATCTAGACTCACAGCAGAACGGCCATAAGGTGCCCGAGGCAGCAATAGCCCCATGGAGTCAAGTCGGCTGGAGGACGATGTATTGAATCGGGACGCAATTTGTGTGGTCAATCGTCATTAGGTGGCCCTGAATGTTACAATTCACTATCAGTTTTTCGTCCGATTCGAAAATCTTTGACTCACACCAGAACGGCCATAAGGTGCCCGAGACAGTAATAGACCCATGGAACCAAGTCTGCTGGAGGACGATGTATTGAATCGGGACGCAATATGAGTGATCCATCGTCATTAGGTGGCCCTGAATGTTTCAATTCACTATCAGTTTTTCGTCCGATTCGAAAATCTTTGACTCACAGCAGAACGGCCATAAGGTGCCGAGGCAGCAATAGACCCATGGAGACAAGTCGGCTGGAGGACGATGTATTGAATCGGGACGCAATTTGAGTGATCCATCGTCATTAGGTGGCCCTGAATGTTACAATTCACTATCAGTTTTTCGTCCGATTCGAAAATCTTTGACTCACAGCAGAACGGCCATAAGGTGCCCGAGGCGGCAATAGACCCATTGAGACAAGTCTGCTGGAGGACGATGTATTGAATCGGGACGCAATTTGAGTGATCCATCGTCATTAGCTGGCCCTGAACGTTACAATTCACTATCAGTTTTTCGTCCGATTCGAAAATCTTTGAGTCACAGCAGAACGGCCATAAGGTGCCTGAGGCAGCAATAGATCCATGGAGACAAGTCTGCTGGAGGACGATGTATTGAATCGGGTCGCAATTTGCGTGATTCATCGTCATTAGGTGGCCCTGAAAGTTACAATACACTATCAGTTTTTCGTCCCATTCGATAATCTAGACTCACAGCAGAACGGCCATAAGGTGCACGAGGCAGCAATAGACCCATGGAGACAAGTCTGCTGGAGGACGATGTATTGAATCGGGACGCAATTTGAGTGATCCATCGTCATTAGGTGGCCCTGAACGTTACAATTCACTATCAGTTTTTCGTCCGATTCGAAAATGTTTGAGTCACAGCAGAACGGCCATAAGGTGCCTGAGGCAGCAATAGACCCATGGAGACAAGTCTGCTGGAGGACGATGTATTGAATCGGGACGCAATTTGAGTGATTCATCGTCATTAGGTGGCCCTGAAAGTGACAATTCACTATCAGTTTTTCGTGCCATTCCAAATCTGCTGGAGGTCGATGTATTGAATCGGGACGCAATTTGAGTGATCCATCGTCATTAGGTGGCCCTGAACGTTACAATTCATTATCAATTTTTCGTCCGATTCGAAAATCTTTGACTCACAGCAGAACGGCCATAAGGTGCCCGAGGCGGCAATAGACCCATGGAGACAAGTCTGCTGGAGGACGATGTATTGAATCGGGACGAAATTTGAGTGATCCATCGTCATTAGGTGGCCCTGAACGTTACAATTCACTACCAGTTTTTCGTCCCATTCGATAATCTTGACTCACAGCATTACGGCCATAAGGTGCCCGAGGCAGCAATAGACCCATGGAGTCAAGTCAACTGGAGGACGAGGTATTGAATCGGGACGCAATTTGTGTGGTCCATCGTCATTAGGTGGCCCTGAATGTTACAATTCACTATCAGTTTTTCGTCCGATTCGAAAATCTTTGACTCACAGCAGAACGGCCATAAGGTGCCCGAGGCAGCAATAGACCCATGGAGACAAGTCTGCTGGAGGACGATGTATTGAATCGGGACGCAATTTGAGTGATCCATCGTCATTAGGTGGCCCTGAAAGTTACAATTCACTATCAGTTTTTCGTGCCATTCCAAATCTGCTGGAGGGCGATGTATTGAATCGGGAGCAATTTGAGTGATCCATCGTCATTAGCTGGCCCTGAACGTTACAATTCACTATCAGTTTTTCGTCCCATTCGATAATCTAGACTCACAGCAGAACGGCCATAAGGTGCCCGAGGCAGCAATAGACCCATGGAGTCAAGTCGGCTGGAGGACGATGTATTGAATCGGGACGCAATTTGTGTGGTCAATCGTCATTAGGTGGCCCTGAATGTTACAATTCACTATCAGTTTTTCGTCCGATTCGAAAATCTTTGACTCACAGCAGAACGGCCATAAGGTGCCCGAGACAGTAATAGACCCATGGAGGCAAGTCTGCTGGAGGACGATGTATTGAATCGCGACGCAATATGAGTGATCCATCGTCATTAGGTGGCCCTGAATGTTTCAATTCACTATCAGTTTTTCGTCCGATTCGAAAATCTTTGACTCACAGCAGAACGGCCATAAGGTGCCGAGGCAGCAATAGACCCATGGAGACAAGTCGGCTGGAGGACGATGTATTGAATCGGGACGCAATTTGAGTGATCCATCGTCATTAGGTGGCCCTGAATGTTACAATTCACTATCAGTTTTTGTCCGATTCGAAAATCTTTGACTCACAGCAGAACGGCCATAAGGTGCCCGAGGCGGCAATAGACCCATGGAGACAAGTCGGCTGGAGGACGATGTATTGAATCGGGACGCAATTTGAGTGATCCATCGTCATTAGCTGGCCCTGAACGTTACAATTCACTATCAGTTTTTCGTCCCATTCGATAATCTAGACTCACAGCAGAACGGCCATAAGGTGCCCGAGGCAGCAATAGACCCATGGAGTCAAGTCAACTGGAGGACGAGGTATTGAATCGGGACGCAATTTGTGTGGTCCATCGTCATTAGGTGGCCCTGAATGTTACAATTCACTATCAGTTTTTCGTCCGATTAGAAAAACTTTGACTCACAGCAGAACGGCCATAAGGTGCCCGAGGCAGCAATAGACCCATGGAGACAAGTCTGCTGGAGGACGATGTATTGAATCGGGACGCAATTTGAGTGATCCATCGTCATTAGGTGGCCATGAACGTTACAATTCACTATCAGTTTTTCGTCCGATTCGAAAATCTTTGAGTCACAGCAGAACGGCCATAAGGTGCCTGAGGAAGCAATAGACCCATGGAGACAAGTCTGCTGGAGGACGATGTATTGAATCGGGACGCAATTTGAGTGATTCATTGTCATTAGGTGGCCCTGAAAGTTACAAATCACTATCAGTTTTTCGTCCGATTCGAAAATCTTTGACTCACAGCAGTACGGCCATAAGGTGCACGAGGCAGCAATACACCCATGGAGACAAGTCTGCTGGAGGACGATTTATTAAATCGGGACGCAATTTGAGTGATGCATCGTAATTAGGTGGCCCTGAACGTTACAATTCACTATCAGTTTTTCGTCCCATTCGATAATCTAGACTCACAGCAGAACGGCCATAAGGTGCCCGAGGCAGCAATAGACCCATGGAGACAAGTCTGCTGGAGGACGATGTATTGAATCGGGACGCAATTTGAGTGATCCATCGTCATTAGGTGGCCCTGAAAGTTACAATTCACTATCAGTTTTTCGTGCCATTCCAAATCTGCTGGAGGTCGATGTATTGAATCGGGAGCAATTTGAGTGATCCATCGTCATTAGGTGGCCCTTAACGTTACAATTCACTATCAGTTTTTCGTCCCATTCGATAATCTAGACTCACTGCAGAACGGCCATAAGGTGCCCGAGGCAGCAATAGCCCCATGGAGTCAAGTCGGCTGGAGGACGATGTATTGAATCGGGACGCAATTTGTGTGGTCAATCGTCATTAGGTGGCCCTGAATGTTACAATTCACTATCAGTTTTTCGTCCGATTCGAAAATCTTTGACTCACAGCAGAACGGCCATAAGGTGCCGAGGCAGCAATAGACCCATGGAGACAAGTCGGCTGGAGGACGATGTATTGAATCGGGACGCAATTTGAGTGATCCATCGTCATTATTTGGCCCTGAATGTTACAATTCACTATCAGTTTTTCGTCCGATTCGAAAATCTTTGACTCACAGCAGAACGGCCATAAGGTGCCCGAGGCGGCAATAGACCCATGAAGACAAGTCTGCTGGAGGACGATGTATTGAATCGGGACGCAATTTGAGTGATCCATCGTCATTAGCTGGCCCTGAACGTTACAATTCACTATCAGTTTTTCGTCCCATTCGATAATCTAGACTCACAGCAGAACGGCCATAAGGTGCCCGAGGCAGCAATAGACCCATGGAGTCAAGTCAACTGGAGGACGAGGTATTGAATCGGGACGCAATTTGTGTGGTCCATCGTTATTAGGTGGCCCTGAATGTTACAATTCACTATCAGTTTTTCGTCCGATTCGAAAAACTTTGACTCACAGCAGAACGGCCATAAGGTGCCCGAGGCAGCAATAGACCCATGGAGACAAGTCTGCTGGAGGACGATGTATTGAATCGGGACGCAATTTGAGTGATCCATCGTCATTAGGTGGCCCTGAACGTTACAATTCACTATCAGTTTTTCGTCCGATTCGAAAATCTTTGAGTCACAGCAGAACGGCCATAAGGTGCCTGAGGCAGCAATAGATCCATATAGACAAGTCTGCTGGAGGACGATGTATTGAATCGGGACGCAATTTGAGTGATTCATCGTCATTAGGTGGCCCTGAAAGTTACAATTCACTATGAGTTTTTCGTCCCATTCGATAATCTAGACTCACAGCAGAACGGCCATAAGGTGCCCGAGGAAGCAATAGACCCATGGATTCAAGTCGGCTGGAGGACGATGTATTGAATCGGGACGCAATTTGAGTGATCCATTGTCATTAGGTGGCCCTGAATGTTACAATTCACTATCAGTTTTTCGCCCGATTCGAAAATCTTTGACTCACAGCAGCACGGCCATAAGGTGCCCGAGGCAGCAATAGACCCATGGAGACAAGTCTGCTGGAGGACGATGTATTGAATCGGGACGCAATTTGAGTGATCCATCGTCATTAGGTGGCCCTGAACGTTACAATTCACTATCAGTTTTTCGTCCGATTCGAAAATCTTTGAGTCACAGCAGAACGGCCATAAGGTGCCTGAGGCAGCAATAGACCCATGGAGACAAGTCTGCTGGAGGACGATGTATTGAATCGGGACGCAATTTGAGTGATTCATCGTCATTAGGTGGCCCTGAAAGCGACAATTCACTATCAGTTTTTCGTGCCATTCCAAATCTGCTGGAGGTCGATGTATTGAATCGGGACGCAATTTGAGTGATCCATCGTCATTAGGTGGCCCTGAGAGTTACAATTCACTATCAGTTTTTCGTCCGATTCGAAAATCTTTGACTCACAGCAGAACGGCCATAAGGTGCCCGAGGCAGCAATAGACCCATGGAGACAGGTCTGCTGGAGGACGATGTATTGAATCGGGACGCAATTTGAGTGACCCATCGTCATTAGGTGGCCCTGAACGTTACAATTCACTATCAGTTTTTCGTCCGATTCGAAAATCTTTGACTCACAGCAGAACGGCCATAAGGTGCCCGAGGCAGCAATAGACCCATGGAGACAAGTCTGCTGGAGGACGATGTATTGAATCGGGACGCAATTTGAGTGATCCATCGTCATTAGGTGGCCCTGAGAGTTACAATTCACTATCAGTTTTTCGTCCGATTCGAAAATCTTTGACTCACAGCAGAACGGCCATAAGGTGCCCGAGGCAGCAATAGACCCATGGAGACAAGTCTGCTGGAGGACGATGTATTGAATCGGGACGCAATTTGAGTGACCCATCGTCATTAGGTGGCCCTGAACGTTACAATTCACTATCAGTTTTTCGTCCGATTCGAAAATCTTTGACTCACAGCAGAACGGCCATAAGGTGCCCGAGGCAGCAATAGACCCATGGAGACAAGTCTGCTGGAGGACGATGTATTGAATCGGGACGCAATTTGAGTGATCCATCGTCATTAGGTGGCCCTGAACGTTACAATTCACTACCAGTTTTTCGTCCCATTCGATAATCTAGACTCACAGCAGAACGGCCATAAGGTGCCCGAGGCAGCAATAGACCCATGGAGTCAAGTTAACTGGAGGACGAGGTATTGAATCGGGACGCAATTTGTGTGGTCCATCGTCATTAGGTGGCCCTGAATGTTACAATTCACTATCAGTTTTTCGTCCGATTCGAAAATCTTTGACTCACAGCAGAACGGCCATAAGGTGCCCGAGGCAGCAATAGACCCATGGAGACAAGTCTGCTGGAGGACGATGTATTGAATCGGGACGCAATTTGAGTGATCCATTGTCATTAGGTGGCCCTGAATGTTACAATTCACTATCAGTTTTTCGCCCGATTCGAAAATCTTTGACTCACAGCAGCACGGCCATAAGGTGCCCGAGGCAGCAATAGACCCATGGAGACAAGTCTGCTGGAGGACGATGTATTGAATCGGGACGCAATTTGAGTGATCCATCGTCATTAGGTGGCCCTGAACGTTACAATTCACTATCAGTTTTTCGTCCGATTCGAAAATCTTTGAGTCACAGCAGAACGGCCATAAGGTGCCTGAGGCAGCAATAGACCCATGGAGACAAGTCTGCTGGAGGACGATGTATTGAATCGGGACGCAATTTGAGTGATTCATCGTCATTAGGTGGCCCTGAAAGCGACAATTCACTATCAGTTTTTCGTGCCATTCCAAATCTGCTGGAGGTCGATGTATTGAATCGGGACGCAATTTGAGTGATCCATCGTCATTAGGTGGCCCTGAGAGTTACAATTCACTATCAGTTTTTCGTCCGATTCGAAAATCTTTGACTCACAGCAGAACGGCCATAAGGTGCCCGAGGCAGCAATAGACCCATGGAGTCAAGTCTGCTGGAGGACGATGTATTGAATCGGGACGCAATTTGAGTGATCCATCGTCATTAGGTGGCCCTGAATGTTTCAATTCACTATCAGTTTTTCGTCCGATTCGAAAATCTTTGACTCACAGCAGAACGGCCATAAGGTGCCCGAGGCAGCAATAGACCCATGGAGACAGGTCTGCTGGAGGACGATGTATTGAATCGGGACGCAATTTGAGTGACCCATCGTCATTAGGTGGCCCTGAACGTTACAATTCACTATCAGTTTTTCGTCCGATTCGAAAATCTTTGACTCACAGCAGAACGGCCATAAGGTGCCCGAGGCAGCAATAGACCCATGGAGACAAGTCTGCTGGAGGACGATGTATTGAATCGGGACGCAATTTGAGTGATCCATCGTCATTAGGTGGCCCTGAGAGTTACAATTCACTATCAGTTTTTCGTCCGATTCGAAAATCTTTGACTCACAGCAGAACGGCCATAAGGTGCCCGAGGCAGCAATAGACCCATGGAGACAAGTCTGCTGGAGGACGATGTATTGAATCGGGACGCAATTTGAGTGACCCATCGTCATTAGGTGGCCCTGAACGTTACAATTCACTATCAGTTTTTCGTCCGATTCGAAAATCTTTGACTCACAGCAGAACGGCCATAAGGTGCCCGAGGCAGCAATAGACCCATGGAGACAAGTCTGCTGGAGGACGATGTATTGAATCGGGACGCAATTTGAGTGATCCATCGTCATTAGGTGGCCCTGAACGTTACAATTCACTACCAGTTTTTCGTCCCATTCGATAATCTAGACTCACAGCAGAACGGCCATAAGGTGCCCGAGGCAGCAATAGACCCATGGAGTCAAGTCAACTGGAGGACGAGGTATTGAATCGGGACGCAATTTGTGTGGTCCATCGTCATTAGGTGGCCCTGAATGTTACAATTCACTATCAGTTTTTCGTCCGATTCGAAAATCTTTGACTCACAGCAGAACGGCCATAAGGTGCCCGAGGCAGCAATAGACCCATGGAGACAAGTCTGCTGGAGGACGATGTATTGAATCGGGACGCAATTTGAGTGATCCATCGTCATTAGGTGGCCCTGAAAGTTACAATTCACTATCAGTTTTTCGTCCCATTCGATAATCTAGACTCACAGCAGAACGGCCATAAGGTGCCCGAGGCAGCAATAGACCCATGGAGTCAAGTCAACTGGAGGACGAGGTATTGAATCGGGACGCAATTTGTGTGGTCCATCGTTATTAGGTGGCCCTGAATGTTACAATTCACTATCAGTTTTTCGTCCGATTCGAAAAACTTTGACTCACAGCAGAACGGCCATAAGGTGCCCGAGGCAGCAATAGACGCATGGAGACAAGTCTGCTGGAGGACGATGTATTGAATCGGGACGCAATTTGAGTGATCCATCGTCATTAGGTGGCCCTGAACGTTACAATTCACTATCAGTTTTTCGTCCGATTCGAAAATCTTTGAGTCACAGCAGAACGGCCATAAGGTGCCTGAGGCAGCAATAGATCCATGGAGACAAGTCTGCTGGAGGACGATGTATTGAATCGGGACGCAATTTGAGTGATTCCTCGTCATTAGGTGGCCCTGAAAGTTACAATTCACTATCAGTTTTTCGTCCCATTCGATAATCTAGACTCACAGCAGAACGGCCATAAGGTGCCCGAGGCAGCAATAGACCCATGGATTCAAGTCGGCTGGAGGACGATGTATTGAATCGGGACGCAATTTGAGTGATCCATTGTCATTAGGTGGCCCTGAATGTTACAATTCACTATCAGTTTTTCGCCCGATTCGAAAATCTTTGACTCACAGCAGCACGGCCATAAGGTGCCCGAGGCAGCAATAGACCCATGGAGACAAGTCTGCTGGAGGACGATGTATTGAATCGGGACGCAATTTGAGTGATCCATCGTCATTAGGTGGCCCTGAACGTTACAATTCACTATCAGTTTTTCGTCCGATTCGAAAATCTTTGAGTCACAGCAGAACGGCCATAAGGTGCCTGAGGCAGCAATAGACCCATGGAGACAAGTCTGCTGGAGGACGATGTATTGAATCGGGACGCAATTTGAGTGATTCATCGTCATTAGGTGGCCCTGAAAGTGACAATTCACTATCAGTTTTTCGTGCCATTCCAAATCTGCTGGAGGTCGATGTATTGAATCGGGACGCAATTTGAGTGATCCATCGTCATTAGGTGGCCCTGAGAGTTACAATTCACTATCAGTTTTTCGTCCGATTCGAAAATCTTTGACTCACAGCAGAACGGCCATAAGGTGCCCGAGGCAGCAATAGACCCATGGAGTCAAGTCTGCTGGAGGACGATGTATTGAATCGGGACGCTATTTGAGTGATCCATCGTCATTAGGTGGCCCTGAATGTTTCAATTCACTATCAGTTTTTCGTCCGATTCGAAAATCTTTGACTCACAGCAGAACGGCCATAAGGTGCCCGAGGCAGCAATAGACCCATGGAGACAGGTCTGCTGGAGGACGATGTATTGAATCGGGACGCAATTTGAGTGACCCATCGTCATTAGGTGGCCCTGAACGTTACAATTCACTATCAGTTTTTCGTCCGATTCGAAAATCTTTGACTCACAGCAGAACGGCCATAAGGTGCCCGAGGCAGCAATAGACCCATGGAGACAAGTCTGCTGGAGGACGATGTATTGAATCGGGACGATATTTGAGTGATCCATCGTCATTAGGTGGCCCTGAGAGTTACAATTCACTATCAGTTTTTCGTCCGATTCGAAAATCTTTGACTGACATCAGAACGGCCATAAGGTGCCCGAGGCAGCAACAGACCCATGGAGACAAGTCTGCTGGAGGACGATGTATTGAATCGGGACGCAATTTGAGTGACCCATCGTCATTAGGTGGCCCTGAACGTTACAATTCACTATCAGTTTTTCGTCCGATTCGAAAATCTTTGACTCACAGCAGAACGGCCATAAGGTGCCCGAGGCAGCAATAGACCCATGGAGACAAGTCTGCTGGAGGACGATGTATTGAATCGGGACGCAATTTGAGTGATCCATCGTCATTAGGTGGCCCTGAATGTTACAATTCACTATCAGTTTTTCGTCCGATTCGAAAATCTTTGACTCACAGCAGAACGGCCAGAAGGTGCCCGAGGCAGCAATAGACCATGCAGACAAGTCGGCTGGAGGACGATGTATTGAATCGGGACGCAATTTGAGTGATCCATCGTCATTAGGTGGCCCTGAATGTTACAATTCACTATCAATTTTTCGTCCGATTCGAAAATCTTTGACTCACAGCAGAACGGCCATAAGGTGCCCGAGGCGGCAATAGACCCATGGAGACAAGTCTGCTGGAGGACGATGTATTGAATCGGGACGCAATTTGAGTGATCCATCGTCATTAGGTGGCCCTGAACGTTACAATTCACTACCAGTTTTTCGTCCCATTCGATAATCTAGACTCACAGCAGAACGGCCATAAGGTGCCCGAGGCAGCAATAGACCCATGGAGTCAAGTCAACTGGAGGACGAGGTATTGAATCGGGACGCAATTTGTGTGGTCCATCGTCATTAGGTGGCCCTGAATGTTACAATTCACTATCAGTTTTTCGTCCGATTCGAAAATCTTTGACTCACAGCAGAACGGCCATAAGGTGCCCGAGGCAGCAATAGACCCATGGAGACAAGTCTGCTGGAGGACGATGTATTGAATCGGGACGCAATTTGAGTGATCCATCGTCATTAGGTGGCCCTGAAAGTTACAATTCACTATCAGTTTTTCGTGCCATTCCAAATCTGCTGTTGGTCGATGTATTGAATCGGGAGCAATTTGAGTGATCCATCGTCATTAGGTGGCCCTTAACGTTACAATTCACTATCAGTTTTTCGTCCCATTCGATAATCTAGACTCACAGCAGAACGGCCATAAGGTGCCCGAGGCAGCAATAGCCCCATGGAGTCAAGTCGGCTGGAGGACGATGTATTGAATCGGGACGCAATTTGTGTGGTCAATCGTCATTAGGTGGCCCTGAATGTTACAATTCATTATCAGTTTTTCGTCCGATTCGAAAATCTTTGACTCACAGCAGAACGGCCATAAGGTGCCCGAGACAGTAATAGAACCATGGAGGCAAGTCTGCTGGAGGACGATGTATTGAATCGGGACGCAATATGAGTGATCCATCGTCATTAGGTGGCCCTGAATGTTTCAATTCACTATCAGTTTTTCGTCCGATTCGAAAATCTTTGACTCACAGCAGAACGGCCATAAGGTGCCGAGGCAGCAATAGACCCATGGAGACAAGTCGGCTGGAGGACGATGTATTGAATCGGGACGCAATTTGAGTGATCCATCGTCATTAGGTGGCCCTGAATGTTACAATTCACTATCAGTTTTTCGTCCGATTCGAAAATCTTTGACTCACAGCAGAACGGCCATAAGGTGCCCGAGGCGGCAATAGACCCATGGAGACAAGTCTGCTGGAGGACGATGTATTGAATCGGGACGCAATTTGAGTGATCCATCGTCATTAGGTGGCCCTGAATGTTACAATTCACTATCAGTTTTTCGTCCGATTCGAAAATCTTTGACTCACAGCAGAACGGCCAGAAGGTGCCCGAGGCAGCAATAGACCCATGCAGACAAGTCGGCTGGAGGACGATGTATTGAATCGGGACGCAATTTGAGTGATCCATCGTCATTAGGTGGCCCTGAATGTTACAATTCACTATCAATTTTTCGTCCGATTCGAAAATCTTTGACTCACAGCAGAACGGCCATAAGGTGCCCGAGGCGGCAATAGACCCATGGAGACAAGTCTGCTGGAGGACGATGTATTGAATCGGGACGCAATTTGAGTGATCCATCGTCATTAGGTGGCCCTGAACGTTACAATTCACTACCAGTTTTTCGTCCCATTCGATAATCTAGACTCACAGCAGAACGGCCATAAGGTGCCCGAGGCAGCAATAGACCCATGGAGTCAAGTCAACTGGAGGACGAGGTATTGAATCGGGACGCAATTTGTGTGGTCCATCGTCATTAGGTGGCCCTGAATGTTACAATTCACTATCAGTTTTTCGTCCGATTCGAAAATCTTTGACTCACAGCAGAACGGCCATAAGGTGCCCGAGGCAGCAATAGACCCATGGAGACAAGTCTGCTGGAGGACGATGTATTGAATCGGGACGCAATTTTAATGATCCATCGTCATTAGGTGGCCCTGAAAGTTACAATTCACTATCAGTTTTTCGTGCCATTCCAAATCTGCTGTTGGTCGATGTATTGAATCGGGAGCAATTTGAGTGATCCATCGTCATTAGGTGGCCCTTAACGTTACAATTCACTATCAGTTTTTCGTCCCATTCGATAATCTAGACTCACAGCAGAACGGCCATAAGGTGCCCGAGGCAGCAATAGCCCCATGGAGTCAAGTCGGCTGGAGGACGATGTATTGAATCGGGACGCAATTTGTGTGGTCAATCGTCATTAGGTGGCCCTGAATGTTACAATTCACTATCAGTTTTTCGTCCGATTCGAAAATCTTTGACTCACAGCAGAACGGCCATAAGGTGCCCGAGACAGTAATAGACCCATGGAGGCAAGTCTGCTGGAGGACGATGTATTGAATCGGGACGCAATATGAGTGATCCATCGTCATTAGGTGGCCCTGAATGTTTCAATTCACTATCAGTTTTTCGTCCGATTCGAAAATCTTTGACTCACAGCAGAACGGCCATAAGGTGCCGAGGCAGCAATAGACCCATGGAGACAAGTCGGCTGGAGGACGATGTATTGAATCGGGACGCAATTTGAGTGATCCATCGTCATTAGGTGGCCCTGAATGTTACAATTCACTATCAGTTTTTCGTCCGATTCGAAAATCTTTGACTCACAGCAGAACGGCCATAAGGTGCCCGAGGCGGCAATAGACCCATGGAGACAAGTCTGCTGGAGGACGATGTATTGAATCGGGACGCAATTTGAGTGATCCATCGTCATTAGCTGGCCCTGAACGTTACAATTCACTATCAGTTTTTCGTCCCATTCGATAATCTAGACTCACAGCAGAACGGCCATAAGGTGCCCGAGGCAGCAATAGACCCATGGAGTCAAGTCAACTGGAGGACGAGGTATTGAATCGGGACGCAATTTGTGTGGTCCATCGTTATTAGGTGGCCCTGAATGTTACAATTCACTATCAGTTTTTCGTCCGATTCGAAAAACTTTGACTCACAGCAGAACGGCCATAAGGTGCCCGAGGCAGCAATAGACCCATGGAGACAAGTCTGCTGGAGGACGATGTATTGAATCGGGACGCAATTTGAGTGATCCATCGTCATTAGGTGGCCCTGAACGTTACAATTCACTATCAGTTTTTCGTCCGATTCGAAAATCTTTGAGTCACAGCAGAACGGCCATAAGGTGCCTGAGGCAGCAATGGATCCATGGAGACAAGTCTGCTGGAGGACGATGTATTGAATCGGGTCGCAATTTGAGTGATTCATCGTCATTAGGTGGCCCTGAAAGTTACAATACACTATCAGTTTTTCGTCCCATTCGATAATCTAGACTCACAGCAGAACGGCCATAAGGTGCCCGAGGCAGCAATAGACCCATGGATTCAAGTCGGATGGAGGACGATGTATTGAATCGGGACGCAATTTGAGTGATCCATTGTCATTAGGTGGCCCTGAATGTTACAATTCACTATCAGTTTTTCGCCCGATTCGAAAATCTTTGACTCACAGCAGAACGACCATAAGGTGCCCGAGGCAGCAATAGACCCATGGAGACAAGTCTGCTGGAGGACGATGTATTGAATCGGGACGCAATTTGAGTGATCCATCGTCATTAGGTGGCCCTGAACGTTACAATTCACTATCAGTTTTTCGTCCGATTCGAAAATGTTTGAGTCACAGCAGAACGGCCATAAGGTGCCTGAGGCAGCAATAGACCCATGGAGACAAGTCTGCTGGAGGACGATGTATTGAATCGGGACGCAATTTGAGTGATCCATCGTCATTAGGTGGCCCTGAACGTTACAATTCACTACCAGTTTTTCGTCCCATTCGATAATCTTGACTCACAGCATTACGGCCATAAGGTGCCCGAGGCAGCAATAGACCCATGGAGTCAAGTCAACTGGAGGACGAGGTATTGAATCGGGACGCAATTTGTGTGGTCCATCGTCATTAGGTGGCCCTGAATGTTACAATTCACTATCAGTTTTTCGTCCGATTCGAAAATCTTTGACTCACAGCAGAACGGCCATAAGGTGCCCGAGGCAGCAATAGACCCATGGAGACAAGTCTGCTGGAGGACGATGTATTGAATCGGGACGCAATTTGAGTGATCCATCGTCATTAGGTGGCCCTGAAAGTTACAATTCACTATCAGTTTTTCGTGCCATTCCAAATCTGCTGGAGGTCGATGTATTGAATCGGGAGCAATTTGAGTGATCCATCGTCATTAGCTGGCCCTTAACGTTACAATTCACTATCAGTTTTTCGTCCCATTCGATAATCTAGACTCACAGCAGAACGGCCATAAGGTGCCCGAGGCTGCAATAGACCCATGGAGTCAAGTCGGCTGGAGGACGATGTATTGAATCGGGACGCAATTTGTGTGGTCAATCGTCATTAGGTGGCCCTGAATGTTACAATTCACTATCAGTTTTTCGTCCGATTCGAAAATCTTTGACTCACAGCAGAACGGCCATAAGGTGCCCGAGACAGTAATAGACCCATGGAGGCAAGTCTGCTGGAGGACGATGTATTGAATCGCGACGCAATATGAGTGATCCATCGTCATTAGGTGGCCCTGAATGTTTCAATTCACTATCAGTTTTTCGTCCGATTCGAAAATCTTTGACTCACAGCAGAACGGCCATAAGGTGCCGAGGCAGCAATAGACCCATGGAGACAAGTCGGCTGGAGGACGATGTATTGAATCGGGACGCAATTTGAGTGATCCATCGTCATTAGGTGGCCCTGAATGTTACAATTCACTATCAGTTTTTCGTCCGATTCGAAAATCTTTGACTCACAGCAGAACGGCCAAAGGTGCCCGAGGCGGCAATAGACCCATGGAGACAAGTCGGCTGGAGGACGATGTATTGAATCGGGACGCAATTTGAGTGATCCATCGTCATTAGGTGGCCCTGAATGTTACAATTCACTATCAGTTTTTCGTCCCATTCGATAATCTAGACTCACAGCAGAACGGCCATAAGGTGCCCGAGGCAGCAATAGACCCATGGAGTCAAGTCAACTGGAGGATGAGGTATTGAATCGGGACGCAATTTGTGTGGTCCATCGTCATTAGGTGGCCCTGAATGTTACAATTCACTATCAGTTTTTCGTCCGATTCGAAAAACTTTGACTCACAGCAGAACGGCCATAAGGTGCCCGAGGCAGCAATAGACCCATGGAGACAAGTCTGCTGGAGGACGATGTATTGAATCGGGACGCAATTTGAGTGATCCATCGTCATTAGGTGGCCATGAACGTTACAATTCACTATCAGTTTTTCGTCCGATTCGAAAATCTTTGACTCACAGCAGAACGGCCATAAGTTGCCTGAGGCAGCAATAGACCCATGGAGACAAGTCTGCTGGAGGACGATGTATTGAATCGGGACGCAATTTGAGTGATTCATTGTCATTAGGTGGCCCTGAAAGTTACAATTCACTAACAGTTTATCGTCCGATTCGAAATTCTTTGACTCACAGCAGTACGGCCATAAGGTGCACGAGGCAGCAATAGACCCATGGAGACAAGTCTGCTGGAGGACGATTTATTGAATCGGGACGCAATTTGAGTGATGCATCGTCATTAGGTGGCCCTGAACGTTACAATTCACTATCAGTTTTTCGTCCCATTCGATAATCTAGACTCACAGCAGAACGGCCATAAGGTGCCCGAGGCAGCAATAGACCCATGGATTCAAGTCGGCTGGAGGACAATGTATTGAATCGGGACGCAATTTGAGTGATCCATTGTCATTAGGTGGCCCTGAATGTTACAATTCACTATCAGTTTTTCGTCCGATTCGAAAATCTTTGACTCACAGCAGAACGGCCATCAGGTGCCCGAGGCAGCAATAGACCCATGGAGACAAGTCTGCTGGAGGACGATGTATTGAATCGGGACTCAATTTGAGTGTTCCATCGTCATTAGGTGGCCCTGAACGTTACAATTCACTATCAGTTTTTCGTCCCATTCGATAATCTAGACTCACGGGAGATCGACCATAAGGTGCCCGAGGCAGCAATAGACCCATGGAGAGAAGTCTGCTGGTGGACGATGTATTGAATCGGGACGCAATTTGAGTGATCCATCGTCATTAGGTGGCCCTGAACGTTAAAATTCACTATCAGTTATTCGTCCGATTCGAAAATCTTTGACTCACAGCAGAACGGCCATTAGGTGCCAGAGGCAGCAATAGACCCATGGAGACAAGTCTGCTGGATGACGATGTATGAAATCGGGACGCAATTTGAGTGATCCATCGTCATTAGGTGGCCCTGAACGTTACAATTCACTATCAGTTTTTCGTCCGATTCGAAAATCTTTGAGTCACAGCAGAACGGCCATAAGGTCCCTGAGGCAGCAATAGACCCATGGAGACAAGTAGGCTGGAGGACGATGTATTGAATCGGGACGCAATTTGAGTGATCCATCGTCATTAGGTGGCCCTGAACGTTACAATTCACTACCAGTTTTTCGTCCCATTCGATAATCTTGACTCACAGCATTACGGCCATAAGGTGCCCGAGGCAGCAATAGACCCATGGAGTCAAGTCAACTGGAGGACGAGGTATTGAATCGGGACGCAATTTGTGTGGTCCATCGTCATTAGGTGGCCCTGAATGTTACAATTCACTATCAGTTTTTCGTCCGATTCGAAAATCTTTGACTCACAGCAGAACGGCCATAAGGTGCCCGAGGCAGCAATAGACCCATGGAGACAAGTCTGCTGGAGGACGATGTATTGAATCGGGACGCAATTTGAGTGATCCATCGTCATTAGGTGGCCCTGAAAGTTACAATTCACTATCAGTTTTTCGTGCCATTCCAAAGCTGCTGGAGGTCGATGTATTGAATCGGGAGCAATTTGAGTGATCCATCGTCATTAGCTGGCCCTTAACGTTACAATTCACTATCAGTTTTTCGTCCCATTCGATAATCTAGACTCACAGCAGAACGGCCATAAGGTGCCCGAGGCTGCAATAGACCCATGGAGTCAAGTCGGCTGGAGGACGATGTATTGAATCGGGACGCAATTTGTGTGGTCAATCGTCATTAGGTGGCCCTGAATGTTACAATTCACTATCAGTTTTTCGTCCGATTCGAAAATCTTTGACTCACAGCAGAACGGCCATAAGGTGCCCGAGACAGTAATAGACCCATGGAGGCAAGTCTGCTGGAGGACGATGTATTGAATCGCGACGCAATATGAGTGATCCATCGTCATTAGGTGGCCCTGAATGTTTCAATTCACTATCAGTTTTTCGTCCGATTCGAAAATCTTTGACTCACAGCAGAACGGCCATAAGGTGCCGAGGCAGCAATAGACCCATGGAGACAAGTCGGCTGGAGGACGATGTATTGAATCGGGACGCAATTTGAGTGATCCATCGTCATTAGGTGGCCCTGAATGTTACAATTCACTATCAGTTTTTCGTCCGATTCGAAAATCTTTGACTCACAGCAGAACGGCCAAAGGTGCCCGAGGCGGCAATAGACCCATGGAGACAAGTCGGCTGGAGGACGATGTATTGAATCGGGACGCAATTTGAGTGATCCATCGTCATTAGGTGGCCCTGAATGTTACAATTCACTATCAGTTTTTCGTCCCATTCGATAATCTAGACTCACAGCAGAACGGCCATAAGGTGCCCGAGGCAGCAATAGACCCATGGAGTCAAGTCAACTGGAGGATGAGGTATTGAATCGGGACGCAATTTGTGTGGTCCATCGTCATTAGGTGGCCCTGAATGTTACAATTCACTATCAGTTTTTCGTCCGATTCGAAAAACTTTGACTCACAGCAGAACGGCCATAAGGTGCCCGAGGCAGCAATAGACCCATGGAGACAAGTCTGCTGGAGGACGATGTATTGAATCGGGACGCAATTTGAGTGATCCATCGTCATTAGGTGGCCATGAACGTTACAATTCACTATCAGTTTTTCGTCCGATTCGAAAATCTTTGACTCACAGCAGAACGGCCATAAGTTGCCTGAGGCAGCAATAGACCCATGGAGACAAGTCTGCTGGAGGACGATGTATTGAATCGGGACGCAATTTGAGTGATTCATTGTCATTAGGTGGCCCTGAAAGTTACAATTCACTAACAGTTTATCGTCCGATTCGAAATTCTTTGACTCACAGCAGTACGGCCATAAGGTGCACGAGGCAGCAATAGACCCATGGAGACAAGTCTGCTGGAGGACGATTTATTGAATCGGGACGCAATTTGAGTGATGCATCGTCATTAGGTGGCCCTGAACGTTACAATTCACTATCAGTTTTTCGTCCCATTCGATAATCTAGACTCACAGCAGAACGGCCATAAGGTGCCCGAGGCAGCAATAGACCCATGGATTCAAGTCGGCTGGAGGACAATGTATTGAATCGGGACGCAATTTGAGTGATCCATTGTCATTAGGTGGCCCTGAATGTTACAATTCACTATCAGTTTTTCGTCCGATTCGAAAATCTTTGACTCACAGCAGAACGGCCATCAGGTGCCCGAGGCAGCAATAGACCCATGGAGACAAGTCTGCTGGAGGACGATGTATTGAATCGGGACTCAATTTGAGTGTTCCATCGTCATTAGGTGGCCCTGAACGTTACAATTCACTATCAGTTTTTCGTCCCATTCGATAATCTAGACTCACGGGAGATCGACCATAAGGTGCCCGAGGCAGCAATAGACCCATGGAGAGAAGTCTGCTGGTGGACGATGTATTGAATCGGGACGCAATTTGAGTGATCCATCGTCATTAGGTGGCCCTGAACGTTAAAATTCACTATCAGTTATTCGTCCGATTCGAAAATCTTTGACTCACAGCAGAACGGCCATTAGGTGCCAGAGGCAGCAATAGACCCATGGAGACAAGTCTGCTGGATGACGATGTATGAAATCGGGACGCAATTTGAGTGATCCATCGTCATTAGGTGGCCCTGAACGTTACAATTCACTATCAGTTTTTCGTCCGATTCGAAAATCTTTGAGTCACAGCAGAACGGCCATAAGGTCCCTGAGGCAGCAATAGACCCATGGAGACAAGTCTGCTGGAGGACGATGTATTGAATCGGGACGCAATTTGAGTGATTCATCGTCATTAGGTGGCCCTGAAAGTTACAATTCACTATCAGTTTTTCGTGCCATTCCAAATCTGCTGGAGGACGATGTATTGAATCGGGACGCAATTTGAGTGATCCATCGTCATTAGGTGGCCCTGAATGTTACAATTCACTATCAGTTTTTCGTCCGATTCGAAAATCTTTGACTCACAGCAGAACGGCCATAAGGTGCCCGAGGCAGCAATAGACCCATGGAGACAAGTCTGCTGGAGGACGATGTATTGAATCGGGACGCAATTTGAGTGATCCATCGTCATTAGGTGGCCCTGAACGTTACAATTCACTACCAGTTTTTCGTCCCATTCGATAATCTAGACTCACAGCAGAACGGCCATAAGATGCCCGAGGCAGCAATAGACCCATGGAGTCAAGTCAACTGGAGGACGAGGTATTGAATCGGGACGCAATTTGTGTGGTCCATCGTCATTAGATGGCCCTGAATGTTACAATTCACTATCAGTTTTTCGTCCGATTCGAAAATCTTTGACTCACAGCAGAACGGCCATAAGGTGCCCGAGGCAGCAATAGACCCATGGAGACAAGTCTGCTGGAGGACGATGTATTGAATCGGGACGCAATTTGAGTGATCCATCGTCATTAGGTGGCCCTGAAAGTTACAATTCACTATCAGTTTTTCGTGCCATTCCAAATCTGCTGGAGGTCGATGTATTGAATCGGGAGCAATTTGAGTGATCCATCGTCATTAGGTGGCCCTTAACGTTACAATTCACTATCAGTTTTTCGTCCCATTCGATAATCTAGACTCACAGCAGAACGGCCATAAGGTGCCCGAGGCAGCAATAGCCCCATGGAGTCAAGTCGGCTGGAGGACGATGTATTGAATCGGGACGCAATTTGTGTGGTCAATCGTCATTAGGTGGCCCTGAATGTTACAATTCACTATCAGTTTTTCGTCCGATTCGAAAATCTTTGACTCACAGCAGAACGGCCATAAGGTGCCCGAGACAGTAATAGACCCATGGAGGCAAGTCTGCTGGAGGACGATGTATTGAATCGGGACGCAATATGAGTGATCCATCGTCATTAGGTGGCCCTGAATGTTTCAATTCACTATCAGTTTTTCGTCCGATTCGAAAATCTTTGACTCACAGCAGAACGGCCATAAGGTGCCGAGGCAGCAATAGACCCATGGAGACAAGTCGGCTGGAGGACGATGTATTGAATCGGGACGCAATTTGAGTGATCCATCGTCATTAGGTGGCCCTGAATGTTACAATTCACTATCAGTTTTTCGTCCGATTCGAAAATCTTTGACTCACAGCAGAACGGCCATAAGGTGCCCGAGGCGGCAATAGACCCATGGAGACAAGTCTGCTGGAGGACGATGTATTGAATCGGGACGCAATTTGAGTGATCCATCGTCATTAGCTGGCCCTGAACGTTACAATTCACTATCAGTTTTTCGTCCCATTCGATAATCTAGACTCACAGCAGAACGGCCATAAGGTGCCCGAGGCAGCAATAGACCCATGGAGTCAAGTCAACTCGAGGACGAGGTATTGAATCGGGACGCAATTTGTGTGGTCCATCGTTATTAGGTGGCCCTGAATGTTACAATTCACTATCAGTTTTTCGTCCGATTCGAAAAACTTTGACTCACAGCAGAACGGCCATAAGGTGCCCGAGGCAGCAATAGACCCATGGAGACAAGTCTGCTGGAGGACGATGTATTGAATCGGGACGCAATTTGAGTGATCCATCGTCATTAGGTGGCCCTGAACGTTACAATTCACTATCAGTTTTTCGTCCGATTCGAAAATCTTTGAGTCACAGCAGAACGGCAATAAGGTGCCTGAGGCAGCAATAGATCCATGGAGACAAGTCTGCTGGAGGACGATGTATTGAATCGGGTCGCAATTTGAGTGATTCATCGTCATTAGGTGGCCCTGAAAGTTACAATACACTATCAGTTTTTCGTCCCATTCGATAATCTAGACTCACAGCAGAACGGCCATAAGGTGCCCGAGGCAGCAATAGACCCATGGATTCAAGTCGGATGGAGGACGATGTATTGAATCGGGACGCAATTTGAGTGATCCATTGTCATTAGGTGGCCCTGAATGTTACAATTCACTATCAGTTTTTCGCCCGATTCGAAAATCTTTGACTCACAGCAGAACGGCCATAAGGTGCCCGAGGCAGCAATAGACCCATGGAGACAATTCTGCTGGAGGACGATGTATTGAATCGGGACGCAATTTGAGTGATCCATCGTCATTAGGTGGCCCTGAACGTTACAATTCACTATCAGTTTTTCGTCCGATTCGAAAATGTTTGAGTCACAGCAGAACGGCCATAAGGTGCCTGAGGCAGCAATAGACCCATGGAGACAAGTCTGCTGGAGGACGATGTATTGAATCGGGACGCAATTTGAGTGATCCATCGTCATTAGGTGGCCCTGAACGTTACAATTCACTACCAGTTTTTCGTCCCATTCGATAATCTTGACTCACAGCATTACGGCCATAAGGTGCCCGAGGCAGCAATAGACCCATGGAGTCAAGTCAACTGTAGGACGAGGTATTGAATCGGGACGCAATTTGTGTGGTCCATCGTCATTAGGTGGCCCTGAATGTTACAATTCACTATCAGTTTTTCGTCCGATACGAAAATCTTTGACTCACAGCAGAACGGCCATAAGGTGCCCGAGGCAGCAATAGACCCATGGAGACAAGTCTGCTGGAGGACGATGTATTGAATCGGGACGCAATTTGAGTGATCCATCGTCATTAGGTGGCCCTGAAAGTTACAATTCACTATCAGTTTTTCGTGCCATTCCAAATCTGCTGGAGGTCGATGTATTGAATCGGGAGCAATTTGAGTGATCCATCGTCATTAGCTGGCCCTGAACGTTACAATTCACTATCAGTTTTTCGTCCCATTCGATAATCTAGACTCACAGCAGAACGGCCATAAGGTGCCCGAGGCAGCAATAGACCCATGGAGTCAAGTCGGCTGGAGGACGATGTATTGAATCGGGACGCAATTTGTGTGGTCAATCGTCATTAGGTGGCCCTGAATGTTACAATTCACTATCAGTTTTTCGTCCGATTCGAAAATCTTTGACTCACAGCAGAACGGCCATAAGGTGCCCGAGACAGTAATAGACCCATGGAGGCAAGTCTGCTGGAGGACGATGTATTGAATCGCGACGCAATATGAGTGATCCATCGTCATTAGGTGGCCCTGAATGTTTCAATTCACTATCAGTTTTTCGTCCGATTCGAAAATCTTTGACTCACAGCAGAACGGCCATAAGGTGCCGAGGCAGCAATAGACCCATGGAGACAAGTCGGCTGGAGGACGATGTATTGAATCGGGACGCAATTTGAGTGATCCATCGTCATTAGGTGGCCCTGAATGTTACAATTCACTATCAGTTTTTCGTCCGATTCGAAAATCTTTGACTCACAGCAGAACGGCCATAAGGTGCCCGAGGCGGCAATAGACCCATGGAGACAAGTCGGCTGGAGGACGATGTATTGAATCGGGACGCAATTTGAGTGATCCATCGTCATTAGCTGGCCCTGAACGTTACAATTCACTATCAGTTTTCCGTCCCATTCGATAATCTAGACTCACAGCAGAACGGCCATAAGGTGCCCGAGGCAGCAATAGACCCATGGAGTCAAGTCAACTGGAGGACGAGGTATTGAATCGGGACGCAATTTGTGTGGTCCATCGTCATTAGGTGGCCCTGAATGTTACAATTCACTATCAGTTTTTCGTCCGATTCGAAAAACTTTGACTCACAGCAGAACGGCCATAAGGTGCCCGAGGCAGCAATAGACCCATGGAGACAAGTCTGCTGGAGGACGATGTATTGAATCGGGACGCAATTTGTGTGATCCATCGTCATTAGGTGGCCATGAACGTTACAATTCACTATCAGTTTTTCGTCCGATTCGAAAATCTTTGAGTCACAGCAGACCGGCCATAAGGTGCCTGAGGCAGCAATAGACCCATGGAGACAAGTCTGCTGGAGGACGATGTATTGAATCGGGACGCAATTTGAGTGATTCATTGTCATTAGGTGGCCCTGAAAGTTACAATTCACTATCAGTTTTTCGTCCGATTCGAAAATCTTTGACTCACAGCAGTACGGCCATAAGGTGCACGAGGCAGCAATAGACCCATGGAGACAAGTCTGCTGGAGGACGATTTATTGAATCGGGACGCAATTTGAGTGATGCATCGTCATTAGGTGGCCCTGAACGTTACAATTCACTATCAGTTTTTCGTCCCATTCGATAATCTAGACTCACAGCAGAACGGCCATAAGGTGCCCGAGGCAGCAATAGACCCATGGATTCAAGTCGGCTGGAGGACAATGTATTGAATCGGGACGCAATTTGAGTGATCCATTGTCATTAGGTGGCCCTGAATGTTACAATTCACTATCAGTTTTTCGTCCGATTCGAAAATCTTTGACTCACAGCAGTACGGCCATAAGGTGCACGAGGCAGCAATAGACCCATGGAGACAAGTCTGCTGGAGGACGATTTATTGAATCGGGACGCAATTTGAGTGATGCATCGTCATTAGGTGGCCCTGAACGTTACAATTCACTATCAGTTTTTCGTCCCATTCGATAATCTAGACTCACAGCAGAACGGCCATAAGGTGCCCGAGGCAGCAATAGACCCATGGAGACAAGTCTGCTGGAGGACGATGTATTGAATCGGGACTCAATTTGAGTGTTCCATCGTCATTAGGTGGCACTGAGCGTTACAATTCACTATCAGTTTTTCGTCCCATTCGATAATCTAGACTCACGGGAGATCGACCATAAGGTGCCCGAGGCAGCAATAGACCCATGGAGACAAGTCTGCTGGTGGACGATGTATTGAATCGGGACGCAATTTGAGTGATCCATCGTCATTAGGTGGCCCTGAACGTTAAAATTCACTATCAGTTATTCGTCCGATTCGAAAATCTTTGACTCACAGCAGAACGGCCATAAGGTGCCCGAGGCAGCAATAGACCCATGGAGACAAGTCGGCTGGAGGACGATGTATTGAATCGGGACGCAATTTGAGTGATACATCGTCATTAGGTGGCCCTGATTGTTACAATTTACTACCAGTTTTTCGTCCGATTCGAAAATCTTTGACTCACAGCAGAACGGCCATAAGGTGCCGAGGCAGCAATAGACCCATGGAGACAAGTCGGCTGGAGGACGATGTATTGAATCGGGACGCAATTTGAGTGATCCATCATCATTAGGTGGCCCTGAACGTTACAATTCACTATCAGTTTTTCGTCCCATTCGATAATCTAGACTCACAGCAGAACGGCCATAAGGTGCCCGAGGCAGCAATAGACCCATGGAGTCAAGTCAACTGGAGGACGAGGTATTGAATCGGGACGCAATTTGTGTGGTCCATCGTCATTAGGTGGCCCTGAATGTTACAATTCACTATCAGTTTTTCGTCCGATTCGAAAATCTTTGACTCACAGCAGAACGGCCATAAGGTGCCCGAGGCAGCAATAGACCCATGGAGACAAGTCTGCTGGAGGACGATGTATTGAATCGGGACGCAATTTGAGTGATTCATCGTCATTAGGTGGCCCTGAAAGTGACAATTCACTATCAGTTTTTCGTCCCATTCGATAATCTAGACTCACAGCAGAACGGCCATAAGGTGCCCGAGGCAGCAATAGACCCATGGAGTCAAGTCAACTGGAGGACGAGGTATTGAATCGGGACGCAATTTGTGTGGTCCATCGTCATTAGGTGGCCCTGAATGTTACAATTCACTATCAGTTTTTCGTCCGATTCGAAAATCTTTGACTCACAGCAGAACGGCCATAAGGTGCCCGAGGCAGCAATAGACCCATGGAGACAAGTCGGCTGAAGGACGATGTATTGAATCGGGACGCAATTTGTGTGGTCAATCGTCATTAGGTGGCCATGAATGTTACAATTCACTATCAGTTTTTCGTCCGATTCGAAAATCTTTGCCTCACAGCAGAACGGCCGTAAGGTGCCCGAGACAGCAATAGACCCATGGAGGCAAGTCTGCTGGAGGACGATGTATTGAATCGGGACGCAATTTGAGTGATCCTTCGTCATTAGGTGGCCCTGAATGTTACAATTCACTATCAATTTTTCGTCCGATTCGAAAATCTTTGACTCACAGCAGAACGGCCATAAGGTGCCCGAGGCGGCAATAGACCCATGGAGACAAGTCTGCTGGAGGACGATGTATTGAATCGGGACGCAATTTGAGTGATCCATCGTCATTAGGTGGCCCTGAACGTTACAATTCACTACCAGTTTTTCGTCCCATTCGATAATCTAGACTCACAGCAGAACGGCCATAAGGTGCCCGAGGCAGCAATAGACCCATGGAGACAAGTCTGCTGCAGGACGATGTATTGAATCGGGACGCAATTTGAGTGATCCATCGTCATTAGGTGGCCCTGAACGTTACAATTCACTATCAGTTTTTCGTCCGATTCGAAAATCTTTGAGTCACAGCAGAACGGCCATAAGGTGCCTGAGGCAGCAATAGACCCATGAAGACAAGTCTGCTGGAGGACGATGTATTGAATCGGGACGCAATTTGAATGATTCATCGTCATTAGGTGGCCCTGAAAGTGACAATTCACTATCAGTTTTTCGAGCCATTCCAAATCTGCTGGAGGTCGATGTATTGAATCGGGACGCAATTTGAGTGATTCATCGTCATTAGGTGGCCCTGAACGTTACAATTCACTATCAGGTTTTCGTCCCATTCGATAATCTAGACTCACAGCAGAACGGCCATAGGGTGCCCGAGGCAGCAATAGACCCATGGAGTCAAGTCGGCTGGAGGACGATGTATTGAATCGGGACGCAATTTGTGTGGTCAATCGTCATTAGGTGGCCCTGAATGTTACAATTCACTATCAGTTTTTCGTCCGATTCGAAAATCTTTGACTCACAGAAGAACGGCCATAAGGTGCCCGAGACAGTAATAGACCCATGGAGGCAAGTCTGCTGGAGGACGATGTATTGAATCGGGACGCAATATGAGTGATCCATCGTCATTAGGTGGCCCTGAATGTTTCAATTCACTATCAGTTTTTCGTCCGATTCGAAAATCTTTGACTCACAGCAGAACGGCCATAAGGTGCCGAGGCAGCAATAGACCCATGGAGACAAGTCGGCTGGAGGACGATGTATTGAATCGGGACGCAATTTGAGTGATCCATCGTCGTTAGGTGGCCCTGAATGTTACAATTCACTATCAGTTTTTCGTCCGATTCGAAAATCTTTGACTCACAGCAGAACGGCCATAAGGTGCCCGAGGCGGCAATAGACCCATGGAGACAAGTCGGCTGGAGGACGATGTATTGAATCGGGACGCAATTTGAGTGATCCATCGTCATTAGGTGGCCCTGAACGTTACAATTCACTATCAGTTTTTCGTCCCATTCGATAATCTAGACTCACAGCAGAACGGCAATAAGGTGCCCGAGGCAGCAATAGACCCATGGTGTCAAGTCGGCTGGAGGACGATGTATTGAATCGGGACGCAATTTGAGTGATCCATCGTCATTAGGTGGCCCTGAATGTTTCAATTCACTATCAGTTTTTCGTCCGATTCGAAAATCTTTGACTCACAGCAGAACGGCCGTAAGGTGCCCGAGACAGCAATAGACCCATGGAGGCAAGTCTGCTGGAGGACGATGTATTGAATCGGGACGCAATTTGAGTGATCCATCGTCATTAGGTGGCCCTGAATGTTTCAATTCACTATCAGTTTTTCGTCCGATTCGAAAATCTTTGACTCACAGCAGAACGGCCTTAAGGTGCCTGAGGCAGCAATAGACCCATGGAGACAAGTCTGCTGGAGGACGATGTATTGAATCGGGACGCAATTTGAGTGATCCATCGTCATTAGGTGGCCCTGAACGTTACAATTCACTATCAGTTTTTCGTCCGATTCGAAAATCTTTGAGTCACAGCAGAACGGCCATAAGGTGCCTGAGGCAGCAATAGACACATGGAGACAAGTCTGCTGGAGGACGATGTATTGAATCGGGACGCAATTTGAGTGATTCATCGTCATTAGGTGGCCCTGAAAGTTACAATTCACTATCAGTTTTTCGTCCGATTCGAAAATCTTTGACTCACAGCAGAACGGCCATAAGGTGCCCGAGGCAGCAATAGACCCATGGAGACAAGTCTGCTGGAGGACGATTTATTGAATCGGGACGCAATTTGAGTGATGCATCGTCATTAGGTGGCCCTGAACGTTACAATTTACTATCAGTTTTTCGTCCCATTCGATAATCTAGACTCACAGCAGAACGGCCATAAGGTGCCCGAGGCAGCAATAGACCCATGGATTCAAGTCGGCTGGAGGACGATGTATTGAATCGGGACGCAATTTGAGTGACCCATCGTCATTAGGTGGCCCTGAATGTTACAATTCACTATCAGTTTTTCGTCCGATTCGAAAATCTTTGACTCACAGCAGAACGGCCATAAGGTGCCCGAGGCAGCAATAGACCCATGCAGACAAGTCTGCTGGTGGACGATGTATTGAATCGTGACGCAATTTGAGTGATCCATCGTCATTAGGTGGCCCTGAACGTTAAAATTCACTATCAGTTATTCGTCCGATTCGAAAATCTTTGACTCACAGCAGAACGGCCATTAGGTGCCCGAGGCAGCAATAGACCCATGGAGACAAGTCTGCTGGAGGACGATGTATTGAATCGGGACGCAATTTGAGTGATTCATCGTCATTAGGTGGCCCTGAAAGTTACAATTCACTATCAGTTTTTCGTGCCATTCCAAATCTGCTGGAGGTCGATGTATTGAATCGGGACGCAATTTGAGTGATCCATCGTCATTAGGTGGCCCTGAACGTTACAATTCACTATCAGTTTTTCGTCCCATTCGATAATCTAGACTCACAGCAGAACGGCCATAAGGTGCCCGAGGCAGCAATAGACCCATGGAGTCAAGTCGGCTGGAGGACGATGTATTGAATCGGGACGCAATTTGTGTGGTCAATCGTCATTAGGTGGCCCTTAATGTTACAATTCACTATCAGTTTTTCGTCCGATTCGAAAATCTTTGACTCACAGCAGAACGGCCATAAGGTGCCCGAGACAGCAATAGACCCATGGAGGCAAGTCTGCTGGAGGACGATGTATTGAATCGGGACGCAATTTGAGTGATCCATCGTCATTAGGTGGCCCTGAATGTTTCAATTCACTATCAGTTTTTCGTCCGATTCGAAAATCTTTGACTCACAGCAGAACGGCCATAAGGTGCCCGAGGCAGCAATAGACCCATGGAGACAAGTCGGCTGGATGACGATGTATTGAATCGGGACGCAATTTGAGTGATACATCGTCATTAGGTGGCTCTGAATGTTACAATTCACTACCAGTCTTTCGTCCGATTCGAAAATCTTTTACTCACAGCAGAACGGCCATAAGGTGCCGAGGCAGCAATAGACCCATGGAGACAAGTCGGCTGGAGGACGATGTATTGAATCGGGACGCAATTTGAGTGATCCATCGTCATTAGGTGGCCCTGAATGTTACAATTCACTATCAGTTTTTCGTCCGATTCGAAAATCTTTGACTCACAGCAGAACGGCCATAAGGTGCCCGAGGCGGCAATAGACCCATGGAGACAAGTCGGCTGGAGGACGATGTATTGAATCGGGACGCAATTTGAGTGATCCATCGTCATTAGCTGGCCCTGAACGTTACAATTCACTAGCAGTTTTTCGTCCCATTCGATAATCTAGAGTCACAGCAGAACGGCCATAAGGTGCCCGAGGCAGCAATAGACCCATGGAGTCAAGTCAACTGGAGGACGAGGTATTGAATCGGGACGCAATTTGTGTGGTCCATCGTCATTAGGTGGCCCTGAATGTTACAATTCACTAACAGTTTTTCGTCCGATTCGAAAAACTTTGACTCACAGCAGAACGGCCATAAGGTGCCCGAGGCAGCAATAGACCCATGGAGACAAGTCTGCTGGAGGACGATGTATTGAATCGGGACGCAATTTGAGTGATCCATCGTCATTAGGTGGCCCTGAACGTTACAATTCACTATCAGTTTTTCGTCCGATTCGAAAATCTTTGAGTCACAGCAGAACGGCCATAAGGTGCCTGAGGCAGCAATAGACCCATGGAGACAAGTCTGCTGGAGGACGATGTATTGAATCGGGACGCAATTTGAGTGATTCATCGTCATTAGGTGGCCCTGAACGTTACAATTCACTATCAGTTTTTCGTCCGATTCGAAAATCTTTGAGTCACAGCAGAACGGCCATAAGGTGCCTGAGGCAGCAATAGACCCATGGAGACAAGTCTGCTGGTGGACGATGTATTGAATCGGGACGCAATTTGAGTGATTCATCGTCATTAGGTGGCCCTGAAAGTTACAATTCACTATCAGTTTTTCGTCCGATTCGAAAATCTTTGACTCACAGCAGAACGGCCATAAGGTGCACGAGGCAGCAATAGACCCATGGAGACAAGTCTGCTGGAGGACGATTTATTGAATCGGGACGCAATTTGAGTGTTCCATCGTCATTAGGTGGCCCTGAACGTTACGATTCACTATCAGTTTTTCGTCCCATTCGATAATTTAGACTCACAGCAGAACGGCCATAAGGTGCCCGAGGCAGCAATAGACCCATGGATTCAAGTCGGCTGGAGGACGATGTATTGAATCGGGACGCAATTTGAGTCATTCATTGTCATTAGGTGGCCCTGAATGTTACAATTCACTATCAGTTTTTCGTCCGATTCGAAAATCTTTGACTCACAGCAGAACGGCCATAAGGTGCCCGAGGCAGCAATAGACCCATGGAGACAAGTCTGCTGGAGGACGATGTATTGAATCGGGACGCAATTTGAGTGATCCATCGTCATTAGGTGGCCCTGAACGTTACAATTCACTATCAGTTTTTCGTCCGATTCGAAAATCTTTGACTCACAGCAGAACGGCCATAAGGTGCCCGAGGCAGCAATAGACCCATGGAGACAAGTCTGCTGGAGGACGATGTATTGAATCGGGACGCAATTTCAGTGATTCATCGTCATTAGGTGGCCCTGAAAGTGACAATTCACTATCAGTTTTTCGTGCCATTCCAAATCTGCTGGAGGTCGATGTATTGAATCGGGACGCAATTTGAGTGATCCATCGTCATTAGGTGGCCCTGAACGTTACAATTCACTATCAGTTTTTCGTCCCATTCGATAATCTAGACTCACAGCAGAACGGCAATAAGGTGCCCGAGGCAGCAATAGACCCATGGTGTCAAGTCGGCTGGAGGACGATGTATTGAATCGGGACGCAATTTGTGTGGTCAATCGTCATTAGGTGGCCCTGAATGTTACAATTCACTATCAGTTTTTCGTCCGATTCGAAAATCTTTGACTCACAGCAGAACGGCCGTAAGGTGCCCGAGACAGCAATAGACCCAAGGAGGCAAGTCTGCTGGAGGACGATGTATTGAATCGGGACGCAATTTGAGTGATCCATCGTCATTAGGTGGCCCTGAATGTTTCAATTCACTATCAGTTTTTCGTCCGATTCGAAAATCTTTGACTCACAGCAGAACGGCCTTAAGGTGCCCGAGGCAGCAATAGACCCATGGAGACAAGTCTGCTGGAGGACGATGTATTGAATCGGGACGCAATTTGAGTGATCCATCGTCATTAGGTGGCCCTGAACGTTACAATTCACTATCAGTTTTTCGTCCGATTCGAAAATCTTTGAGTCACAGCAGAACGGCCATAAGGTGCCTGAGGCAGCAATAGACACATGGAGACAAGTCTGCTGGAGGACGATGTATTGAATCGGGACGCAATTTGAGTGATTCATCGTCATTAGGTGGCCCTGAAAGTTACAATTCACTATCAGTTTTTCGTCCGATTCGAAAATCTTTGACTCACAGCAGAACGGCCATAAGGTGCCCGAGGCAGCAATAGACCCATGGAGACAAGTCTGCTGGAGGACGATTTATTGAATCGGGACGCAATTTGAGTGATGCATCGTCATTAGGTGGCCCTGAACGTTACAATTCACTATCAGTTTTTCGTCCCATTCGATAATCTAGACTCACAGCAGAACGGCCATAAGGTGCCCGAGGCAGCAATAGACCCATGGATTCAAGTCGGCTGGAGGACGATGTATTGAATCGGGACGCAATTTGAGTGACCCATCGTCATTAGGTGGCCCTGAATGTTACAATTCACTATCAGTTTTTCGTCCGATTCGAAAATCTTTGACTCACAGCAGAACGGCCATAAGGTGCCCGAGGCAGCAATAGACCCATGCAGACAAGTCTGCTGGTGGACGATGTATTGAATCGTGACGCAATTTGAGTGATCCATCGTCATTAGGTGGCCCTGAACGTTAAAATTCACTATCAGTTATTCGTCCGATTCGAAAATCTTTGACTCACAGCAGAACGGCCATTAGGTGCCCGAGGCAGCAATAGACCCATGGAGACAAGTCTGCTGGAGGACGATGTATTGAATCGGGACGCAATTTGAGTGATTCATCGTCATTAGGTGGCCCTGAAAGTTACAATTCACTATCAGTTTTTCGTGCCATTCCAAATCTGCTGGAGGTCGATGTATTGAATCGGGACGCAATTTGAGTGATCCATCGTCATTAGGTGGCCCTGAACGTTACAATTCACTATCAGTTTTTCGTCCCATTCGATAATCTAGACTCACAGCAGAACGGCCATAAGGTGCCCGAGGCAGCAATAGACCCATGGAGTCAAGTCGGCTGGAGGACGATGTATTGAATCGGGACGCAATTTGTGTGGTCAATCGTCATTAGGTGGCCCTGAATGTTACAATTCACTATCAGTTTTTCGTCCGATTCGAAAATCTTTGACTCACAGCAGAACGGCCATAAGGTGCCCGAGACAGCAATAGACCCATGGAGACATGTATGCTGGAGGACGATTTATTGAATCGGGACGCAATTTGAGTGATGCATCGTCATTAGGTGGCCCTGAACGTTACAATTCACTATCCGTTTTTCGTCCCATTCGATAATCTAGACTCACAGCAGAACGGCCATAAGGTGCCAGAGGCAGCAATAGACCCATGAAGTCAAGTCGGCTGGAGGACGATGTATTGAATCGGGACGCAATTTGAGTGATCCATCGTCATTAGGTGGCCCTGAATGTTACAATTCACTATCAGTTTTTCGTCCGATTCGAAAATCTTTGACTCACAGCAGAACGGCCATAAGGTGATCGAGGCAGCAATAGACCCATGCAGACAAGTCTGCTGGAGGACGATGTATTGAATCGGGACGCAATTTGAGTGATTCATCGTCATTAGGTGGCCCTGAAAGTTACAATTCACTATCAGTTTTTCGTCCGATTCGAAAATCTTTGACTCACAGCAGAACGGCCATAAGGTGCACGAGGCAGCAATAGACCCATGGAGACAAGTCTGCTGGAGGACGATTTATTGAATCGGGACGCAATTTGAGTGTTCCATCGTCATTAGGTGGCCCTGAACGTTACGATTCACTATCAGTTTTTCGTCCCATTCGATAATTTAGACTCACAGCAGAACGGCCATAAGGTGCCCGAGGCAGCAATAGACCCATGGATTCAAGTCGGCTGGAGGACGATGTATTGAATCGGGACGCAATTTGAGTCATTCATTGTCATTAGGTGGCCCTGAATGTTACAATTCACTATCAGTTTTTCGTCCGATTCGAAAATCTTTGACTCACAGCAGAACGGCCATAAGGTGCCCGAGGCAGCAATAGACCCATGGAGACAAGTCTGCTGGAGGACGATGTATTGAATCGGGACGCAATTTGAGTGATCCATCGTCATTAGGTGGCCCTGAACGTTACAATTCACTATCAGTTTTTCGTCCGATTCGAAAATCTTTGACTCACAGCAGAACGGCCATAAGGTGCCCGAGGCAGCAATAGACCCATGGAGACAAGTCTGCTGGAGGACGATGTATTGAATCGGGACGCAATTTCAGTGATTCATCGTCATTAGGTGGCCCTGAAAGTGACAATTCACTATCAGTTTTTCGTGCCATTCCAAATCTGCTGGAGGTCGATGTATTGAATCGGGACGCAATTTGAGTGATCCATCGTCATTAGGTGGCCCTGAACGTTACAATTCACTATCAGTTTTTCGTCCCATTCGATAATCTAGACTCACAGCAGAACGGCAATAAGGTGCCCGAGGCAGCAATAGACCCATGGTGTCAAGTCGGCTGGAGGACGATGTATTGAATCGGGACGCAATTTGAGTGATCCATCGTCATTAGGTGGCCCTGAATGTTTCAATTCACTATCAGTTTTTCGTCCGATTCGAAAATCTTTGACTCACAGCAGAACGGCCTTAAGGTGCCCGAGGCAGCAATAGACCCATGGAGACAAGTCTGCTGGAGGACGATGTATTGAATCGGGACGCAATTTGAGTGATCCATCGTCATTAGCTGGCCCTGAACGTTACAATTCACTATCAGTTTTTCGTCCGATTCGAAAATCTTTGAGTCACAGCAGAACGGCCATAAGGTGCCTGAGGCAGCAATAGACACATGGAGACAAGTCTGCTGGAGGACGATGTATTGAATCGGGACGCAATTTGAGAGATGCATCGTCATTAGGTGGCCCTGAACGTTACAATTCACTATCAGTTTTTCGTCCCATTCGATAATCTAGACTCACAGCAGAACGGCCATAAGGTGCCCGAGGCAGCAATAGACCCATGGATTCAAGTCGGCTGGAGGACGATGTATTGAATCGGGACGCAATTTGAGTGACCCATCGTCATTAGGTGGCCCTGAATGTTACAATTCACTATCAGTTTTTCGTCCGATTCGAAAATCTTTGACTCACAGCAGAACGGCCATAAGGTGCCCGAGGCAGCAATAGACCCATGCAGACAAGTCTGCTGGTGGACGATGTATTGAATCGTGACGCAATTTGAGTGATCCATCGTCATTAGGTGGCCCTGAACGTTAAAATTCACTATCAGTTATTCGTCCGATTCGAAAATCTTTGACTCACAGCAGAACGGCCATTAGGTGCCCGAGGCAGCAATAGACCCATGGAGACAAGTCTGCTGGAGGACGATGTATTGAATCGGGACGCAATTTGAGTGATTCATCGTCATTAGGTGGCCCTGAAAGTTACAATTCACTATCAGTTTTTCGTGCCATTCCAAATCTGCTGGAGGTCGATGTATTGAATCGGGACGCAATTTGAGTGATCCATCGTCATTAGGTGGCCCTGAACGTTACAATTCACTATCAGTTTTTCGTCCCATTCGATAATCTAGACTCACAGCAGAACGGCCATAAGGTGCCAGAGGCAGCAATAGACCCATGAAGTCAAGTCGGCTGGAGGACGATGTATTGAATCGGGACGCAATTTGAGTGATGCATCGTCATTAGGTGGCCCTGAACGTTACAATTCACTATCCGTTTTTCGTCCCATTCGATAATCTAGACTCACAGCAGAACGGCCATAAGGTGCCAGAGGCAGCAATAGACCCATGAAGTCAAGTCGGCTGGAGGACGATGTATTGAATCGGGACGCAATTTGAGTGATCCATCGTCATTAGGTGGCCCTGAATGTTACAATTCACTATCAGTTTTTCGTCCGATTCGAAAATCTTTGACTCACAGCAGAACGGCCATAAGGTGATCGAGGCAGCAATAGACCCATGCAGACAAGTCTGCTGGAGGACGATGTATTGAATCGGGACTCAATTTCAGTGTTCCATCGTCATTAGGTGGCCCTGAACGTTACAATTCACTATCAGTTTTTCGTCCCATTCGATAATCTAGACTCACGGGAGATCGACCATAAGGTGCCCGAGGCAGCAATAGACCCATGGAGACATGTCTGCTGGAGGACGATGTATTGAATCGGGACGCAATTTGAGTGATCCATCGTCATTAGGTGGCCCTGAACGTTACAATTCACTATCAGTTTTTCGTCCCATTCGATAATCTAGGCTCACAGCAGAACGGCCATAAGGTGCCCGAGGCAGCAATAGACCCATGGAGTCAAGTCAACTGGAGGACGAGGTATTGAATCGGGACGCAATTAGTGTGGTCCATCGTCATTAGGTGGCCCTGAATGTTACAATTCACTATCAGTTTTTCGTCCGATTCAAAAATCTTTGACTCACAATAGAACGGCCATAAGGTGCCCGAGGCAGCAATAGACCCATGGAGACAAGTCGGCTGGAGGACGATGTATTGAAACGGGACGCAATTTGAGTGATCCATCGTCATTAGGTGGCCCTGAATGTTACAATTCACTATCAGTTTTTCGTCCGATTCGAAAATCTTTGACTCACAGCAGAACGGCCATAAGGTGCCCGAGGCGGCAATAGACCCATGGAGACAAGTCTGCTGGAGGACGATGTATTGAATCGGGACGCAATTTGAGTGTTCCATCGTCATTAGGAGGCCCTGAACGTTACAATTCACTATCAGTTTTTCGTCCGATTCGAAAATCTTTGACTCACAGCAGAACGGCCAAAAGGTGCCCGAGACAGCAATAGACCCATGGAGGCAAGTCTGCTGGAGGACGAAGTATTGAATCGGGACGCAATTTGAGTGATCCATCGTCATTAGGTGGCCCTGAATGTTTCAATTCACAATCAGTTTTTCGTCCGATTCGAAAATCTTTGACTCACAGCAGAACGGCCATAAGGTGCCCGAGGCAGCAATAGACCCATGGAGACAAGTCGGCTGGAGGACGATGTATTGAAACGGGTCGCAATTTGAGTGATCCATCGTCATTAGGTGGCCCTGAATGTTACAATTCACTATCAGTTTTTCGTCCGATTCGAAAATCTTTGACTCACAGCAGGACGGCCATAAGGTGCCCGAGGCGGCAATAGACCCATGGAGACAAGTCTGCTGGAGGACGATGTATTGAATCGGGACGCTATTTAAGTGATCCATCGTCATTAGGTGGCCCTAAGCGTTACAATTCACTATCAGTTTTTCGTCCCATTCGATAATCTAGACTCACAGCAGAACGGCCATAAGGTGCCCGAGGCAGCAATAGACCCATGGATTCAAGTCGGCTGGAGGACGATCTATTGAATCGGGACGCAATTTTAGTGATCCATCGTCATTAGGTGGCCCTGAATGTTACAATTCACTATCAGTTTTTCGTCCGATTCGAAAATCTTTGACTCACAGCAGAACGGCCATAAGGTGACCGAGGCAGCAATAGACCCATGGAGACAAGTCTGCTGGTGGACAATGTATTGAATCGGGACGCAATTTGAGTGATCCATCGTCATTAGGTGGCCCTGAACGTTACAATTCACTATCAGTTTTTCGTCCCATTCGATAATCTAGACTCACGGGAGATCGACCATAAGGTGCCCGAGGCAGCAATAGACCCATGGAGAAAAGTCTGCTGGTGGACGATGTATTGAATCGGGACGCAATTTGAGTGATCCATCGTCATTAGGTGGCCCTGAACGTTAAAATTCACTATCAGTTTTTCGTCCGATTCGAAAATCTTTGACTCGCAGCAGAACGGCCATAAAGGGGCCCAAGGCAGCAATAGACCCATGGAGACAAGTCGGCTGGAGGACGATGTATTGAATCGGGACGCAATTTGAGTGTTCCATCGTCATTAGGTGGCCCTGAAAGTTACAATTCACTATCAGTTTATCGTGCGATTCCAAATCTGCTGGAGGTCGATGTATTGAATCGGGACGCAATTTGAGTGATCCATCGTCATTAGGTGGCCCTGAACGTTACAATTCACTATCAGTTTTTCGACCCATTTGATAATCTGGACTCACAGCAGAACGGCCATAAGGTGCCCGAGGCAGCAATAGACCCATGGAGTCAAGTCGGCTGGAGGACGATGTATTGAATCGGGACGCAATTTGTGTGGTCCATCGTCATTAGGTGGCGTTGAATGTTACAATTCACTATCAGTTTTTCGTCCGATTCGAAAATCTTTGACTCACAGCAGAACGGCCATAAGGTGCCCGAGGCAGCAATAGACCCATGGAGACAAGTCTGCTGGAGGACGATGTATTGAATCGGGACGCAATTTGAGTGTTCCATCGTCATTAGGAGACCCTGAACGTTACAATTCACTATCAGTTTTTCGTCCGATTCGAAAATCTTTGACTCACAGCAGAACGGCCATAAGGTGCCCGAGGCAGCAATAGACCCATGGAGTCAAGTCGGCTGGAGGACGATGTATTGAATCGGGACGCAATTTGTGTGGTCCATCGACATTAGGTGGCGTTGAATGTTACAATTCACTATCAGTTTTTCGTCCGATTCAAAAATCTTTGACTCACAGCAGAACGGCCATAAGGTGCCCGAGGCAGCAATAGACCCATGCAGACAAGTCTGCTGGAGGACGATGTATTGAATCGGGACTCAATTTGAGTGTTCCATCGTCATTAGGTGGCCCTGAACGTTACAATTCACTATCAGTTTTTCGTCCCATTCGATAATCTAGACTCACGGGAGATCGACAATAAGGTGCCCGAGGCAGCAATAGACCCATGGAGACAAGTCTGCTGGTGGACGATGTATTGAATCGGGACGCAATTTGAGTGATCCATCGTCATTAGGTGGCTCTGAACGTTAAAATTCACTATCAGTTTTTCGTCCGATTCGAAAATCTTTGACTCGCAGCAGAACGGCCATAAAGGGGCCCAAGGCAGCAATAGACCCATGGAGACAAGTCGGCTGGAGGACGATGTATTGAATCGGGACGCAATTTGAGTGTTCCATCGTCATTAGGTGGCCCTGAAAGTTACAATTCACTATCAGTTTTTCGTGCGATTCCAAATCTGCTGGAGGTCGATGTATTGAATCGGGACGCAATTTGAGTGATCCATCGTCATTAGGTGGCCCTGAACGTTACAATTCACTATCAGTTTTTCGACCCATTTGATAATCTAGACTCACAGCAGAACGGCCATAAGGTGCCCGAGGCAGCAATAGACCAATGGAGTCAAGTCGGCTGGAGGACGATGTATTGAATCGGGACGCAATTTGAGTGATCCATCGTCATTAGGTGGCCCTGAATGTTTCAATTCACTATCAGTTTTTCATCCGATTCGAAAATCTTTGACTCACAGCAGAACGGCCATAAGGTGCCCGAGGCAGCAATAGACCCATGGAGACAAGTCGGCTGGAGGACGATGTATTGAAACGGGACGCAATTTGAGTGATCCATCGTCATTAGGTGGCCCTGAACGTTAAAATTCACTATCAGTTTTTCGTCCGATTCGAAAATCTTTGACTCGCAGCAGAACGGCCATAAAGGGGCCCAAGGCAGCAATAGACCCATGGAGACAAGTCGGCTGGAGGACGATGTATTGAATCGGGACGCAATTTGAGTGATCCATCGTCATTAGGTGGCCCTGAACGTTAAAATTCACTATCAGTTTTTCGTCCGATTCGAAAATCTTTGACTCGCAGCAGAACGGCCATAAAGGGGCCCAAGGCAGCAATAGACCCATGGAGACAAGTCGGCTGGAGGACGATGTATTGAATCGGGACGCAATTTGAGTGTTCCATCGTCATTAGGTGGCCCTGAAAGTTACAATTCACTATCAGTTTATCGTGCGATTCCAAATCTGCTGGAGGTCGATGTATTGAATCGGGACGCAATTTGAGTGATCCATCGTCATTAGGTGGCCCTGAACGTTACAATTCACTATCAGTTTTTCGTCCCATTCGATAATCTAGACTCACGGGAGATCGACCATAAGGTGCCCGAGGCAGCAATAGACCCATGGAGAAAAGTCTGCTGGTGGACGATGTATTGAATCGGGACGCAATTTGAGTGATCCATCGTCATTAGGTGGCCCTGAACGTTAAAATTCACTATCAGTTTTTCGTCCGATTCGAAAATCTTTGACTCGCAGCAGAACGGCCATAAAGGGGCCCAAGGCAGCAATAGACCCATGGAGACAAGTCGGCTGGAGGACGATGTATTGAATCGGGACGCAATTTGAGTGTTCCATCGTCATTAGGTGGCCCTGAAAGTTACAATTCACTATCAGTTTATCGTGCGATTCCAAATCTGCTGGAGGTCGATGTATTGAATCGGGACGCAATTTGAGTGATCCATCGTCATTAGGTGGCCCTGAACGTTACAATTCACTATCAGTTTTTCGACCCATTTGATAATCTGGACTCACAGCAGAACGGCCATAAGGTGCCCGAGGCAGCAATAGACCCATGGAGTCAAGTCGGCTGGAGGACGATGTATTGAATCGGGACGCAATTTGTGTGGTCCATCGTCATTAGGTGGCGTTGAATGTTACAATTCACTATCAGTTTTTCGTCCGATTCGAAAATCTTTGACTCACAGCAGAACGGCCATAAGGTGCCCGAGGCAGCAATAGACCCATGGAGACAAGTCTGCTGGAGGACGATGTATTGAATCGGGACGCAATTTGAGTGTTCCATCGTCATTAGGAGACCCTGAACGTTACAATTCACTATCAGTTTTTCGTCCGATTCGAAAATCTTTGACTCACAGCAGAACGGCCATAAGGTGCCCGAGGCAGCAATAGACCCATGGAGTCAAGTCGGCTGGAGGACGATGTATTGAATCGGGACGCAATTTGTGTGGTCCATCGACATTAGGTGGCGTTGAATGTTACAATTCACTATCAGTTTTTCGTCCGATTCAAAAATCATTGACTCACAGCAGAACGGCCATAAGGTGCCCGAGGCAGCAATAGACCCATGCAGACAAGTCTGCTGGAGGACGATGTATTGAATCGGGACTCAATTTGAGTGTTCCATCGTCATTAGGTGGCCCTGAACGTTACAATTCACTATCAGTTTTTCGTCCCATTCGATAATCTAGACTCACGGGAGATCGACAATAAGGTGCCCGAGGCAGCAATAGACCCATGGAGACAAGTCTGCTGGTGGACGATGTATTGAATCGGGACGCAATTTGAGTGATCCATCGTCATTAGGTGGCCCTGAACGTTAAAATTCACTATCAGTTTTTCGTCCGATTCGAAAATCTTTGACTCGCAGCAGAACGGCCATAAAGGGGCCCAAGGCAGCAATAGACCCATGGAGACAAGTCGGCTGGAGGACGATGTATTGAATCGGGACGCAATTTGAGTGTTCCATCGTCATTAGGTGGCCCTGAAAGTTACAATTCACTATCAGTTTTTCGTGCGATTCCAAATCTGCTGGAGGTCGATGTATTGAATCGGGACGCAATTTGAGTGATCCATCGTCATTAGGTGGCCCTGAACGTTACAATTCACTATCAGTTTTTCGACCCATTTGATAATCTAGACTCACAGCAGAACGGCCATAAGGTGCCCGAGGCAGCAATAGACCCATGGAGTCAAGTCGGCTGGAGGACGATGTATTGAATCGGGACGCAATTTGAGTGATCCATCGTCATTAGGTGGCCCTGAATGTTTCAATTCACTATCAGTTTTTCATCCGATTCGAAAATCTTTGACTCACAGCAGAACGGCCATAAGGTGCCCGAGGCAGCAATAGACCCATGGAGACAAGTCGGCTGGAGGACGATGTATTGAAACGGGACGCAATTTGAGTGATCCATCGTCATTAGGTGGCCCTGAATGTTACAATTCACTATCAGTTTTTCGTCCGATTCGAAAATCTTTGACTCACAGCAGAACGGCCATAAGGTGCACGAGGCGGCAATAGACCCATGGAGACAAGTCTGCTGGAGGACGATGTATTGAATCGGGACGCAATTTCAGTGATCCATCGTCATTAGGTGGCCCTAAACGTTACAAGTCACTATCAGTTTTTCGTCCCATTCGATAATCTAGACTCACAGCAGAACGGCCATAAGGTGCCTGAGGCAGCAATAGACCCATGGATTCAAGTCGGCTGGAGGACGATCTATTGAATCGGGACGCAATTTGAGTGATCCATCGTCATTAGGTGGCCCTGAATGTTACAATTCACTATCAGTTTTTCGTCCGATTCGAAAATCTTTGACTCACAGCAGAACGGCCATAAGGTGCTCGAGGCAGCAATAGACCCATGCAGACAAGTCTGCTGGAGGACGATGTATTGAATCGGCACTCAATTTGAGTGTTCCATCGTCATTAGGTGGCCCTGAACGTTACAATTCACTATCAGTTTTTCGTCCCATTCGATAATCTAGACTCACGGGAGATCGACCATAAGGTGCCCGAGGCAGCAATAGACCCATGGAGACAAGTCTGCTGGTGGACGATGTATTGAATCGGGACGCAATTTGACTGATCCATCGTCATTAGGTGGCCCTGAACGTTAAAATTCACTATCAGTTTTTCGTCCGATTCGAAAATCTTTGACTCGCAGCAGAACGGCCATAAAGGGGCCCAAGGCAGCAATAGACCCATGGAGACAAGTCGGCTGGAGGACGATGTATTGAATCGGGACGCAATTTGAGTGTTCCATCGTTATTAGGTGGCGTTGAATGTTACAATTCACTATCAGTTTTTCGTGCGATTCCAAATCTGCTGGAGGTCGATGTATTGAATCGGGACGCAATTTGAGTGATCCATCGTCATTAGGTGGCCCTGAACGTTACAATTCACTATCAGTTTTTCGACCCATTTGATAATCTAGACTCACAGCAGAACGGCCATAAGGTGCCCGAGGCAGCAATAGACCCATGGAGTCAAGTCGGCTGGAGGACGATGTATTGAATCGGGACGCAATTTGTGTGGTCCATCGTCATTAGGTGGCGTTGAATGTTACAATTCACTATCAGTTTTTCGTCCGATTCAAAAATCTTTGACTCACAGCAGAACGGCCATAAGGTGCCCGAGGCAGCAATAGACCCATGGAGACAAGTCTGCTGGAGGACGATGTATTGAATCGGGACGCAATTTGAGTGTTCCATCGTCATTAGGAGACCCTGAACGTTACAATTCATTATCACTTTTTGGTCCGATTCGAAAATCTTTGACTCACAGCAGAACGGCCATAAGGTGCCCGAGGCAGCAATAGACCCATGGAGTCAAATCGGCTGGAGGACGATGTATTGAATCGGGACGCAATTTGTGTGTTCCATCGACATTAGGTGGCGTTGAATGTTACAATTCACTATCAGTTTTTCGTCCGATTCAAAAATCTTTGACTCACAGCAGAACGGCCATAAGGTGCCCGAGGCAGCAATAGACCCATGGAGACAAGTCTGCTGGAGGACGATGTATTGAATCGGGACGCAATTTGAGTGTTCCATCGTCATTATGAGGCCCTGAACGTTACAATTCACTATCAGTTTTTCGTCCGATTCGAAAATCTTTGACTCACAGCAGAACGGCCATAAGGTGCCCGAGGCAGCAATAGACCCATGGAGTCAAGTCGGCAGGAGGACGATGTATTGAAACGGGACGCAATTTGAGTGATCCATCGTCATTAGGTGGCCCTGAATGTTACAATTCACTATCAGTTTTTCGTCCGATTCGAAAATCTTTGACTCACAGCAGAACGGCCATAAGGTGCCCGAGGCGGCAATAGACCCATGGAGACAAGTCTGCTGGTGGACGATGTATTGAATCGGGACGCAATTTGAGTGATCCATCGTCATTAGGTTGCCCTGAACCTTAAAATTCACTATCAGTTTTTCGTCCGATACGAAAATCTTTGACTCGCAGCAGAACGGCCATAAAGGGGCCGAAGGCAGCAATAGACCCATGGAGACAAGTCGGCTGGAGGACGATGTTTTGAATCGGGACGCAATTTGAGTGTTCCATCGTCATTAGGTGGCCCTGAAAGTTACAATTCACTATCAGTTTTTCGTGCGATTCCAAATCTGCTGGAGGTCGATGTATTGAATCGGGACGCAATTTGAGTGATCCATCGTCATTAGGTGGCCCTGAACGTTACAATTCACTATCAGTTTTTCGACCCATTTGATAATCTAGACTCACAGCAGAACGGCCATAAGGTGCCCGAGGCAGCAATAGACCCATGGAGTCAAGTCGGCTGGAGGACGATGTATTGAATCGGGACGCAATTTGTGTGGTCCATCGACATTACGTGGCGTTGAATGTTACAATTCACTATCAGTTTTTCGTCCGATTCAAAAATCTTTGACTCACAGCAGAACGGCCATAAGGTGCCCGAGGCAGCAATAGACCCATGGAGACAAGTCTGCTGGAGGACGATGTATTGAATCGGGACGCAATTTGAGTGTTCCATCGTCATTAGGAGACCCTGAACGTTACAATTCACTATCAGTTTTTCGTCCGATTCGAAAATCTTTGACTCACAGCAGAACGGCCATAAGGTGCCCGAGGCAGCAATAGACCCATGGAGTCAAGTCGGCTGGAGGACGATGTATTGAATCGGGACGCAATTTGTGTGGTCCATCGACATTAGGTGGCGTTGAATGTTACAATTCACTATCAGTTTTTCGTCCGATTCAAAAATCTTTGACTCACAGCAGCACGGCCATAAGGTGCCCGAGGCAGCAATAGACCCATGGAGACAAGTCTGCTGGAGGACGATGTATTGAATCGGGACGCAATTTGAGTATTCCATCGTCATTAGGAGGCCCTGAACGTTACAATTCACTATCAGTTTTTCGTCCGATTCGAAAATCTTTGACTCACAGCAGAACGGCCAAAAGGTGCCCGAGACAGCAATAGACCCATGGAGGCAAGTCTGCTGGAGGAAGATGTATTGAATCGGGACGCAATTTGAGTGATCCATCGTCATTAGGTGGCCCTGAATGTTTCAATTCACTATCAGTTTTTCGTCCGATTCGAAAATCTTTGACTCACAGCAGAACTGCCATAAGGTGCCCGAGGCAGCAATAGACCCATGGAGACAAGTCGGCTGGAGGACGATGTATTGAAACGGGACGCAATTTGAATGATCCATCGTCATTAGGTGGCCCTGAATGTTACAATTCACTATCAGTTTTTCGTCCGTTTCGAAAATCTTTGACTCACAGCAGAACGGCAATACGGTGCCCGAGGCGGCAATAGACCCATGGAGACAAGTCTGCTGGAGGACGATGTATTGAATCGGGACTCAATTTGAGTGTTCCATCGTCATTAGGTGGCCCTGAACGTTACAATTCACTATCAGTTTTTCGTCCCATTCGATAATCTAGACTCACGGGAGATCGACTATAAGGTGCCCGAGGCAGCAATAGACCCATGGAGACAAGTCTGCTGGTGGACGATGTATTGAATCGGGACGCAATTTGAGTGATCCATCGTCATTAGGTGGCCCTGAACGTTAAAATTCACTATCAGTTTTTCGTCCGATTCGAAAATCTTTGACTCGCAGCAGAACGGCCATAAAGGGGCCCAAGGCAGCAATAGACCCATGGAGACAAGTCGGCTGGAGGACGATGTATTGAATCGGGACGCAATTTTAGTGTTCCATCGTCATTAGGTGGCCCTGAAAATTACAATTCACTATCAGTTTTTCGTGCGATTCCAAATCTGCTGGAGGTCGATGTATTGAATCGGGACGCAATTTGAGTGATCCATCGTCTTTAGGTGGCCCTGAACGTTACAATTCACTATCAGTTTTTCGACCCATTTGATAATCTAGACTCACAGCAGAACGGCCATAAGGTGCCCGAGGCAGCAATAGACCCATGGAGTCAAGTCGGCTGGAGGACGATGTATTGAATCGGGACGCAATTTGTGTGGTCCATCGTCATTAGGTGGCGTTGAATGTTAGAATTCACTATCAGTTTTTCGTCCGATTCGAAAATCTTTGACTCACAGCAGAACGGCCATAAGGTGCCCGAGGCAGCAATAGACCCATGGAGACAAGTCTGCTGGAGGACGATGTATTGAATCGGGACGCAATTTGAGTGTTCCATCGTCATTAGGAGACCCTGAACGTTACAATTCACTATCAGTTTTTCGTCCGATTCGAAAATCTTAGACTCACAGCAGAACGGCCATAAGGTGCCCGAGGCAGCAATAGACCCATGGAGTCAAGTCGGCTGGAGGACGATGTATTGAATCGGGACGCAATTTGAGTGATCCATCGTCATTAGGTGGCCCTGAATGTTTCAATTCACTATCAGTTTTTCGTCCGATTCGAAAATCTTTGACTCACAGCAGAACGGCCATAAAGTGCCCGAGGCAGCAATAGACCCATGGAGACAAGTCGGCTGGAGGACGATGTATTGAAACGGGACGCAATTTGAGTGATCCATCGTCATTAGGTGGCCCTGAATGTTACAATTCACTATCAGTTTTTCGTCCGATTCGAAAATCTTTGACTCACAGCAGAACGGCCATATGGTGCCCGAGGCGGCAATAGACCCATGGAGACAAGTCTGCTGGAGGACGATGTATTGAATCGGGACGCAATTTCAGTGATCCATCGTCATTACGTGGCCCTAAACGTTACAATTCACTATCAGTTTTTCGTCCCATTGGATAATCTAGACTCACAGCAGAACGGCCATAAGGTGCACGAGGCAGCAATAGACCCATGGATTCAAGTCGGCTGGAGGACGATCTATTGAATCGGGACGCAATTTGAGTGATCCATCGTCATTAGGTGGCCCTGAATGTTACAATTCACTATCAGTTTTTCGTCCGATTCGAAAATCTTTGACTCACAGCAGAACGGCCATAAGGTGCCCGAGGCAGCAATAGACCCATGCAGACAAGTCTGCTGGAGGACGATGTATTGAATCGATACCCAATTTGAGTGTTCCATCGTCATTAGGTGGCCCTGAACGTTACAATTCACTATCAGTTTTTCGTCCCATTCGATAATCTAGACTCACGGGAGATCGACCATAAGGTGCCCGAGGCAGCAATAGACCCATGGAGACAAGTCTGCTGGTGGACGATGTATTGAATCGGGACGCAATTTGAGTGATCCATCTTCATTAGGTGGCCCTGAACGTTAAAATTCACTATCAGTTTTTCGTCCGATTCGAAAATCTTTGACTCGCAGCAGAACGGCCATAAAGGGGCCCAAGGCAGCAATAGACCCATGGAGACAAGTCGGCTGGAGGACGATGTATTGAATCGGGACGCAATTTGAGTGTTCCATCGTCATTAGGTGGCCCTGAAAGTTACAATTCACTATCAGTTTTTCGTGCGATTCCAAATCTGCTGGAGGTCGATGTATTGAATCGGGACGCAATTTGAGTGATCCATCGTCATTAGGTGGCCCTGAACGTTACAATTCACTATCAGTTTTTCGACCCATTTGATAATCTAGACTCACAGCAGAACGGCCATAAGGTGCCCGAGGCAGCAATAGACCCATGGAGTCAAGTCGGCTGGAGGACGATGTATTGAATCGGGACGCAATTTGTGTGGTCCATCGACATTAGGTGGCGTTGAATGTTACAATTCACTATCAGTTTTTCGTCCGATTCAAAAATCTTTGACTCACAGCAGAACGGCCATAAGGTGCCCGAGGCAGCAATAGACCCATGGAGACAAGTCTGCTGGAGGACGATGTATTGAATCGGGACGCAATTTGAGTGTTCCATCGTCATTAGGAGACCCTGAACGTTACAATTCACTATCAGTTTTTCGTCCGATTCGAAAATCTTTGACTCACAGCAGAACGGCCATAAGGTGCCCGAGGCAGCAATAGACCCATGGAGTCAAGTCGGCTGGAGGACGATGTATTGAATCGGGACGCAATTTGTGTGGTCCATCGACATTAGGTGGCGTTGAATGTTACAATTCACTATCAGTTTTTCGTCCGATTCAAAATTCTTTGACTCACAGCAGAACGGCCATAAGGTGCCCGAGGCAGCAATAGACCCATGGAGACAAGTCTGCTGGAGGACGATGTATTGAATCGGGACGCAATTTGAGTATTCCATCGTCATTAGGAGGCCCTGAACGTTACAATTCACTATCAGTTTTTCGTCCGATTCGAAAATCTTTGACTCACAGCAGAACGGCCAAAAGGTGCCCGAGACAGCAATAGACCCATGGAGGCAAGTCTGCTGGAGGAAGATGTATTGAATCGGGACGCAATTTGAGTGATCCATCGTCATTAGGTGGCCCTGAATGTTTCAATTCACTATCAGTTTTTCGTCCGATTCGAAAATCTTTGACTCACAGCAGTACTGCCATAAGGTGCCCGAGGCAGCAATAGACCCATGGACACAAGTCGGCTGGAGGACGATGTATTGAAACGGGACGCAATTTGAGTGATCCATCGTCATTAGGTGGCCCTGAATGTTACAATTCACTATCAGTTTTTCGTCCGTTTCGAAAATCTTTGACTCACAGCAGAACGGCCATACGGTGCCCGAGGCGGCAATAGACCCATGGAGACAAGTCTGCTGGAGGACGATGTATTGAATCGGGACGCAATTTCAGTGATCCATCGTCATTAGGTGGCCCTAAACGTTACAATTCACTATCAGTATTTCGTCCCATTCGATAATCTAGACTCACAGCAGAACGGCCATAAGGTGCCCGAGGCAGAAACAGACCCATGGATTCAAGTCGGCTGGAGGACGATCTATTGAATCGGGACGCAATTTGAGTGATCCATCGTCATTAGGTGGCCCTGAATGTTACAATTCACTATCAGTTTTTCGTCCGATTCGAAAATCTTTGACTCACAGCAGTACGGCCATAAGGTGCCCGAGGCAGCAATAGACCCATGCAGACAAGTCTGCTGGAGGACGATGTATTGAATCGGGACTCAATTTGAGTGTTCCATCGTCATTAGGTGGCCCTGAACGTTACAATTCACTATCAGTTTTTCGTCCCATTCGATAATCTAGACTCACGGGAGATCGACCATAAGGTGCCCGAGGCAGCAATTGACCCATGGAGACAAGTCTGCTGGTGGACGATGTATTGAATCGGGACGCAATTTGAGTGATCCATCGTCATTAGGTGGCCCTGAACGTTAAAATTCACTATCAGTTTTTCGTCCGATTCGAAAATCTTTGACTCGCAGCAGAACGGCCATAAAGGGGCCCAAGGCAGCAATAGACCCATGGAGACAAGTCGGCTGGAGGACGATGTATTGAATCGGGACGCAATTTTAGTGTTCCATCGTCATTAGGTGGCCCTGAAAGTTACAATTCACTATCAGTTTTTCGTGCGATTCCAAATCTGCTGGAGGTCGATGTATTGAATCGGGACGCAATTTGAGTGATCCATCGTCTTTAGGTGGCCCTGAACGTTACAATTCACTATCAGTTTTTCGACCCATTTGATAATCTAGACTCACAGCAGAACGGCCATAAGGTGCCCGAGGCAGCAATAGACCCATGGAGTCAAGTCGGCTGGAGGACGATGTATTGAATCGGGACGCAATTTGTGTGGTCCATCGTCATTAGGTGGCGTTGAATGTTACAATTCACTATCAGTTTTTCGTCCGATTCGAAAATCTTTGACTCACAGCAGAACGGCCATAAGGTGCCCGAGGCAGCAATAGACCCATGGAGACAAGTCTGCTGGAGGACGATGTATTGAATCGGGACGCAATTTGAGTGTTCCATCGTCATTAGGAGACCCTGAACGTTACAATTCACTATCAGTTTTTCGTCCGATTCGAAAATCTTAGACTCACAGCAGAACGGCCATAAGGTGCCCGAGGCAGCAATAGACCCATGGAGTCAAGTCGGCTGGAGGACGATGTATTGAATCGGGACGCAATTTGTGTGGTCCATCGACATTAGGTGGCGTTGAATGTTACAATTCACTATCAGTTTTTCGTCCGATTCAAAAATCTTTGACTCACAGCAGAGCGGTCATAAGGTGCCCGAGGCAGCAATAGACCCATGGAGACAAGTCTGCTGGAGGACGATGTATTGAATCGGGACGCAATTTGAGTGTTCTATCGTCATTAGGAGGCCCTGAACGTTACAATTCACTATCAGTTTTTCGTCCGATTCGAAAATCTTTGACTCACAGCAGAACGGCCAAAAGGTGCCCGAGACAGCAATAGACCCATGGAGGCATGTCTGCTGGAGGACGATGTATTGAATCGGGACGCAATTTGTGTGATCCATCGTCATTAGGTGGCCCTGAATGTTTCAATTCACTATCAGTTTTTCGTCCGATTCGAAAATCTTTGACTCACAGCAGAACGGCCATAAAGTGCCCGAGGCAGCAATAGACCCATGGAGACAAGTCGGCTGGAGGACGATGTATTGAAACGGGACGCAATTTGAGTGATCCATCGTCATTAGGTGGCCCTGAATGTTACAATTCACTATCAGTTTTTCGTCCGATTCGAAAATCTTTGACTCACAGCAGAACGGCCATATGGTGCCCGAGGCGGCAATAGACCCATGGAGACAAGTCTGCTGGAGGACGATGTATTGAATCGGGACGCAATTTCAGTGATCCATCGTCATTAGGTGGCCCTAAACGTTACAATTCACTATCAGTTTTTCGTCCCATTGGATAATCTAGACTCACAGCAGAACGGCCATAAGGTGCACGAGGCAGCAATAGACCCATGGATTCAAGTAGGCTGGAGGACGATCTATTGAATCGGGACGCAATTTGAGTGATCCATCGTCATTAGGTGGCCCTGAATGTTACAATTCACTATCAGTTTTTCGTCCGATTCGAAAATCTTTGACTCACAGCAGAACGGCCATAAGGTGCCCGAGGCAGCAATAGACCCATGCAGACAAGTCTGCTGGAGGACGATGTATTGAATCGATACCCAATTTGAGTGTTCCATCGTCATTAGGTGGCCCTGAACGTTACAATTCACTATCAGTTTTTCGTCCCATTCGATAATCTAGACTCACGGGAGATCGACCATAAGGTGCCCGAGGCAGCAATAGACCCATGGAGACAAGTCTGCTGGTGGACGATGTATTGAATCGGGACGCAATTTGAGTGATCCATCGTCATTAGGTGGCCCTGAACGTTAAAATTCACTATCAGTTTTTCGTCCGATTCGAAAATCTTTGACTCGCAGCAGAACGGCCATAAAGGGGCCCAAGGCAGCAATAGACCCATGGAGACAAGTCGGCTGGAGGACGATGTATTGAATCGGGACGCAATTTGAGTGTTCCTTCGTCATTAGGTGGCCCTGAAAGTTACAATTCACTATCAGTTTTTCGTGCGATTCCAAATCTGCTGGAGGTCGATGTATTGAATCGGGACGCAATTTGAGTGATCCATCGTCATTAGGTGGCCCTGAACGTTACAATTCACTATCAGTTTTTCGACCCATTTGATAATCTAGACTCACAGCAGAACGGCCATAAGGTGCCCGAGGCAGCAATAGACCCATGGAGTCAAGTCGGCTGGAGGACGATGTATTGAATCGGGACGCAATTTGTGTGGTCCATCGACATTAGGTGGCGTTGAATGTTACAATTCACTATCAGTTTTTCGTCCGATTCAAAATTCTTTGACTCACAGCAGAACGGCCATAAGGTGCCCGAGGCAGCAATAGACCCATGGAGACAAGTCTGCTGGAGGACGATGTATTGAATCGGGACGCAATTTGAGTATTCCATCGTCATTAGGTGGCCCTGAACGTTACAATTCACTATCAGTTTTTCGTCCGATTCGAAAATCTTTGACTCACAGCAGAACGGCCAAAAGGTGCCCGAGACAGCAATAGACCCATGGAGGCAAGTCTGCTGGAGGAAGATGTATTGAATCGGGACGCAATTTGAGTGATCCATCGTCATTAGGTGGCCCTGAATGTTTCAATTCACTATCAGTTTTTCGTCCGATTCGAAAATCTTTGACTCACAGCAGAACTGCCATAAGGTGCCCGAGGCAGCAATAGACCCATGGACACAAGTCGGCTGGAGGACGATGTATTGAAACGGGACGCAATTTGAGTGATCCATCGTCATTAGGTGGCCCTGAATGTTACAATTCACTATCAGTTTTTCGTCCGTTTCGAAAATCTTTGACTCACTGCAGAACGGCCATACGGTGCCCGAGGCGGCAATAGACCCATGGAGACAAGTCTGCTGGAGGACGATGTATTGAATCGGGACGCAATTTGTGTGGTCCAGCGTCATTAGGTGGCGTTGAATGTTACAATTCACTGTCAGTTTTTCGACCCATTTGATAATCTAGACTCACAGCAGAACGGCCATAAGGTGCCCGAGGCAGCAATAGACCCATGGAGTCAAGTCGGCTGGAGGACGATGTATTGAATCGGGACGCAATTTGTGTGGTCCATCGTCATTAGGTGGCGTTGAATGTTACAATTCACTATCAGTTTTTCGTCCGATTCGAAAATCTTTGACTCACAGCAGAACGGCCATAAGGTGCCCGAGGCAGCAATAGACCCATGGAGACAAGTCTGCTGGAGGACGATGTATTGAATCGGGACGCAATTTGAGTGTTCCATCGTCATTAGGAGACCCTGAACGTTACAATTCACTATCAGTTTTTCGTCCGATTCGAAAATCTTAGACTCACAGCAGAACGGCCATAAGGTGCCCGAGGCAGCAATAGACCCATGGAGTCTAGTCGGCTGGAGGACGATGTATTGAATCGGGACGCAATTTGTGTGGTCCATCGACATTAGGTGGCGTTGAATGTTACAATTCACTATCAGTTTTTCGTCCGATTCAAAAATCTTTGACTCACAGCAGAGCGGTCATAAGGTGCCCGAGGCAGCAATAGACCCATGGAGACAAGTCTGCTGGAGGACGATGTATTGAATCGGGACGCAATTTGAGTGTTCTATCGTCATTAGGAGGCCCTGAACGTTACAATTCACTATCAGTTTTTCGTCCGATTCGAAAATCTTTGACTCACAGCAGAACGGCCAAAAGGTGCCCGAGACAGCAATAGACCCATGGAGGCATGTCTGCTGGAGGACGATGTATTGAATCGGGACGCAATTTGAGTGATCCATCGTCATTAGGTGGCCCTGAATGTTTCAATTCACTATCAGTTTTTCGTCCGATTCGAAAATCTTTGACTCACAGCAGAACGGCCATAAAGTGCCCGAGGCAGCAATAGACCCATGGAGACAAGTCGGCTGGAGGACGATGTATTGAAACGGGACGCAATTTGAGTGATCCATCGTCATTAGGTGGCCCTGAATGTTACAATTCACTATCAGTTTTTCGTCCGATTCGAAAATCTTTGACTCACAGCAGAACGGCCATATGGTGCCCGAGGCGGCAATAGACCCATGGAGACAAGTCTGCTGGAGGACGATGTATTGAATCGGGACGCAATTTCAGTGATCCATCGTCATTAGGTGGCCCTGAACGTTACAATTCACTATCAGTTTTCCGTCCCATTCGATAATCTAGACTCACGGGAGATCGACCATAAGGTGCCCGAGGCAGCAATAGACCCATGGAGACAAGTCTGCTGGTGGACGATGTATTGAATCGGGACGCAATTTGAGTGATCCATCGTCATTAGGTGGCCCTGAACGATAAAATTCACTATAAGTTTTTCGTCCGATTCGAAAATCTTTGACTCGCAGCAGAACGGCCATAAAGGGCCCCAAGGCAGCAATAGACCCATGGAGACAAGTCGGCTGGAGGACGATGTATTGAATCGAGACGCAATTTGAGTGTTCCATCGTCATTAGGTGGCCCTGAAAGTTACAATTCACTATCAGTTTTTCGTGCGATTCCAAATCTGCTGGAGGTCGATGTATTGAATCGGGACGCAATTTGAGTGATCCATCGTCATTAGGTGACCCTGAACGTTACAATTCACTATCAGTTTTTCGACCCATTTGATAATCTGGACTCACAGCAGAACGGCCATAAGGTGCCCGAGGCAGCAATAGACCCATGGAGTCAAATCGGCTGGAGGACGATGTATTGAATCGGGACGCAATTTGTGTGGTCCATCGTCATTAGGTGGCGTTGAATGTTACAATTCACTATCAGTTTTTCGTCCGATTCGAAAATCTTTGACTCACAGCAGAACGGCCATAAGGTGCCCGAGGCAGCAATAGACCCATGGAGTCAAGTCGGCTGGAGGACGATGTATTGAATCGGGACGCAATTTGTGCGGTCCATCGTCATTAGGTGGCGTTGAATGTTACAATTCACTATCAGTTTTTCGTCCGATTCGAAAATCTTTGACTCACAGCAGAACGGCCATAAGGTGCCCGAGGCAGCAATAGACCCATGGAGACAAGTCTGCTGGAGGACGATGTATTGAATCGGGACGCAATTTGAGTGTTCCATCGTCATTAGGAGGCCCTGAACGTTACAATTCACTATCAGTTTTTCGTCCGATTCGAAAATCTTTGACTCACAGCAGAACGGCCAAAAGGTGCCCGAGACAGCAATAGACCCATGGAGGCAAGTCTGCTGGAGGACGATGTATTGAATCGGGACGCAATTTGAGTGATCCATCGTCATTAGGTGGCCCTGAATGTTTCAATTCACTATCAGTTTTTCGTCCGATTCGAAAATCTTTGACTCACAGCAGAACGGCCATAAGGTGCCCGAGGCAGCAATAGACCCATGGAGACAAGTCGGCTGGAGGACGATGTATTGAAACGGGACGCAATTTGAGTGATCCATCGTCATTAGGTGGCCCTGAATGTTACAATTCACTATCAGTTTTTCGTCCGATTCGAAAATCTTTGACTCCTCACAGCAGAACGGCCATAAGGTGCCCGAGGCGGCAATAGACCCATGGAGACAAATCTGCTGGAGGACGATGTATTGAATCGGGACGCAATTTGAGTGATCCATCGTCATTAGGTGGCCCTAAACGTTACAATTCACTATCAGTTTTTCGTCCCATTCGATAATCTAGACTCACAGCAGAACGGCCATAAGGTGCCCGAGGCAGCAATAGACCCATGGATTCAAGTCGACTGGAGGACGATCTATTGAATCGGGACGCAATTTGAGTGATCCATCGTCATTAGGTGGCCCTGAATGTTACAATTCACTATCAGTTTTTCGTCCGATTCGAAAATCTTTGACTCAGAGCAGAACGGCCATAAGGTGCCCGAGGCGGCAATAGATCCATGGAGACAAGTCTGCTGGAGGACGATGTATTGAATCGGGACGCAATTTTAGTGATCCATCGTCATTAGGTGGCCCTAAACGTTACAATTCACTATCAGTTTTTCGTCCCATTCGATAATCTAGACTCACAGCAGAACGGCCATAAGGTGCCCGAGGCAGCAATAGACCCATGGAGTCAAGTCGGCTGGAGGACGATGTATTGAATCGGGACGCAATTTGTGTGGTCCATCGTCATTAGGTGGCGTTGAATGTTACAATTCACTATCAGTTTTTCGTCCGATTCGAAAATCTTTGACTCACAGCAGAACGGCCATAAGGTGCCCGAGGCAGCAATAGACCCATGGAGACAAGTCTGCTGGAGGACGATGTATTGAATCGGGACGCAATTTGAGTGGTCCATCGTCATTAGGAGACCCTGAACGTTACAATTCACTATCAGTTTTTCGTCCGATTCGAAAATCTTTGACTCACAGCAGAACGGCCATAAGGTGCCCGAGGCAGCAATAGACCCATGGAGTCAAGTCGGCTGGAGGACGATGTATTGAATCGGGACGCAATTTGTGTGGTCCGTCGACATTAGGTGGCGTTGAATGTTACAATTCACTATCAGTTTTTCGTCCGATTCAAAAATCTTTGACTCACAGCAGAACGGCCATAAGGTGCCCGAGGCAGCAATAGATCCATGGAGACAAGTCTGCTGGAGGACGATGTATTGAATCGGGACGCAATTTGAGTGTTCCATCGTCATTAGGTGGCCCTGAACGTTACAATTCACTATCAGTTTTTTGTCCGATTCGAAAATCTTTGACTCACAGCAGTACGGCCAAAAGGTGCCCGAGACAGCAATAGACCCATGGAGGCAAGTCTGCTGGAGGACGATGTATTGAATCGGGACACAATTTGAGTGATCCATCGTCATTAGGTGGCCCTGAATGTTTCAATTCTCTATCAGTTCTTCGTCCGATTCGAAAATCTTTGACTCACAGCAGAACGGCCATAAGGTGCCCGAGGCAGCAATAGACCCATGGAGACAAGTCGGCTGGAGGACGATGTATTGAAACGGGACGCAATTTGAGTGATCCATCGTCATTAGGTGGCCCTGAATGTTACAATTCACTATCAGTTTTTCGTCCGATTCGAAAATCTTTGACTCACAGCAGAACGGCCATAAGGTGCCCGAGGCGGCAATAGACCCATGGAGACAAGTCTGCTGGAGGACGATGTATTGAATCGGGACGCAATTTCAGTGATCCATCGTCATTAGGTGGCCCTAAACGTTACAATTCACTATCAGTTTTTCGTCCCATTCGATAATCTAGACTCACAGCAGAACGGCCATAAGGTGCCTGAGGCAGCAATAGACCCTTGGATTCAAGTCGGCTGGAGGACGATCTATTGAATCGGGACGCAATTTAGTGATCCATCGTCATTAGGTGGCCCTGAATGTTACAATTCACTATCAGTTTTTCGTCCGATTCGAAAATCTTTGACTCACAGCAGAACGGCCATAAGGTGCCCGAGGCAGCAATAGACCCATGCAGACAAGTCTGCTGGAGGACGATGTATTGAATCGGGACTCAATTTGAGTGTTCCATCGTCATTAGGTGGCCGTGAACGTTACAATTCACTATCAGTTTTTCGTCCCATTCGATAATCTAGACTCACGGGAGATCGACCATAAGGTGCCCGAGGCAGCAATAGACCCATGGAGACAAGTCTGCTGGTGGACGATGTATTGAATCGGGACGCAATTTGAGTGATCCATCGTCATTAGGTGGCCCTGAACGTTAAAATTCACAATCAGTTTTTCGTCCGATTCGAAAATCTTTGACTCGCAGCAGAACGGCCATAAAGGGGCCCAAGGCAGCAATAGACCCATGGAGACAAGTCGGCTGGAGGACGATGTATTGAATCGGGACGCAATTTGAGTGTTCCATCGTCATTAGGTGGCCCTGAAAGTTACAATTCACTATCAGTTTTTCGTGCGATTCCAAATCTGCTGGAGGTCGATGTATTGAATCGGGACGCAATTTGAGTGATCCATCGTCATTAGGTGGCCCTGAATGTTACAATTCACTATCAGTTTTTCGTCCGATTCGAAAATCTTTGACTCACAGCAGAACGGCCATAAGGTGCCCGAGGCGGCAATAGACCCATGGAGACAAGTCTGCTGGAGGACGACGTACTGAATCGGGACGCAATTTCAGTGATCCATCGTCATTAGGTGGCCCTAAACGTTACAATTCACTATCAGTTTTTCGTCCCATTCGATAATCAAGACTCACAGCAGAACGGCCATAAGGTGCCCGAGGCAGCAATAAACCCATGGATTCAAGTCGGCTGGAGGACGATCTATTGAATCGGGACGCAATTTGAGTGATCCATCGTCATTAGGTGGCCCTGAATGTTACAATTCACTATCAGTTTTTCGTCCGATTCGAAAATCTTTGACTCACAGCAGAACGGCCATAAGGTGCCCGAGGCAGCAATAGACCCATGCTGACAAGTCTGCTGGAGGACGATGTATTGAATCGGGACTCAATTTGAGTGTTCCATCGTCATTAGGTGGCCCTGAACGTTACAATTCACTATCAGTTTTTCGTCCCATTCGATAATCTAGACTCACGGGAGATCGACCATAAGGTGCCCGAGGCAGCAATAGACCCATGGAGACAAGTCTGCTGGTGGACGATGTATCGAATCGGGACGCAATTTGAGTGATCCATCGTCATTAGGTGGCCCTGAACGTTAAAATTCACTATCAGTTTTTCGTCCGATTCGAAAATCTTTGATTCGCAGCAGAACGGCCATAAAGGGGCCCAAGGCAGCAATAGACCCATGGAGACAAGTCGGCTGGAGGACGATGTATTGAATCGGGACGCAATTTGAGTGTTCCATCGTCATTAGGTGGCCCTGAAAGTTACAATTCACTATCAGTTTTTCGTGCGATTCCAAATCTGCTGGAGGTCGATGTATTGAATCGGGACGCAATTTGAGTGATCCATCGTCATTAGGTGGCCCTGAACGTTACAATTCACTATCAGTTTTTCGACCCATTTGATAATCTAGACTCACATCAGAACGGCCATAAGGTGCCCGAGGCAGCAATAGACCCATGGAGACAAGTCGGCTGGAGGACGATGTATTGAAACGGGACGCAATTTGTGTGATCCATCGTCATTAGGTGGCCCTGAATGTTACAATTCACTATCAGTTTTTCGTCCGATTCGAAAATCTTTGACTCCTCACAGCAGAACGGCCATAAGGTGCCCGAGGCGGCAATAGACCCATGGAGACAAGTCTGCTGGAGGACGATGTATTGAATCGGGACGCAATTTGAGTGATCCATCGTCATTAGGTGGCCCTAAACGTTACAATTCACTATCAGTTTTTCGTCCCATTCGATAATCTAGACTCACAGCAGAACGGCCATAAGGTGCCCGAGGCAGCAATAGACCCATGGATTCAAGTCGACTGGAGGACGATCTATTGAATCGGGACGCAATTTGAGTGATCCATCGTCATTAGGTGGCCCTGAATGTTACAATTCACTATCAGTTTTTCGTCCGATTCGAAAATCTTTGACTCAGAGCAGAACGGCCATAAGGTGCCCGAGGCGGCAATAGATCCATGGAGACAAGTCTGCTGGAGGACGATGTATTGAATCGGGACGCAATTTTAGTGATCCATCGTCATTAGGTGGCCCTAAACGTTACAATTCACTATCAGTTTTTCGTCCCATTCGATAATCTAGACTCACAGCAGAACGGCCATAAGGTGCCCGAGGCAGCAATAGACCCATGGAGTCAAGTCGGCTGGAGGACGATGTATTGAATCGGGACGCAATTTGTGTGGTCCATCGTCATTAGGTGGCGTTGAATGTTACAATTCACTATCAGTTTTTCGTCCGATTCGAAAATCTTTGACTCACAGCAGAACGGCCATAAGGTGCCCGAGGCAGCAATAGACCCATGGAGACAAGTCTGCTGGAGGACGATGTATTGAATCGGGACGCAATTTGAGTGGTCCATCGTCATTAGGAGACCCTGAACGTTACAATTCACTATCAGTTTTTCGTCCGATTCGAAAATCTTTGACTCACAGCAGAACGGCCATAAGGTGCCCGAGGCAGCAATAGACCCATGGAGTCAAGTCGGCTGGAGGACGATGTATTGAATCGGGACGCAATTTGTGTGGTCCGTCGACATTAGGTGGCGTTGAATGTTACAATTCACTATCAGTTTTTCGTCCGATTCAAAAATCTTTGACTCACAGCAGAACGGCCATAAGGTGCCCGAGGCAGCAATAGATCCATGGAGACAAGTCTGCTGGAGGACGATGTATTGAATCGGGACGCAATTTGAGTGTTCCATCGTCATTAGGTGGCCCTGAACGTTACAATTCACTATCAGTTTTTTGTCCGATTCGAAAATCTTTGACTCACAGCAGTACGGCCAAAAGGTGCCCGAGACAGCAATAGACCCATGGAGGCAAGTCTGCTGGAGGACGATGTATTGAATCGGGACACAATTTGAGTGATCCATCGTCATTAGGTGGCCCTGAATGTTTCAATTCACTATCAGTTCTTCGTCCGATTCGAAAATCTTTGACTCACAGCAGAACGGCCATAAGGTGCCCGAGGCAGCAATAGACCCATGGCGACAAGTCGGCTGGAGGACGATGTATTGAAACGGGACGCAATTTGAGTGATCCATCGTCATTAGGTGGCCCTGAATGTTACAATTCACTGTCAGTTTTTCGTCCGATTCGAAAATCTTTGACTCACAGCAGAACGGCCATAAGGTGCCCGAGGCGGCAATAGACCCATGGAGACAAGTCTGCTGGAGGACGATGTATTGAATCGGGACGCAATTTCAGTGATCCATCGTCATTAGGTGGCCCTAAACGTTACAATTCACTATCAGTTTTTCGTCCCATTCGATAATCTAGACTCACAGCAGAACGGCCATAAGGTGCCCGAGGCAGCAATAGACCCATGGATTCAAGTCGACTGGAGGACGATCTATTGAATCGGGACGCAATTTGAGTGATCCATCGTCATTAGGTGGCCCTGAATGTTACAATTCACTATCAGTTTTTCGTCCGATTCGAAAATCTTTGACTCAGAGCAGAACGGCCATAAGGTGCCCGAGGCGGCAATAGATCCATGGAGACAAGTCTGCTGGAGGACGATGTATTGAATCGGGACGCAATTTTAGTGATCCATCGTCATTAGGTGGCCCTAAACGTTACAATTCACTATCAGTTTTTCGTCCCATTCGATAATCTAGACTCACAGCAGAACGGCCATAAGGTGCCCGAGGCAGCAATAGACCCATGGAGTCAAGTCGGCTGGAGGACGATGTATTGAATCGGGACGCAATTTGTGTGGTCCATCGTCATTAGGTGGCGTTGAATGTTACAATTCACTATCAGTTTTTCGTCCGATTCGAAAATCTTTGACTCACAGCAGAACGGCGATAAGGTGCCCGAGGCAGCAATAGACCCATGGAGACAACTCTGCTGGAGGACGATGTATTGAATCGGGACGCAATTTGAGTGGTCCATCGTCATTAGGAGACCCTGAACGTTACAATTCACTATCAGTTTTTCGTCCGATTCGAAAATCTTTGACTCACAGCAGAACGGCCATAAGGTGCCCGAGGCAGCAATAGACCCATGGAGTCAAGTCGGCTGGAGGACGATGTATTGAATCGGGACGCAATTTGTGTGGTCCGTCGACATTAGGTGGCGTTGAATGTTACAATTCACTATCAGTTTTTCGTCCGATTCAAAAATCTTTGACTCACAGCAGAACGGCCATAAGGTGCCCGAGGCAGCAATAGATCCATGGAGACAAGTCTGCTGGAGGACGATGTATTGAATCGGGACGCAATTTGAGTGTTCCATCGTCATTAGGTGGCCCTGAACGTTACAATTCACTATCAGTTTTTTGTCCGATTCGAAAATCTTTGACTCACAGCAGTACGGCCAAAAGGTGCCCGAGACAGCAATAGACCCATGGAGGCAAGTCTGCTGGAGGACGATGTATTGAATCGGGACACAATTTGAGTGATCCATCGTCATTAGGTGGCCCTGAATGTTTCAATTCACTATCAGTTCTTCGTCCGATTCGAAAATCTTTGACTCACAGCAGAACGGCCATAAGGTGCCCGAGGCAGCAATAGACCCATGGAGACAAGTCGGCTGGAGGACGATGTATTGAAACGGGACGCAATTTGAGTGATCCATCGTCATTAGGTGGCCCTGAATGTTACAATTCACTATCAGTTTTTCGTCCGATTCGAAAATCTTTGACTCACAGCAGAACGGCCATAAGGTGCCCGAGGCGGCAATAGACCCATGGAGACAAGTCTGCTGGAGGACGATGTATTGAATCGGGACGCAATTTCAGTGATCCATCGTCATTAGGTGGCCCTAAACGTTACAATTCGCTATCAGTTTTTCGTCCCATTCGATAATCTAGACTCACAGCAGAACGGCCATAAGGTGCCTGAGGCAGCAATAGACCCTTGGATTCAAGTCGGCTGGAGGACGATCTATTGAATCGGGACGCAATTTAGTGATCCATCGTCATTAGGTGGCCCTGAATGTTACAATTCACTATCAGTTTTTCGTCCGATTCGAAAATCTTTGACTCACAGCAGAACGGCCATAAGGTGCCCGAGGCAGCAATAGACCCATGCAGACAAGTCTGCTGGAGGACGATGTATTGAATCGGGACTCAATTTGAGTGTTCCATCGTCATTAGGTGGCCCTGAACGTTACAATTCACTATCAGTTTTTCGTCCCATTCGATAATCTAGACTCACGGGAGATCGACCATAAGGTGCCCGAGGCAGCAATAGACCCATGGAGACAAGTCTGCTGGTGGACGATGTATTGAATCGGGACGCAATTTGAGTGATCCATCGTCATTAGGTGGCCCTGAACGTTAAAATTCACTATCAGTTTTTCGTCCGATTCGAAAATATTTGACTCGCAGCAGAACGGCCATAAAGGGGCCCAAGGCAGCAATAGACCCATGGAGACAAGTCGGCTGGAGGACGATGTATTGAATCGGGACGCAATTTGAGTGTTCCATCGTCATTAGGTGGCCCTGAAAGTTACAATTCACTATCAGTTTTTCGTGCGATTCCAAATCTGCTGGAGGTCGATGTATTGAATCGGGACGCAATTTGAGTGATCCATCGTCATTAGGTGGCCCTGAATGTTACAATTCACTATCAGTTTTTCGTCCGATTCGAAAATCTTTGACTCACAGCAGAACGGCCATAAGGTGCCCGAGGCGGCAATAGACCCATGGAGACAAGTCTGCTGGAGGACGACGTACTGAATCGGGACGCAATTTCAGTGATCCATCGTCATTAGGTGGCCCTAAACGTTACAATTCACTATCAGTTTTTCGTCCCATTCGATAATCAAGACTCACAGCAGAACGGCCATAAGGTGCCCGAGGCAGCAATAAACCCATGGATTCAAGTCGGCTGGAGGACGATCTATTGAATCGGGACGCAATTTGAGTGATCCATCGTCATTAGGTGGCCCTGAATGTTACAATTCACTATCAGTTTTTCGTCCGATTCGAAAATCTTTGACTCACAGCAGAACGGCCATAAGGTGCCCGAGGCAGCAATAGACCCATGGAGACAAGTCTGCTGGAGGACGATGTATTGAATCGGGACGCAATTTGAGTGTTCCATCGTCATTAGGAGACCCTGAACGTTACAATTCACTATCAGTTTTTCGTCCGATTCGAAAATCTTTGACTCACAGCAGAACGGCCATAAGGTGCCCGAGGCAGCAATAGACCCATGAAGTCAAGTCGGCTGGAGGACGATGTATTGAATCGGGACGCAATTTGTGTAGTCCATCGACATTAGGTGGCGTTGAATGTTACAATTCACTATCAGTTTTTCGTCCGATTCAAAAATCTTTGACTCACAGCAGAACGGCCATAAGGTGCCCGAGGCAGCAATAGACCCATGGATTCAAGTCGGCTGGAGGACGATCTATTGAATCGGGACGCAATTTGAGTGATCCATCGTCATTAGGTGGCCCTGAATGTTACAATTCACTATCAGTTTTTCGTCCGATTCGAAAATCTTTGACTCACAGCAGAACGGCCATAAGGTGCCCGAGGCAGCAATAGACCCATGCAGACAAGTCTGCTGGAGGGCGATGTATTGAATCGGGACTCAATTTGAGTGTTCCATCGTCATTAGGTGGCCCTAAACGTTACAATTCACTATCAGTTTTTCGTCCCATTCGATAATCTAGACTCACGGGAGATCGACCATAAGGTGCCCGAGGCAGCAATAGACCCATGGAGACAAGTCTGCTGGTGGACGATGTATTGAATCGGGACTCAATTTGAGTGATCCATCGTCATTAGGTGGCCCTGAATGTTACAATTCACTATCAGTTTTTCGTCCGATTCGAAAATCTTTGACTCGCAGCAGAACGGCCATAAAGGGGCCCAAGGCAGCAATAGACCCATGGAGACAAGTCGGCTGGAGGACGATGTATTGAATCGGGACGCAATTTGAGTGTTCCATCGTCATTAGGTGGCCCTGAGAGTTACAATTCACTATCAGTTTTTCGTGCGATTCCAAATCTGCTGGAGGTCGATGTATTGAATCGGGACGCAATTTGAGTGATCCATCGTCATTAGGTGGCCCTGAACGTTACAATTCACATATCAGTTTTTCGTCCGATTCGAAAATCTTTGACTCACAGCAGAACGGCCATAAGGTGCCCGAGGCAGCAATAGACCCATGGAGTCAAGTCGGCTGGAGGACGATGTATTGAATCGGGACGCAATTTGTGTGGTCAATCGTCATTAGGTGGCCCTGAATGTTACAATTCACTATCAGTTTTTCGTCCGATTCGAAAATCTTTGACTCACAGCAGAACGGCCATAAGGTGCCCGAGGAAGCAATAGACCCATGGAGACAAGTCTGCTGGAGGACGATGTATTGAATCGGGACGCAATTTGAGTGTTCCATCGTCATTAGGAGACCCTGAACGTTACAATTCACTAACAGTCTTTCGTCCTATTCGAAAATGTTTGACTCACAGCAGAACGGCCATAAGGTGCCCGAGACAGCAATAGACCCATGGATTCAAGTCGGCTGGAGGACGATGTATTGAATCGGGACGCAATTTGAGTGATCCATCGTCATTAGGTGGCCCTGAATGTTACAATTCACAATCAGTTTTTCGTCCGATTCGAAAATCTTTGACTCATAGCAGAACGGCCATAAGGTGCCCGAGGCAGCAATAGACCCGTGGAGACAAGTCGGCTGGAGGACGATGTATTGAATCGGGACGCAATTTGAGTGATCCATCGTCATTAGGTGGCCCTGAATGTTACAATTCACTATCAGTTTTTCGTTCGATTCGAAAATCTTTGACTCACAGCAGAACGGCCATAAGGTTCCCGAGGCGGCAATAGACCCATGGAGACAGGTCTGCTGGAGGACGATGTATTGAATCGGGACGCAATTTGAGTGATCCATCGTCATTAGGTGGCCCTAAACGTTAAAATTCACTATCAGTTTTTCGTCCCATTCGATAATCTAGACTCACAGCAGAACGGCCATAAGGTGCCCGAGGCAGCAATAGATCCATAGTGTCAAGTCGGCTGGAGGACGAGGTATTGAATCGGGACGCAATTTGTGTGGTCCATCGTCATTAGGTGGCCCTGAATGTTACAATTCACTATCAGTTTTTCGTCCGATTCGAAAATCTTTGACTCAGAGCAGAACGGCCATAAGGTGCCCGAAGCAGCAATAGACCCATGGAGACAAGTCTGCTGGAGGACGATGTATTGAATCGGGACGCAATTTGAGTGATCCATCGTCATTAGGTGGCCCTGGACGTTACAATCCACTATCAGTTTTTCGTCCGATTCGAAAATCTTTGACTCACAGCAGAACGGCCATAAGGTGCCTGAGGCAGCAATAGACCCATGGAGACAAGTCTGCTGGAGGACGATGTATTGAATCGGGACGCAATTTGAGTAATTCATCGTCATTATGTGGCCCTGAAAGTTACAGTTCACTATCAGTTTTTCGTCCGATTCGAAAATCTTTGACTCACAGCAGAACGGCCATAAGGTGCCCAAGGCAGCAATAGACCCATGGAGACAAGTCTGCTGGAGGACGATTTATTGAATCGGGACGCAATTTGAGTGATGCATCGTCATTAGGTTTCCCTGAACGTTACAATTCACTATCAGTTTTTCGTCCCATTCGATAATCTAGACTCACAGCAGAACGGCCATAAGGTGCCGTATGCAGCAATAGACCCATGGATTCAAGTCGGCTGGAGGACGATGTATTGAATCGGGACGCAGATCCATCGTCATTAGGTGGCCCTGAATGTTACAATTCACTATCAGTTTTTCGTCCGATTCGAAAATCTTTGACTCACAGCAGAACGGCCATAAGGTGCCCGAGGCAGCAATAGACCCATGCAGACAAGTCTGCTGGAGGACGATGTATTGAATCGGGACTCAATTTGAGTGTTCCATCGTCATTAGGTGGCCCTGAACGTTACAATTCACTATCAGTTTTTCGTCCCATTCGATAATCTAGACTCACGGGAGATCGACCATAAGGTGCCCGAGGCAGCAATAGACCCGTGGAGGCAAGTCTGCTGGAGGACGAAGTATTGAATCGGGACGCAATTTGAGTGATCCATCGTCATTAGGTGGCCCTGAATGTTACAAGTCACTATCAGTTTTTCGTCCGATTCGAAAATCTTTGACTCACAGCAGAACGGCCACAAGGTGCCCGAGGCAGCAATAGGCCCATGGAGACAAGTCGGCTGGAGGACGATGTATTGAATCGGGACGCAATTTGAGTGATCCATCGTCATTAAGTGGCCGTGAACGTAACAATTCTCTATCAGTTTTTCGTCCGATTCGAAAATCTTTGACTCACAGCAGAACGGCCATAAGGTGCCCGAGGCAGCAATAGACCCATGCAGACAAGTCTGCTGGAGGACGATGTATTGAATCGGGACTCAATTTGAGTGTTCCATCGTCATTAGGTGGCCCTGAACGTTACAATTCACTATCAGTTTTTCGTCCCATTCGATAATCTAGACTCACGGGAGATCGACCATAAGGTGCCCGAGGCAGCAATAGACCCATGGAGACAAGTCTGCTGGTGGACGATGTATTGAATCGGGACGCAATTTGAGTGATCCATCGTCATTAGGTGGCCCTGAACGTTAAAATTCACTATCAGTTTTTCGTCCGATTCGAAAATCTTTGACTCGCAGCAGAACGGCCATAAAGGGGCCCAAGGCAGCAATAGACCCATGGAGACAAGTCGGCTGGAGGACGATGTATTGAATCGGGACGCAATTTGAGTGTTCCATCGTCATTAGGTGGCCCTGAAAGTTACAATTCACTATCAGTTTTTCGTGCGATTCCAAATCTGCTGGAGGTCGATGTATTGAATCGGGACGCAATTTCAGTGATCCATCGTCATCAGGTGGCCCTAAACGTTACAATTCACTATCAGTTTTTCGTCCCATTCGATAATCTAGACTCACAGCAGAACGGCCATAAGGTGCCCGAGGCAGCAATAGATCCATGGAGTCAAGTCGGCTGGAGGACGAGGTCTTGAATCGGGACGCAATTTGTGTGGTCCATCGTCATTAGGTGGCCCTGAATGTTACAATTCACTATCAGTTTTTCGTCCGATTCGAAAATTTTTGACTCACAGCAGAACGGCCATAAGGTGCCCGAGGCAGCAATAGACCCAAGAAGACAAGTCTGCTGGAGGACGATGTATTGAATCGGGACGCAATTTGAGTGATGCATCGTCATTAGGTTTCCCTGAACGTTACAATTCACTATCAGTTTTTCGTCCCATTCGATAATCTAGACTCACAGCAGAACGGCCATAGGGTGCCGTATGCAGCAATAGACCCATGGATTCAAGTCGGCTGGAGGACGATGTATTGAATCGGGACGCAGATCCATCGTCATTAGGTGGCCCTGAATGTTACAATTCACTATCAGTTTTTCGTCCGATTCGAAAATCTTTGACTCACAGCAGAACGGCCATAAGGTGCCCGAGGCAGCAATAGACCCATGCAGACAAGTCTGCTGGAGGACGATGTATTGAATCGGGACTCAATTTGAGTGTTCCATTGTCATTAGGTGGCCCTGAACGTTACAATTCACTATCAGTTTTTCGTCCCATTCGATAATCTAGACTCACGGGAGATCGACCATAAGGTGCCCGAGGCAGCAATAGACCCGTGGAGGCAAGTCTGCTGGAGGACGAAGTATTGAATCGGGACGCAATTTGAGTGATCCATCGTCATTAGGTGGCCCTGAATGTTACAAGTCACTTTCAGTTTTTCGTCCGATTCGAAAATCTTTGACTCACAGCAGAACGGCCACAAGGTGCCCGAGGCAGCAATAGACCCATGGAGACAAGTCGGCTGGAGGACGATGTATTGAATCGGGACGCAATTTGAGTGATCCATCGTCATTAAGTGGCCGTGAACGTAACAATTCTCTATCAGTTTTTCGTCCGATTCGAAAATCTTTGACTCACAGCAGAACGGCCACAAGGTGCCCGAGGCAGCAATAGACCCATGCAGACAAGTCTGCTGGAGGACGATGTATTGAATCGGGACTCAATTTGAGTGTTCCATCGTCATTAGGTGGCCCTGAACGTTACAATTCACTATCAGTTTTTCGTCCCATTCGATAATCTAGACTCACGGGAGATCGACCTTAAGGTGCCCGAGGCAGCAATAGACCCATGGAGACAAGTCTGCTGGTGGACGATGTATTGAATCGGGACGCAATTTGAGTGATCCATCGTCATTAGGTGGCCCTGAACGTTAAAATTCACTATCAGTTTTTCGTCCGATTCGAAAATCTTTGACTCGCAGCAGAACGGCCATAAAGGGGCCCAAGGCAGCAATAGACCCATGGAGACAAGTCGGCTGGACGACGATGTATTGAATCGGGACGCAATTTGAGTGTTCCATCGTCATTAGGTGGCCCTGAAAGTTACAATTCACTATCAGTTTTTCGTGCGATTCCAAATCTGCTGGAGGTCGATGTATTGAATCGGGACGCAATTTCAGTGATCCATCGTCATCAGGTGGCCCTAAACGTTACAATTCACTATCAGTTTTTCGTCCCATTCGATAATCTAGACTCACAGCAGAACGGCCATAAGGTGCCCGAGGCAGCAATAGATCCATGGAGTCAAGTCGGCTGGAGGACGAGGTCTTGTATCGGGACGCAATTTGTGTGGTCCATCGTCATTAGGTGGCCCTGAATGTTACAATTCACTATCAGTTTTTCGTCCGATTCGAAAATTTTTGACTCACAGCAGAACGGCCATAAGGTGCCCGAGGCAGCAATAGACCCATGGAGACAAGTCTGCTGGAGGACGATGTATTGAATCGGGACGCAATTTGAGTGATCCATCGTCGTTAGGTGGCACTGAACGTTACAATTCACTATCAGTTTTTCGTCCGATTGGAAAATCTGTGAGTCACAGCAAAACGGACATAAGGTGCCTGAGGCAGCAATAGACCCATGGAGACAAGTCTGCTGGAGGACGATGAATTGAATGGGGACGCAATTTGAGTGATTCATCGTCATTAGGTGGCCCTGAAAGTTACAATTCACTATCAGTTTTTCGTGCCAATCCAAATCTGCTGGAGGTCGATGTATTGAATCGGGACACAATTTGAGTGATCCATCGTCATTAGGTGGCCCTGAACGTTACAATTCACTATCAGTTTTTCGTCCCATTCGATAATCTAGACTCACAGCAGAACGGCCATAAGGTGCCCGAGGCAGCAATAGACCCATGGAGTCAAGTCGGCTGCAGGACGATGTATTGAATCGGGACGCAATTTGAGTGATCCATCTTCATTAGGTGGCCGTGAACGTAACAATTCACTATCGGTTTTTCGTCCCATTCGATAATCTAGACTCACAGCAGAACGGCCATAAGGTGCCCGAGGCAGCAATAGATCCATGGAGTCAAGTCGGCTGGAGGACGAGGTATTGAATCGGGACGCAATTTGAGTGATCCATCGTCATTAGGTGGCCCTGAATGTTACAATTCACTATCAGTTTTTCGTCCGATTCGAAAATCTTTGACTCACAGCAGAACGGCCATAAGGTGCCCGAGACAGCAATAGACCCATGGAGGCAAGTCTGCTGGAGGACGATGTATTGAATCGGGACGCAATTTGAGTGATCCATCGTCATTAGGTGGCCCTGAATGTTACAATTCACTATCAGTTTTTCGTCCGATTCGAAAATCTTTGACTCACAGCAGAACGGCCATAAGGTGCCCGAGGCAGCAATAGACCCATGGAGACAAGTCTGCTAGAGGACGATGTATTGAATCGGGACGCAATTTGAGTGTTCCATCGTCATTAGGAGACCCTGAACGTTACAATTCACTATCAGTTTTTCGTCCGATTCGAAAATCTTTGACTCACAGCAGAACGGCCATAAGGTGCCCGAGACAGCAATAGACCCATGGAGGCAAGTCTGCTGGAGGACGATGTATTGAATCGGGACGCAATTTGATTGATCCATCGTCATTAGGTGGCCCTGAATGTTACAATTCACTATCACTTTTTCGTCCGATTCGAAAATCTTTGACTCACAGCAGAACGGCCATAAGGTGCCCGAGGCGGCAATAGACCCATGGAGACAAGTCTGCTGGAGGACGATGTATTGAATCGGGACGCAATTTCAGTGATCCATCGTCATTAGGTGGCCCTGAACGTTACAATTCACTATCAGTTTTTCGTCCCATTCGATAATCTAGACTCACAGCAGAACGGCCATAAGGTGCCCGAGGCAGCAATAGACCCATGGAGCCAAGTCAACTGGAGGACGAGGTATTGAATCGGGACGCAATTTGTGTGGTCCATCGTCATTAGGTGGCCCTGAATGTTACAATTCACTATCAGTTTTTCGTCCCATTCGATAATCTAGACTCACAGCAGAACGGCCATAAGGTGCCCGAAGCAGCAATAGACCCATGGAGACAAGTCTGCTGGAGGACGATGTATTGAATCGGGACGCAAATTTAGTGATCCATCGTCATTAGGTGGCCCTGAACGTTACAATCCACTATCAGTTTTTCGTCCGATTCGAAAATCTTTGAGTCACAGCAGAACGGCCATAAGGTGCCTGAGGCAGCAATAGACCCATGGAGACAAGTCTGCTGGAGGACGATGTATTGAATCGGGACGCAATTTGAGTAATTCATCGTCATTAGGTGGCCCTGAAAGTTACAATTCACTACCAGTTTTTCGTCCGATTCGAAAATCTTTGACTCACAGCAGAACGGCCATAAGGTGCCCAAGGCAGCAATAGACCCATGGAGACAAGTCTGCTGGAGGACGATTTATTGAATCGGGACGCAATTTGAGTGATGCTTCGTCATTAGGTTTCCCTGAACGTTACAATTCACTATCAGTTTTTCGTCCCATTCGATAATCTAGACTCACAGCAGAACGGCCATAAGGTGCCGGAGGCAGCAATAGACCCATGGATTCAAGTCGGCTGGAGGACGATGTATTGAATCGGGACGCAATTTCAGTGATTCATCGTCATTAGGTGGCCCTGAATGTTACAATTCACTATCAGTTTTTCGTCCGATTCGAAAATCTTTGACTCACAGCAGAACGGCCATAAGGTGCCCGAGGCAGCAATAGACCCATGCAGACAAGTCTGCTGGAGGACGATGTATTGAATCGGGACTCAATTTGAGTGTTCCATGGTCATTAAGTGGCCCTGAACGTTACAATTCACTATCAGTTTTTCGTCCCATTCGATAATCTAGACTCATAGCAGAACGGCCATAAGGTGCCCGAGGCAGCAATAGACCCATGGATTCAAGTCGGCTGGAGGACGATGTATTAATCGGGACGCAATTTGAGTGATCCATCGTCATTAGGTGGCCCTGAATGTTACAATTCACCATCAGTTTTTCGTCCGATTCGAAAATCTTTGACTCACAGCAGAACGGCCATAAGGTGCCCGAGGCAGCAATAGACCCATGGAGACATGTCTGCTGGAGGACGATGTATTGAATTGGGACGCAATTTGAGTGATCCATCGTCATTAGGTGGCCCTGAACGTTACAATTCACTATCAGTTTTTCGTCCGATTCGAAAATCTGTGAGTCACAGCAGAACGGCCGTAAGGTGCCTGAGGCAGCAATAGACCCATGGAGACAAGTCTGCTGGAGGACGATGTATTGAATGGGGACGCAATTTGAGTGATTCATCGTCATTAGGTGGCCCTGAAAGTTACAATTCACTATCAGTTTTTCGTGCCATTCCAAATCTGCTGGAGGTCGATGTATTGAATCGGGACGCAAATTGAGTGATCCATCGTCATTAGGTGGCCCTGAACGTTACAATTCACTATCAGTTTTTCGTCCCATTCGATAATCTAGACTCACAGCAGAACGGCCATAAGGTGCCCGAGGCAGCAATAGACCCATGGAGTCAAGTCGGCTGGAGGACGATGTATTGAATCGGGACGCAATTTGTGTGGTCAATCGTCATTTGGTGGCCCTGAATGTTACAATTCTATATCAGTTTTTCGTCCGATTCGAAAATCTTAGACTCACAGCAGAACGGCCATAAGGTGCCCGAGGCGGCAATAGACCCATGGAGACAAGTCTGCTGGAGGACGATGTATTGAATCGGGACGCAATTTCAGTGATCCATCGTCATTAGGTGGCCCTGAACGTTACAATTCACTATCAGTTTTTCGTCCCATTCGATAATCTAGACTCACAGCAGAACGGCCATAAGGTGTCCGAGGCAGCAATAGACCCATGGAGTCAAGTCAACTGGAGGACGAGGTATTGAATCGGGACGCAATTTGTATGCTCCATCGTCATTAGGTGGCCCTGAATGTTACAATTCACTATCAGTTTTTCGTCCGATTCGAAAATCTTTGACTCACAGCAGAACGGCCATAAGGTGCCCGAAGCAGCAATAGACCCATGGAGACAAGTCTGCTGGAGGACGATGTATTGAATCGGGACGCAATTTGAGTGATCCATCGTCATTAGGTGGCCCTGAACGTTACAATCCACTATCAGTTTTTCGTCCGATTCGAAAATCTTTGAGTCACAGCAGAACGGCCATAAGGTGCCTGAGGCAGCAATAGACCCATGGAGACAAGTCTGCTGGAGGACGATTTATTGAATCGGGACGCAATTTGAGTGATCCATCGTCATTAGGTGGCCGTGAACGTAACAATTCACTATCAGTTTTTCGTCCCATTCGATAATCTAGACTCACAGCAGAACGGCCATAAGGTGCCGGAGGCAGCAATAGACCCATGGATTCAAGTCGGCTGGATGACGATGTATTGAATCGGGACGCAATTTCAGTGATCCATCGTCATTAGGTGGCCCTGAATGTTACAATTCACTATCAGTTTTTCGTCCGATTCGAAAATCTTTGACACAGCAGAACGGCCATAAGGTGCCCGAGGCAGCAATAGACCCATGCAGACAAGTCTGCTGGAGGACGATGTATTGAATCGGGACTCAATTTGAGTGTTCCATCGTCATTAGGTGGCCCTGAACGTTACAATTCACTATCAGTTTTTCGTCCCATTCGATAATCTAGACTCACGGGAGATCGACCATAAGGTGCCCGAGGCAGCAATATACCCGTGGAGGCAAGTCTGCTGGAGGACGATGTATTGAATCGGGACGCTTTTTGAGTGATCCATCGTCATTAGGTGGCCCTGAATGTTACAATTCACTATCAGTTTTTCGTCCGATTCGAAAATCTTTGACTCACAGCAGAACGGCCATAAGGTGCCCGAGGCAGCAATAGACCCATGGAGACAAGTCGGCTGGAGGACGATGTATTGAATCGGGACGCAATTTGAGTGATCCATCGTCATTAGGTGGCCGTGAACGTAACAATTCACTATCAGTTTTTCGTCCCATTCGATAATCTAGACTCACAGCAAAACGGCCATAAGGTGCCGGAGGCAGCAAGAGACCCATGGATTCAAGTCGGCTGGAGGACGATGTATTGAATCGGGACGCAATTTCAGTGATCCATCGTCATTAGGTGGCCCAGAATGTTACAATTCACTATCAGTTTTTCGTCCGATTCGAAAATCTTTGACTCACAGCAGAACGGCCATAAGGTGCCCGAGGCAGCAATAGACCCATGGAGACAAGTCGGCTGGAGGACGATGTATTGAATCGGGACGCAATTTGAGTGATCCATCTTCATTAGGTGGCCCTGAATGTTACAATTCACTATCAGTTTTTCGTCCGATTCGAAAATCTTTGACTCACAGCAGAACGGCCATAAGGTTCCCGAGGCGGCAATAGACCCATGGAGACAAGTCTGCTGGAGGACGATGTATTGAATCGGGACGCAATTTGAGTGATCCATCGTCATTAGGTGGCCCTAAACGTTACAATTCACTATCAGTTTTTCGTCCCATTCGATAATCTAGACTCACAGCAGAACGGCCATAAGGTGAACGAGGCAGCAAGAGACCCATGGATTCAAGTCGGCTGGAGGACGATGTATTGAATCGGGACGCAATTTGAGTGATCCATCGTCATTAGGTGGCCCTGAATGTTACAATTCACTATCAGTTTTTCGTCCGATTCGAAAATCTTTGACTCACAGCAGAACGGCCATAAGGTGCCCGAGGCAGCAATAGACCCATGGAGACAAGTCGGCTGGAGGACGATGTATTGAATCGGGACGCAATTTGAGTGATCCATCGTCATTAGGTGGCCCTGAATGTTACAATTCACTATCAGTTTTTCGTCCGATTCGAAAATCTTTGACTCACAGCAGAACGGCCATAAGGTGCCCGAGGCAGCAATAGACCCATGGAGACAAGTCGGCTGGAGGACGATGTATTGAATCGGGACGCAATTTTAGTGATCCATCGTCATTAGGTGGCCCTGAACGTTACAATCCACTATCAGTTTTTCGTCCGATTCGAAAATCTTTGAGTCACAGCAGAAGGGCCATAAGGTGCCTGAGGCAGCAATAGACCCATGGAGACAAGTCTGCTGGAGGACGATGTATTGAATCGGGACGCAATTTGAGTAATTCATCGTCATTAGGTGGCCCTGAAAGTTACAATTCACTATCAGTTTTTCGTCCGATTCGAAAATCTTTGACTCACAGCAGAACGGCCATAAGGTGCCCAAGGCAGCAATAGACCCATGGAGACAAGTCTGCTGGAGGACGATTTATTGAATCGGGACGCAATTTGAGTGATGCATCGTCATTAGGTTTCCCTGAACGTTACAATTCACTATCAGTTTTTCGTCCCATTCGATAATCTAGACTCACAGCAGAACGGCCATAAGGTGCCGGAGGCAGCAATAGACCCATGGATTCAAGTCGGCTGGAGGACGATGTATTGAATCGGGACGCAATTTGAGTGATCCATCGTCATTAGGTGGCCCTGAACGTTACAATTCACTATCAGTTTTTCGTCCGATTCGAAAATCTGTGAGTCACAGCAGAACGACCGTAAGGTGCCTGAGGCAGCAATAGACCCATGGAGACAAGTCTGCTGGAGGACGATGTATTGAATGGGGACGCAATTTGAGTGATTCATCGTCATTAGGTGGCCCTGAAAGTTACAATTCACTATCAGTTTTTCGTGCCATTCCAAATCTGCTGGAGGTCGATGTATTGAATCGGGACGCAAATTGAGTGATCCATCGTCATTAGGTGGCCCTGAACGTTACAATTCACTATCAGTTTTTCGTCCCATTCGATAATCTAGACTCACAGCAGAACGGCCATAAGGTGCCCGAGGCAGCAATAGACCCATGGAGTCAAGTCGGCTGGAGGACGATGTATTGAATCGGGACGCAATTTGTGTGGTCAATCGTCATTTGGTGGCCCTGAATGTTACAATTCTATATCAGTTTTTCGTCCGATTCGAAAATCTTTGACTCACAGCAGAACGGCCATAAGGTGCCCGAGGCGGCAATAGACCCATGGAGACAAGTCTGCTGGAGGACGATGTATTGAATCGGGACTCAATTTCAGTGATCCATCGTCATTAGGTGGCCCTGAACGTTACAATTCACTATCAGTTTTTCGTCCCATTCGATAATCTAGACTCACAGCAGAACGGCCATAAGGTGTCCGAGGCAGCAATAGACCCATGGAGTCAAGTCAACTGGAGGACGAGGTATTGAATCGGGACGCAATTTGTGTGGTCCATCGTCATTAGGTGGCCCTGAATGTTACAATTCACTATCAGTTTTTCGTCCGATTCGAAAATCTTTGACTCACAGCAGAACGGCCATAAGGTGCCCGAGGCAGCAATAGACCCATGGAGACAAGTCTGCTGGAGGACGATGTATTGAATCGGGACGCAATTTGAGTGATCCATCGTCATTAGGTGGCGCTGAACGTTACAATCCACTATCAGTTTTTCGTCCGATTCGAAAATCTTTGAGTCACAGCAGAACGGCCATAAGGTGCCTGAGGCAGCAATAGACCCATGGAGACAAGTCTGCTGGAGGACGATGTATTGAATCGGGACGCAATTTGAGTGATGCATCGTCATTAGGTTGCCCTGAACGTTACAATTCACTATCAGTTTTTCGTCCCATTCGATAATCTAGACTCACAGCAGAACGGCCATAAGGTGCCGGAGGCAGCAATAGACCCATGGATTCAAGTCGGCTGGAGGACGATGTATTGAATCGGGACGCAATTTCAGTGATCCATCGTCATTAGGTGGCCCTGAATGTTACAATTCACTATCAGTTTTTCGTCCGATTCGAAAATCTTTGACTCACAGCAGAACGGCCATAAGGTGCCCGAGGCAGCAATAGACCCATGCAGACAAGTCTGCTGGAGGACGATGTATTGAATCGGGACTCAATTTGAGTGTTCCATCGTCATTAGGTGGCCCTGAACGTTACAATTCACTATCAGTTTTTCGTCCCATTCGATAATCTAGACTCACGGGAGATCGACCATAAGGTGCCCGAGGCAGCAATAGACCCGTGGAGGCAAGTCTGCTGGAGGACGATGTATTGAATCGGGACGCAATTTGAGTGATCCATCGTCATTAGGTGGCCCTGAATGTTACAATTCACTATCAGTTTTTCGTCCGATTCGAAAATCTTTGACTCACAGCAGAACGGCCATAAGGTGCCGAGGCAGCAATAGACCCATGGAGACAAGTCGGCTGGAGGACGATGTATTGAATCGGGACGCAATTTGAGTGATCCATCGTCATTAGGTGGCCGTGAACGTAACAATTCACTATCAGTTTTTCGTCCCATTCGATAATCTAGACTCACAGCAGAACGGCCATAAGGTGCCGGAGGCAGCAAGAGACCCATGGATTCAAGTCGGCTGGAGGACGATGTATTGAATCGGGACGCAATTTCAGTGATCCATCGTCATTAGGTGGCCCTGAATGTTACAATTCACTATCAGTTTTTCGTCCGATTCGAAAATCTTTGACTCACAGCAGAACGGCCATAAGGTGCCCGAGGCAGCAATAGACCCATGGAGACAAGTCGGCTGGAGGACGATGTATTGAATCGGGACGCAATTTGAGTGATCCATCTTCATTAGGTGGCCCTGAATGTTACAATTCACTATCAGTTTTTCGTCCGATTCGAAAATCTTTGACTCACAGCAGAACGGCCATAAGGTTCCCGAGGCGGCAATAGACCCATGGAGACAAGTCTGCTGGAGGACGATGTATTGAATCGGGACGCAATTTGAGTGATCCATCGTCATTAGGTGGCCCTAAACATTACAATTCACTATCAGTTTTTCGTCCCATTCGATAATCTAGACTCACAGCAGAACGGCCATAAGGTGAACGAGGCAGCAAGAGACCCATGAATTCAAGTCGGCTGGAGGACGATGTTTTGAATCGGGACGCAATTTGAGTGTTCCATCGTCATTAGGTGGCCCTGAATGTTACAATTCACTATCAGTTTTTCGTCCGATTCGAAAATCTTTGACTCACAGCAGAACGGCCATAAGGTGCCCGAGGCAGCAATAGACCCATGGAGACAAGTCGGCTGGAGGACGATGTATTGAATCGGGACGCAATTTGAGTGATCCATCGTCATTAGGTTGCCCTGAATGTTACAATTCACTATCAGTTTTTCGTCCGATTCGAAAATCTTTGACTCACAGCAGAACGGCCATAAGGTTCCCGAGGCGGCAATAGACCCATGGAGACAAGTCTGCTGGAGGACGATGTATTGAATCGGGACGCAATTTGAGTGATCCATCGTCATTAGGTGGCCGTGAACGTAACAATTCACTATCAGTTTTTCGTCCCATTCGATAATCTAGACTCATAGCAGAACGGCCATAAGGTGCCCGAGGCAGCAATAGACCCATGGATTCAAGTCGGCTGGAGGACGATGTATTGAATCGGGACGCAATTTGAGTGATCCATCGTCATTAGGTGGCCCTGAATGTTACAATTCACTATCAGTTTTTCGTCCGATTCGAAAATCTTTGACTCACAGCAGAACGGCCATAAGGAGCCCGAGGCAGCAATAGACCCATGGAGACAAGTCGGCTGGAGGACGATGTATTGAATCGGGACGCAATTTGAGTGATCCATCGTCATTAGGTGGCCCTGAATGTTACAATTCACTATCAGTTTTTCGTCCGATTCGAAAATCTTTGACTCACAGCAGAACGGCCATAAGGTTCCCGAGGCGGCAATAGACCCATGGAGACAAGTCTGCTGGAGGACGATGTATTGAATCGGGACGCAATTTGAGTGATCCATCGTCATTAGGTGGCCCTAAACGTTACAATTCACTATCAGTTTTTCGTCCCATTCGATAATCTAGACTCACAGCAGAACGGCCATAAGGTGAACGAGGCAGCAATAGATCCATGGAGTCAAATCGGCTGGAGGACGATGTATTGAATCGGGACGCAATTTGAGTGATCCATCGTCATTAGGTGGCCCTGAATGTTACAATTCACTATCAGTTTTTCGTCCGATTCGAAAATCTTTGACTCACAGCAGAACGGCCATAAGGTGCCCGAGGCAGCAATAGATCCATGGAGTCAAATCGGCTGGAGGACGATGTATTGAATCGGGACGCAATTTGAGTGATCCATCGTCATTAGGTGGCCCTGAATGTTACAATTCACTATCAGTTTTTCGTCCGATTCGAAAATCTTTGACTCACAGCAGAACGGCCATAAGGTGCCCGAGGCAGCAATAGACCCATGGAGACAAGTCTGCTGGAGGACGATGTATTGAATGGGGACGCAATTTGAGTGATTCATCGTCATTAGGTGGCCCTGAAAGTTACAATTCACTATCAGTTTTTCGTGCCATTCCAAATCTGCTGGAGGTCGATGTATTGAATCGGGACGCAAATTGAGTGATCCATCGACATTAGGTGGCCCTGAACGTTACAATTCACTATCAGTTTTTCGTCCCATTCGATAATCTAGACTCACAGCAGAACGGCCATAAGGTGCCAGAGGCAGCAATAGACCCATGGAGTCAAGTCGGCTGGAGAACGATGTATTGAATCGGGACGCAATTTGTGTGGTCAATCGTCATTAGGTGGCCCTGAATGTTACAATTCTATATCAGTTTTTCGTCCGATTCGAAAATCTTTGACTCACAGCAGAACGGCCATAAGGTGCCCGAGGCGGCAATAGACCCATGGAGACAAGTCTGCTGGAGGACGATGTGTTGAATCGGGACGCAATTTCAGTGATCCATCGTCATTAGGTGGCCCTGAACGTTACAATTCACTATCAGTTTTTCGTCCCATTCGATAATCTAGACTCACAGCAGAACGGCCATAAGGTGTCCGAGGCAGCAATAGACCCATGGAGTCAAGTCAACTGGAGGACGAGGTATTGAATCGGGACGCAATTTGTGTGGTCCATCGTCATTAGGTGGCCCTGAATGTTACAATTCACTATCAGTTTTTCGTCCGATTCGAAAATCTTTGACTCACAGCAGAACGGCCATAAGGTGCCCGAAGCAGCAATAGACCCATGGAGACAAGTCTGCTGGAGGACGATGTATTGAATCGGGACGCAATTTGAGTGATCCATCGTCATTAGGTGGCCCTGAACGTTACAATCCACTATCAGTTTTTCGTCCGATTCGAAAATCTTTGAGTCACAGCAGAACGGCCATAAGGTGCCTGAGGCAGCAATAGACCCATGGAGACAAGTCTGCTGGAGGACGATGTATTGAATCGGGACGCAATTTGAGTGATTCATCGTCATTAGGTGGCCCTGAAAGTTACAATTCACTATCAGTTTTTCGTCCGATTCGAAAATCTTTGACTCACAGCAGAACGGCCATAAGGAGCCCAAGGCACCAATAGACCCATGGAGACAAGTCTGCTGGAGGACGATTTATTGAATCGGGACGCAATTTGAGTGATGCATCGTCATTAGGTTGCCCTGAACGTTACAATTCACTATCAGTTTTTCGTCCCATTCGATAATCTAGACTCACAGCAGAACGGCCATAAGGTGCCGGAGGCAGCAATAGACCCATGGATTCAAGTCGGCTGGAGGACGATGTATTGAATCGGGACGCAATTTCAGTGATCCACCGTCATTAGGTGGCCCTGAATGTTACAATTCACTATCAGTATTTCGTCCGATTCGAAAATCTTTGACTCACAGCAGAACGGCCATAAGGTGCCCGAGGCAGCAATAGACCCATGGAGACAAGTCGGCTGGAGGACGATGTATTGAATAGGGACGCAATTTGAGTGATCCATCGTCATTAGGTGGCCGTGAACGTAACAATTCACTATCAGTTTTTCGTCCCATTCGATAATCTAGACTCACAGCAGAACGGCCATAAGGTGCCGGAGGCAGCAAGAGACCCATGGATTCAAGTCGGCTGGAGGACGATGTATTGAATCGGGACGCAATTTCAGTGATCCATCGTCATTAGGTGGCCCTGAATGTTACAATTCACTATCAGTTTTTCGTCCGATTCGAAAATCTTTGACTCACAGCAGAACGGCCATAAGGTGCCCGAGGCAGCAATAGACCCATGAAGACAAGTCGGCTGGAGGACGATGTATTGAATCGGGACGCAATTTGTGTGGTCAATCGTCATTAGGTGGCCCTGAATGTTACAATTCTATATCAGTTTTTCGTCCGATTCGAAAATCTTTGACTTACAGCAGAACGGCCATAAGGTGCCCGAGGCGGCAATAGACCCATGGAGACAAGTCTGCTGGAGGACGATGTATTGAATCGGGACGTAATTTCAGTGATCCATCGTCATTAGGTGGCCCTGAACGTTACAATTCACTATCAGTTTTTCGTCCCATTCGATAATCTAGACTCACGGGAGATCGACCATAAGGTGACCGAGGCAGCAATAGACCCGTGGAGGCAAGTCTGCTGGAGGTCGATGTATTGAATCGGGACGCAATTTGAGTGATCCATCGCCATTAGGTGGCCCTGAATGTTACAATTCACTATCAGTTTTTCGTCCGATTCGAAAATCTTTGACTCACAGCAGAACGGCCATAAGGTGCCCGAGGCAGCAATAGACCCATGGAGACAAGTCGGCTGGAGGACGATGTATTGAATCGGGACGCAATTTGAGTGATCCATCGTCATTAGGTGGCCGTGAACGTAACAATTCACTATCAGTTTTTCGTCCCATTCGATAATCTAGACTCACAGCAGAACGGCCATAAGGTGCCGGAGGCAGCAAGAGACCCATGGATTCAAGTCGGCTGGAGGACGATGTATTGAATCGGGACGCAATTTCAGTGATCCATCGTCATTAGGTGGCCCCGAATGTTACAATTCACTATCAGTTTTTCGTCCGATTCGAAAATCTTTGACTCACAGCAGAACGGCCATAAGGTGCCCGAGGCAGCAATAGACCCATGGATTCAAGTCGGCTGGAGGACGATGTATTGAATCGGGACGCAATTTGAGTGATCCATCGTCATTAGGTGGCCCTGAATGTTACAATTCACTATCAGTTTTTCGTCCGATTCGAAAATCTTTGACTCACAGCAGAACGGCCATAAGGTGCCCGAGGCAGCAATAGACCCATGGAGACAAGTCGGCTGGAGGACGATGTATTGAATCGGGACGCAATTTGAGTGATCCATCGTCATTAGGTGGCCCTGAATGTTACAATTCACTATCAGTTTTTCGTCCGATTTGAAAATATTTGACTCACAGCAGAACGGCCATAAGGTTCCCGAGGCGGCAATAGACCCATGGAGTCAAGTCGGCTGGAGGACGAGGTATTGAATCGGGACGCAATTTGTGTGGTCCATCGTCATTAGGTGGCCCTGAATGTTACAATTCACTATCAGTTTTCCGTCCGATTCGAAAATCTTTGACTCACAGCAGAACGGCCATAAGGTGCCCGAGGCAGCAATAGACCCATGGAGACAAGTCTGCTGGAGGACGATGTATTGAATCGGGACGCAATTTGAGTGATCCATCGTCATTAGGTGGCCCTGAACGTTACAATTCACTATCAGTTTTTCGTGCCATTCCAAATCTGCTGGAGGTCGATGTATTGAATCGGGACACAAATTGAGTGATCCATCGCCATTAGGTGGCCCTGAACGTTACAATTCACTATCAGTTTTTCGTCCCATTCGATAATCTAGACTCACAGCAGAACGGCCATAAGGTGCCCGAGGCAGCAATAGACCCATGGAGTCAAGTCGGCTGGAGGACGATGTATTGAATCGGGACGCAATTTGTGTGGTCAATCGTCATTAGGTGGCCCTGAATGTTACAATTCTATATCAGTTTTTCGTCCGATTCGAAAATCTTTGACTCACAGCAGAACGGCCATAAGGTGCCCGAGGCAGCAATAGACCCATGGAGACAAGTCCGCTGGAGGACGATGTATTGAATCGGGACGCTATTTGGGTGTTCCATCGTCATTAGGAGACCCTGAACGTTACAATTCACTATCAGTTTTTCGTCCGATTCGAAAATCTTTGACTCACAGCAGAACGGCCATAAGGTGCCCGAGACAGCAATAGACCCATGGAGGCAAGTCTGCTGGAGGACGAATTATTGAATCGGGACGCAATTTGATTGATCCATCGTCATTAGGTCGCCCTGAATGTTACAATTCACTATCAGTTTTTCGTCCGATTCGAAATCTTTGACTCACAGCAGAACGGCCATAAGGTGCCCGAGGCGGCAATAGACCCATGGAGACATGTCTGCTGGAGTACGATGTATTGAATCGGGACGCAATTTCAGTGATCCATCGTCATTAGGTGGCCCTGAACGTTACAATTCACTATCAGTTTTTCGTCCCATTCGATAATCTAGACTCACAGCAGAACGGCCATAAGGTGTCCGAGGCAGCAATAGACCCATGGAGTCAAGTCAACTGGAGGACGAGGTATTTAATCGGGACGCAATTTGTGTGGTCCATCGTCATTAGGTGGCCCTGAATGTTACAATTCACTATCAGTTTTTCGTCCGGTTCGAAAATCTTTGACTCACAGCAGAACGGCCATAAGGTGCCCGAAGCAGCTATAGACCCATGGAGACAAGTCTGCTGGAGGACGATGTATTGAATCGGGACGCAATTTGAGTGATCCATCGTCATTAGGTGGCCCTGATTGTTACAATCCACTATCAGTTTTTCGTCCGATTCGAAAATCTTTGAGTCACAGCAGAACGGCCATAAGGTGCCTGAGGCAGCAATAGACCCATGGAGACAAGTCTGCTGGAAGACGATGTATTGAATCGGGACGCAATTTGAGTGATTCATCGTCATTAGGTGGCCCTGAAAGTTACAATTCACTATCAGTTTTTCTTCCGATTCGAAAATCTTTGACTCACAGCAGAACGGCCATAAGGTGCCCAAGGCAGCAATAGACCCATGGAGACAAGTCTGCTGGAGGACGATTTATTGAATCGGGACGCAATTTGAGTGATGCATCGTCATTAGGTTGCGCTGAACGTTACAATTCACTATCAGTTTTTCGTCCCATTCGATAATCTAGACTCACAGCAGAACGGCCATAAGGTGCCGGAGGCAGCAATAGACCCATGGATTCAAGTCGGCTGGAGGACGATGTATTGATCGGGACGCAATTTCAGTGATCCATCGTCATTAGGTGGCCGTGAATGATACAATTCACTATCAGTTTTTCGTCCGATTCGAAAATTTTTGACTCACAGCAGAACGGCCATAAGGTGCCCGAGGCAGCAATAGACCCATGCAGACAAGTCTGCTGGAGGACGATGTATTGAATCGGGACTCAATTTGAGTGTTCCATCGTCATTAGGTGGCCCTGAACGTTACAATTCACTATCAGTTTTTCGTCCCATTCGATAATCTAGACTCACGGGAGATCGACCATAAGGTGCCCGAGGCAGCAATAGACCCGTGGAGGCAAGTCTGCTGGAGGACGATGTATTGAATCGGGACGCAATTTGAGTGATCCATCGTCATTAGGTGGCCCTGAATGTTACAATTCACTATCAGTTTTTCGTCCGATTCGAAAATCTATGACTCACAGCAGAACGGCCATAAGGTGCCCGAGGCAGCAATAGACCCATGGAGACAAGTCGGCTGGAGGACGATGTATTGAATCGGGACGCAATTTGAGTGATCCATCGTCATTAGGTGGCCGTGAACGTAACAATTCACTATCAGTTTTTCGTCCCATTCGATAATCTAGACTCATAGCAGAACGGCCATAAGGTGCCCGAGGCAGCAATAGACCCATGGATTCAAGTCGGCTGGAGGACGATGTATTGAATCGGGACGCAATTTGAGTGATCCATCGTAATTAGGTGGCCCTGAATGTTACAATTCACTATCAGTTTTTCGTCCGATTCGAAAATCTTTGACTCACAGCAGAACGGCCATAAGGTGCCCGAGGCAGCAATAGACCCATGGAGACAAGTCGGCTGGAGGACGATGTATTGAATCGGGACGCAATTTGAGTGATCCATCGTCATTAGGTGGCCCTGAATGTTACATTTCACTATCAGATTTTCGTCCGATTCGAAAATTTTTGACTCACAGCAGAACGGCCATAAGGTTCCCGAGGCGGCAATAGACCCATGGAGACAAGTCTGCTGGAGGACGATGTATTGAATCGGGACGCAATTTGAGTGATCCATCGTCATTAGGTGGCCCTGAACGTTACAATTCACTATCAGTTTTTCGTCCCATTCGATAATCTAGACCCACAGCAGAACGGCCATAAGGTGCCCGAGGCAGCAATAGATCCATGGAGTCAAGTAGGCTGGAGGACGAGGTATTGAATCGGGACGCAATTTGTGTGGTCCATCGCCATTAGGTGGCCCTGAATGTTACAATTCACTATCAGTTTTTCGTCCGATTCGAAAATCTTTGACTCACAGCAGAACGGCCATAAGGTGCCCGAGGCAACAATAGACCCATGGAGACAAGTCTGCTGGAGGACGATTTATTGAATCGGGACGCAATTTGAGTGATGCATCGTCATTAGGTTGCGCTGAACGTTACAATTCACTATCAGTTTTTCGTCCCATTCGATAATCTAGACTCACAGCAGAACGGCCATAAGGTGTCCGAGGCAGCAATAGACCCATTGAGTCAAGTCAACTGGAGGACGAGGTATTGAATCGGGACGCCATTTGTGTGGTCCATCGTCATTAGGTGGCCCTGAATGTTACAATTCACTATCAGTTTTTCGTCCGATTCGAAAATCTTTGACTCACAGCAGAACGGCCATAAGGTCCCCGAAGCAGCAATAGACCCATGGAGACAAGTCTGCTGGAGGACGATGTATTGAATGGGGACGCAATTTGAGTGATTCATCGTCATTAGGTGGCCCTTAAGGTTACAATTCACTATCAGTTTTTCGTGCCATTCCAAATCTGCTGGAGGTCGATGTATTGAATCGGGACGCAAATTGAGTGATCCATCGTCATAAGGTGGCCCTGAACGTTACAATTCACTATCAGTTTTTCGTCCCATTCGATAATCTAGACTCACAGCAGAACGGCCATAAGGTGCCCGAGGCAGCAATAGACCCATGGAGTCAAGTCGGCTGGAGGACGACGTATTGATTCGGGACGCAATTTGTGTGGTCAATCGTCATTAGGTGGCCCTGAATGTTACAATTCTATATCAGTTTTTCGTCCGATTCGAAAATCTTTGACTCACAGCAGAACGGCCATAAGGTGCCCGAGGCAGCAATAGACCCATGGAGACAAGTCTGCTGGAGGACGATGTATTGAATCGGGACGCAATTTGAGTGTTCCATCGTCATTAGGTGGCCCTGAATGTTACAATTCACTATCAGTTTTTCGTCCGATTCGAAAATCTTTGACTCACAGCAGAACGGCCATAAGGTGCCCGAAGCAGCAATAGACCCATGGAGACAAGTCTGCTGGAGGACGATGTATTGAATCGGGACGCAATTTGAGTGATTCATCGTCATTAGGTGGCCCTGAAAGTTACAATTCACTATCAGTTTTTCTTCCGATTCGAAAATCTTTGACTCACAGCAGAACGGCCATAAGGTGCCCAAGGCAGCAATAGACCCATGGAGACAAGTCTGCTGGAGGACGATTTATTGAATCGGGACGCAATTTGAGTGATGCATCGTCATTAGGTTGCGCTGAACGTTACAATTCACTATCAGTTTTTCGTCCCATTCGATAATCTAGACTCACAGCAGAACGGCCATAAGGTGTCCGAGGCAGCAATAGACCCATTGAGTCAAGTCAACTGGAGGACGAGGTATTGAATCGGGACGCCATTTGTGTGGTCCATCGTCATTAGGTGGCCCTGAATGTTACAATTCACTATCAGTTTTTCGTCCGATTCGAAAATCTTTGACTCACAGCAGAACGGCCATAAGGTCCCCGAAGCAGCAATAGACCCATGGAGACAAGTCTGCTGGAGGACGATGTATTGAATCGGGACGCAATTTGAGTGATCCATCGTCATTAGGTGGCCCTGATTGTTACAATCCACTATCAGTTTTTCGTCCGATTCGAAAATCTTTGACTCACAGCAGAACGGCCATAAGGTGCCCGAGACAGCAATAGACCCATGGAGGCAAGTCTGCTGGAGGACGAATTATTGAATCGGGACGCAATTTGATTGATCCATCGTCATTAGGTCGCCCTGAATGTTACAATTCACTATCAGTTTTTCGTCCGATTCGAAATCTTTGACTCACAGCAGAACGGCCATAAGGTGCCCGAGGCGGCAATAGACCCATGGAGACATGTCTGCTGGAGTACGATGTATTGAATCGGGACGCAATTTCAGTGATCCATCGTCATTAGGTGGCCCTGAACGTTACAATTCACTATCAGTTTTTCGTCCCATTCGATAATCTAGACTCACAGCAGAACGGCCATAAGGTGTCCGAGGCAGCAATAGACCCATGGAGTCAAGTCAACTGGAGGACGAGGTATTTAATCGGGACGCAATTTGTGTGGTCCATCGTCATTAGGTGGCCCTGAATGTTACAATTCACTATCAGTTTTTCGTCCGGTTCGAAAATCTTTGACTCACAGCAGAACGGCCATAAGGTGCCCGAAGCAGCTATAGACCCATGGAGACAAGTCTGCTGGAGGACGATGTATTGAATCGGGACGCAATTTGAGTGATCCATCGTCATTAGGTGGCCCTGATTGTTACAATCCACTATCAGTTTTTCGTCCGATTCGAAAATCTTTGAGTCACAGCAGAACGGCCATAAGGTGCCTGAGGCAGCAATAGACCCATGGAGACAAGTCTGCTGGAAGACGATGTATTGAATCGGGACGCAATTTGAGTGATTCATCGTCATTAGGTGGCCCTGAAAGTTACAATTCACTATCAGTTTTTCTTCCGATTCGAAAATCTTTGACTCACAGCAGAACGGCCATAAGGTGCCCAAGGCAGCAATAGACCCATGGAGACAAGTCTGCTGGAGGACGATTTATTGAATCGGGACGCAATTTGAGTGATGCATCGTCATTAGGTTGCGCTGAACGTTACAATTCACTATCAGTTTTTCGTCCCATTCGATAATCTAGACTCACAGCAGAACGGCCATAAGGTGCCGGAGGCAGCAATAGACCCATGGATTCAAGTCGGCTGGAGGACGATGTATTGATCGGGACGCAATTTCAGTGATCCATCGTCATTAGGTGGCCCTGAATGATACAATTCACTATCAGTTTTTCGTCCGATTCGAAAATTTTTGACTCACAGCAGAACGGCCATAAGGTGCCCGAGGCAGCAATAGACCCATGCAGACAAGTCTGCTGGAGGACGATGTATTGAATCGGGACTCAATTTGAGTGTTCCATCGTCATTAGGTGGCCCTGAACGTTACAATTCACTATCAGTTTTTCGTCCCATTCGATAATCTAGACTCACGGGAGATCGACCATAAGGTGCCCGAGGCAGCAATAGACCCGTGGAGGCAAGTCTGCTGGAGGACGATGTATTGAATCGGGACGCAATTTGAGTGATCCATCGTCATTAGGTGGCCCTGAATGTTACAATTCACTATCAGTTTTTCGTCCGATTCGAAAATCTATGACTCACAGCAGAACGGCCATAAGGTGCCCGAGGCAGCAATAGACCCATGGAGACAAGTCGGCTGGAGGACGATGTATTGAATCGGGACGCAATTTGAGTGATCCATCGTCATTAGGTGGCCGTGAACGTAACAATTCACTATCAGTTTTTCGTGCCATTCCAAATCTGCTGGAGGTCGATGTATTGAATCGGGACGCAAATTGAGTGATCCATCGTCATAAGGTGGCCCTGAACGTTACAATTCACTATCAGTTTTTCGTCCCATTCGATAATCTAGACTCACAGCAGAACGGCCATAAGGTGCCCGAGGCAGCAATAGACCCATGGAGTCAAGTCGGCTGGAGGACGACGTATTGATTCGGGACGCAATTTGTGTGGTCAATCGTCATTAGGTGGCCCTGAATGTTACAATTCTATATCAGTTTTTCGTCCGATTCGAAAATCTTTGACTCACAGCAGAACGGCCATAAGGTGCCCGAGGCAGCAATAGACCCATGGAGACAAGTCTGCTGGAGGACGATGTATTGAATCGGGACGCAATTTGAGTGTTCCATCGTCATTAGGTGGCCCTGAATGTTACAATTCACTATCAGTTTTTCGTCCGATTCGAAAATCTTTGACTCACAGCAGAACGGCCATAAGGTGCCCGAAGCAGCAATAGACCCATGGAGACAAGTCTGCTGGAGGACGATGTATTGAATCGGGACGCAATTTGAGTGATTCATCGTCATTAGGTGGCCCTGAAAGTTACAATTCACTATCAGTTTTTCTTCCGATTCGAAAATCTTTGACTCACAGCAGAACGGCCATAAGGTGCCCAAGGCAGCAATAGACCCATGGAGACAAGTCTGCTGGAGGACGATTTATTGAATCGGGACGCAATTTGAGTGATGCATCGTCATTAGGTTGCGCTGAACGTTACAATTCACTATCAGTTTTTCGTCCCATTCGATAATCTAGACTCACAGCAGAACGGCCATAAGGTGTCCGAGGCAGCAATAGACCCATTGAGTCAAGTCAACTGGAGGACGAGGTATTGAATCGGGACGCCATTTGTGTGGTCCATCGTCATTAGGTGGCCCTGAATGTTACAATTCACTATCAGTTTTTCGTCCGATTCGAAAATCTTTGACTCACAGCAGAACGGCCATAAGGTCCCCGAAGCAGCAATAGACCCATGGAGACAAGTCTGCTGGAGGACGATGTATTGAATCGGGACGCAATTTGAGTGATCCATCGTCATTAGGTGGCCCTGATTGTTACAATCCACTATCAGTTTTTCGTCCGATTCGAAAATCTTTGAGTCACAGCAGAACGGCCATAAGGTGCCTGAGGCAGCAATAGACCCATGGAGACAAGTCTGCTGGAGGACGATGTATTGAATCGGGACGCAATTTGAGTGATTCATCGTCATTAGGTGGCCCTGAAAGTTACAATTCACTATCAGTTTTTCTTCCGATTCGAAAATCTTTGACTCACAGCAGAACGGCCATAAGGTGCCCAAGGCAGCAATAGACCCATGGAGACAAGTCTGCTGGAGGACGATTTATTGAATCGGGACGCAATTTGAGTGATGCATCGTCATTAGGTTGCGCTGAACGTTACAATTCACTATCAGTTTTTCGTCCCATTCGATAATCTAGACTCACAGAAGAACGGCAATAAGGTGCCGGAGGCAGCAATAGACCCATGGATTCAAGTCGGCTGGAGGACGATGTATTGAATCGGGACGCAATTTCAGTTATCCATCGGCATTAGGTGGCCTGAATGTTACAATTCACTATCAGTTTTTCGTCCGATTCGAAAATTTTTGACTCACAGCAGAACGGCCATAAGGTGCCCGAGGCAGCAATAGACCCATGCAGACAAGTCTGCTGGAGGACGATGTATTGAATCGGGACTCAATTTGAGTGTTCCATCGTCAATAGGTGGCCCTGAACGTTACAATTCACTATCAGTTTTTCGTCCCATTCGATAATCTAGACTCACAGCAGAACGGCCATAAGGTGCCCGAGGCAGCAATAGACCCGTGGAGGCAAGTCTGCTGGAGGACGATGTATTGAATCGGGACGCAATTTGAGTGATCCATCGTCATTAGGTGGCCCTGAATGTTACAATTCACTATCAGTTTTTCGTCCGATTCGAAAATCTTTGACTCACAGCAGAACGGCCATAACGTGCCCGAGGCAGCAATAGACCCATGGATACAAGTCGGCTGGAGGACGATGTATTGAATCGGGACGCAATTTGAGTGATCCATCGTCATTAGGTGGCCGTGAACGTAACAATTCACTATCAGTTTTTCGTCCCATTCGATAATCTAGACTCATAGCAGAACGGCCATAAGGTGCCCGAGGCAGCAATAGACCCATGGATTCAAGTCGGATGGAAGACGATGTATTGAATCGGGACGCAATTTGAGTGATCCATCGTAATTAGGTGGCCCTGAATGTTACAATTCACTATCAGTTTTTCGTCCGATTCGAAAATCTTTGACTCACAGCAGAACGGCCATAAGGTGCCCGAGGCAGCAATAGACCCATGGAGACAAGTCGGCTGGAGGACGATGTATTGAATCGGGACGCAATTTGAGTGATTCATCGTCATTAGGTGGCCCTGAAAGTTACAATTCACTATCAGTTTTTCTTCCGATTCGAAAATCTTTGACTCACAGCAGAACGGCCATAAGGTGCCCGAGGCAGCAATAGACCCATGGATTCAAGTCGGCTGGAGGACGATGTATTGAATCGGGACGCAATTTGAGTGATCCATCGTCATTAGGTGGCCCTGAATGTTACAATTCACTATCAGTTTTTCGTCCGATTCGAAAATCTTTGACTCACAGCAGAACGGCCATAAGGTGCCCGAGGCAGCAATAGACCCATGGAGACAAGTCGGCTGGAGGACGATGTATTGAATCGGGACGCAATTTGAGTGATCCATCGTCATTAGGTGGCCCTGAATGTTACAATTCACTATCAGTTTTTCGTCCGATTCGAAAATCTTTGACTCACAGCAGAACGGCCATAAGGTTCCCGAGGCGGCAATAGACCCATGGAGTCAAGTCGGCTGGAGGACGAGGTATTGAATCGGGACGCAATTTGTGTGGTCCATCGTCATTAGGTGGCCCTGAATGTTACAATTCACTATCAGTTTTCCGTCCGATTCGAAAATCTTTGACTCACAGCAGAACGGCCATAAGGTGCCCGAGGCAGCAATAGACCCATGGAGACAAGTCTGCTGGAGGACGATGTATTGAATCGGGACGCAATTTGAGTGATCCATCGTCATTAGGTGGCCCTGAACGTTACAATTCACTATCAGTTTTTCGTGCCATTCCAAATCTGCTGGAGGTCGATGTATTGAATCGGGACACAAATTGAGTGATCCATCGCCATTAGGTGGCCCTGAACGTTACAATTCACTATCAGTTTTTCGTCCCATTCGATAATCTAGACTCACAGCAGAACGGCCATACGGTGCCCGAGGCAGCAATAGACCCATGGAGTCAAGTCGGCTGGAGAACGATGTATTGAATCGGGACGCAATTTGTGTGGTCAATCGTCATTAGGTGGCCCTGAATGTTACAATTCTATATCAGTTTTTCGTCCGATTCGAAAATCTTTGACTCACAGCAGAACGGCCATAAGGTGCCCGAGGCAGCAATAGACCCATGGAGACAAGTCTGCTGGAGGACGATGTATTGAATCGGGACGCTATTTGGGTGTTCCATTGTCATTAGGAGACCCTGAACGTTACAATTCACTATCAGTTTTTCGTCCGATTCGAAAATCTTTGACTCACAGCAGAACGGCCATAAGGTGCCAGAGACAGCAATAGACCCATGGAGGCAAGTCTGCTGGAGGACGAATTATTGAATCGGGACGCAATTTGATTGATCCATCGTCATTAGGTCGCCCTGAATGTTACAATTCACTATCAGTTTTTCGTCCGATTCGAAATCTTTGACTCACAGCAGAACGGCCATAAGGTGCCCGAGGCGGCAATAGACCCATGGAGACATGTCTGCTGGAGTACGATGTATTGAATCGGGACGCAATTTCAGTGATCCATCGTCATTAGGTGGCCCTGAACGTTACAATTCACTATCAGTTTTTCGTCCCATTCGATAATCTAGACTCACAGCAGAACGGCCATAAGGTGTCCGAGGCAGCAATAGACCCATGGAGTCAAGTCAACTGGAGGACGAGGTATTTAATCGGGACGCAATTTGTGTGGTCCATCGTCATTAGGTGGCCCTGAATGTTACAATTCACTATCAGTTTTTCGTCCGGTTCGAAAATCTTTGACTCACAGCAGAACGGCCATAAGGTGCCCGAAGCAGCTATAGACCCATGGAGACAAGTCTGCTGGAGGACGATGTATTGAATCGGGACGCAATTTGAGTGATCCATCGTCATTAGGTGGCCCTGATTGTTACAATCCACTATCAGTTTTTCGTCCGATTCGAAAATCTTTGAGTCACAGCAGAACGGCCATAAGGTGCCTGAGGCAGCAATAGACCCATGGAGACAAGTCTGCTGGAAGACGATGTATTGAATCGGGACGCAATTTGAGTGATTCATCGTCATTAGGTGGCCCTGAAAGTTACAATTCACTATCAGTTTTTCTTCCGATTCGAAAATCTTTGACTCACAGCAGAACGGCCATAAGGTGCCCAAGGCAGCAATAGACCCATGGAGACAAGTCTGCTGGAGGACGATTTATTGAATCGGGACGCAATTTGAGTGATGCATCGTCATTAGGTTGCGCTGAACGTTACAATTCACTATCAGTTTTTCGTCCCATTCGATAATCTAGACTCACAGCAGAACGGCCATAAGGTGCCGGAGGCAGCAATAGACCCATGGATTCAAGTCGGCTGGAGGACGATGTATTGAATCGGGACGCAATTTCAGTGATCCATCGTCATTAGGTGGCCCTGAATGATACAATTCACTATCAGTTTTTCGTCCGATTCGAAAATTTTTGACTCACAGCAGAACGGCCATAAGGTGCCCGAGGCAGCAATAGACCCATGCAGACAAGTCTGCTGGAGGACGATGTATTGAATCGGGACTCAATTTGAGTGTTCCATCGTCATTAGGTGACCCTGAACGTTACAATTCACTATCAGTTTTTCGTCCCATTCGATAATCTAGACTCACGGGAGATCGACCATAAGGTGCCCGAGGCAGCAATAGACCCGTGGAGGCAAGTCTGCTGGAGGACGATGTATTGAATCGGGACGCAATTTGAGTGATCCATCGTCATTAGGTGGCCCTGAATGTTACAATTCACTATCAGTTTTTCGTCCGATTCGAAAATCTTTGACTCACAGCAGAACGGCCATAAGGTGCCCGAGGCAGCAATAGACCCATGGAGACAAGTCGGCTGGAGGACGATGTATTGAATCGGGACGCAATTTGAGTGATCCATCGTCATTAGGTGGCCGTGAACGTAACAATTCACTATCAGTTTTTCGTCCCATTCGATAATCTAGACTCATAGCAGAACGGCCATAAGGTGCCCGAGGCAGCAATAGACCCATGGATTCAAGTCGGCTGGAGGACGATGTATTGAATCGGGACGCAATTTGAGTGATCCATCGTAATTAGGTGGCCCTGAATGTTACAATTCACTATCAGTTTTTCGTCCGATTCGAAAATCTTTGACTCACAGCAGAACGGCCATAAGGTGCCCGAGGCAGCAATAGACCCATGGAGACAAGTCGGCTGGAGGACGATGTATTGAATCGGGACGCAATTTGAGTGATCCATCGTCATTAGGTGGCCCTGAATGTTACATTTCACTATCAGATTTTCGTCCGATTCGAAAATTTTTGACTCACAGCAGAACGGCCATAAGGTTCCCGAGGCGGCAATAGACCCATGGAGACAAGTCTGCTGGAGGACGATGTATTGAATCGGGACGCAATTTGAGTGATCCATCGTCATTAGGTGGCCCTGAACGTTACAATTCACTATCAGTTTTTCGTCCCATTCGATAATCTAGACTCACAGCAGAACGGCCATAAGGTGCCCGAGGCAGCAATAGATCCATGGAGTCAAGTAGGCTGGAGGACGAGGTATTGAATCGGGACGCAATTTGTGTGGTCCATCGCCATTAGGTGGCCCTGAATGTTACAATTCACTATCAGTTTTTCGTCCGATTCGAAAATCTTTGACTCACAGCAGAACGGCCATAAGGTGCCCGAGGCAGCAATAGACCCATGGAGACAAGTCTGCTGGAGGACGATGTATTGAATCGGGACGCAATTTGAGTGATCCATCGTCATTAGGTGGCCCTGAACGTTACAATTCACTATCAGTTTTTCGTCCGATTCGAAAATCTGTGAGTCACAGCAGAACGGCCATAAGGTGCCCGAGGCAGCAATAGACCCATGGAGTCAAGTCGGCTGGAGGACGATGTATTGAATCGGGACGCAATTTGTGTGGTCAATCGTCATTAGGTGGCCCTGAATGTTACAATTCTATATCAGTTTATCGTCCGATTCCAAAATCTTTGACTCACAGCAGAACGGCCATAAGGTGCCCGAGGCAGCAATAGACCCATGGAGACAAGTCTGCTGGAGGACGATGTAATGAATCGGGACGCAATTTGAGTGTTCCATCGTCATTAGGAGACCCTGAATGTTACAATTCACTATCAGTTTTTCGTCCGATTCGAAAATCTTTGACTCACAGCAGAACGGCCATAAGGTGCCCGAGACAGCAATAGACCCATGGAGGCAAGTCTGCTGGAGGACGATGTATTGAAACGGGACGCAATTTGATTGATCCATCGTCATTAGGTGGCCCTGAATGTTACAATTCACTATCAGTTTTTCGTCCGATTCGGAAATCTTTGACTCACAGCAGAACGGCCATAAGGTGCCCGAGGCGGCAATAGACCCATGGAGACAAGTCTGCTGGAGGACGATGTATTGAATCGGGACGCAATTTCAGTGATCCATCGTCATTAGGTGGCCCTGAACGTTACAATTCACTATCAGTTTTTCGTCCGATTCGAAAATCTGTGAGTAACAACAGAACGGACGTAAGGTGCCTGAGGCAGCAATAGACCCATGGAGACAAGTCTGCTGGAGGACGATGTATTGAATTGGGACGCAATTTGAGTGATTCATCGTCATTAGGTGGCCCTTAAGGTTACAATTCACTATCAGTTTTTCGTGCCATTCCAAATCTGCTGGAGGTCGATGTATTGAATCGGGACGCAAATTGAGTGATCCATCGTCATAAGGTGGCCCTGAACGTTACAATTCACTATCAGTTATTCGTCCCATTCGATAATCTAGACTCACAGCAGAACGGCCATAAGGTGCCCGAGGCAGCAATAGACCCATGGAGTCAAGTCGGCTGGAGGACGACGTATTGAATCGGGACGCAATTTGTGTGGTCAATCGTCATTAGGTGGCCCTGAATGTTACAATTCTATATCAGTTTTTCGTCCGATACGAAAATCTTTGACTCACAGCAGAACGGCCATAAGGTGCCCGAGGCAGCAATAGACCCATGGAGACAAGTCTGCTGGAGGACGATGTATTGAATCGGGACGCAATTTGAGTGTTCCATCGTCATTAGGTGGCCCTGAATGTTACAATTCACTATCAGTTTTTCGTCCGATTCGAAAATCTTTGACTCACAGCAGAACGGCCATAAGGTGCCCGAAGCAGCAATAGACCCATGGAGACAAGGCTGCTGGAGGACGATGTATTGAATCGGGACGCAATTTGAGTGATTCATCGTCATTAGGTGGCCCTGAAAGTTACAATTCACTATCAGTTTTTCTTCCGATTCGAAAATCTTTGACTCACAGCAGAACGGCCATAAAGTGCCCAAGGCAGCAATAGACCCATGGAGACAAGTCTGCTGGAGGACGATTTATTGAATCGGGACGCAATTTGAGTGATGCATCGTCATTAGGTTGCGCTGAACGTTACAATTCACTATCAGTTTTTCGTCCCATTCGATAATCTAGACTCACAGCAGAACGGCCATAAGGTGTCCGAGGCAGCAATAGACCCATTGAGTCAAGTCAACTGGAGGACGAGGTATTGAATCGGGACGCCATTTGTGTGGTCCATCGTCATTAGGTGGCCCTGAATGTTACAATTCACTATCAGTTTTTCGTCCGATTCGAAAATCTTTGACTCACAGCAGAACGGCCATAAGGTCCCCGAAGCAGCAATAGACCCATGGAGACAAGTCTGCTGGAGGACGATGTATTGAATGGGGACGCAATTAGAGTGATTCATCGTCATTAGGTGGCCCTTAAGGTTACAATTCACTATCAGTTTTTCGTGCCATTCCAAATCTGCTGGAGGTCGATGTATTGAATCGGGACGCAAATTGAGTGATCCATCGTCATAAGGTGGCCCTGAACGTTACAATTCACTATCAGTTTTTCGTCCCATTCGATAATCTAGACTCACAGCAGAACGGCCATAAGGTGCCCGAGGCAGCAATAGACCCATGGAGTCAAGTCGGCTGGAGGACGACGTATTGAATCGGGACGCAATTTGTGTGGTCAATCGTCATTAGGTGGCCCTGAATGTTACAATTCTATATCAGTTTTTCGTCGATTCGAAAATCTTTGACTCACAGCAGAACGGCCATAAGGTGCCCGAGGCAGCAATAGACCCATGGAGACAAGTCTGCTGGAGGACGATGTATTGAATCGGGACGCAATTTGAGTGTTCCATCGTCATTAGGTGGCCCTGAATGTTACAATTCACTATCAGTTTTTCGTCCGATTCGAAAATCTTTGACTCACAGCAGAACGGCCATAAGGTGCCCGAAGCAGCAATAGACCCATGGATTCAAGTCGGCTGGAGGACGATGTATTGAATCGGGACGCAATTTCAGTTATCCATCGGCATTAGGTGGCCTGAATGTTACAATTCACTATCAGTTTTTCGTCCGATTCGAAAATTTTTGACTCACAGCAGAACGGCCATAAGGTGCCCGAGGCAGCAATAGACCCATGCAGACAAGTCTGCTGGAGGACGATGTATTGAATCGGGACTCAATTTGAGTGTTCCATCGTCAATAGGTGGCCCTGAACGTTACAATTCACTATCAGTTTTTCGTCCCATTCGATAATCTAGACTCACGGGAGATCGACCATAAGGTGCCTGAGGCAGCAATAGACCCGTGGAGGCAAGTCTGCTGGAGGACGATGTATTGAATCGGGACGCAATTTGAGTGATCCATCGTCATTAGGTGGCCCTGAATGTTACAATTCACTATCAGTTTTTCGTCCGATTCGAAAATCTTTGACTCACAGCAGAACGGCCATAAGGTGCCCGAGGCAGCAATAGACCCATGGATACAAGTCGGCTGGAGGACGATGTATTGAATCGGGACGCAATTTGAGTGATCCATCGTCATTAGGTGGCCGTGAACGTAACAATTCACTATCAGTTTTTCGTCCCATTCGATAATCTAGACTCATAGCAGAACGGCCATAAGGTGCCCGAGGCAGCAATAGACCCATGGATTCAAGTCGGCTGGAAGACGATGTATTGAATCGGGACGCAATTTGAGTGATCCATCGTAATTAGGTGGCCCTGAATGTTACAATTCACTATCAGTTTTTCGTCCGATTCGAAAATCTTTGACTCACAGCAGAACGGCCATAAGGTGCCCGAGGCAGCAATAGACCCATGGAGACAAGTCGGCTGGAGGACGATGTATTGAATCGGGACGCAATTTGAGTGATCCATCGTCATTAGGTGGCCCTGAATGTTATAATTCACTATCAGATTTTCGTCCGATTCGAAAATTTTTGACTCACAGCAGAACGGCCATAAGGTTCCCGAGGCGGCAATAGACCCATGGAGACAAGTCTGCTGGAGGACGATGTATTGAATCGGGACGCAATTTGAGTGATCCATCGTCATTAGGTGGCCCTGAACGTTACAATTCACTATCAGTTTTTCGTCCCATTCGATAATCTAGACTCACAGCAGAACGGCCATAAGGTGCCCGAGGCAGCAATAGATCCATGGAGTCAAGTAGGCTGGAGGACGAGGTATTGAATCGGGACGCAATTTGTGTGGCCCATCGTCATTAGGTGGCCCTGAATGTCACAAATCACTATCAGTTTTTCGTCCGATTCGAAAATCTTTGACTCACAGCAGAACGGCCATAAGGTGCCCGAGGCAGCAATAGACCCATGGATTCAAGTCGGCTGGAGGACGATGTATTGAATCGGGACGCAATTTGAGTGATCCATCGTCATTAGGTGGCCCTGAATGTTACAATTCACTATCAGTTTTTCGTCCGATTCGAAAATCTTTGACTCACAGCAGAACGGCCATAAGGTGCCCGAGGCAGCAATAGACCCATGGAGACAAGTCGGCTGGAGGACGATGTATTGAATCGGGACGCAATTTGAGTGATCCATCGTCATTAGGTGGCCCTGAATGTTACAATTCACTATCAGTTTTTCGTCCGATTCGAAAATCTTTGACTCACAGCAGAACGGCCATAAGGTTCCCGAGGCGGCAATAGACCCATGGAGTCAAGTCGGCTGGAGGACGAGGTATTGAATCGGGACGCAATTTGTGTGGTCCATCGTCATTAGGTGGCCCTGAATGTTACAATTCACTATCAGTTTTCCGTCCGATTCGAAAATCTTTGACTCACAGCAGAACGGCCATAAGGTGCCCGAGGCAGCAATAGACCCATGGAGACAAGTCTGCTGGAGGACGATGTATTGAATCGGGACGCAATTTGAGTGATCCATCGTCATTAGGTGGCCCTGAACGTTACAATTCACTATCAGTTTTTCGTGCCATTCCAAATCTGCTGGAGGTCGATGTATTGAATCGGGACACAAATTGAGTGATCCATCGCCATTAGGTGGCCCTGAACGTTACAATTCACTATCAGTTTTTCGTCCCATTCGATAATCTAGACTCACAGCAGAACGGCCATAAGGTGCCCGAGGCAGCAATAGACCCATGGAGTCAAGTCGGCTGGAGGACGATGTATTGAATCGGGACGCAATTTGTGTGGTCAATCGTCATTAGGTGGCCCTGAATGTTACAATTCTATATCAGTTTTTCGTCCGATTCGAAAATCTTTGACTCACAGCAGAACGGCCATAAGGTGCCCGAGGCAGCAATAGACCCATGGAGACAAGTCTGCTGGAGGACGATGTATTGAATCGGGACGCTATTTGGGTGTTCCATCGTCATTAGGAGACCCTGAACGTTACAATTCACTATCAGTTTTTCGTCCGATTCGAAAATCTTTGACTCACAGCAGAACGGCCATAAGGTGCCCGAGACAGCAATAGACCCATGGAGGCAAGTCTGCTGGAGGACGAATTATTGAATCGGGACGCAATTTGATTGATCCATCGTCATTAGGTCGCCCTGAATGTTACAATTCACTATCAGTTTTTCGTCCGATTCGAAATCTTTGACTCACAGCAGAACGGCCATAAGGTGCCCGAGGCGGCAATAGACCCATGGAGACATGTCTGCTGGAGTACGATGTATTGAATCGGGACGCAATTTCAGTGATCCATCGTCATTAGGTGGCCCTGAACGTTACAATTCACTATCAGTTTTTCGTCCCATTCGATAATCTAGACTCACAGCAGAACGGCCATAAGGTGTCCGAGGCAGCAATAGACCCATGGAGTCAAGTCAACTGGAGGACGAGGTATTTAATCGGGACGCAATTTGTGTGGTCCATCGTCATTAGGTGGCCCTGAATGTTACAATTCACTATCAGTTTTTCGTCCGGTTCGAAAATCTTTGACTCACAGCAGAACGGCCATAAGGTGCCCGAAGCAGCTATAGACCCATGGAGACAAGTCTGCTGGAGGACGATGTATTGAATCGGGACGCAATTTGTGTGGTCCATCGTCATTAGGTGGCCCTGAATGTTACAATTCACTATCAGTTTTTCGTCCGGTTCGAAAATCTTTGACTCACAGCAGAACGGCCATAAGGTGCCGGAGGCAGCAATAGACCCATGGATTCAAGTCGGCTGGAGGACGATGTATTGATCGGGACGCAATTTCAGTGATCCATCGTCATTAGGTGGCCCTGAATGATACAATTCACTATCAGTTTTTCGTCCGATTCGAAAATTTTTGACTCACAGCAGAACGGCCATAAGGTGCCCGAGGCAGCAATAGACCCACGCAGACAAGTCTGCTGGAGGACGATGTATTGAATCGGGACTCAATTTGAGTGTTCCATCGTCATTAGGTGGCCCTGAACGTTACAATTCACTATCAGTTTTTCGTCCCATTCGATAATCTAGACTCACGGGAGATCGACCATAAGGTGCCCGAGGCAGCAATAGACCCGTGGAGGCAAGTCTGCTGGAGGACGATGTATTGAATCGGGACGCAATTTGAGTGATCCATCGTCATTAGGTGGCCCTGAATGTTCCAATTCACTATCAGTTTTTCGTCCGATTCGAAAATCTTTGACTCACAGCAGAACGGCCATAAGGTGCCCGAGGCAGCAATAGACCCATGGAGACAAGTCGGCTGGAGGACGATGTATTGAATCGGGACGCAATTTGAGTGATCCATCGTCATTAGGTGGCCGTGAACGTAACAATTCACTATCAGTTTTTCGTCCCATTCGATAATCTAGACTCATAGCAGAACGGCCATAAGGTGCCCGAGGCAGCAATAGACCCATGGATTCAAGTCGGCTGGAGGACGATGTATTGAATCGGGACGCAATTTGAGTGATCCATCGTAATTAGGTGGCCCTGAATGTTACAATTCACTATCAGTTTTTCGTCCGATTCGAAAATCTTTGACTCACAGCAGAACGGCCATAAGGTGCCCGAGGCAGCAATAGACCCATGGAGACAAGTCGGCTGGAGGACGATGTATTGAATCGGGACGCAATTTGAGTGATCCATCGTCATTAAGTGGCCCTGAATGTTACATTTCACTATCAGATTTTCGTCCGATTCGAAAATTTTTGACTCACAGCAGAACGGCCATAAGGTTCCCGAGGCGGCAATAGACCCATGGAGACAAGTCTGCTGGAGGACGATGTATTGAATCGGGACGCAATTTGAGTGATCCATCGTCATTAGGTGGCCCTGAACGTTACAATTCACTATCAGTTTTTCGTCCCATTCGATAATCTAGACTCACAGCAGAACGGCCATAAGGTGCCCGAGGCAGCAATAGATCCATGGAGTCAAGTAGGCTGGAGGACGAGGTATTGAATCGGGACGCAATTTGTGTGGTCCATCGCCATTAGGTGGCCCTGAATGTTACAATTCACTATCAGTTTTTCGTCCGATTCGAAAATCTTTGACTCACAGCAGAACGGCCATAAGGTGTCCGAGGCAGCAATAGACCCATGGAGACAAGTCTGCTGGAGGACGATGTATTGAATCGGGACGCAATTTGAGTGATCCATCGTCATTAGGTGGCCCTGAACGTTACAATTCACTATCAGTTTTTCGTCCGATTCGAAAATCTGTGAGTCACAGCAGAACGGCCATAAGGTGCCCGAGGCAGCAATAGACCCATGGAGTCAAGTCGGCTGGAGGACGATGTATTGAATCGGGACGCAATTTGTGTGGTCAATCGTCATTTGGTGGCCCTGAATGTTACAATTCTATATCAGTTTATCGTCCGATTCCAAAATCTTTGACTCACAGCAGAACGGCCATAAGGTGCCCGAGGCAGCAATAGACCCATGGAGACAAGTCTGCTGGAGGACGATGTATTGAATCGGGACGCAATTTGAGTGTTCCATCGTCATTAGGAGACCCTGAATGTTACAATTCACTATCAGTTTTTCTTCCGATTCGAAAATCTTTGACTCACAGCAGAACGGCCATAAGGTGCCCAAGGCAGCAATAGACCCATGGAGACAAGTCTGCTGGAGGACGATTTATTGAATCGGGACGCAATTTGAGTGATGCATCGTCATTAGGTTGCGCTGAACGTTACAATTCACTATCAGTTTTTCGTCCCATTCGATAATCTAGACTCACAGCAGAACGGCCATAAGGTGTCCGAGGCAGCAATAGACCCATTGAGTCAAGTCAACTGGAGGACGAGGTATTGAATCGGGACGCCATTTGTGTGGTCCATCGTCATTAGGTGGCCCTGAATGTTACAATTCACTATCAGTTTTTCGTCCGATTCGAAAATCTTTGACTCACAGCAGAACGGCCATAAGGTCCCCGAAGCAGCAATAGACCCATGGAGACAAGTCTGCTGGAGGACGATGTATTGAATCGGGACGCAATTTGAGTGATCCATCGTCATTAGGTGGCCCTGATTGTTACAATCCACTATCAGTTTTTCGTCCGATTCGAAAATCTTTGAGTCACAGCAGAACGGCCATAAGGTGCCTGAGGCAGCAATAGACCCATGGAGACAAGTCTGCTGGAGGACGATGTATTGAATCGGGACGCAATTTGAGTGATTCATCGTCATTAGGTGGCCCTGAAAGTTACAATTCACTATCAGTTTTTCTTCCGATTCGAAAATCTTTGACTCACAGCAGAACGGCCATAAGGTGCCCAAGGCAGCAATAGACCCATGGAGACAAGTCTGCTGGAGGACGATTTATTGAATCGGGACGCAATTTGAGTGATGCATCGTCATTAGGTTGCGCTGAACGTTACAATTCACTATCAGTTTTTCGTCCCATTCGATAATCTAGACTCACAGAAGAACGGCAATAAGGTGCCGGAGGCAGCAATAGACCCATGGATTCAAGTCGGCTGGAGGACGATGTATTGAATCGGGACGCAATTTCAGTTATCCATCGGCATTAGGTGGCCTGAATGTTACAATTCACTATCAGTTTTTCGTCCGATTCGAAAATTTTTGACTCACAGCAGAACGGCCATAAGGTGCCCGAGGCAGCAATAGACCCATGCAGACAAGTCTGCTGGAGGACGATGTATTGAATCGGGACTCAATTTGAGTGTTCCATCGTCAATAGGTGGCCCTGAACGTTACAATTCACTATCAGTTTTTCGTCCCATTCGATAATCTAGACTCACGGGAGATCGACCATAAGGTGCCTGAGGCAGCAATAGACCCGTGGAGGCAAGTCTGCTGGAGGACGATGTATTGAATCGGGACGCAATTTGAGTGATCCATCGTCATTAGGTGGCCCTGAATGTTACAATTCACTATCAGTTTTTCGTCCGATTCGAAAATCTTTGACTCACAGCAGAACGGCCATAAGGTGCCCGAGGCAGCAATAGACCCATGGATACAAGTCGGCTGGAGGACGATGTATTGAATCGGGACGCAATTTGAGTGATCCATCGTCATTAGGTGGCCGTGAACGTAACAATTCACTATCAGTTTTTCGTCCCATTCGATAATCTAGACTCATAGCAGAACGGCCATAAGGTGCCCGAGGCAGCAATAGACCCATGGATTCAAGTCGGCTGGAAGACGATGTATTGAATCGGGACGCAATTTGAGTGATCCATCGTAATTAGGTGGCCCTGAATGTTACAATTCACTATCAGTTTTTCGTCCGATTCGAAAATCTTTGACTCACAGCAGAACGGCCATAAGGTGCCCGAGGCAGCAATAGACCCATGGAGACAAGTCGGCTGGAGGACGATGTATTGAATCGGGACGCAATTTGAGTGATCCATCGTCATTAGGTGGCCCTGAATGTTATAATTCACTATCAGATTTTCGTCCGATTCGAAAATTTTTGACTCACAGCAGAACGGCCATAAGGTTCCCGAGGCGGCAATAGACCCATGGAGACAAGTCTGCTGGAGGACGATGTATTGAATCGGGACGCAATTTGAGTGATCCATCGTCATTAGGTGGCCCTGAACGTTACAATTCACTATCAGTTTTTCGTCCCATTCGATAATCTAGACTCACAGCAGAACGGCCATAAGGTGCCCGAGGCAGCAATAGATCCATGGAGTCAAGTAGGCTGGAGGACGAGGTATTGAATCGGGACGCAATTTGTGTGGCCCATCGTCATTAGGTGGCCCTGAATGTCACAAATCACTATCAGTTTTTCGTCCGATTCGAAAATCTTTGACTCACAGCAGAACGGCCATAAGGTGCCCGAGGCAGCAATAGACCCATGGATTCAAGTCGGCTGGAGGACGATGTATTGAATCGGGACGCAATTTGAGTGATCCATCGTCATTAGGTGGCCCTGAATGTTACAATTCACTATCAGTTTTTCGTCCGATTCGAAAATCTTTGACTCACAGCAGAACGGCCATAAGGTGCCCGAGGCAGCAATAGACCCATGGAGACAAGTCGGCTGGAGGACGATGTATTGAATCGGGACGCAATTTGAGTGATCCATCGTCATTAGGTGGCCCTGAATGTTACAATTCACTATCAGTTTTTCGTCCGATTCGAAAATCTTTGACTCACAGCAGAACGGCCATAAGGTTCCCGAGGCGGCAATAGACCCATGGAGTCAAGTCGGCTGGAGGACGAGGTATTGAATCGGGACGCAATTTGTGTGGTCCATCGTCATTAGGTGGCCCTGAATGTTACAATTCACTATCAGTTTTCCGTCCGATTCGAAAATCTTTGACTCACAGCAGAACGGCCATAAGGTGCCCGAGGCAGCAATAGACCCATGGAGACAAGTCTGCTGGAGGACGATGTATTGAATCGGGACGCAATTTGAGTGATCCATCGTCATTAGGTGGCCCTGAACGTTACAATTCACTATCAGTTTTTCGTGCCATTCCAAATCTGCTGGAGGTCGATGTATTGAATCGGGACACAAATTGAGTGATCCATCGCCATTAGGTGGCCCTGAACGTTACAATTCACTATCAGTTTTTCGTCCCATTCGATAATCTAGACTCACAGCAGAACGGCCATAAGGTGCCCGAGGCAGCAATAGACCCATGGAGTCAAGTCGGCTGGAGGACGATGTATTGAATCGGGACGCAATTTGTGTGGTCAATCGACATTAGGTGGCCCTGAATGTTACAATTCTATATCAGTTTTTCGTCCGATTCGAAAATCTTTGACTCACAGCAGAACGGCCATAAGGTGCCCGAGGCAGCAATAGACCCATGGAGACAAGTCTGCTGGAGGACGATGTATTGAATCGGGACGCTATTTGGGTGTTCCATCGTCATTAGGAGACCCTGAACGTTACAATTCACTATCAGTTTTTCGTCCCATTCGATAATCTAGACTCACAGCAGAACGGCCATAAGGTGCCCGAGGCAGCAATAGATCCATGGAGTCAAGTAGGCTGGAGGACGAGGTATTGAATCGGGACGCAATTTGTGTGGTCCATCGCCATTAGGTGGCCCTGAATGTTACAATTCACTATCAGTTTTTCGTCCGATTCGAAAATCTTTGACTCACAGCAGAACGGCCATAAGGTGTCCGAGGCAGCAATAGACCCATGGAGACAAGTCTGCTGGAGGACGATGTATTGAATCGGGACGCAATTTGAGTGATCCATCGTCATTAGGTGGCCCTGAACGTTACAATTCACTATCAGTTTTTCGTCCGATTCGAAAATCTGTGAGTCACAGCAGAACGGCCATAAGGTGCCCGAGGCAGCAATAGACCCATGGAGTCAAGTCGGCTGGAGGACGATGTATTGAATCGGGACGCAATTTGTGTGGTCAATCGTCATTTGGTGGCCCTGAATGTTACAATTCTATATCAGTTTATCGTCCGATTCCAAAATCTTTGACTCACAGCAGAACGGCCATAAGGTGCCCGAGGCAGCAATAGACCCATGGAGACAAGTCTGCTGGAGGACGATGTATTGAATCGGGACGCAATTTGAGTGTTCCATCGTCATTAGGAGACCCTGAATGTTACAATTCACTATCAGTTTTTCTTCCGATTCGAAAATCTTTGACTCACAGCAGAACGGCCATAAGGTGCCCAAGGCAGCAATAGACCCATGGAGACAAGTCTGCTGGAGGACGATTTATTGAATCGGGACGCAATTTGAGTGATGCATCGTCATTAGGTTGCGCTGAACGTTACAATTCACTATCAGTTTTTCGTCCCATTCGATAATCTAGACTCACAGCAGAACGGCCATAAGGTGTCCGAGGCAGCAATAGACCCATTGAGTCAAGTCAACTGGAGGACGAGGTATTGAATCGGGACGCCATTTGTGTGGTCCATCGTCATTAGGTGGCCCTGAATGTTACAATTCACTATCAGTTTTTCGTCCGATTCGAAAATCTTTGACTCACAGCAGAACGGCCATAAGGTCCCCGAAGCAGCAATAGACCCATGGAGACAAGTCTGCTGGAGGACGATGTATTGAATCGGGACGCAATTTGAGTGATCCATCGTCATTAGGTGGCCCTGATTGTTACAATCCACTATCAGTTTTTCGTCCGATTCGAAAATCTTTGAGTCACAGCAGAACGGCCATAAGGTGCCTGAGGCAGCAATAGACCCATGGAGACAAGTCTGCTGGAGGACGATGTATTGAATCGGGACGCAATTTGAGTGATTCATCGTCATTAGGTGGCCCTGAAAGTTACAATTCACTATCAGTTTTTCTTCCGATTCGAAAATCTTTGACTCACAGCAGAACGGCCATAAGGTGCCCAAGGCAGCAATAGACCCATGGAGACAAGTCTGCTGGAGGACGATTTATTGAATCGGGACGCAATTTGAGTGATGCATCGTCATTAGGTTGCGCTGAACGTTACAATTCACTATCAGTTTTTCGTCCCATTCGATAATCTAGACTCACAGAAGAACGGCAATAAGGTGCCGGAGGCAGCAATAGACCCATGGATTCAAGTCGGCTGGAGGACGATGTATTGAATCGGGACGCAATTTCAGTTATCCATCGGCATTAGGTGGCCTGAATGTTACAATTCACTATCAGTTTTTCGTCCGATTCGAAAATTTTTGACTCACAGCAGAACGGCCATAAGGTGCCCGAGGCAGCAATAGACCCATGCAGACAAGTCTGCTGGAGGACGATGTATTGAATCGGGACTCAATTTGAGTGTTCCATCGTCAATAGGTGGCCCTGAACGTTACAATTCACTATCAGTTTTTCGTCCCATTCGATAATCTAGACTCACGGGAGATCGACCATAAGGTGCCTGAGGCAGCAATAGACCCGTGGAGGCAAGTCTGCTGGAGGACGATGTATTGAATCGGGACGCAATTTGAGTGATCCATCGTCATTAGGTGGCCCTGAATGTTACAATTCACTATCAGTTTTTCGTCCGATTCGAAAATCTTTGACTCACAGCAGAACGGCCATAAGGTGCCCGAGGCAGCAATAGACCCATGGATACAAGTCGGCTGGAGGACGATGTATTGAATCGGGACGCAATTTGAGTGATCCATCGTCATTAGGTGGCCGTGAACGTAACAATTCACTATCAGTTTTTCGTCCCATTCGATAATCTAGACTCATAGCAGAACGGCCATAAGGTGCCCGAGGCAGCAATAGACCCATGGATTCAAGTCGGCTGGAAGACGATGTATTGAATCGGGACGCAATTTGAGTGATCCATCGTAATTAGGTGGCCCTGAATGTTACAATTCACTATCAGTTTTTCGTCCGATTCGAAAATCTTTGACTCACAGCAGAACGGCCATAAGGTGCCCGAGGCAGCAATAGACCCATGGAGACAAGTCGGCTGGAGGACGATGTATTGAATCGGGACGCAATTTGAGTGATCCATCGTCATTAGGTGGCCCTGAATGTTATAATTCACTATCAGATTTTCGTCCGATTCGAAAATTTTTGACTCACAGCAGAACGGCCATAAGGTTCCCGAGGCGGCAATAGACCCATGGAGACAAGTCTGCTGGAGGACGATGTATTGAATCGGGACGCAATTTGAGTGATCCATCGTCATTAGGTGGCCCTGAACGTTACAATTCACTATCAGTTTTTCGTCCCATTCGATAATCTAGACTCACAGCAGAACGGCCATAAGGTGCCCGAGGCAGCAATAGATCCATGGAGTCAAGTAGGCTGGAGGACGAGGTATTGAATCGGGACGCAATTTGTGTGGCCCATCGTCATTAGGTGGCCCTGAATGTCACAAATCACTATCAGTTTTTCGTCCGATTCGAAAATCTTTGACTCACAGCAGAACGGCCATAAGGTGCCCGAGGCAGCAATAGACCCATGGATTCAAGTCGGCTGGAGGACGATGTATTGAATCGGGACGCAATTTGAGTGATCCATCGTCATTAGGTGGCCCTGAATGTTACAATTCACTATCAGTTTTTCGTCCGATTCGAAAATCTTTGACTCACAGCAGAACGGCCATAAGGTGCCCGAGGCAGCAATAGACCCATGGAGACAAGTCGGCTGGAGGACGATGTATTGAATCGGGACGCAATTTGAGTGATCCATCGTCATTAGGTGGCCCTGAATGTTACAATTCACTATCAGTTTTTCGTCCGATTCGAAAATCTTTGACTCACAGCAGAACGGCCATAAGGTTCCCGAGGCGGCAATAGACCCATGGAGTCAAGTCGGCTGGAGGACGAGGTATTGAATCGGGACGCAATTTGTGTGGTCCATCGTCATTAGGTGGCCCTGAATGTTACAATTCACTATCAGTTTTCCGTCCGATTCGAAAATCTTTGACTCACAGCAGAACGGCCATAAGGTGCCCGAGGCAGCAATAGACCCATGGAGACAAGTCTGCTGGAGGACGATGTATTGAATCGGGACGCAATTTGAGTGATCCATCGTCATTAGGTGGCCCTGAACGTTACAATTCACTATCAGTTTTTCGTGCCATTCCAAATCTGCTGGAGGTCGATGTATTGAATCGGGACACAAATTGAGTGATCCATCGCCATTAGGTGGCCCTGAACGTTACAATTCACTATCAGTTTTTCGTCCCATTCGATAATCTAGACTCACAGCAGAACGGCCATAAGGTGCCCGAGGCAGCAATAGACCCATGGAGTCAAGTCGGCTGGAGGACGATGTATTGAATCGGGACGCAATTTGTGTGGTCAATCGACATTAGGTGGCCCTGAATGTTACAATTCTATATCAGTTTTTCGTCCGATTCGAAAATCTTTGACTCACAGCAGAACGGCCATAAGGTGCCCGAGGCAGCAATAGACCCATGGAGACAAGTCTGCTGGAGGACGATGTATTGAATCGGGACGCTATTTGGGTGTTCCATCGTCATTAGGAGACCCTGAACGTTACAATTCACTATCAGTTTTTCGTCCGATTCGAAAATCTTTGACTCACAGCAGAACGGCCATAAGGTGCCCGAGACAGCAATAGACCCATGGAGGCAAGTCTGCTGGAGGACGAATTATTGAATCGGGACGCAATTTGATTGATCCATCGTCATTAGGTCGCCCTGAATGTTACAATTCACTATCAGTTTTTCGTCCGATTCGAAATCTTTGACTCACAGCAGAACGGCCAAAAGGTGCCCGAGGCGGCAATAGACCCATGGAGACATGTCCGCTGGAGTACGATGTATTGAATCGGGACGCAATTTCAGTGATCCATCGTCATTAGGTGGCCCTGAACGTTACAATTCACTATCAGTTTTTCGTCCCATTCGATAATCTAGACTCACAGCAGAACGGCCATAAGGTGTCCGAGGCAGCAATAGACCCATGGAGTCAAGTCAACTGGAGGACGAGGTATTTAATCGGGACGCAATTTGTGTGGTCCATCGTCATTAGGTGGCCCTGAATGTTACAATTCACTATCAGTTTTTCGTCCGGTTCGAAAATCTTTGACTCACAGCAGAACGGCCATAAGGTGCCCGAAGCAGCTATAGACCCATGGAGACAAGTCTGCTGGAGGACGATGTATTGAATCGGGACGCAATTTGTGTGGTCCATCGTCATTAGGTGGCCCTGAATGTTACAATTCACTATCAGTTTTTCGTCCGGTTCGAAAATCTTTGACTCACAGCAGAACGGCCATAAGGTGCCGGAGGCAGCAATAGACCCATGGATTCAAGTCGGCTGGAGGACGATGTATTGATCGGGACGCAATTTCAGTGATCCATCGTCATTAGGTGGCCCTGAATGATACAATTCACTATCAGTTTTTCGTCCGATTCGAAAATTTTTGACTCACAGCAGAACGGCCATAAGGTGCCCGAGGCAGCAATAGACCCATGCAGACAAGTCTGCTGGAGGACGATGTATTGAATCGGGACTCAATTTGAGTGTTCCATCGTCATTAGGTGGCCCTGAACGTTACAATTCACTATCAGTTTTTCGTCCCATTCGATAATCTAGACTCACGGGAGATCGACCATAAGGTGCCCGAGGCAGCAATAGACCCGTGGAGGCAAGTCTGCTGGAGGACGATGTATTGAATCGGGACGCAATTTGAGTGATCCATCGTCAGTAGGTGGCCCTGAATGTTACAATTCACTATCAGTTTTTCGTCCGATTCGAAAATCTTTGACTCACAGCAGAACGGCCATAAGGTGCCCGAGGCAGCAATAGACCCATGGAGACAAGTCGGCTGGAGGACGATGTATTGAATCGGGACGCAATTTGAGTGATCCATCGTCATTAGGTGGCCGTGAACGTAACAATTCACTATCAGTTTTTCGTCCCATTCGATAATCTAGACTCATAGCAGAACGGCCATAAGGTGCCCGAGGCAGCAATAGACCCATGGATTCAAGTCGGCTGGAGGACGATGTATTGAATCGGGACGCAATTTGAGTGATCCATCGTAATTAGGTGGCCCTGAATGTTACAATTCACTATCAGTTTTTCGTCCGATTCGAAAATCTTTGATTCACAGCAGAACGGCCATAAGGTGCCCGAGGCAGCAATAGACCCATGGAGACAAGTCGGCTGGAGGACGATGTATTGAATCGGGACGCAATTTGAGTGATCCATCGTCATTAGGTGGCCCTGAATGTTACATTTCACTATCAGATTTTCGTCCGATTCGAAAATTTTTGACTCACAGCAGAACGGCCATAAGGTTCCCGAGGCGGCAATAGACCCATGGAGACAAGTCTGCTGGAGGACGATGTATTGAATCGGGACGCAATTTGAGTGATCCATCGTCATTAGGTGGCCCTGAACGTTTCAATTCACTATCAGTTTTTCGTCCCATTCGATAATCTAGACTCACAGCAGAACGGCCATAAGGTGCCCGAGGCAGCAATAGATCCATGGAGTCAAGTAGGCTGGAGGACGAGGTATTGAATCGGGACGCAATTTGTGTGGTCCATCGCCATTAGGTGGCCCTGAATGTTACAATTCACTATCAGTTTTTCGTCCGATTCGAAAATCTTTGACTCACAGCAGAACGGCCATAAGGTGCCCGAGGCAGCAATAGACCCATGGAGACAAGTCTGCTGGAGGACGATGTATTGAATCGGGACGCAATTTGAGTGATCCATCGTCATTAGGTGGCCCTGAACGTTACAATTCACTATCAGTTTTTCGTCCGATTCGAAAATCTGTGAGTCACAGCAGAACGGCCATAAGGTGCCCGAGGCAGCAATAGACCCATGGAGTCAAGTCGGCTGGAGGACGATGTATTGAATCGGGACGCAATTTGTGTGGTCAATCGTCATTTGGTGGCCCTGAATGTTACAATTCTATATCAGTTTATCGTCCGATTCCAAAATCTTTGACTCACAGCAGAACGGCCATAAGGTGCCCGAGGCAGCAATAGACCCATGGAGACAAGTCTGCTGGAGGACGATGTATTGAATCGGGACGCAATTTGAGTGTTCCATCGTCATTAGGAGACCCTGAATGTTACAATTCACTATCAGTTTTTCTTCCGATTCGAAAATCTTTGACTCACAGCAGAACGGCCATAAGGTGCCCAAGGCAGCAATAGACCCATGGAGACAAGTCTGCTGGAGGACGATTTATTGAATCGGGACGCAATTTGAGTGATGCATCGTCATTAGGTTGCGCTGAACGTTACAATTCACTATCAGTTTTTCGTCCCATTCGATAATCTAGACTCACAGCAGAACGGCCATAAGGTGTCCGAGGCAGCAATAGACCCATTGAGTCAAGTCAACTGGAGGACGAGGTATTGAATCGGGACGCCATTTGTGTGGTCCATCGTCATTAGGTGGCCCTGAATGTTACAATTCACTATCAGTTTTTCGTCCGATTCGAAAATCTTTGACTCACAGCAGAACGGCCATAAGGTCCCCGAAGCAGCAATAGACCCATGGAGACAAGTCTGCTGGAGGACGATGTATTGAATCGGGACGCAATTTGAGTGATCCATCGTCATTAGGTGGCCCTGATTGTTACAATCCACTATCAGTTTTTCGTCCGATTCGAAAATCTTTGAGTCACAGCAGAACGGCCATAAGGTGCCTGAGGCAGCAATAGACCCATGGAGACAAGTCTGCTGGAGGACGATGTATTGAATCGGGACGCAATTTGAGTGATTCATCGTCATTAGGTGGCCCTGAAAGTTACAAGTCACTATCAGTTTTTCTTCCGATTCGAAAATCTTTGACTCACAGCAGAACGGCCATAAGGTGCCCAAGGCAGCAATAGACCCATGGAGACAAGTCTGCTGGAGGACGATTTATTGAATCGGGACGCAATTTGAGTGATGCATCGTCATTAGGTTGCGCTGAACGTTACAATTCACTATCAGTTTTTCGTCCCATTCGATAATCTAGACTCACAGAAGAACGGCAATAAGGTGCCGGAGGCAGCAATAGACCCATGGATTCAAGTCGGCTGGAGGACGATGTATTGAATCGGGACGCAATTTCAGTTATCCATCGGCATTAGGTGGCCTGAATGTTACAATTCACTATCAGTTTTTCGTCCGATTCGAAAATTTTTGACTCACAGCAGAACGGCCATAAGGTGCCCGAGGCAGCAATAGACCCATGCAGACAAGTCTGCTGGAGGACGATGTATTGAATCGGGACTCAATTTGAGTGTTCCATCGTCAATAGGTGGCCCTGAACGTTACAATTCACTATCAGTTTTTCGTCCCATTCGATAATCTAGACTCACGGGAGATCGACCATAAGGTGCCTGAGGCAGCAATAGACCCGTGGAGGCAAGTCTGCTGGAGGACGATGTATTGAATCGGGACGCAATTTGAGTGATCCATCGTCATTAGGTGGCCCTGAATGTTACAATTCACTATCAGTTTTTCGTCCGATTCGAAAATCTTTGACTCACAGCAGAACGGCCATAAGGTGCCCGAGGCAGCAATAGACCCATGGATACAAGTCGGCTGGAGGACGATGTATTGAATCGGGACGCAATTTGAGTGATCCATCGTCATTAGGTGGCCGTGAACGTAACAATTCACTATCAGTTTTTCGTCCCATTCGATAATCTAGACTCATAGCAGAACGGCCATAAGGTGCCCGAGGCAGCAATAGACCCATGGATTCAAGTCGGCTGGAAGACGATGTATTGAATCGGGACGCAATTTGAGTGATCCATCGTAATTAGGTGGCCCTGAATGTTACAATTCACTATCAGTTTTTCGTCCGATTCGAAAATCTTTGACTCACAGCAGAACGGCCATAAGGTGCCCGAGGCAGCAATAGACCCATGGAGACAAGTCGGCTGGAGGACGATGTATTGAATCGGGACGCAATTTGAGTGATCCATCGTCATTAGGTGGCCCTGAATGTTATAATTCACTATCAGATTTTCGTCCGATTCGAAAATTTTTGACTCACAGCAGAACGGCCATAAGGTTCCCGAGGCGGCAATAGACCCATGGAGACAAGTCTGCTGGAGGACGATGTATTGAATCGGGACGCAATTTGAGTGATCCATCGTCATTAGGTGGCCCTGAACGTTACAATTCACTATCAGTTTTTCGTCCCATTCGATAATCTAGACTCACAGCAGAACGGCCATAAGGTGCCCGAGGCAGCAATAGATCCATGGAGTCAAGTAGGCTGGAGGACGAGGTATTGAATCGGGACGCAATTTGTGTGGTCCATCGTCATTAGGTGGCCCTGAATGTCACAAATCACTATCAGTTTTTCGTCCGATTCGAAAATCTTTGACTCACAGCAGAACGGCCATAAGGTGCCCGAGGCAGCAATAGACCCATGGATTCAAGTCGGCTGGAGGACGATGTATTGAATCGGGACGCAATTTGAGTGATCCATCGTCATTAGGTGGCCCTGAATGTTACAATTCACTATCAGTTTTTCGTCCGATTCGAAAATCTTTGACTCACAGCAGAACGGCCATAAGGTGCCCGAGGCAGCAATAGACCCATGGAGACAAGTCGGCTGGAGGACGATGTATTGAATCGGGACGCAATTTGAGTGATCCATCGTCATTAGGTGGCCCTGAATGTTACAATTCACTATCAGTTTTTCGTCCGATTCGAAAATCTTTGACTCACAGCAGAACGGCCATAAGGTTCCCGAGGCGGCAATAGACCCATGGAGTCAAGTCGGCTGGAGGACGAGGTATTGAATCGGGACGCAATTTGTGTGGTCCATCGTCATTAGGTGGCCCTGAATGTTACAATTCACTATCAGTTTTCCGTCCGATTCGAAAATCTTTGACTCACAGCAGAACGGCCATAAGGTGCCCGAGGCAGCAATAGACCCATGGAGACAAGTCTGCTGGAGGACGATGTATTGAATCGGGACGCAATTTGAGTGATCCATCGTCATTAGGTGGCCCTGAACGTTACAATTCACTATCAGTTTTTCGTGCCATTCCAAATCTGCTGGAGGTCGATGTATTGAATCGGGACACAAATTGAGTGATCCATCGCCATTAGGTGGCCCTGAACGTTACAATTCACTATCAGTTTTTCGTCCCATTCGATAATCTAGACTCACAGCAGAACGGCCATAAGGTGCCCGAGGCAGCAATAGACCCATGGAGTCAAGTCGGCTGGAGGACGATGTATTGAATCGGGACGCAATTTGTGTGGTCAATCGTCATTAGGTGGCCCTGAATGTTACAATTCTATATCAGTTTTTCGTCCGATTCGAAAATCTTTGACTCACAGCAGAACGGCCATAAGGTGCCCGAGGCAGCAATAGACCCATGGAGACAAGTCTGCTGGAGGACGATGTATTGAATCGGGACGCTATTTGGGTGTTCCATCGTCATTAGGAGACCCTGAACGTTACAATTCACTATCAGTTTTTCGTCCGATTCGAAAATCTTTGACTCACAGCAGAACGGCCATAAGGTGCCCGAGACAGCAATAGACCCATGGAGGCAAGTCTGCTGGAGGACGAATTATTGAATCGGGACGCAATTTGATTGATCCATCGTCATTAGGTCGCCCTGAATGTTACAATTCACTATCAGTTTTTCGTCCGATTCGAAATCTTTGACTCACAGCAGAACGGCCATAAGGTGCCCGAGGCGGCAATAGACCCATGGAGACATGTCTGCTGGAGTACGATGTATTGAATCGGGACGCAATTTCAGTGATCCATCGTCATTAGGTGGCCCTGAACGTTACAATTCACTATCAGTTTTTCGTCCCATTCGATAATCTAGACTCACAGCAGAACGGCCATAAGGTGTCCGAGGCAGCAATAGACCCATGGAGTCAAGTCAACTGGAGGACGAGGTATTTAATCGGGACGCAATTTGTGTGGTCCATCGTCATTAGGTGGCCCTGAATGTTACAATTCACTATCAGTTTTTCGTCCGGTTCGAAAATCTTTGACTCACAGCAGAACGGCCATAAGGTGCCCGAAGCAGCTATAGACCCATGGAGACAAGTCTGCTGGAGGACGATGTATTGAATCGGGACGCAATTTGAGTTATCCATCGTCATTAGGTGGCCCTGATTGTTACAATCCACTATCAGTTTTTCGTCCGATTCGAAAATCTTTGAGTCACAGCAGAACGGCCATAAGGTGCCTGAGGCAGCAATAGACCCATGGAGACAAGTCTGCTGGAAGACGATGTATTGAATCGGGACGCAATTTGAGTGATTCATCGTCATTAGGTGGCCCTGAAAGTTACAATTCACTATCAGTTTTTCTTCCGATTCGAAAATCTTTGACTCACAGCAGAACGGCCATAAGGTGCCCAAGGCAGCAATAGACCCATGGAGACAAGTCTGCTGGAGGAAGATTTATTGAATCGGGACGCAATTTGAGTGATGCATCGTCATTAGGTTGCGCTGAACGTTACAATTCACTATCAGTTTTTCGTCCCATTCGATAATCTAGACTCACAGCAGAACGGCCATAAGGTGCCGGAGGCAGCAATAGACCCATGGATTCAAGTCGGCTGGAGGACGATGTATTGATCGGGACGAAATTTCAGTGATCCATCGTCATTAGGTGGCCCTGAATGATACAATTCACTATCAGTTTTTCGTCCGATTCGAAAATTTTTGACTCACAGCAGAACGGCCATAAGGTGCCCGAGGCAGCAATAGACCCATGCAGACAAGTCTGCTGGAGGACGATGTATTGAATCGGGACTCAATTTGAGTGTTCCATCGTCATTAGGTGGCCCTGAACGTTACAATTCACTATCAGTTTTTCGTCCCATTCGATAATCTAGACTCACGGGAGATCGACCATAAGGTGCCCGAGGCAGCAATAGACCCGTGGAGGCAAGTCTGCTGGAGGACGATGTATTGAATCGGGACGCAATTTGAGTGATCCATCGTCATTAGGTGGCCCTGAATGTTACAATTCACTATCAGTTTTTCGTCCGATTCGAAAATCTTTGACTCACAGCAGAACGGCCATAAGGTGCCCGAGGCAGCAATAGACCCATGGAGACAAGTCGGCTGGAGGACGATGTATTGAATCGGGACGCAATTTGAGTGATCCATCGTCATTAGGTGGCCGTGAACGTAACAATTCACTATCAGTTTTTCGTCCCATTCGATAATCTAGACTCATAGCAGAACGGCCATAAGGTGCCCGAGGCAGCAATAGACCCATGGATTCAAGTCGGCTGGAGGACGATGTATTGAATCGGGACGCAATTTGAGTGATCCATCGTAATTAGGTGGCCCTGAATGTTACAATTCACTATCAGTTTTTCGTCCGATTCGAAAATCTTTGACTCACAGCAGAACGGCCATAAGGTGCCCGAGGCAGCAATAGACCCATGGAGACAAGTCGGCTGGAGGACGATGTATTGAATCGGGACGCAATTTGAGTGATCCATCGTCATTAGGTGGCCCTGAATGTTACATTTCACTATCAGATTTTCGTCCGATTCGAAAATTTTTGACTCACAGCAGAACGGCCATAAGGTTCCCGAGGCGGCAATAGACCCATGGAGACAAGTCTGCTGGAGGACGATGTATTGAATCGGGACGCAATTTGAGTGATCCATCGTCATTAGGTGGCCCTGAACGTTACAATTCACTATCAGTTTTTCGTCCCATTCGATAATCTAGACTCACAGCAGAACGGCCATAAGGTGCCCGAGGCAGCAATAGATCCATGGAGTCAAGTAGGCTGGAGGACGAGGTATTGAATCGGGACGCAATTTGTGTGGTCCATCGCCATTAGGTGGCCCTGAATGTTACAATTCACTATCAGTTTTTCGTCCGATTCGAAAATCTTTGACTCACAGCAGAACGGCCATAAGGTGCCCGAGGCAGCAATAGACCCATGGAGACAAGTCTGCTGGAGGACGATGTATTGAATCGGGACGCAATTTGAGTGATCCATCGTCATTAGGTGGCCCTGAACGTTACAATTCACTATCAGTTTTTCGTCCGATTCGAAAATCTGTGAGTCACAGCAGAACGGCCATAAGGTGCCCGAGGCAGCAATAGACCCATGGAGTCAAGTCGGCTGGAGGACGATGTATTGAATCGGGACGCAATTTGTGTGGTCAATCGTCATTTGGTGGCCCTGAATGTTACAATTCTATATCAGTTTATCGTCCGATTCCAAAATCTTTGACTCACAGCAGAACGGCCATAAGGTGCCCGAGGCAGCAATAGACCCATGGAGACAAGTCTGCTGGAGGACGATGTATTGAATCGGGACGCAATTTGAGTGTTCCATCGTCATTAGGAGACCCTGAATGTTACAATTCACTATCAGTTTTTCGTCCGATTCGAAAATCTTTGACTCACAGCAGAACGGCCATAAGGTGCCCGAGACAGCAATAGACCCATGGAGGCAAGTCTGCTGGAGGACGATGTATTGAAACGGGACGCAATTTGATTGATCCATCGTCATTAGGTGGCCCTGAATGTTACAATTCACTATCAGTTTTTCGTCCGATTCGGAAATCTTTGACTCACAGCAGAACGACCATAAGGTGCCCGAGGCGGCAATAGACCCATGGAGACAAGTCTGCTGGAGGACGATGTATTGAATCGGGACGCAATTTCAGTGATCCATCGTCATTAGGTGGCCCTGAACGTTACAATTCACTATCAGTTTTTCGTCCGATTCGAAAATCTTTGACTCACAGCAGAACGGCCATAAGGTCCCCGAAGCAGCAATAGACCCATGGAGACAAGTCTGCTGGAGGACGATGTATTGAATGGGGACGCAATTTGAGTGATTCATCGTCATTAGGTGGCCCTTAAGGTTACAATTCACTATCAGTTTTTCGTGCCATTCCAAATCTGCTGGAGGTCGATGTATTGAATCGGGACGCAAATTGAGTGATCCATCGTCATAAGGTGGCCCTGAACGTTACAATTCACTATCAGTTTTTCGTCCCATTCGATAATCTAGACTCACAGCAGAACGGCCATAAGGTGCCCGAGGCAGCAATAGACCCATGGAGTCAAGTCGGCTGGAGGACGACGTATTGAATCGGGACGCAATTTGTGTGGTCAATCGTCATTAGGTGGCCCTGAATGTTACAATTCTATATCAGTTTTTCGTCCGATTCGAAAATCTTTGACTCACAGCAGAACGGCCATAAGGTGCCCGAGGCAGCAATAGACCCATGGAGACAAGTCTGCTGGAGGACGATGTATTGAATCGGGACGCAATTTGAGTGTTCCATCGTCATTAGGTGGCCCTGAATGTTTCAATTCACTATCAGTTTTTCGTCCGATTCGAAAATCTTTGACTCACAGCAGAACGGCCATAAGGTGCCCGAAGCAGCAATAGACCCATGGAGACAAGTCTGCTGGAGGACGATGTATTGAATCGGGACGCAATTTGAGTGATTCATCGTCATTAGGTGGCCCTGAAAGTTACAATTCACTATCAGTTTTTCTTCCGATTTGAAAATCTTTGACTCACAGCAGAACGGCCATAAGGTGCCCAAGGCAGCAATAGACCCATGGAGACAAGTCTGCTGGAGGACGATTTATTGAATCGGGACGCAATTTGAGTGATGCATCGTCATTAGGTTGCGCTGAACGTTACAATTCACTATCAGTTTTTCGTCCCATTCGATAATCTAGACTCACAGCAGAACGGCCATAAGGTGTCCGAGGCAGCAATAGACCCATTGAGTCAAGTCAACTGGAGGACGAGGTATTGAATCGGGACGCCATTTGTGTGGTCCATCGTCATTAGGTGGCCCTGAATGTTAGAATTCACTATCAGTTTTTCGTCCGATTCGAAAATCTTTGACTCACAGCAGAACGGCCATAAGGTCCCCGAAGCAGCAATAGACCCATGGAGACAAGTCTGCTGGAGGACGATGTATTGAATCGGGACGCAATTTGAGTGATCCATCGTCATTAGGTGGCCCTGATTGTTACAATCCACTATCAGTTTTTCGTCCGATTCGAAAATCTTTGAGTCACAGCAGAACGGCCATAAGGTGCCTGATGCAGCAATAGACCCATGGAGACAAGTCTGCTGGAGGACGATGTATTGAATCGGGACGCAATTTGAGTGATTCATCGTCATTAGGTGGCCCTGAAAGTTACAATTCACTATCAGTTTTTCTTCCGATTCGAAAATCTTTGACTCACAGCAGAACGGCCATAAGGTGCCCAAGGCAGCAATAGACCCATGGAGACAAGTCTGCTGGAGGACGATTTATTGAATCGGGACGCAATTTGAGTGATGCATCGTCATTAGGTTGCGCTGAACGTTACAATTCACTATCAGTTTTTCGTCCCATTCGATAATCTAGACTCACAGCAGAACGGCAATAAGGTGCCGGAGGCAGCAATAGACCCATGGATTCAAGTCGGCTGGAGGACGATGTATTGAATCGGGACGCAATTTCAGTGATCCATCGGCATTAGGTGGCCTGAATGTTACAATTCACTATCAGTTTTTCGTCCGATTCGAAAATTTTTGACTCACAGCAGAACGGCCATAAGGTGCCCGAGGCAGCAATAGACCCATGCAGACAAGTCTGCTGGAGGACGATGTATTGAATCGGGACTCAATTTGAGTGTTCCATCGTCAATAGGTGGCCCTGAACGTTACAATTCACTATCAGTTTTTCGTCCCATTCGATAATCTAGACTCACGGGAGATCGACCATAAGGTGCCCGAGGCAGCAATAGACCCGTGGAGGCAAGTCTGCTGGAGGACGATGTATTGAATCGGGACGCAATTTGAGTGATCCATCGTCATTAGGTGGCCCTGAATGTTACAATTCACTATCAGTTTTTCGTCCGATTCGAAAATCTTTGACTCACAGCAGAACGGCCATAAGGTGCCCGAGGCAGCAATAGACCCATGGAGACAAGTCGGCTGGAGGACGATGTATTGAATCGGGACGCAATTTGAGTGATCCATCGTCATTAGGTGGCCGTGAACGTAACAATTCACTATCAGTTTTTCGTCCCATTCGATAATTTAGACTCATAGCAGAACGGCCATAAGGTGCCCGAGGCAGCAATAGACCCATGGATTCAAGTCGGCTGGAAGACGATGTATTGAATCGGGACGCAATTTGAGTGATCCATCGTAATTAGGTGGCCCTGAATGTTACAATTCACTATCAGTTTTTCGTCCGATTCGAAAATCTTTGACTCACAGCAGAACGGCCATAAGGTGCCCGAGGCAGCAATAGACCCATGGAGACAAGTCGGCTGGAGGACGATGTATTGAATCGGGACGCAATTTGAGTGATCCATCGTCATTAGGTGGCCCTGAATGTTATAATTCACTATCAGATTTTCGTCCGATTCGAAAATTTTTGACTCACAGCAGAACGGCCATAAGGTTCCCGAGGCGGCAATAGACCCATGGAGACAAGTCTGCTGGAGGACGATGTATTGAATCGGGACGCAATTTGAGTGATCCAGCGTCATTAGGTGGCCCTGAACGTTACAATTCACTATCAGTTTTTCGTCCCATTCGATAATCTAGACTCACAGCAGAACGGCCATAACGTGCCCGAGGCAGCAATAGATCCATGGAGTCAAGTAGGCTGGAGGACGAGGTATTGAATCGGGACGCAATTTGTGTGGTCCATCGTCATTAGGTGGCCCTGAATGTCACAATTCACTATCAGTTTTTCGTCCGATTCGAAAATCTTTGACTCACAGCAGAACGGCCATAAGGTGCCCGAGGCAGCAATAGACCCATGGAGACAAGTCTGCTGGAGGACGATGTATTGAATCGGGACGCAATTTGAGTGATCCATCGTCATTAGGTGGCCCTGAACGTTACAATTCACTATCAGTTTTTCGTCCGATTCGGAAATCTTTGACTCACAGCAGAATGGCCATAAGGTGCCCGAGGCGGCAATAGACCCATGGAGACAAGTCTGCTGGAGGACGATGTATTGAATCGGGACGCAATTTCAGTGATCCATCGTCATTAGGTGGCCCTGAACGTTACAATTCACTATCAGTTTTTCGTCCCATTCGATAATCTAGACTCACAGCAGAACGGCCATAAGGTGCCCGAGGCAGCAATAGACCCATGGAGTCAAGTCGGCTGGAGGACGACGTATTGAATCGGGACGCAATTTGTGTGGTCAATCGTCATTAGGTGGCCCTGAATGTTACAATTCACTATCAGTTTTTCCTCCGATTCGAAAATCTTTGACTCACAGCAGAACGGCCATAAGGTGCCCGAAGCAGCAATAGACCCATGGAGATAAGTCTGCTGGAGGACGATGTATTGAATCGGGACGCAATTTGAGTGATCCATCGTCATTAGGTGGCCCTGAACGTTACAATCCACTATCAGTTTTTCGTCCGATTCGAAAATCTTTGAGTCACAGCAGAACGGCCATAAGGTGCCTGAGGCAGCATTAGACCCATGGAGACAAGTCTGCTGGAGGACGATTTATTGAATCGGGACGCAATTTGAGTGATGCATCGTCATTAGGTTGCCCTGAACGTTACAATTCACTATCAGTTTTTCGTCCCATTCGATAATCTAGACTCACAGCAGAACGGCCATAAGGTGCCGGAGGCAGCAATAGACCCATGGATTCAAGTCGGCTGGAGGACGATGTATTGAATCGGGACGCATTTTCAGTGATCCATCGTCATTAGGTGGCCCTGAATGATACAATTCACTATCAGTTTTTCGTCCGATTCGAAAATCTTTGACTCACAGCAGAACGGCCATAAGGTGCCCGAGGCAGCCATAGACCCATGCAGACAAGTCTGCTGGAGGACGATGTATTGAATCGGGACTCAATTTGAGTGTTCCATCGTCATTAGGTGGCCCTGAACGTTACAATTCACTATCAGTTTTTCGTCCCATTCGATAATCTAGACTCACGGGAGATCGACCATAAGGTGCCCGAGGCAGCAATAGACCCGTGGAGACAAGTCTGCTGGTGGACGATGTATTGAATCGGGACGCAATTTGAGTGATCCATCGTCATTAGGTGGCCCTGAATGTTAAAATTCACTATCAGTTTTTCGTCCGATTCGAAAATCTTTGACTCACAGCAGAACGGCCATAAGGTGCCCGAGGCAGCAATAGACCCATGGAGACAAGTCGGTTGGAGGACGATGTATTGAATCGGGACGCAATTTGAGTGTTCCATCGTCATTAGGTGGCCCTGAAAGTTGCAATTCACTATCAGTTTTTCGTGCGATTCCAAATCTGCTGGAGGTCGATGTATTGAATCGGGACGCAATTTGAGTGATCCATCGTCATTAGGTGGCCCTGAACGTTACAATTCACTATCAGTTTTTCGTCCCATTCGATAATCTAGACTCACAGCAGAACGGCCATAAGGTGCCCGAGGCAGCAATAGACCCATGGATTCAAGTCGGCTGGAGGACGATGTATTGAATCGGGACGCAATTTGAGTGATCCATCGTAATTAGGTGGCCCTGAATGTTACAATTCACTATCAGTTTTTCGTCCGATTAGAAAATCTTTGACTCACAGCAGAACGGCCATAAGGTGCCCGAGGCAGCAATAGACCCATGGAGACAAGTCGGCTGGAGGACGATGTATTGAATCGGGACGCAATTTGAGTGATCCATCGTCATTAGGTGGCCCTGAATGTTACATTTCACTATCAGATTTTCGTCCGATTCGAAAATTTTTGACTCACAGCAGAACGGCCATAAGGTTCCCGAGGCGGCAATAGACCCATGGAGACAAGTCTGCTGGAGGACGATGTATTGAATCGGGACGCAATTTGAGTGATCCATCGTCATTAGGTGGCCCTGAACGTTACAATTCACTATCAGTTTTTCGTCCCATTCGATAATCTAGACTCACAGCAGAACGGCCATAAGGTGCCCGAGGCAGCAATAGATCCATGGAGTCAAGTAGGCTGGAGGACGAGGTATTGAATCGGGACGCAATTTGTGTGGTCCATCGCCATTAGGTGGCCCTGAATGTTACAATTCACTATCAGTTTTTCGTCCGATTCGAAAATCTTTGACTCACAGCAGAACGGCCATAAGGTGCCCGAGGCAGCAATAGACCCATGGAGACAAGTCTGCTGGAGGACGATGTATTGAATCGGGACGCAATTTGAGTGATCCATCGTCATTAGGTGGCCCCGAACGTTACAATTCACTATCAGTTTTTCGTCCGATTCGAAAATCTGTGAGTCACAGCAGAACGGCCATAAGGTGCCCGAGGCAGCAATAGACCCATGGAGTCAAGTCGGCTGGAGGACGATGTATTGAATCGGGACGCAATTTGTGTGGTCAATCGTCATTTGGTGGCCCTGAATGTTACAATTCTATATCAGTTTATCGTCCGATTCCAAAATCTTTGACTCACAGCAGAACGGCCATAAGGTGCCCGAGGCAGCAATAGACCCATGGAGACAAGTCTGCTGGAGGACGATGTATTGAATCGGGACGCAATTTGAGTGTTCCATCGTCATTAGGAGACCCTGAATGTTACAATTCACTATCAGTTTTTCTTCCGATTCGAAAATCTTTGACTCACAGCAGAACGGCCATAAGGTGCCCAAGGCAGCAATAGACCCATGGAGACAAGTCTGCTGGAGGACGATTTATTGAATCGGGACGCAATTTGAGTGATGCATCGTCATTAGGTTGCGCTGAACGTTACAATTCACTATCAGTTTTTCGTCCCATTCGATAATCTAGACTCACAGCAGAACGGCCATAAGGTGTCCGAGGCAGCAATAGACCCATTGAGTCAAGTCAACTGGAGGACGAGGTATTGAATCGGGACGCCATTTGTGTGGTCCATCGTCATTAGGTGGCCCTGAATGTTACAATTCACTATCAGTTTTTCGTCCGATTCGAAAATCTTTGACTCACAGCAGAACGGCCATAAGGTCCCCGAAGCAGCAATAGACCCATGGAGACAAGTCTGCTGGAGGACGATGTATTGAATCGGGACGCAATTTGAGTGATCCATCGTCATTAGGTGGCCCTGATTGTTACAATCCACTATCAGTTTTTCGTCCGATTCGAAAATCTTTGAGTCACAGCAGAACGGCCATAAGGTGCCTGAGGCAGCAATAGACCAATGGAGACAAGTCTGCTGGAGGACGATTTATTGAATCGGGACGCAATTTGAGTGATTCATCGTCATTAGGTGGCCCTGAAAGTTACAATTCACTATCAGTTTTTCTTCCGATTCGAAAATCTTTGACTCACAGCAGAACGGCCATAAGGTGCCCAAGGCAGCAATAGACCCATGGAGACAAGTCTGCTGGAGGACGATTTATTGAATCGGGACGCAATTTGAGTGATGCATCGTCATTAGGTTGCTCTGAACGTTACAATTCACTATCAGTTTTTCGTCCCATTCGATAATCTAGACTCACAGAAGAACGGCAATAAGGTGCCGGAGGCAGCAATAGACCCATGGATTCAAGTCGGCTGGAGGACGATGTATTGAATCGGGACGCAATTTCAGTTATCCATCGGCATTAGGTGGCCTGAATGTTACAATTCACTATCAGTTTTTCGTCCGATTCGAAAATTTTTGACTCACAGCAGAACGGCCATAAGGTGCCCGAGGCAGCAATAGACCCATGCAGACAAGTCTGCTGGAGGACGATGTATTGAATCGGGACTCAATTTGAGTGTTCCATCGTCAATAGGTGGCCCTGAACGTTACAATTCACTATCAGTTTTTCGTCCCATTCGATAATCTAGACTCACGGGAGATCGACCATAAGGTGCCTGAGGCAGCAATAGACCCGTGGAGGCAAGTCTGCTGGAGGACGATGTATTGAATCGGGACGCAATTTGAGTGATCCATCGTCATTAGGTGGCCCTGAATGTTACAATTCACTATCAGTTTTTCGTCCGATTCGAAAATCTTTGACTCACAGCAGAACGGCCATAAGGTGCCCGAGGCAGCAATAGACCCATGGATACAAGTCGGCTGGAGGACGATGTATTGAATCGGGACGCAATTTGAGTGATCCATCGTCATTAGGTGGCCGTGAACGTAACAATTCACTATCAGTTTTTCGTCCCATTCGATAATCTAGACTCATAGCAGAACGGCCATAAGGTGCCCGAGGCAGCAATAGACCCATGGATTCAAGTCGGCTGGAAGACGATGTATTGAATCGGGACGCAATTTGAGTGATCCATCGTAATTAGGTGGCCCTGAATGTTACAATTCACTATCAGTTTTTCGTCCGATTCGAAAATCTTTGACTCACAGCAGAACGGCCATAAGGTGCCCGAGGCAGCAATAGACCCATGGAGACAAGTCGGCTGGAGGACGATGTATTGAATCGGGACGCAATTTGAGTGATCCATCGTCATTAGGTGGCCCTGAATGTTATAATTCACTATCAGATTTTCGTCCGATTCGAAAATTTTTGACTCACAGCAGAACGGCCATAAGGTTCCCGAGGCGGCAATAGACCCATGGAGACAAGTCTGCTGGAGGACGATGTATTGAATCGGGACGCAATTTGAGTGATCCATCGTCATTAGGTGGCCCTTAACGTTACAATTCACTATCAGTTTTTCGTCCCATTCGATAATCTAGACTCACAGCAGAACGGCCATAAGGTGCCCGAGGCAGCAATAGATCCATGGAGTCAAGTAGGCTGGAGGACGAGGTATTGAATCGGGACGCAATTTGTGTGGTCCATCGTCATTAGGTGGCCCTGAATGTCACAAATCACTATCAGTTTTTCGTCCGATTCGAAAATCTTTGACTCACAGCAGAACGGCCATAAGGTGCCCGAGGCAGCAATAGACCCATGGATTCAAGTCGGCTGGAGGACGATGTATTGAATCGGGACGCAATTTGAGTGATCCATCGTCATTAGGTGGCCCTGAATGTTACAATTCACTATCAGTTTTTCGTCCGATTCGAAAATCTTTGACTCACAGCAGAACGGCCATAAGGTGCCCGAGGCAGCAATAGACCCATGGAGACAAGTCGGCTGGAGGACGATGTATTGAATCGGGACGCAATTTGAGTGATCCATCGTCATTAGGTGGCCCTGAATGTTACAATTCACTATCAGTTTTTCGTCCGATTCGAAAATCTTTGACTCACAGCAGAACGGCCATAAGGTTCCCGAGGCGGCAATAGACCCATGGAGTCAAGTCGGCTGGAGGACGAGGTATTGAATCGGGACGCAATTTGTGTGGTCCATCGTCATTAGGTGGCCCTGAATGTTACAATTCACTATCAGTTTTCCGTCCGATTCGAAAATCTTTGACTCACAGCAGAACGGCCATAAGGTGCCCGAGGCAGCAATAGACCCATGGAGACAAGTCTGCTGGAGGACGATGTATTGAATCGGGACGCAATTTGAGTGATCCATCGTCATTAGGTGGCCCTGAACGTTACAATTCACTATCAGTTTTTCGTGCCATTCCAAATCTGCTGGAGGTCGATGTATTGAATCGGGACACAAATTGAGTGATCCATCGCCATTAGGTGGCCCTGAACGTTACAATTCACTATCAGTTTTTCGTCCCATTCGATAATCTAGACTCACAGCAGAACGGCCATAAGGTGCCCGAGGCAGCAATAGACCCATGGAGTCAAGTCGGCTGGAGGACGATGTATTGAATCGGGACGCAATTTGTGTGGTCAATCGTCATTAGGTGGCCCTGAATGTTACAATTCTATATCAGTTTTTCGTCCGATTCGAAAATCTTTGACTCACAGCAGAACGGCCATAAGGTGCCCGAGGCAGCAATAGACCCATGGAGACAAGTCTGCTGGAGGACGATGTATTGAATCGGGACGCTATTTGGGTGTTCCATCGTCATTAGGAGACCCTGAACGTTACAATTCACTATCAGTTTTTCGTCCGATTCGAAAATCTTTGACTCACAGCAGAACGGCCATAAGGTGCCCGAGACAGCAATAGACCCATGGAGGCAAGTCTGCTGGAGGACGAATTATTGAATCGGGACGCAATTTGATTGATCCATCGTCATTAGGTCGCCCTGAATGTTACAATTCACTATCAGTTTTTCGTCCGATTCGAAATCTTTGACTCACAGCAGAACGGCCATAAGGTGCCCGAGGCGGCAATAGACCCATGGAGACATGTCTGCTGGAGTACGATGTATTGAATCGGGACGCAATTTCAGTGATCCATCGTCATTAGGTGGCCCTGAACGTTACAATTCACTATCAGTTTTTCGTCCCATTCGATAATCTAGACTCACAGCAGAACGGCCATAAGGTGTCCGAGGCAGCAATAGACCCATGGAGTCAAGTCAACTGGAGGACGAGGTATTTAATCGGGACGCAATTTGTGTGGTCCATCGTCATTAGGTGGCCCTGAATGTTACAATTCACTATCAGTTTTTCGTCCGGTTCGAAAATCTTTGACTCACAGCAGAACGGCCATAAGGTGCCCGAAGCAGCTATAGACCCATGGAGACAAGTCTGCTGGAGGACGATGTATTGAATCGGGACGCAATTTGAGGGATCCATCGTCATTAGGTGGCCCTGATTGTTACAATCCACTATCAGTTTTTCGTCCGATTCGAAAATCTTTGAGTCACAGCAGAACGGCCATAAGGTGCCTGAGGCAGCAATAGACCCATGGAGACAAGTCTGCTGGAAGACGATGTATTGAATCGGGACGCAATTTGAGTGATTCATCGTCATTAGGTGGCCCTGAAAGTTACAATTCACTATCAGTTTTTCTTCCGATTCGAAAATATTTGACTCACAGCAGAACGGCCATAAGGTGCCCAAGGCAGCAATAGACCCATGGAGACAAGTCTGCTGGAGGAAGATTTATTGAATCGGGACGCAATTTGAGTGATGCATCGTCATTAGGTTGCGCTGAACGTTACAATTCACTATCAGTTTTTCGTCCCATTCGATAATCTAGACTCACAGCAGAACGGCCATAAGGTGCCGGAGGCAGCAATAGACCCATGGATTCAAGTCGGCTGGAGGACGATGTATTGATCGGGACGCAATTTCAGTGATCCATCGTCATTAGGTGGCCCTGAATGATACAATTCACTATCAGTTTTTCGTCCGATTCGAAAATTTTTGACTCACAGCAGAACGGCCATAAGGTGCCCGAGGCAGCAATAGACCCATGCAGACAAGTCTGCTGGAGGACGATGTATTGAATCGGGACGCAATTTGAGTGATCCATCGTCATTAGGTGGCCCTGAACGTTACAATTCACTATCAGTTTTTCGTCCCATTCGATAATCTAGACTCACAGCAGAACGGCCATAAGGTGCCCGAGGCAGCAATAGATCCATGGAGTCAAGTAGGCTGGAGGACGAGGTATTGAATCGGGACGCAATTTGTGTGGTCCATCGCCATTAGGTGGCCCTGAATGTTACAATTCACTATCAGTTTTTCGTCCGATTCGAAAATCTTTGACTCACAGCAGAACGGCCATAAGGTGCCCGAGGCAGCAATAGACCCATGGAGACAAGTCTGCTGGAGGACGATGTATTGTATCGGGACGCAATTTGAGTGATCCATCGTCATTAGGTGGCCCTGAACGTTACAATTCACTATCAGTTTTTCGTCCGATTCGAAAATCTGTGAGTCACAGCAGAACGGCCATAAGGTGCCCGAGGCAGCAATAGACCCATGGAGTCAAGTCGGCTGGAGGACGATGTATTGAATCGGGACGCAATTTGTGTGGTCAATCGTCATTTGGTGGCCCTGAATGTTACAATTCTATATCAGTTTATCGTCCGATTCCAAAATCTTTGACTCACAGCAGAACGGCCATAAGGTGCCCGAGGCAGCAATAGACCCATGGAGACAAGTCTGCTGGAGGACGATGTATTGAATCGGGACGCAATTTGAGTGTTCCATCGTCATTAGGAGACCCTGAATGTTACAATTCACTATCAGTTTTTCGTCCGATTCGAAAATCTTTGACTCACAGCAGAACGGCCATAAGGTGCCCGAGACAGCAATAGACCCATGGAGGCAAGTCTGCTGGAGGACGATGTATTGAAACGGGACGCAATTTGATTGATCCATTGTCATTAGGTCGCCCTGAATGTTACAATTTCGTCCGATTCGGAAATCTTTGACTCACAGCAGAACGGCCATAAGGTGCCCGAGGCGGCAATAGACCCATGGAGACAAGTCTGCTGGAGGACGATGTATTGAATCGGGACGCAATTTCAGTGATCCATCGTCATTAGGTGGCCCTGAACGTTACAATTCACTATCAGTTTTTCGTCCGATTCGAAAATCTGTGAGTCACAGCAGAACGGCCGTAAGGTGCCTGAGGCAGCAATAGACCCATGGAGACAAGTCTGCTGGAGGACGATGTATTGAATTGGGACGCAATTTGAGTGATTCATCGTCATTAGGTGGCCCTTAAGGTTACAATTCACTATCAGTTTTTCGTGCCATTCCAAATCTGCTGGAGGTCGATGTATTGAATCGGGACGCAAATTGAGTGATCCATCGTCATAAGGTGGCCCTGAACGTTACAATTCACTATCAGTTTTTCGTCCCATTCGATAATCTAGACTCACAGCAGAACGGCCATAAGGTGCCCGAGGCAGCAATAGACCCATGGAGTCAAGTCGGCTGGAGGACGACGTATTGAATCGGGACGCAATTTGTGTGGTCAATCGTCATTAGGTGGCCCTGAATGTTACAATTCTATATCAGTTTTTCGTCCGATTCGAAAATCTTTGACTCACAGCAGAACGGCCATAAGGTGCCCGAGGCAGCAATAGACCCATGGAGACAAGTCTGCTGGAGGACGATGTATTGAATCGGGACGCAATTTGAGTGTTCCATCGTCATTAGGTGGCCCTGAATGTTACAATTCACTATCAGTTTTTCGTCCGATTCGAAAATCTTTGACTCACAGCAGAACGGCCATAAGGTGCCCGAAGCAGCAATAGACCCATGGAGACAAGGCTGCTGGAGGACGATGTATTGAATCGGGACGCAATTTGTGTGATTCATCGTCATTAGGTGGCCCTGAAAGTTACAATTCACTATCAGTTTTTCTTCCGATTCGAAAATCTTTGACTCACAGCAGAACGGCCATAAGGTGCCCAAGGCAGCAATAGACCCATGGAGACAAGTCTGCTGGAGGACGATTTATTGAATCGGGACGCAATTTGAGTGATGCATCGTCATTAGGTTGCGCTGAACGTTACAATTCACTATCAGTTTTTCGTCCCATTCGATAATCTAGACTCACAGCAGAACGGCCATAAGGTGTCCGAGGCAGCAATAGACCCATTGAGTCAAGTCAACTGGAGGACGAGGTATTGAATCGGGACGCCATTTGTGTGGTCCATCGTCATTAGGTGGCCCTGAATGTTACAATTCACTATCAGTTTTTCGTCCGATTCGAAAATCTTTGACTCACAGCAGAACGGCCATAAGGTCCCCGAAGCAGCAATAGACCCATGGAGACAAGTCTGCTGGAGGGCGATGTATTGAATGGGGACGCAATTTGAGTGATTCATCGTCATTAGGTGGCCCTTAAGGTTACAATTCACTATCAGTTTTTCGTGCCATTCCAAATCTGCTGGAGGTCGATGTATTGAATCGGGACGCAAATTGAGTGATCCATCGTCATAAGGTGGCCCTGAACGTTACAATTCACTATCAGTTTTTCGTTCCATTCGATAATCTAGACTCACAGCAGAACGGCCATAAGGTGCCCGAGGCAGCAATAGACCCATGGAGTCAAGTCGGCTGGAGGACGACGTATTGAATCGGGACGCAATTTGTGTGGTCAGTCGTCATTAGGTGGCCCTGAATGTTACAATTCTATATCAGTTTTTCGTCCGATTCGAAAATCTTTGACTCACAGCAGAACGGCCATAAGGTGCCCGAGGCAGCAATAGACCCATGGAGACAAGTCTGCTGGAGGACGATGTATTGAATCGGGACGCAATTTGAGTGTTCCATCGTCATTAGGTGGCCCTGAATGTTACAATTCACTATCAGTTTTTCGTCCGATTCGAAAATCTTTGACTCACAGCAGAACGGCCATAAGGTGCCCGAAGCAGCAATAGACCCATGGAGACAAGTCTGCTGGAGGACGATGTATTGAATCGGGACGCAATTTGAGTGATTCATCGTCATTAGGTGGCCCTGAAAGTTACAATTCACTATCAGTTTTTCTTCCGATTCGAAAATCTTTGAGTCACAGAAGAACGGCCATAAGGTGCCCAAGGCAGCAATAGACCCATGGAGACAAGTCTGCTGGAGGACGATTTATTGAATCGGGACGCAATTTGAGTGATGCATCGTCATTAGGTTGCGCTGAACGTTACAATTCACTATCAGTTTTTCGTCCCATTCGATAATCTAGACTCACAGCAGAACGGCCATAAGGTGTCCGAGGCAGCAATAGACCCATTGAGTCAAGTCAACTGGAGGACGAGGTATTGAATCGGGACGCCATTTGTGTGGTCCATCGTCATTAGGTGGCCCTGAATGTTAGAATTCACTATCAGTTTTTCGTCCGATTCGAAAATCTTTGACTCACAGCAGAACGGCCATAAGGTCCCCGAAGCAGCAATAGACCCATGGAGACAAGTCTGCTGGAGGACGATGTATTGAATCGGGACGCAATTTGAGTGATCCATCGTCATTAGGTGGCCCTGATTGTTACAATCCACTATCAGTTTTTCGTCCGATTCGAAAATCTTTGAGTCACAGCAGAACGGCCATAAGGTGCCTGATGCAGCAATAGACCCATGGAGACAAGTCTGCTGGAGGACGATGTATTGAATCGGGACGCAATTTGAGTGATTCATCGTCATTAGGTGGCCCTGAAAGTTACAATTCACTATCAGTTTTTCTTCCGATTCGAAAATCTTTGACTCACAGCAGAACGGCCATAAGGTGCCCAAGGCAGCAATAGACCCATGGAGACAAGTCTGCTGGAGGACGATTTATTGAATCGGGACGCAATTTGAGTGATGCATCGTCATTAGGTTGCGCTGAACGTTACAATTCACTATCAGTTTTTCGTCCCATTCGATAATCTAGACTCACAGCAGAACGGCAATAAGGTGCCGGAGGCAGCAATAGACCCATGGATTCAAGTCGGCTGGAGGACGATGTATTGAATCGGGACGCAATTTCAGTGATCCATCGGCATTAGGTGGCCTGAATGTTACAATTCACTATCAGTTTTTCGTCCGATTCGAAAATTTTTGACTCACAGCAGAACGGCCATAAGGTGCCCGAGGCAGCAATAGACCCATGCAGACAAGTCTGCTGGAGGACGATGTATTGACTCGGGACTCAATTTGAGTGTTCCATCGTCAATAGGTGGCCCTGAACGTTACAATTCACTATCAGTTTTTCGTCCCATTCGATAATCTAGACTCACGGGACATCGACCATAAGGTGCCCGAGGCAGCAATAGACCCGTGGAGGCAAGTCTGCTGGAGGACGATGTATTGAATCGGGACGCAATTTGAGTGATCCATCGTCATTAGGTGGCCCTGAATGTTACAATTCACTATCAGTTTTTCGTCCGATTCGAAAATCTTTGACTCACAGCAGAACGGCCATAAGGTGCCCGAGGCAGCAATAGACCCATGGAGACAAGTCGGCTGGAGGACGATGTATTGAATCGGGACGCAATTTGAGTGATCCATCGTCATTAGGTGGCCGTGAACGTAACAATTCACTATCAGTTTTTCGTCCCATTCGATAATTTAGACTCATAGCAGAACGGCCATAAGGTGCCCGAGGCAGCAATAGACCCATGGATTCAAGTCGGCTGGAAGACGATGTATTGAATCGGGACGCAATTTGAGTGATCCATCGTAATTAGGTGGCCCTGAATGTTACAATTCACTATCAGTTTTTCGTCCGATTCGAAAATCTTTGACTCACAGCAGAACGGCCATAAGGTGCCCGAGGCAGCAATAGACCCATGGAGACAAGTCGGCTGGAGGACGATGTATTGAATCGGGACGCAATTTGAGTGATCCATCGTCATTAGGTGGCCCTGAATGTTATAATTCACTATCAGATTTTCGTCCGATTCGAAAATTTTTGACTCACAGCAGAACGGCCATAAGGTTCCCGAGGCGGCAATAGACCCATGGAGACAAGTCTGCTGGAGGACGATGTATTGAATCGGGACGCAATTTGAGTGATCCAGCGTCATTAGGTGGCCCTGAACGTTACAATTCACTATCAGTTTTTCGTCCCATTCGATAATCTAGACTCACAGCAGAACGGCCATAACGTGCCCGAGGCAGCAATAGATCCATGGAGTCAAGTAGGCTGGAGGACGAGGTATTGAATCGGGACGCAATTTGTGTGGTCCATCGTCATTAGGTGGCCCTGAATGTCACAATTCACTATCAGTTTTTCGTCCGATTCGAAAATCTTTGACTCACAGCAGAACGGCCATAAGGTGCCCGAGGCAGCAATAGACCCATGGAGACAAGTCTGCTGGAGGACGATGTATTGAATCGGGACGCAATTTGAGTGATCCATCGTCATTAGGTGGCCCTGAACGTTACAATTCACTATCAGTTTTTCGTCCGATTCGGAAATCTTTGACTCACAGCAGAATGGCCATAAGGTGCCCGAGGCGGCAATAGACCCATGGAGACAAGTCTGCTGGAGGACAATGTATTGAATCGGGACGCAATTTCAGTGATCCATCGTCATTAGGTGGCCCTGAACGTTACAATTCACTATCAGTTTTTCGTCCCATTCGATAATCTAGACTCACAGCAGAACGGCCATAAGGTGCCCGAGGCAGCAATAGACCCATGGAGTCAAGTCGGCTGGAGGACGACGTATTGAATCGGGACGCAATTTGTGTGGTCAATCGTCATTAGGTGGCCCTGAATGTTACAATTCACTATCAGTTTTTCCTCCGATTCGAAAATCTTTGACTCACAGCAGAACGGCCATAAGGTGCCCGAAGCAGCAATAGACCCATGGAGATAAGTCTGCTGGAGGACGATGTATTGAATCGGGACGCAATTTGAGTGATCCATCGTCATTAGGTGGCCCTGAACGTTACAATCCACTATCAGTTTTTCGTCCGATTCGAAAATCTTTGAGTCACAGCAGAACGGCCATAAGGTGCCTGAGGCAGCATTAGACCCATGGAGACAAGTCTGCTGGAGGACGATTTATTGAATCGGGACGCAATTTGAGTGATGCATCGTCATTAGGTTGCCCTGAACGTTACAATTCACTATCAGTTTTTCGTCCCATTCGATAATCTAGACTCACAGCAGAACGGCCATAAGGTGCCGGAGGCAGCAATAGACCCATGGATTCAAGTCGGCTGGAGGACGATGTATTGAATCGGGACGCATTTTCAGTGATCCATCGTCATTAGGTGGCCCTGAATGATACAATTCACTATCAGTTTTTCGTCCGATTCGAAAATCTTTGACTCACAGCAGAACGGCCATAAGGTGCCCGAGGCAGCCATAGACCCATGCAGACAAGTCTGCTGGAGGACGATGTATTGAATCGGGACTCAATTTGAGTGTTCCATCGTCATTAGGTGGCCCTGAACGTTACAATTCACTATCAGTTTTTCGTCCCATTCGATAATTTAGACTCACGGGAGATCGACCATAAGGTGCCCGAGGCAGCAATAGACCCGTGGAGACAAGTCTGCTGGTGGACGATGTATTGAATCGGGACGCAATTTGAGTGATCCATCGTCATTAGGTGGCCCTGAACGTTAAAATTCACTATCAGTTTTTCGTCCGATTCGAAAATCTTTGACTCACAGCAGAACGGCCATAAGGTGCCCGAGGCAGCAATAGACCCATGGAGACAAGTCGGTTGGAGGACGATGTATTGAATCGGGACGCAATTTGAGTGTTCCATCGTCATTAGGTGGCCCTGAAAGTTGCAATTCACTATCAGTTTTTCGTGCGATTCCAAATCTGCTGGAGGTCGATGTATTGAATCGGGACGCAATTTGAGTGATCCATCGTCATTAGGTGGCCCTGAACGTTACAATTCACTATCAGTTTTTCGTCCCATTCGATAATCTAGACTCACAGCAGAACGGCCATAAGGTGCCCGAGGCAGCAATAGACCCATGGAGTCAAGTCGGCTGGAGGACGATGTATTGAATCGGGACGCAATTTGTGTGGTCCATCGTCATTAGGTGGTTCTGAATGTTACAATTCACTATCAGTTTTTCGTCCGATTCGAAAATCTTTGACTTACAGCAGAACGGCCATAAGGTGCCCGAGGCGGCAATAGACCCATGGAGACAAGTCTGCTGGAGGACGATGTATTGAATCGGGACGCAATTTCAGTGATCCATCGTCATTAGGTGGCCCTGAACGTTACAATTCACTATCAGTTTTTCGTCCGATTCGAAAATCTGTGAGTCACAGCAGAACGGCCGTAAGGTGCCTGAGGCAGCAATAGACCCATGGAGACAAGTCTGCTGGAGGACGATGTATTGAATGGGGACGCAATTTGAGTGATTCATCGTCATTAGGTGGCCCTTAGGGTTACAATTCACTATCAGTTTTTCGTGCCATTCCAAATCTGCTGAAGGCCGATGTATTGAATCGGGACGCAAATTGAGTGATCCATCGTCATTAGGTGGCCCTGAACGTTACAATTCACTATCAGTTTTTCGTCCCATTCGATAATCTAGACTCACAGCAGAACGGCCATAAGGTGCCCGAGGCAGCAATAGACCCAAGGAGTCAAGTCGGCTGGAGGACGACGTATTGAATCGGGACGCAATTTGTGTGGTCAATCGTCATTAGGTGGCCCTGAATGTTACAATTCTATATCAGTTTTTCGTCCGATTCGAAAATCTTTGACTCACAGCAGAACGGCCATAAGGTGCCCGAGGCAGCAATAGACCCATGGAGACAAGTCTGCTGGAGGACGATGTATTGAATCGGGACGCAATTTGAGTGTTCCATCGTCATTAGGTGGCCCTGAATGTTACAATTCACTATCAGATTTTCGTCCGATTCGAAAATTTTTGACTCACAGCAGAACGGCCATAAGGTTCCCGAGGCGGCAATAGACCCATGGAGACAAGTCTGCTGGAGGACGATGTATTGAATCGGGACGCAATTTGAGTGATCCATCGTCATTAGGTGGCCCTGAACGTTACAATTCACTATCAGTTTTTCGTCCCATTCGATAATCTAGACTCACAGCAGAACGGCCATAAGGTGCCCGAGGCAGCAATAGATCCATGGAGTCAAGTAGGCTGGAGGACGTGGTATTGAATCGGGACGCAATTTGTGTGGTCCATCGTCATTAGGTGGCCCTGAATGTCACAATTCACTATCAGTTTTTCGTCCGATTCGAAAATCTTTGACTCACAGCAGAACGGCCATAAGGTGCCCGAGGCAGCAATAGACCCATGGAGACAAGTCGGCTGGAGGACGACGTATTGAATCGGGACGCAATTTGTGTGGTCAATCGTCATTAGGTGGCCCTGAATGTTACAATTCACTATCAGTTTTTCGTCCGATTCGAAAATCTTTGACTCACAGCAGAACGGCCATAAGGTGCCCGAAGCAGCAATAGACCCATGGAGATAAGTCTGCTGGAGGACGATGTATTGAATCGGGACGCAATTTGAGTGATCCATCGTCATTAGGTGGCCCTGAACGTTACAATCCACTATCAGTTTTTCGTCCGATTCGAAAATCTTTGAGTCACAGCAGAACGGCCATAAGGTGCCTGAGGCAGCATTAGACCCATGGAGACAAGTCTGCTGGAGGACGATGTATTGAATCGGGACGCAATTTGAGTGATTCATCGTCATTAGGTGGCCCTGAAAGTTACAATTCACTATCAGTTTTTCGTCCGATTCGAAAATCTTTGACTCACAGCAGAACGGCCATAAGGTGCCCAAGGCAGCAATAGACCCATGGAGACAAGTCTGCTGGAGGACGATTTATTGAATCGGGACGCAATTTGAGTGATGCATCGTCATTAGGTTGCCCTGAACGTTACAATTCACTATCAGTTTTTCGTCCCATTCGATAATCTAGACTCACAGCAGAACGGCCATAAGGTGCCGGAGGCAGCAATAGACCCATGGATTCAAGTCGGCTGGAGGACGATGTATTGAATCGGGACGCAATTTCAGTGATCCATCGTCATTAGGTGGCCCTGAATGTTACAATTCACTATCAGTTTTTCGTCCGATTCGAAAATCTTTGACTCACAGCAGAACGGCCATAAGGTGCCCGAGGCAGCAATAGACCCATGCAGACAAGTCTGCTGGAGGACGATGTATTGAATCGGGACTCAATTTGAGTGTTCCATCGTCATTAGGTGGCCCTGAACGTTACAATTCACTATCAGTTTTTCGTCCCATTCGATAATCTAGACTCACGGGAGATCGACCATAAGGTGCCCGAGGCAGCAATAGACCCGTGGAGACAAGTCTGCTGGTGGACGATGTATTGAATCGGGACGCAATTTGAGTGATCCATCGTCATTAGGTGGCCCTGAACGTTAAAATTCACTATTAGTTTTTCGTCCGATTCGAAAATCTTTGACTCACAGCAGAACGGCCATAAGGTGCCCGAGGCAGCAATAGACCCATGGAGACAAGTCGGTTGGAGGACGATGTATTGAATCGGGACGCAATTTGAGTGTTCCATCGTCATTAGGTGGCCCTGAAAGTTGCAATTCACTATCAGTTTTTCGTGCGATTCCAAATCTGCTGGAGGTCGATGTATTGAATCGGGACGCAATTTGAGTGATCCATCGTCATTAGGTGGCCCTGAACGTTACAATTCACTATCAGTTTTTCGTCCCATTCGATAATCTAGACTCACAGCAGAACGGCCATAAGGTGCCCGAGGCAGCAATAGACCCATGGAGTCAAGTCGGCTGGAGGACGATGTATTGAATCGGGACGCAATTTGTGTGGTCCATCGTCATTAGGTGGTCCTGAATGTTACAATTCACTATCAGTTTTTCGTCCGATTCGAAAATCTTTGACTCACAGCAGAACGGCCATAAGGTGCCCGAGGCGGCAATAGACCCATGGAGACAAGTTTGCTGGAGGACGATGTATTGAATCGGGACGCAATTTCAGTGATCCATCGTCATTAGGTGGCCCTAAACGTTACAATTCACTATCAATTTTTCGTCCCATTTGATAATCTAGACTCACAGCAGAACGGCCATAAGGTGCCCGAGGCAACAATAGACCCATGGAGACAAGTCGGCTGGAGGACGATGTATTGAATCGGGACGCAATTTCAGTGATCCATCGTCATTAGGTGGCCCTGAATGTTACAATTCACTATCAGTTTTTCGTTCGATTCGAAAATGTTTGACTCACAGCAGAACGGCCATAAGGTGCCCCGAGGCAGCAATAGACCCATGGAGACAAGTCTGCTGGAGGACGATGTATTGAATCGGGGCGCAATTTGAGTGATCCATCGTTGTTAGGTGCCCTGAACGTTACAATTCACTATCAGTTTTTCGTTCGATTCGAAAATCTGTGAGTCACAGCAGAACGGCCATAAGGTGCCTGAGGCAGCAATAGACCCATGGAGACAAGTCTGCTGGAGGACGATGAATTGAATGGGGACGCAATTTGAGTGATTCATCGTCATTAGGTGGCCCTGAAAGTTACAATTCACTATCTGTTTTTCGTGCCAATCCAAATCTGCTGGAGGTCGATGTATTGAATCGGGACACAATTGAGTGATCCATCGTCATTAGGTGGCCCTGAACGTTACAATTCACTATCAGTTTTTCGTCCCATTCGATAATCTAGACTCACAGCAGAACGGCCATAAGGTGCCCGAGGCAGCAACAGACCCATGGAGTCAAGTCGGCTGGAGGACAATGTATTGAATCGGGACGTAATTTGTGTGGTCAATCGTCATTAGGTGGCCCTGAATGTTACAATTCACTATCAGTTTTTCGTCCGATTCGAAAATCTTTGACTCACAGCAGAACGGCCATAAGGTGCCCGAGGCAGCAATAGACCCATGCAGACAAAACTGCTGGAGGACGATGTATTGAATCGGGACTCAATTTGAGTTTTCCATCGTCATTAGGTGGCCCTGAACGTTACAATTCACTATCAGTTTTTCGTCCCATTCGATAATCTAGACTCACGGGAGATCGACCATAAGTTGCCCGAGGCAGCAATAGACGCGTGGAGGCAAGTCTGCTGGAGGACGATGTATTGAATCGGGACGCAATTTGAGTGATCCATCGTCATTAGGTGGCCCTGAATGTTACAATTCACTATCAGTTTTTCGTCCGATTCGAAAATCTTTCACTCACAGCAGAACGGCCATAAGGTGCCCGAGGCAGCAATAACCCATGGAGACAAGTCGGCTGGTGGACGATGTATTGAATCGGGACGCAATTTGAGTGATCCATCGTCATTAGGTGGCCGAGAACGTAACAATTCACTATCAGTTTTTCGTCCCATTCGTTAATCTAGACTCATAGCAGAACGGCCATAAGGTGCCCGAGGCAGCAATAGACCCATGGATTCATGTCGGCTGGAGGACGATGTATTGAATCGGGACGCAATTTGAGTGATCCTTCGTCATTATGTGGCCCTGAATGTTACAATTCACTATCAGTTTTTCGTCCGATTCGAAAATTTTGACTCACAGCAGAACGGCCATAAGGTTCACGAGGCGGCAATTGACCCATGGAGACAAGTCTGCTGGAGGACGATGTATTGAATCGGGACGCAATTTGAGTGATCCATCGTCATTAGGTGGCCCTAAACGTTACAATTCACTATCAGTTTTTCGTCCCATTCGATAATCTAGACTCACAGCAGAACGGCCATAAGGTGCCCGAGGCAGCAATAGCCCATGGAGACAAGTCTGCTGGAGGACGATGTACTGAATGGGGACGCAATTTGAGTGATTCATCGTCATTAGGTGGCCCTGAAAGTTACAATTCACTATCAGTTTTTCGTGCCATTCCAAATCTGCGGGAGGTCGATGTATTGAATCGGGACGCAAATTGAGTGATCCATCGTCATTAGGTGGCCCTGAACGTTACAATTCACTATCAGTTTTTCGTCCCATTCGATAATCTAGACTCACAGCAGAACGGCCATAAGGTGCCCGAGGCAGCAATAGACCCATGGAGTCAAGTCGGCTGGAGGACGATGTATTGAATCGGGACGCAATTTGTGTGGTCAATCGTTATTAGGTGGCCCTGAATATTACAATTCTATATCAGTTTTTCGTCCGATTCGAAAATCTTTGACTCACAGCAGAACGGCCATAAGGTGCCCGAGGCAGCAATAGACCCATGGAGACAAGTCTGCTGGAGGACGATGTATTGAATCGGGACGGAATTTGAGTGTTCCATCGTCATTAGGAGACCCTGAACGTTACAATTCACTATCAGTTTTTCGTCCGATTCGAAAAACTTTGACACACAGCAGAACGGCCATAAGGTGCCCGAGACAGCAATAGACCCATGGAGGCAAGTCTGCTGGAGGATGATGTATTGAATCGGGACGCAATTTGATTGATCCATCGTCATTAGGTGGCCCTGAATGTTACAATTCACTATCAGTTTTTCGTCCGATTCGAAAATCTTTGACTCACAGCAGAACGGCCATAAGGTGCCCGAGGCGGCAATAGACCCATGGAGACAAGTCTGCTGGAGGACGATGTATTGAATCGGGGACGCAATTTCAGTGATCCATCGTCATTAGGTGGCCCTAAACGTTACAATTCACTATCAGTTTTTCGTCCGATTCGAAAATCTGTGAGTCACAGCAGAACGGCCGTAAGGTGCCTGAGGCAGAAATAGACCCATGGAGACTAGTCTGCTGGAGGACGATGTATTGAATGGGGACGCAATTTTAGTGATTCATCGTCATTAGGTGGCCCTGAAAGTTACAATTCACTATCAGTTTTTCGTGCCATTCCAAATCTGCTGGAGGTCGATGTATTGAATCGGGACGCAAATTGAGTGATCCATCGTCATTAGGTGGCCCTGAACGTTACTATTCACTATCAGTTTTTCGTCCCATTCGATAATCTAGACTCACAGCAGAACGGCCATAAGGTGCCCGAGGCAGCAATAGACCCATGGAGTCAAGTCGGCTGGAGGACGACGTATTGAATCGGGACGCAATTTGTGTGGTCAATCGTCATTAGGTGGCCCTGAATGTTACAATTCTATATCAGTTTTTCGTCCGATTCGAAAATCTTTGACTCACAGCAGAACGGCCATAAGGTGCCCGAGGCAGCAATTGACCCATGGAGACAAGTCTGCTGGAGGACGATGTATTGAATCGGGACGCAATTTGAGTGTTCCATCGTCATTAGGAGACCCTGACGTTACAATTCACTATCAGTTTTTCGTCCGATTCGAAAATCTTTGACTCACAGCAGAACGGCCATAAGGTGCCCGAGGCGGCAATAGACCCATGGAGACAAGTCTGCTGGAGGACGATGTATTGAATCGGGACGCAATTTCAGTGATCCATCGTCATTAGGTGGCCCTGAACGTTACAATTCACTATCAGTTTTTCGTCCCATTCGATAATCTAGACTCACAGCAGAACGGCCATAAGGTGCCCGAGCAGCAATAGACCCATGGAGTCAAGTCCACTGGAGGACGAGGTATTGAATCGGGACGCAATTTGTGTGGTCCATCGTCATTAGGTGGCCCTGAATGTTACAATTCACTATCAGTTTTTCGTCCGATTCAAAAATCTTTGACTCACAGCAGAACGGCCATAAGGTGCCCGAAGCAGCAATAGGACCCATGGAGACAAGTGTGCTGGAGGACGATGTATTGAATCGGGACGCAATTTGAGTGATCCATCGTCATTAGGTGGCCCCGAACGTTACAATCCACTATCTGTTTTTCGTCCGATTCGAAAATCTTTGAGTCACAGCAGAACGGCCATAAGGTGCCTGAGGCAGGAATAGACCCATGGAGACAAGTCTGCTGGAGGACGATGTATTGAATCGGGACGCAATTTGAGTGATTCATCGTCATTAGGTGGCCCTGAAAGTTACAATTCACTATCAGTTTTTCGTCCGATTCGAAAGCTTTGCCTCACAGCAGAACGGCCATAAGGTGCCCAAGGCAGCAATAGACCCATGGAGACAAGTCTGCTGGAGGACGATTTATTGAATCGGGACGCAATTTGAGTGATGCATCGTCATTAGTTTGCCCTGAACGTTACAATTCACTATCAGTTTTTCGTCCCATTCGATAATCTAGACTCACAGCAGAACGGCCATAAGGTGCCGGAGGCAGCAATAGACCCATGGATTCAAGTCGGCTGGAGGACGATGTATTGAATCGGGACGCAATTTGAGTGATCCATCGTCATTAGGTGGCCCTGAACGTTAATATTCACTATCAGTTTTTCGTCCGATTCGAAAATCTTTGACTCACAGCAGAACGGCCATAAGGTGCCCGAGGCAGCAATAGACCCATGGAGACAAGTCGGCTGGAGGACGATGTATTGAATCGGGACGCAATTTCAGTGATCCATCGTCATTAGGTGGCCCTAAACGTTACAATTCACTATCAGTTTTTCGTCCAATTTGATAATCTACACTCACAGCAAAACGGCCATAAGGTGCCCGAGGCAGCAATAGATCTATGGAGTCAAGTCGGCTGGAGGACGAGGTATTGAATCGGGACGCAATTTGTGTGGTCCATCGTCATTAGGTGGCCCTGAATGTTACAATTCACTATCAGTTTTTCGTCCGATTCGAAAATCTTTGACTCACAGCAGAACGGCCATAAGGTGCCCGACGCAGCGATAGACCCATGGAGACAAGTCTGCTGGAGTACGATGTATTGAATCGGGACGCAATTTGAGTGATCCATCGTCATTAGGTGGCCCTGAACTTTACAATTCACTATCAGTTTTTCGTCCGATTCGAAAATCTGTGAGTCACAGCAGCACGGCCATAAGGAGTCCGAGGCAGCAATAGACCCATGGAGACAAGTCTGCTGGAGCACGAAGTATTGAATCGGGACGCAATTTGAGTGTTCCATCGTCATTAGGAGGCCCTGAACGTTACAATTCACTATCTGTTTTTTGTCCGATTCGATAATGTAGACTCGCAGCAGAACGGCTATAAGGTGCCCGAGGCAGCAATAGACCCATGGATTCAAGTTATCTGGAGGACGATGTATTGAATCGGGACGCAATTTGAGTGATCCATCGTCATTAGGTGGCCCTGAATGTTACAATTCACTATCAATTTTACGTCCGATCCGAAAATCTTTGACTCACAGCAGAACGGCCATAAGGTGGCCGAGGCAGCAATAGACCCATGGAGACAAGTCTGCTGGAGGACGATGTATTGAATCGGGACGAAATTTGAGTGTTCCAGCGTCATTAGGAGGCCCTGAATGTTACAATTAACTATTAGTTTTTCGTCCCATTCGATAATCTAGACTCACGGGAGAACGACCATAAGGTGCCCGAGGCAGCAATAGACCCATGCAGACAAGTCTGCTGGAGGACGATGTATTGAATCGGGACTCAATTTGAGTGTTCCATCGTCATTAGGTGGCCCTGAACGTTAAAATTCACTATCAGTTTTTCGTCTGATTCGAAAATCTTTGACTCACAGCAGAACCGCCATAAGGTGCCCGAGGCAGCAATAGACCCATGGAGTCAAGTCGGCTGGAGGACGATGTATTGAATCGGGACGCAATTTGACTGATCCATCGTCATTAGGTGGCCCTGAATGTTTCAATTCACTATCAGTTTTTCGTCCGATTCGAAAATCTTTGACTCACAGCAGAACGGCCATAAGGTGCCCGAGGCAGCAATAGACCCATGGAGACAAGTCGGCTGGAGGACGATGTATTGAATCAGGACGCAATTTGAGTGATCCATCGTCATTAGGTGGCCCCGAATGTTACAATTCACTATCAGTTTTTCGTTCGATTCGAAAATGTTTGACTCACAGCAGAACGGCCATAAGGTGCCCGAGGCAGCAATAGACCCATGGAGACAAGTCTGCTGGAGGACGATGTATTGAATCGGGACGCAATTTGAGTGATCCATCGTCGTTAGGTGGCCCTGAACGTTACAAATCACTATCAGTTTTTCGTCCGATTCGAAAATCTGTGAGTCACAGCAGAACGGCCATAAGGTGCCTGAGGCAGCAATAGACCTATGGAGACAAGTCTACTGGAGGACCTTGAATTGAATGGGGACGCAATTTGAGTGATTCATCGTCATTAGGTGGCCCTGAAAGTTACAATTCACTATCAGTTTTTCGTGCCAATCCAAATCTGCTGGAGGTCGATGTATTGAATCGGGACACAATTTGAGTGATCCATCGTCATTAGGTGGCCCTGAACGTTACAATTCACTATCAGTTTTTCGTCCGATTCGAAAATCTTTGATTCACAGCAGAATGGCCATAAGATGCCCGAGGCAGCAATAGACCCATGGAGACAAGTCTGCTGGAGGACGATGTATTGAATCGGGACACAATTTGAGTGATCCATCGTCATTAGGTGGCCCTGAACGTTACAATTCACTAACAGTTTTTCGTCCGATTCGAAAATGTTTGACTCACAGCAGAACGGCCATAAGGTGCCCGAGACAGCAATAGACCCATGGAGACAAGTCGGCTGGAGGACGATGTATTGAATCGGGACGCAATTTGAGTGATCCATCGTCATTAGGTGGCCGTGAACGTTACAATTCACTATCAGTTTTTCGTCCCATTCGATAATCTAGACTCACAGCAGAACGGCTATAAGGTGCCCGAGGCAGCAATAGACCCATGGATTCAAGTCGGCTGGAGGACGATGTATTGAATCGGGACGCAATTTGAGTGATCCATCGTCATTAGGTGGCCCTGAACGTTACAATTCACTATCAGTTTTTCGTCCCATTCGATAATCTAGACTCACGGGAGATCGACCATAAGGTGCCCGAGGCAGCAATAGACCCATGGAGACAAGTCTGCTGGTGGACGATGTATTGAATCGGGACGCAATTGGAGTGATCCATCGTCATTAGGTGGCCCTGAACGTTAAAATTCACTATCAGTTTTTCGTCCGATTCGAAAATCTTTGACTCACAGCAGAACGGCCATAAGGTGCCCGAGGCAGCAATAGACCCATGGAGACAAGTCGGCTGGAGGACGATGTATTGAATCGGGACGCAATTTGAGTGTTCCATCGTCATAAGGTGGCCCTGAAAGTTACAATTCACTATCAGTTTTTCGTGCGATTCCAAATCTGCTGGAGGTCGATGTATTGAATCGGGACGCAATTTGAGTGATCCATCGTCATTAGGTGGCCCTGAACGTTACAATCCACTATCAGTTTTTCGTCCGATTCGAAAATCTTTGAGTCACAGCAGAACGGCCATAAGGTGCCTGAGGCAGCATTAGACCCATGGAGACAAGTCTGCTGGAGGACGATGTATTGAATCGGGACGCAATTTGAGTGATTCATCGTCATTAGGTGGCCCTGAAAGTTACAATCCACTATCAGTTTTTCGTCCGATTCGAAAATCTTTGAGTCACAGCAGAACGGCCATAAGGTGCCTGAGGCAGCATTAGACCCATGGAGACAAGTCTGCTGGAGGACGATGTATTGAATCGGGACGCAATTTGAGTGATTCATCGTCATTAGGTGGCCCTGAAAGTTACAATTCACTATCAGTTTTTCGTCCGATTCGAAAATCTTTGACTCACAGCAGAACGGCCATAAGGTGCCCAAGGCAGCAATAGACCCATGGAGACAAGTCTGCTGGAGGACGATTTATTGAATCGGGACGCAATTTGAGTGATGCATCGTCATTAGGTTGCCCTGAACGTTACAATTCACTATCAGTTTTTCGTCCCATTCGATAATCTAGACTCACAGCAGAACGGCCATAAGGTGCCGGAGGCTGCAATAGACCCATGGATTCAAGTCGGCTGGAGGACGATGTATTGAATCGGGACGCAATTTCAGTGATCCATCGTCATTAGGTGGCCCTGAATGTTACAATTCACTATCAGTTTTTCGTCCGATTCGAAAATCTTTGACTCACAGCAGAACGGCCATAAGGTGCCCGAGGCAGCAATAGACCCATGCAGACAAGTCTGCTGGAGGACGATGTATTGAATCGGGACTCAATTTGAGTGTTCCATCGTCATTAGGTGGCCCTGAACGTTACAATTCACTATCAGTTTTTCGTCCCATTCGATAATCTAGACTCACGGGAGATCGACCATAAGGTGCCCGAGGCAGCAATAGACCCGTGGAGACAAGTCTGCTGGTGGACGATGTATTGAATCGGGACGCAATTTGAGTGATCCATCGTCATTAGGTGGCCCTGAACGTTAAAATTCACTATCAGTTTTTCGTCCGATTCGAAAATCTTTGACTCACAGCAGAACGGCCATAAGGTGCCCGAGGCAGCAATAGACCCATGGAGACAAGTCGGTTGGAGGACGATGTATTGAATCGGGACGCAATTTGAGTGTTCCATCGTCATTAGGTGGCCCTGAAAGTTGCAATTCACTATCAGTTTTTCGTGCGATTCCAAATCTGCTGGAGGTCGATGTATTGAATCGGGACGCAATTTGAGTGATCCATCGTCATTAGGTGGCCCTGAACGTTACAATTCACTATCAGTTTTTCGTCCCATTCGATAATCTAGACTCACAGCAGAACGGCCATAAGGTGCCCGAGGCAGCAATAGACCCATGGAGTCAAGTCGGCTGGAGGACGATGTATTGAATCGGGACGCAATTTGTGTGGCCCATCGTCATTAGGTGGTCCTGAATGTTACAATTCACTATCAGTTTTTCGTCCGATTCGAAAATCTTTGACTCACAGCAGAACGGCCATAAGGTGCCCGAGGCGGCAATAGACCCATGGAGACAAGTTTGCTGGAGGACGATGTATTGAATCGGGACGCAATTTCAGTGATCCATCGTCATTAGGTGGCCCTAAACGTTACAATTCACTATCAATTTTTCGTCCCATTTGATAATCTAGACTCACAGCAGAACGGCCATAAGGTGCCCGAGGCAACAATAGACCCATGGAGACAAGTCGGCTGGAGGACGATGTATTGAATCGGGACGCAATTTCAGTGATCCATCGTCATTAGGTGGCCCTGAATGTTACAATTCACTATCAGTTTTTCGTTCGATTCGAAAATGTTTGACTCACAGCAGAACGGCCATAAGGTGCCCGAGGCAGCAATAGACCCATGGAGACAAGTCTGCTGGAGGACGATGTATTGAATCGGGACGCAATTTGAGTGATCCATCGTTGTTAGGTGGCCCTGAACGTTACAATTCACTATCAGTTTTTCGTCCGATTCGAAAATCTGTGAGTCACAGCAGAACGGCCATAAGGTGCCTGAGGCAGCAATAGACCCATGGAGACAAGTCTGCTGGAGGACGATGAATTGAATGGGGACGCAATTTGAGTGATTCATCGTCATTAGGTGGCCCTGAAAGTTACAATTCACTATCAGTTTTTCGTGCCAATCCAAATCTGCTGGAGGTCAATGTATTGAATCGGGACACAATTTGAGTGATCCATCGTCATTAGGTGGCCCTGAACGTTACAATTCACTATCAGTTTTTCGTCCCATTCGATAATCTAGACTCACAGCAGAACGGCCATAAGGTGCCCGAGGCAGCAATAGACCCATGGAGTCAAGTCGGCTGGAGGACAATGTATTGAATCGGGACGTAATTTGTGTGGTCAATCGTCATTAGGTGGCCCTGAATGTTACAATTCACTATCAGTTTTTCGTCCGATTCGAAAATCTTTGACTCACAGCAGAACGGCCATAAGGTGCCCGAGGCAGCAATAGACCCATGCAGACAAGTCTGCTGGAGGACGATGTATTGAATCGGGACTCAATTTGAGTTTTCCATCGTCATTAGGTGGCCCTGAACGTTACAATTCACTATCAGTTTTTCGTCCCATTCGATAATCTAGACTCACGGGAGATCGACCATAAGTTGCCCGAGGCAGCAATAGACCCGTGGAGGCAAGTCTGCTGGAGGACGATGTATTGAATCGGGACGCAATTTGAGTGATCCATCGTCATTAGGTGGCCCTGAATGTTACAATTCACTATCAGTTTTTCGTCCGATTCGAAAATCTTTCACTCACAGCAGAACGGCCATAAGGTGCCCGAGGCAGCAATAGACCCATGGAGACAAGTCGGCTGGAGGACGATGTATTGAATCGGGACGCAATTTGAGTGATCCATCGTCATTAGGTGGCCGAGAACGTAACAATTCACTATCAGTTTTTCGTCCCATTCGTTAATCTAGACTCATAGCAGAACGGCCATAAGGTGCCCGAGGCAGCAATAGACCCATGGATTCATGTCGGCTGGAGGACGATGTATTGAATCGGGACGCAATTTGAGTGATCCATCGTCATTATGTGGCCCTGAATGTTACAATTCACTATCAGTTTTTCGTCCGATTCGAAAATTTTTGCCTCACAGCAGAACGGCCATAAGGTTCCCGAGGCGGCAATTGACCCATGGAGACAAGTCTGCTGGAGGACGATGTATTGAATCGGGACGCAATTTGAGTGATCCATCGTCATTAGGTGGCCCTAAACGTTACAATTCACTATCAGTTTTTCGTCCCATTCGATAATCTAGACTCACAGCAGAACGGCCATAAGGTGCCCGAGTCAGCAATAGCCCATGGAGACAAGTCTGCTGGAGGACGATGTACTGAATGGGGACGCAATTTGAGTGATTCATCGTCATTAGGTGGCCCTTAAAGTTACAATTCACTATCAGTTTTTCGTGCCATTCCAAATCTGCGGGAGGTCGATGTATTGAATCGGGACGCAAATTGAGTGATCCATCGTCATTAGGTGGCCCTGAACGTTACAATTCACTATCAGTTTTTCGTCCCATTCGATAATCTAGACTCACAGCAGAACGGCCATAAGGTGCCCGAGGCAGCAATAGACCCATGGAGTCAAGTCGGCTGGAGGACGATGTATTGAATCGGGACGCAATTTGTGTGGTCAATCGTTATTAGGTGGCCCTGAATATTACAATTCTATATCAGTTTTTCGTCCGATTCGAAAATCTTTGACTCACAGCAGAACGGCCATAAGGTGCCCGAGGCAGCAATAGACCCATGGAGACAAGTCTGCTGGAGGACGATGTATTGAATCGGGACGGAATTTGAGTGTTCCATCGTCATTAGGAGACCCTGAACGTTACAATTCACTATCAGTTTTTCGTCCGATTCGAAAAACTTTGACTCACAGCAGAACGGCCATAAGGTGCCCGAGACAGCAATAGACCCATGGAGGCAAGTCTGCTGGAGGATGATGTATTGAATCGGGACGCAATTTGATTGATCCATCGTCATTAGGTGGCCCTGAATGTTACAATTCACTATCAGTTTTTCGTCCGATTCGAAAATCTTTGACTCACAGCAGAACGGCCATAAGGTGCCCGAGGCGGCAATAGACCCATGGAGACAAGTCTGCTGGAGGACGATGTATTGAATCGGGACGCAATTTCAGTGATCCATCGTCATTAGGTGGCCCTAAACGTTACAATTCACTATCAGTTTTTCGTCCGATTCGAAAATCTGTGAGTCACAGCAGAACGGCCGTAAGGTGCCTGAGGCAGAAATAGACCCATGGAGACTAGTCTGCTGGAGGACGATGTATTGAATGGGGACGCAATTTTAGTGATTCATCGTCATTAGGTGGCCCTGAAAGTTACAATTCACTATCAGTTTTTCGTGCCATTCCAAATCTGCTGGAGGTCGATGTATTGAATCGGGACGCAAATTGAGTGATCCATCGTCATTAGGTGGCCCTGAACGTTACAATTCACTATCAGTTTTTCGTCCCATTCGATAATCTAGACTCACAGCAGAACGGCCATAAGGTGCCCGAGGCAGCAATAGACCCATGGAGTCAAGTCGGCTGGAGGACGACGTATTGAATCGGGACGCAATTTGTGTAGTCAATCGTCATTAGGTGGCCCTGAATGTTACAATTCTATATCAGTTTTTCGTCCGATTCGAAAATCTTTGACTCACAGCAGAACGGCCATAAGGTGCCCGAGGCAGCAATTGACCCATGGAGACAAGTCTGCTGGAGGACGATGTATTGAATCGGGACGCAATTTGAGTGTTCCATCGTCATTAGGAGACCCTGACGTTACAATTCACTATCAGTTTTTCGTCCGATTCGAAAATCTTTGACTCACAGCAGAACGGCCATAAGGTGCCCGAGGCGGCAATAGACCCATGGAGACAAGTCTGCTGGAGGACGATGTATTGAATCGGGACGCAATTTCAGTGATCCATCGTCATTAGGTGGCCCTGAACGTTACAATTCACTATCAGTTTTTCGTCCCATTCGATAATCTAGACTCACAGCAGAACGGCCATAAGGTGCCCGAGGCAGCAATAGACCCATGGAGTCAAGTCCACTGGAGGACGAGGTATTGAATCGGGACGCAATTTGTGTGGTCCATCGTCATTAGGTGGCCCTGAATGTTACAATTCACTATCAGTTTTTCGTCCGATTCGAAAATCTTTGACTCACAGCAGAACGGCCATAAGGTGCCCGAAGCAGCAATAGACCCATGGAGACAAGTGTGCTGGAGGACGATGTATTGAATCGGGACGCAATTTGAGTGATCCATCGTCATTAGGTGGCCCCGAACGTTACAATCCACTATCAGTTTTTCGTCCGATTCGAAAATCTTTGAGTCACAGCAGAACGGCCATAAGGTGCCTGAGGCAGGAATAGACCCATGGAGACAAGTCTGCTGGAGGACGATGTATTGAATCGGGACGCAATTTGAGTGATTCATCGTCATTAGGTGGCCCTGAAAGTTACAATTCACTATCAGTTTTTCGTCCGATTCGAAAGCTTTGACTCACAGCAGAACGGCCATAAGGTGCCCAAGGCAGCAATAGACCCATGGAGACAAGTCTGCTGGAGGACGATTTATTGAATCGGGACGCAATTTGAGTGATGCATCGTCATTAGTTTGCCCTGAACGTTACAATTCACTATCAGTTTTTCGTCCCATTCGATAATCTAGACTCACAGCAGAACGGCCATAAGGTGCCGGAGGCAGCAATAGACCCATGGATTCAAGTCGGCTGGAGGACGATGTATTGAATCGGGACGCAATTTGAGTGATCCATCGTCATTAGGTGGCCCTGAACGTTAATATTCACTATCAGTTTTTCGTCCGATTCGAAAATCTTTGACTCACAGCAGAACGGCCATAAGGTGCCCGAGGCAGCAATAGACCCATGGAGACAAGTCGGCTGGAGGACGATGTATTGAATCGGGACGCAATTTCAGTGATCCATCGTCATTAGGTGGCCCTAAACGTTACAATTCACTATCAGTTTTTCGTCCAATTTGATAATCTACACTCACAGCAAAACGGCCATAAGGTGCCCGAGGCAGCAATAGATCCATGGAGTCAAGTCGGCTGGAGGACGAGGTATTGAATCGGGACGCAATTTGTGTGGTCCATCGTCATTAGGTGGCCCTGAATGTTACAATTCACTATCAGTTTTTCGTCCGATTCGAAAATCTTTGACTCACAGCAGAACGGCCATAAGGTGCCCGACGCAGCAATAGACCCATGGAGACAAGTCTGCTGGAGTACGATGTATTGAATCGGGACGCAATTTGAGTGATCCATCGTCATTAGGTGGCCCTGAACTTTACAATTCACTATCAGTTTTTCGTCCGATTCGAAAATCTGTGAGTCACAGCAGCACGGCCATAAGGTGTCCGAGGCAGCAATAGACCCATGGAGACAAGTCTGCTGGAGCACGAAGTATTGAATCGGGACGCAATTTGAGTGTTCCATCGTCATTAGGAGGCCCTGAACGTTACAATTCACTATCTGTTTTTTGTCCGATTCGATAATGTAAACTCGCAGCAGAACGGCTATAAGGTGCCCGAGGCAGCAATAGACCCATGGATTCAAGTTATCTGGAGGACGATGTATTGAATCGGGACGCAATTTGAGTGATCCATCGTCATTAGGTGGCCCTGAATGTTACAATTCACTATCAATTTTACGTCCGATTCGAAAATCTTTGACTCACAGCAGAACGGCCATAAGGTGGCCGAGGCAGCAATAGACCCATGGAGACAAGTCTGCTGGAGGACGATGTATTGAATCGGGACGAAATTTGAGTGTTCCAGCGTCATTAGGAGGCCCTGAATGTTACAATTAACTATTAGTTTTTCGTCCCATTCGATAATCTAGACTCACGGGAGAACGACCATAAGGTGCCCGAGGCAGCAATAGACCCATGCAGACAAGTCTGCTGGAGGACGATGTATTGAATCGGGAGTCAATTTGAGTGTTCCATCGTCATTAGGTGGCCCTGAACGTTAAAATTCACTATCAGTTTTTCGTCTGATTCGAAAATCTTTGACTCACAGCAGAACCGCCATAAGGTGCCCGAGGCAGCAATAGACCCATGGAGTCAAGTCGGCTGGAGGACGATGTATTGAATCGGGACGCAATTTGACTGATCCATCGTCATTAGGTGGCCCTGAATGTTTCAATTCACTATCAGTTTTTCGTCCGATTCGAAAATCTTTGACTCACAGCAGAACGGCCATAAGGTGCCCGAGGCAGCAATAGACCCATGGAGACAAGTCGGCTGGAGGACGATGTATTGAATCAGGACGCAATTTGAGTGATCCATCGGCATTAGGTGGCCCCGAATGTTACAATTCACTATCAGTTTTTCGTTCGATTCGAAAATGTTTGACTCACAGCAGAACGGCCATAAGGTGCCCGAGGCAGCAATAGACCCATGGAGACAAGTCTGCTGGAGGACGATGTATTGAATCGGGACGCAATTTGAGTGATCCATCGTCGTTAGGTGGCCCTGAACGTTACAAATCACTATCAGTTTTTCGTCCGATTCGAAAATCTGTGAGTCACAGCAGAACGGCCATAAGGTGCCTGAGGCAGCAATAGACCCATGGAGACAAGTCTACTGGAGGACCTTGAATTGAATGGGGACGCAATTTGAGTGATTCATCGTCATTAGGTGGCCCTGAAAGTTACAATTCACTATCAGTTTTTCGTGCCAATCCAAATCTGCTGGAGGTCGATGTATTGAATCGGGACACAGTTTGAGTGATCCATCGTCATTAGGTGGCCCTGAACGTTACAATTCACTATCAGTTTTTCGTCCCATTCGATAATCTAGACTCACAGCAGAACGACCATAAGGTGCCCGAGGCAGCAATAGACCCATGGAGTCAAGTCGGCTGGAGGACGATGTATTGAATCGGGACGCAATTTGGGTGGTCAATCGTCATTAGGTGGCCCTGAATGTTACAATTCACTATCAGTTTTTCGTCCGATTCGAAAATCTTTGACTCACAGCAGAATGGCCATAAGATGCCCGAGGCAGCAATAGACCCATGGAGACAAGTCTGCTGGAGGACGATGTATTGAATCGGGACACAATTTGAGTGATCCATCGTCATTAGGTGGCCCTGAACGTTACAATTCACTAACAGTTTTTCGTCCGATTCGAAAATGTTTGACTCACAGCAGAACGGCCATAAGGTGCCCGAGACAGCAATAGACCCATGGAGACAAGTCGGCTGGAGGACGATGTATTGAATCGGGACGCAATTTGAGTGATCCATCGTCATTAGGTGGCCGTGAACGTTACAATTCACTATCAGTTTTTCGTCCCATTCGATAATCTAGACTCACAGCAGAACGGCCATAAGGTGCCCGAGGCAGCAATAGACCCATGGATTCAAGTCGGCTGGAGGACGATGTATTGAATCGGGACGCAATTTGAGTGATCCATCGTCATTAGGTGGCCCTGAACGTTACAATTCACTATCAGTTTTTCGTCCCATTCGATAATCTAGACTCACGGGAGATCGACCATAAGTTGCCCGAGGCAGCAATAGACCCATGGAGACAAGTCTGCTGGTGGACGATGTATTGAATCGGGACGCAATTGGAGTGATCCATCGTCATTAGGTGGCCCTGAACGTTAAAATTCACTATCAGTTTTTCGTCCGATTCGAAAATCTTTGACTCACAGCAGAACGGCCATAAGGTGCCCGAGGCAGCAATAGACCCATGGAGACAAGTCGGCTGGAGGACGATGTATTGAATCGGGACGCAATTTGAGTGTTCCATCGTCATAAGGTGGCCCTGAAAGTTACAATTCACTATCAGTTTTTCGTGCGATTCCAAATCTGCTGGAGGTCGATGTATTGAATCGGGACGCAATTTGAGTGATCTATCGTCATTAGGTGGCCCTGAACGTTACAATTCACTATCAGTTTTTCGTCCCATTCGTTAATCTAGACTCACAGCAGAACGGCCATAAGGTGCCCGAGGCAGCAATAGACCCATGGAGTCAAGTCGGCTGGAGGACGATGTATTGAATCGGGACGCAATTTGTGTGGTCCATCGTCATTAGGTGGCCCTGAATGTTACAATTCACTATCAGTTTTTCGTCCGATTCAAAAATCTTTGACTCACAGCAGAACGGCCATAAGGTGCCCGAGGCAGCAATAGACCCATGGAGACAAGTCTGCTGGAGGACGATGTATTGAATCGGGACGCAATTTGAGTGTTCCATCGTCATTAGGAGGCCCTGAACGTTACAATTCATTATCAGTTTTTCGTACGATTCGAAAATCTTTGACTCACAGCAGAACGGCCCTAAGGTGCCCGAGACAGCAATAGACCCTCGGAGGCAAGTTTGCTGGAGGACGATGTATTGAATCGGGACGCAATTTGAGTGATCCATCGTCATTAGGTGGCCCTGAATGTTTCAATTCACTATCAGTTTTTCGTCCGATTCGAAAATCTTTGACTCACAGCAGAACGGCCACAAGGTGCCCGAGGCAGCAATAGACCCATGGAGACAAGTCGGCTGGAGGACGATGTATTGAATCGGGACGCAATTTGAGTGATCCATCGTCATTAGGTGGCCCTGAATGTTACAATTCACTATCAGTTTTTCGTCCGATTCGAAAATCTTTGACTCACAGCAGAACGGCCATAAGGTGCCCGAGGCGGCAATAGACCCATGGAGACAAGTCTGCTGGAGGACGATGTATTGAATCGGGACGCAATTTCAGTGATCCATCGTCATTAGGTGGCCCTAAACGTTACAATTCACTATCAGTTTTTCGTCCCATTTGATAATCTAGACTCACAGCAAAACGGCCATAAGGTGCCCGAGGCAGCAATAGATCCATGGAGTCAAGTCGGCTGGAGGACGATGTATTGAATCGGGACGCAATTTCAGTGATCCATCGTCATTAGGTGGCGCTGAATGTTACAATTCACTATCAGTTTTTCGTCCGATTCGGAAATCTTTGACTCACAGCAGATCGGCCATAAGGTGCCCGACGCAGCAATAGACCCATGGAGACAAGTCTGCTGGAGGACGACGTATTGAATCGTAACGCAATTTGAGTGATCCATCGTCATTAGGTGGCCCTGAACTTTACAATTCACTATCAGTTTTTCGTCCGATTCGAAAATCTGTGAGTCACAGCAGGACGGCCAAAAGGTGCCCGAGGCAGCAATAGACCCATGGAGACAAGTCTGCTGGAGCACGAAGTATTGAATCGGGACGCAATTTGAGTGTTCCATCGTCATTAGGAGGCCCTCAACGTTACAATTCACTATCTGTTTTTCGTCCGATTCGATAATGTAGACTCACAGCAGAACGGCTATAAGGTGCCCGAGGCAGCAATAGACTCATGGATTCAAGTTATCTGGAGGACGATGTATTGAATCGGGACGCAATTTGAGTGATCCATCGTCATTAGGTGGCCCTGAATGTTACAATTCACTATCAATTTTACGTCCGATTCGAAAATCTTTGACTCACAGCAGAACGGCCATAAGGTGGCCGAGGTAGCAATAGACCCATGGAGACAAGTCTGCTGGAGGACGATGTATTGAATCGGGACGAAATTTGAGTGTTCCAGCGTCATTACGAGGCCCTGAATGTTACAATTAACTATTAGTTTTTCGTCCCATTCGATAATCTAGACTCACGGGAGAACGACCATAAGGTGCCCGAGGCAGCAATAGATCCATGCAGACAAGTCTGCTGGAGGACGATGTATTGAATCGGGACTCAATTTGAGTGTTCCATCGTCATTAGGTGGCCCTGAACGTTAAAATTCACTATCAGTTTTTCGTCCGATTCGAAAATCTTTGACTCACAGCAGAACGGCCATAAGGTGCCCGAGGCAGCAATAGACCCATGGAGACAAGTCGGCTGGAGGACGATGTATTGAATCGGAACGCAATTTGAGTGTTCCATCGTCATTAGGTGGCCCTGAAAGTTACAATTCACTATCAGTTTTTCGTGCGATTCCAAATCTGCTGGAGGTCGATGTATTGAATCGGGACGCAATTTGAGTGATCCATCGTCATTAGGTGGCCCTGAACGTTACAATTCACTATCAGTTTTTCGACCCATTCGATAATCTAGACTCACAGCAGAACGGCCATAAGGTGCCCGAGGCAGCAATAGACCTATGGAGTCAAGTCGGCTGGAGGACGATGTATTGAATCGGGACGCAATTTGAGTGATCCATCGTCATTAGGTGGCCCTGAATGTTTCAATTCACTATCAGTTTTTCGTCCGATTCGAAAATCTTTGACTCACAGCAGAACGGCCATAAGGTGCCCGAGGCAGCAATAGACCCATGGAGACAAGTCGGCTGGAGGACGATGTATTGAATCAGGACGCAATTTGAGTGATCCATCGTCATTAGGTGGCCCTGAATGTTACAATTCACTATCAGTTTTTTGTTCGATTCGAAAATCTTTGACTCACAGCAGAACGGCCATAAGGTGCCCGAGGCGGCAATAGACCCATGGAGACAAGTCTGCTGGAGGACGATGTATTGAATCGGGACGCAATTTCAGTGATCCATCGTCATTAGGTGGCCCTGAATGTTACAATTCACTATCAGTTTTTCGTCCGATTCGAAAATCTGTGAGTCACAGCAGGACGGCCATAAAGTGCCCGAGGCAGCAATAGACCCATGGAGAAAGTCTGCTGGAGCACGAAGTATTGAATCGGGACGCAATTTGAGTGTTCCATCGTCTTTAGGAGGCCCTGAACGATACAATTCACTATCTGTTTTTCGTCCGATTCGATAATGTAGACTCACAGCAGAACGGCTATAAGGTGCCCGAGGCAGCAATAGACCCATGGAATCAAGTCGGCTGGAGGACGATGTATTGAATCGGGACGCAATTTCAGTGATCCATCGTCATTAGGTGGCCCTGAATGTTACAATTCACTATCAGTTTTTCGTCCGATTCGAAAATCTTTGACTCACAGCAGAACGGCCATAAGGTGCCCGAGGCAGCAATAGACCCATGCAGACAAGTCTGCTGGAGGACGATGTATTAAATCGGGACTCAATTTGAGTGTTCCATCGTCATTAGGTGGCCCTGAACGTTACAATTCACTATCAGTTTTTCGTCCCATTCGATAATCTAGACTCACGGGAGATCGACCATAAGGTGCCCGAGGCAGCAATAGACCCATGGAGACAAGTCTGCTGGTGGACGATGTATTGAATCGGGACGCAATTTGAGTGATCCATCGTCATTAGGTGGCCCTGAAAGTTACAATTCACTATCAGTTTTTCGTGCCAATCCAAATCTGCTGGAGGTAGATGTATTGAATCGGGACACAATTTGAGTGATCCATCGTCATTAGGTGGCCCTGAACGTTAAAATTCACTATCAGTTTTTCGTCCGATTCGAAAATCTGTGAGTCACAGCAGAACGGCCATAAGGTGCCTGAGGCAGCAATAGACCCATGGAGACAAGTCTACTGGAGGACCTTGAATTGAATGGGGACGCAATTTGAGTGATTCATCGTCATTAGGTGGCCCTGAAAGTTACAATTCACTATCAGTTTTTCGTGCCAATCCAAATCTGCTGGAGGTAGATGTATTGAATCGGGACACAATTTGAGTGATCCATCGTCATTAGGTGGCCCTGAACGTTACAATTCACTATCAGTTTTTCGTCCCATTCGATAATCTAGACTCACAGCAGAACGACCATAAGGTGCCCGAGGCAGCAATAGACCCATGGAGTCAAGTCGGCTGGAGGACGATGTATTGAATCGGGACGCAATTTGGGTGGTCAATCGTCATTAGGTGGCCCTGAATGTTACAATTCACTATCAGTTTTTCGTCCGATTCGAAAATCTTTGACTCACAGCAGAATGGCCATAAGATGCCCGAGGCAGCAATAGACCCATGGAGACAAGTCTGCTGGAGGACGATGTATTGAATCGGGACACAATTTGAGTGTTCCATCGTCATTAGGAGGCCCTGAACGTTACAATTCATTATCAGTTTTTCGTCCGATTCGAAAATGTTTGACTCACAGCAGAACGGCCATAAGGTGCCCGAGACAGCAATAGACCCATGGAGACAAGTCGGCTGGAGGACGATGTATTGAATCGGGACGCAATTTGAGTGATCCATCGTCATTAGGTGGCCGTGAACGTTACAATTCACTATCAGTTTTTCGTCCCATTCGATAATCTAGACTCACAGCAGAACGGCCATAAGGTGCCCGAGGCAGCAATAGACCCATGGATTCAAGTCGGCTGGAGGACGATGTATTGAATCGGGACGCAATTTGAGTGATCCATCGTCATTAGGTGGCCCTGAACGTTACAATTCACTATCAGTTTTTCGTCCCATTCGATAATCTAGACTCACGGGAGATCGACCATAAGGTGCCCGAGGCAGCAATAGACCCATGGAGACAAGTCTGCTGGTGGACGATGTATTGAATCGGGACGCAATTGGAGTGATCCATCGTCATTAGGTGGCCCTGAACGTTAAAATTCACTATCAGTTTTTCGTCCGATTCGAAAATCTTTGACTCACAGCAGAACGGCCATAAGGTGCCCGAGGCAGCAATAGACCCATGGAGACAAGTCGGCTGGAGGACGATGTATTGAATCGGGACGCAATTTGAGTGTTCCATCGTCATAAGGTGGCCCTGAAAGTTACAATTCACTATCAGTTTTTCGTGCGATTCCAAATCTGCTGGAGGTCGATGTATTGAATCGGGACGCAATTTGAGTGATCTATCGTCATTAGGTGGCCCTGAACGTTACAATTCACTATCAGTTTTTCGTCCCATTCGTTAATCTAGACTCACAGCAGAACGGCCATAAGGTGCCCGAGGCAGCAATAGACCCATGGAGTCAAGTCGGCTGGAGGACGATGTATTGAATCGGGACGCAATTTGTGTGGTCCATCGTCATTAGGTGGCCCTGAATGTTACAATTCACTATCAGTTTTTCGTCCGATTCAAAAATCTTTGACTCACAGCAGAACGGCCATAAGGTGCCCGAGGCAGCAATAGACCCATGGAGACAAGTCTGCTGGAGGACGATGTATTGAATCGGGACGCAATTTGAGTGTTCCATCGTCATTAGGAGGCCCTGAACGTTACAATTCATTATCAGTTTTTCGTACGATTCGAAAATCTTTGACTCACAGCAGAACGGCCATAAGGTGCCCGAGACAGCAATAGACCCATGGAGGCAAGTTTGCTGGAGGACGATGTATTGAATCGGGACGCAATTTGAGTGATCCATCGTCATTAGGTGGCCCTGAATGTTTCAATTCACTATCAGTTTTTCGTCCGATTCGAAAATCTTTGACTCACAGCAGAACGGCCACAAGGTGCCCGAGGCAGCAATAGACCCATGGAGACAAGTCGGCTGGAGGACGATGTATTGAATCGGGACGCAATTTGAGTGATCCATCGTCATTAGGTGGCCCTGAATGTTACAATTCACTATCAGTTTTTCGTCCGATTCGAAAATCTTTGACTCACAGCAGAACGGCCATAAGGTGCCCGAGGCGGCAATAGACCCATGGAGACAAGTCTGCTGGAGGACGATGTATTGAATCGGGACGCAATTTCAGTGATCCATCGTCATTAGGTGGCCCTAAACGTTACAATTCACTATCAGTTTTTCGTCCCATTTGATAATCTAGACTCACAGCAAAACGGCCATAAGGTGCCCGAGGCAGCAATAGATCCATGGAGTCAAGTCGGCTGGAGGACGATGTATTGAATCGGGACGCAATTTCAGTGATCCATCGTCATTAGGTGGCGCTGAATGTTACAATTCACTATCAGTTTTTCGTCCGATTCGGAAATCTTTGACTCACAGCAGATCGGCCATAAGGTGCCCGACGCAGCAATAGACCCATGGAGACAAGTCTGCTGGAGGACGACGTATTGAATCGTAACGCAATTTGAGTGATCCATCGTCATTAGGTGGCCCTGAACTTTACAATTCACTATCAGTTTTTCGTCCGATTCGAAAATCTGTGAGTCACAGCAGGACGGCCAAAAGGTGCCCGAGGCAGCAATAGACCCATGGAGACAAGTCTGCTGGAGCACGAAGTATTGAATCGGGACGCAATTTGAGTGTTCCATCGTCATTAGGAGGCCCTCAACGTTACAATTCACTATCTGTTTTTCGTCCGATTCGATAATGTAGACTCACAGCAGAACGGCTATAAGGTGCCCGAGGCAGCAATAGACTCATGGATTCAAGTTATCTGGAGGACGATGTATTGAATCGGGACGCAATTTGAGTGATCCATCGTCATTAGGTGGCCCTGAATGTTACAATTCACTATCAATTTTACGTCCGATTCGAAAATCTTTGACTCACAGCAGAACGGCCATAAGGTGGCCGAGGTAGCAATAGACCCATGGAGACAAGTCTGCTGGAGGACGATGTATTGAATCGGGACGAAATTTGAGTGTTCCAGCGTCATTACGAGGCCCTGAATGTTACAATTAACTATTAGTTTTTCGTCCCATTCGATAATCTAGACTCACGGGAGAACGACCATAAGGTGCCCGAGGCAGCAATAGATCCATGCAGACAAGTCTGCTGGAGGACGATGTATTGAATCGGGACTCAATTTGAGTGTTCCATCGTCATTAGGTGGCCCTGAACGTTAAAATTCACTATCAGTTTTTCGTCCGATTCGAAAATCTTTGACTCACAGCAGAACGGCCATAAGGTGCCCGAGGCAGCAATAGACCCATGGAGACAAGTCGGCTGGAGGACGATGTATTGAATCGGAACGCAATTTGAGTGTTCCATCGTCATTAGGTGGCCCTGAAAGTTACAATTCACTATCAGTTTTTCGTGCGATTCCAAATCTGCTGGAGGTCGATGTATTGAATCGGGACGCAATTTGAGTGATCCATCGTCATTAGGTGGCCCTGAACGTTACAATTCACTATCAGTTTTTCGACCCATTCGATAATCTAGACTCACAGCAGAACGGCCATAAGGTGCCCGAGGCAGCAATAGACCCATGGAGTCAAGTCGGCTGGAGGACGATGTATTGAATCGGGACGCAATTTGAGTGATCCATCGTCATTAGGTGGCCCTGAATGTTTCAATTCACTATCAGTTTTTCGTCCGATTCGAAAATCTTTGACTCACAGCAGAACGGCCATAAGGTGCCCGAGGCAGCAATAGACCCATGGAGACAAGTCGGCTGGAGGACGATGTATTGAATCAGGACGCAATTTGAGTGATCCATCGTCATTAGGTGGCCCTGAATGTTACAATTCACTATCAGTTTTTTGTTCGATTCGAAAATCTTTGACTCACAGCAGAACGGCCATAAGGTGCCCGAGGCGGCAATAGACCCATGGAGACAAGTCTGCTGGAGGACGATGTATTGAATCGGGACGCAATTTCAGTGATCCATCGTCATTAGGTGGCCCTGAATGTTACAATTCACTATCAGTTTTTCGTCCGATTCGAAAATCTGTGAGTCACAGCAGGACGGCCATAAAGTGCCCGAGGCAGCAATAGACCCATGGAGAAAGTCTGCTGGAGCACGAAGTATTGAATCGGGACGCAATTTGAGTGTTCCATCGTCTTTAGGAGGCCCTGAACGATACAATTCACTATCTGTTTTTCGTCCGATTCGATAATGTAGACTCACAGCAGAACGGCTATAAGGTGCCCGAGGCAGCAATAGACCCATGGAATCAAGTCGGCTGGAGGACGATGTATTGAATCGGGACGCAATTTCAGTGATCCATCGTCATTAGGTGGCCCTGAATGTTACAATTCACTATCAGTTTTTCGTCCGATTCGAAAATCTTTGACTCACAGCAGAACGGCCATAAGGTGCCCGAGGCAGCAATAGACCCATGCAGACAAGTCTGCTGGAGGACGATGTATTGAATCGGGACTCAATTTGAGTGTTCCATCGTCATTAGGTGGCCCTGAACGTTACAATTCACTATCAGTTTTTCGTCCCATTCGATAATCTAGACTCACGGGAGATCGACCATAAGGTGCCCGAGGCAGCAATAGACCCATGGAGACAAGTCTGCTGGTGGACGATGTATTGAATCGGGACGCAATTTGAGTGATCCATCGTCATTAGGTGGCCCTGAACGTTAAAATTCACTATCAGTTTTTCGTCCGATTCGAAAATCTTTGACTCACAGCAAAACGGCCTTAAGGTGCCCGAGGCAGCAATAGACCCATGGAGACAAGTCGGCTGGAGGACGATGTATTGAATCGGGACGCAATTTGAGTGTTCCATCGTCATTAGGTGGCCCTGAAAGTTACAATTCACTATCAGTTTTTCGTGCGATTCCAAATCTGCTGGAGGTCGATGTATTGAATCGGGACGCAATTTGAGTGATCTATCGTCATTAGGTGGCCCTGAACGTTACAATTCACTATCAGTTTTTCGTCCCATTCGATAATCTAGACTCACAGCAGAACGGCCATAAGGTGCCCGAGGCAGCAATAGACCCATGGAGTCAAGTCGGCTGGAGGACGATGTATTGAATCGGGACGCAATTTGTGTGGTCCATCGTCATTAGGTGGCCCTGAATGTTACAATTCACTATCAGTTTTTCGTCCGATTCAAAAATCTTTGACTCACAGCAGAACGGCCATAAGGTGCCCGAGGCAGCAATAGACCCATGGAGACAAGTCTGCTGGAGGACGATGTATTGAATCGGGACGCAATTTGAGTGTTCCATCGTCATTAGGAGGCCCTGAACGTTACAATTCATTATCAGTTTTTCGTACGATTCGAAAATCTTTGCCTCACAGCAGAACGGCCATAAGGTGCCCGAGACAGCAATAGACCCATGGAGACAAGTCGGCTGGAGGACGATGTATTGAATCGGGACGCAATTTGAGTGATCCATCGTCATTAGGTGGCCCTGAATGTTACAATTCACTATCAGTTTTTCGTCCGATTCGAAAATCTTTGACTCACAGCAGAACGGCCATAAGGTGCCCGAGGCGGCAATAGACCCATGGAGACAAGTCTGCTGGAGGACGATGTATTGAATCGGGACGCAATTTGAGTGATCCATCGTCATTAGGTGGCCCTGAATGTTACAATTCACTATCAATTTTACGTCCGATTCGAAAATCTTTGACTCACAGCAGAACGGCCATAAGGTGGCCGAGGCAGCAATAGACCCATGGAGACAAGTCGGCTGGAGGACGATGTATTGAATCGGAACGCAATTTGAGTGTTCCATCGTCATTAGGTGGCCCTGAAAGTTACAATTCACTATCAGTTTTTCGTGCGATTCCAAATCTGCTGGTGGTCGATGTATTGAATCGGGACGCAATTTGAGTGATCCATCGTCATTAGGTGGCCCCGAACGTTACAATTCACTATCAGTTTTTCGACCCATTCGATAATCTAGACTCACAGCAGAACGGCCATAAGGTGCCCGAGGCAGCAATAGACCCATGTAGTCAAGTCGGCTGGAGGACGATGTATTGAATCGGGACGCAATTTGAGTGATCCATCGTCATTAGGTGGCCCTGAATGTTTCAATTTACTATCAGTTTTTCGTCCGATTCGAAAATCTTTGACTCACAGCAGAACGGCCATAAGGTGCCCGAGGCAGCAATAGACCCATGGAGACAAGTCGGCTGGAGGACGATGTATTGAATCAGGACGCAATTTGAGTGATCCATCGTCATTAGGTGGCCCTGAATGTTACAATTCACTATCAGTTTTTCGTTCGATTCGAAAATCTTTGACTCACAGCAGAACGGCCATAAGGTGCCCGAGGCGGCAATAGACCCATGGAGACAAGTCTGCTGGAGGACGATGTATTGAATCGGGACGCAATTTCAGTGATCCATCGTCATTAGGTGGCCCTAAACGTTACAATTCACTATCAGTTTTTCGTCCCATTCGATAATCTAGACTCACAGCAGAACGGCCATAAGGTGCCCGAGGCAGCAATAGATCCATGGAGTCAACACGGCTGGAGGACGAGGTATTGAATCGGAACGCAATTTGTGTGGTCCATCGTCATTGGGTGGCCCTGAATGTTACGATTCACTATCAGGTTTTCGTCCGATTCGAAAGTCTTTGAGTCACAGCAGAGCGGCCATAAGGTGCCCGAGGCAGCAATAGACCCATGGAGACAAGTCTGCTGGAGGACGATGTATTGAATCGGGACGCAATTTGAGTGATCCATCGTCATTAGGTGGCCCTGAACGTTACAATTCACTATCAGTTTTTCGTCCGATTCGAAAGTCTGTGAGTCACAGCAGCACGGCCATAAGGTGCCCGAGGCAGCAATAGACCCATGGAGAAAGTCTGCTGGAGCACGAAGTATTGAATCGGGACGCAATTTGAGTGTTCCATCGTCTTTAGGAGGCCCTGAACGATACAATTCACTATCTGTTTTTCGTCCGATTCGATAATGTAGACTCACAGCAGAACGGCTATAAGGTGCCCGAGGCAGTAATAGACCCACGGATTCAAGTTATCTGGAGGACGATGTATTGAATCGGGACGCAATTTGAGTGATCCATCGTCATTAGGTGGCCCTGAATGTTACAATTCACTATCTATTTTACGTCCGATTCGAAAATCTTTGACTCACAGCAGAACGGCCATAAGGTGGCCGAGGCAGCAATATACCCATGGAGACAAGTCTGCTGGAGGACGATGTATTGAATCGGGACGAAATTTGAGTGTTCCAGCGTCATTAGGAGGCCCTGAATGTTACTATTAACTATTAGTTTTTCGTCCCATTCGATAATCTAGACTCACGGGAGAACGACCATAAGGTGCCCGAGGCAGCAATAGACCCATGGAGACAAGTCTGCTGGAGGACGATGTATTGAATCGGGACGCAATTTGAGTGATCCATCGTCATTAGGTGGCCCTGAATGTTACAATTCACTATCAGTTTTTCGTCCGATTCGAAATTCTTTGACTCACAGCAGAACGGCCATAAGGTGCCCGAGGCGGCAATAGACCCATGGAGACAAGACTGCTGGAGGACGATGTATTGAATCGGGACGCAATTTGAGTGATCCATCGTCATTAGGTGGCCCTGAACGTTACAATTCACTATCAGTTTTTCGTCCCATTCGATAATCTAGACTCACAGCAGAACGGCCATAAGGTGACCGAGGCAGCAATAGACCCATGCAGTCAGGTCAACTGGAGGACGAGGTATTGAATCGGGACGCAATTTGTGTGGTCCATCGTCATTAGGTGGCCCTGAATGTTACAATTCACTATCAGTTTTTCGTCCGATTCGAAAATCTTTGACTCACAGCAGAACGGCCATAAGGTGCCCGAGAAAGCAATAGACCCATGGAGACAAGTCGGCTGGAGGACGATGTATTGAATTGGGACGCAATTTGAGCGATCCATCGTCATTAGGTGGCCCTGAACGTTACAATTCACTATCAGTTTTTCGTCCGATTCGAAAATCTTTGAGTAACAGCAGAACGGCCATAAGGTGCCTGAGGCAGCAATAGACCCATGGAGACAAGTCTGCTGGAGGACGATGTATTGAATCGGGACTCAATTTGAGTGATTCATCGTCATTAGGTGGCCCTGAAAGTTACAATTCACTATCAGTTTTTCGTCCGATTCGAAAATCTTTGACTCACAGCAGAACGGCCATAAGGTGCCCAAGGCAGCAATAAACCCATGGAGACAAATCTGCTGGAGGACGATTTATTGAATCGGGACGCAATTTGAGTGATGCATCGTCATTAAGTGGCCGTGAACGTTACAATTCACTGTCAGTTTTTCGTCCCATTCGATAATCTAGACTCACAGCAGAACGGCCATAAGGTGCCCGAGGCAGCAATAGACCCATGGATTCAAGTCGGCTGGAGGACGATGTATTGAATCGGGACGCAATTTGAGTGATCCATCGTCATTAGGTGGCCCTGAAAATTACAATTCACTATCAGTTTTTCGTGCCATTCCAAATCTGCTGGAGGTCGATGTATTGAATCGGGACGCAATTTCAGTGATCCATCGTCATTAGGTGGCCCTAAACGTTACAATTCACTATCAGTTTTTCGTCGCATTCGACAATCTAGACTCACAGCAGAACGGCCATAAGGTGCCCGAGGCAGCAATAGATCCATGGAGTCAAGTCGGCTGGAGGACGAGGTATTGAATCGGGACGCAATTTGTGTGGTCCATCGTCATTAGGTGGCCCTGAAAGTTACAATTCACTATCAGTTTTTCTTGCGATTCCAAATCTGCTGGAGGTCGATGTATTGAATCGGGACGCAATTTGAGTGATCCATCGTCATTAGGTGGCCCTGAACGTTACAATTCACTATCAGTTTTTCGTCCCATTCGATAATCTAGACTCACAGCAGAACGGCCATAAGGTGCCCGAGGCAGCAATAGACCCATGGAGTCAAGTCGGCTGGAGGACGATGTATTAAATCGGGACGCAATTTGAGTGATCCATCGTCATTAGGTGGCCTTGAATGTTTCAATTCACTATCAGTTTTTCGTCCGATTCGAAAATCTTTGACTCACAGCAGAACGGCCATAAGGTGCCCGAGGCAGCAATAGACCCATGGAGACAAGTCGGCTGGAGGACGATGTATTGAATCAGGACGCAATTTGAGTGATCCATCGTCATTAGGTGGCCCTGAATGTTACAATTCACTATCAGTTTTTCGTTCGATTCGAAAATCTTTGACTCACAGCAGAACGGCCGTAAGGTGCCCGAGGCGGCAATAGACCCATGGAGACAAGTCTGCTGGAGGACGATGTATTGAATCGGGACGCAATTTCACTGATCCATCGTCATTAGGTGGCCCTGAATGTTACAATTCACTATCAGTTTTTCGTTCGATTCGAAAATCTTTGACTCACAGCAGAACGGCCATAAGGTGCCCGAGGCAGCAATAGACGCATGGAGAAAGTCTGCTGGAGCACGAAGTATTGAATCGGGACGCAATTTGAGTGTTCCATCGTCTTTAGGAGGCCCTGAACGTTACAATTCACTATCTGTTTTTCGTCCTATTCGATAATGTAGACTCACAGCAGAACGGCTATAAGGTGCCCGAGGTAGCAATAGACCCATGGATTCAAGTTATCTGGAGGACGATGTATTGGATCGGGACGCAATTTGAGTGATCCATCGTCATTAGGTGGCCCTGAACGTTACAATTCACTATCAGTTTTTCGTCCGATCCGAAAATCTTTGACTCTCAGCAGAACGGCCATAAGGTGGCCGAGGGAGCAATATACCCATGGAGACAAGTCTGCTGGAGGACGATGTATTGAATCGGGACGAAATTTGAGTGTTCCAGCGTCATTAGGAGGCCCTGAATGTTACTATTAACTATTAGTTTTTCGTCCCATTCGATAATCTAGACTCACGGGAGAACGACCATAAGGTGCCCGAGGCAGCAATAGACCCATGGAGACAAGTATGCTGGTGGACGATGTATTGAATCGGGACGCAATTTGAGTGATCCATCGTCATTAGGTGGCCCTGAATGTTACAATTCACTATCAGTTTTTCGTCCCATTCGATAATCTAGACTCACAGCAGAACGGCCATAAGGTGCCCGAGGCAGCAATAGACCCATGGAGACAAGTCGGCTGGAGGACGATGTATTGAATCGGGACGCAATTTGAGTGATCCATCGTCATTAGGTGGCCGTGAACGTAACAATTCACTATCAGTTTTTCGTCCCATTCGATAATCTAGACTCATAGCAGAACGGCCATAAGGTGCCCGAGGCAGCAATAGACCCATGGATTCAAGTCGGCTGGAAGACGATGTATTGAATCGGGACGCAATTTGAGTGATCCATCGTAATTAGGTGGCCCTGAATGTTACAATTCACTATCAGTTTTTCGTCCGATTCGAAAATCTTTGACTCACAGCAGAACGGCCATAAGGTGCCCGAGGCAGCAATAGACCCATGGAGACAAGTCGGCTGGAGGACGATGTATTGAATCGGGACGCAATTTGAGTGATCCATCGTCATTAGGTGGCCCTGAATGTTACAATTCACTATCAGACTTTCGTCCGATTCGAAAATTTTTGACTCACAGCAGAACGGCCATAAGGTTCCCGAGGCGGCAATAGACCCATGGAGACAAGTCTGCTGGAGGACGATGTATTGAATCGGGACGCAATTTGAGTGATCCATCGTCATTAGGTGGCCCTGAACGTTACAATTCACTATCAGTTTTTCGTCCCATTCGATAATCTAGACTCACAGCAGAACGGCCATAAGGTGCCCGAGGCAGCAATAGATCCATGGAGTCAAGTAGGCTGGAGGACGAGGTATTGAATCGGGACGCAATTTGTGTGGTCCATCGTCATTAGGTGGCCCTGAATGTCACAATTCACTATCAGTTTTTCGTCCGATTCGAAAATCTTTGACTCACAGCAGAACGGCCATAAGGTGCCCGAGGCAGCAATAGACACATGGAGACAAGTCTGCTGGAGGACGATGTATTGAATCGGGACGCAATTTGAGTGATCCATCGTCATTAGGTGGCCCTGAACGTTACAATTCACTATCAGTTTTTCGTCCGATTCGGAAATCTTTGACTCACAGCAGAACGGCCATAAGGTGCCCGAGGCGGCAATAGACCCATGGAGACAAGTCTGCTGGAGGACGATGTATTGAATCGGGACGCAATTTCAGTGATCCATCGTCATTAGGTGGCCCTGAACGTTACAATTCACTATCAGTTTTTCGTCCCATTCGATAATCTAGACTCACAGCAGAACGGCCATAAGGTGCCCGAGGCAGCAATAGACCCATGGAGTCAAGTCGGCTGGAGGACGACGTATTGAATCGGGACGCAATTTGTGTGGTCAATCGTCATTAGGTGGCCCTGAATGTTACAATTCACTATCAGTTTTTCGTCCGGTTCGAAAATCTTTGACTCACAGCAGAACGGCCATAAGGTGCCCGAAGCAGCAATAGACCCATGGAGATAAGTCTGCTGGAGGACGATGTATTGAATCGGGACGCAATTTGAGTGATCCATCGTCATTAGGTGGCCCTGAACGTTACAATCCACTATCAGTTTTTCGTCCGATTCGAAAATCTTTGAGTCACAGCAGAACGGCCATAAGGTGCCTGAGGCAGCATTAGACCCATGGAGACAAGTCTGCTGGAGGACGATGTATTGAATCGGGACGCAATTTGAGTGATTCATCGTCATTAGGTGGCCCTGAAAGTTACAATTCACTATCAGTTTTTCGTCCGATTCGAAAATCTTTGACTCACAGCAGAACGGCCATAAGGTGCCCAAGGCAGCAATAGACCCATGGAGACAAGTCTGCTGGAGGACGATTTATTGAATCGGGACGCAATTTGAGTGATGCATCGTCATTAGGTTGCCCTGAACGTTATAATTCACTATCAGTTTTTCGTCCCATTCGATAATCTAGACTCACAGCAGAACGGCCATAAGGTGCCGGAGGCAGCAATAGACCCATGGATTCATGTCGGCTGGAGGACGATGTATTGAATCGGGACGCAATTTCAGTGATCCATCGTCATTAGGTGGCCCTGAATGTTACAATTCACTATCAGTTTTTCGTCCGATTCGAAAATCTTTGACTCACAGCAGAACGGCCATAAGGTGCCCGAGGCAGCAATAGACCAATGCAGACAAGTCTGCTGGAGGACGATGTATTGAATCGGGACTCAATTTGAGTGTTCCATCGTCATTAGGTGGCCCTGAACGTTACAATTCACTATCAGTTTTTCGTCCCATTCGATAATCTAGACTCACGGGAGATCGACCATTAGGTGCCCGAGGCAGCAATAGACCCGTGGAGACAAGTCTGCTGGTGGACGATGTATTGAATCGGGACGCAATTTGAGTGATCCATCGTCATTAGGTGGCCCTGAACGTTAAAATTCACTATCAGTTTTTCGTCCGATTCGAAAATCTTTGACTCACAGCAGAACGGCCATAAGGTGCCCGAGGCAGCAATAGACCCATGGAGACAAGTCGGTTGGAGGACGATGTATTGAATCGGGACGCAATTTGAGTGTTCCATCGTCATTAGGTGGCCCTGAAAGTTGCAATTCACTATCAGTTTTTCGTGCGATTCCAAATCTGCTGGAGGTCGATGTATTGAATCGGGACGCAATTTGAGTGATCCATCGTCATTAGGTGGCCCTGAACGTTACAATTCACTATCAGTTTTCGTCCCATTCGATAATCTAGACTCACAGCAGAACGGCCATAAGGTGCCCGAGGCAGCAATAGACCCATGGAGTCAAGTCGGCTGGAGGACGATGTATTGAATCGGGACGCAATTTGTGTGGTCCATCGTCATTAGGTGGTCCTGAATGTTACAATTCACTATCAGTTTTTCGTCCGATTCGAAAATCTTTGACTCACAGCAGAACGCCCATAAGGTGCCCGAGGCGGCAATAGACCCAAGGAGACAAGTCTGCTGGAGGACGATGTATTGAATCGGGACGCAATTTCAGTGATCCATCGTCATTAGGTGGCCCTAAACGTTACAATTCACTATCAGTTTTTCGTCCCATTCGATAATCTAGACTCACGGGAGATCGACCATAAGGTGCCCGAGGCAGCAATAGACCCGTGGAGACAAGTCGGCTGGAGGACGATGTATTGAATCGGGACGCAATTTGAGTGATCCATCGTTGTTAGGTGGCCCTGAACGTTACAATTCACTATCAGTTTTTCGTCCGATTCGAAAATCTGTGAGTCACAGCAGAACGGCCATAAGGTGCCTGAGGCAGCAATAGACCCATGGAGACAAGTCTGCTGGAGGACGATGAATTGAATGGGGAAGCAATTTGAGTGATTCATCGTCATTAGGTGGCCCTGAAAGTTACAATTCACTATCAGTTTTTCGTGCCAATCCAAATCTGCTGGAGGTCGATGTATTGAATCGGGACACAATTTGAGTGATCCATCGTCATTAGGTGGCCCTGAACGTTACAATTCACTATCAGTTTTTCGTCCCATTCGATAATCTAGACTCACAGCAGAACGGCCATAAGGTGCCCGAGGCAGCAATAGACCCATGGAGTCAAGTCGGCTGGAGGACAATGTATTGAATCGGGACGTAATTTGTGTGGTCAATCGTCATTAGGTGGCCCTGAATGTTACAATTCACTATCAGTTTTTCGTCCGATTCGAAAATCTTTGACTCACAGCAGAACGGCCATAAGGTGCCCGAGGCAGCAATAGACCCATGCAGACAAGTCTGCTGGAGGACGATGTATTGAATCGGGACTCAATTTGAGTTTTCCATCGTCATTAGGTGGCCCTGAACGTTACAATTCACTATCAGTTTTTCGTCCCATTCGATAATCTAGACTCACGGGAGATCGACCATAAGTTGCCCGAGGCAGCAATAGACCCGTGGAGGCAAGTCTGCTGGAGGACGATGTATTGAATCGGGACGCAATTTGAGTGTTCCATCGTCATTAGGAGACCCTGAACGTTACAATTCACTATCAGTTTTTCGTCCGATTCGAAAAACTTTGACTCACAGCAGAACGGCCATAAGGTGCCCGAGACAGCAATAGACCCATGGAGGCAAGTCTGCTGGAGGACGATGTATTGAATCGGGACGCAATTTGATTGATCCATCGTCATTAGGTGGCCCTGAATGTTACAATTCACTATCAGTTTTTCGTCCGATTCGAAAATCTTTGACTCACAGCAGAACGGCCATAAGGTGCCCGAGGCGGCAATAGACCCATGGAGACAAGTCTGCTGGAGGACGATGTATTGAATCGGGACGCAATTTCAGTGATCCATCGTCATTAGGTGGCCCTGAACGTTACAATTCACTATCAGTTTTTCGTCCGATTCGAAAATCTGTGAGTCACAGCAGAACGGCCGTAAGGTGCCTGAGGCAGCAATAGACCCATGGAGACAAGTCTGCTGGAGGACGATGTATTGAATGGGGACGCAATTTGAGTGATTCATCGTCATTAGGTGGCCCTGAAAGTTACAATTCACTATCAGTTTTTCGTGCCATTCCAAATCTGCTGGAGGTCGATGTATTGAATCGGGACGCAAATTGAGAGATCCATCGTCATTAGGTGGCCCTGAACGTTACAATTCACTATCAGTTTTTCGTCCCATTCGATAATCTAGACTCACAGCAGAACGGCCATAAGGTGCCCGAGGCAGCAATAGACCCATGGAGTCAAGTCGGCTGGAGGACGACGTATTGAATCGGGACGCAATTTGTGTGGTCAATCGTCAATAGGTGGCCCTGAATGTTACAATTCTATATCAGTTTTTCGTCCGATTCGAAAATCTTTGACTCACAGCAGAACGGCCATAAGGTGCCCGAGGCAGCAATTGACCCATGGAGACAAGTCTGCTGGAGGACGATGTATTGAATCGGGACGCAATTTGAGTGTTCCATCGTCATTAGGAGACCCTGACGTTACAATTCACTATCAGTTTTTCGTCCGATTCGAAAATCTTTGACTCACAGCAGAACGGCCATAAGGTGCCCGAGGCGGCAATAGACCCATGGAGACAAGTCTGCTGGAGGACGATGTATTGAATCGGGACGCAATTTCAGTGATCCATCGTCATTAGGTGGCCCTGAACGTTACAATTCACTATCAGTTTTTCGTCCCATTCGATAATCTAGACTCACAGCAGAACGGCCATAAGGTGCCCGAGGCAGCAATAGACCCATGGAGTCAAGTCCACTGGAGGACGAGGTATTGAATCGGGACGCAATTTGTGTGGTCCATCGTCATTAGGTGGCCCTGAATGTTACAATTCACTATCAGTTTTTCGTCCGATTCGAAAATCTTTGACTCACAGCAGAACGGCCATAAGGTGCCCGAAGCAGCAATAGACCCATGGAGACAAGTGTGCTGGAGGACGATGTATTGAATCGGGACGCAATTTGAGTGATCCATCGTCATTAGGTGGCCCTGAACGTTACAATCCACTATCAGTTTTTCGTCCGATTCGAAAATCTTTGAGTCACAGCAGAACGGCCATAAGGTGCCTGAGGCAGCAATAGACCCATGGAGACAAGTCTGCTGGAGGACGATGTATTGAATCGGGACGCAATTTGAGTGATTCATCGTCATTAGGTGGCCCTGAAAGTTACAATTCACTATCAGTTTTTCGTCCGATTCGAAAGCTTTGACTCACAGCAGAACGGCCATAAGGTGCCCAAGGCAGCAATAGACCCATGGAGACAAGTCTGCTGGAGGACGATTTATTGAATCGGGACGCAATTTGAGTGATGCATCGTCATTAGTTTGCCCTGAACGTTACAATTCACTATCAGTTTTTCGTCCCATTCGTAATCTAGACTCACAGCAGAACGGCCATAAGGTGCCGGAGGCAGCAATAGACCCATGGAGACAAGTCGGCTGGAGGACGATGTATTGAATCGGGACGCAATTTGAGTGATCCATCGTCATTAGGTGGCCGTGAACGTTACAATTCACTATCAGTTTTTCGTCCCATTCGATAATCTAGACTCACAGCAGAACGGCCATAAGGTGCCCGAGGCAGCAATAGACCCATGGATTCAAGTCGGCTGGAGGACGATGTATTGAATCGGGACGCAATTTGAGTGATCCATCGTCATTAGGTGGCCCTGAACGTTACAATTCACTATCAGTTTTTCGTCCCATTCGATAATCTAGACTCACGGGAGATCGACCATAAGGTGCCCGAGGCAGCAATAGACCCATGGAGACAAGTCTGCTGGTGGACGATGTATTGAATCGGGACGCAATTGGAGTGATCCATCGTCATTAGGTGGCCCTGAACGTTAAAATTCACTATCAGTTTTTCGTCCGATTCGAAAATCTTTGACTCACAGCAGAACGGCCATAAGGTGCCCGAGGCAGCAATAGACCCATGGAGACAAGTCGGCTGGAGGACGATGTATTGAATCGGGACGCAATTTGAGTGTTCTATCGTCATTAGGTGGCCCTGAAAGTTACAATTCACTATCAGTTTTTCGTGCGATTCCAAATCTGCTGGCGGTCGATGTATTGAATCGGGACGCAATTTCAGTGATCCATCGTCATTAGGTGGCCCTGAACGTTACAATTCACTATCAGTTTTTCGTCCGATTCGAAAATCTTTGACTCACAGCAGAACGGCCATAAAGTGCCCAAGGCAGCAATAGACCCATGGAGACAAGTCGGCTGGAGGACGATGTATTGAATCGGGACGCAATTTGAGTGATCCATCGTCATTAGGTGGCCGTGAACGTTACAATTCACTATCAGTTTTTCGTCCCATTCGATAATCTAGACTCACAGCAGAACGGCCATAAGGTGCCCGAGGCAGCAATAGACCCATGGATTCAAGTCGGCTGGAGGACGATGTATTGAATCGGGACGCAATTTGAGTGATCCATCGTCATTAGGTGGCCCTGAACGTTACAATTCACTATCAGTTTTTCGTCCCATTCGATATTCTAGACTCACGGGAGATCGACCATAAGGTGCCCGAGGCAGCAATAGACCCATGGAGACAAGTCTGCTGGTGGACGATGTATTGAATCGGGACGCAATTGGAGTGATCCATCGTCATTAGGTGGCCCTGAACGTTAAAATTCACTATCAGTTTTTCGTCCGATTCGAAAATCTTTGACTCACAGCAGAACGGCCATAAGGTGCCCGAGGCAGCAATAGACCCATGGAGACAAGTCGGCTGGAGGACGATGTATTGAATCGGGACGCAATTTGAGTGTTCTATCGTCATTAGGTGGCCCTGAAAGTTACAATTCACTATCAGTTTTTCGTGCGATTCCAAATCTGCTGGAGGTCGATGTATTGAATCGGGACGCAATTTGAGTGATCCATCGTCATTAGGTGGCCCTGAACGTTACAATTCACTATCAGTTTTTCGTCCCATTCGATAATCTAGACTCACAGCAGAACGGCCATAAGGTGCCCGAGGCAGCAATAGACCCATGGAGTCAAGTCGGCTGGAGGACGATGTATTGAATCGGGACGCAATTTGTGTGGTCCATCGTCATTAGGTGGTCCTGAATGTTACAATTCACTATCAGTTTTTCGTCCGATTCGAAAATCTTTGACTCACAGCAGAACGGCCATAAGGTGCCCGAGGCGGCAATAGACCCATGGAGACAAGTCTGCTGGAGGACGATGTATTGAATCGGGACGCAATTTCAGTGATCCATCGTCATTAGGTGGCCCTGAACGTTACAATTCACTATCAGTTTTTCGTCCCATTTGATAATCTACACTCACAGCAAAACGGCCATAAGGTGCCCGAGGCAGCAATAGATCCATGGAGTCAAGTCGGCTGGAGGACGAGGTATTGAATCGGGACGCAATTTGTGTGGTCCATCGTCATTAGGTGGCCCTGAATGTTACAATTCACTATCAGTTTTTCGTCCGATTCGAAAATCTTTGACTCACAGCAGAACGGCCATAAGGTGCCCGACGCAGCAATAGACCCATGGAGACAAGTCTGCTGGAGTACGATGTATTGAATCGGGACGCAATTTGAGTGATCCATCGTCATTAGGTGGCCCTGAACTTTACAATTCACTATCAGTTTTTCGTCCGATTCGAAAATCTGTGAGTCACAGCAGCACGGCCATAAGGTGTCCGAGGCAGCAATAGACCCATGGAGACAAGTCTGCTGGAGCACGAAGTATTGAATCGGGACGCAATTTGAGTGTTCCATCGTCATTAGGAGGCCCTGAACGTTACAATTCACTATCTGTTTTTTGTCCGATTCGATAATGTAGACTCGCAGCAGAACGGCTATAAGGTGCCCGAGGCAGCAATAGACCCATGGATTCAAGTTATCTGGAGGACGATGTATTGAATCGGGACGCAATTTGAGTGATCCATCGTCATTAGGTGGCCCTGAATGTTACAATTCACTATCAATTTTACGTCCGATTCGAAAATCTTTGACTCACAGCAGAACGGCCATAAGGTGGCCGAGGCAGCAATAGACCCATGGAGACAAGTCTGCTGGAGGACGATGTATGAATCGGGACGAAATTTGAGTGTTCCAGCGTCATTAGGAGGCCCTGAATGTTACAATTAACTATTAGTTTTTCGTCCCATTCGATAATCTAGACTCACGGGAGAACGACCATAAGGTGCCCGAGGCAGCAATAGACCCATGCAGACAAGTCTGCTGGAGGACGATGTATTGAATCGGGACTCAATTTGAGTGTTCCATCGTCATTAGGTGGCCCTGAACGTTAAAATTCACTATCAGTTTTTCGTCTGATTCGAATATCTTTGACTCACAGCAGAACCGCCATAAGGTGCCCGAGGCAGCAATAGACCCATGGAGTCAAGTCGGCTGGAGGACGATGTATTGAATCGGGACGCAATTTGACTGATCCATCGTCATTAGGTGGCCCTGAATGTTTCAATTCACTATCAGTTTTTCGTCCGATTCGAAAATCTTTGACTCACAGCAGAACGGCCATAAGGTGCCCGAGGCAGCAATAGACCCATGGAGACAAGTCGGCTGGAGGACGATGTATTGAATCAGGACGCAATTTGAGTGATCCATCGTCATTAGGTGGCCCCGAATGTTACAATTCACTATCAGTTTTTCGTTCGATTCGAAAATGTTTGACTCACAGCAGAACGGCCATAAGGTGCCCGAGGCAGCAATAGACCCATGGAGACAAGTCTGCTGGAGGACGATGTATTGAATCGGGACGCAATTTGAGTGATCCATCGTCGTTAGGTGGCCCTGAACGTTACAAATCACTATCAGTTTTTCGTCCGATTCGAAAATCTGTGAGTCACAGCAGAACGCCCATAAGGTGCCTGAGGCAGCAATAGACCCATGGAGACAAGTCTACTGGAGGACCTTGAATTGAATGGGGACGCAATTTGAGTGATTCATCGTCATTAGGTGGCCCTGAAAGTTACAATTCACTATCAGTTTTTCGTGCCAATCCAAATCTGCTGGAGGTCGATGTATTGAATCGGGACACAATTTGAGTGATCCATCGTCATTAGGTGGCCCTGAACGTTACAATTCACTATCAGTTTTTCGTCCCATTCGATAATCTAGACTCACAGCAGAACGACCATAAGGTGCCCGAGGCAGCAATAGACCCATGGAGTCAAGTCGGCTGGAGGACGATGTATTGAATCGGGACGCAATTTGTGTGGTCAATCGTCATTAGGTGGCCCTGAATGTTACAATTCACTATCAGTTTTTCGTCCGATACGAAAATCTTTGACTCACAGCAGAATGGCCATAAGATGCCCGAGGCAGCAATAGACCCATGGAGACAAGTCTGCTGGAGGACGATGTATTGAATCGGGACGCAATTTGAGTGTTCCATCGTCATTAGGAGACCCTGAACGTTACAATTCACTAACAGTTTTTCGTCCGATTCGAAAATGTTTGACTCACAGCAGAACGGCCATAAGGTGCCCGAGACAGCAATAGACCCATGGAGGCAAGTCTGCTGGAGGACGATGTATTGAATCGGGACGCAATTTGAGTGATCCATCGTCATTAGGTTGTCCTGAATGTTACAATTCACTATCAGTTTTTCGTCCGATTCGAAAATCTTTGACTCACAGCAGAACGGCCATAAAGTGCCCGAGGCAGCAATAGACCCATGGAGACAAGTCGGATGGAGGACGATGTATTGAATCGGGACGCAATTTGAGTGATCCATCGTCATTAGGTGGCCGTGAACGTTACAATTCACTATCAGTTTTTCGTCCCATTCGATAATCTAGACTCACAGCAGAACGGCCATAAGGTGCCCGAGGCAGCAATAGACCCATGGATTCAAGTCGGCTGGAGGACGATGTATTGAATCGGGACGCAATTTGAGTGATCCATCGTCATTAGGTGGCCCTGAATGTTACAATTCACTATCAGTTTTTCGTCCCATTCGATAATCTAGACTCACGGGAGATCGACCATAAGGTGCCCGAGGCAGCAATAGACCCATGGAGACAAGTCTGCTGGTGGACGATGTATTGAATCGGGACGCAATTGGAGTGATCCATCGTCATTAGGTGGCCCTGAACGTTACAATTCACTATCAGTTTTTCGTCCGATTCGAAAATCTTTGACTCACAGCAGAACGGCCATAAAGTGCCCGAGGCAGCAATAGACCCATGGAGACAAGTCGGCTGGAGGACGATGTATTGAATCGGGACGCAATTTGAGTGATCCATCGTCATTAGGTGGCCGTGAACGTTACAATTCACTATCAGTTTTTCGTCCCATTCGATAATCTAGACTCACAGCAGAACGGCCATAAGGTGCCCGAGGCAGCAATAGACCCATGGATTCAAGTCGGCTGGAGGACGATGTATTGAATCGGGACGCAATTTGAGTGATCCATCGTCATTAGGTGGCCCTGAACGTTACAATTCACTATCAGTTTTTCGTCCCATTCGATAATCTAGACTCACGGGAGATCGACCATAAGGTGCCCGAGGCAGCAATAGACCCATGGAGACAAGTCTGCTGGTGGACGATGTATTGAATCGGGACGCAATTGGAGTGATCCATCGTCATTAGGTGGCCCTGAACGTTAAAATTCACTATCAGTTTTTCGTCCGATTCGAAAATCTTTGACTCACAGCAGAACGGCCATAAGGTGCCCGAGGCAGCAATAGACCCATGGAGTCAAGTCGGCTGGAGGACGATGTATTGAATCGGGACGCAATTTGTGTGGTCCATCGTCATTAGGTGGTCCTGAATGTTACAATTCACTATCAGTTTTTCGTCCGATTCGAAAATCTTTGACTCACAGCAGAACGGCCATAAGGTGCCCGAGGCGGCAATAGACCCATGGAGACAAGTCTGCTGGAGGACGATGTATTGAATCGGGACGCAATTTCAGTGATCCATCGTCATTAGGTGGCCCTAAACGTTACAATTCACTATCAGTTTTTCGTCCCATTTGATAATCTACACTCACAGCAAAACGGCCATAAGGTGCCCGAGGCAGCAATAGATCCATGGAGTCAAGTCGGCTGGAGGACAAGGTATTGAATCGGGACGCAATTTGTGTGGTCCATCGTCATTAGGTGGCCCTGAATGTTACAATTCACTATCAGTTTTTCGTCCGATTCGAAAATCTTTGACTCACAGCAGAACGGCCATAAGGTGCCCGACGCAGCAATAGACCCATGGAGACAAGTCTGCTGGAGTACGATGTATTGAATCGGGACGCAATTTGAGTGATCCATCGTCATTAGGTGGCCCTGAACTTTACAATTCACTATCAGTTTTTCGTCCGATTCGAAAATCTGTGAGTCACAGCAGCACGGCCATAAGGTGTCCGAGGCAGCAATAGACCCATGGAGACAAGTCTGCTGGAGCACGAAGTATTGAATCGGGACGCAATTTGAGTGTTCCATCGTCATTAGGAGGCCCTGAACGTTACAATTCACTATCTGTTTTTTGTCCGATTCGATAATGTAGACTCGCAGCAGAACGGCTATAAGGTGCCCGAGGCAGCAATAGACCCATGGATTCAAGTTATCTGGAGGACGATGTATTGAATCGGGAATCAATTTGAGTGATCCATCGTCATTAGGTGGCCCTGAATGTTACAATTCACTATCAATTTTACGTCCGATTCGAAAATCTTTGACTCACAGCAGAACGGCCATAAGGTGGCCGAGGCAGCAATAGACCCATGGAGACAAGTCTGCTGGAGGACGATGTATGAATCGGGACGAAATTTGAGTGTTCCAGCGTCATTAGGAGGCCCTGAATGTTACAATTAACTATTAGTTTTTCGTCCCATTCGATAATCTAGACTCACGGGAGAACGACCATAAGGTGCCCGAGGCAGCAATAGACCCATGCAGACAAGTCTGCTGGAGGACGATGTATTGAATCGGGACTCAATTTGAGTGTTCCATCGTCATTAGGTGGCCCTGAACGTTAAAATTCACTATCAGTTTTTCGTCTGATTCGAATATCTTTGACTCACAGCAGAACCGCCATAAGGTGCCCGAGGCAGCAATAGACCCATGGAGTCAAGTCGGCTGGAGGACGATGTATTGAATCGGGACGCAATTTGACTGATCCATCGTCATTAGGTGGCCCTGAATGTTTCAATTCACTATCAGTTTTTCGTCCGATTCGAAAATCTTTGACTCACAGCAGAACGGCCATAAGGTGCCCGAGGCAGCAATAGACCCATGGAGACAAGTCGGCTGGAGGACGATGTATTGAATCAGGACGCAATTTGAGTGATCCATCGTCATTAGGTGGCCCCGAATGTTACAATTCACTATCAGTTTTTCGTTCGATTCGAAAATGTTTGACTCACAGCAGAACGGCCAAAAGGTGCCCGAGGCAGCAATAGACCCATGGAGACAAGTCTGCTGGAGGACGATGTATTGAATCGGGACGCAATTTGAGTGATCCATCGTCGTTAGGTGGCCCTGAACGTTACAAATCACTATCAGTTTTTCGTCCGATTCGAAAATCTGTGAGTCACAGCAGAACGCCCATAAGGTGCCTGAGGCAGCAATAGACCCATGGAGACAAGTCTACTGGAGGACCTTGAATTGAATGGGGACGCAATTTGAGTGATTCATCGTCATTAGGTGGCCCTGAAAGTTACAATTCACTATCAGTTTTTCGTGCCAATCCAAATCTGCTGGAGGTCGATGTATTGAATCGGGACACAATTTGAGTGATCCATCGTCATTAGGTGGCCCTGAACGTTACAATTCACTATCAGTTTTTCGTCCCATTCGATAATCTAGACTCACAGCAGAACGACCATAAGGTGCCCGAGGCAGCAATAGACCCATGGAGTCAAGTCGGCTGGAGGACGATGTATTGAATCGGGACGCAATTTGTGTGGTCAATCGTCATTAGGTGGCCCTGAATGTTACAATTCACTATCAGTTTTTCGTCCGATTCGAAAATCTTTGACTCACAGCAGAATGGCCATAAGATGCCCGAGGCAGCAATAGACCCATGGAGACAAGTCTGCTGGAGGACGATGTATTGAATCGGGACGCAATTTGAGTGTTCCATCGTCATTAGGAGACCCTGAACGTTACAATTCACTAACAGTTTTTCGTCCGATTCGAAAATGTTTGACTCACAGCAGAACGGCCATAAGGTGCCCGAGACAGCAATAGACCCATGGAGGCAAGTCTGCTGGAGGACGATGTATTGAATCGGGACGCAATTTGAGTGATCCATCGTCATTAGGTTGTCCTGAATGTTACAATTCACTATCAGTTTTTCGTCCGATTCGAAAATCTTTGACTCACAGCAGAACGGCCATAAAGTGCCCGAGGCAGCAATAGACCCATGGAGACAAGTCGGATGGAGGACGATGTATTGAATCGGGACGCAATTTGAGTGATCCATCGTCATTAGGTGGCCGTGAACGTTACAATTCACTATCAGTTTTTCGTCCCATTCGATAATCTAGACTCACAGCAGAACGGCCATAAGGTGCCCGAGGCAGCAATAGACCCATGGATTCAAGTCGGCTGGAGGACGATGTATTGAATCGGGACGCAATTTGAGTGATCCATCGTCATTAGGTGGCCCTGAACGTTACAATTCACTATCAGTTTTTCGTCCCATTCGATAATCTAGACTCACGGGAGATCGACCATAAGGTGCCCGAGGCAGCAATAGACCCATGGAGACAAGTCTGCTGGTGGACGATGTATTGAATCGGGACGCAATTGGAGTGATCCATCGTCATTAGGTGGCCCTGAACGTTACAATTCACTATCAGTTTTTCGTCCGATTCGAAAATCTTTGACTCACAGCAGAACGGCCATAAAGTGCCCGAGGCAGCAATAGACCCATGGAGACAAGTCGGCTGGAGGACGATGTATTGAATCGGGACGCAATTTGAGTGATCCATCGTCATTAGGTGGCCGTGAACGTTACAATTCACTATCAGTTTTTCGTCCCATTCGATAATCTAGACTCACAGCAGAACGGCCATAAGGTGCCCGAGGCAGCAATAGACCCATGGATTCAAGTCGGCTGGAGGACGATGTATTGAATCGGGACGCAATTTGAGTGATCCATCGTCATTAGGTGGCCCTGAACGTTACAATTCACTATCAGTTTTTCGTCCCATTCGATAATCTAGACTCACGGGAGATCGACCATAAGGTGCCCGAGGCAGCAATAGACCCATGGAGACAAGTCTGCTGGTGGACGATGTATTGAATCGGGACGCAATTGGAGTGATCCATCGTCATTAGGTGGCCCTGAACGTTAAAATTCACTATCAGTTTTTCGTCCGATTCGAAAATCTTTGACTCACAGCAGAACGGCCATAAGGTGCCCGAGGCAGCAATAGACCCATGGAGTCAAGTCGGCTGGAGGACGATGTATTGAATCGGGACGCAATTTGTGTGGTCCATCGTCATTAGGTGGTCCTGAATGTTACAATTCACTATCAGTTTTTCGTCCGATTCGAAAATCTTTGACTCACAGCAGAACGGCCATAAGGTGCCCGAGGCGGCAATAGACCCATGGAGACAAGTCTGCTGGAGGACGATGTATTGAATCGGGACGCAATTTCAGTGATCCATCGTCATTAGGTGGCCCTAAACGTTACAATTCACTATCAGTTTTTCGTCCCATTTGATAATCTACACTCACAGCAAAACGGCCATAAGGTGCCCGAGGCAGCAATAGATCCATGGAGTCAAGTCGGCTGGAGGACGAGGTATTGAATCGGGACGCAATTTGTGTGGTCCATCGTCATTAGGTGGCCCTGAATGTTACAATTCACTATCAGTTTTTCGTCCGATTCGAAAATCTTTGACTCACAGCAGAACGGCCATAAGGTGCCCGACGCAGCAATAGACCCATGGAGACAAGTCTGCTGGAGTACGATGTATTGAATCGGGACGCAATTTGAGTGATCCATCGTCATTAGGTGGCCCTGAACTTTACAATTCACTATCAGTTTTTCGTCCGATTCGAAAATCTGTGAGTCACAGCAGCACGGCCATAAGGTGTCCGAGGCAGCAATAGACCCATGGAGACAAGTCTGCTGGAGCACGAAGTATTGAATCGGGACGCAATTTGAGTGTTCCATCGTCATTAGGAGGCCCTGAACGTTACAATTCACTATCTGTTTTTTGTCCGATTCGATAATGTAGACTCGCAGCAGAACGGCTATAAGGTGCCCGAGGCAGCAATAGACCCATGGATTCAAGTTATCTGGAGGACGATGTATTGAATCGGGACGCAATTTGAGTGATCCATCGTCATTAGGTGGCCCTGAATGTTACAATTCACTATCAATTTTACGTCCGATTCGAAAATCTTTGACTCACAGCAGAACGGCCATAAGGTGGCCGAGGCAGCAATAGACCCATGGAGACAAGTCTGCTGGAGGACGATGTATTGAATCGGGACGAAATTTGAGTGTTCCAGCGTCATTAGGAGGCCCTGAATGTTACAATTAACTATTAGTTTTTCGTCCCATTCGATAATCTAGACTCACGGGAGAACGACCATAAGGTGCCCGAGGCAGCAATAGACCCATGCAGACAAGTCTGCTGGAGGACGATGTATTGAATCGGGACTCAATTTGAGTGTTCCATCGTCATTAGGTGGCCCTGAACGTTAAAATTCACTATCAGTTTTTCGTCTGATTCGAATATCTTTGACTCACAGCAGAACCGCCATAAGGTGCCCGAGGCAGCAATAGACCCATGGAGTCAAGTCGGCTGGAGGACGATGTATTGAATCGGGACGCAATTTGACTGATCCATCGTCATTAGGTGGCCCTGAATGTTTCAATTCACTATCAGTTTTTCGTCCGATTCGAAAATCTTTGACTCACAGCAGAACGGCCATAAGGTGCCCGAGGCAGCAATAGACCCATGGAGACAAGTCGGCTGGAGGACGATGTATTGAATCAGGACGCAATTTGAGTGATCCATCGTCATTAGGTGGCCCCGAATGTTACAATTCACTATCAGTTTTTCGTTCGATTCGAAAATGTTTGACTCACAGCAGAACGGCCATAAGGTGCCCGAGGCAGCAATAGACCCATGGAGACAAGTCTGCTGGAGGACGATGTATTGAATCGGGACGCAATTTGAGTGATCCATCGTCGTTAGGTGGCCCTGAACGTTACAAATCACTATCAGTTTTTCGTCCGATTCGAAAATCTGTGAGTCACAGCAGAACGCCCATAAGGTGCCTGAGGCAGCAATAGACCCATGGAGACAAGTCTACTGGAGGACCTTGAATTGAATGGGGACGCAATTTGAGTGATTCATCGTCATTAGGTGGCCCTGAAAGTTACAATTCACTATCAGTTTTTCGTGCCAATCCAAATCTGCTGGAGGTCGATGTATTGAATCGGGACACAATTTGAGTGATCCATCGTCATTAGGTGGCCCTGAACGTTACAATTCACTATCAGTTTTTCGTCCCATTCGATAATCTAGACTCACAGCAGAACGACCATAAGGTGCCCGAGGCAGCAATAGACCCATGGAGTCAAGTCGGCTGGAGGACGATGTATTGAATCGGGACGCAATTTGTGTGGTCAATCGTCATTAGGTGGCCCTGAATGTTACAATTCACTATCAGTTTTTCGTCCGATTCGAAAATCTTTGACTCACAGCAGAATGGCCATAAGATGCCCGAGGCAGCAATAGACCCATGGAGACAAGTCTGCTGGAGGACGATGTATTGAATCGGGACGCAATTTGAGTGTACCATCGTCATTAGGAGACCCTGAACGTTACAATTCACTAACAGTTTTTCGTCCGATTCGAAAATGTTTGACGGCCATAAGGTGCCCGCGACAGCAATAGACCCATGGAGGCAAGTCTGCTGGAGGACGATGTATTGAATCGGGACGCAATTTGAGTGATCCATCGTCATTAGGTTGTCCTTAATGTTACAATTCACTATTAGTTTTTCGTCCGATTCGAAAATCTTTGACTCACAGCAGAACGGCCATAAAGTGCCCGAGGCAGCAATAGACCCATGGAGACAAGTCGGCTGGAGGACGATGTATTGAATCGGGACGCAATTTGAGTGATCCATCGTCATTAGGTGGCCGTGAACGTTACAATTCACTATCAGTTTTTCGTCCCATTCGATAATCTAGACTCACAGCAGAACGGCCATAAGGTGCCCGAGGCAGCTATAGACCCATGGATTCAAGTCGGCTGGAGGACGATGTATTGAATCGGGACGCAATTTGAGTGATCCATCGTCATTAGGTGGCCCTGAACGTTACAATTCACTATCAGTTTTTCGTCCCATTCGATAATCTAGACTCACGGGAGATCGACCATAAGGTGCCCGAGGCAGCAATAGACCCATGGAGACAAGTCTGCTGGTGGACGATGTATTGAATCGGGACGCAATTGGAGTGATCCATCGTCATTAGGTGGCCCTGAACGTTAAAATTCACTATCAGTTTTTCGTCCGATTCGAAAATCTTTGACTCACAGCAGAACGGCCATAAGGTGCCCGAGGCAGCAATAGACCCATGGAGACAAGTCGGCTGGAGGACGATGTATTGAATCGGGACGCAATTTGAGTGTTCCATCGTCATAAGGTGGCACTGAAAGTTACAATTCACTATCAGTTTTTCGTGCGATTCCAAATCTGCTGGAGGTCGATGTATTGAATCGGGACGCAATTTGAGTGATCTATCGTCATTAGGTGGCCCTGAACGTTACAATTCACTATCAGTTTTTCGTCCCATTCGATAATCTAGACTCACAGCAGAACGGCCATAAGGTGCCCGAGGCAGCAATAGACCCAAGGAGTCAAGTCGGCTGGAGGACGATGTATTGAATCGGGACGCAATTTGTGTGGTCCATCGTCATTAGGTGGCCCTGAATGTTACAATTCACTATCAGTTTTTCGTCCGATTCAAAAATCTTTGACTCACAGCAGAACGGCCATAAGGTGCCCGAGGCAGCAATAGACCCATGGAGACAAGTCTGCTGGAGGACGATGTATTGAATCGGGACGCAATTTGAGTGTTCCATCGTCATTTGGAGGCCCTGAACGTTACAATTCATTATCAGTTTTTCGTACGATTCGAAAATCTTTGACTCACAGCAGAACGGCCATAAGGTGCCCGAGACAGCAATAGACCCATGGAGGCAAGTCTGCTGGAGGACGATGTATTGAATCGGGACGCAATTTGAGTGATCCATCGTCATTAGGTGGCCCTGAATGTTTCAATTCACTATCAGTTTTTCGTCCGATTCGATAATCTTTGACTCACAGCAGAACGCCCACAAGGTGCCCGAGGCAGCAATAGACCCATGGAGACAAGTCGGCTGGAGGACGATGTATTGAATCGGGACGCAATTTGAGTGATCCATCGTCATTAGGTGGCCCTGAATGTTACAATTCACTATCAGATTTTCGTCCGATTCGAAAATCTTTGACTCACAGCAGAACGGCCATAAGGTGCCCGAGGCGGCAATAGACCCATGGAGACAAGTCTGCTTGAGGACGATGTATTGAATCGGGACGCAATTTCAGTGATCCATCGTCATTAGGTGGCCCTAAACGTTACAATTCACTATCAGTTTTTCGTCCCATTTGATAATCTAGACTCACAGCAAAACGGCCATAAGGTGCCCGAGGCAGCAATAGATCCATGGAGTCAAGTCGGCTGGAGGACGATGTATTGAATCGGGACGCAATTTCAGTGATCCATCGTCATTAGGTGGCGCTGAATGTTACAATTCACTATCAGTTTTTCGTCCGATTCGAAAATCTTTGACTCACAGCAGATCGGCCATAAGGTGCCCGACGCAGCAATAGACCCATGGAGACAAGTCTGCTGGAGGACGACGTATTGAATCGTAACGCAATTTGAGTGATCCATCGTCATTAGGTGGCCCTGAACTTTACAATTCACTATCAGTTTTTCGTCCGATTCGAAAATCTGTGAGTCACAGCAGCACGGCCATAAGGTGTCCGAGGCAGCAATAGACCCATGGAGACAAGTCTGCTGGAGCACGAAGTATTGAATCGGGACGCAATTTGAGTGTTCCATCGTCATTAGGAGGCCCTGAACGTTACAATTCACTATCTGTTTTTTGTCCGATTCGATAATGTAGACTCGCAGCAGAACGGCTATAAGGTGCCCGAGGCAGCAATAGACCCATGGATTCAAGTTATCTGGAGGACGATGTATTGAATCGGGACGCAATTTGAGTGATCCATCGTCATTAGGTGGCCCTGAATGTTACAATTCACTATCAATTTTACGTCCGATTCGAAAATCTTTGACTCACAGCAGAACGGCCATAAGGTGGCCGAGGCAGCAATAGACCCATGGAGACAAGTCTGCTGGAGGACGATGTATTGAATCGGGACGAAATTTGAGTGTTCCAGCGTCATTAGGAGGCCCTGAATGTTACAATTAACTATTAGTTTTTCGTCCCATTCGATAATCTAGACTCACGGGAGAACGACCATAAGGTGCCCGAGGCAGCAATAGACCCATGCAGTCAAGTCTGCTGGAGGACGATGTATTGAATCGGGACTCAATTTGAGTGTTCCATCGTCATTAGGTGGCCCTGAACGTTAAAATTCACTATCAGTTTTTCGTCTGATTCGAATATCTTTGACTCACAGCAGAACCGCCATAAGGTGCCCGAGGCAGCAATAGACCCATGGAGTCAAGTCGGCTGGAGGACGATGTATTGAATCGGGACGCAATTTGACTGATCCATCGTCATTAGGTGGCCCTGAATGTTTCAATTCACTATCAGTTTTTCGTCCGATTCGAAAATCTTTGACTCACAGCAGAACGGCCATAAGGTGCCCGAGGCAGCAATAGACCCATGGAGACAAGTCGGCTGGAGGACGATGTATTGAATCAGGACGCAATTTGAGTGATCCATCGTCATTAGGTGGCCCCGAATGTTACAATTCACTATCAGTTTTTCGTTCGATTCGAAAATGTTTGACTCACAGCAGAACGGCCATAAGGTGCCCGAGGCAGCAATAGACCCATGGAGACAAGTCTGCTGGAGGACGATGTATTGAATCGGGACGCAATTTGAGTGATCCATCGTCGTTAGGTGGCCCTGAACGTTACAAATCACTATCAGTTTTTCGTCCGATTCGAAAATCTGTGAGTCACAGCAGAACGCCCATAAGGTGCCTGAGGCAGCAATAGACCCATGGAGACAAGTCTACTGGAGGACCTTGAATTGAATGGGGACGCAATTTGAGTGATTCATCGTCATTAGGTGGCCCTGAAAGTTACAATTCACTATCAGTTTTTCGTGCCAATCCAAATCTGCTGGAGGTCGATGTATTGAATCGGGACACAATTTGAGTGATCCATCGTCATTAGGTGGCCCTGAACGTTACAATTCACTATCAGTTTTTCGTCCCATTCGATAATCTAGACTCACAGCAGAACGACCATAAGGTGCCCGAGGCAGCAATAGACCCATGGAGTCAAGTCGGCTGGAGGACGATGTATTGAATCGGGACGCAAATTGTGTGGTCAATCGTCATTAGGTGGCCCTGAATGTTACAATTCACTATCAGTTTTTCGTCCGATTCGAAAATCTTTGACTCACAGCAGAATGGCCATAAGATGCCCGAGGCAGCAATAGACCCATGGAGACAAGTCTGCTGGAGGACGATGTATTGAATCGGGACGCAATTTGAGTGTACCATCGTCATTAGGAGACCCTGAACGTTACAATTCACTAACAGTTTTTCGTCCGATTCGAAAATGTTTGACTCACAGCAGAACGGCCATAAGGTGCCCGCGACAGCAATAGACCCATGGAGGCAAGTCTGCTGGAGGACGATGTATTGAATCGGGACGCAATTTGAGTGATCCATCGTCATTAGGTGGCCCTGAACGTTACAATTCACTATCAGTTTTTCGTCCCATTCGATAATCTAGACTCACGGGAGATCGACCATAAGGTGCCCGAGGCAGCAATAGACCCATGGAGACAAGTCTGCTGGTGGACGATGTATTGAATCGGGACGCAATTGGAGTGATCCATCGTCATTAGGTGGCCCTGAACGTTAAAATTCACTATCAGTTTTTCGTCCGATTCGAAAATCTTTGACTCACAGCAGAACGGCCATAAGGTGCCCGAGGCAGCAATAGACCCATGGAGACAAGTCGGCTGGAGGACGATGTATTGAATCGGGACGCAATTTGAGTGTTCCATCGTCATAAGGTGGCACTGAAAGTTACAATTCACTATCAGTTTTTCGTGCGATTCCAAATCTGCTGGAGGTCGATGTATTGAATCGGGACGCAATTTGAGTGATCTATCGTCATTAGGTGGCCCTGAACGTTACAATTCACTATCAGTTTTTCGTCCCATTCGATAATCTAGACTCACAGCAGAACGGCCATAAGGTGCCCGAGGCAGCAATAGACCCAAGGAGTCAAGTCGGCTGGAGGACGATGTATTGAATCGGGACGCAATTTGTGTGGTCCATCGTCATTAGGTGGCCCTGAATGTTACAATTCACTATCAGTTTTTCGTCCGATTCAAAAATCTTTGACTCACAGCAGAACGGCCATAAGGTGCCCGAGGCAGCAATAGACCCATGGAGACAAGTCTGCTGTAGGACGATGTATTGAATCGGGACGCAATTTGAGTGTTCCATCGTCATTTGGAGGCCCTGAACGTTACAATTCATTATCAGTTTTTCGTACGATTCGAAAATCTTTGACTCACAGCAGAACGGCCATAAGGTGCCCGAGACAGCAATAGACCCATGGAGGCAAGTCTGCTGGAGGACGATGTATTGAATCGGGACGCAATTTGAGTGATCCATCGTCATTAGGTGGCCCTGAATGTTTCAATTCACTATCAGTTTTTCGTCCGATTCGATAATCTTTGACTCACAGCAGAACGCCCACAAGGTGCCCGAGGCAGCAATAGACCCATGGAGACAAGTCTACTGGAGGACCTTGAATTGAATGGGGACGCAATTTGAGTGATTCATCGTCATTAGGTGGCCCTGAAAGTTACAATTCACTATCAGTTTTTCGTGCCAATCCAAATCTGCTGGAGGTCGATGTATTGAATCGGGACACAATTTGAGTGATCCATCGTCATTAGGTGGCCCTGAACGTTACAATTCACTATCAGTTTTTCGTCCCATTCGATAATCTAGACTCACAGCAGAACGACCATAAGGTGCCCGAGGCAGCAATAGACCCATGGAGTCAAGTCGGCTGGAGGACGATGTATTGAATCGGGACGCAATTTGTGTGGTCAATCGTCATTAGGTGGCCCTGAATGTTACAATTCACTATCAGTTTTTCGTCCGATTCGAAAATCTTTGACTCACAGCAGAATGGCCATAAGATGCCCGAGCAGCAATAGACCCATGGAGACAAGTCTGCTGGAGGACGATGTATTGAATCGGGACGCAATTTGAGTGTTCCATCGTCATTAGGAGACCCTGAACGTTACAATTCACTAACAGTTTTTCGTCCGATTCGAAAATGTTTGACTCACAGCAGAACGGCCATAAGGTGCCCGAGACAGCAATAGACCCATGGAGGCAAGTCTGCTGGAGGACGATGTATTGAATCGGGACGCAATTTGAGTGATCCATCGTCATTAGGTTGTCCTGAATGTTACAATTCACTATCAGTTTTTCGTCCGATTCGAAAATCTTTGACTCACAGCAGAACGGCCATAAAGTGCCCGAGGCAGCAATAGACCCATGGAGACAAGTCGGATGGAGGACGATGTATTGAATCGGGATGCAATTTGAGTGATCCATCGTCATTAGGTGGCCGTGAACGTTACAATTCACTATCAGTTTTTCGTCCCATTCGATAATCTAGACTCACAGCAGAACGGCCATAAGGTGCCCGAGGCAGCAATAGACCCATGGATTCAAGTCGGCTGGAGGACGATGTATTGAATCGGGACGCAATTTGAGTGATCCATCGTCATTAGGTGGCCCTGAACGTTACAATTCACTATCAGTTTTTCGTCCCATTCGATAATCTAGACTCACGGGAGATCGACCATAAGGTGCCCGAGGCAGCAATAGACCCATGGAGACAAGTCTGCTGGTGGACGATGTATTGAATCGGGACGCAATTGGAGTGATCCATCGTCATTAGGTGGCCCTGAACGTTACAATTCACTATCAGTTTTTCGTCCGATTCGAAAATCTTTGACTCACAGCAGAACGGCCATAAAGTGCCCGAGGCAGCAATAGACCCATGGAGACAAGTCGGCTGGAGGACGATGTATTGAATCGGGACGCAATTTGAGTGATCCATCGTCATTAGGTGGCCGTGAACGTTACAATTCACTATCAGTTTTTCGTCCCATTCGATAATCTAGACTCACAGCAGAACGGCCATAAGGTGCCCGAGGCAGCAATAGACCCATGGATTCAAGTCGGCTGGAGGACGATGTATTGAATCGGGACGCAATTTGAGTGATCCATCGTCATTAGGTGGCCCTGAACGTTACAATTCACTATCAGTTTTTCGTCCCATTCGATAATCTAGACTCACGGGAGATCGACCATAAGGTGCCCGAGGCAGCAATAGACCCATGGAGACAAGTCTGCTGGTGGACGATGTATTGAATCGGGACGCAATTGGAGTGATCCATCGTCATTAGGTGGCCCTGAACGTTAAAATTCACTATCAGTTTTTCGTCCGATTCGAAAATCTTTGACTCACAGCAGAACGGCCATAAGGTGCCCGAGGCAGCAATAGACCCATGGAGTCAAGTCGGCTGGAGGACGATGTATTGAATCGGGACGCAATTTGTGTGGTCCTGAATGTTACAATTCACTATCAGTTTTTCGTCTGATTCGAAAATCTTTGACTCACAGCAGAACGGCCATAAGGTGCCCGAGGCGGCAATAGACCCGTGGAGACAAGTCTGCTGGAGGACGATGTATTGAATCGGGACGCAATTTCAGTGATCCATCGTCATTAGGTGGCCCTAAACGTTACAATTCACTATCAGTTTTTCGTCCCATTTGATAATCTACACTCACAGCAAAACGGCCATAAGGTGCCCGAGGCAGCAATAGATCCATGGAGTCAAGTCGGCTGGAGGACGAGGTATTGAATCGGGACGCAATTTGTGTGGTCCATCGTCATTAGGTGGCCCTGAATGTTACAATTCACTATCAGTTTTTCGTCCGATTCGAAAATCTTTGACTCACAGCAGAACGGCCATAAAGTGCCCGACGCAGCAATAGACCCATGGAGACAAGTCTGCTGGAGTACGATGTATTGAATCGGGACGCAATTTGAGTGATCCATCGTCATTAGGTGGCCCTGAACTTTACAATTCACTATCAGTTTTTCGTCCGATTCGAAAATCTGTGAGTCACAGCAGCACGGCCATAAGGTGTCCGAGGCAGCAATAGACCCATGGAGACAAGTCTGCTGGAGCACGAAGTATTGAATCGGGACGCAATTTGAGTGTTCCATCGTCATTAGGAGGCCCTGAACGTTACAATTCACTATCTGTTTTTTGTCCGATTCGATAATGTAGACTCGCAGCAGAACGGCTATAAGGTGCCCGAGGCAGCAATAGACCCATGGATTCAAGTTATCTGGAGGACGATGTATTGAATCGGGACGCAATTTGAGTGATCCATCGTCATTAGGTGGCCCTGAATGTTACAATTCACTATCAATTTTACGTCCGATTCGAAAATCTTTGACTCACAGCAGAACGGCCATAAGGTGGCCGAGGCAGCAATAGACCCATGGAGACAAGTCTGCTGGAGGACGATGTATTGAATCGGGACGAAATTTGAGTGTTCCAGCGTCATTAGGAGGCCCTGAATGTTACAATTAACTATTAGTTTTTCGTCCCATTCGATAATCTAGACTCACGGGAGAACGACCATAAGGTGCCCGAGGCAGCAATAGACCCATGCAGACAAGTCTGCTGGAGGACGATGTATTGAATCGGGACTCAATTTGAGTGTTCCATCGTCATTAGGTGGCCCTGAACGTTAAAATTCACTATCAGTTTTTCGTCTGATTCGAATATCTTTGACTCACAGCAGAACCGCCATAAGGTGCCCGAGGCAGCAATAGACCCATGGAGTCAAGTCGGCTGGAGGACGATGTATTGAATCGGGACGCAATTTGACTGATCCATCGTCATTAGGTGGCCCTGAATGTTTCAATTCACTATCAGTTTTTCGTCCGATTCGAAAATCTTTGACTCACAGCAGAACGGCCATAAGGTGCCCGAGGCAGCAATAGACCCATGGAGACAAGTCGGCTGGAGGACGATGTATTGAATCAGGACGCAATTTGAGTGATCCATCGTCATTAGGTGGCCCCGAATGTTACAATTCACTATCAGTTTTTCGTTCGATTCGAAAATGTTTGACTCACAGCAGAACGGCCATAAGGTGCCCGAGGCAGCAATAGACCCATGGAGACAAGTCTGCTGGAGGACGATGTATTGAATCGGGACGCAATTTGAGTGATCCATCGTCGTTAGGTGGCCCTGAACGTTACAAATCACTATCAGTTTTTCGTCCGATTCGAAAATCTGTGAGTCACAGCAGAACGCCCATAAGGTGCCTGAGGCAGCAATAGACCCATGGAGACAAGTCTACTGGAGGACCTTGAATTGAATGGGGACGCAATTTGAGTGATTCATCGTCATTAGGTGGCCCTGAAAGTTACAATTCACTATCAGTTTTTCGTGCCAATCCAAATCTGCTGGAGGTCGATGTATTGAATCGGGACACAATTTGAGTGATCCATCGTCATTAGGTGGCCCTGAACGTTACAATTCACTATCAGTTTTTCGTCCCATTCGATAATCTAGACTCACAGCAGAACGACCATAAGGTGCCCGAGGCAGCAATAGACCCATGGAGTCAAGTCGGCTGGAGGACGATGTATTGAATCGGGACGCAATTTGTGTGGTCAATCGTCATTAGGTGGCCCTGAATGTTACAATTCACTATCAGTTTTTCGTCCGATTCGAAAATCTTTGACTCACAGCAGAATGGCCATAAGATGCCCGAGGCAGCAATAGACCCATGGAGACAAGTCTGCTGGAGGACGATGTATTGAATCGGGACGCAATTTGAGTGTACCATCGTCATTAGGAGACCCTGAACGTTACAATTCACTAACAGTTTTACGTCCGATTCGAAAATGTTTGACTCACAGCAGAACGGCCATAAGGTGCCCGCGACAGCAATAGACCCATGGAGGCAAGTCTGCTGGAGGACGATGTATTGAATCGGGACGCAATTTGAGTGATCCATCGTCATTAGGTTGTCCTGAATGTTACAATTCACTATTAGTTTTTCGTCCGATTCGAAAATCTTTGACTCACAGCAGAACGGCCATAAAGTGCCCGAGGCAGCAATAGACCCATGGAGACAAGTCGGCTGGAGGACGATGTATTGAATCGGGACGCAATTTGAGTGATCCATCGTCATTAGGTGGCCGTGAACGTTACAATTCACTATCAGTTTTTCGTCCCATTCGATAATCTAGACTCACAGCAGAACGGCCATAAGGTGCCCGAGGCAGCTATAGACCCATGGATTCAAGTCGGCTGGAGGACGATGTATTGAATCGGGACGCAATTTGAGTGATCCATCGTCATTAGGTGGCCCTGAACGTTACAATTCACTATCAGTTTTTCGTCCCATTCGATAATCTAGACTCACGGGAGATCGACCATAAGGTGCCCGAGGCAGCAATAGACCCATGGAGACAAGTCTGCTGGTGGACGATGTATTGAATCGGGACGCAATTGGAGTGATCCATCGTCATTAGGTGGCCCTGAACGTTAAAATTCACTATCAGTTTTTCGTCCGATTCGAAAATCTTTGACTCACAGCAGAACGGCCATAAGGTGCCCGAGGCAGCAATAGACCCATGGAGACAAGTCGGCTGGAGGACGATGTATTGAATCGGGACGCAATTTGAGTGTTCCATCGTCATAAGGTGGCACTGAAAGTTACAATTCACTATCAGTTTTTCGTGCGATTCCAAATCTGCTGGAGGTCGATGTATTGAATCGGGACGCAATTTGAGTGATCTATCGTCATTAGGTGGCCCTGAACGTTACAATTCACTATCAGTTTTTCGTCCCATTCGATAATCTAGACTCACAGCAGAACGGCCATAAGGTGCCCGAGGCAGCAATAGACCCAAGGAGTCAAGTCGGCTGGAGGACGATGTATTGAATCGGGACGCAATTTGTGTGGTCCATCGTCATTAGGTGGCCCTGAATGTTACAATTCACTATCAGTTTTTCGTCCGATTCAAAAATCTTTGACTCACAGCAGAACGGCCATAAGGTGCCCGAGGCAGCAATAGACCCATGGAGACAAGTCTGCTGGAGGACGATGTATTGAATCGGGACGCAATTTGAGTGTTCCATCGTCATTTGGAGGCCCTGAACGTTACAATTCATTATCAGTTTTTCGTACGATTCGAAAATCTTTGACTCACAGCAGAACGGCCATAAGGTGCCCGAGACAGCAATAGACCCATGGAGGCAAGTCTGCTGGAGGACGATGTATTGAATCGGGACGCAATTTGAGTGATCCATCGTCATTAGGTGGCCCTGAATGTTTCAATTCACTATCAGTTTTTCGTCCGATTCGATAATCTTTGACTCACAGCAGAACGCCCACAAGGTGCCCGAGGCAGCAATAGACCCATGGAGACAAGTCGGCTGGAGGACGATGTATTGAATCGGGACGCAATTTGAGTGATCCATCGTCATTAGGTGGCCCTGAATGTTACAATTCACTATCAGATTTTCGTCCGATTCGAAAATCTTTGACTCACAGCAGAACGGCCATAAGGTGCCCGAGGCGGCAATAGACCCATGGAGACAAGTCTGCTTGAGGACGATGTATTGAATCGGGACGCAATTTCAGTGATCCATCGTCATTAGGTGGCGCTGAATGTTACAATTCACTATCAGTTTTTCGTCCGATTCGAAAATCTTTGACTCACAGCAGATCGGCCATAAGGTGCCCGACGCAGCAATAGACCCATGGAGACAAGTCTGCTGGAGGACGACGTATTGAATCGTAACGCAATTTGAGTGATCCATCGTCATTAGGTGGCCCTGAACTTTACAATTCACTATCAGTTTTTCGTCCGATTCGAAAATCTGTGAGTCACAGCAGGACGGCCAAAAGGTGCCCGAGGCAGCAATAGACCCATGGAGACAAGTCTGCTGGAGCACGAAGTATTGAATCGGGACGCAATTTGAGTGTTCCATCGTCATTAGGAGGCCCTCGACGTTACAATTCACTATCTGTTTTTCGTCCGATTCGATAATGTAGACTCACAGCAGAACGGCTATAAGGTGCCCGAGGCAGCAATAGACTCATGGATTCAAGTTATCTGGAGGACGATGTATTGAATCGGGACGCAATTTGAGTGATCCATCGTCATTAGGTGGCCCTGAATGTTACAATTCACTATCAATTTTACGTCCGATTCGAAAATCTTTGACTCACAGCAGAACGGCCATAAGGTGGCCGAGGTAGCAATAGACCCATGGAGACAAGTCTGCTGGAGGACGATGTATTGAATCGGGACGAAATTTGAGTGTTCCAGCGTCATTAGGAGGCCCTGAATGTTACAATTAACTATTAGTTTTTCGTCCCATTCGATAATCTAGACTCACGGGAGAACGACCATAAGGTGCCCGAGGCAGCAATAGATCCATGCAGACAAGTCTGCTGGAGGACGATGTATTGAATCGGGACGCAATTTGAGTGTTCCATCGTCATTAGGAGGCCCTGAACGTTAAAATTCACTATCAGTTTTTCGTCCGATTCGAAAATCTTTGACTCACAGCAGAACGGCCATAAGGTGCCCGAGGCAGCAATAGACCCATGGAGACAAGTCGGCTGGAGGACGATGTATTGAATCGGAACGCAATTTGAGTGTTCCATCGTCATTAGGTGGCCCTGAAAGTTACAATTCACTATCAGTTTTTCGTGCGATTCCAAATCTGCTGGAGGTCGATGTATTGAATCGGGACGCAATTTGAGTGATCCATCGTCATTAGGTGGCCCTGAACGTTACAATTCACTATCAGTTTTTCGACCCATTCGATAATCTAGACTCACAGCAGAACGGCCATAAGGTGCCCGAGGCAGCAATAGACCCATGGAGTCAAGTCGGCTGGAGGACGATGTATTGAAACGGGACGCAATTTGAGTGATCCATCGTCATTAGGTGCCCCTGAATGTTTCAATTCACTATCAGTTTTTCGTCCGATTCGAAAATCTTTGACTCACAGCAGAACGGCCATAAGGTGCCCGAGGCAGCAATAGACCCATGGAGACAAGTCGGCTGGAGGACGATGTATTGAATCAGGACGCAATTTGAGTGATCCATCGTCATTAGGTGGCCCTGAATGTTACAATTCACTATCAGTTTTTTGTTCGATTCGAAAATCTTTGACTCACAGCAGAACGGCCATAAGGTGCCCGAGGCGGCAATAGACCCATGGAGACAAGTCTGCTGGAGGACGATGTATTATATCGGGACGCAATTTCAGTGATCAATCGTCGTTAGGTGGCCCTGAATGTTACAACTCACTATCAGTTTTTCGTCCGATTCGAAAATCTGTGAGTCACAGCAGGACGGCCATAAGGTGCCCGAGGCAGCAATAGACCCATGGAGAAAGTCTGCTGGAGCACGAAGTATTGAATCGGGACGCAATTTGAGTGTTCCATCGTCTTTAGGAGGCCCTGAACGATACAATTCACTATCTGTTTTTCGTCCGATTCGATAATGTAGACTCACAGCAGAACGGCTATAAGGTGCCCGAGGCAGCAATAGACCCATGGAGACAAGTCTGCTGGAGGACGATGTATTGAATCGGGACGAAATTTGAGTGTACCAGCGTCATTAGGAGGCCCTGAGTGTTACTATTAACTATTAGTTTTTCGTCCCATTCGATAATCTAGACTCACGGGAGAACGACCATAAGGTGCCCGAGGCAGCAATAGACCCATGGAGACAAGTCTGCAGGTGGACGATGTATTGAATCGGGACGCAATTTGAGTGATCCATCGTCATTAGGTGGCCCTGAATGTTACAATTCACTATCAGTTTTTCGTCCCATTCGATAATCTAGACTCACAGCAGAACGGCCATAAGGTGCCCGAGGCAGCAATAGACCCATGGAGACAAGTCTGCTGGAGGACGATGTATTGAATCGGGATGCAATTTGAGTGTTCCATCGTCATTAGGAGGCCCTGAACGTTACAATTCACTATCAGTTTTTCGTCCGATCCGAAAATCTTTGACTCTCAACAGAACGGCCATAAGGTGCCCGAGACAGCAATAGACCCATGGAGACAAGTCTGCTGGAGGACGATGTATTGAATCGGGACGCAATTTGAGTGATCCATCGTCATTAGGTGGCCCTGAATGTTACAATTCACTATCAGTTTTTCGTCCGATTCGAAAAACTTTGACTCACAGCAGAACGGCCATAAGGTGCCCGAGGCAGCAATAGACCCATGGAGACAAGTCGGCTGGAGGACGATGTATTGAATCGGGACGCAATTTGAGTGATCCATCGTCATTAGGTGACCCTGAATGTTACAATTCACTATCAGTTTTTCGTCCGATTCGAAAATCTGTGACTCACAGCAGAACGGCCATAAGGTGCCCGAGGCGGCAATAGACCCATGGAGACAAGACTGCTGGAGGACGATGTATTGAATCGGGACGCAATTTGGGTGATCCATCGTCATTAGGTGGCCCTGAACGTTACAATTCACTATCAGTTTTTCGTCCCATTCCATAATCTAGACTCACAGCAGAACGGCCATAAGGTGACCGAGGCAGCAATAGACCCATGCAGTCAAGTCAACTGGAGGACGAGGTATTGAATCGGGACGCAATTTGTGTGGTCCATCGTCATTAGGTGGCCCTGAATGTTACAATTCACTATCAGTTTTTCGTCCGATTCGAAAATCTTTGACTCACAGCAGAACGGCCATAAGGTGCCCGACGCAGCAATAGACCCATGGAGACAAGTCTGCTGGAGTACGATGTATTGAATCGGGACGCAATTTGAGTGATCCATCGTCATTAGGTGGCCCTGAACTTTACAATTCACTATCAGTTTTTCGTCCGATTCGAAAATCTGTGAGTCACAGCAGCACGGCCATAAGGTGTCCGAGGCAGCAATAGACCCATGGAGACAAGTCTACTGGAGGACCTTGAATTGAATGGGGACGCAATTTGAGTGATTCATCGTCATTAGGTGGCCCTGAAAGTTACAATTCACTATCAGTTTTTCGTGCCAATCCAAATCTGCTGGAGGTCGATGTATTGAATCGGGACACAATTTGAGTGATCCATCGTCATTAGGTGGCCCTGAACGTTACAATTCACTATCAGTTTTTCGTCCCATTCGATAATCTAGACTCACAGCAGAACGACCATAAGGTGCCCGAGGCAGCAATAGACCCATGGAGTCAAGTCGGCTGGAGGACGATGTATTGAATCGGGACGCAATTTGTGTGGTCAATCGTCATTAGGTGGCCCTGAATGTTACAATTCACTATCAGTTTTTCGTCCGATTCGAAAATCTTTGACTCACAGCAGAATGGCCATAAGATGCCCGAGGCAGCAATAGACCCATGGAGACAAGTCTGCTGGAGGACGATGTATTGAATCGGGACGCAATTTGAGTGTACCATCGTCATTAGGAGACCCTGAACGTTACAATTCACTAACAGTTTTTCGTCCGATTCGAAAATGTTTGACTCACAGCAGAACGGCCATAAGGTGCCCGCGACAGCAATAGACCCATGGAGGCAAGTCTGCTGGAGGACGATGTATTGAATCGGGACGCAATTTGAGTGATCCATCGTCATTAGGTTGTCCTGAATGTTACAATTCACTATTAGTTTTTCGTCCGATTCGAAAATCTTTGACTCACAGCAGAACGGCCATAAAGTGCCCGAGGCAGCAATAGACCCATGGAGACAAGTCGGCTGGAGGACGATGTATTGAATCGGGACGCAATTTGAGTGATCCATCGTCATTAGGTGGCCGTGAACGTTACAATTCACTATCAGTTTTTCGTCCCATTCGATAATCTAGACTCACAGCAGAACGGCCATAAGGTGCCCGAGGCAGCTATAGACCCATGGATTCAAGTCGGCTGGAGGACGATGTATTGAATCGGGACGCAATTTGAGTGATCCATCGTCATTAGGTGGCCCTGAACGTTACAATTCACTATCAGTTTTTCGTCCCATTCGATAATCTAGACTCACGGGAGATCGACCATAAGGTGCCCGAGGCAGCAATAGACCCATGGAGACAAGTCTGCTGGTGGACGATGTATTGAATCGGGACGCAATTGGAGTGATCCATCGTCATTAGGTGGCCCTGAACGTTAAAATTCACTATCAGTTTTTCGTCCGATTCGAAAATCTTTGACTCACAGCAGAACGGCCATAAGGTGCCCGAGGCAGCAATAGACCCATGGAGACAAGTCGGCTGGAGGACGATGTATTGAATCGGGACGCAATTTGAGTGTTCCATCGTCATAAGGTGGCACTGAAAGTTACAATTCACTATCAGTTTTTCGTGCGATTCCAAATCTGCTGGAGGTCGATGTATTGAATCGGGACGCAATTTGAGTGATCTATCGTCATTAGGTGGCCCTGAACGTTACAATTCACTATCAGTTTTTCGTCCCATTCGATAATCTAGACTCACAGCAGAACGGCCATAAGGTGCCCGAGGCAGCAATAGACCCAAGGAGTCAAGTCGGCTGGAGGACGATGTATTGAATCGGGACGCAATTTGTGTGGTCCATCGTCATTAGGTGGCCCTGAATGTTACAATTCACTATCAGTTTTTCGTCCGATTCAAAAATCTTTGACTCACAGCAGAACGGCCATAAGGTGCCCGAGGCAGCAATAGACCCATGGAGACAAGTCTGCTGGAGGACGATGTATTGAATCGGGACGCAATTTGAGTGTTCCATCGTCATTTGGAGGCCCTGAACGTTACAATTCATTATCAGTTTTTCGTACGATTCGAAAATCTTTGACTCACAGCAGAACGGCCATAAGGTGCCCGAGACAGCAATAGACCCATGGAGGCAAGTCTGCTGGAGGACGATGTATTGAATCGGGACGCAATTTGAGTGATCCATCGTCATTAGGTGGCCCTGAATGTTTCAATTCACTATCAGTTTTTCGTCCGATTCGATAATACTTTGACTCACAGCAGAACGCCCACAAGGTGCCCGAGGCAGCAATAGACCCATGGAGACAAGTCGGCTGGAGGACGATGTATTGAATCGGGACGCAATTTGAGTGATCCATCGTCATTAGGTGGCCCTGAATGTTACAATTCACTATCAGATTTTCGTCCGATTCGAAAATCTTTGACTCACAGCAGAACGGCCATAAGGTGCCCGAGGCGGCAATAGACCCATGGAGACAAGTCTGCTTGAGGACGATGTATTGAATCGGGACGCAATTTCAGTGATCCATCGTCATTAGGTGGCCCTAAACGTTACAATTCACTATCAGTTTTTCGTCCCATTTGATAATCTAGACTCACAGCAAAACGGCCATAAGGTGCCCGAGGCAGCAATAGATCCATGGAGTCAAGTCGGCTGGAGGACGATGTATTGAATCGGGACGCAATTTCAGTGATCCATCGTCATTAGGTGGCGCTGAATGTTACAATTCACTATCAGTTTTTCGTCCGATTCGAAAATCTTTGACTCACAGCAGATCGGCCATAAGGTGCCCGACGCAGCAATAGACCCATGGAGACAAGTCTGCTGGAGGACGACGTATTGAATCGTAACGCAATTTGAGTGATCCATCGTCATTAGGTGGCCCTGAACTTTACAATTCACTATCAGTTTTTCGTCCGATTCGAAAATCTGTGAGTCACAGCAGGACGGCCAAAAGGTGCCCGAGGCAGCAATAGACCCATGGAGACAAGTCTGCTGGAGCACGAAGTATTGAATCGGGACGCAATTTGAGTGTTCCATCGTCATTAGGAGGCCCTCGACGTTACAATTCACTATCTGTTTTTCGTCCGATTCGATAATGTAGACTCACAGCAGAACGGCTATAAGGTGCCCGAGGCAGCAATAGACTCATGGATTCAAGTTATCTGGAGGACGATGTATTGAATCGGGACGCAATTTGAGTGATCCATCGTCATTAGGTGGCCCTGAATGTTACAATTCACTATCAATTTTACGTCCGATTCGAAAATCTTTGACTCACAGCAGAACGGCCATAAGGTGGCCGAGGTAGCAATAGACCCATGGAGACAAGTCTGCTGGAGGACGATGTATTGAATCGGGACGAAATTTGAGTGTTCCAGCGTCATTAGGAGGCCCTGAATGTTACAATTAACTATTAGTTTTTCGTCCCATTCGATAATCTAGACTCACGGGAGAACGACCATAAGGTGCCCGAGGCAGCAATAGATCCATGCAGACAAGTCTGCTGGAGGACGATGTATTGAATCGGGACGCAATTTGAGTGTTCCATCGTCATTAGGAGGCCCTGAACGTTAAAATTCACTATCAGTTTTTCGTCCGATTCGAAAATCTTTGACTCACAGCAGAACGGCCATAAGGTGCCCGAGGCAGCAATAGACCCATGGAGACAAGTCGGCTGGAGGACGATGTATTGAATCGGAACGCAATTTGAGTGTTCCATCGTCATTAGGTGGCCCTGAAAGTTACAATTCACTATCAGTTTTTCGTGCGATTCCAAATCTGCTGGAGGTCGATGTATTGAATCGGGACGCAATTTGAGTGATCCATCGTCATTAGGTGGCCCTGAACGTTACAATTCACTATCAGTTTTTCGACCCATTCGATAATCTAGACTCACAGCAGAACGGCCATAAGGTGCCCGAGGCAGCAATAGACCCATGGAGACAAGTCGGCTGGAGGACGATGTATTGAATCGGAACGCAATTTGAGTGTTCCATCGTCATTAGGTGGCCCTGAAAGTTACAATTCACTATCAGTTTTTCGTGCGATTCCAAATCTGCTGGAGGACGATGTATTGAAACGGGACGCAATTTGAGTGATCCATCGTCATTAGGTGCCCCTGAATGTTTCAATTCACTATCAGTTTTTCGTCCGATTCGAAAATCTTTGACTCACAGCAGAACGGCCATAAGGTGCCCGAGGCAGCAATAGACCCATGGAGACAAGTCGGCTGGAGGACGATGTATTGAATCAGGACGCAATTTGAGTGATCCATCGTCATTAGGTGGCCCTGAATGTTACAATTCACTATCAGTTTTTTGTTCGATTCGAAAATCTTTGACTCACAGCGGAACGGCCATAAGGTGCCCGAGGCGGCAATAGACCCATGGAGACAAGTCTGCTGGAGGACGATGTATTATATCGGGACGCAATTTCAGTGATCCATCGTCGTTAGGTGGCCCTGAATGTTACAACTCACTATCAGTTTTTCGTCCGATTCGAAAATCTGTGAGTCACAGCAGGACGGCCATAAGGTGCCCGAGGCAGCAATAGACCCATGGAGAAAGTCTGCTGGAGCACGAAGTATTGAATCGGGACGCAATTTGAGTGTTCCATCGTCTTTAGGAGGCCCTGAACGATACAATTCACTATCTGTTTTTCGTCCGATTCGATAATGTAGACTCACAGCAGAACGGCTATAAGGTGCCCGAGGCAGCAATAGACCCATGGAGACAAGTCTGCTGGAGGACGATGTAGTGAATCGGGACGAAATTTGAGTGTACCAGCGTCATTAGGAGGCCCTGAGTGTTACTATTAACTATTAGTTTTTCGTCCCATTCGATAATCTAGACTCACGGGAGAACGACCATAAGGTGCCCGAGGCAGCAATAGACCCATGGAGACAAGTCTGCAGGTGGACGATGTATTGAATCGGGACGCAATTTGAGTGATCCATCGTCATTAGGTGGCCCTGAATGTTACAATTCACTATCAGTTTTTCGTCCCATTCGATAATCTAGACTCACAGCAGAACGGCCATAAGGTGCCCGAGGCAGCAATAGACCCATGGAGACAAGTCTGCTGGAGGACGATGTATTGAATCGGGATGCAATTTGAGTGTTCCATCGTCATTAGGAGGCCCTGAACGTTACAATTCACTATCAGTTTTTCGTCCGATCCGAAAATCTTTGACTCTCAACAGACTGGCCATAAGGTGCCCGAGACAGCAATAGACCCATGGAGACAAGTCTGCTGGAGGACGATGTATTGAATCGGGACGCAATTTGAGTGATCCATCGTCATTAGGTGGCCCTGAATGTTACAATTCACTATCAGTTTTTCGTCCGATTCGAAAAACTTTGACTCACAGCAGAACGGCCATAAGGTGCCCGAGGCAGCAATAGACCCATGGAGACAAGTCGGCTGGAGGACGATGTATTGAATCGGGACGCAATTTGAGTGATCCATCGTCATTAGGTGACCCTGAATGTTACAATTCACTATCAGTTTTTCGTCCGATTCGAAAATCTGTGACTCACAGCAGAACGGCCATAAGGTGCCCGAGGCGGCAATAGACCCATGGAGACAAGACTGCTGGAGGACGATGTATTGAATCGGGACGCAATTTGGGTGATCCATCGTCATTAGGTGGCCCTGAACGTTACAATTCACTATCAGTTTTTCGTCCCATTCCATAATCTAGACTCACAGCAGAACGGCCATAAGGTGACCGAGGCAGCAATAGACCCATGCAGTCAAGTCAACTGGAGGACGAGGTATTGAATCGGGACGCAATTTGTGTGGTCCATCGTCATTAGGTGGCCCTGAATGTTACAATTCACTATCAGTTTTTCGTCCGATTCGAAAATCTTTGACTCACAGCAGAACGGCCATAAGGTGCCCGACGCAGCAATAGACCCATGGAGACAAGTCTGCTGGAGTACGATGTATTGAATCGGGACGCAATTTGAGTGATCCATCGTCATTAGGTGGCCCTGAACTTTACAATTCACTATCAGTTTTTCGTCCGATTCGAAAATCTGTGAGTCACAGCAGCACGGCCATAAGGTGTCCGAGGCAGCAATAGACCCATGGAGACAAGTCTGCTGGAGCACGAAGTATTGAATCGGGACGCAATTTGAGTGTTCCATCGTCATTAGGAGGCCCTGAACGTTACAATTCACTATCTGTTTTTTGTCCGATTCGATAATGTAGACTCGCAGCAGAACGGCTATAAGGTGCCCGAGGCAGCAATAGACCCATGGATTCAAGTTATCTGGAGGACGATGTATTGAATCGGGACGCAATTTGAGTGATCCATCGTCATTAGGTGGCCCTGAATGTTACAATTCACTATCAATTTTACGTCCGATTCGAAAATCTTTGACTCACAGCAGAACGGCCATAAGGTGGCCGAGGCAGCAATAGACCCATGGAGACAAGTCTGCTGGAGGACGATGTATTGAATCGGGACGAAATTTGAGTGTTCCAGCGTCATTAGGAGGCCCTGAATGTTACAATTAACTATTAGTTTTTCGTCCCATTCGATAATCTAGACTCACGGGAGAACGACCATAAGGTGCCCGAGGCAGCAATAGACCCATGCAGACAAGTCTGCTGGAGGACGATGTATTGAATCGGGACTCAATTTGAGTGTTCCATCGTCATTAGGTGGCCCTGAACGTTAAAATTCACTATCAGTTTTTCGTCTGATTCGAATATCTTTGACTCACAGCAGAACCGCCATAAGGTGCCCGAGGCAGCAATAGACCCATGGAGTCAAGTCGGCTGGAGGACGATGTATTGAATCGGGACGCAATTTGACTGATCCATCGTCATTAGGTGGCCCTGAATGTTTCAATTCACTATCAGTTTTTCGTCCGATTCGAAAATCTTTGACTCACAGCAGAACGGCCATAAGGTGCCCGAGGCAGCAATAGACCCATGGAGACAAGTCGGCTGGAGGACGATGTATTGAATCAGGACGCAATTTGAGTGATCCATCGTCATTAGGTGGCCCCGAATGTTACAATTCACTATCAGTTTTTCGTTCGATTCGAAAATGTTTGACTCACAGCAGAACGGCCATAAGGTGCCCGAGGCAGCAATAGACCCATGGAGACAAGTCTGCTGGAGGACGATGTATTGAATCGGGACGCAATTTGAGTGATCCATCGTCGTTAGGTGGCCCTGAACGTTACAAATCACTATCAGTTTTTCGTCCGATTCGAAAATCTGTGAGTCACAGCAGAACGCCCATAAGGTGCCTGAGGCAGCAATAGACCCATGGAGACAAGTCTACTGGAGGACCTTGAATTGAATGGGGACGCAATTTGAGTGATTCATCGTCATTAGGTGGCCCTGAAAGTTACAATTCACTATCAGTTTTTCGTGCCAATCCAAATCTGCTGGAGGTCGATGTATTGAATCGGGACACAATTTGAGTGATCCATCGTCATTAGGTGGCCCTGAACGTTACAATTCACTATCAGTTTTTCGTCCCATTCGATAATCTAGACTCACAGCAGAACGACCATAAGGTGCCCGAGGCAGCAATAGACCCATGGAGTCAAGTCGGCTGGAGGACGATGTATTGAATCGGGACGCAATTTGTGTGGTCAATCGTCATTAGGTGGCCCTGAATGTTACAATTCACTATCAGTTTTTCGTCCGATTCGAAAATCTTTGACTCACAGCAGAATGGCCATAAGATGCCCGAGGCAGCAATAGACCCATGGAGACAAGTCTGCTGGAGGACGATGTATTGAATCGGGACGCAATTTGAGTGTACCATCGTCATTAGGAGACCCTGAACGTTACAATTCACTAACAGTTTTTCGTCCGATTCGAAAATGTTTGACTCACAGCAGAACGGCCATAAGGTGCCCGCGACAGCAATAGACCCATGGAGGCAAGTCTGCTGGAGGACGATGTATTGAATCGGGACGCAATTTGAGTGATCCATCGTCATTAGGTTGTCCTGAATGTTACAATTCACTATTAGTTTTTCGTCCGATTCGAAAATCTTTGACTCACAGCAGAACGGCCATAAAGTGCCCGAGGCAGCAATAGACCCATGGAGACAAGTCGGCTGGAGGACGATGTATTGAATCGGGACGCAATTTGAGTGATCCATCGTCATTAGGTGGCCGTGAACGTTACAATTCACTATCAGTTTTTCGTCCCATTCGATAATCTAGACTCACAGCAGAACGGCCATAAGGTGCCCGAGGCAGCTATAGACCCATGGATTCAAGTCGGCTGGAGGACGATGTATTGAATCGGGACGCAATTTGAGTGATCCATCGTCATTAGGTGGCCCTGAACGTTACAATTCACTATCAGTTTTTCGTCCCATTCGATAATCTAGACTCACGGGAGATCGACCATAAGGTGCCCGAGGCAGCAATAGACCCATGGAGACAAGTCTGCTGGTGGACGATGTATTGAATCGGGACGCAATTGGAGTGATCCATCGTCATTAGGTGGCCCTGAACGTTAAAATTCACTATCAGTTTTTCGTCCGATTCGAAAATCTTTGACTCACAGCAGAACGGCCATAAGGTGCCCGAGGCAGCAATAGACCCATTGAGACAAGTCGGCTGGAGGACGATGTATTGAGTCGGGACGCAATTTGAGTGTTCCATCGTCATAAGGTGGCACTGAAAGTTACAATTCACTATCAGTTTTTCGTGCGATTCCAAATCTGCTGGAGGTCGATGTATTGAATCGGGACGCAATTTGAGTGATCTATCGTCATTAGGTGGCCCTGAACGTTACAATTCACTATCAGTTTTTCGTCCCATTCGATAATCTAGACTCACAGCAGAACGGCCATAAGGTGCCCGAGGCAGCAATAGACCCAAGGAGTCAAGTCGGCTGGAGGACGATGTATTGAATCGGGACGCAATTTGTGTGGTCCATCGTCATTAGGTGGCCCTGAATGTTACAATTCACTATCAGTTTTTCGTCCGATTCAAAAATCTTTGACTCACAGCAGAACGGCCATAAGGTGCCCGAGGCAGCAATAGACCCATGGAGACAAGTCTGCTGGAGGACGATGTATTGAATCGGGACGCAATTTGAGTGTTCCATCGTCATTTGGAGGCCCTGAACGTTACAATTCATTATCAGTTTTTCGTACGATTCGAAAATCTTTGACTCACAGCAGAACGGCCATAAGGTGCCCGAGACAGCAATAGACCCATGGAGGCAAGTCTGCTGGAGGACGATGTATTGAATCGGGACGGAATTTGAGTGATCCATCGTCATTAGGTGGCCCTGAATGTTTCAATTCACTATCAGTTTTTCGTCCGATTCGATAATCTTTGACTCACAGCAGAACGCCCACAAGGTGCCCGAGGCAGCAATAGACCCATGGAGACAAGTCGGCTGGAGGACGATGTATTGAATCGGGACGCAATTTGAGTGATCCATCGTCATTAGGTGGCCCTGAATGTTACAATTCACTATCAGATTTTCGTCCGATTCGAAAATCTTTGACTCACAGCAGAACGGCCATAAGGTGCCCGAGGCGGCAATAGACCCATGGAGACAAGTCTGCTTGAGGACGATGTATTGAATCGGGACGCAATTTCAGTGATCCATCGTCATTAGGAGGCCCTCGACGTTACAATTCACTATCTGTTTTTCGTCCGATTCGATAATGTAGACTCACAGCAGAACGGCTATAAGGTGCCCGAGGCAGCAATAGACTCATGGATTCAAGTTATCTGGAGGACGATGTATTGAATCGGGACGCAATTTGAGTGATCCATCGTCATTAGGTGGCCCTGAATGTTACAATTCACTATCAATTTTACGTCCGATTCGAAAATCTTTGACTCACAGCAGAACGGCCATAAGGTGGCCGAGGTAGCAATAGACCCAAGGAGACAAGTCTGCTGGAGGACGATGTATTGAATCGGGACGCAATTTGAGTGTTCCATCGTCATTAGGAGGCCCTGAACGTTAAAATTCACTATCAGTTTTTCGTCCGATTCGAAAATCTTTGACTCACAGCAGAACGGCCATAAGGTGCCCGAGGCAGCAATAGACCCATGGAGACAAGTCGGCTGGAGGACGATGTATTGAATCGGAACGCAATTTGAGTGTTCCATCGTCATTAGGTGGCCCTGAAAGTTACAATTCACTATCAGTTTTTCGTGCGATTCCAAATCTGCTGGAGGTCGATGTATTGAATCGGGACGCAATTTGAGTGATCCATCGTCATTAGGTGGCCCTGAACGTTACAATTCACTATCAGTTTTTCGACCCATTCGATAATCTAGACTCACAGCAGAACGGCCATAAGGTGCCCGAGGCAGCAATAGACCCATGGAGTCAAGTCGGCTGGAGGACGATGTATTGAAACGGGACGCAATTTGAGTGATCCATCGTCATTAGGTGCCCCTGAATGTTTCAATTCACTATCAGTTTTTCGTCCGATTCGAAAATCTTTGACTCACAGCAGAACGGCCATAAGGTGCCCGAGGCAGCAATAGACCCATGGAGACAAGTCGGCTGGAGGACGATGTATTGAATCAGGACGCAATTTGAGTGATCCATCGTCATTAGGTGGCCCTGAATGTTACAATTCACTATCAGTTTTTTGTTCGATTCGAAAATCTTTGACTCACAGCAGAACGGCCATAAGGTGCCCGAGGCGGCAATAGACCCATGGAGACAAGTCTGCTGGAGGACGATGTATTGAATCGGGACGCAATTTCAGTGATCCATCGTCATTAGGTGGCCCTGAATGTTACAACTCACTATCAGTTTTTCGTCCGATTCGAAAATCTGTGAGTCACAGCAGGACGGCCATAAGGTGCCCGAGGCAGCAATAGACCCATGGAGAAAGTCTGCTGGAGCACGAAGTATTGAATCGGGACGCAATTTGAGTGTTCCATCGTCTTTAGGAGGCCCTGAACGATACAATTCACTATCTGTTTTTCGTCCGATTCGATAATGTAGACTCACAGCAGAACGGCTATAAGGTGCCCGAGGCAGCAATAGACCCATGGAGACAAGTCTGCTGGAGGACGATGTATTGAATCGGGACGAAATTTGAGTGTACCAGCGTCATTAGGAGGCCCTGAGTGTTACTATTAACTATTAGTTTTTCGTCCCATTCGATAATCTAGACTCACGGGAGAACGACCATAAGGTGCCCGAGGCAGCAATAGACCCATGGAGACAAGTCTGCAGGTGGACGATGTATTGAATCGGGACGCAATTTGAGTGATCCATCGTCATTAGGTGGCCCTGAATGTTACAATTCACTATCAGTTTTTCGTCCCATTCGATAATCTAGACTCACAGCAGAACGGCCATAAGGTGCCCGAGGCAGCAATAGACCCATGGAGACAAGTCTGCTGGAGGACGATGTATTGAATCGGGATGCAATTTGAGTGTTCCATCGTCATTAGGAGGCCCTGAACGTTACAATTCACTATCAGTTTTTCGTCCGATCCGAAAATCTTTGACTCTCAACAGAACGGCCATAAGGTGCCCGAGACAGCAATAGACCCATGGAGACAAGTCTGCTGGAGGACGATGTATTGAATCGGGACGCAATTTGAGTGATCCATCGTCATTAGGTGGCCCTGAATGTTACAATTCACTATCAGTTTTTCGTCCGATTCGAAAAACTTTGACTCACAGCAGAACGGCCATAAGGTGCCCGAGGCAGCAATAGACCCATGGAGACAAGTCGGCTGGAGGACGATGTATTGAATCGGGACGCAATTTGAGTGATCCATCGTCATTAGGTGACCCTGAATGTTACAATTCACTATCAGTTTTTCGTCCGATTCGAAAATCTGTGACTCACAGCAGAACGGCCATAAGGTGCCCGAGGCGGCAATAGACCCATGGAGACAAGACTGCTGGAGGACGATGTATTGAATCGGGACGCAATTTGGGTGATCCATCGTCATTAGGTGGCCCTGAACGTTACAATTCACTATCAGTTTTTCGTCCCATTCCATAATCTAGACTCACAGCAGAACGGCCATAAGGTGACCGAGGCAGCAATAGACCCATGCAGTCAAGTCAACTGGAGGACGAGGTATTGAATCGGGACGCAATTTGTGTGGTCCATCGTCATTAGGTGGCCCTGAATGTTACAATTCACTATCAGTTTTTCGTCCGATTCGAAAATCTTTGACTCACAGCAGAACGGCCATACGGTGCCCGAAGCAGCAATAGACCCATGGAGACAAGTCTGCTGGAGGACGATGTATTGAATCGGGACGCAATTTGAGTGATCCATCGTCATTAGGTGGCCCTGAACGTTACAATCCACTATCAGTTTTTCGTCCGAATCGAAAATCTTTGAGTCACAGCAGAACGGCCATAAGGTGCCTGAGGCAGCAATAGACCCATGGAGACAAGTCTGCTGGAGGACGATGTATTGAATCGGGACGCAATTTGAGTGATTCATCGTCATTAGGTGGCCCTGAAAGTTACAATTCACTATCAGTTTTTCGTCCGATTCGAAAATCTTTGACTCACAGCAGAACGGCCATTAGGTGCCCAAGGCAGCAATAGACCCATGGAGACAAGTCTGCTGGAGGACGATTTATTGAATCGGGACGCAATTTGAGTGATGCATCGTCATTAGGTTGCCCTGAACGTTACAATTCACTATCAGTTTTTCGTCCCATTCGATAATTTAGACTCACAGCAGAACGGCCATAATGTGCCGGAGGCAGCAATAGACCCATGGAATCAAGTCGGCTGGAGGACGATGTATTGAATCGGGACGCAATTTCAGTGATCCATCGTCATTAGGTGGCCCTGAATGTTACAATTCACTATCAGTTTTTCGTCCGATTCGAAAATCTTTGACTCACAGCAGAACGGCCATAAGGTGCCCGAGGCAGCAATAGACCCATGCAGACAAGTCTGCTGAAGGACGATGTATTGAATCGGGACTCAATTTGAGTGTTCCATCGTCATTAGGTGGCCCTGAACGTTACAATTCACTATCAGTTTTTCGTCCCATTCGATAATCTAGACTCACGGGAGATCGACCATAAGGTGCCCGAGGCAGCAATAGACCCATGGAGACAAGTCTGCTGGTGGACGATGTATTGAATCGGGACGCAATTTGAGTGATCCATCGTCATTAGGTGGCCCTCAACGTTAAAATTCACTATCAGTTTTTCGTCCGATTCGAAAATCTTTGACTCACAGCAAAACGGCCTTAAGGTGCCCAAGGCAGCAATAGACCCATGGAGACAAGTCGGCTGGAGGACGATGTATTGAATCGGGACGCAATTTGAGTGTTCCATCGTCATTAGGTGGCCCTGAAAGTTACAATTCACTATCAGTTTTTCGTGCGATTCCAAATCTGCTGGACGTCGATGTATTGAATCGGGACGCAATTTGAGTGATCTATCGTCATTAGGTGGCCCTGAACGTTACAATTCACTATCAGTTTTTCGTCCCATTCGATAAACTAGACTCACAGCAGAACGGCCATAAGGTGCCCGAGGCAGCAATAGACCCATGGAGTCAAGTCGGCTGGAGGACGATGTATTGAATCGGGACGCAATTTGTGTGGTCCATCGTCATTAGGTGGCCCTGAATGATACAATTCACTATCAGTTTTTCGTCCGATTCAAAAATCTTTGACTCACAGCAGAACGGCCATAAGGTGCCCGAGGCAGCAATAGACCCATGGAGACAAGTCTGCTGGAGGACGATGTATTGAATCGGGACGCAATTTGAGTGTTCCATCGTCATTAGGAGGCCCTGAACGTTACAATTCATTATCAGTTTTTCGTACGATTCGAAAATCTTTGCCTCACAGCAGAACGGCCATAAGGTGCCCGAGACAGCAATAGACCCATGGAGACAAGTCGGCTGGAGGACGATGTATTGAATCGGGACGCAATTTGAGTGATCCATCGTCATTAGGTGGCCCTGAATGTTACAATTCACTATCAGTTTTTCGTCCGATTCGAAAATCTTTGACTCACAGCAGAACGGCCATAAGGTGCCCGAGGCGGCAATAGACCCATGGAGACAAGTCTGCTGGAGGACGATGTATTGAATCGGGACGCAATTTGAGTGATCCATCGTCACTAGGTGGCCCTGAATGTTACAATTCACTATCAATTTTACGTCCGATTCGAAAATCTTTGACTCACAGCAGAACGGCCATAAGGTGGCCGAGGCAGCAATAGACCCATGGAGACAAGTCGGCTGGAGGACGATGTATTGAATCGGAACGCAATTTGAGTGTTCCATCGTCATTAGGTGGCCCTGAAAGTTACAATTCACTATTAGTTTTTCGTGCGATTCCAAATCTGCTGGTGGTCGATGTATTGAATCGGGACGCAATTTGAGTGATCCATCGTCATTAGGTGGCCCTGAACGTTACAATTCACTATCAGTTTTTCGACCCATTCGATAATCTAGACTCACAGCAGAACGGCCATAAGGTGCCCGAGGCAGCAATAGACCCATGTAGTCAAGTCTGCTGGAGGACGATGTATTGAATCGGGACGCAATTTCAGTGATCCATCGTCATTAGGTGGCCCTAAACGTTACAATTCACTATCAGTTTTTCGTCCCATTCGATAATCTAGACTCACAGCAGAACGGCCATAAGGTGCCCGAGGCAGCAATAGATCCATGGAGTCAAGACGGCTGGAGGACGAGGTATTGAATCGGGACGCAATTTGTGTGGTCCATCGTCATTGGGTGGCCCTGAATGTTACGATTCACTATCAGGTTTTCGTCCGATTCGAAAATCTTTGCGTCACAGCAGAACGGCCATAAGGTGCCCGAGGCAGCAATAGACCCATGGAGACAAGTCTGCTGGAGGACGATGTATTGAATCGGGACGCAATTTGAGTGATCCATCGTCATTAGGTGGCCCTGAACGTTACAATTCACTATCAGTTTTTCGTCCGATTCGAAAATCTGTGAGTCACAGCAGCACGGCCATAAGGTGCCCGAGGCAGCAATAGACCCATGGAGAAAGTCTGCTGGAGCACGAAGTATTGAATCGGGACGCAATTTGAGTGTTCCATCGTCTTTAGGAGGCCCTGAACGATACAATTCACTATCTGTTTTTCGTCCGATTCGATAATGTCGACTCACAGCAGAACGGCTATAAGGTGCCCGAGGCAGCAATAGACCCACGGATTCAAGTTATCTGGAGGACGATGTATTGAATCGGGACGCAATTTGAGTGATCCATCGTCATTAGGTGGCCCTGAATGTTACAATTCACTATCTATTTTACGTCCGATTCGAAAATCTTTGACTCACAGCAGAACGGCCATAAGGTGGCCGAGGCAGCAATATACCCATGGAGACAAGTCTGCTGGAGGACGATGTATTGAATCGGGACGAAATTTGAGTGTTCCAGCGTCATTAGGAGGCCCTGAATGTTACTATTAACTATTAGTTTTTCGTCCCATTCGATAATCTAGACTCACGGGAGAACGACCATAAGGTGCCCGAGGCAGCAATAGACCCATGGAGACAAGTCTGCTGGAGGACGATGTATTGAATCGGGACGCAATTTGAGTGATCCATCGTCATTAGGTGGCCCTGAATGTTACAATTCACTATCAGTTTTTCGTCCGATTCGAAAATCTTTGACTCACAGCAGAACGGCCATAAGGTGCCCGAGGCGGCAATAGACCCATGGAGACAAGACTGCTGGAGGACGATGTATTGAATCGGGACGCAATTTGAGTGATCCATCGTCATTAGGTGGCCCTGAACGTTACAATTCACTATCAGTTTTTCGTCCCATTCGATAATCTAGACTCACAGCAGAACGGCCATAAGGTGACCGAGGCAGCAATAGACCCATGCAGTCAAGTCAACTGGAGGACGAGGTATTGAATCGGGACGCAATTTGTGTGGTCCATCGTCATTAGGTGGCCCTGAATGTTACAATTCACTATCAGTTTTTCGTCCGATTCGAAAATCTTTGACTCACAGCAGAACGGCCATAAGGTGCCCGAGGCAGCAATAGACCCATGGAGACAAGTCTGCTGGAGGACGATGTATTGAATCGGGACTCAATTTGAGTGATTCATCGTCATTAGGTGGCCCTGAAAGTTACAATTCACTATCAGTTTTTCGTCCGATTCGAAAATCTTTGACTCACAGCAGAACGGCCATAAGGTGCCCAAGGCAGCAATAAACCCATGGAGACAAATCTGCTGGAGGACGATTTATTGAATCGGGACGCAATTAGAGTGATGCATCGTCATTAAGTGGCCCTGAACGTTACAATTCACTATCAGTTTTTCGTCCCATTCGATAATCTAGACTCACAGCAGAACGGTCATAAGGTGCCCGAGGCAGCAATAGACCCATGGATTCAAGTCGGCTGGAGGACGATGTATTGAATCGGGACGCAATTTGAGTGATCCATCGTCATTAGGTGGCCCTGAAAATTACAATTCACTATCAGTTTTTCGTGCCATTCCAAATCTGCTGGAGGTCGATGTATTGAATCGGGACGCAATTTCAGTGATCCATCGTCATTAGGTGGCCCTAAACGTTACAATTCACTAACAGTTTTTCGTCGCATTCGATAATCTAGACTCACAGCAGAACGGCCATAAGGTGCCCGAGGCAGCAATAGATCCATGGAGTCAAGTCGGCTGGAGGACGAGGTATTGAATCGGGACGCAATTTGTGTGGTCCATCGTCATTAGGTGGCCCTGAAAGTTACAATTCACTATCAGTTTTTCTTGCGATTCCAAATCTGCTGGAGGTCGATGTATTGAATCGGGACGCAATTTGAGTGATCCATCGTCATTAGGTGGCCCTGAACGTTACAATTCACTATCAGTTTTTCGTCCCATTCGATAATCTAGACTCACAGCAGAACGGCCATAAGGTGCCCGAGGCAGCAATAGACCCATGGAGTCAAGTCGGCTGGAGGACGATGTATTAAATCGGGACGCAATTTGAGTGATCCATCGTCATTAGGTGGCCCTGAATGTTTCAATTCACTATCAGTTTTTCGTCCGATTCGAAAATCTTTGACTCACAGCAGAACGGCCATAAGGTGCCCGAGGCAGCAATAGACCCATGGAGACAAGTCGGCTGGAGGACGATGTATTGAATCAGGACGCAATTTGAGTGATCCATCGTCATTAGGTGGCCCTGAATGTTACAATTCACTATCAGTTTTTCGTTCGATTCGAAAATCTTTGACTCACAGCAGAACGGCCGTAAGGTGCCCGAGGCGGCAATAGACCCATGGAGACAAGTCTGCTGGAGGACGATGTATTGAATCGGGACGCAATTTCACTGATCCATCGTCATTAGGTGGCCCTAAACGTTACAATTCACTATCAGTTTTTCGTCCCATTCGATAATCTAGACTCACAGCAGAACGGCCATAAGGTGCCCGAGGCAGCAATAGATCCATGGAGTCAAGTCGGCTGGAGGACGAGGTATTGAATCGGGACGCAATTTGTGTGGTCCATCGTCATTAGGTGGCCCTGAATGTTACAATTCACTATCAGGTTTTCGTCCGATTCGAAAATCTTTGAGTCACAGCAGAACGGCCATAAGGTGCCCGAGGCAGCAATAGACCCATGGAGACAAGTCTGCTGGAGGACGATCTATTGAATCGGGACGCAATTTGAGTGATCCATCGTCATTAGGTGGCCCTGAACGTTACAATTCACTATCAGTTTTTCGTCCGATTCGAAAATCTGTGAGTCACAGCAGGACCGCCATAAGGTGCCCGAGGCAGCAATAGACGCATGGAGAAAGTCTGCTGGAGCACGAAGTATTGAATCGGGACGCAATTTGAGTGTTCCATCGTCTTTAGGAGGCCCTGAACGTTACAATTCACTATCTGTTTTTCGTCCGATTCGATAATGTAGACTCACAGCAGAACGGCTATAAGGTGCCCGAGGTAGCAATAGACCCATGGATTCAAGTTATCTGGAGGACGATGTATTGAATCGGGACGCAATTTGAGTGATCCATCGTCATTAGGTGGCCCTGAACGTTACAATTCACTATCAGTTTTTCGTCCGAACCGAAAATCTTTGACTCTCAGCAGAACGGCCATAAGGTGGCCGAGGCAGCAATATACCCATGGAGACAAGTCTGCTGGAGGACGATGTATTGAATCGGGACGAAATTTGAGTGTTCCAGCGTCATTAGGAGGCCCTGAATGTTACTATTAACTATTAGTTTTTCGTCCCATTCGATAATCTAGACTCACGGGAGAACGACCATAAGGTGCCCGAGGCAGCAATAGACCCATGGAGACAAGTCTGCTGGTGGACGATGTATTGAATCGGGACGCAATTTGAGTGATCCATCGTCATTAGGTGGCCCTGAATGTTACAATTCACTATCAGTTTTTCGTCCCATTCGATAATCTAGACTCACAGCAGAACGGCCATAAGGTGACCGAGGCAGCAATAGACCCATGCAGTCAAGTCAACTGGAGGACGAGGTATTGAATCGGGACGCAATTTGTGTGGTCCATCGTCATTAGGTGGCCCTGAATGTTACAATTCACTATCAGTTTTTCGTCCGATTCGAAAATCTTTGAATCACAGCAGAACGGCCATAAGGTGCCCGAGGCAACAATAGACCCATGGAGACAAGTCTGCTGGAGGACGATGTATTGAATTGGGACGCAATTTGAGTGATCCATCGTCATTAGGTGGCCCTGAACGTTACAATTCACTATTAGTTTTTCGTCCGATTCGAAAATCTTTGAGTCATAGCAGAACGGCCATAAGGTGCCTGAGGCAGCAATAGACCCATGGAGACAAGTCTGCTGGAGGACGATGTATTGAATCGGGACTCAATTTGAGTGATTCATCGTCATTAGGTGGCCCTGAAAGTTACAATTCACTATCAGTTTTTCGTCCGATTCGAAAATCTTTGACTCACAGCAGAACGGCCATAAGGTGCACAAGGCAGCAATAGACCCATGGAGACAAGTCTGCTGGAGGACGATTTATTGAATCGGGACGCAATTTGAGTGATGCATCGTCATTAAGTGGCCCTGAACGTTACAATTCTCTATCAGTTTTTCGTCCCATTCGATAATCTAGACTCACAGCAGAACGGCCATAAGGTGCCCGAGGCAGCAATAGACCCATGGATTCAAGTCGGCTGGAGGACGATGTATTGAATCGGGACGCAATTTGAGTGATCCATCGTCATTAGGTGGCCCTGAAAATTACAATTCACTATCAGTTTTTCGTGCCATTCCAAATCTGCTGGAGGTCGATGTATTGAATCGGGACGCAATTTCAGTGATCCATCGTCATTAGGTGGCCCTGAACGTTACAATTCGCTATCAGTTTTTCGTCCCATTCGATAATCTAGACTCACAGCAGAACGGCCATAAGGTGCCCGAGGCAGCAATAGACCCATGGAGTCAAGTCGGCTGGAGGACGATGTATTGAATCGGGACGCAATTTGAGTGATCCAATGTCATTAGGTGGCCCTGAATGTTTCAATTCACTATCAGTTTTTCGTCCGATTCGAAAATCTTTGACTCACAGCAGAACGGCCATAAGGTGCCCGAGGCAGCAATAGACCCATGGAGACAAGTCGGCTGGAGGACGATGAATTGAATCAGGACGCAATTTGAGTGATCCATCGCCATTAGGTGGCCCTGAATGTTACAATTCACTATCAGTTTTTCGTCCGATTCGAAAATCTTTGACTCACAGCAGAACGGCCATAAGGTGCCCGAGGCAGCAATAGACCCATGGAGACAAGTCGGCTGGAGGACGATGTATTGAATCGGGACGCAATTTGAGTGATCCATCGTCATTAGGTGACCCTGAATGTTACAATGCACTATCAGTTTTTCGTCCGATTCGAAAATCTGTGACTCACAGCAGAACGGCCATAAGGTGCCCGAGGCGGCAATAGACCCATGGAGACAAGACTGCTGGAGGACGATGTACTGAATCGGGACGCAATTTGAGTGATCCATCGTCATTAGGTGGCACTGAACGTTACAATTCACTATCAGTTTTTCGTCCCATTCGATAATCTAGACTCACAGCAGAACGGCCATAAGGTGACCGAGGCAGCAATAGACCCATGCAGTCAAGTCAACTGGAGGACGAGGTATTGAATCGGGACGCAATTTGTGTGGTCCATCGTCATTAGGTGGCCCTGAATGTTACAATTCACTATCAGTTTTTCGTCCGATTCGAAAATCTTTGACTCACAGCAGAACGGCCATAAGGTGCCCGAGGCAACAATAGACCCATGGAGACAAGTCTGCTGGAGGACGATGTATTGAATTGGGACGCAATTTGAGTGATCCATCGTCATTAGGTGGCCCTGAACGTTACAATTCACTATCAGTTTTTCGTCCGATTCGAAAATCTTTGAGTCATAGCAGAACGGCCATAAGGTGCCTGAGGCAGCAATAGACCCATGGAGACAAGTCTGCTGGAAGACGATGTATTGAATCGGGACTCAATTTGAGTGATTCATCGTCATTAGGTGGCCCTGAAAGTTACAATTCACTATCAGTTTTTCGTCCGATTCGAAAATCTTTGACTCACAGCAGAACGGCCATAAGGTGCCCAAGGCAGCAATAAACCCATGGAGACAAATCTGCTGGAGGACGATTTATTGAATCGGGACGCAATTAGAGTGATGCATCGTCATTAAGTGGCCCTGAACGTTACAATTCACTATCAGTTTTTCGTCCCATTCGATAATCTAGACTCACAGCAGAACGGTCATAAGGTGCCCGAGGCAGCAATAGACCCATGGATTCAAGTCGGCTGGAGGACGATGTATTGAATCGGGACGCAATTTGAGTGATCCATCGTCATTAGGTGGCCCTGAAAATTACAATTCACTATCAGTTTTTCGTGCCATTCCAAATCTGCTGGAGGTCGATGTATTGAATCGGGACGCAATTTCAGTGATCCATCGTCATTAGGTGGCCCTAAACGTTACAATTCACTAACAGTTTTTCGTCGCATTCGATAATCTAGACTCACAGCAGAACGGCCATAAGGTGCCCGAGGCAGCAATAGATCCATGGAGTCAAGTCGGCTGGAGGACGAGGTATTGAATCGGGACGCAATTTGTGTGGTCCATCGTCATTAGGTGGCCCTGAAAGTTACAATTCACTATCAGTTTTTCTTGCGATTCCAAATCTGCTGGAGGTCGATGTATTGAATCGGGACGCAATTTGAGTGATCCATCGTCATTAGGTGGCCCTGAACGTTACAATTCACTATCAGTTTTTCGTCCCATTCGATAATCTAGACTCACAGCAGAACGGCCATAAGGTGCCCGAGGCAGCAATAGACCCATGGAGTCAAGTCGGCTGGAGGACGATGTATTAAATCGGGACGCAATTTGAGTGATCCATCGTCATTAGGTGGCCCTGAATGTTTCAATTCACTATCAGTTTTTCGTCCGATTCGAAAATCTTTGACTCACAGCAGAACGGCCATAAGGTGCCCGAGGCAGCAATAGACCCATGGAGACAAGTCGGCTGGAGGACGATGTATTGAATCAGGACGCAATTTGAGTGATCCATCGTCATTAGGTGGCCCTGAATGTTACAATTCACTATCAGTTTTTCGTTCGATTCGAAAATCTTTGACTCACAGCAGAACGGCCGTAAGGTGCCCGAGGCGGCAATAGACCCATGGAGACAAGTCTGCTGGAGGACGATGTATTGAATCGGGACGCAATTTCACTGATCCATCGTCATTAGGTGGCCCTAAACGTTACAATTCACTATCAGTTTTTCGTCCCATTCGATAATCTAGACTCACAGCAGAACGGCCATAAGGTGCCCGAGGCAGCAATAGATCCATGGAGTCAAGTCGGCTGGAGGACGAGGTATTGAATCGGGACGCAATTTGTGTGGTCCATCGTCATTAGGTGGCCCTGAATGTTACAATTCACTATCAGGTTTTCGTCCGATTCGAAAATCTTTGAGTCACAGCAGAACGGCCATAAGGTGCCCGAGGCAGCAATAGACCCATGGAGACAAGTCTGCTGGAGGACGATCTATTGAATCGGGACGCAATTTGAGTGATCCATCGTCATTAGGTGGCCCTGAACGTTACAATTCACTATCAGTTTTTCGTCCGATTCGAAAATCTGTGAGTCACAGCAGGACCGCCATAAGGTGCCCGAGGCAGCAATAGACGCATGGAGAAAGTCTGCTGGAGCACGAAGTATTGAATCGGGACGCAATTTGAGTGTTCCATCGTCTTTAGGAGGCCCTGAACGTTACAATTCACTATCTGTTTTTCGTCCGATTCGATAATGTAGACTCACAGCAGAACGGCTATAAGGTGCCCGAGGTAGCAATAGACCCATGGATTCAAGTTATCTGGAGGACGATGTATTGAATCGGGACGCAATTTGAGTGATCCATCGTCATTAGGTGGCCCTGAACGTTACAATTCACTATCAGTTTTTCGTCCGAACCGAAAATCTTTGACTCTCAGCAGAACGGCCATAAGGTGGCCGAGGCAGCAATATACCCATGGAGACAAGTCTGCTGGAGGACGATGTATTGAATCGGGACGAAATTTGAGTGTTCCAGCGTCATTAGGAGGCCCTGAATGTTACTATTAACTATTAGTTTTTCGTCCCATTCGATAATCTAGACTCACGGGAGAACGACCATAAGGTGCCCGAGGCAGCAATAGACCCATGGAGACAAGTCTGCTGGTGGACGATGTATTGAATCGGGACGCAATTTGAGTGATCCATCGTCATTAGGTGGCCCGGAATGTTACAATTCACTATCAGTTTTTCGTCCCATTCGATAATCTAGACTCACAGCAGAACGGCCATAAGGTGACCGAGGCAGCAATAGACCCATGCAGTCAAGTCAACTGGAGGACGAGGTATTGAATCGGGACGCAATTTGTGTGGTCCATCGTCATTAGGTGGCCCTGAATGTTACAATTCACTATCAGTTTTTCGTCCGATTCGAAAATCTTTGAATCACAGCAGAACGGCCATAAGGTGCCCGAGGCAACAATAGACCCATGGAGACAAGTCTGCTGGAGGACGATGTATTGAATTGGGACGCAATTTGAGTGATCCATCGTCATTAGGTGGCCCTGAACGTTACAATTCACTATTAGTTTTTCGTCCGATTCGAAAATCTTTGAGTCATAGCAGAACGGCCATAAGGTGCCTGAGGCAGCAATAGACCCATGGAGACAAGTCTGCTGGAGGACGATGTATTGAATCGGGACTCAATTTGAGTGATTCATCGTCATTAGGTGGCCCTGAAAGTTACAATTCACTATCAGTTTTTCGTCCGATTCGAAAATCTTTGACTCACAGCAGAACGGCCATAAGGTGCACAAGGCAGCAATAGACCCATGGAGACAAGTCTGCTGGAGGACGATTTATTGAATCGGGACGCAATTTGAGTGATGCATCGTCATTAAGTGGCCCTGAACGTTACAATTCTCTATCAGTTTTTCGTCCCATTCGATAATCTAGACTCACAGCAGAACGGCCATAAGGTGCCCGAGGCAGCAATAGACCCATGGATTCAAGTCGGCTGGAGGACGATGTATTGAATCGGGACGCAATTTGAGTGATCCATCGTCATTAGGTGGCCCTGAAAATTACAATTCACTATCAGTTTTTCGTGCCATTCCAAATCTGCTGGAGGTCGATGTATTGAATCGGGACGCAATTTCAGTGATCCATCGTCATTAGGTGGCCCTGAACGTTACAATTCGCTATCAGTTTTTCGTCCCATTCGATAATCTAGACTCACAGCAGAACGGCCATAAGGTGCCCGAGGCAGCAATAGACCCATGGAGTCAAGTCGGCTGGAGGACGATGTATTGAATCGGGACGCAATTTGAGTGATCCAATGTCATTAGGTGGCCCTGAATGTTTCAATTCACTATCAGTTTTTCGTCCGATTCGAAAATCTTTGACTCACAGCAGAACGGCCATAAGGTGCCCGAGGCAGCAATAGACCCATGGAGACAAGTCGGCTGGAGGACGATGAATTGAATCAGGACGCAATTTGAGTGATCCATCGCCATTAGGTGGCCCTGAATGTTACAATTCACTATCAGTTTTTCGTCCGATTCGAAAATCTTTGACTCACAGCAGAACGGCCATAAGGTGCCCGAGGCAGCAATAGACCCATGGAGACAAGTCGGCTGGAGGACGATGTATTGAATCGGGACGCAATTTGAGTGATCCATCGTCATTAGGTGACCCTGAATGTTACAATGCACTATCAGTTTTTCGTCCGATTCGAAAATCTGTGACTCACAGCAGAACGGCCATAAGGTGCCCGAGGCGGCAATAGACCCATGGAGACAAGACTGCTGGAGGACGATGTACTGAATCGGGACGCAATTTGAGTGATCCATCGTCATTAGGTGGCACTGAACGTTACAATTCACTATCAGTTTTTCGTCCCATTCGATAATCTAGACTCACAGCAGAACGGCCATAAGGTGACCGAGGCAGCAATAGACCCATGCAGTCAAGTCAACTGGAGGACGAGGTATTGAATCGGGACGCAATTTGTGTGGTCCATCGTCATTAGGTGGCCCTGAATGTTACAATTCACTATCAGTTTTTCGTCCGATTCGAAAATCTTTGACTCACAGCAGAACGGCCATAAGGTGCCCGAGGCAACAATAGACCCATGGAGACAAGTCTGCTGGAGGACGATGTATTGAATTGGGACGCAATTTGAGTGATCCATCGTCATTAGGTGGCCCTGAACGTTACAATTCACTATCAGTTTTTCGTCCGATTCGAAAATCTTTGAGTCATAGCAGAACGGCCATAAGGTGCCTGAGGCAGCAATAGACCCATGGAGACAAGTCTGCTGGAAGACGATGTATTGAATCGGGACTCAATTTGAGTGATTCATCGTCATTAGGTGGCCCTGAAAGTTACAATTCACTATCAGTTTTTCGTCCGATTCGAAAATCTTTGACTCACAGCAGAACGGCCATAAGGTGCACAAGGCAGCAATAGACCCATGGAGACAAGTCTGCTGGAGGACGATTTATTGAATCGGGACGCAATTTGTTTGATGCATCGTCATTAAGTGGCCCTGAACGTTACAATTCTCTATCAGTTTTTCGTCCCATTCGATAATCTAGACTCACAGCAGAACGGCCATAAGGTGCCCGAGGCTGCAATAGACCCATGGATTCAAGTCGGTTGGAGGACGATGTATTGAATCGGGACGCAATTTGAGTGATCCATCGTCATTAGGTGGCCCTGAAAATTACAATTCACTATCAGTTTTTCGTGCCATTCCAAATCTGCTGGAGGTCGATGTATTGAATCGGGACGCAATTTCAGTGATCCATCGTCATTAGGTGGCCCTAAACGTTACAATTCACTATCAGTTTTTCGTCGCATTCGATAATCTAGACTCACAGCAGAACGGCCATAAGGTGCCCGAGGCAGCAATAGATCCATGGAGTCAAGTCGGCTGGAGGACGAGGTATTGAATCGGGACGCAATTTGTGTGGTCCATCGTCATTAGGTGGCCCTGAAAGTTACAATTCACTATCAGTTTTTCTTGCGATTCCAAATCTGCTGGAGGTCGATGTATTGAATCGGGACGCAATTTGAGTGATCCATCGTCATTAGGTGGCCCTGAACGTTACAATTCACTATCAGTTTTTCGTCCCATTCGATAATCTAGACTCACAGCAGAACGGCCATAAGGTGCCCGAGGCAGCAATAGACCCATGGAGTCAAGTCGGCTGGAGGACGATGTATTGAATCGGGACGCAATTTGAGTGATCCATCGTCATTAGGTGGCCCTGAATGTTTCAATTCACTATCAGTTTTTCGTCCGATTCGAAAATCTTTGACTCACAGCAGAACGGCCATAAGGTGCCCGAGGCAGCAATAGACCCATGGAGACAAGTCGGCTAGAGGACGATGTATTGAATCAGGACGCAATTTGAGTGATCCATCGCCATTAGGTGGCCCTGAATGTTACAATTCACTATCAGTTTTTCGTTCGATTCGAAAATCTTTGACTCACAGCAGAACGGCCGTAAGGTGCCCGAGGCGGCAATAGACCCATGGAGCCAGGTCTGCTGGAGGACGATGTATTGAATCGGGACGCAATTTCAGTGATCCTTCGTCATTAGGTGGCCCTAAACGTTACAATTCACTATCAGATTTCGTCCCATTCGATAATCTAGACTCACAGCAGAACGGCCATAAGGTGCCCGAGGCAGCAATAGATCCATGGAGTCAAGTCGGCTGGAGGACGAGGTATTGAATCGGGACGCAATTTGTGTGGTCCATCGTCATTAGGTGGCCCTGAATGTTACAATTCACTATCAGGTTTTCGTCCGATTCGAAAATCTTTGAGTCACAGCAGAACGGCCATAAGGTGCCCGAGGCAGCAATAGACCCATGGAGACAAGTCTGCTGGAGGACGATCTATTGAATCGGGACGCAATTTGAGTGATCCATCGCCATTTAGTGGCCCTGAACGTTACAATTCACTATCAGTTTTTCGTCCGATTCGAAAATCTGTGAGTCACAGCAGGACGGCCATAAGGTGCCCGAGGCAGCAATAGACCCATGGAGAAAGTCTGCTGGAGCACGAAGTATTGAATCGGGACGCAATTTGAGTGTTCCATCGTCTTTAGGAGGCCCTGAACGTTACAATTCACTATCTGTTTTTCGTCCGATTCGATAATGTAGACTCACAGCAGAACGGCTATAAGGTGCCCGAGGCAGCAATAGACCCATGGATTCAAGTTATCTGGAGGACGATGTATTGAATCGGGACGCAATTTGAGTGATCCATCGTCATTAGGTGGCCCTGAACGTTACAATTCACTATCAGTTTTTCGTCCGATCCGAAAATCTTTGACTCTCAGCAGAACGGCCATAAGGTGGCCGAGGCAGCAATATACCCATGGAGACAAGTCTGCTGGAGGACGATGTATTGAATCGGGACGAAATTTGAGTGTTCCAGCGTCATTAGGAGGCCCTGAATGTTACTATTAACTATTAGTTTTTCGTCCCATTCGATAATCATGACTCACGGGAGAACGACCATAAGGTGCCCGAGGCAGCAATAGACCCATGGAGACAAGTCTGCTGGTGGACGATGTATTGAATCGGGACGCAATTTGAGTGATCCATCGTCATTAGGTGGCCCTAAATGTTACAATTCACTATCAGTTTTTCGTCCCATTCGATAATCTAGACTCACAGCAGAACGGCCATAAGGTGCCCGAGGCAGCTATAGACCCATGGAGTCAAGTCGGCTGGAGGACGATGTATTGAATCGGGACGCAATTTGTGTGGTCCATCGTCATTAGGTGGCCCTAAATGTTACAATTCACTATCAGTTTTTCGTCCGATTCGAAAATCATTGACTCACAGCAGAACGGCCATAAGGTGCACGAGGCAGCAATAGACCCATGGAGACAAGTCTGCTGGAGGACGATGTATTGAATCGGAACGCAATTTGAGTGTTCCATCGTCATTAGGAGGCCCTGAACGTTACAATTCACTGTCAGTTTTTCGTCCGATCCGAAAATCTTTGACTCTCAGCAGAACGGCCATAAGGTGCCCGAGGCAGCAATAGACCCATGGAGACAAGTCGGCTGGAGGACGATGTATTGACACGGGACGGAATTTGAGTGATCCATCGTCATTAGGTGACCCTGAATGTTACAATTCACTATCAGTTTTTCGTCCGATTCGAAAATCTGTGACTCACAGCAGAACGGCCATAAGGTGCCCGAGGCGGCAATAGACCCATGGAGACAAGACTGCTGGAGGACGATGTATTGAATCGGGACGCACTTTGAGTGATCCATCGTCATTAGGTGGCCCTGAACGTTACAATTCACTATCAGTTTTTCGTCCCATTCGATAATCTAGACTCACAGCAGAACGGCCATAAGGTGCCCGAGGCAGCAATAGACCCATGCAGTCAAGCAACTGGAGGACGAGGCATTGAATCGGGACGCAATTTGTGTGGTCCATCGTCATTAGGTGGCCCTGAATGTTACAATTCACTATCAGTTTTTCGTCCGATTCGAAAATCTTTGAGTCACAGCAGAACGGCCATAAGGTGCCCGAGGCAGCAATAGACCCATGGAGACAAGTCTGCTGGAGGACGATGTATTGAATCGGGACTCAATTTGAGTGATTCATCGTCATTAGGTGGCCCTGAAAGTTACAATTCACTATCAGTTTTTCGTCCGATTCGAAAATCTTTGACTCACAGCAGAACGGCCATAAAGTGCCCAAGGCAGCAATAGACCCATGGAGACAAGTCTGCTGGAGGACGATTTATTGAATCGAGACGCAATTTGAGTGATGCATCGTCATTAAGTGGCCCTGAACGTTACAATTCACTATCAGTTTTTCGTCCCATTCGATAATCTAGACTCACAGCAGAACGGCCATAAGGTGCCCGAGGCAGCAATAGACCCATGGATTCAAGTCGGCTGGAGGACGATGTATTGAATCGGGACGCAATTTGAGTGATCCATCGTCATTAGGTGGCCCTGAAAATTACAATTCACTATCAGTTTTTCGTGCCATTCCAAATCTGCTGGAGGTCGATGTATTGAATCGGGACGCAATTTCAGTGATCCATCGTCATTAGGTGGCCCTGAATGTTACAATTCACTATCAATTTTACGTCCGATTCGAAAATCTTTGACTCACAGCAGAACGGCCATAAGGTGGCCGAGGCAGCAATATACCCATGGAGACAAGTCTGCTGGAGGACAATGTATTGAATCGGGACGAAATTTGAGTGTTCCAGCGTCATTAGGAGGCCCTGAATGTTACTATTAACTATTAGTTTTTCGTCCCATTCGATAATCTAGACTCACGTGAGAACGACCATAAGGTGCCCGAGGCAGCAATAGACCCACGGAGACAAGTCTGCTGGTGGACGATGTATTGAATCGGGACGCAATTTGAGTGATCCATCGTCATTAGGTGGCCCTGAATGTTACAATTCACTATCAGTTTTTCGTCCCATTCGATAATCTAGACTCACAGCAGAACGGCCATAAGGCGCCCGAGGCAGCTATAGACCCATGGAGTCAAGTCGGCTGGAGGACGATGTATTGAATCGGGACGCAATTTGTGTGGTCCATCGTCATTAGGTGGCCCTAAATGTTACAATTCACTATCAGTTTTTCGTCCGATTCGAAAATCTTTGACTCACAGCAGAACGTCCATAAGGTGCCCGAGGCAGCAATAGACCCATGGAGACAAGTCTGCTGGAGGACGATGTATTGAATCGGGACGCAATTTGAGTGTTCCATTGTCATTAGGAGGCCCTGAACGTTACACTTCACTATCAGCTTTTCGTCCGATTCGAAAATCTTTGACTCTCAGCAGAACGGCCATAAGGTGCGCGAGACAGCAATAGACCCATGGAGACAAGTCTGCTGGATGACGATTTATTGAATCGGGACGCAATTTGAGTGATGCATCGTCATTAAGTGGCCCTGAACGTTACAATTCACTATCAGTTTTTCGTCCCATTCGATAATCTAGACTCACAGCAGAACGGCCATAAGGTGCCCGAGGCAGCAATAGACCCATGGATTCAAGTCGGCTGGAGGACGATGTATTGAATCGGGACGCAATTTGAGTGATCCATCGTCATTAGGTGGCCCTGAAAATTACAATTCACTATCAGTTTTTCGTGCCATTCCAAATCTGCTGGAGGTCGATGTGTTGAATCGGGACGCAATTTCAGTGATCCATCGTCATTAGGTGGCCCTAAACGTTACAATTCACTATCAGTTTTTCGTCCCATTCGATAATCTAAACTCACAGCAGAACGGCCATAAGGTGCCCGAGGCAGCAATAGATCCATGGAGTCAAGTCGGCTGGAGGACGAGGTATTGAATCGGGACGCAATTTGTGTGGTCCATCGTCATTAGGTGGCCCTGAATGTTACAATTCACTATCAGGTTTTCGTCCAATTCGAAAATCTTTGAGTCACAGCAGAACGGCCATAAGGTGCCCGAGGCAGCAATAGATCCATGGAGTCAAGTCGGCTAGAGGACGAGGTATTGAATCGGGACGCAATTTGTGTGGTCCATCGTCATTAGGTGGCCCTGAATGTAACAATTCACTATCAGTTTTTCGTCCGATTCGAAAATCTTTGACTCACAGCAGAACGGCCATAAGGTGCCCGAGGCAGCAATAGACCCATGGAGACAAGTCTGCTGGAGGACAATGTATTGAATCGGGACGCTATTTGAGTGATCCATCGTCATTAGGTTGCCCTGAACGTTACAATTCACTATCAGTTTTTCGTCCGATTCGAAAATCTGTGAGTCACAGCAGAACGGCCATAAGGTGCCTGAGGCAGCAATAGACCCATGGAGACAAGTCTGCTGGAGGACGATGAATTGAATGGGGACGCAATTTGAGTGATTCATCGTCATTAGGTGGCCCTGAAAGTTACAATTCACTATCAGTTTTTCGTCCCATTCGATAATCTAGACTCACAGCAGATCGGCCATAAGGTGCCCGAGGTAGCAATAGACCCATGGAGTCAAGTCGGCTGGAGGACGATGTATTGAATCGGGACGCAATTTGTGTGGTCAATCGTCATTAGTTGGCCATGAATGTTACAATTCACTATCAGTTTTTCGTCCGATTCGAAAATCTTTGACTCAGAGCAGAACGGCCATAAGGTGCCCGACGCAGCAATAGACCCATGGAGTCAAGTCGGCTGGAGGACGATGTATTGAATCGGGACGCAATTTGTGTGGTCCATCGTCATTAGGTAGCCCTGAATGTTACAATTCACTATCAGTTTTTCGTCCGATTCGAAAATCTTTGACTCACAGCAGAAGGGCCATAAGGTGCCCGAGGCAGCAATAGACCCATGGAGACAAGTCGGCTGGAGGACGATGTATTGAATCGGGACGCAATTTGAGTGATCCATCGTCATTAGGTGGCCCTGAATGTTACAATTCACTATCAGTTTTTCGTCAGATTCGAAAATCTTTGACTCACAGCAGAACGGCCATAAGGTGCCCGAGGCAGCAATAGACCCATGGAGTCAAGTCGGCTGGAGGACGATGTATTGATTCGGGACGCAATTTGTGTGGTCCATCGTCATTAGGTAGCCCTGAATGTTACAATTCACTATCAGTTTTTGTCCAATTCGAAAATCTTTGACTCACAGCAGAAGGGCCATAAGGTGCCCGAGGCAGCAATAGACCCATGGAGACAAGTCGGCTGGAGGACGATGTATTGAATCGGGACGCAATTTGAGTGATCCATCGTCAATAGGTGGCCCTGAATGATACGATTCACTATCAGTTTTTCGTCAGATTCGAAAATCTTTGACTCACAGCAGAACGGCCATAAGGTGCCCGAGGCAGCAATAGACCCATGGAGACAAGTCTGCTGGAGGACGATGTATTGAATCGGGACGCAATTTGAGTGTTCCATCGTCATTAGGAGGCCATGAACGTTACAATTCACTATTAGTTTTTCGTCTGATTCGAAAATCTTTGAGTCACAGCTAACGGCCATAAGGTTCCAGAGGCAGCAATTGACCCATGGAGTCAAGTCGGCTGGAGGACGATGTATTGAATCGGGACGCAATTTGTGTGGTCAATCGTTATTAGGTGGCCCTGAATGTTACAATTCACCATTAGTTTTTCGTCCGATTCGAAAATGTTTGATTCTCAGCAGAACGGCCATAAGGTGCCCGAGGCAGCAATAGACCCAAGGAGACAAGTCTGCTGGAGGACGATGTATTGAATCGGGACGCAATTTGAGTGTTCCATCGTCATTAGGAGGCCATGAACGTTACAATTCACTATTAGTTTTTCGTCTGATTCGAAAATCTTTGAGTCACAGCTAACGGCCATAAGGTTCCAGAGGCAGCAATTGACCCATGGAGTCAAGTCGGCTGGAGGACGATGTATTGAATCGGGACGCAATTTGTGTGGTCAATCGTCATTAGGTGGCCCTGAATGTTACAATTCACTATTAGTTTTTCGTCCGATTCGAAAATGTTTGACTCTCAGCAGAACGGCCATAAGGTGCCCGAGGCAGCAATAGACCCATGGAGACAAGTCGGCTGGAGGACGATGTATTGAATCGGGACGCAATTTGAGTGATCCATCGTCATTAGGTGGCCCTGAAAGTTACAATTCACTATCAGTTTTTCGTCCGATTCGAAAATCTTTGACTCACAGCAGAACGGCCATAAGGTGCCCGAGGCAGCTATAGACCCATGGAGTCAAGTCGGCTGGAGGACGATGTATTGAATCGGGACGCAATTTGTGTGGTCCATCGTCATTAGGTGGCCCTGAATGTAACAATTCACTATCAGTTTTTCGTCCGATTCGAAAATCTTTGAGTCACAGCAGAACGGCCATAAGGTGCCCGAGGCAGCAATAGACCCATGGAGACAAGTCTGCTGAAGGACGATGTATTGTATCGGGACGCAATTTGAGTGATGCATCGTCATTAGGTGGCCCTGAAAGTTACAATTCACTATCAGTTTTTTGTCCGATTTGAAAATCTGTGACTCACAGCAGAACGGCCATAAGGTGCCCGAGGCAGCAATAGACCTATGGAGACAAGTCGGCTGGTTGACGATGTATTGAATCGGGACGCAATTTGAGTGATCCATCGTCATTAGGTGGCCCTGAATGTTACAATTCACTATCAGTTTTTCGTCAGATTCGAAAATCTTTGACTCACAGCAGAACGGCCATAAGGTGCCCGAGGCAGCAATAGACCCATGGAGACAAGTCGGCTGGAGGACGATGTATTGAATCGGGACGCAATTTGCGTGATCCATCGTCATTAGGTGGCCCTGAAAGTTACAACTCACTATCAGTTTTTCGTCCGAATCGATAATCTTTGACTCACAGCAGTACGGCCATAAGGTGCCCGAGGCAGCAATAGACCCATGGAGACAAGTGTGCTGGAGGACGATGTATTGAATCGGGAGGCAATTTGAGTGATTCATCGTCATTAGGTGACCCTGAACGTTACAATTCACTGTCAGTTTTTCGTCCCATTCGATAATCTAGATTCACAGCAGAACGGCCATAAGGTGCCCGAGGCAGCAATAGACCCATGGAGACAAGTCTGCCGGAGGACGATGTAATGAATCGGGACGCAATTTGAGTGTTCCATCGTCATTAGGAGCCCCTGAACGTTACAATTCACTATCAGTTTTTCGTCCGATTCGAAAATCTTTGACTCACAGCAAAACGGCCATAAGGTGCCCGAAGCAGCAATAGACACATGGAGACAAGTCGGCTGGAGGACGATGTATTGAATCGGGACGCAATTTGAGTGATCCATCGTCATTAGGTGGCCCTGAAAGTTACAATTCACTATCAGTTTTTCGTCCCATTCGATAATCTTTGACTCACAGCAGAACGGCCATAAGGTGCCCGAGGCAGCAATAGACCCATGGAGACAAGTCGGCTGGAGGACGATGTATTGAATCGGGACGCAATTTGAGTGATCCATCGTCATTAGGTGGCCCTGAATGTTACAATTCACTATCAGTTTTTCGTCAGATTCGAAAATCTTTGACTCACAGCAGAGCGGCCATAAGGTGCCCCAGGCAGCAATAGACCCATGGAGACAAGTCTGCTGGAGGACGATGTATTGAATCGGGACGCAATTTGAGTGTTCCATCGTCATTAGGAGGCCATGAACGTTACAATTCACAATTAGTTTTTCGTCCGATTCGAAAATCTTTGAGTCACAGCAGAACGGATATAAGGTGCCCGAGGCAGCAATAGACCCATGGAGACAAGTCTGCTGGAGGACGATGTATTGAATCGGGACGCAATTTGAGTGATCCATCGTCATTAGGTGGCCCTGAACGTTACAATTCACTATCAGTTTTTCGTCCGATTCGAAAATCTTTGACCCACAGCAGAACGGCCATAAGGTGCCCGAGCCAGCAATAGACCCATGGAGACAAGTCTGCTGGAGGACGATTTATTGAATCGAGACGCAATTTCAGTGATGCATCGTCATTAAGTGGCCCTGAACGTTACAATTCACTATCAGTGTTTCGTCCCATTCGATAATCTAGACTCACAGCAGAACGGCCATAAGGTGCCCGAGGCAGCAATAGACCCATGGATTCAAGTCGGCTGGAGGACGATGTATTGAATCGGGACGCAATTTGAGTGATCCATCGTCATTAGGTGGCCCTGAAAATTTCAATTCACTATCAGTTTTTCGTGCCATTCCAAATCTGCTGGAGGTCGATGTATTGAATCGGGACGCAATTTCAGTGATCCATCGTCATTAGGTGGCCCTGAATGTTACAATTCACTATCAGTTTTTCGTCCGATTCGAAAATCTTTGAGTCACAGCAGAACGGCCATAAGGTGCCCGAGGCAGCAATAGACCCATGGAGACAAGTCTGCTGAAGGACGATGTATTGTATCGGGACGCAATTTGAGTGATGCATCGTCATTAGGTGGCCCTGAAAGTTACAATTCACTATCAGTTTTTTGTCCGATTTGAAAATCTGTGACTCACAGCAGAACGGCCATAAAGGTGCCCGAGGCAGCAATAGACCTATGGAGACAAGTCGGCTGGTTGACGATGTATTGAATCGGGACGCAATTTGAGTGATCCATCGTCATTAGGTGGCCCTGAATGTTACAATTCACTATCAGTTTTTCGTCAGATTCGAAAATCTTTGACTCACAGCAGAACGGCCATAAGGTGCCCGAGGCAGCAATAGACCCATGGAGACAAGTCGGCTGGAGGACGATGTATTGAATCGGGACGCAATTTGCGTGATCCATCGTCATTAGGTGGCCCTGAAAGTTACAACTCACTATCAGTTTTTCGTCCGAATCGATAATCTTTGACTCACAGCAGTACGGCCATAAGGTGCCCGAGGCAGCAATAGACCCATGGAGACAAGTGTGCTGGAGGACGATGTATTGAATCGGGACGCAATTTGAGTGATTCATCGTCATTAGGTGGCCCTGAACGTTACAATTCACTGTCAGTTTTTCGTCCCATTCGATAATCTAGATTCACAGCAGAACGGCCATAAGGTGCCCGAGGCAGCAATAGACACATGGAGACAAGTCTGCCGGAGGACGATGTAATGAATCGGGACGCAAATTGAATGATCCATCGTCATTAGGTGGCCCTGAAAGTTACAATTCACTATCAGTTTTTCGTCCCATTCGATAATCTTTGACTCACAGCAGAACGGCCATAAGGTGCCCGAGGCAGCAATAGACCCATGGAGACAAGTCGGCTGGAGGACGATGTATTGAATCGGGACGCAATTTGAGTGATCCATCGTCATTAGGTGGCCCTGAATGTTACAATTCACTATCAGTTTTTCGTCAGATTCGAAAATCTTTGACTCACAGCAGAGCGGCCATAAGGTGCCCGAGGCAGCAATAGACCCATGGAGACAAGTCTGCTGGAGGACGATGTATTGAATCGGGACGCAATTTGAGTGTTCCATCGTCATTAGGAGGCCATGAACGTTACAATTCACATTTAGTTTTTCGTCCGATTCGAAAATCTTTGAGTCACAGCAGAACGGATATAAGGTGCCCGAGGCAGCAATAGACCCATGGAGACAAGTCTGCTGGAGGACGATGTATTGAATCGGGACGCAATTTGAGTGATCCATCGTCATTAGGTGGCCCTGAACGTTACAATTCACTATCAGTTTTTCGTCCGATTCGAAAATCTTTGACCCACAGCAGAACGGCCATAAGGTGCCCGAGCCAGCAATAGACCCATGGAGACAAGTCTGCTGGAGGACGATTTATTGAATCGAGACGCAATTTCAGTGATGCATCGTCATTAAGTGGCCCTGAACGTTACAATTCACTATCAGTGTTTCGTCCCATTCGATAATCTAGACTCACAGCAGAACGGCCATAAGGTGCCCGAGGCAGCAATAGACCCATGGATTCAAGTCGGCTGGAGGACGATGTATTGAATCGGGACGCAATTTGAGTGATCCATCGTCATTAGGTGGCCCTGAAAATTTCAATTCACTATCAGTTTTTCGTGCCCTTCCAAATCTGCTGGAGGTCGATGTATTGAATCGGGACGCAATTTCAGTGATCCATCGTCATTAGGTGGCCCTGAATGTTACAATTCACTATCAGTTTTTCGTCCGATTCGAAAATCTTTGACTCACAGCAGAACGGCCATAAGGTGCCCGAGGCAGCAATAGACCCATGGAGACAAGTCGCCTGGAGGACGATGTATTGAATCGGGACGCAATTTGAGTGATCCATCGTCATTAGGTGACCCTGAATGTTACAATTCACTATCAGTTTTTCGTCCGATTCGAAAATCTGTGACTCACAGCAGAACGGCCATAAGGTGCCCAAGGCGGCAATAGACCCATGGAGACAAGACTGCTGGAGGACGATGTATTGAATCGGGACGCAATTTGAGTGATCCATCGTCATTAGGTGGCCCTGAACGTTACAATTCACTGTCAGTTTTTCGTCCCATTCGATAATCTAGACTCACAGCAGAACGGCCATAAGGTGCCCGAGGTAGCAATAGACCCATGCAGTCAAGTCAACTGGAGGACGAGGTATTGAATCGGGACGCAATTTGTGTGGTCCATCGTCATTAGGTGGCCCTGAATGTTTCAATTCACTATCAGTTTTTCGTCCGATTCGAAAATCTTTGACTCACAGCAGAACGGCCATAAGGTGCCCGAGGCAGCAATAGACCCATGGAGACAAGTCTGCTGGAGGACGATGTATTGAATCGGGACGCAATTTGAGTGATCCATCGTCATTAGGTGGCCCTGACCGTTACAATTCACTATCAGTTTTTCGTCCGATTCGAAAATCTTTGAGTCACAGCAGAACGGCCATAAGGTGCCTGAGGCAGCAATAGACCCATGGAGACAAGTCTGCTGGAGGACGATGTATTGAATCGGGACTCAATTTGAGTGATTCATCGTCATTAGGTGGCCCTGAAAGTTACAATTCACTATCAGTTTTTCGTCCGATTCGAAAATCTTTGACTCACAGCAGAACGGCCATAAGGTGCCCAAGGCAGCAATAGACCCATGGAGACAAGTCTGCTGGATGACGATTTATTGAATCGGGACGCAATTTGAGTGATGCATCGTCATTAAGTGGCCCTGAACGTTACAATTCACTATCAGTTTTTCGTCCCATTCGATAATCTAGACTCACAGCAGAACGGCCATAAGGTGCCCGAGGCAGCAATAGACCCATGGATTCAAGTCGGCTGGAGGACGATGTATTGAATCGGGACGCAATTTGAGTGATCCATCGTCATTAGGTGGCCCTGAAAATTACAATTCACTATCAGTTTTTCGTGCCATTCCAAATCTGCTGGAGGTCGATGTATTGAATCGGGACGCAATTTCAGTGATCCATCGTCATTAGGTGGCCCTAAACGTTACAATTCACTATCAGTTTTTCGTCCCATTCGATAATCTAAACTCACAGCAGAACGGCCATAAGGTGCCCGATGCAGCAATAGATCCATGGAGTCAAGTCGGCTGGAGGACGAGGTATTGAATCGGGACGCAATTTGTGTGGTCCATCGTCATTAGGTGGCCCTGAATGTTACAATTCACTATCAGGTTTTCGTCCGATTCGAAAATCTTTGAGTCACAGCAGAACGGCCATAAGGTGCCCGAGGCAGCAATAGATCCATGGAGTCAAGTCGGCTGGAGGACGAGGTATTGAATCGGGACGCAATTTGTGTGGTCCATCGTCATTAGGTGGCCCTGATTGTAACAATTCACTATCAGTTTTTCGTCCGATTCGAAAATCTTTGACTCCCAGCAGAACGGCCATAAGGTGCCCGAGGCAGCAATAGACCCATGGAGACAAGTCTGCTGGAGGACAATGTATTGAATCGGGACGCAATTTGAGTGATCCATCGTCATTAGGTGGCCCTGAACGTTACAATTCACTATCAGTTTTTCGTCCGATTCGAAAATCTGTGAGTCACAGCAGAACGGCCATAAGGTGCCTGAGGCAGCAATAGACCCATGGAGACAAGTCTGCTGGAGGACGATGAATTGAATGGGGACGCAATTTGAGTGATTCATCGTCATTAGGTGGCCCTGAAAGTTACAATTCACTATCAGTTTTTCGTCCGATTCGAAAATCTTTGACTCAGAGCAGAACGGCCATAAGGTGCCCGAGGCAGCAATAGACCCATGGAGTCAAGTCGGCTGGAGGACGATGTATTGAATCGGGACGCAATTTGTGTGGTCAATCGTCATTAGTTGGCCCTGAATGTTACAATTCACTATCAGTTTTTCGTCCGATTCGAAAATCTTTGACTCAGAGCAGAACGGCCATAAGGTGCCCGAGGCAGCAATAGACCCATGAAGTCAAGTCGGCTGGAGGACGATGTATTGAATCGGGACGCAATTTGTGTGGTCCATCGTCATTAGGTAGCCCTGAATGTTACAATTCACTATCAGTTTTTCGTCCGATTCGAAAATCTCTGACTCACAGCAGAAGGGCCATAAGGTGCCCGAGGCAGCAATAGACCCATGGAGACAAGTCGGCTGGAGGACGATGTATTGAATCGGGACGCAATTTGATTGATCCATCGTCATTAGGTGGCCCTGAATGTTACAATTCACTATCAGTTTTTCGTCAGATTCAAAAATCTTTGACTCACAGCAGAACGGCCATAAGGTGCCCGAGGCAGCAATAGACCCATGGAGTCAAGTCGGCTGGAGGACGATGTATTGAATCGGGACGCAATTTGTGTGGTCCATCGTCATTAGGTAGCCCTGAATGTTACAATTCACTATCAGTTTTTCGTCCGATTCGAAAATCTTTGACTCACAGCAGAAGGGCCATAAGGTGCCCGAGGCAGCAATAGACCCATGGAGACAAGTCTGCTGGAGGACGATGTATTGAATCGGGACGCAATTTGAGTGATCCATCGTCATTAGGTGGCCCTGAATGATACAATTCACTATCAGTTTTTCGTCAGATTCGAAAATCTTTGACTCACAGCAGAACGGCCATAAGGTGCCCGAGGCAGCAATAGACCCATGGAGACAAGTCTGCTGGAGGACGATGTATTGAATCGGGACGCAATTTGAGTGTTCCATCGTCATTAGGAGGCCATGAACGTTACAATTCACTATTAGTTTTTCGTCTGATTCGAAAATCTTTGAGTCACAGCTAACGGCCATAAGGTTCCAGAGGCAGCAATTGACCCATGGAGTCAAGTCGGCTGGAGGACGATGTATTGAATCGGGACGCAATTTGTGTGGTCAATCGTCATTAGGTGGCCCTGAATGTTACAATTCACTATCAGTTTTTCGTCCGATTCGAAAATGTTTGACTCTCAGCAGAACGGCCATAAGGTGCCCGAGGCAGCAACAGACCCATGGAGACAAGTCGGCTGGAGGACGATGTATTGAATCGGGACGCAATTTGAGTGATCCATCGTCATTAGGTGGCCCTGAAAGTTACAATTCACTATCAGTTTTTCGTCCGATTCGAAAATCTTTGACTCACAGCAGAACGGCCATAAGGTGCCCGAGGCAGCAATAGACCCATGGAGACAAATCTGCTGGAGGTCGATGTATTGAATCGGGACGCAATTTGAGTGATCCATCGTCATTAGGTGGCCCTGAACGTTACAATTCACTATCAGTTTTTCGTCCCATTCGATAATCTAGACTCACAGCAGAACGGCCATAAGGTGCCCGAGGCAGCTATAGACCCATGGAGTCAAGTCGGCTGGAGGACGATGTATTGAATCGGGACGCAATTTGTGTGGTCCATCGTCATTAGGTGGCCCTGAATGTAACAATTCACTATCAGTTTTTCGTCCGATTCGAAAATCTTTGAGTCACAGCAGAACGGCCATAAGGTGCCCGAGGCAGCAATAGACCCATGGAGACAAGTCTGCTGAAGGACGATGTATTGTATCGGGACGCAATTTGAGTGATGCATCGTCATTAGGTGGCCCTGAAAGCTACAATTCACTATCAGTTTTTTGTCCGATTTGAAAATCTGTGACTCACAGCAGAACGGCCATAAGGTGCCCGAGGCAGCAATAGACCTATGGAGACAAGTCGGCTGGTTGACGATGTATTGAATCGGGACGCAATTTGAGTGATCCATCGTCATTAGGTGGCCCTGAATGTTACAATTCACTATCAGTTTTTCGTCAGATTCGAAAATCTTTGACTCACAGCAGAACGGCCATAAGGTGCCCGAGGCAGCAATAGACCCATGGAGACAAGTCGGCTGGAGGACGATGTATTGAATCGGGACGCAATTTGAGTGATCCATCGTCATTAGGTGGCCCTGAAAGTTTCAACTCACTATCAGTTTTTCGTCCGAATCGATAATCTTTGACTCACAGCAGAACGGCCATAAGGTGCCCGAGGCAGCAATAGACCCATGGAGACAAGTGTGCTGGAGGACGATGTATTGAATCGGGACGCAATTTGAGTGATTCATCGTCATTAGGTGGCCCTGAACGTTACAATTCACTGTCAGTTTTTCGTCCCATTCGATAATCTAGACTCACAGTAGAACGGCCATAAGGTGCCCGAGGCAGATATAGACCCATGGAGACAAGTCTGCCGGAGGACGATGTAATGAATCGGGACGCAATTTGAGTGTTCCATCGTCATTAGGCGATCCTGAACGTTACAATTCACTATCAGTTTTTCGTCCGATTCGAAAATCTTTGACTCACAGCAAAACGGCCATAAGGTGCCCGAAGCAGCAATAGACACATGGAGACAAGTCGGCTGGAGGACGATGTATTGAATCGGGACGCAATTAGAGTGATCCATCGTCATTAGGTGGCCCTGAAAGTTACAATTCACTATCAGTTTTTCGTCCCATTCGATAATCTTTGACTCACAGCAAAACGGCCATAAGGTGCCCGAGGCAGCAATAGTCCCATGGAGACAAATCTGCTGGAGGTCGATTTATTGAATCGGGACGCAATTTGTGTGGTCCATCGTCGTTAGGTAGCCCTGAATGTTACATTTCACTATCAGTTTTTCGTCCGATTCGAAAATCGCTGACTCACAGCAGAAGGGCCATAAGGTGCCCGAGGCAGCAATAGACCCATGGAGACAAGTCGGCTGGAGGACGATGTATTGAATCGGGACGCAATTTGAGTGATCCATCGTCATTAGGTGGCCCTGAATGATACAATTCACTATCAGTTTTTCGTCAGATTCGAAAATCTTTGACTCACAGCAGAACGGCCATAAGGTGCCCGAGGCAGCAATAGACCCATGGAGACAAGTCTGCTGGAGGACGATGTATTGAATCGGGACGCAATTTGAGTGTTCCATCGTCATTAGGAGGCCATGAACGTTACAATTCACTATTAGTTTTTCGTCTGATTCGAAAATCTTTGAGTCACAGCTAACGGCCATAAGGTTCCAGAGGCAGCAATTGACCCATGGAGTCAATCGGCTGGAGGACGATGTATTGAATCGGGACGCAATTTGTGTGGTCAATCGTCATTAGGTGGCCCTGAATGTTACAATTCACTATCAGTTTTTCGTCCGATTCGAAAATGTTTGACTCTCAGCAGAACGGCCATAAGGTGCCCGAGGCAGCAATAGACCCATGGAGACAAGTCGGCTGGAGGACGATGTATTGAATCGGGACGCAATTTGAGTGATCCATCGTCATTAGGTGGCCCTGAAAGTTACAATTCACTATCAGTTTTTCGTCCGATTCGAAAATCTTTGACTCACAGCAGAGCGGCCATAAGGTGCCCGAGGCAGCAATTGACCCATGGAGACAAATCTGCTGGAGGTCGATGTATTGAATCGGGACGCAATTTGAGTGATCCATCGTCATTAGGTGGCCCTGAACGTTACAATTCACTATCAGTTTTTCGTCCCATTCGATAATCTAGACTCACAGCAGAACGGCCATAAGGTGCCCGAGGCAGCAATAGACCCATGGAGTCAAGTCGGCTGGAGGACGATGTATTGAATCGGGACGCAATTTGTGTGGTCCATCGTCATTAGGTGGCCCTGAATGTAACAATTCACTATCAGTTTTTCGTCCGATTCGAAAATCTTTGAGTCACAGCAGAACGGCCATAAGGTGCCCGAGGCAGCAATAGACCCATGGAGACAAGTCTGCTGAAGGACGATGTATTGTATCGGGACGCAATTTGAGTGATGCATCGTCATTAGGTGGCCCTGAAAGTTACAATTCACTATCAGTTTTTTGTCCGATTTGAAAATCTGTGACTCACAGCAGAACGGCCATAAGGTGCCCGAGGCAGCAATAGACCTATGGAGACAAGTCGGCTGGTTGACGATGTATTGAATCGGGACGCAATTTGAGTGATCCATCGTCATTAGGTGGCCCTGAAAGTTTCAACTCACTATCAGTTTTTCGTCCGAATCGATAATCTTTGACTCACAGCAGAACGGCCATAAGGTGCCCGAGGCAGCAATAGACCCGTGGAGACAAGTGTGCTGGAGGACGATGTATTGAATCGGGACGCAATTTGAGTGATTCATCGTCATTAGGTGGCCCTGAACGTTACAATTCACTGTCAGTTTTTCGTCCCATTCGATAATCTAGACTCACAGCAGAACGGCCATAAGGTGCCCGAGGCAGATATAGACCCATGGAGACAAGTCTGCCGGAGGACGATGTAATGAATCGGGACGCAATTTGAGTGTTCCATCGTCATTAGGCGACCCTGAACGTTACAATTCACTATCAGTTTTTCGTCCGATTCGAAAATCTTTGACTCACAGCAAAACGGCCATAAGGTGCCCGAAGCAGCAATAGACACATGGAGACAAGTCGGCTGGAGGACGATGTATTGAATCGGGACGCAATTTGAGTGATCCATCGTCATTAGGTGGCCCTGAAAGTTACAATTCACTATCAGCTTTTCGTCCCATTCGATAATCTTTGACTCACAGCAAAACGGCCATAAGGTGCCCGAGGCAGCAATAGTCCCATGGAGTCAAGTCGGCTGGAGGACGATGTATTGAATCGGGACGCAATTTGTGTGGTCCATCGTCATTAGGTGGCCCTGAATGTAACAATTCACTATCAGTTTTTCGTCCGATTCGAAAATCTTTGAGTCACAGCAGAACGGCCATAAGGTGCCCGAAGAAGTAATAGACCCATGGAGACAAGTCTGCTGGAGGACGATGTATTGAATCGGGACGCAATTTGATTGATCCATCGTCATTAGGTGGCCCTGAACGTTACAATTCACTATCAGTTTTTCGTCCGATTCGAAAATCTTTGACTCACAGCAGAACGGCCATAAGGTGCCCGAGGCAGCAATAGACCCATGGAGACAAGTCGGCTGGAGGACGATGTATTGAATCGGGACGCAATTTGAGTGATCCATCGTCATTAGGTGGCCCTGAATGTTACAATTCACTATCAGTTTTTCGTCAGATTCGAATTTCTTTGACTCACAGCAGAGCGGCCATAAGGTGCCCGAGGCAGCAATAGACCCATGGAGACAAGTCTGCTGGAGGACGATGTATTGAATCGGGACGCAATTTGAGTGTTCCATCGTCATTAGGAGGCCATGAACGTTACAATTCACAATTAGTTTTTCGTCCGATTCGAAAATCTTTGAGTCACAGCAGAACGGATATAAGGTGCCCGAGGCAGCAATAGACCCATGGAGACAAGTCTGCTGGAGGACGATGTATTGAATCGGGACGCAATTTGAGTGATCCATCGTCATTAGGTGGCCCTGAACGTTACAATTCACTATCAGTTTTTCGTCCGATTCGAAAATCTTTGACCCACAGCAGAACGGCCATAAGGTGCCCGAGCCAGCAATAGACCCATGGAGACAAGTCGGCTGGAGGACGATGTATTGAATCGGACCGCAGTTTGAGTGTTCCATCGTCATTAGGAGGCCCTGAACGTTACAATTCACTATCAGTTATTCGTCCCATTCGAAAATCTTTGACTCACAGCAGAACGGCCATAATGTGCCCGAGGCAGCAATAGACCCATGGAGACAAGTCGGCTGCAGGACGATGTATTGAACCGGGACGCAATTTGAGTGATCCATCGTCATTAGGTGGCCCTGAAAGTTACAATTCACTATCAGTTTTTCGTCCGAATTGATAATCTTTGACTCACAGCAGAACGGCCATAAGGTGCCCGAGGCAGCAATAGACCCATGGAGACAAGTCTGCTGGAGGACGATGTATTGAATCGGGACGCAATTTGAGTGATCCATCGTCATTAGGTGGCCCTGAACGTTACAATTCACTATCAGTTTTTCGTTCCATTCGATAATCTAGACTCACAGCAGAACGGCCATAAGGTGCCCGAGGCAGATATAGACCCATGGAGACAAGTCTGCTAGAGGTCGATGTATTGAATCGGGACGCAATTTGAGTGTTCCATCGTCATTAGGAGGCCCTGAACGTTACAATTCACTATCAGTTTTTCGTCCGATTCGAAAATCTTTGACTCACAGCAGAACGGCCTTAAGGTGCCCGAGGCAGCAATAGACACATGGAGACAAGTCGGCTGGAGGACGATGTATTGAATCGGGACGCAATTTGAGTGATCCATCGTCATTAGGTGGCCCTGAAAGTTACAATTCACTATCAGTTTTTCGTCCAATTCGATAATCTTTGACTCACAGCAGAACGGCCATAAGGTGCCCGAGGCAGCAATAGACCCATGGAGTCAAATCTGCTGGAGGTCGATGTATTGAATCGGGACGCAATTTGAGTGATCCATCGTCATTAGGTGGCCCTGAACGTTACAATTCACTATCAGTTTTTCGTCCCATTCGATAATCTAGACTCACAGCAGAACGGCCATAAGGTGCCCGAGGCAGCAATAGATCCATGGAGTCAAGTCGGCTGGAGGACGATGTATTGAATCGGGACGCAATTTGTGTGGTCCATCGTCATTAGGTGGCCCTGAATGTAACAATTCACTATCAGTTTTTCGTCCGATTCAAAAATCTTTGAGTCACAGCAGAACGGCCATAAGGTGCCCGAGGCAGCAATAGACCCATGGAGACAAGTCTGCTGCAGGACGATGTATTGAATTGGGACGCAATTTGAGTGATCCATCGTCATTAGGTGGCCCTGAACGTTACAATTCACTATCAGTTTTTCGTCCGATTCGAAAATCTTTGACTCACAGCAGAACGGCCATAAGGTGCCCGAGGCAGCAATAGACCCATGGAGACAAGTCTGCTGGAGGACGATGTATTGAATCGGGACGCAATTTGAGTGATCCATCTTCCCTGAAAGTTACAATTCACTATCAGTTTTTCGTCCCATTCGATAATCTAGACTCACAGCAGAACGGCCATAAAGTGCCCGAGGCAGCAATAGACCCATTGAGTCAAGTAGGCTGGAGGACGATGTATTGAATCGGGACGCAATTTGAGTGATCCATCGTCATTAGGTGGCCCTGAACGTTACAATTCACTATCAGTTTTTCGTCCCATTCGAAAATCTTTGAGTCACAGCAGAACGGCCATAAGGTGCCCGAGGCAGCAATAGACCCATGGAGACAAGTCTGCTGGAGCACGAGGTATTGAATCGGGACGCAATTTGAGTGTTCCATCGTCATTAGGAGGCCCTGAACCTTACAATTCACTATCAGTTTTTCGTCCGATTCGAAAATCTTTGACTCACAGCAGAACGGCCATAGGGTGCCCGTGGCAGCATTAGACCCATGGAGACAAGTCTGCTGGAGGACGATGTATTGAATCGGAACGCAATTTGAGTGATCCATCGTCATTAGGTGGCCTTGAAAGTTACAATTCACTATCAGTTTTTCGTTCGATTCGAAAATCTTTGACTCACAGCAGAACGGCCATAAGGTGCCCAAGGCAGCAATAGACCCATGGAGACAAGTCTGCTGGAGGACGATGTATTGAATCGGGACGCAATTTGAGTGTTCGATCGTCATTAGGAGGCCCTGAACGTTACAATTCACTATCAGTTTTTCGTCCGATTCGAAAATCTTTCAGTCCCAGCAGAACGGCTATAAGGTGCCCGAGGCCGCAATAGCCCCATGGAGATGAGTCTGCTGGAGGACGATGTATTGAATCGGGACGCAATTTGAGTGTTCCATCGTCATTAGGAGGCCCTGAACGTTACAATTCACTATCAGTTATTCGTCCGATTCGAAAATCTTTGACTCACAGCACAACGGCCATAGGGTGCCCGAGGCAGCATTAGATCCATGGAGACAAGTCTGCTGGAGGACGATGTATTGAATCGGGACGCAATTTGAGTGATCCATCGTCATTAGGTGGCCTTGAAAGTTACAATTCACTATCAGTTTTTCGTCCGATTCGAAAATCTTTGACTCACAGCAGAACGGCCATAAGGTGCCCGAGGCAGCAATAGACCCATGGAGACAAGTCTGCTGGAGGACGATGTATTGAATCGGGACGCAATTTGAGTGATTCATCGTCATTAGGTGGCCTTGAAAGTTACAGTTCACTATCAGTTTTTCGTCCGATTCGAAAATCTTTGACTCACAGCAGAACGGCCATAAGGTGCCCAAGGCAGCAATAGACCCATGGAGACAAATCTGCTGGAGGACGATGTATTGAATCGGGACGCTATTTGAGTGATCCATCGTCATTAGGTGCCCCTGAACGTTACAATTCACTATCAGTTTTTCGTCCAATTCGATAATCTAGACTCACAGCAGAACGGCCATAAGGTGCCCGAGGCAGCAATAGACCCATGGAGACAAGTCTGCTGGAGGACGATGTATTGAATCGGGACGCAATTTGAGTGATCCATCGTCATTAGGTGGCCCTGAACGTTACAATTCACTATCAGTTTTTCGTCCGATTCGAAAATCTTTGAATCACAGCAGAACGGCCATAAGGTGCCCGAGGCAGCAATAGACCCATGGAGACAAGTCTGCTGGAGCACGAGGTATTGAATCGGGACGCAATTTGTGTGTTCCATCGTCATTAGGAGGCACTGAACGTTACAATTCACTATCAGTTTTTCGTCCGATTCGAAAATCTTTGACTCACAGCAGAACGGCCATAGGGTGCCCGTGGCAGCATTAGACCCATGGAGACAAGTCTGCTGGAGGACGATGTATTGAATCGGAACGCAATTTGAGTGATCCATCGTCATTAGGTGGCCTTGAAAGTTACAATTCACTATCAGTTTTTCGTCCGATTCGAAAATCTTTGACTCACAGCAGAACGGCCATAAGGTGCCCAAGGCAGCAATAGACCCTTGGAGACAAGTCTGCTGGAGGACGATGTATTGAATCGGGTCGCAATTTGAGTGATCCATCGTCATTAGGTGGCCCTGAACGTTACAATTCACTATCAGTTTTTCGTCCCATTCGATAATCTAGACTCGCAGCAGAACGGCCACAAGGTGCCCGAGGCAGCAATAGACCCATGGAGACAAGTCTGCTGGAGGCCGATGTATTGAATCGGGACGCAATTTGAGTGTTCCATCGTCATTAGGAGGCCCTGAACGTTACAATTCACTATCAGTTTTTCGTCCGATTCGAAAATCTTTCAGTCCCAGCAGAACGGCTGTAAGGTGCCCGAGGCAGCAATAGCCCCATGGAGACAAGTCTGCTGGAGGACGATGTATTGAATCGGGACGCAATTTGAGTGTTCCATCGTCATTAGGAGGCCCTGAACGTTACAATTCACAATCAGTTATTCGTCCGATTCGAAAATCTTTGACTCACAGCACAACGGCTATAGGGTGCCCGAGGCAGCATTAGATCCATGGAGACAAGTCTGCTGGAGGACGATGTATTGAATCGGGACGCAATTTGAGTGATCCATCGTCATTAGGTGGCCCTGAACGTTACAATTCACTATCAGTTTTTCGTCCCATTCGATAATCTAGACTCACAGCAGAACGGCCATAAGGTGTTCGAGGCAGCAATAGACCCATGGAGACAAGTCTGCTGGAGGACGATGTATTGAATCGGGACGCAATTTGAGTGATCCATCGTCATTAGGTGGCCCTGAACGTTACAATTCACTATCAGTTTTTCGTCCCATTCGAAAATCTTTGAGTCACAGCAGAGCGGCCATAAGGTGCCCGAGGCAGCAATAGACCCATGGAGACAAGTCTGCTGGAGCACGAGGTATTGAATCGGGACGCAATTTGAGTGTTCCATCGTCGTTAGGAGGCCCTGAACGTTACAATTCACTATCAGTTTTTCGTCCGATTCGAAAATCTTTGACTCACAGCAGAACGGCCATAGGGTGCCCGAGGCAGCAATAGACCCATGGAGACAAGTCTGCTGGAGGACGATGTATTGAATCGGGACGCAATTTGAGTGTTCCATCGTCATTAGGAGGACCTGAACGTTACAATTCACTATCAGTTTTTCGTCCGAGTCGAAAATCTTTGAGTCACAGCAGAACGGCCTTAAGGTGCCCGAGGCAGCAATAGCCCCATGGAGACAAGTCTGCTGGAGGACGATGTATTGAATCGGGACGCAACTTGAGTGTTCCATCGTCATTAGGAGGCCCTGAACGTTACAATTCACTATCAGTTTTTCGTCCCATTCGATAATCTAGACTGACGGGAGAAGGACCATAAGGTGCCCGAGGCAGCAATAGACCCATGGAGACAAGTCTGCTGGTGGACGATGTATTGAATCGGGACGCAATTTGAGTGATCCATCGTCATTAGGTGGCCCTGAACGTTACAATTCACTATCAGTTTTTCGTCCGATTCGAAAATCCTTGAGTCACAGCAGAACGGTCATAAGGTGCCCGAGGCAGCAATAGACCCATGGAGACAAGTCTGCTGGAGCACGAGGTATTGAATCGGGACGCAATTTGACTGTTCCAACGTCATTAGGAGGCCCTGAACGTTACAATTCACTATCAGTTTTTCGTCCGATTCGAAAATCTTTGACTCACAGCAATACGGCCATAAGGTGCCCGAGGCAGCATTAGACCCATGGAGACAAGTCGGCTGGAGGACGATGTATTGAATCGGGACGCAATTTGAGTGATCCATCGTCATTAGGTGGCCCTGAATGTTACAATTCACTATCAGTTTTTCGTCAGATTCGAAAATCTTTGACTCACAGCTGAACGGCCATAAGGTGCCCGAGGCGGCAATAGACCCATGGAGACAAGTCTGCTGGAGGACGATGTATTGAATCGGGACGCAATTTGAGTGATACATCGTCATTAGGTGGCCCTGAACGTTACAATTCACAATCAGTTTTTCGTCCCATTCGAAAATCTAGAGTCACAGCAGCACGGCCATAAGGTGCCCGAGGCAGCAATATACCCATGGAGTCAAGTCAACTGGAGGACGAGGTATTGAATCGGGACGCAATTTGTGTGGTCCATCGTCATTAGGTGGCCCTGAATGTTACAATTCACTATCAGTTTTTCATCCGATTCGAAAATCTTTGACTCACAGCAGAACGGCCATAAGGTGCCCGAGGCAGCAATAGACCCATGGAGACTAGTCTGCTGGAGGACGATGTATTGAATCGGGACGCAATTTGAGTGATCCATCGTCATTAGGTGGCCCTGAACGTTACAATTCACTATCAGTTTTTCGTCCGATTCGAAAATCTTTGAGTCACAGCAGAACGGCCATAAGGTGCCTGAGGCAGCAATAGACCCATGGAGACAAGTCTGCTGGAGGACGATGTATTGAATCGGGACGCAATTTGAGTGATTCATCGTCATCAGGTGGCCCTGAAAGTTACAATTCACTATCTGTTTTTCGTGCCATTCCAAATCTGCTGGAGGTCGATGTATCGAATCGGGACGCAATTTGAGTGATCCATCGTCATTAGGTGGCCCTGAACGTTACAATTCACTATCAGTTTTTCGTCCCATTCGATAATCTAGACTCACAGCAGAACGGCCATAAGGTGCCCGAGGCAGCAATAGACCCATGGAGTCAAGTCGGCTGGAGGACGATGTATTGAATCGGGACGCAATTTGTGTGGTCCATCGTCATTAGGTGGCCCTGAATGTTACAATTCACTATCAGTTTTTCGTCCGATTCGAAAATCTTTGACTCACAGCAGAACGGCCATAAGGTGCCCGAGGCAGCAATAGACCCATGGAGACAAGTCTGCTGGAGGACGATGTATTGAATCGGGACGCAATTAGAGTGTACCATCGTCATTAGAAGACCCTGAACGTTACAATTCACTATCAGTTTTTCGTCCGATTCGAAAATCTTTGACTCACAGCAGAACGGCCATAAGGTGCCCGAGACAGCAATAGACCCATGGAGGCAAGTCTGCTGGAGGACGATGTATTGAATCGGGACGCAATTTGAGTGATCCATCGTCATTAGGTGGCCCTGAATGTTACAATTCACTATCAGTTTCTCGTCCGATTCGAAAATCTTTGACTCACAGCAGAACGGCCATAAAGTGCCCGAGGCAGCAATAGACCCATGGAGACAAGTCTGCTGGAGGACGATGTATTGAATCGTGACGCAATTTGAGTGATCCATCGTCATTAGGTGGCCCTGAACGTTACAATTCACAATCAGTTTTTCGTCCCATTCGATAATCTAGAGTCACAGCAGCACGGCCATATGGTGCCCGAGGCAGCAATATACCCATGGAGTCAAGTCAACTGGAGGACGAGGTATTGAATCGGGACGCAATTTGTGTGGTCCATCGTCATTAGGTGGCCCTGAATGTTACAATTCACTATCAGTTTTTCATCCGATTCGAAAATCTTTGACTCACAGCAGAACGGCCATAAGGTGACCGAGGCAGCAATTGACCCATGGAGACTAGTCTGCTGGAGGACGATGTATTGAATCGGGACGCAATTTGAGTGATCCATCGTCATTAGGTGGCCCTGAACGTTACAATTCACTATCAGTTTTTCGTCCGATTCGAAAATCTTTGAGTCACAGCAGAACGGCCATAAGGTGCCTGAGGCAGCAATAGACCCATGGAGACAAGTCTGCTGGAGGACGATGTATTGAATCGGGACGCAATTTGAGTGATTCATCGTCATTAGGTGGCCCTGAAAGTTACAATTCACTATCTGTTTTTCGTGCCATTCCAAATCTGCTGGAGGTCGATGTATCGAATCGGGACGCAATTTGAGTGATCCATCGTCATTAGGTGGCCCTGAATGTTACAATTCACTATCAGTTTCTCGTCCGATTCGAAAATCTTTGACTCACAGCAGAACGGCCATAAAGTGCCCGAGGCAGCAATAGACCCATGGAGACAAGTCGGCTGGAGGACGATGTATTGAATCGGGACGCAATTTGAGTGATCCATCGTCATTAGGTGGCCCTGAATGTTACAATTCACTATCAGTTTTTCGTCAGATTCGAAAATCTTTGACTCACAGCTGAACGGCCATAAGGTGCCCGAGGCGGCAATAGACCCATGGAGACAAGTCTGCTGGAGGACGATGTTTTGAATCGGGACGCAATTTGAGTGATCCATCGTCATTAGGTGGCCCTGAACGTTACAATTCACAATCAGTTTTTCGTCCCATTCGATAATCTAGACTCACAGCAGAACGGCCATAAGGTGCCCGAGGCAGCAATAGACCCATGGAGTCAAGTCAACTGGAGGACGAGGTATTGAATCGGGACGCAATTTGAGTGTACCATCGTCATTAGAAGACCCTGAACGTTACAATTCACTATCAGTTTTTCGTCCGATTCGAAAATCTTTGACTCACAGCAGAACGGCCATAAGGTGCCCGAGACAGCAATAGACCCATGGAGGCAAGTCTGCTGGAGGACGATGTATTGAATCGGGACGCAATTTGAGTGATCCATCGTCATTAGGTGGCCCTGAATGTTACAATTCACTATCAGTTTCTCGTCCGATTCGAAAATCTTTGACTCACAGCAGAACGGCCATAAAGTGCCCGAGGCAGCAATAGACCCATGGAGACAAGTCGGCTGGAGGACGATGTATTGAATCGGGACGCAATTTGAGTGATCCATCGTCATTAGGTGGCCCTGAATGTTACAATTCACTATCAGTTTTTCGTCAGATTCGAAAATCTTTGACTCACAGCTGAACGGCCATAAGGTGCCCGAGGCGGCAATAGACCCATGGAGACAAGTCTGCTGGAGGACGATGTTTTGAATCGGGACGCAATTTGAGTGATCCATCGTCATTAGGTGGCCCTGAACGTTACAATTCACAATCAGTTTTTCGTCCCATTCGATAATCTAGACTCACAGCAGAACGGCCATAAGGTGCCCGAGGCAGCAATAGACCCATGGAGTCAAGTCAACTGGAGGACGAGGTATTGAATCGGGACGCAATTTGTGTGGTCCATCGTCATTAGGTGGCCCTGAATGTTACAATTCACTATCAGTTCTTCATCCGTTTCGAAAATCTTTGACTCACAGTAGAACGGCCATAAGGTGCCCGAGGCAGCTATAGACCCATGGAGACAAGTCTGCTGGAGGACGATGTATTGAATCGGGACGCAATTTGAGTGATCCATCGTCATTAGGTGGCCCTGAACGTTACAATTCACTATCAGTTTTTCGTCCGATTCGAAAATCTTTGAGTCACAGCAGAACGGCCATAAGGTGCCTGAGGCAGCAATGGACCCATGGAGACAAGTCTGCTGGAGGACGATGTATTGAATCGGGACGCAATTTGAGTGATTCATCGTCATTAGGTGGCCCTGAAAGTTACAATTCACTATCAGTTTTTCGTGCCATTCCAAATCTGCTGGAGGTCGATGTATTGAATCGGGACGCAATTTGAGTGATCCATCGTCATTAGGTGGCCCTGAACGTTACAATTCACTATCAGTTTTTCGTCCCATTCGATAATCTAGACTCACAGCAGAACGGCCACAAGTTGCCCGAGACAGCAATAGACCCATGGAGGCAACTCTGCTGGAGGACGATGTATTGAATCGGGACGCAATTTGAGTGATCCATCGTCATTAGGTGGCCCTGAACGTTACAATTCACTATCAGTTTTTCGTCCGATTCGAAAATCTTTGAGTCACAGCAGAACGGCCATAAGGTGCCTGAGGCAGCAATAGACCCATGGAGACAAGTCTGCTGGAGGACGATGTATTGAATCGGGACGCAATTTGAGTGATTCATCGTCATTAGGTGGCCCTGAAAGTTACAATTCACTATCTGTTTTTCGTGCCATTCCAAATCTGCTGGAGGTCGATGTATCGAATCGGGACGCAATTTGAGTGATCCATCGTCATTAGGTGGCCCTGAACGTTACAATTCACTATCAGTTTTTCGTCCGATTCGAAAATCTTTGACTCACAGCAGAACGGCCATAAGGTGCCCGAGGCAGCAATAGACCCATGGAGTCAAGTCGGCTGGAGGACGATGTATTGAATCGGGACGCAATTTGTGTGGTCCATCGTCATTAGGTGGCCCTGAATGTTACAATTCACTATCAGTTTTTCGTCCGATTCGAAAATCTTTGACTCACAGCAGAACGGCCATAAGGTGCCCGAGGCAGCAATAGACCCATGGAGACAAGTCTGCTGGAGGACGATGTATTGAATCGGGACGCAATTTGAGTGTACCATCGTCATTAGAAGACCCTGAACGTTACAATTCACTATCAGTTTTTCGTCCGATTCGAAAATCTTTGACTCACAGCAGAACGGCCATAAGGTGCCCGAGACAGCAATAGACCCATGGAGGCAAGTCTGCTGGAGGACGATGTATTGAATCGGGACGCAATTTGAGTGATCCATCGTCATTAGGTGGCCCTGAATGTTACAATTCACTATCAGTTTCTCGTCCGATTCGAAAATCTTTGACTCACAGCAGAACGGCCATAAAGTGCCCGAGGCAGCAATAGACCCATGGAGACAAGTCGGCTGGAGGACGATGTATTGAATCGGGACGCAATTTGAGTGATCCATCGTCATTAGGTGGCCCTGAATGTTACAATTCACTATCAGTTTTTCGTCAGATTCGAAAATCTTTGACTCACAGCTGAACGGCCATAAGGTGCCCGAGGCGGCAATAGACCCATGGAGACAAGTCTGCTGGAGGACGATGTTTTGAATCGGGACGCAATTTGAGTGATCCATCGTCATTAGGTGGCCCTGAACGTTACAATTCACAATCAGTTTTTCGTCCCATTCGATAATCTAGACTCACAGCAGAACGGCCATAAGGTGCCCGAGGCAGCAATAGACCCATGGAGTCAAGTCAACTGGAGGACGAGGTATTGAATCGGGACGCAATTTGTGTGGTCCATCGTCATTAGGTGGCCCTGAATGTTACAATTCACTATCAGTTTTTCATCCGTTTCGAAAATCTTTGACTCACAGTAGAACGGCCATAAGGTGCCCGAGGCAGCTATAGACCCATGGAGACAAGTCTGCTGGAGGACGATGTATTGAATCGGGACGCAATTTGAGTGATCCATCGTCATTAGGTGGCCCTGAACGTTACAATTCACTATCAGTTTTTCGTCCGATTCGAAAATCTTTGAGTCACAGCAGAACGGCCATAAGGTGCCTGAGGCAGCAATGGACCCATGGAGACAAGTCTGCTGGAGGACGATGTATTGAATCGGGACGCAATTTGAGTGATTCATCGTCATTAGGTGGCCCTGAAAGTTACAATTCACTATCAGTTTTTCGTGCCATTCCAAATCTGCTGGAGGTCGATGTATTGAATCGGGACGCAATTTGAGTGATCCATCGTCATTAGGTGGCCCTGAACGTTACAATTCACTATCAGTTTTTCGTCCCATTCGATAATCTAGACTCACAGCAGAACGGCCATAAGTTGCCCGAGACAGCAATAGACCCATGGAGGCAACTCTGCTGGAGGACGATGTATTGAATCGGGACGCAATTTGAGTGATCCATCGTCATTAGGTGGCCCTGAATGTTACAATTCACTACCAGTTTTTCGTCCGATTCGAAAATCTTTGACTCACAGCAGAACGGCCATAAGGTGCCGAGGCAGCAATAGACCCATGGAGACAAGTCGGCTGGAGGACGATGTATTGAACCGGGACGCAATTTGAGTGATCCATCGTCATTAGGTGGCCCTGAATGTTACAATTCACTATCAGTTTTTCGTCCGATTCGAAAATCTTTGACTCACAGCAGAACGGCCATAAGGTGCCCGAGGCGGCAATAGACCCATGGAGACAAGTCTGCTGGAGGACGATGTATTGAATCGGGACGCAATTTGAGTGATTCATCGTCATTAGGTGGCCCTGAAAGTTACAATTCACTATCAGTTTTTCGTGCCATTCCAAATCTGCTGGAGGTCGATGTATTGAATCGGGACGCAGTTTGAGTGTTCCATCGTCATTAGGAGGCCCTGAACGTTACAATTCACTATCAGTTTTTCGTCCGATTCGATAATCTTTTATTCACAGCAGAACGGCCATAAGGTGCCCGAGACAGCAATAGACCCATGGAGGCAAGTCTGCTGGAGGACGATGTATTGAATCGGGACGCAATTTGAGTGATCCATCGTCATTAGGTGGCCCTGAATGTTACAATTCACTATCAGTTTCTCGTCCGATTCGAAAATCTTTGACTCACAGCAGAACGGCCATAAAGTGCCCGAGGCAGCAATAGACCCATGGAGACAAGTCGGCTGGAGGACGATGTATTGAATCGGGACGCAATTTGAGTGATGCATCGTCATTAGGTGGCCCTGAATGTTACAATTCACAATCAGTTTTTCGTCAGATTCGAAAATCTTTGACTCACAGCAGAACGGCCATAAGGTGCCCGAGGCAGCAATAGACCCATTGAGACAAGTCGGCTGGAGGACGATGTATTGAATCGGGACGCAATTTGAGTGATCCATCTTCCCTGAAAGTTACAATTCACTATCAGTTTTTCGTCCCATTCGATAATCTAGACTCACAGCAGAACGGCCATAAGGTGCCCGAGGCAGCAATAGACCCATGGAGACAAGTCTGCTGGAGGACGATGTATTGAATCGGCACGCAATTTGAGTGTTCCATCGACATTAGGAGGCCCTGAACGTTACAATTCACTATCAGTTTTTCGTCAGATTCGAAAATCTTTGACTCACAGCAGAACGGCCATAGGGTGCACGAGGCAGCATTAGACCCATGGAGACTAGTCTGCTGGAGGACGATGTATTGAATTGGGACGCAATTTGAGTGATCCATCGTCATTAGGTGGCCCTAAACGTTACAATTCACTATCAGTTTTTCGTCCGATTCGAAAAATCTTTGAGTCACAGCAGAACGGCCATAAGGTGCCTGAGGCAGCAATAGACCCATGGAGACAAGTCTGCTGGAGGACGATGTATTGAATCGGGACGCAATTTGAGTGATTCATCGTCATTAGGTGGCCCTGAAAGTTACAATTCACTGTCAGTTTTTCGTGCCATTCCCAATCTGCTGGAGGTCGATGTATCGAATCAGGACGCAATTTGAGTGATCCATCGTCATTAGGTGGCCCTGAACGTTACAATTCACCATCAGTTTTTCGTCCCATTCGATAATCTAGACTCACAGCAGAACGGCCATAAGGTGCCCGAGGCAGCAATAGACCCATGGAGTCAAGTCGGCTGGAGGACGATGTATTGAATCGGGACGCAATTTGAGTGATCCATCGTCATTAGGTGGCCCTGAACGTTACAATTCACTATTAGTTTTTCGTCCCATTCGATAATCTAGACTCACAGCAGAACGGCCATAAGGTGTTCGATGCAGCAATAGACCCATGGAGACAAGTCTGCTGGAGGACGATGTATTGAATCGGGACGCAATTTGAGTGATCCATCGTCATTAGGTGGCCCTGATCGTTACAATTCACTATCAGTTTTTCGTCCCATTCGAAAATCTTTGAGTCACAGCAGAGCGGCCATAAGGTGCCCGAGGCAGCAATAGACCCATGGAGACAAGTCTGCTGGAGCACGAGGTATTGAATAGGGGACGCAATTTGAGTGTTCCATCGTCATTAGGAGGCCCTGAACGTTACAATTCACTATCAGTTTTTCGTCCGATTCGAAAATCTTTGACTCACAGCAGAACGGCCATAGGGTGCCCGAGGCAGCAATAGACCCATGGAGACAAGTCTGCTGGAGGACGATGTATTGAATCGGGACGCAATTTGAGTGTTCCATCGTCATTAGGAGGCCCTGAACGTTACAATTCACTATCAGTTTTTCGTCCGAGTCGAAAATCTTTGAGTCACAGCAGAACGGCCATAAGGTGCCCGAGGCAGCAATAGCCCCATGGAGACAAGTGTGCTGGAGGACGATGTATTGAATCGGGACGCAACTTGAGTGTTCCATCGTCATTAGGAGGCCCTGAACGTTACAATTCACTATCAGTTTTTCGTCCGATTCAAAAATCTTTGACTCACAGCAAAACGGCCATAAGGTGCCCGAGGCAGCATTAGACCCATGGAGACAAGTCGGCTGGAGGACGATGTATTGAATCGGGACGCAATTTGAGTGATCCATCGTCATTAGGTGGCCCTGAATGTTACAATTCACTATCAGTTTTTCGTCAGATTCGAAAATCTTTGACTCACAGCTGAACGGCCATAAGGTGCCCGAGGCGGCAATAGACCCATGGAGACAAGTCTGCTGGAGGACGATGTATTGAATCGGGACGCAATTTGAGTGATCCATCGTCATTAGGTGGCCCTGAACGTTACAATTCACAATCAGTTTTTCGTCCCATTCGATAACCTAGACTCACAGCAGAACGGCCATAAGGTGCCCGAGGCAGCAATAGACACATGGAGTCAAGTCAACTGGAGGACGAGGTATTGAATCGGGACGCAATTTGTGTGGTCCATCGTCATTAGGTGGCCCTGAATGTTACAATTCACTATCAGTTTTTCATCCGATTCGAAAATCTTTGACTCACAGCAGAACGGCCATAAGGTGCCCGAGGCAGCAATAGACCCATGGAGACAAGTCTGCTGGAGGACGATGTATTGAATCGGGACGCAATTTGAGTGATCCATCGTCATTAGGTGGCCCTGAACGTTACAATTCACTATCAGTTTTTCGTCCGATTCGAAAATCTTTGAGTCACAGCGGAACGGCCATAAGGTGCCTGAGGCAGCAATAGACCCATGGAGACAAGTCTGCTGGAGGACGATGTATTGAATCGGGACGCAATTTGAGTGATTCATCGTCATTAGGTGGCCCTGAAAGTTACAATTCACTATCAGTTTTTCGTGCCATTCCAAATCTGCTGGAGGTCGATGTATCGAATCGGGACGCAATTTGAGTGATCCATCGTCATTAGGTGGCCCTGAACGTTACAATTCACTATCAGTTTTTCGTCCCATTCGATAATCTAGACTCACAGCAGAACGGCCATAAGGTGTTCGAGGCAGCAATAGACCCATGGAGACAAGTCGGCTGGAGGACGATGTATTGAATCGGGACGCAATTTGAGTGATCCATCGTCATTAGGTGGCCCTGAATGTTACAATTCACTATCAGTTTTTCGTCAGATTCGAAAATCTTTGACTCACAGCTGAACGGCCATAAGGTGCCCGAGGCGGCAATAGACCCATGGAGACAAGTCTGCTGGAGGACGATGTTTTGAATCGGGACGCAATTTGAGTGATCCATCGTCATTAGGTGGCCCTGAACGTTACAATTCACTATCAGTTTTTCGTCCCATTCGATATTCTAGACTCACAGCAGAACGGCCATAAGGTGCCCGAGACAGCAATAGACCCATGGAGGCAACTCTGCTGGAGGACGATGTATTGAATCGGGACGCAATTTGAGTGATCCATCGTCATTAGGTGGCCCTGAATGTTACAATTCACTACCAGTTTTTCGTCCGATTCGAAAATCTTTGACTCACAGCAGAACGGCCATAAGGTGCCGAGGCAGCAATAGACCCATGGAGACAAGTCGGCTGGAGGACGATGTATTGAACCGGGACGCAATTTGAGTGATCCATCGTCAATAGGTGGCCCTGAATGTTACAATTCACTATCAGTTTTTCGTCCGATTCGAAAGTCTTTGACTCACAGCAGCACGGCCATAAGGTGCCCGAGGCGGCAATAGACCCATGGAGACAAGTCTGCTGGAGGACGATGTATTGAATCGGGACGCAATTTGAGTGATTCATCGTCATTAGGTGGCCCTGAAAGTTACAATTCACTATCAGTTTTTCGTGCCATTCCAAATCTGCTGGAGGTCGATGTATTGAATCGGGACGCAGTTTGAGTGTTCCATCGTCATTAGGAGGCCCTGAACGTTACAATTCACTATCAGTTTTTCGTCCGATTCGATAATCTTTTACTCACAGCAGAACGGCCATAAGGTGCCCGAGGATGCAATAGACCCGTGGAGACAAGTCGGCTGGAGGACGATGTATTGAATCGGGACGCAATTTGAGTGATCCATCTTCCCTGAAAGTTACAATTCACTATCAGTTTTTCGTCCCATTCGATAATCTAGACTCACAGCAGAACGGCCATAAAGTGCCCGAGGCAGCAATAGACCCATGGAGTCAAGTAGGCTGGAGGACGATGTATTCAATCGGGACGCAATTTGTGTGGTCCATCGTCATTAGGTGGCCCTGAATGTTACAATTCACTATCAGTTTATCGTCCGATTCGAAACTCTTTGACTCACAGCAGAACGGCCATAAGGTGCCCGAGGCAGCAATAGACCCATGGAGACAAGTCTGCTGGAGGACGATGTATTGAATCGGCACGCAATTTGAGTGTTCAATCGACATTAGGAGGCCCTGAACGTTACAATTCACTATCAGTTTTTCGTCCGATTCGAAAATCTTTGACTCACAGCAGAACGGCCATAAGGTGCCCAAGGCAGCAATAGACCCATGGAGACAAGTCTGCTGGAGGACGATGTATTGAATCGGGACGCTATTTGAGTGATCCATCGTCATTAGGTGCCCCTGAACGTTACAATTCACTATCAGTTTTTCGTCCAATTCGATAATCTAGACTCACAGCAGAACGGCCATAAGGTGCCCGAGGCAGCAATAGACCCATGGAGACAAGTCTGCTGGAGGACGATGTATTGAATCGGGACGCAATTTGAGTGATCCATCGTCATTAGGTGGCCCTGAACGTTACAATTCACTATCAGTTTTTCGTCCGATTCGAAAATCTTTCAGTCCCAGCAGAACGGCTATAAGGTGCCCGAGGCAGCAATAGCCCCATGGAGACAAGTCTGCTGGAGGACGATGTATTGAATCGGGACGCAATTTGAGTGTGCCATCGTCATTAGGAGGCCCTGAACGTTACAATTCACTATCAGTTATTCGTCCGATTCGAAAATCTTTGACTCACAGCACAACGGCCATAGGGTGCCCGAGGCAGCATTAGATCCATGGAGACAAGTCTGCTGGAGGACGATGTATTGAATCGGGACGCAATTTGAGTGATCCATCGTCATTAGGTGGCCCTGAACGTTACAATTCACTATTAGTTTTTCGTCCCATTCGATAATCTAGACTCACAGCAGAACGGCCATAGGGTGTTCGAGGCAGCAATAGACCCATGGAGACAAGTCTGCTGGAGGACGATGTATTGAATCGGGACGCAATATGAGTGTTCCATCGTCATTAGGAGGCCCTGAACGTTACAATTCACTATCAGTTTTTCGTCCGAGTCGAAAATCTTTGAGTCACAGCAGAACGGCCATAAGGTGCCCGAGGCAGCAATAGCCCCATGGAGACAAGTCTGCTGGAGAACGATGTTTTGAATCGGGACGCAACTTGAGTTTTCCATCGTCATTAGGAGGCCCTAAACGTTACAATTCACTATCAGTTTTTCGTCCCATTCGATAATCTAGACTCACGGGAGAAGGAGCATAAGGTGCCTGAGGCAGCAATAGACCCATGGAGACAAGTCTGCTGGTGGACGATGTATTGAATCGGGACGCAATTTGAGTGATCAATCGTCATTAGGTGGCCCTGAACGTTACAATTCACTATCTGTTTTTCGTCCGATTCGAAAATCCTTGAGTCACAGCAGAACGGTCATAAGGTGCCCGAGGCAGCAATAGACCCATGGAGACAAGTCTGCTGGAGCACGAGGTATTGAATCGGGACGCAATTTGACTGTTCCATCGTCATTAGAAGGCCCTGAACGTTACAATTCACTATCAGTTTTTCGTCCGATTCGAAAATCTTTAACTCACAGCAGAACGGCCATATGGTGCCCGAGGCAGCATTAGACTCATGGAGACAAGTCTGCTGGAGGACGATGTATTGAATCGGGACGCAATTTGAGTGATCCATCGTCATTAGGTGGCCCTGAACGTTACAATTCACTATCAGTTTTTCGTCCGATTCGAAAATCTTTGACTCACAGCAGAACGGCCATAAGGTGCCCGAGGCAGCAATAGACCCTTGAAGACAAGTCTGCTGGAGGACGATGTATTGAATCGGGACGCAATTTGAGTGTTCCATCGTCATTAGGAGGCCCTGAACGTTACAATTCACTATCAGTTTTTCGTCCGATTCGAAAATCTTTGACTCACAGCAAGACGGCCATAAGGTGCCCGAGGCAGCATTAGACCCATGGAGACAAGTCGGCTGGAGGACGATGTATTGAATCGGGACGCAATTTGAGTGATCCATCGTCATTAGGTGGCCCTGAATGTTACAATTCACTATCAGTTTTTCGTCAGATTCGAAAATCTTTGACTCACAGCTGAACGGCCATAAGGTGACCGAGGCGGCAATAGACCCATGGAGACAAGTCTGCTGGAGGACGATGTATTGAATCGGGACGCAATTTGAGTGATCCATCGTCATTAGGTGGCCCTGAACGTTACAATTCACAATCAGTTTTTCGTCCCATTCGATAATCTAGACTCACAGCAGAACGGCCATAAGGTGCCCGAGGCAGCAATAGACCCATGGAGTCACGTCAACTGGAGGACGAGGTATTGAATCGGGACGCAATTTGTGTGGTCCATCCTCATTAGGTGGCCCTGAATGTTACAATTCACTATCAGTTTTTCATCCGATTCGAAAATCTTTGACTCACAGCAGAACGGCCATAAGGTGCCCGAGGCAGCAATAGACCCATGGAGACAAGTCTGCTGGAGGACGATGTATTGAATCAGGACGCAATTTGAGTGATCCATCGTCATTAGGTGGCCCTGAACGTTACAATTCACTATCAGTTTTTCGTCCGATTCGAAAATCTTTGAGTCACAGCGGAACGGCCATAAGGTGCCTGAGGCAGCAATAGACCCATGGAGACAAGTCTGCTGGAGGACGATGTATTGAATCGGGACGCAATTTGAGTGATTCATCGTCATTAGGTGGCCCTGAAAGTTACAATTCACTATCAGTTTTTCGTGCCATTCCAAATCTGCTGGAGGTCGATGTATCGAATCGGGACGCAATTTGAGTGATCCATCGTCATTAGGTGGCCCTGAACGTTACAATTCACTATCAGTTTTTCGTCCCATTCGATAATCTAGACTCACAGCAGAACGGCCATAAGGTGCCCGAGGCAGCAATAGACCCATGGAGTCAAGTCGGCTGGAGGACGATGTATTGAATCGGGACGCAATTTGTGTGGTCCATCGTCATTAGGTGGCCCTGAATGTTACAATTCACTATCAGTTTTTCGTCCGATTCGAAAATCTTTGACTCACAGCAGAACGGCCATAAGGTGCCCGAGGCAGCAATAGACCCATGGAGACAAGTCTGCTGGAGGACGATGTATTGAATCGGGACGCAATTTGAGTGTTCCATCGTCATTAGGAGGCCCTGAACGTTACAATTCACTATCAGTTTTTCGTCCCATTCGATAATCTAGACTCACAGCAGAACGGCCATAAGGTGTTCGAGGCAGCAATAGACCCATGGAGACAAGTCTGCTGGAGGACGATGTATTGAATCGGGACGCAATTTGAGTGATCCATCGTCATTAGGTGGCCCTGAACGTTACAATTCACTATCAGTTTTTCGTCTCATTCGAAAATCTTTGAGTCACAGCAGAGCGGCCATAAGGTGCCCGAGGCAGCAATAGACCCATGGAGACAAGTCTGCTGGAGCACGAGGTATTGAATCGGGACGCAATTTGAGTGTTCCATCGTCATTAGGAGGCCCTGAACGTTACAATTCACTATCAGTTTTTCGTCCGATTCGAAAATCTTTGACTCACAGCAGAACGGCCGTAGGGTGCCCGAGGCAGCAATAGACCCATGGAGACAAGTCTGCTGGAGGAATATGTATTGAATCGGGACGCAATTTGAGTGTTCCATCGTCATTAGGAGGCCCTGAACGTTACAATTCACTATCAGTTTTTCGTCCGAGTCGAAAATCTTTGAGTCACACCAGAACGGCCATAAGGTGCCCGAGGCAGCAATAGCCCCATGGAGACAAGTCTGCTGGAGGACGATGTATTGAATCGGGACGCAACTTGAGTGTTCCATCGTCATTAGGAGGCCCTGAACGTTACAATTCACTATCAGTTTTTCGTCTCATTCGATAATCTAGACTCACGGGAGAAGGACCATAAGGTGCCCGAGGCATCAATAGACCCATGGAGACAAGTCTGCTGGTGGACGATGTATTGAATCGGGACGCAATTTGAGTGATCCATCGTCATTAGGTGGCCCTGAACGTTACAATTCACTATCAGTTTTTCGTCCCATTCGAAAATCCTTGAGTCACAGCGGAACGGTCATAAGGTGCCCGAGGCAGCAATAGACCCATGGAGACAAATCTGCTGGAGCACGAGGTATTGAATCGGGACGCAATTTGACTGTTCCATCGTCATTAGGAGGCCCTGAACGTTACAATTCACTATCAGTTTTTCGTCCGATTCGAAAATCTTTAACTTACAGCAGAACGGCCATAGGGTGCCCGAGGCAGCATTAGACCTATGGAGACAAGTCTGCTGGAGGACGATGTATTGAATCGGGACGCAATTTCAGTGATCCATCGTCATTAGGTGGCCCTGAACGTTACAATTCACTATCAGTTTTTCGTCCGATTCGAAAATCTTTGACTCACAGCAGAACGGCCATAAGGTGCCCAAGGCAGCAATAGAACCTTGAAGACAAGTCTGCTGGAGGACGATGTATTGAATCGGGACGCAATTTGAGTGTTCCATCGTCATTAGGAGGCCCTGAACGTTACAATTCACTATCAGTTTTTCGTCCGATTCGAAAATTTTTGACTCACAGCAAAACGGCCATAAGGTGCCCGAGGCAGCATTAGACCCATGGAGACAAGTCGGCTGGAGGACGATGTATTGAATCGGGACGCAATTTGAGTGATCCATCGTCATTAGGTGGCCCTGAATGTTACAATTCACTTTCAGTTTTTCGTCAGATTCGAAAATCTTTGACTCACAGCTGAACGGCCATAAGGTGCCCGAGGCGGCAATAGACCCATGGAGACTAGTCTGCTGGAGGACGATGTATTGAATCGGGACGCAATTTGAGTGATCCATCGTCATTAGGTGGCCCTGAACGTTACAATTCACAACCAGTTTTTCGTCCCATTCGATAATCTAGACTCACAGCAGAACGGCCATAAGGTGCCCGAGGCAGCAATAGACCCATGGAGTCAAGTCAACTGGAGGACGAGGTATTGAATCGGGACGCAATTTGTGTGGTCCATCGTCATTAGGTGGCCCTGAATGTTACAATTCACTATCAGTTTTTCATCCGATTCGAAAATCTTTTACTCACAGCAGAACGGCCATAAGGTGCCCGAGGCAGCAATAGACCCATGGAGACAAGTCTGCTGGAGGACGATGTATTGAATCGGGACGCAATTTGAGTGATCCATCGTCATTAGGTGGCCCTGAACGTTACAATTCACTATCAGTTTTTTGTCCGATTCGAAAATCTTTGAGTCACAGCAGAACGGCCATAGGTTGCCCGAGGCAGCAATAGACCCATGGAGACAAGTCTGCTGGAGGACGATGTATTGAATCGGGACGCAATTTGAGTGATCCATCGTCATTAGGTGGCCCTGAATGTTACAATTCAATATCAGTTTCTCGTCCGATTCGAAAATCTTTGACTCGCAGCAAAACGGCCATAAGGTGCCCGAGGCAGCATTAGACCCATGGAGACAAGTCGGCTGGAGGACGATGTATTGAATCGGGACGCAATTTGAGTGATCCATCGTCATTAGGTGGCCCTGAATGTTACAATTCACTATCAGTTTTTCGTCAGATTCGAAAATCTTTGACTCACAGCTGAACGGCCATAAGGTGCCCGAGGCGGCAATAGACCCATGGAGACAAGTCTGCTGGAGGACGATGTATTGAATCGGGACGCAATTTGAGTGATCCATCGTCATTAGGTGGCCCTGAACGTTACAATTCACAATCAGTTTTTCGTCCCATTCGATAATCTAGACTCACAGCAGAACGGCCATAAGGTGCCCGAGGCAGCAATAGACCCATGGAGTCAAGTCAACTGGAGGACGAGGTATTGAATCGGGACGCAATTTGTGTGGTCCATCGTCATTAGGTGGCCCTGAATGTTACAATTCACTATCAGTTTTTCATCCGATTCGAAAATCTTTGACTCACAGCAGAACGGCCATAAGGTGCCCGAGGCAGCAATAGACCCATGGAGACAAGTCTGTTGGAGGACGATGTATTGAATCGGGACGCAATTTGAGTGATCCATCGTCATTAGGTGGCCCTGAACGTTACAATTCACTATCAGTTTTTCGTCCGATTCGAAAATCTTTGACTCACAGCAGAACGGCCATAAGGTGCCCGAGGCAGCAATAGACCCATGGAGACAAGTCTGTTGGAGGACGATGTATTGAATCGGGACGCAATTTGAGTGATCCATCGTCATTAGGTGGCCCTGAACGTTACAATTCACTATCAGTTTTTCGTCCCATTCGATAATCTAGACTCACAGCAGAACGGCCATAAGGTGCCCGAGGCAGCAATAGACCCATGGAGTCAAGTCGGCTGGAGGACGATGTATTGAATCGGGACGCAATTTGTGTGGTCCATCGTCATTAGGTGGCCCTGAATGTTACAATTCACTATCAGTTTTTCGTCCGATTCGAAAATCTTTGACTCACAGCAGAACGGCCATAAGGTGCCCGAGGCAGCAATAGACCCATGGAGACAAGTCTGCTGGAGGACGATGTATTGAATCGGGACGCAATTTGAGTGTTCCATCGTCATTAGGAGGCCCTGAACGTTACAATTCACTATCAGTTTTTCGTCCGAGTCGAAAATCTTTGAGTCACAGCAGAACGGCCATAAGGTGCCCGAGGCAGCAATAGCCCCTTGGAGACAAGTCTGCTGGAGGACGATGTATTGAATCGGGACGCAACTTGAGTGTTCCATCGTCATTAGGAGGCCCTGAACGTTACAATTCACTATCAGTTTTTCGTCTCATTCGATAATCTAGACTCACGGTAGAAGGACCATAAGGTGCCCGAGGCAGCAATAGACCCATGGAGACAAGTCTGCTGGTGGACGATGTATTGAATCGCGACGCAATTTGAGTGATCCATCGTCATTAGGTGGCCCTGAACGTTACAATTCACTATCAGTTTTTCGTCCGATTCGAAAATCCTTGAGTCACAGCAGAACGGTCATAAGGTGCCCGAGGCAGCAATAGACCCATGGAGACAAATCTGCTGGAGCACGAGGTATTGAATCGGGACGCAATTTGACTGTTCCATCGTCATTAGGAGGCCCTGAACGTTACAATTCACTATCAGTTTTTCGTCCGATTCGAAAATCTTTAACTCACAGCAGAACGGCCATAGGGTGCCCGAGGCAGCATTAGACCCATGGAGACAAGTCTGCTGGAGGACGATGTATTGAATCGGGACGCAATTTGAGTGATCCATCGTCATTAGGTGGCCCTGAACGTTACAATTCACTATCAGTTTTTCGTCCGATTCGAAAATCTTTGACTCACAGCAGAACGGCCATAAGGTGCCCGAGGCAGCAATAGACCCTTGAAGACAAGTCTGCTGGAGGACGATGTATTGAATCGGGACGCAATTTGAGTGTTCCATCGTCATTAGGAGGCCCTGAACGTTACAATTCACTATCAGTTTTTCGTCCGATTCGAAAATTTTTGACTCACAGCAAAACGGCCATAAGGTGCCCGAGGCAGCATTAGACCCATGGAGACAAGTCGGCTGGAGGACGATGTATTGAATCGGGACGCAATTTGAGTGATCCATCGTCATTAGGTGGCCCTGAATGTTACAATTCACTATCAGTTTTTCGTCAGATTCGAAAATCTTTGACTCACAGCTGAACGGCCATAAGGTGCCCGAGGCGGCAATAGACCCATGGAGACAAGTCGGCTGGAGGACGATGTATTGAATCGGGACGCAATTTGAGTGTTCCATCGTCATTAGGAGGCCCTGTACGTTACAATTCACTATCAGTTTTTCGTCCGAGTCGAAAATCTTTGAGTCACAGCAGAACGGCCATAAGGTGCCCGAGGCAGCAATAGCCCCATGGAGACAAGTCTGCTGGAGGACGATGTATTGAATCGGGACGCAACTTGAGTGTTCCATCGTCATTAGGAGGCCCTGAACGTTACAATTCACTATCAGTTTTTCGTCTCATTCGATAATCTAGACTCACGGGAGAAGGACCATAAGGTGCCCGAGGCAGCAATAGACCCATGGAGACAAGTCTGCTGGTGGACGATGTATTGAATCGGGACGCAATTTGAGTGATCCATCGTCAGTAGGTGGCCCTGAACGTTACAATTCACTATCAGTTTTTCGTCCGATTCGAAAATCCTTGAGTCACAGCAGAACGGTCATAAGGTGCCCGAGGCAGCAATAGACCCATGGAGACAAATCTGCTGGAGCACGAGGTATTGAATCGGGACGCAATTTGACTGTTCCATCGTCATTAGGTGGCCCTGAATGTTACAATTCACTATCAGTTTTTCGTCAGATTCGAAAATCTTTGACTCACAGCTGAACGGCCATAAGGTGCCCGAGGCGGCAATAGACCCATGGAGACAAGTCTGCTGGAGGACGATGTATTGAATCGGGACGCAATTTGAGTGATCCATCGTCATTAGGTGGCCCTGAACGTTACAATTCACAATCAGTTTTTCGTCCCATTCGATAATCTAGACTCACAGCAGAACGGCCATAAGGTGCCCGAGGCAGCAATAGACCCATGGAGTCAAGTCAACTGGAGGACGAGGTATTGAATCGGGACGCAATTTGTGTGGTCCATCGTCATTAGGTGGCCCTGAATGTTACAATTCACTATCAGTTTTTCATCCGATTCGAAAATCTTTGACTCACACCAGAACGGCCATAAGGTGCCCGAGGCAGCAATAGACCCATGGAGACAAGTCTGCTGGAGGACGATGTATTGAATCGGGACGCAATTTGAGTGATCCATCGTCATTAGGTGGCCCTGAACGTTACAATTCACTATCAGTTTTTCGTCCGATTCGAAAATCTTTGAGTCACAGCAGAACGGCCATAAGGTGCCTGAGGCAGCAATAGACCCATGGAGACAAGTCTGCTGGAGGACGATGTATTGAATCGGGACGCAATTTGAGTGATTCATCGTCATTAGGTGGCCCTTAAAGTTACAATTCACTATCAGTTTTTCGTGCCATTCCAAATCTGCTGGAGGTCGATGTATCGAATCGGGACGCAATTTGAGTGATCCATCGTCATTAGGTGGCCCTGAACGTTACAATTCACTATCAGTTTTTCGTCCCATTCGATAATCTAGACTCACAGCAGAACGGCCATAAGGTGCCCGAGGCAGCAATAGACCCATGGAGTCAAGTCGGCTGGAGGACGATGTATTGAATCGGGACGCAATTTGTGTGGTCCATCGTCATTAGGTGGCCCTGAATGTTACAATTCACTATCAGTTTTTCGTCCGATTCGAAAATCTTTGACTCACAGCAGAACGGCCATAAGGTGCCCGAGGCAGCAATAGACCCATGGAGACAAGTCTGCTGGAGGACGATGTATTGAATCGGGACGCAATTTGAGTGTTCCATCGTCATTAGGAGGCCCTGAACGTTACAATTCACGATCAGTTATTCGTCCGATTCGAAAATCTTTGACTCACAGCACAACGGCCATAGGGTGCCCGAGGCAGCATTAGATCCATGGAGACAAGTCTGCTGGAGGACGATGTATTGAATCGGGACGCAATTTGAGTGATCCATCGTCATTAGGTGGCCCTGAACGTTACAATTCACTATCAGTTTTTCGTCCCATTCGATAATCTAGACTCACAGCAGAACGGCCATAAGGTGCCCGAGGCAGCAATAGGCCCATGGAGTCAAGTCGGCTGGAGGACGATGTATTGAATCGGGACGCAATTTGTGTGGTCCATCGTCATTAGGTGGCCCTGAATGTTACAATTCACTATCAGTTTTTCGTCCGATTCGAAAATCTTTGACTCACAGCAGAACGGCCATAAGGTGCCCGAGGCAGCAATAGACCCATGGAGACAAGTCTGCTGGAGGACGATGTATTGAATCGGGACGCAATTTGAGTGTTCCATCGTCATTAGGAGGCCCTGAACGTTACAATTCACTATCAGTTTTTCGTCCGAGTCGAAAATCTTTGAGTCACAGCAGAACGGCCATAAGGTGCCCGAGGCAGCAATAGCCCCTTGGAGACAAGTCTGCTGGAGGACGATGTATTGAATCGGGACGCAACTTGAGTGTTCCATCGTCATTAGGAGGCCCTGAACGTTACAATTCACTATCAGTTTTTCGTCTCATTCGATAATCTAGACTCACGGTAGAAGGACCATAAGGTGCCCGAGGCAGCAATAGACCCATGGAGACAAGTCTGCTGGTGGACGATGTATTGAATCGCGACGCAATTTGAGTGATCCATCGTCATTAGGTGGCCCTGAACGTTACAATTCACTATCAGTTTTTCGTCCGATTCGAAAATCCTTGAGTCACAGCAGAACGGTCATAAGGTGCCCGAGGCAGCAATAGACCCATGGAGACAAATCTGCTGGAGCACGAGGTATTGAATCGGGACGCAATTTGACTGTTCCATCGTCATTAGGAGGCCCTGAACGTTACAATTCACTATCAGTTTTTCGTCCGATTCGAAAATCTTTAACTCACAGCAGAACGGCCATAGGGTGCCCGAGGCAGCATTAGACCCATGGAGACAAGTCTGCTGGAGGACGATGTATTGAATCGGGACGCAATTTGAGTGATCCATCGTCATTAGGTGGCCCTGAACGTTACAATTCACTATCAGTTTTTCGTCCGATTCGAAAATCTTTGACTCACAGCAGAACGGCCATGAGGTGCCCGAGGCAGCAATAGACCCTTGAAGACAAGTCTGCTGGAGGACGATGTATTGAATCGGGACGCAATTTGAGTGTTCCATCGTCATTAGGAGGCCCTGAACGTTACAATTCACTATCAGTTTTTCGTCCGATTCGAAAATTTTTGACTCACAGCAAAACGGCCATAAGGTGCCCGAGGCAGCATTAGACCCATGGAGACAAGTCGGCTGGAGGACGATGTATTGAATCGGGACGCAATTTGAGTGATCCATCGTCATTAGGTGGCCCTGAATGTTACAATTCACTATCAGTTTTTCGTCAGATTCGAAAATCTTTGACTCACAGCTGAACGGCCATAAGGTGCCCGAGGCGGCAATAGACCCATGGAGACAAGTCGGCTGGAGGACGATGTATTGAATCGGGACGCAATTTGAGTGTTCCATCGTCATTAGGAGGCCCTGTACGTTACAATTCACTATCAGTTTTTCGTCCGAGTCGAAAATCTTTGAGTCACAGCAGAACGGCCATAAGGTGCCCGAGGCAGCAATAGACCCATGGAGACAAGTCTGCTGGAGGACGATGTATTGAATCGGGACGCAATTTGAGTGTTCCATCGTCATTAGGAGGCCCTGAACGTTACAATTCACGATCAGTTATTCGTCCGATTCGAAAATCTTTGACTCACAGCACAACGGCCATAGGGTGCCCGAGGCAGCATTAGATCCATGGAGACAAGTCTGCTGGAGGACGATGTATTGAATCGGGACGCAATTTGAGTGATCCATCGTCATTAGGTGGCCCTGAACGTTACAATTCACTATCAGTTTTTCGTCCCATTCGATAATCTAGACTCACAGCAGAACGGCCATAAGGTGCCCGAGGCAGCAATAGGCCCATGGAGTCAAGTCGGCTGGAGGACGATGTATTGAATCGGGACGCAATTTGTGTGGTCCATCGTCATTAGGTGGCCCTGAATGTTACAATTCACTATCAGTTTTTCGTCCGATTCGAAAATCTTTGACTCACAGCAGAACGGCCATAAGGTGCCCGAGGCAGCAATAGACCCATGGAGACAAGTCTGCTGGAGGACGATGTATTGAATCGGGACGCAATTTGAGTGTTCCATCGTCATTAGGAGGCCCTGAACGTTACAATTCACGATCAGTTATTCGTCCGATTCGAAAATCTTTGACTCACAGCACAACGGCCATAGGGTGCCCGAGGCAGCATTAGATCCATGGAGACAAGTCTGCTGGAGGACGATGTATTGAATCGGGACGCAATTTGAGTGATCCATCGTCATTAGGTGGCCCTGAACGTTACAATTCACTATCAGTTTTTCGTCCCATTCGATAATCTAGACTCACAGCAGAACGGCCATAAGGTGCCCGAGGCAGCAATAGGCCCATGGAGTCAAGTCGGCTGGAGGACGATGTATTGAATCGGGACGCAATTTGTGTGGTCCATCGTCATTAGGTGGCCCTGAATGTTACAATTCACTATCAGTTTTTCGTCCGATTCGAAAATCTTTGACTCACAGCAGAACGGCCATAAGGTGCCCGAGGCAGCAATAGACCCATGGAGACAAGTCTGCTGGAGGACGATGTATTGAATCGGGACGCAATTTGAGTGTTCCATCGTCATTAGGAGGCCCTGAACGTTACAATTCACTATCAGTTTTTCGTCCGAGTCGAAAATCTTTGAGTCACAGCAGAACGGCCATAAGGTGCCCGAGGCAGCAATAGCCCCTTGGAGACAAGTCTGCTGGAGGACGATGTATTGAATCGGGACGCAACTTGAGTGTTCCATCGTCATTAGGAGGCCCTGAACGTTACAATTCACTATCAGTTTTTCGTCTCATTCGATAATCTAGACTCACGGTAGAAGGACCATAAGGTGCCCGAGGCAGCAATAGACCCATGGAGACAAGTCTGCTGGTGGACGATGTATTGAATCGCGACGCAATTTGAGTGATCCATCGTCATTAGGTGGCCCTGAACGTTACAATTCACTATCAGTTTTTCGTCCGATTCGAAAATCCTTGAGTCACAGCAGAACGGTCATAAGGTGCCCGAGGCAGCAATAGACCCATGGAGACAAATCTGCTGGAGCACGAGGTATTGAATCGGGACGCAATTTGACTGTTCCATCGTCATTAGGAGGCCCTGAACGTTACAATTCACTATCAGTTTTTCGTCCGATTCGAAAATCTTTAACTCACAGCAGAACGGCCATAGGGTGCCCGAGGCAGCATTAGACCCATGGAGACAAGTCTGCTGGAGGACGATGTATTGAATCGGGACGCAATTTGAGTGATCCATCGTCATTAGGTGGCCCTGAACGTTACAATTCACTATCAGTTTTTCGTCCGATTCGAAAATCTTTGACTCACAGCAGAACGGCCATGAGGTGCCCGAGGCAGCAATAGACCCTTGAAGACAAGTCTGCTGGAGGACGATGTATTGAATCGGGACGCAATTTGAGTGTTCCATCGTCATTAGGAGGCCCTGAACGTTACAATTCACTATCAGTTTTTCGTCCGATTCGAAAATTTTTGACTCACAGCAAAACGGCCATAAGGTGCCCGAGGCAGCATTAGACCCATGGAGACAAGTCGGCTGGAGGACGATGTATTGAATCGGGACGCAATTTGAGTGATCCATCGTCATTAGGTGGCCCTGAATGTTACAATTCACTATCAGTTTTTCGTCAGATTCGAAAATCTTTGACTCACAGCTGAACGGCCATAAGGTGCCCGAGGCGGCAATAGACCCATGGAGACAAGTCGGCTGGAGGACGATGTATTGAATCGGGACGCAATTTGAGTGTTCCATCGTCATTAGGAGGCCCTGTACGTTACAATTCACTATCAGTTTTTCGTCCGAGTCGAAAATCTTTGAGTCACAGCAGAACGGCCATAAGGTGCCCGAGGCAGCAATAGCCCCATGGAGACAAGTCTGCTGGAGGACGATGTATTGAATCGGGACGCAACTTGAGTGTTCCATCGTCATTAGGAGGCCCTGAACGTTACAATTCACTATCAGTTTTTCGTCTCATTCGATAATCTAGACTCACGGGAGAAGGACCATAAGGTGCCCGAGGCAGCAATAGACCCATGGAGACAAGTCTGCTGGTGGACGATGTATTGAATCGGGACGCAATTTGAGTGATCCATCGTCAGTAGGTGGCCCTGAACGTTACAATTCACTATCAGTTTTTCGTCCGATTCGAAAATCCTTGAGTCACAGCAGAACGGTCATAAGGTGCCCGAGGCAGCAATAGACCCATGGAGACAAATCTGCTGGAGCACGAGGTATTGAATCGGGACGCAATTTGACTGTTCCATCGTCATTAGGTGGCCCTGAATGTTACAATTCACTATCAGTTTTTCGTCAGATTCGAAAATCTTTGACTCACAGCTGAACGGCCATAAGGTGCCCGAGGCGGCAATAGACCCATGGAGACAAGTCTGCTGGAGGACGATGTATTGAATCGGGACGCAATTTGAGTGATCCATCGTCATTAGGTGGCCCTGAACGTTACAATTCACAATCAGTTTTTCGTCCCATTCGATAATCTAGACTCACAGCAGAACGGCCATAAGGTGCCCGAGGCAGCAATAGACCCATGGAGTCAAGTCAACTGGAGGACGAGGTATTGAATCGGGACGCAATTTGTGTGGTCCATCGTCATTAGGTGGCCCTGAATGATACAATTCACTATCAGTTTTTCATCCGATTCGAAAATCTTTGACTCACACCAGAACGGCCATAAGGTGCCCGAGGCAGCAATAGACCCATGGAGACAAGTCGGCTGGAGGACGATGTATTGAATCGGGACGCAATTTGAGTGATCCATCGTCATTAGGTGGCCCTGAACGTTACAATTCACTATCAGTTTTTCGTCCGATTCGAAAATCTTTGAGTCACAGCAGAACGGCCATAAGGTGCCTGAGGCAGCAATAGACCCATGGAGACAAGTCTGCTGGAGGACGATGTATTGAATCGGGACGCAATTTGAGTGATTCATCGTCATTAGGTGGCCCTTAAAGTTACAATTCACTATCAGTTTTTCGTGCCATTCCAAATCTGCTGGAGGTCGATGTATCGAATCGGGACGCAATTTGAGTGATCCATCGTCATTAGGTGGCCCTGAACGTTACAATTCACTATCAGTTTTTCGTCCCATTCGATAATCTAGACTCACAGCAGAACGGCCATAAGGTGCCCGAGGCAGCAATAGACCCATGGAGTCAAGTCGGCTGGAGGACGATGTATTGAATCGGGACGCAATTTGTGTGGTCCATCGTCATTAGGTGGCCCTGAATGTTACAATTCACTATCAGTTTTTCGTCCGATTCGAAAATCTTTGACTCACAGCAGAACGGCCATAAGGTGCCCGAGGCAGCAATAGACCCATGGAGACAAGTCTGCTGGAGGACGATGTATTGAATCGGGACGCAATTTGAGTGTTCCATCGTCATTAGGAGGCCCTGAACGTTACAATTCACGATCAGTTATTCGTCCGATTCGAAAACCTTTGACTCACAGCACAACGGCCATAGGGTGCCCGAGGCAGCATTAGATCCATGGAGACAAGTCTGCTGGAGGACGATGTATTGAATCGGGACGCAATTTGAGTGATCCATCGTCATTAGGTGGCCCTGAACGTTACAATTCACTATCAGTTTTTCGTCCCATTCGATAATCTAGACTCACAGCAGAACGGCCATAAGGTGTTCGAGGCAGCAATAGACCCATGGAGACAAGTCTGCTGGTGGACGATGTATTGAATCGGGACGCAATTTGAGTGATCCATCGTCATTATGTGGCCCTGAACGTTACAATTCACTATCAGTTTTTCGTCCGATTCGAAATTCCTTGAGTCACAGCAGAACGGTCATAAGGTGCCCGAGGCAGCAATAGACCCATGGAGACAACTCTGCTGGAGCACGAGGTATTGAATCGGGACGCAATTTGACTGTTCCATCGTCATTAGGAGGCCCTGAACGTTACAATTCACTATCAGTTTTTCGTCCGATTCGAAAATCTTTAACTCACAGCAGAACGGCCATAGGGTGCCCGAGGCAGCATTAGACCCATGGAGACAAGTCTGCTGGAGGACGATGTATTGAATCGGGACGCAATTTGAGTGATCCATCGTCATTAGGTGGCCCTGAACGTTACAAATCACTATCAGTTTTTCGTCCGATTCGAAAATCTTTGACTCACAGCAGAACGGCCATAAGGTGCCCGAGGCAGCAATAGACCCTTGAAGACAAGTCTGCTGGAGGACGATGTATTGAATCGGGACGCAATTTGAGTGTTCCATCGTCATTAGGAGGCCCTGAATGTTACAATTCACTATCAGTTTTTCGTCCGATTCGAAAATCTTTGACTCACAGCAAAACGGCCATAAGGTGCCCGAGGCAGCATTAGACCCATGGAGACAAGTCGGCTGGAGGACGATGTATTGAATCGGGACGCAATTTGAGTGATCCATCGTCATTAGGTGGCCCTGAATGTTACAATTCACTATCAGTTTTTCGTCAGATTCGAAAATCTTTGACTCACAGCTGAACGGACATAAGGTGCCCGAGGCGGCAATAGACCCATGGAGACAAGTCTGCTGGAGGACGATGTATTGAATCGGGCGCAATTTGAGTGATTCATCGTCATTAGGTGGCCCTGAAAGTTACAATCCACTATCAGTTTTTTGTGCCATTCCAAATCTGCTGGAGGTCGATGTATCGAATCGGGACGCAATTTGTGTGGTCCATCGTCATTAGGTGGCCCTGAATGTTACAATTCACTATCAGTTTTTCGTCCGATTCGAAAATCTTTGACTCACAGCAGAACGGCCATAAGGTGCCCGAGGCAGCAATAGTCCCATGGAGACAAGTCTGCTGGAGGACGATGTATTGAATCGGGACGCAATTTGAGTGTTCCATCGTCATTAGGAGGCCCTGAACGTTACAATTCACTATCAGTTTTTCGTCCCATTCGATAATCTAGACTCACAGCAGAACGGCCAAAAGGTGTTCGAGGCAGCAATAGACCCATGGAGACAAGTCTGCTGGAGGACGATGTATTGAATCGGGACGCAATTTGAGTGATCCATCGTCATTAGGTGGCCCTGAACGTTACAATTCACTATCAGTTTTTCGTCCCATTCGAAAATCTTTGAGTCACAGCAGAGCGGCCATAAGGTGCCCGAGGCAGCAATAGACCCATGGAGACAAGTCTGCTGGAGCACGAGGTATTGAATCGGGACGCAATTTGAGTGTTCCATCGTCATTAGGAGGCCCTGAACGTTACAATTCACTATCAGTTTTTCGTCCGATTCGAAAATCTTTGACTCACAGCAGAACGGCCGTAGGGTGCCCGAGGCAGCAATAGACCCATGGAGACAAGTCTGCTGGAGGAATATGTATTGAATCGGGACGCAATTTGAGTGTTCCATCGTCATTAGGAGGCCCTGAACGTTACAATTCACTATCAGTTTTTCGTCCGAGTCGAAAATCTTTGAGTCACACCAGAACGGCCATAAGGTGCCCGAGGCAGCAATAGCCCCATGGAGACAAGTCTGCTGGAGGACGATGTATTGAATCGGGACGCAACTTGAGTGTTCCATCGTCATTAGGAGGCCCTGAACGTTACAATTCACTATCAGTTTTTCGTCTCATTCGATAATCTAGACTCACGGGAGAAGGACCATAAGGTGCCCGAGGCAGCAATAGACCCATGGAGACAAGTCTGCTGGTGGACGATGTATTGAATCGGGACGCAATTTGAGTGATCCATCGTCATTAGGTGGCCCTGAACGTTACAATTCACTATCAGTTTTTCGTCCCATTCGAAAATCCTTGAGTCACAGCGGAACGGTCATAAGGTGCCCGAGGCAGCAATAGACCCATGGAGACAAATCTGCTGGAGCACGAGGTATTGAATCGGGACGCAATTTGACTGTTCCATCGTCATTAGGAGGCCCTGAACGTTACAATTCACTATCAGTTTTTCGTCCGATTCGAAAATCTTTAACTTACAGCAGAACGGCCATAGGGTGCCCGAGGCAGCATTAGACCCATGGAGACAAGTCTGCTAGAGGACGATGTATTGAATCGGGACGCAATTTGAGTGATCCATCGTCATTAGGTGGCCCTGAACGTTACAATTCACTATCAGTTTCTCGTCCGATTCGAAAATCTTTGACTCACAGCAGAACGGCCATAAGGTGCCCGAGGCAGCAATAGACCCTTGAAGACAAGTCTGCTGGAGGACGATGTATTGAATCGGGACGCAATTTGAGTGTTCCATCGTCATTAGGAGGCCCTGAACGTTACAATTCACTATCAGTTTTTCGTCCGATTCGAAAATTTTTGACTCACAGCAAAACGGCCATAAGGTGCCCGAGGCAGCATTAGACCCATGGAGACAAGTCGGCTGGAGGACGATGTATTGAATCGGGACGCAATTTGAGTGATCCATCGTCATTAGGTGGCCCTGAATGTTACAATTCACTTTCAGTTTTTCGTCAGATTCGAAAATCTTTGACTCACAGCTGAACGGCCATAAGGTGCCCGAGGCGGCAATAGACCCATGGAGACTAGTCTGCTGGAGGACGATGTATTGAATCGGGACGCAATTTGAGTGATCCATCGTCATTAGGTGGCCCTGAACGTTACAATTCACAACCAGTTTTTCGTCCCATTCGATAATCTAGACTCACAGCAGAACGGCCATAAGGTGCCCGAGGCAGCAATAGACCCATGGAGTCAAGTCAACTGGAGGACGAGGTATTGAATCGGGACGCAATTTGTGTGGTCCATCGTCATTAGGTGGCCCTGAATGTTACAATTCACTATCAGTTTTTCATCCGATTCGAAAATCTTTGACTCACAGCAGAACGGCCATAAGGTGCCCGAGGCAGCAATAGACCCATGGAGACAAGTCTGCTGGAGGACGATGTATTGAATCGGGACGCAATTTGAGTGATCCATCGTCATTAGGTGGCCCTGAACGTTACAATTCACTATCAGTTTTTCGTCCGATTCGAAAATCTTTGAGTCACAGCAGAACGGCCATAGGTTGCCCGAGGCAGCAATAGACCCATGGAGACAAGTCTGCTGGAGGACGATGTATTGAATCGTTACGCAATTTGAGTGATCCATCGTCATTAGGTGGCCCTGAATGTTACAATTCAATATCAGTTTCTCGTCCGATTCGAAAATCTTTGACTCACAGCAGAACGGCCATAAGGTGCCCAAGGCAGCAATAGACCCATGGAGACAAGTCTGCTGGAGGACGATGTATTGAATCGTGACGCAATTTGAGTGATCCATCGTCATTAGGTGGCCCTGAACGTTACTATTCACTATCAGTTTTTCGTCCCATTCGATAATCTAGACTCGCAGCAGAACGGCCATAAGGTGCCCGAGGCAGCAATAGACCCATGGAGACAAGTCTGCTGGAGGCCGATGTATTGAATCGGGACGCAATTTGAGTGTTCGATCGTCATTAGGAGGCCCTGAACGTTACAATTCACTATCAGTTTTTCGTCCGATTCGAAAATCTTTCAGTCCCAGCAGAACGGCTATAAGGTGCCCGAGGCCGCAATAGCCCCATGGAGACAAGTCTGCTGGAGGACGATGTATTGAATCGGGACGCAATTTGAGTGATCCATCGTCATTAGGTGGCCCTGAACGTTACAATTCACTATCAGTTTTTCGTCCGATTCGAAAATCTTTGACTCACAGCAGAACGGCCATAAGGTGCCCGAGGCAGCAATAGACCCTTGAAGACAAGTCTGCTGGAGGACGATGTATTGAATCGGGACGCAATTTGAGTGTTCCATCGTCATTAGGAGGCCCTGAACGTTACAATTCACTATCAGTTTTTCGTCCGATTCGAAAATCTTTGACTCACAGCAAAACGGCCATAAGGTGCCCGAGGCAGCATTAGACCCATGGAGACAAGTCGGCTGGAGGACGATGTATTGAATCGGGACGCAATTTGAGTGATCCATCGTCATTAGGTGGCCCTGAATGTTACAATTCACTATCAGTTTTTCGTCAGATTCGAAAATCTTTGACTCACAGCTGAACGGCCATAAGGTGCCCGAGGCGGCAATAGACCCATGGAGACAAGTCTGCTGGAGGACGATGTATTGAATCGGGACGCAATTTGAGTGATCCATCGTCATTAGGTGGCCCTGAACGTTACAATTCACAATCAGTTTTTCGTCCCATTCGATAATCTAGACTCACAGCAGAACGGCCATAAGGTGCCCGAGGCAGCAATAGACCCATGGAGTCAAGTCAACTGGAGGACGAGGTATTGAATCGGGCCGCAATTTGTGTGGTCCATCGTCATTAGGTGGCCCTGAATGTTACAATTCACTATCAGTTTTTCATCCGATTCGAAAATCTTTGACTCACACCAGAACGGCCATAAGGTGCCCGAGGCAGCAATAGACCCATGGAGACAAGTCTGCTGGAGGACGATGTATTGAATCGGGACGCAATTTGAGTGATCCATCGTCATTAGGTGGCCCTGAACGTTACAATTCACTATCAGTTTTTCGTCCGATTCGAAAATCTTTGAGTCACAGCAGAACGGCCATAAGGTGCCTGAGGCAGCAATAGACCCATGGAGACATGTCTGCTGGAGGACGATGTATTGAATCGGGACGCAATTTGAGTGATTCATCGTCATTAGGTGGCCCTTAAAGTTACAATTCACTATCGGTTTTTCGTGCCATTCCAAATCTGCTGGAGGTCGATGTATCGAATCGGGACGCAATTTGAGTGATCCATCGTCATTAGGTGGCCCTGAACGTTACAATTCACTATCAGTTTTTCGTCCCATTCGATAATCTAGACTCACAGCAGAACGGCCATAAGGTGCCCGAGGCAGCAATAGACCCATGGAGTCAAGTCGGCTGGAGGACGATGTATTGAATCGGGACGCAATTTGTGTGGTCCATCGTCATTAGGTGGCCCTGAATGTTACAATTCACTATCAGTTTTTCGTCCGATTCGAAAATCTTTGACTCACAGCAGAACGGCCATAAGGTGCCCGAGGCAGCAATAGACCCATGGAGACAAGTCTGCTGGAGGACGATGTATTGAATCGGGACGCAATTTGAGTGTTCCATCGTCATTAGGAGGCCCTGAACGTTACAATTCACGATCAGTTATTCGTCCGATTCGAAAATCTTTGACTCACAGCACAACGGCCATAGGGTGCCCGAGGCAGCATTAGATCCATGGAGACAAGTCTGCTGGAGGACGATGTATTGAATCGGGACGCAATTTGAGTGATCCATCGTCATTAGGTGGCCCTGAACGTTACAATTCACTATCAGTTTTTCGTCCCATTCGATAATCTAGACTCACAGCAGAACGGCCATAAGGTGTTCGAGGCAGCAATAGACCCATGGAGACAAGTCTGCTGGTGGACGATGTATTGAATCGGGACGCAATTTGAGTGATCCATCGTCATTATGTGGCCCTGAACGTTACAATTCACTATCAGTTTTTCGTCCGATTCGAAATTCCTTGAGTCACAGCAGAACGGTCATAAGGTGCCCGAGGCAGCAATAGACCCATGGAGACAAGTCTGCTGGAGCACGAGGTATTGAATCGGGACGCAATTTGACTGTTCCATCGTCATTAGGAGGCCCTGAACGTTACAATTCACTATCAGTTTTTCGTCCGATTCGAAAATCTTTAACTCACAGCAGAACGGCCATAGGGTGCCCGAGGCAGCATTAGACCCATGGAGACAAGTCTGCTGGAGGACGATGTATTGAATCGGGACGCAATTTGAGTGATCCATCGTCATTAGGTGGCCCTGAACGTTACAAATCACTATCAGTTTTTCGTCCGATTCGAAAATCTTTGACGCACAGCAGAACGGCCATAAGGTGCCCGAGGCAGCAATAGACCCTTGAAGACAAGTCTGCTGGAGGACGATGTATTGAATCGGGACGCAATTTGAGTGTTCCATCGTCATTAGGAGGCCCTGAATGTTACAATTCACTATCAGTTTTTCGTCCGATTCGAAAATCTTTGACTCACAGCAAAACGGCCATAAGGTGCCCGAGGCAGCATTAGACCCATGGAGACAAGTCGGCTGGAGGACGATGTATTGAATCGGGACGCAATTTGAGTGATCCATCGTCATTAGGTGGCCCTGAATGTTACAATTCACTATCAGTTTTTCGTCAGATTCGAAAATCTTTGACTCACAGCTGAACGGACATAAGGTGCCCGAGGCGGCAATAGACCCATGGAGACAAGTCTGCTGGAGGACGATGTATTGAATCGGGCGCAATTTGAGTGATTCATCGTCATTAGGTGGCCCTGAAAGTTACAATCCACTATCAGTTTTTTGTGCCATTCCAAATCTGCTGGAGGTCGATGTATTGAATCGGGACGCAATTTGAGTGTTCCATCGTCATTAGGAGGCCCTGAACGTTACAATTCACTATCAGTTTTTCGTCCCATTCGATAATCTAGACTCACAGCAGAACGGCCATAAGGTGTTCGAGGCAGCAATAGACCCATGGAGACAAGTCTGCTGGAGGACGATGTATTGAATCGGGACGCAATTTGAGTGATCCATCGTCATTAGGTGGCCCTGAACGTTACAATTCACTATCAGTTTTTCGTCCCATTCGAAAATCTTTGAGTCACAGCAGAGCGGCCATAAGGTGCCCGAGGCAGCAATAGACCCATGGAGACAAGTCTGCTGGAGCACGAGGTATTGAATCGGGACGCAATTTGAGTGTTCCATCGTCATTAGGAGGCCCTGAACGTTACAATTCACTATCAGTTTTTCGTCCGATTCGAAAATCTTTGACTCACAGCAGAACGGCCGTAGGGTGCCCGAGGCAGCAATAGACCCATGGAGACAAGTCTGCTGGAGGAATATGTATTGAATCGGGACGCAATTTGAGTGTTCCATCGTCATTAGGAGGCCCTGAACGTTACAATTCACTATCAGTTTTTCGTCCGAGTCGAAAATCTTTGAGTCACACCAGAACGGCCATAAGGTGCCCGAGGCAGCAATAGCCCCATGGAGACAAGTCTGCTGGAGGACGATGTATTGAATCGGGAAGCAACTTGAGTGTTCCATCGTCATTAGGAGGCCCTGAACGTTACAATTCACTATCAGTTTTTCGTCTCATTCGATAATCTAGACTCACGGGAGAAGGACCATAAGGTGCCCGAGGCAGCAATAGACCCATGGAGACAAGTCTGCTGGTGGACGATGTATTGAATCGGGACGCAATTTGAGTGATCCATCGTCATTAGGTGGCCCTGAACGTTACAATTCACTATCAGTTTTTCGTCCCATTCGAAAATCCTTGAGTCACAGCGGAACGGTCATAAGGTGCCCGAGTCAGCAATAGACCCATGGAGACAAATCTGCTGGAGCACGAGGTATTGAATCGGGACGCAATTTGACTGTTCCATCGTCATTAGGAGGCCCTGAACGTTACAATTCACTATCAGTTTTTCGTCCGATTCGAAAATCTTTAACTTACAGCAGAACGGCCATAGGGTGCCCGAGGCAGCATTAGACCCATGGAGACAAGTCTGCTAGAGGACGATGTATTGAATCGGGACGCAATTTGAGTGATCCATCGTCATTAGGTGGCCCTGAACGTTACAATTCACTATCAGTTTTTCGTCCGATTCGAAAATCTTTGACTCACAGCAGAACGGCCATAAGGTGCCCGAGGCAGCAATAGACCCTTGAAGACAAGTCTGCTGGAGGACGATGTATTGAATCGGGACGCAATTTGAGTGTTCCATCGTCATTAGGAGGCCCTGAACGTTACAATTCACTATCAGTTTTTCGTCCGATTCGAAAATTTTTGACTCACAGCAAAACGGCCATAAGGTGCCCGAGGCAGCATTAGACCCATGGAGACAAGTCGGCTGGAGGACGATGTATTGAATCGGGACGCAATTTGAGTGATCCATCGTCATTAGGTGGCCCTGAATGTTACAATTCACTTTCAGTTTTTCGTCAGATTCGAAAATCTTTGACTCACAGCTGAACGGCCATAAGGTGCCCGAGGCGGCAATAGACCCATGGAGACTAGTCTGCTGGAGGACGATGTATTGAATCGGGACGCAATTTGAGTGATCCATCGTCATTAGGTGGCCCTGAACGTTACAATTCACAACCAGTTTTTCGTCCCATTCGATAATCTAGACTCACAGCAGAACGGCCATAAGGTGCCCGAGGCAGCAATAGACCCATGGAGTCAAGTCAACTGGAGGACGAGGTATTGAATCGGGACGCAATTTGTGTGGTCCATCGTCATTAGGTGGCCCTGAATGTTACAATTCACTATCAGTTTTTCATCCGATTCGAAAATCTTTGACTCACAGCAGAACGGCCATAAGGTGCCCGAGGCAGCAATAGACCCATGGAGACAAGTCTGCTGGAGGACGATGTATTGAATCGGGACGCAATTTGAGTGATCCATCGTCATTAGGTGGCCCTGAACGTTACAATTCACTATCAGTTTTTCGTCCGATTCGAAAATCTTTGAGTCACAGCAGAACGGCCATAGGTTGCCCGAGGCAGCAATAGACCCATGGAGACAAGTCTGCTGGAGGACGATGTATTGAATCGTTACGCAATTTGAGTGATCCATCGTCATTAGGTGGCCCTGAATGTTACAATTCAATATCAGTTTCTCGTCCGATTCGAAAATCTTTGACTCACAGCAGAACGGCCATAAGGTGCCCAAGGCAGCAATAGACCCATGGAGACAAGTCTGCTGGAGGACGATGTATTGAATCGTGACGCAATTTGAGTGATCCATCGTCATTAGGTGGCCCTGAACGTTACTATTCACTATCAGTTTTTCGTCCCATTCGATAATCTAGACTCGCAGCAGAACGGCCATAAGGTGCCCGAGGCAGCAATAGACCCATGGAGACAAGTCTGCTGGAGGACGATGTATTGAATCGGGACGCAATTTGAGTGTTCGATCGTCATTAGGAGGCCCTGAACGTTACAATTCACTATCAGTTTTTCGTCCGATTCGAAAATCTTTCAGTCCCAGCAGAACGGCTATAAGGTGCCCGAGGCCGCAATAGCCCCATGGAGACAAGTCTGCTGGAGGACGATGTATTGAATCGGGACGCAATTTGAGTGATCCATCGTCATTAGGTGGCCCTGAACGTTACAATTCACTATCAGTTTTTCGTCCGATTAGAAAATCTTTGACTCACAGCAGAACGGCCATAAGGTGCCCGAGGCAGCAATAGACCCTTGAAGACAAGTCTGCTGGAGGACGATGTATTGAATCGGGACGCAATTTGAGTGTTCCATCGTCATTAGGAGGCCCTGAACGTTACAATTCACTATCAGTTTTTCGTCCGATTCGAAAATCTTTGACTCACAGCAAAACGGCCATAAGGTGCCCGAGGCAGCATTAGACCCATGGAGACAAGTCGGCTGGAGGACGATGTATTGAATCGGGACGCAATTTGAGTGATCCATCGTCATTAGGTGGCCCTGAATGTTACAATTCACTATCAGTTTTTCGTCAGATTCGAAAATCTTTGACTCACAGCTGAACGGCCATAAGGTGCCCGAGGCGGCAATAGACCCATGGAGACAAGTCTGCTGGAGGACGATGTATTGAATCGGGACGCAATTTGAGTGATCCATCGTCATTAGGTGGCCCTGAACGTTACAATTCACAATCAGTTTTTCGTCCCATTCGATAATCTAGACTCACAGCAGAACGGCCATAAGGTGCCCGAGGCAGCAATAGACCCATGGAGTCAAGTCAACTGGAGGACGAGGTATTGAATCGGGACGCAATTTGTGTGGTCCATCGTCATTAGGTGGCCCTGAATGTTACAATTCACTATCAGTTTTTCATCCGATTCGAAAATCTTTGACTCACAGCAGAACGGCCATAAGGTGCCCGAGGCAGCAATAGACCCATGGAGACAAGTCTGTTGGAGGACGATGTATTGAATCGGGACGCAATTTGAGTGATCCATCGTCATTAGGTGGCCCTGAACGTTACAATTCACTATCAGTTTTTCGTCCGATTCGAAAATCTTTGAGTCACAGCGGAACGGCCATAAGGTGCCTGAGGCAGCAATAGACCCATGGAGACAAGTCTGCTGGAGGACGATGTATTGAATCGGGACGCAATTTGAGTGATTCATCGTCATTAGGTGGCCCTGAAAGTTACAATTCACTATCAGTTTTTCGTGCCATTCCAAATCTGCTGGAGGTCGATGTATCGAATCGGGACGCAATTTGAGTGTTCCCTCGTCATTAGGTGGCCCTGAACGTTACAATTCACTATCAGTTTTTCGTCCGAGTCGAAAATCTTTGAGTCACAGCAGAACGGCCATAAGGTGCCCGAGGCAGCAATAGCCCCTTGGAGACAAGTCTGCTGGAGGACGATGTATTGAATCGGGACGCAACTTGAGTGTTCCATCGTCATTAGGAGGCCCTGAACGTTACAATTCACTATCAGTTTTTCGTCTCATTCGATAATCTAGACTCACGGGAGAAGGACCATAAGGTGCCCGAGGCAGCAATAGACCCATGGAGACAAGTCTGCTGGTGGACGATGTATTGAATCGGGACGCAATTTGAGTGATCCATCGTCATTAGGTGGCCCTGAACGTTACAATTCACTATCAGTTTTTCGTCCGATTCGAAAATCCTTGAGTCACAGCAGAACGGTCATAAGGTGCCCGAGGCAGCAATAGACCCATGGAGACAAATCTGCTGGAGCACGAGGTATTGAATCGGGACGCAATTTGACTGTTCCATCGTCATTAGGAGGCCCTGAACGTTACAATTCATTATCAGTTTTTCGTCCGATTCGAAAATCTTTAACTCACAGCAGAACGGCCATAGGGTGCCCGAGGCAGCATTAGACCCATGGAGACAAGTCTGCTGGAGGACGATGTATTGAATCGGGACGCAATTTGAGTGATCCATCGTCATTAGGTGGCCATGAACGTTACAATTCACTATCAGTTTTTCGTCCGATTCGAAAATCTTTGACTCACAGCAGAACGGCCATAAGGTGCCCGAGGCAGCAATACACCCTTGAAGACAAGTCTGCTGGAGGACGATGTATTGAATCGGGACGCAATTTGAGTGTTCCATCGTCATTAGGAGGCCCTGAACGTTACAATTCACTATCAGTTTTTCGTCCGATTCGAAAATTTTTGACTCACAGCAAAACGGCCATAAGGTGCCCGAGGCAGCATTAGACCCATGGAGACAAGTCGGCTGGAGGACGATGTATTGAATCGGGACGCAATTTGAGTGATCCATCGTCATTAGGTGGCCCTGAATGTTACAATTCACTATCAGTTTTTCGTCAGATTCGAAAATCTTTGACTCACAGCTGAACGGCCATAAGGTGCCCGAGGCGGCAATAGACCCATGGAGACAAGTCGGCTGGAGGACGATGTATTGAATCGGGACGCAATTTGAGTGTTCCATCGTCATTAGGAGGCCCTGTACGTTACAATTCACTATCAGTTTTTCGTCCGAGTCGAAAATCTTTGAGTCACAGCAGAACGGCCATAAGGTGCCCGAGGCAGCAATAGCCCCATGGAGACAAGTCTGCTGGAGGACGATGTATTGAATCGGGACGCAACTTGAGTGTTCCATCGTCATTAGGAGGCCCTGAACGTTACAATTCACTATCAGTTTTTCGTCTCATTCGATAATCTAGACTCACGGGAGAAGGACCATAAGGTGCCCGAGGCAGCAATAGACCCATGGAGACAAGTCTGCTGGTGGACGATGTATTGAATCGGGACGCAATTTGAGTGATCCATCGTCAGTAGGTGGCCCTGAATGTTACAATTCACTATCACTTTTTCGTCAGATTCGAAAATCTTTGACTCACAGCTGAACGGCCATAAGGTGCCCGAGGCGGCAATAGACCCATGGAGACAAGTCTGCTGGAGGACGATGTATTGAATCGGGACGCAATTTGAGTGATCCATCGTCATTAGGTGGCCCTGAACGTTACAATTCACAATCAGTTTTTCGTCCCATTCGATAATCTAGACTCACAGCAGAACGGCCATAAGGTGCCCGAGGCAGCAATAGACCCATGGAGTCAAGTCAACTGGAGGACGAGGTATTGAATCGGGACGCAATTTGTGTGGTCCATCGTCATTAGGTGGCCCTGAATGTTACAATTCACTATCAGTTTTTCATCCGATTCGAAAATCTTTGACTCACAGCAGAACGGCCATAAGGTGCCCGAGGCAGCAATAGACCCATGGAGACAAGTCTGCTGGAGGACGATGTATTGAATCGGGACGCAATTTGAGTGATCCATCGTCATTAGGTGGCCCTGAACGTTACAATTCACTATCAGTTTTTCGTCCGATTCGAAAATCTTTGAGTCACAGCAGAACGGCCATAAGGTGCCTGAGGCAGCAATAGACCCATGGAGACAAGTCTGCTGGAGGACGATGTATTGAATCGGGACGCAATTTGAGTGATTCATCGTCATTAGGTGGCCCTTAAAGTTACAATTCACTATCAGTTTTTCGTGCCATTCCAAATCTGCTGGAGGTCGATGTATCGAATCGGGACGCAATTTGAGTGATCCATCGTCATTAGGTGGCCCTGAACGTTACAATTCACTATCAGTTTTTCGTCCCATTCGATAATCTAGACTCACAGCAGAACGGCCATAAGGTGCCCGAGGCAGCAATAGACCCATGGAGTCAAGTCGGCTGGAGGACGATGTATTGAATCGGGACGCAATTTGTGTGGTCCATCGTCATTAGGTGGCCCTGAATGTTACAATTCACTATCAGTTTTTCGTCCGATTCGAAAATCTTTGACTCACAGCAGAACGGCCATAAGGTGCCCGAGGCAGCAATAGACCCATGGAGACAAGTCTGCTGGAGGACGATGTATTGAATCAGGACGCAATTTGAGTGTTCCATCGTCATTAGGAGGCCCTGAACGTTACAATTCACGATCAGTTATTCGTCCGATTCGAAAATCTTTGACCCACAGCACAACGGCCATAGGGTGCCCGAGGCAGCATTAGATCCATGGAGACAAGTCTGCTGGAGGACGATGTATTGAATCGGGACGCAATTTGAGTGATCCATCGTCATTAGGTGGCCCTGAACGTTACAATTCACTATCAGTTTTTCGTCCCATTCGATAATCTAGACTCACAGCAGAACGGCCATAAGGTGTTCGAGGCAGCAATAGACCCATGGAGACAAGTCTGCTGGTGGACGATGTATTGAATCGGGACGCAATTTGAGTGATCCATCGTCATTATGTGGCCCTGAACGTTACAATTCACTATCAGTTTTTCGTCCGATTCGAAATTCCTTGAGTCACAGCAGAACGGTCATAAGGTGCCCGAGGCAGCAATAGACCCATGGAGACAAGTCTGCTGGAGCACGAGGTATTGAATCGGGACGCAATTTGACTGTTCCATCGTCATTAGGAGGCCCTGAACGTTACAATTCACTATCAGTTTTTCGTCCGATTCGAAAATCTTTAACTCACAGCAGAACGGCCATAGGGTGCCCGAGGCAGCATTAGACCCATGGAGACAAGTCTGCTGGAGGACGATGTATTGAATCGGGACGCAATTTGAGTGATCCATCGTCATTAGGTGGCCCTGAACGTTACAATTCACTATCAGTTTTTCGTCCGATTCGAAAATCTTTGACTCACAGCAGAACGGCCATAAGGTGCCCGAGGCAGCAATAGACCCTTGAAGACAAGTCTGCTGGAGGACGATGTATTGAATCGGGACGCAATTTGAGTGTTCCATCGTCATTAGGAGGCCCTGAATGTTACAATTCACTATCAGTTTTTCGTCCGATTCGAAAATCTTTGACTCACAGCAAAACGGCCATAAGGTGCCCGAGGCAGCATTAGACCCATGGAGACAAGTCGGCTGGAGGACGATGTATTGAATCGGGACGCAATTTGAGTGATCCATCGTCATTAGGTGGCCCTGAATGTTACAATTCACTATCAGTTTTTCGTCAGATTCGAAAATCTTTGACTCACAGCTGAACGGACATAAGGTGCCCGAGGCGGCAATAGACCCATGGAGACAAGTCTGCTGGAGGACGATGTATTGAATCGGGCGCAATTTGAGTGATTCATCGTCATTAGGTGGCCCTGAAAGTTACAATCCACTATCAGTTTTTTGTGCCATTCCAAATCTGCTGGAGGTCGATGTATCGAATCGGGACGCAATTTGTGTGGTCCATCGTCATTAGGTGGCCCTGAATGTTACAATTCACTATCAGTTTTTCGTCCGATTCGAAAATCTTTGACTCACAGCAGAACGGCCATAAGGTGCCCGAGGCAGCAATAGACCCATGGAGACAAGTCTGCTGGAGGACGATGTATTGAATCGGGACGCAATTTGAGTGTACCATCGTCATTAGAAGACCCTGAACGTTACAATTCACTATCAGTTTTTCGTCCGATTCGAAAATCTTTGACTCACAGCAGAACGGCCATAAGGTGCCCGAGACAGCAATAGACCCATGGAGGCAAGTCTGCTGGAGGACGATGTATTGAATCGGGACGCAATTTGAGTGATCCATCGTCATTAGGTGGCCCTGAATGTTACAATTCACTATCAGTTTCTCGTCCGATTCGAAAATCTTTGACTCACAGCAGAACGGCCATAAAGTGCCCGAGGCAGCATTAGACCCATGGAGACAAGTCGGCTGGAGGACGATGTATTGAATCGGGACGCAATTTGAGTGATCCATCGTCATTAGGTGGCCCTGAATGTTACAATTCACTATCAGTTTTTCGTCAGATTCGAAAATCTTTGACTCACAGCTGAACGGCCATAAGGTGCCCGAGGCGGCAATAGACCCATGGAGACAAGTCTGCTGGAGGACGATGTTTTGAATCGGGACGCAATTTGAGTGATCCATCGTCATTAGGTGGCCCTGAACGTTACAATTCACAATCAGTTTTTCGTCCCATTCGATAATCTAGACTCACAGCAGAACGACCATAAGGTGCCCGAGGCAGCAATAGACCCATGGAGTCAAGTCAACTGGAGGACGAGGTATTGAATCGGGACGCAATTTGTGTGGTCCATCGTCATTAGGTGGCCCTGAATGTTACAAATCACTATCAGTTTTTCATCCGATTCGAAAATCTTTGACTCACAGCAGAACGGCCATAAGCTGCCCGAGGCAGCAATAGAACCATGGAGACAAGTCTGCTGGAGGACGATGTATTGAATCGGGACGCAATTTGAGTGATCCATCGTCATTAGGTGGCCCTGAACGTTACAATTCACTATCAGTTTTTCGTCCGATTCGAAAATCTTTGAGTCACAGCAGAACGGCCATAAGGTGCCTGAGGCAGCAATAGACCCATGGAGACAAGTCTGCTGGAGGACGATGTATTGAATCGGGACGCAATTTGAGTGATTCATCGTCATTAGGTGGCCCTGAAAGTTACAATTCACTATCAGTTTTTCGTGCCATTCCAAATCTGCTGGAGGTCGATGTATTGAATCGGGACGCAATGTGAGTGATCCATCGTCATTAGGTGGCCCTGAACGTTACAATTCACTATCAGTTTTTCGTCCCATTCGATAATCTAGACTCACAGCAGAACGGCCATAAGGTGCCCGAGACAGCAATAGACCCATGGAGGCAACTCTGCTGGAGGACGATGTATTGAATCGGGACGCAATTTGAGTGATCCATCGTCATTAGGTGGCCCTGAATGTTACAATTCACTACCAGTTTTTCGTCCGATTCGAAAATCTTTGACTCACAGCAGAACGGCCATAAGGTGCCGAGGCAGCAATAGACCCATGGAGACAAGTCGGCTGGAGGACGATGTATTGAACCGGGACGCAATTTGAGTGATCCATCGTCATTAGGTGGCCCTGAATGTTACAATTCACTATCAGTTTTTCGTCCGATTCGAAAATCTTTGACTCACAGCAGAACGGCCGTAAGGTGCCCGAGGCGGCAATAGACCCATGGAGACAAGTCTGCTGGAGGACGATGTATTGAATCGGGACGCAATTTGAGTGATCCATCGTCATTAGGTGGCCCTGAACGTTACAATTCACTATCAGTTTTTCGTCCCATTCGATAATCTAGACTCACAGCAGAACGGCCATAAGGTGCCCGAGGCAGCAATAGACCCATGGATTCAAGTCGGCTGGAGGACGATGTATTGAATCGGGACGGAATTTGAGTGATCCATCGTCATTAGGTGGCCCTGAATGTTACAATTCACTATCAGTTTTTCGTCCGATTCGAATATCTTTGACTCACAGCAGAACGGCCATAAGGTGCCCGTGGCAGCAATAGACCTATGGAGACAAGTCTGCTGGAGGACGATGTATTGAATCGGGACGCAATTTGAGTGTTCCATCGTCATTAGAAGACCCTGAACGTTACAATTCACTATCAGTTTTTCGTCCGATTCGAAAATCTTTGACTCACAGCAGAACGGCCATAAGGTGCCCGAGACAGCAATAGACCAATGGAGGCAAGTCTGCTGGAGGACGATGTATTGAATCGGGACGCAATTTGAGTGAGCCATCGTCATTAGGTGGCTCTGAATGTTACAATTCACTATCAGTTTCTCGTCCGATTCGAAAATCTTTGACTCACAGCAGAACGGCCATAAGGTGCCCGAGGCGGCAATAGACCCATGGAGACAAGTCTGCTGGAGGACGATGTATTGAATCGGGACGCAATTTGAGTGATCCATCGTCATTAGGTGGCCCTGAACGTTACAATTCACAATCAGTTTTTCGTCCCATTCGATAATCTAGACTCACAGCAGAACGGCCATAAGGTGCCCGAGGCAGCAATAGACCCATGGAGTCAAGTCAACTGGAGGACGAGGTATTGAATCGGGACGCAATTTGTGTGATCCATCGTCATTAGGTGGCCCTGAATGTTACAATTCACTATCAGTTTTTCATCCGATTCGAAAATCTTTGACTCACAGCAGAACGGCCATAAGGTGCCTGAGGCAGCAATAGACCCATGGAGATAAGTCTGCTGGAGGACGATGTATTGAATCGGGACGCAATTTGAGTGATTCATCGTCATTAGGTGGCCCTGAAAGTTACAATTCACTATCAGTTTTTCGTGCCATTCCAAATCTGCTGGAGGTCGATGTATTGAATCGGGACGCAATTTGAGTGATCCATCGTCATTAGGTGGCCCTGAACGTTACAATTCACTATCAGTTTTTCGTCCCATTCGATAATCTAGACTCACAGCAGTACGGCAATAAGGTGCCCGAGGCAGCAATAGACCCATGGAGTCAAGACGGCTGGAGGACGATGTATTGAATCGGGACGCAATTTGTGTGGTCAATCGTCATTAGGTGACCCTGAATGTTATAATTCACTATCAGTTTTTCGTCCGATTCGAAAATCTTTGACTCACAGCAGAACGGCCATAAGGTGCCCGAGGCAGCAATAGCCCCATGGAGACAAGTCGGCTGGAGGACGATGTATTGAATCGGGACGCAATTTGAGTGATCCATCGTCATTAGGTGGCCCTGAACGTTAAAATTCACTATCAGTTTTTCGTCCGATTCGAAAATCATTGACTCACAGCAGAACGGCCTTAAGGTGCCCGAGGCAGCAATAGACCCATGGAGACAAGTCTGCTGGAGACCGATGTATTGAATCGGGACGCAATTTGAGTGTTCCATCGTCATTAGGAGGCCCTGAACGTTACAATTCACTATCAGTTTTTCGTGCGATTCCAAATCTGCTGGAGGTCGATGTATTGAATCGGGACGCAATTTGAGTGATGCATCGTCATTAGGTGGCCCTGAACGTTACAATTCACTATCAGTTTTTCGTCCCATTCGAAAATCTTTGAGTCATAGCAGAACGGCCATAAGGTGCCTGAGGCAGCAATAGACCCATGGAGACAAGTCGGCTGGAGGACGATGTATTGAATCGGGACGCAATTTGAGTGATTCATCGTCATTATGTGGCCCTGAAAGTTACAATTCACTATCAGTTTTTCGTCCGATTCGAAAATCTTTGACTCACAGCAGAACGGCCATAAGGTGCCCGAGGCAGCAATAGACCCATGGAGACAAGTCTGCTGGAGGACGATTTATTGAATCGGGACGCAATTTGAGTGATGCATCGTCATTAGGTGGCCCTGAACGTTACAATTCACTATCAGTTTTTCGTCCCATTCGATAATCTAGACTCACGGGAGATCGACCATATGGTGCCCGAGGCATCAATAGACCCATGGAGACAAGTCTGCTGGTGGACGATGTATTGAATCGGGACGCAATTTGAGTGATCCATCGTCATTAGGTGGACCTGAACGTTAAAATTCACTATCAGTTTTTCGTCCGATTCGAAAATCTTTGACTCACAGCAGAACGGCCATAAGGTGCCCGAAGCAGCAATAGACCCATGGACACTAGTCGGCTGGAGGACGATGTATTGAATCGGGACGCAATTTGAGTGTTCCATCGTCATTAGGTGGCCCTAAAAATAGAATTCACTATCAGTTTTTCGTGCGATTCCAAATCTGCTGGAGGCGATGTATTGAATCGGGACGCAATTTGTGTGGTCCATCGTCATTAGGTGGCGTTGAATGTTACAATTCACTATCAGTTTTTCGTCCGATTCAAAAATCTTTGACTCACAGCAGAACGGCCATAAGGTGCCCGAGGAAGCAATAGACCCATGGAGACAAGTCTGCTGGAGGACGGTGTATTGAATCGGGACGCAATTTGAGTGTTCCATCGTCATTAGGAGGCCCTGAACGTTACAATTCACTATCAGTTTTTCGTCCGATTCGAAAATCTTTGACTCACAGCAGAACGGCCATAAGGTGCCCGAGACAGCAATAGACCCATGGAGGCAAGTCTGCTGGAGGACGATGTATTGAATCGGGACGCAATTTGAGTGATCCATCGTCAATAGGTGGCCTGAATGTTTCAATTCACTATCAGTTTTTCGTCCGATTCGAAAATCTTTGACTCACAGCAGAACGGCCATAAGGTGCCCGAGGCAGCAATAGACACATGGAGACAAGTCTGCTGGAGGACGATGTTTTGAATCATGACGCAATTTGAGTGATTCATCGTCATTAGGTGGCCTTGAAAGTTACAATTCACTATCAGTTTTTCGTCCGATTCGAAAATCTTTGACTCACAGCAGAACGGCCATAAGGTGCCCGAGGCAGCAATAGACCCATGGAGACAAGTCTGCTGGAGGACGATGTATTGAATCGGGACGCAATTTGAGTGATCCATCGTCATTAGGTGGCCCTGAACGTTACAATTCACTATCAGTTTTTCGTCCCATTCGAAAATCTTTGAGTCACAGCAGAACGGCCATAAGGTGCCCGAGGCTGCAATAGACCCATGGAGACAAGTCTGCTGGAGGACGATGTATTGAATCGGGACGCAATTTGAGTGATCCATCGTCATTAGGTGGCCCTGAACGTTACAATTCACTATCAGTTTTTCGTCCCATTCGATAATCTAGACTCACAGCAGAACGGCCATAAGGTGCCCGAGGCAGCAATAGACCCATGGATTCAAGTCGGCTGGAGGACGATGTATTGAATCGGGACGGAATTTGAGTGATCCATCGTCATTAGGTGGCCCTGAATGTTACAATTCACTATCAGTTTTTCGTCCGATTCGAATATCTTTGACTCACAGCAGAACGGCCATAAGGTGCCCGAGGCAGCAATAGACACATGCAGACAAGTCTGCTGGAGGACGATGTATTGAATCGGGACTCAATTTGAGTGTTCCATCGTCATTAGGTGGCCCTGAACGTTACTATTCACTATTAATTTTTCGTCCGATTCGAAAATCTTTGACTCACAGCAGAACGGCCATAAGGTGCCCGAGGCGGCAATAGACCCATGGAGTCAAGTCGGCTGGAGGACGATGTATTGAATCGGGACGCAATTTGTGTGGTCCATCGTCATTTGGTGGCCCTGAATGTTACAATTCACTATCAGTTTTTAATCCGATTCGAAAATCTTTGACTCACAGCAGAACGGCCATAAGGTGCCCGTGGCAGCAATAGACCTATGGAGACAAGTCTGCTGGAGGACGATGTATTGAATCGGGACGCAATTTGAGTGTTCCATCGTCATTAGAAGACCCTGAACGTTACAATTCACTATCAGTTTTTCGTCCGATTCGAAAATCTTTGACTCACAGCAGAACGGCCATAAGGTGCCCGAGACAGCAATAGACCAATGGAGGCAAGTCTGCTGGAGGACGATGTATTGAATCGGGACGCAATTTGAGTGAGCCATCGTCATTAGGTGGCTCTGAATGTTACAATTCACTATCAGTTTCTCGTCCGATTCGAAAATCTTTGACTCACAGCAGAACGGCCATAAAGTGCCCGAGGCAGCAATAGACCCATGGAGACAAGTCGGCTGGAGGACGATGTATTGAATCGGGACGCAATTTGAGTGATCCATCGTCATTAGGTGGCCCTGAATGTTACAATTCACTATCAGTTTTTCGTCAGATTCGAAAATCTTTGACTCACAGCTGAACGGCCATAAGGTGCCCGAGGCGGCAATAGACCCATGGAGACAAGTCTGCTGGAGGACGATGTATTGAATCGGGACGCAATTTGAGTGATCCATCGTCATTAGGTGGCCCTGAACGTTACAATTCACAATCAGTTTTTCGTCCCATTCGATAATCTAGACTCACAGCAGAACGGCCATAAGGTGCCCGAGGCAGCAATAGACCCATGGAGTCAAGTCAACTGGAGGACGAGGTATTGAATCGGGACGCAATTTGTGTGATCCATCGTCATTAGGTGGCCCTGAATGTTACAATTCACTATCAGTTTTTCATCCGATTCGAAAATCTTTGACTCACAGCAGAACGGCCATAAGGTGCCTGAGGCAGCAATAGACCCATGGAGATAAGTCTGCTGGAGGACGATGTATTGAATCGGGACGCAATTTGAGTGATTCATCGTCATTAGGTGGCCCTGAAAGTTACAATTCACTATCAGTTTTTCGTGCCATTCCAAATCTGCTGGAGGTCGATGTATTGAATCGGGACGCAATTTGAGTGATCCATCGTCATTAGGTGGCCCTGAACGTTACAATTCACTATCAGTTTTTCGTCCCATTCGATAATCTAGACTCACAGCAGAACGGCAATAAGGTGCCCGAGGCAGCAATAGACCCATGGAGTCAAGACGGCTGGAGGACGATGTATTGAATCGGGACGCAATTTGTGTGGTCAATCGTCATTAGGTGACCCTGAATGTTATAATTCACTATCAGTTTTTCGTCCGATTCGAAAATCTTTGACTCACAGCAGAACGGCCATAAGGTGCCCGAGGCAGCAATAGCCCCATGGAGACAAGTCGGCTGGAGGACGATGTATTGAATCGGGACGCAATTTGAGTGATCCATCGTCATTAGGTGGCCCTGAATGTTACAATTCACTACCAGTTTTTCGTCCGATTCGAAAATCTTTGTCTCACAGCAGAACGGCCATAAGGTGCCGAGGCAGCAATAGACCCATGGAGACAAGTCGGCTGGACGACGATGTATTGAATCGGGACGCAATTTGAGTGATCCATCGTCTTTAGGTGGCCCTGAATGTTACAATTCACTATCAGTTTTTCGTCCGATTCGAAAATCTTTGACTCACAGCAAAACGGCCATAAGGTGCCCGAGGCAGCAATAGACCCATGCAGACAAGTCTGCTGGAGGACGATGTATTGAATCGGGACTATATTTGAGTGTTCCATCGTCATTAGGTGGCCCTGAAAGTTACAATTCACTATCAGTTTTTCGTCCCATTCCATAATCTAGACTCACGGGAGATCGACCATAAGGTGCCCGAGGCAGCAATAGACCCATGGAGACAAGTCTGCTGGAGGACGATGTATTGAATCGGGACGCAATTTGAGTGATCCATCGTCATTAGGTGGCCCTGAACGTTAAAATTCACTATCAGTTTTTCGTCCGATTCGAAAATCTTTGACTCACAGCAGAACGGCCATAAGGTGCCCGAGGCAGCAATAGACCCATGGAGACAAGTCTGCTGGAGACCGATGTATTGAATCGGGACGCAATTTGAGTGTTCCATCGTCATTAGGAGGCCCTGAACGTTACAATTCACTATCAGTTTTTCGTGCGATTCCAAATCTGCTGGAGGTCGATGTATTGAATCGGGACGCAATTTGAGTGATGCATCGTCATTAGGTGGCCCTGAACGTTACAATTCACTATCAGTTTTTCGTCCCATTCGAAAATCTTTGAGTCATAGCAGAACGGCCATAAGGTGCCTGAGGCAGCAATAGACCCATGGAGACAAGTCGGCTGGAGGACGATGTATTGAATCGGGACGCAATTTGAGTGATTCATCGTCATTATGTGGCCCTGAAAGTTACAATTCACTATCAGTTTTTCGTCCGATTCGAAAATCTTTGACTCACAGCAGAACGGCCATAAGGTGCCCGAGGCAGCAATAGACCCATGGAGACAAGTCTGCTGGAGGACGATTTATTGAATCGGGACGCAATTTGAGTGATGCATCGTCATTAGGTGGCGCTGAACGTTACAATTCACTATCAGTTTTTCGTCCCATTCGATAATCTAGACTCACGGGAGATCGACCATATGGTGCCCGAGGCATCAATAGACCCATGGAGACAAGTCTGCTGGTGGACGATGTATTGAATCGGGACGCAATTTGAGTGATCCATCGTCATTAGGTGGACCTGAACGTTAAAATTCACTATCAGTTTTTCGTCCGATTCGAAAATCTTTGACTCACAGCAGAACGGCCATAAGGTGCCCGAAGCAGCAATAGACCCATGGAGACTAGTCGGCTGGAGGACGATGTATTGAATCGGGACGCAATTTGAGTGTTCCATCGTCATTAGGTGGCCCTAAAAATAGAATTCACTATCAGTTTTTCGTGCGATTCCAAATCTGCTGGAGGCGATGTATTGAATCGGGACGCAATTTGTGTGCTCCATCGTCATTAGGTGGCGTTGAATGTTACAATTCACTATCAGTTTTTCGTCCGATTCGAAAATCTTTGACTCACAGCAGAACGGCCATAAGGTGCCCGAGGCAGCAATAGACCCATGGAGACAAGTCTGCTGGAGGACGATGTATTGAATCGGGACGCAATTTGAGTGATCCATCGTCATTAGGTGGCCCTGAACGTTACAATTCACTATCAGTTTTTCGTCCCATTCGAAAATCTTTGAGTCACGGCAGAACGGCCATAAGGTGCCCGAGGCAGCAATAGACCCATGGAGACAAGTCTGCTGGAGCATGAGGTATTGAATCGGGACGCAATTTGAGTGTTCCATCGTCATTAGGAGGCCCTGAACGTTACAATTCACTATCAGTTTTTCGTCCGATTCGAAAATCTTTGACTCACAGCAGAACGGCCATAGGGTGCCCGAGGCAGCATCAGACCCATGGAGACAAGTCTGCTGGAGGACGATGTATTGAATCGGAACGCAATTTGAGTGATCCATCGTCATTAGGTGGCCTTGAAAGTTACAATTCACTATCAGTTTTTCGTCCGATTCGAAAATCTTTGACTCACAGCAGAACGGCCATAAGGTGCCCAAGGCAGCAATAGACCCATGGAGACAAGTCTGCTGGAGGACGATGTATTGAATCGGGACGCAATTTGAGTGATCCATCGTCATTAGGTGGCCCTGAACGTTACAATTCACTATCAGTTTTTCGTCCCATTCGATAATCTAGACTCACAGCAGAACGGCCATAAGGTGCCCGAGGCAGCAATAGACCCATGGAGACAAGTCAGCTGGAGGCCGATGTATTGAATCGGGACGCAATTTGAGTGTTCCATCGTCATTAGGAGGCCCTGAACGTTACAATTCACTATCAGTTTTTCATGCGATTCCAAATCTGCTGGAGGTCGATGTATTGAATCGGGACGCAATTTGAGTGATCCATCGTCATTAGGTGGCCCTGAACGTTACAATTCACTATCAGTTTTTCGACCCATTCGATAATCTAAACTCACAGCAGAACGGCCATAAGGTGCCCGAGGCAGAAATAGACCCATGGAGTCAAGTCGGCTGGAGGACGATGTATTGAATCGGGACGCAATTTGTGTGGTCCATCGTCATTAGGTGGCGTTGAATGTTACAATTCACTATCAGTTTTTCGTCCGATTCAAAAATCTTTGACTCACAGCAGAACGGCCATAAGGTGCCCGAGGCAGCAATAGACCCATGGAGACAAGTCTGCTGGAGGACGATGTATTGAATCGGGACGCAATTTGCGTGTTCCATCGTCATTAGGAGGCCCTGAACGTTACAATTCACTATCAGTTTTTCGTCCGATTCGAAAATCTTTGACTCACAGCAGAACGGCCATAAGGTGCCCGAGACAGCAATAGACCCATGGAGGCAAGTCTGCTGGAGGACGATGTATTGAATCGGGACGCAATTTGAGTGATCCATCGTCAATAGGTGGCCCTGAATGTTTCAATTCACTATCAGTTTTTCGTCCGATTCGAAAATCTTTGACTCACAGCAGAACGGCCATAAGGTGCCCAAGGCAGCAATAGACCCATGGAGACAAGTCTGCTGGAGGACGATGTATTGAATCGGGACGCAATTTGAGTGATCCATCGTAATTAGGTGCCCCTGAACGTTACAATTCACTATCAGTTTTTCGTCCAATTCGATAATCTAGACTCACAGCAGAACGGCCATAAGGTGCCCGAGGCAGCAATAGACCCATGGAGACAAGTCTGCTGGAGGACGATGTATTGAATCGGAACGCAATTTGAGTGATCCATCGTCATTAGGAGGCCCTGAACGTTACAATTCACTATCAGTTTTTCGTCCGATTCGAAAATCTTTGACTCACAGCAGAACGGCCATAAGGTGCCCGAGACAGCAATAGACCCATGGAGGCAAGTCTGCTGGAGGACGATGTATTGAATCGGGACGCAATTTGAGTGATCCATCGTCAATAGGTGGCCTGAATGTTTCAATTCACTATCAGTTTTTCGTCCGATTCGAAAATCTTTGACTCACAGCAGAACGGCCATAAGGTGCCCGAGGCAGCAATAGACCCATGGAGACAAGTCTGCTGGAGGACGATGTTTTGAATCATGACGCAATTTGAGTGATTCATCGTCATTAGGTGGCCTTGAAAGTTACAATTCACTATCAGTTTTTCGTCCGATTCGAAAATCTTTGACTCACAGCAGAACGGCCATAAGGTGCCCGAGGCAGCAATAGACCCATGGAGACAAGTCTGCTGGAGGACGATGTATTGAATCGGGACGCAATTTGAGTGATCCATCGTCATTAGGTGGCCCTGAACGTTACAATTCACTATCAGTTTTTCGTCCCACTCGAAAATCTTTGAGTCACAGCAGAACGGCCATAGGGTGCCCGAGGCAGCATTAGACCCATGGAGACAAGTCTGCTGGAGGACGATGTATTGAATCGGAACGCAATTTGAGTGATCCATCGTCATTAGGTGGCCTTGAAAGTTACAATTCACTATCAGTTTTTCGTCCGATTCGAAAATCTTTGACTCACAGCAGAACGGCCATAAGGTGCCCAAGGCAGCAATAGACCCATGGAGACAAGTCTGCTGGAGGACGATGTATTGAATCGGGACGCAATTTGAGTGATCCATCGTCATTAGGTGGCCCTGAACGTTACAATTCACTATCAGTTTTTCGTCCCATTCGATAATCTAGACTCACAGCAGAACGGCCATAAGGTGCCCGAGGCAGCAATAGACCCATGGAGACAGGTCTGCTGGAGGCCGATGTATTGAATCGGGACGCAATTTGAGTGTTCCATCGTCATTAGGAGGCCCTGAAAATTACAATTCACTATCAGGTTTCATGCGATTCCAAATCTGCTGGAGGTCGATGTATTGAATCGGGACGCAATTTGAGTGATCCATCGTCATTAGGTGGCCCTGAACGTTACAATTCACTATCAGTTTTTCGACCCATTCGATAATCTAAACTCACAGCAGAACGGCCATAAGGTGCCCGAGGCAGAAATAGACCCATGGAGTCAAGTCGGCTGGAGGACGATGTATTGAATCGGGACGCAATTTGTGTGGTCCATCGTCATTAGGTGGCGTTGAATGTTACAATTCACTATCAGTTTTTCGTCCGATTCAAAAATCTTTGACTCACAGCAGAACGGCCATAAGGTGCCCGAGGCAGCAATAGACCCATGGAGACAAGTCTGCTGGAGGACGATGTATTGAATCGGGACGCAATTTGCGTGTTCCATCGTCATTAGGAGGCCCTGAACGTTACAATTCACTATCAGTTTTTCGTCCGATACGAAAATCTGTGACTCACAGCAGAACGGCCATAAGGTGCCCGAGACAGCAATAGACCCATGGAGGCAAGTCTGCTGGAGGACGATGTATTGAATCGGGACGCAATTTGAGTGATCCATCGTCAATAGGTGGCCCTGAATGTTTCAATTCACTATCAGTTTTTCGTCCGATTCGAAAATCTTTGACTCACAGCAGAACGGCCATAAGGTGCCCAAGGCAGCAATAGACCCATGGAGACAAGTCTGCTGGAGGACGATGTATTGAATCGGGACGCAATTTGAGTGATCCATCGTAATTAGGTGCCCCTGAACGTTACAATTCACTATCAGTTTTTCGTCCAATTCGATAATCTAGACTCACAGCAGAACGGCCATAAGGTGCCCGAGGCAGCAATAGACCCATGGAGACAAGTCTTCTGGAGGACGATGTATTGAATCGGGACGCAATTTGAGTGATTCATCGTCATTAGGTGGCCCTGAAAGTTACAATTCACTATCAGTTTTTCGTGCCATTCCAAATCTGCTGGAGGTCGATGTATTGAATCGGGACGCAATGTGAGTGATCCATCGTCATTAGGTGGCCCTGAACGTTACAATTCACTATCAGTTTTTCGTCCCATTCGATAATCTAGACTCACAGCAGAACGGCCATAAGGTGCCCGAGACAGCAATAGACCCATGGAGGCAACTCTGCTGGAGGACGATGTATTGAATCGGGACGCAATTTGAGTGATCCATCGTCATTAGGTGGCCCTGAATGTTACAATTCACTACCAGTTTTTCGTCCGATTCGAAAATCTTTGACTCACAGCAGAACGGCCATAAGGTGCCGAGGCAGCAATAGACCCATGGAGACAAGTCGGCTGGAGGACGATGTATTGAATCGGGACGCAATTTGAGTGATCCATCGTCATTAGGTGGCCCTGAATGTTACAATTCACTATCAGTTTTTCGTCCGATTCGAAAATCTTTGACTCACAGCAGAACGGCCGTAAGGTGCCCGAGGCAGCAATAGACCCATGGAGACAAGTCTGCTGGAGGACGATGTATTGAATCGGGACGCAATTTGAGTGATCCATCGTAATTAGGTGGCCCTGAACGTTACAATTCACTATCAGTTTTTCGTCCCATTCGATAATCTAGACTCACAGCAGAACGGCCATAAGGTGCCCGAGGCAGCAATAGACCCATGGATTCAAGTCGGCTGGAGGACGATGTATTGAATCGGGACGGAATTTGAGTGATCCATCGTCATTAGGTGGCCCTGAATGTTACAATTCACTATCAGTTTTTCGTCCGATTCGAATATCTTTGACTCACAGCAGAACGGCCATAAGGTGCCCGAGGCAGCAATAGACCCATGCAGACAAGTCTGCTGGAGGACGATGTATTGAATCGGGACTCAATTTGAGTGTTCCATCGTCATTAGGTGGCCCTGAACGTTACTATTCACTACTAATTTTTCGTCCGATTCGAAAATCTTTGACTCACAGCAGAACGGCCATAAGGTGCCCGAGGCGGCAATAGACCCATGGAGTCAAGTCGGCTGGAGGACGATGTATTGAATCGGGACGCAATTTGTGTGGTCCATCGTCATTAGGTGGCCCTGAATGTTACAATTCACTATCAGTTTTTAATCCGATTCGAAAATCTTTGACTCACAGCAGAACGGCCATAAGGTGCCCGTGGCAGCAATAGACCTATGGAGCCAAGTCTGCTGGAGGACGATGTATTGAATCGGGACGCAATTTGAGTGTTCCATCGTCATTAGAAGACCCTGAACGTTACAATTCACTATCAGTTTTTCGTCCGATTCGAAAATCTTTGACTCACAGCAGAACGGCCATAAGGTGCCCGAGACAGCAATAGACCAATGGAGGCAAGTCTGCTGGAGGACGATGTATTGAATCGGGACGCAATTTGAGTGAGCCATCGTCATTAGGTGGCTCTGAATGTTACAATTCACTATCAGTTTCTCGTCCGATTCGAAAATCTTTGACTCACAGCAGAACGGCCATAAAGTGCCCGAGGCAGCAATAGACCCATGGAGACAAGTCGGCTGGAGGACGATGTATTGAATCGGGACGCAATTTGAGTGATCCATCGTCATTAGGTGGCCCTGAATGTTACAATTCACTATCAGTTTTTCGTCAGATTCGAAAATCTTTGACTCACAGCTGAACGGCCATAAGGTGCCCGAGGCGGCAATAGACCCATGGAGACAAGTCTGCTGGAGGACGATGTATTGAATCGGGACGCAATTTGAGTGATCCATCGTCATTAGGTGGCCCTGAACGTTACAATTCACAATCAGTTTTTCGTCCCATTCGATAATCTAGACTCACAGCAGAACGGCCATAAGGTGCCGAGGCAGCAATAGACCCATGGAGACAAGTCGGCTGGACGACGATGTATTGAATCGGGACGCAATTTGAGTGATCCATCGTCATTAGGTGGCCCTGAATGTTACAATTCACTATCAGTTTTTCGTCAGATTCGAAAATCTTTGACTCACAGCTGAACGGCCATAAGGTGCCCGAGGCGGCAATAGACCCATGGAGACAAGTCTGCTGGAGGACGATGTTTTGAATCGGGACGCAATTTGAGTGATCCATCGTCATTAGGTGGCCCTGAACGTTACAATTCACTATCAGTTTTTCGTCCCATTCGATAATCTAGACTCACAGCAGAACGGCCATAAGGTGTTCGAGGCAGCAATAGACCCATGGAGACAAGTCTGCTGGTGGACGATGTATTGAATCGGGACGCAATTTGAGTGATCCATCGTCATTATGTGGCCCTGAACGTTACAATTCACTATCAGTTTTTCGTCCGATTCGAAATTCCTTGAGTCACAGCAGAACGGTCATAAGGTGCCCGAGGCAGCAATAGACCCATGGAGACAAGTCTGCTGGAGCACGAGGTATTGAATCGGGACGCAATTTGACTGTTCCATCGTCATTAGGAGGCCCTGAACGTTACAATTCACTATCAGTTTTTCGTCCGATTCGAAAATCTTTAACTCACAGCAGAACGGCCATAGGGTGCCCGAGGCAGCATTAGACCCATGGAGACAAGTCTGCTGGAGGACGATGTATTGAATCGGGACGCAATTTGAGTGATCCATCGTCATTAGGTGGCCCTGAACGTTACAATTCACTATCAGTTTTTCGTCCGATTCGAAAATCTTTGACTCACAGCAGAACGGCCATAAGGTGCCCGAGGCAGCAATAGACCCTTGAAGACAAGTCTGCTGGAGGACGATGTATTGAATCGGGACGCAATTTGAGTGTTCCATCGTCATTAGGAGGCCCTGAATGTTACAATTCACTATCAGTTTTTCGTCCGATTCGAAAATCTTTGACTCACAGCAAAACGGCCATAAGGTGCCCGAGGCAGCATTAGACCCATGGAGACAAGTCGGCTGGAGGACGATGTATTGAATCGGGACGCAATTTGAGTGATCCATCGTCATTAGGTGGCCCTGAATGTTACAATTCACTATCAGTTTTTCGTCAGATTCGAAAATCTTTGACTCACAGCTGAACGGACATAAGGTGCCCGAGGCGGCAATAGACCCATGGAGACAAGTCTGCTGGAGGACGATGTATTGAATCGGGCGCAATTTGAGTGATTCATCGTCATTAGGTGGCCCTGAAAGTTACAATCCACTATCAGTTTTTTGTGCCATTCCAAATCTGCTGGAGGTCGATGTATCGAATCGGGACGCAATTTGTGTGGTCCATCGTCATTAGGTGGCCCTGAATGTTACAATTCACTATCAGTTTTTCGTCCGATTCGAAAATCTTTGACTCACAGCAGAACGGCCATAAGGTGCCCGAGGCAGCAATAGACCCATGGAGACAAGTCTGCTGGAGGACGATGTATTGAATCGGGACGCAATTTGAGTGTACCATCGTCATTAGAAGACCCTGAACGTTACAATTCACTATCAGTTTTTCGTCCGATTCGAAAATCTTTGACTCACAGCAGAACGGCCATAAGGTGCCCGAGACAGCAATAGACCCATGGAGGCAAGTCTGCTGGAGGACGATGTATTGAATCGGGACGCAATTTGAGTGATCCATCGTCATTAGGTGGCCCTGAATGTTACAATTCACTATCAGTTTCTCGTCCGATTCGAAAATCTTTGACTCACAGCAGAACGGCCATAAAGTGCCCGAGGCAGCAATAGACCCATGGAGACAAGTCGGCTGGAGGACGATGTATTGAATCGGGACGCAATTTGAGTGATCCATCGTCATTAGGTGGCCCTGAATGTTACAATTCACTATCAGTTTTTCGTCAGATTCGAAAATCTTTGACTCACAGCTGAACGGCCATAAGGTGCCCGAGGCGGCAATAGACCCATGGAGACAAGTCTGCTGGAGGACGATGTTTTGAATCGGGACGCAATTTGAGTGATCCATCGTCATTAGGTGGCCCTGAACGTTACAATTCACAATCAGTTTTTCGTCCCATTCGATAATCTAGACTCACAGCAGAACGACCATAAGGTGCCCGAGGCAGCAATAGACCCATGGAGTCAAGTCAACTGGAGGACGAGGTATTGAATCGGGACGCAATTTGTGTGGTCCATCGTCATTAGGTGGCCCTGAATGTTACAAATCACTATCAGTTTTTCATCCGATTCGAAAATCTTTGACTCACAGCAGAACGGCCATAAGGTGCCCGAGGCAGCAATAGACCCATGGAGACAAGTCTGCTGGAGGACGATGTATTGAATCGGGACGCAATTTGAGTGATCCATCGTCATTAGGTGGCCCTGAACGTTACAATTCACTATCAGTTTTTCGTCCGATTCGAAAATCTTTGAGTCACAGCAGAACGGCCATAAGGTGCCTGAGGCAGCAATAGACCCATGGAGACAAGTCTGCTGGAGGACGATGTATTGAATCGGGACGCAATTTGAGTGATTCATCGTCATTAGGTGGCCCTGAAAGTTACAATTCACTATCAGTTTTTCGTGCCATTCCAAATCTGCTGGAGGTCGATGTATTGAATCGGGACGCAATGTGAGTGATCCATCGTCATTAGGTGGCCCTGAACGTTACAATTCACTATCAGTTTTTCGTCCCATTCGATAATCTAGACTCACAGCAGAACGGCCATAAGGTGCCCGAGACAGCAATAGACCCATGGAGGCAACTCTGCTGGAGGACGATGTATTGAATCGGGACGCAATTTGAGTGATCCATCGTCATTAGGTGGCCCTGAATGTTACAATTCACTACCAGTTTTTCGTCCGATTCGAAAATCTTTGACTCACAGCAGAACGGCCATAAGGTGCCGAGGCAGCAATAGACCCATGGAGACAAGTCGGCTGGAGGACGATGTATTGAACCGGGACGCAATTTGAGTGATCCATCGTCATTAGGTGGCCCTGAATGTTACAATTCACTATCAGTTTTTCGTCCGATTCGAAAATCTTTGACTCACAGCAGAACGGCCGTAAGGTGCCCGAGGCGGCAATAGACCCATGGAGACAAGTCTGCTGGAGGACGATGTATTGAATCGGGACGCAATTTGAGTGATCCATCGTCATTAGGAGGCCCTGAACGTTACAATTCACTATCAGTTTTTCGTCCCATTCGATAATCTAGACTCACAGCAGAACGGCCATAAGGTGCCCGAGGCAGCAATAGACCCATGGATTCAAGTCGGCTGGAGGACGATGTATTGAATCGGGACGGAATTTGAGTGATCCATCGTCATTAGGTGGCCCTGAATGTTACAATTCACTATCAGTTTTTCGTCCGATTCGAATATCTTTGACTCACAGCAGAACGGCCATAAGGTGCCCGTGGCAGCAATAGACCTATGGAGACAAGTCTGCTGGAGGACGATGTATTGAATCGGGACGCAATTTGAGTGTTCCATCGTCATTAGAAGACCCTGAACGTTACAATTCACTATCAGTTTTTCGTCCGATTCGAAAATCTTTGACTCACAGCAGAATGGCCATAAGGTGCCCGAGACAGCAATAGACCAATGGAGGCAAGTCTGCTGGAGGACGATGTATTGAATCGGGACGCAATTTGAGTGAGCCATCGTCATTAGGTGGCTCTGAATGTTACAATTCACTATCAGTTTCTCGTCCGATTCGAAAATCTTTGACTCACAGCAGAACGGCCATAAAGTGCCCGAGGCAGCAATAGACCCATGGAGACAAGTCGGCTGGAGGACGATGTATTGAATCGGGACGCAATTTGAGTGATCCATCGTCATTAGGTGGCCCTGAATGTTACAATTCACTATCAGTTTTTCGTCAGATTCGAAAATCTTTGACTCACAGCTGAACGGCCATAAGGTGCCCGAGGCGGCAATAGACCCATGGAGACAAGTCTGCTGGAGGACGATGTATTGAATCGGGACGCAATTTGAGTGATCCATCGTCATTAGGTGGCCCTGAACGTTACAATTCACAATCAGTTTTTCGTCCCATTCGATAATCTAGACTCACAGCAGAACGGCCATAAGGTGCCCGAGGCAGCAATAGACCCATGGAGTCAAGTCAACTGGAGGACGAGGTATTGAATCGGGACGCAATTTGTGTGATCCATCGTCATTAGGTGGCCCTGAATGTTACAATTCACTATCAGTTTTTCATCCGATTCGAAAATCTTTGACTCACAGCAGAACGGCCATAAGGTGCCTGAGGCAGCAATAGACCCATGGAGATAAGTCTGCTGGAGGACGATGTATTGAATCGGGACGCAATTTGAGTGATTCATCGTCATTAGGTGGCCCTGAAAGTTACAATTCACTATCAGTTTTTCGTGCCATTCCAAATCTGCTGGAGGTCGATGTATTGAATCGGGACGCAATTTGAGTGATCCATCGTCATTAGGTGGCCCTGAACGTTACAATTCACTATCAGTTTTTCGTCCCATTCGATAATCTAGACTCACAGCAGAACGGCAATAAGGTGCCCGAGGCAGCAATAGACCCATGGAGTCAAGACGGCTGGAGGACGATGTATTGAATCGGGACGCAATTTGTGTGGTCAATCGTCATTAGGTGACCCTGAATGTTATAATTCACTATCAGTTTTTCGTCCGATTCGAAAATCTTTGACTCACAGCAGAACAGCCATAAGGTGCCCGAGGCAGCAATAGCCCCATGGAGACAAGTCGGCTGGAGGACGATGTATTGAATCGGGACGCAATTTGAGTGATCCATCGTCATTAGGTGGCCCTGAATGTTACAATTCACTACCAGTTTTTCGTCCGATTCGAAAATCTTTGACTCACAGCAGAACGGCCATAAGGTGCCGAGGCAGCAATAGACCCATGGAGACAAGTCGGCTGGACGACGATGTATTGAATCGGGACGCAATTTGAGTGATCCATCGTCTTTAGGTGGCCCTGAATGTTACAATTCACTATCAGTTTTTCGTGCGATTCGAAAATCTTTGACTCACAGCAAAACGGCCATAAGGTGCCCGAGGCAGCAATAGACCCATGCAGACAAGTCTGCTGGAGGACGATGTATTGAATCGGGACTATATTTGAGTGTTCCATCGTCATTAGGTGGCTCTGAAAGTTACAATTCACTATCAGTTTTTCGTCCCATTCCATAATCTAGACTCACGGGAGATCGACCATAAGGTGCCCGAGGCAGCAATAGACCCATGGAGACAAGTCTGCTGGAGGACGATGTATTGAATCGGGACGCAATTTGAGTGATCCATCGTCATTAGGTGGCCCTGAACGTTAAAATTCACTATCAGTTTTTCGTCCGATTCGAAAATCTTTGACTCACAGCAGAACGGCCTTAAGGTGCCCGAGGCAGCAATAGACCCATGGAGACAAGTCTGCTGGAGACCGATGTATTGAATCGGGACGCAATTTGAGTGTTCCATCGTCATTAGGAGGCCCTGAACGTTACAATTCACTATCTGTTTTTCGTGCGATTCCAAATCTGCTGGAGGTCGATGTATTGAATCGGGACGCAATTTGAGTGATGCATCGTCATTAGGTGGCCCTGAACGTTACAATTCACTATCAGTTTTTCGTCCCATTCGAAAATCTTTGAGTCATAGCAGAACGGCCATAAGGTGCCTGAGGCAGCAATAGACCCATGGAGACAAGTCGGCTGGAGGACGATGTATTGAATCGGGACGCAATTTGAGTGATTCATCGTCATTATGTGGCCCTGAAAGTTACAATTCACTATCAGTTTTTCGTCCGATTCGAAAATCTTTGACTCACAGCAGAACGGCCATAAGGTGCCCGAGGCAGCAATAGACCCATGGAGACAAGTCTGCTGGAGGACGATTTATTGAATCGGGACGCAATTTGAGTGATGCATCGTCATTAGGTGGCCCTGAACGTTACAATTCACTATCAGTTTTTCGTCCCATTCGATAATCTAGACTCACGGGAGATCGACCATATGGTGCCCGAGGCATCAATAGACCCATGGAGACAAGTCTGCTGGTGGACGATGTATTGAATCGGGACGCAATTTGAGTGATCCATCGTCATTAGGTGGACCTGAACGTTAAAATTCACTATCAGTTTTTCGTCCGATTCGAAAATCTTTGACTCACAGCAGAACGGCCATAAGGTGCCCGAAGCAGCAATAGACCCATGGACACTAGTCGGCTGGAGGACGATGTATTGAATCGGGACGCAATTTGAGTGTTCCATCGTCATTAGGTGGCCCTAAAAATAGAATTCACTATCAGTTTTTCGTGCGATTCCAAATCTGCTGGAGGCGATGTATTGAATCGGGACGCAATTTGTGTGGTCCATCGTCATTAGGTGGCGTTGAATGTTACAATTCACTATCAGTTTTTCGTCCGATTCAAAAATCTTTGACTCACAGCAGAACGGCCATAAGGTGCCCGAGGAAGCAATAGACCCATGGAGACAAGTCTGCTGGAGGACGGTGTATTGAATCGGGACGCAATTTGAGTGTTCCATCGTCATTAGGAGGCCCTGAACGTTACAATTCACTATCAGTTTTTCGTCCGATTCGAAAATCTTTGACTCACAGCAGAACGGCCATAAGGTGCCCGAGACAGCAATAGACCCATGGAGGCAAGTCTGCTGGAGGACGATGTATTGAATCGGGACGCAATTTGAGTGATCCATCGTCAATAGGTGGCCTGAATGTTTCAATTCACTATCAGTTTTTCGTCCGATTCGAAAATCTTTGACTCACAGCAGAACGGCCATAAGGTGCCCGAGGCAGCAATAGACACATGGAGACAAGTCTGCTGGAGGACGATGTTTTGAATCATGACGCAATTTGAGTGATTCATCGTCATTAGGTGGCCTTGAAAGTTACAATTCACTATCAGTTTTTCGTCCGATTCGAAAATCTTTGACTCACAGCAGAACGGCCATAAGGTGCCCGAGGCAGCAATAGACCCATGGAGACAAGTCTGCTGGAGGACGATGTATTGAATCGGGACGCAATTTGAGTGATCCATCGTCATTAGGTGGCCCTGAACGTTACAATTCACTATCAGTTTTTCGTCCCATTCGAAAATCTTTGAGTCACAGCAGAACGGCCATAAGGTGCCCGAGGCAGCAATAGACCCATGGAGACAAGTCTGCTGGAGGACGATGTATTGAATCGGGACGCAATTTGAGTGATCCATCGTCATTAGGTGGCCCTGAACGTTACAATTCACTATCAGTTTTTCGTCCCATTCGATAATCTAGACTCACAGCAGAACGGCCATAAGGTGCCCGAGGCAGCAATAGACCCATGGATTCAAGTCGGCTGGAGGACGATGTATTGAATCGGGACGGAATTTGAGTGATCCATCGTCATTAGGTGGCCCTGAATGTTACAATTCACTATCAGTTTTTCGTCCGATTCGAATATCTTTGACTCACAGCAGAACGGCCATAAGGTGCCCGAGGCAGCAATAGACCCATGCAGACAAGTCTGCTGGAGGACGATGTATTGAATCGGGACTCAATTTGAGTGTTCCATCGTCATTAGGTGGCCCTGAACGTTACTATTCACTATTAATTTTTCGTCCGATTCGAAAATCTTTGACTCACAGCAGAACGGCCATAAGGTGCCCGAGGCGGCAATAGACCCATGGAGTCAAGTCGGCTGGAGGACGATGTATTGAATCGGGACGCAATTTGTGTGGTCCATCGTCATTAGGTGGCCCTGAATGTTACAATTCACTATCAGTTTTTAATCCGATTCGAAAATCTTTGACTCACAGCAGAACGGCCATAAGGTGCCCGTGGCAGCAATAGACCTATGGAGACAAGTCTGCTGGAGGACGATGTATTGAATCGGGACGCAATTTGAGTGTTCCATCGTCATTAGAAGACCCTGAACGTTACAATTCACTATCAGTTTTTCGTCCGATTCGAAAATCTTTGACTCACAGCAGAACGGCCATAAGGTGCCCGAGACAGCAATAGACCAATGGAGGCAAGTCTGCTGGAGGACGATGTATTGAATCGGGACGCAATTTGAGTGAGCCATCGTCATTAGGTGGCTCTGAATGTTACAATTCACTATCAGTTTCTCGTCCGATTCGAAAATCTTTGATCACAGCAGAACGGCCATAAAGTGCCCGAGGCAGCAATAGACCCATGGAGACAAGTCGGCTGGAGGACGATGTATTGAATCGGGACGCAATTTGAGTGATCCATCGTCATTAGGTGGCCCTGAATGTTACAATTCACTATCAGTTTTTCGTCAGATTCGAAAATCTTTGACTCACAGCTGAACGGCCATAAGGTGCCCGAGGCGGCAATAGACCCATGGAGACAAGTCTGCTGGAGGACGATGTATTGAATCGGGACGCAATTTGAGTGATCCATCGTCATTAGGTGGCCCTGAACGTTACAATTCACAATCAGTTTTTCGTCCCATTCGATAATCTAGACTCACAGCAGAACGGCCATAAGGTGCCCGAGGCAGCAATAGACCCATGGAGTCAAGTCAACTGGAGGACGAGGTATTGAATCGGGACGCAATTTGTGTGATCCATCGTCATTAGGTGGCCCTGAATGTTACAATTCACTATCAGTTTTTCATCCGATTCGAAAATCTTTGACTCACAGCAGAACGGCCATAAGGTGCCTGAGGCAGCAATAGACCCATGGAGATAAGTCTGCTGGAGGACGATGTATTGAATCGGGACGCAATTTGAGTGATTCATCGTCATTAGGTGGCCCTGAAAGTGACAATTCACTATCAGTTTTTCGTGCCATTCCAAATCTGCTGGAGGTCGATGTATTGAATCGGGACGCAATTTGAGTGATCCATCGTCATTAGGTGGCCCTGAACGTTACAATTCACTATCAGTTTTTCGTCCCATTCGATAATCTAGACTCACAGCAGAACGGCAATAAGGTGCCCGAGGCAGCAATAGACCCATGGAGTCAAGACGGCTGGAGGACGATGTATTGAATCGGGACGCAATTTGTGTGGTCAATCGTCATTAGGTGACCCTGAATGTTATAATTCACTATCAGTTTTTCGTCCGATTCGAAAATCTTTGACTCACAGCAGAACGGCCATAAGGTGCCCGAGGCAGCAATAGCCCCATGGAGACAAGTCGGCTGGAGGACGATGTATTGAATCGGGACGCAATTTGAGTGATCCATCGTCATTAGGTGGCCCTGAATGTTACAATTCACTACCAGTTTTTCGTCCGATTCGAAAATCTTTGACTCACAGCAGAACGGCCATAAGGTGCCGAGGCAGCAATAGACCCATGGAGACAAGTCGGCTGGACGACGATGTATTGAATCGGGACGCAATTTGAGTGATCCATCGTCTTTAGGTGGCCCTGAATGTTACAATTCACTATCAGTTTTTCGTCCGATTCGAAAATCTTTGACTCACAGCAAAACGGCCATAAGGTGCCCGAGGCAGCAATAGACCCATGCAGACAAGTCTGCTGGAGGACGATGTATTGAATCGGGACTATATTTGAGTGTTCCATCGTCATTAGGTGGCCCTGAAAGTTACAATTCACTATCAGTTTTTCGTCCCATTCCATAATCTAGACTCACGGGAGATCGACCATAAGGTCCCCGAGGCAGCAATAGACCCATGGAGACAAGTCTGCTGGAGGACGATGTATTGAATCGGGACGCAATTTGAGTGATCCATCGTCATTAGGTGGCCCTGAACGTTAAAATTCACTATCAGTTTTTCGTCCGATTCGAAAATCTTTGACTCACAGCAGAACGGCCATAAGGTGCCCGAGGCAGCAATAGACCCATGGAGACAAGTCTGCTGGAGACCGATGTATTGAATCGGGACGCAATTTGAGTGTTCCATCGTCATTAGGAGGCCCTGAACGTTACAATTCACTATCAGTTTTTCGTGCGATTCCAAATCTGCTGGAGGTCGATGTATTGAATCGGGACGCAATTTGAGTGATGCATCGTCATTAGGTGGCCCTGAACGTTACAATTCACTATCAGTTTTTCGTCCCATTCGAAAATCTTTGAGTCATAGCAGAACGGCCATAAGGTGCCTGAGGCAGCAATAGACCCATGGAGACAAGTCGGCTGGAGGACGATGTATTGAATCGGGACGCAATTTGAGTGATTCATCGTCATTATGTGGCCCTGAAAGTTACAATTCACTATCAGTTTTTCGTCCGATTCGAAAATCTTTGACTCACAGCAGAACGGCCATAAGGTGCCCGAGGCAGCAATAGACCCATGGAGACAAGTCTGCTGGAGGACGATTTATTGAATCGGGACGCAATTTGAGTGATGCATCGTCATTAGGTGGCCCTGAACGTTACAATTCACTATCAGTTTTTCGTCCCATTCGATAATCTAGACTCACGGGAGATAGACCATATGGTGCCCGAGGCATCAATAGACCCATGGAGACAAGTCTGCTGGTGGACGATGTATTGAATCGGGACGCAATTTGAGTGATCCATCGTCATTAGGTGGACCTGAACGTTAAAATTCACTATCAGTTTTTCGTCCGATTCGAAAATCTTTGACTCACAGCAGAACGGCCATAAGGTGCCCGAAGCAGCAATAGACCCATGGAGACTAGTCGGCTGGAGGACGATGTATTGAATCGGGACGCAATTTGAGTGTTCCATCGTCATTAGGTGGCCCTAAAAATAGAATTCACTATCAGTTTTTCGTGCGATTCCAAATCTGCTGGAGGCGATGTATTGAATCGGGACGCAATTTGTTTGGTCCATCGTCATTAGGTGGCGTTGAATGTTACAATTCACTATCAGTTTTTCGTCCGATTCAAAAATCTTTGACTCACAGCAGAACGGCCATAAGGTGCCCGAGGAAGCAATAGACCCATGGAGACAAGTCTGCTGGAGGACGGTTTATTGAATCGGGACGCAATTTGAGTGTTCCATCGTCATTAGGAGGCCCTGAACGTTACAATTCACTATAAGTTTTTCGTCCGATTCGAAAATCTTTGACTCACAGCAGAACGGCCATAAGGTGCCCGAGACAGCAATAGACCCATGGAGGCAAGTCTGCTGGAGGACGATGTATTGAATCGGGACGCAATTTGAGTGATCCATCGTCAATAGGTGGCCTGAATGTTTCAATTCACTATCAGTTTTTCGTCCGATTCGAAAATCTTTGACTCACAGCAGAACGGCCATAAGGTGCCCGAGGCAGCAATAGACACATGGAGACAAGTCTGCTGGAGGACGAGGTATTGAATCATGACGCAATTTGAGTGATTCATCGTCATTAGGTGGCCTTGAAAGTTACAATTCACTATCAGTTTTTCGTCCGATTCGAAAATCTTTGACTCACAGCAGAACGGCCATAAGGTGCCCGAGGCAGCAATAGACCCATGGAGACAAGTCTGCTGGAGGACGATGTATTGAATCGGGACGCAATTTGAGTGATCCATCGTCATTAGGTGGCCCTGAACGTTACAATTCACTATCAGTTTTTCGTCCCATTCGAAAATCTTTGAGTCACGGCAGAACGGCCATAAGGTGCCCGAGGCAGCAATAGACCCATGGAGACAAGTCTGCTGCAGCATGAGGTATTGAATCGGGACGCAATTTGAGTGTTCCATCGTCATTAGGAGGCCCTGAACGTTACAATTCACTATCAGTTTTTCGTCCGATTCGAAAATCTTCGACTCACAGCAGAACGGCCATAGGGTGCCCGAGGCAGCATCAGACCCATGGAGACAAGTCTGCTGGAGGACGATGTATTGAATCGGAACGCAATTTGAGTGATCCATCGTCATTAGGTGGCCTTGAAAGTTACAATTCACTATCAGTTTTTCGTCCGATTCGAAAATCTTTGACTCACAGCAGAACGGCCATAAGGTGCCCAAGGCAGCAATAGACCCATGGAGACAAGTCTGCTGGAGGACGATGTATTGAATCGGGACGCAATTTGAGTGATCCATCGTCATTAGGTGGCCCTGAACGTTACAATTCACTATCAGTTTTTCGTCCCATTCGATAATCTAGACTCACAGCAGAACGGCCATAAGGTGCCCGAGGCAGCAATAGACCCATGGAGACAAGTCTGCTGGAGGCCGATGTATTGAATCGGGACGCAATTTGAGTGTTCCATCGTCATTAGGAGGCCCTGAACGTTACAATTCACTATCAGTTTTTCATGCGATTCCAAATCTGCTGGAGGTCGATGTATTGAATCGGGACGCAATTTGAGTGATCCATCGTCATTAGGTGGCCCTGAACGTTACAATTCACTATCAGTTTTTCGACCCATTCGATAATCTAAACTCACAGCAGAACGGCCATAAGGTGCCCGAGGCAGAAATAGACCCATGGAGTCAAGTCGGCTGGAGGACGATGTATTGAATCGGGACGCAATTTGTGTGGTCCATCGTCATTAGGTGGCGTTGAATGTTACAATTCACTATCAGTTTTTCGTCCGATTCAAAAATCTTTGACTCACAGCAGAACGGCCATAAGGTGCCCGAGGCAGCAATAGACCCATGGAGACAAGTCTGCTGGAGGACGATGTATTGAATCGGGACGCAATTTGCGTGTTCCATCGTCATTAGGAGGCCCTGAACGTTACAATTCACTATCAGTTTTTCGTCCGATTCGAAAATCTTTGACTCACAGCAGAACGGCCATAAGGTGCCCGAGACAGCAATAGACCCATGGAGGCAAGTCTGCTGGAGGACGATGTATTGAATCGGGACGCAATTTGAGTGATCCATCGTCAATAGGTGGCCCTGAATGTTTCAATTCACTATCAGTTTTTCGTCCGATTCGAAAATCTTTGACTCACAGCAGAACGGCCATAAGGTGCCCAAGGCAGCAATAGACCCATGGAGACAAGTCTGCTGGAGGACGATGTATTGAATCGGGACGCAATTTGAGTGATCCATCGTAATTAGGTGCCCCTGAACGTTACAATTCACTATCAGTTTTTCGTCCAATTCGATAATCTAGACTCACAGCAGAACGGCCATAAGGTGCCCGAGGCAGCAATAGACCCATGGAGACAAGTCTGCTGGAGGACGATGTATTGAATCGGAACGCAATTTGAGTGATCCATCGTCATTAGGTGGCCTTGAAAGTTACAATTCACTATCAGTTTTTCGTCCGATTCGAAAATCTTTGACTCACAGCAGAACGGCCATAAGGTGCCCAAGGCAGCAATAGACCCATGGAGACAAGTCTGCTGGAGGACGATGTATTAAATCGGGACGCAATTTGAGTGATCCATCGTCATTAGGTGGCCCTGAACGTTACAATTCACTATCAGTTTTTCGTCCGATTCAAAAATCTTTGACTCACAGCAGAACGGCCATAAGGTGCCCGAGGAAGCAATAGACCCATGGAGACAAGTCTGCTGGAGGACGATGTTTTGAATCATGACGCAATTTGAGTGATTCATCGTCATTAGGTGGCCTTGAAAGTTACAATTCACTATCAGTTTTTCGTCCGATTCGAAAATCTTTGACTCACAGCAGAACGGCCATAAGGTGCCCGAGGCAGCAATAGACCCATGGAGACAAGTCTGCTGGAGGACGATGTATTGAATCGGGACGCAATTTGAGTGATCCATCGTCATTAGGTGGCCCTGAACGTTACAATTCACTATCAGTTTTTCGTCCCACTCGAAATTCTTTGAGTCACAGCAGAACGGCCATAGGGTGCCCGAGGCAGCATTAGACCCATGGAGACAAGTCTGCTGGAGGACGATGTATTGAATCGGAACGCAATTTGAGTGATCCATCGTCATTAGGTGGCCTTGAAAGTTACAATTCACTATCAGTTTTTCGTCCGATTCGAAAATCTTTGACTCACAGCAGAACGGCCATAAGGTGCCCAAGGCAGCAATAGACCCATGGAGACAAGTCTGCTGGAGGACGATGTATTGAATCGGGACGCAATTTGAGTGATCCATCGTCATTAGGTGGCCCTGAACGTTACAATTCACTATCAGTTTTTCGTCCCATTCGATAATCTAGACTCACAGCAGAACGGCCATAAGGTGCCCGAGGCAGCAATAGACCCATGGAGACAGGTCTGCTGGATTCCGATGTATTGAATCGGGACGCAATTTGAGTGTTCCATCGTCATTAGGAGGCCCTGAACGTTACAATTCACTATCAGGTTTCATGCGATTCCAAATCTGCTGGAGGTCGATGTATTGAATCGGGACGCAATTTGAGTGATCCATCGTCATTAGGTGGCCCTGAACGTTACAATTCACTATCAGTTTTTCGACCCATTCGATAATCTAAACTCACAGCAGAACGGCCATAAGGTGCCCGAGGCAGAAATAGACCCATGGAGTCAAGTCGGCTGGAGGACGATGTATTGAATCGGGACGCAATTTGTGTGGTCCATCGTCATTAGGTGGCGTTGAATGTTACAATTCACTATCAGTTTTTCGTCCGATTCAAAAATCTTTGACTCACAGCAGAACGGCCATAAGGTGCCCGAGGCAGCAATAGACCCATGGAGATAAGTCTGCTGGAGGACGATGTATTGAATCGGGACGCAATTTGCGTGTTCCATCGTCATTAGGAGGCCCTGAACGTTACAATTCACTATCAGTTTTTCGTCCGATTCGAAAATCTTTGACTCACAGCAGAACGGCCATAAGGTGCCCGAGACAGCAATAGACCCATGGAGGCAAGTCTGCTGGAGGACGATGTATTGAATCGGGACGCAATTTGAGTGATCCATCGTCAATAGGTGGCCCTGAATGTTTCAATTCACTATCAGTTTTTCGTCCGATTCGAAAATCTTTGACTCACAGCAGAACGGCCATAAGGTGCCCAAGGCAGCAATAGACCCATGGAGACAAGTCTGCTGGAGGACGATGTATTGAATCGGGACGCAATTTGAGTGATCCATCGTAATTAGGTGCCCCTGAACGTTACAATTCACTATCAGTTTTTCGTCCACTTCGATAATCTAGACTCACAGCAGAACGGCCATAAGGTGCCCGAGGCAGCAATAGACCCATGGAGACAAGTCTTCTGGAGGACGATGTATTGAATCGGGACGCAATTTGAGTGATTCATCGTCATTAGGTGGCCCTGAAAGTTACAATTCACTATCAGTTTTTCGTGCCATTCCAAATCTGCTGGAGGTCGATGTATTGAATCGGGACGCAATGTGAGTGATCCATCGTCATTAGGTGGCCCTGAACGTTACAATTCACTATCAGTTTTTCGTCCCATTCGATAATCTAGACTCACAGCAGAACGGCCATAAGGTGCCCGAGACAGCAATAGACCCATGGAGGCAACTCTGCTGGAGGACGATGTATTGAATCGGGACGCAATTTGAGTGATCCATCGTCATTAGGTGGCCCTGAATGTTACAATTCACTACCAGTTTTTCGTCCGATTCGAAAATCTTTGACTCACAGCAGAACGGCCATAAGGTGCCGAGGCAGCAATAGACCCATGGAGACAAGTCGGCTGGAGGACGATGTATTGAACCGGGACGCAATTTGAGTGATCCATCGTCATTAGGTGGCCCTGAATGTTACAATTCACTATCAGTTTTTCGTCCGATTCGAAAATCTTTGACTCACAGCAGAACGGCCGTAAGGTGCCCGAGGCGGCAATAGACCCATGGAGACAAGTCTGCTGGAGGACGATGTATTGAATAGGGACGCAATTTGAGTGATCCATCGTCATTAGGTGGCCCTGAACGTTACAATTCACTATCAGTTTTTCGTCCCATTCGATAATCTAGACTCACAGCAGAACGGCCATAAGGTGCCCGAGGCAGCAATAGACCCATGGAGACAGGTCTGCTGGAGGCCGATGTATTGAATCGGGACGCAATTTGAGTGTTCCATCGTCATTAGGAGGCCCTGAACGTTACAATTCACTATCAGGTTTCATGCGATTCCAAATCTGCTGGAGGTCGATGTATTGAATCGGGACGCAATTTGAGTGATCCATCGTCATTAGGTGGCCCTGAACGTTACAATTCACTATCAGTTTTTCGACCCATTCGATAATCTAAACTCACAGCAGAACGGCCATAAGGTGCCCGAGGCAGAAATAGACCCATGGAGTCAAGTCGGCTGGAGGACGATGTATTGAATCGGGACGCAATTTGTGTGGTCCATCGTCATTAGGTGGCGTTGAATGTTACAATTCACTATCAGTTTTTCGTCCGATTCAAAAATCTTTGACTCACAGCAGAACGGCCATAAGGTGCCCGAGGCAGCAATAGACCCATGGAGACAAGTCTGCTGGAGGACGATGTATTGAATCGGGACGCAATTTGCGTGTTCCATCGTCATTAAGAGGCCCTGAACGTTACAATTCACTATCAGTTTTTCGTCCGATTCGAAAATCTTTGACTCACAGCAGAACGGCCATAAGGTGCCCGAGACAGCAATAGACCCATGGAGGCAAGTCTGCTGGAGGACGATGTATTGAATCGGGACGCAATTTGAGTGATCCATCGTCAATAGGTGGCCCTGAATGTTTCAATTCACTATCAGTTTTTCGTCCGATTCGAAAATCTTTGACTCACAGCAGAACGGCCATAAGGTGCCCAAGGCAGCAATAGACCCATGGAGACAAGTCTGCTGGAGGACGATGTATTGAATCGGGACGCAATTTGAGTGATCCATCGTAATTAGGTGCCCCTGAACGTTACAATTCACTATCAGTTTTTCGTCCACTTCGATAATCTAGACTCACAGCAGAACGGCCATAAGGTGCCCGAGGCAGCAATAGACCCATGGAGACAAGTCTTCTGGAGGACGATGTATTGAATCGGGACGCAATTTGAGTGATTCATCGTCATTAGGTGGCCCTGAAAGTTACAATTCACTATCAGTTTTTCGTGCCATTCCAAATCTGCTGGAGGTCGATGTATTGAATCGGGACGCAATGTGAGTGATCCATCGTCATTAGGTGGCCCTGAACGTTACAATTCACTATCAGTTTTTCGTCCCATTCGATAATCTAGACTCACAGCAGAACGGCCATAAGGTGCCCGAGACAGCAATAGACCCATGGAGGCAACTCTGCTGGAGGACGATGTATTGAATCGGGACGCAATTTGAGTGATCCATCGTCATTAGGTGGCCCTGAATGTTACAATTCACTACCAGTTTTTCGTCCGATTCGAAAATCTTTGACTCACAGCAGAACGGCCATAAGGTGCCGAGGCAGCAATAGACCCATGGAGACAAGTCGGCTGGAGGACGATGTATTGAACCGGGACGCAATTTGAGTGATCCATCGTCATTAGGTGGCCCTGAATGTTACAATTCACTATCAGTTTTTCGTCCGATTCGAAAATCTTTGACTCACAGCAGAACGGCCGTAAGGTGCCCGAGGCGGCAATAGACCCATGGAGACAAGTCTGCTGGAGGACGATGTATTGAATAGGGACGCAATTTGAGTGATCCATCGTCATTAGGTGGCCCTGAACGTTACAATTCACTATCAGTTTTTCGTCCCATTCGATAATCTAGACTCACAGCAGAACGGCCATAAGGTGCCCGAGGCAGCAATAGACCCATGGATTCAAGTCGGCTGGACGACGATGTATTGAATCGGGACGGAATTTGAGTGATCCATCGTCATTAGGTGGCCCTGAATGTTACAATTCACTATCAGTTTTTCGTCCGATTCGAATATCTTTGACTCACAGCAGAACGGCCATAAGGTGCCCGAGGCAGCAATAGACCCATGCAGACAAGTCTGCTGGAGGACGATGTATTGAATCGGGACTCAATTTGAGTGTTCCATCGTCATTAGGTGGCCCTGAACGTTACTATTCACTACTAATTTTTCGTCCGATTCGAAAATCTTTGACTCACAGCAGAACGGCCATAAGGTGCCCGAGGCGGCAATAGACCCATGGAGTCAAGTCGGCTGGAGGACGATGTATTGAATCGGGACGCAATTTGTGTGGTCCATCGTCATTAGGTGGCCCTGAATGTTACAATTCACTATCAGTTTTTAATCCGATTCGAAAATCTTTGACTCACAGCAGAACGGCCATAAGGTGCCCGTGGCAGCAATAGACCTATGGAGCCAAGTCTGCTGGAGGACGATGTATTGAATCGGGACGCAATTTGAGTGTTCCATCGTCATTAGAAGACCCTGAACGTTACAATTCACTATCAGTTTTTCGTCCGATTCGAAAATCTTTGACTCACAGCAGAACGGCCATAAGGTGCCCGAGACAGCAATAGACCAATGGAGGCAAGTCTGCTGGAGGACGATGTATTGAATCGGGACGCAATTTGAGTGAGCCATCGTCATTAGGTGGCTCTGAATGTTACAATTCACTATCAGTTTCTCGTCCGATTCGAAAATCTTTGACTCACAGCAGAACGGCCATAAAGTGCCCGAGGCAGCAATAGACCCATGGAGACAAGTCGGCTGGAGGACGATGTATTGAATCGGGACGCAATTTGAGTGATCCATCGTCATTAGGTGGCCCTGAATGTTACAATTCACTATCAGTTTTTCGTCAGATTCGAAAATCTTTGACTCACAGCTGAACGGCCATAAGGTGCCCGAGGCGGCAATAGACCCATGGAGACAAGTCTGCTGGAGGACGATGTATTGAATCGGGACGCAATTTGAGTGATCCATCGTCATTAGGTGGCCCTGAACGTTACAATTCACAATCAGTTTTTCGTCCCATTCGATAATCTAGACTCACAGCAGAACGGCCATAAGGTGCCCGAGGCAGCAATAGACCCATGGAGTCAAGTCAACTGGAGGACGAGGTATTGAATCGGGACGCAATTTGTGTGATCCATCGTCATTAGGTGGCCCTGAATGTTACAATTCACTATCAGTTTTTCATCCGATTCGAAAATCTTTGACTCACAGCAGAACGGCCATAAGGTGCCTGAGGCAGCAATAGACCCATGGAGATAAGTCTGCTGGAGGACGATGTATTGAATCGAGACGCAATTTGAGTGATTCATCGTCATTAGGTGGCCCTGAAAGTTACAATTCACTATCAGTTTTTCGTGCCATTCCAAATCTGCTGGAGGTCGATGTATTGAATCGGGACGCAATTTGAGTGATCCATCGTCATTAGGTGGCCCTGAACGTTACAATTCACTATCAGTTTTTCGTCCCATTCGATAATCTAGACTCACAGCAGAACGGCAATAAGGTGCCCGAGGCAGCAATAGACCCATGGAGTCAAGACGGCTGGAGGACGATGTATTGAATCGGGACGCAATTTGTGTGGTCAATCGTCATTAGGTGACCCTGAATGTTATAATTCACTATCAGTTTTTCGTCCGATTCGAAAATCTTTGACTCACAGCAGAACGGCCATAAGGTGCCCGAGGCAGCAATAGCCCCATGGAGACAAGTCGGCTGGAGGACGATGTATTGAATCGGGACGCAATTTGAGTGATCCATCGTCATTAGGTGGCCCTGAATGTTACAATTCACTACCATTTTTTCGTCCGATTCGAAAATCTTTGACTCACAGCAGAACGGCCATAAGGTGCCGAGGCAGCAATAGACCCATGGAGACAAGTCGGCTGGACGACGATGTATTGAATCGGGACGCAATTTGAGTGATCCATCGTCTTTAGGTGGCCCTGAATGTTACAATTCACTATCAGTTTTTCGTCCGATTCGAAAATCTTTGACTCACAGCAAAACGGCCATAAGGTGCCCGAGGCAGCAATAGACCCATGCAGACAAGTCTGCTGGAGGACGATGTATTGAATCGGGACTATATTTGAGTGTTCCATCGTCATTAGGTGGCCCTGAAAGTTACAATTCACTATCAGTTTTTCGTCCCATTCCATAATCTAGACTCACGGGAGATCGACCATAAGGTGCCCGAGGCAGCAATAGACCCATGGAGACAAGTCTGCTGGAGGACGATGTATTGAATCGGGACGCAATTTGAGTGATCCATCGTCATTAGGTGGCCCTGAACGTTATAATTCACTATCAGTTTTTCGTCCGATTCGAAAATCTTTGACTCACAGCAGAACGGCCATAAGGTGCCCGAGGCAGCAATAGACCCATGGAGACAAGTCTGCTGGAGACCGATGTATTGAATCGGGACGCAATTTGAGTGTTCCATCGTCATTAGGAGGCCCTGAACGTTACAATTCACTATCAGTTTTTCGTGCGATTCCAAATCTGCTGGAGGTCGATGTATTGAATCGGGACGCAATTTGAGTGATGCATCGTCATTAGGTGGCCCTGAACGTTACAATTCACTATCAGTTTTTCGTCCCATTCGAAAATCTTTGAGTCACAGCAGAACGGCCATAAGGTGCCTGAGGCAGCAATAGACCCATGGAGACAAGTCGGCTGGAGGACGATGTATTGAATCGGGACGCAATTTGAGTGATTCATCGTCATTATGTGGCCCTGAAAGTTACAATTCACTATCAGTTTTTCGTCCGATTCGAAAATCTTTGACTCACAGCAGAACGGCCATAAGGTGCCCGAGGCAGCAATAGACCCATGGAGATAAGTCTGCTGGAGGACGATTTATTGAATCGGGACGCAATTTGAGTGATGCATCGTCATTAGGTGGCCCTGAACGTTACAATTCACTATCAGTTTTTCGTCCCATTCGATAATCTTGACTCACGGGAGATCGACCATATGGTGCCCGAGGCATCAATAGACCCATGGAGACAAGTCTGCTGGTGGACGATGTATTGAATCGGGACGCAATTTGAGTGATCCATCGTCATTAGGTGAACCTGAACGTTAAAATTCACTATCAGTTTTTCGTCCGATTCGAAAATCTTTGACTCACAGCAGAACGGCCATAAGGTGCCCGAAGCAGCAATAGACCCATGGAGACTAGTCGGCTGGAGGACGATGTATTGAATCGGGACGCAATTTGAGTGTTCCATCGTCATTAGGTGGCCCTAAAAATAGAATTCACTATCAGTTTTTCGTGCGATTCCAAATCTGCTGGAGGCGATGTATTGAATCGGGACGCAATTTGTGTGGTCCATCGTCATTAGGTGGCGTTGAATGTTACAATTCACTATCAGTTTTTCGTCCGATTCAAAAATCTTTGACTCACAGCAGAACGGCCATAAGGTGCCCGAGGAAGCAATAGACCCATGGAGACAAGTCTGCTGGAGGACGGTGTATTGAATCGGGACGCAATTTGAGTGTTCCATCGTCATTAGGAGGCCCTGAACGTTACAATTCACTATCAGTTTTTCGTCCGATTCGAAAATCTTTGACTCACAGCAGAACGGCCATAGGGTGCCCGAGGCAGCATTAGACCCATGGAGACAAGTCTGCTGGAGGACGATGTATTGAATCGGAACGCAATTTGAGTGATCCATCGTCATTAGGTGGCCTTGAAAGTTACAATTCACTATCAGTTTTTCGTCCGATTCGAAAATCTTTGACTCACAGCAGAACGGCCATAAGGTGCCCAAGGCAGCAATAGACCCATGGAGACAAGTCTGCTGGAGGACGATGTATTGAATCGGGACGCAATTTGAGTGATCCATCGTCATTAGGTGGCCCTGAACGTTACAATTCACTATCAGTTTTTCGTCCCATTCGATAATCTAGACTCACAGCAGAACGGCCATAAGGTGCCCGAGGCAGCAATAGACCCATGGAGACAAGTCTGCTGGAGGCCGATGTATTGAATCGGGACGCAATTTGAGTGTTCCATCGTCATTAGGAGGCCCTGAACGTTACAATTCACTATCAGTTTTTCATGCGATTCCAAATCTGCTGGAGGTCGATGTATTGAATCGGGACGCAATTTGAGTGATCCATCGTCATTAGGTGGCCCTGAACGTTACAATTCACTATCAGTTTTTCGACCCATTCGATAATCTAAACTCACAGCAGAACGGCCATAAGGTGCCCGAGGCAGAAATAGACCCATGGAGTCAAGTCGGCTGGAGGACGATGTATTGAATCGGGACGCAATTTGTGTGGTCCATCGTCATTAGGTGGCGTTGAATGTTACAATTCACTATCAGTTTTTCGTCCGATTCAAAAATCTTTGACTCACAGCAGAACGGCCATAAGGTGCCCGAGGCAGCAATAGACCCATGGAGACAAGTCTGCTGGAGGACGATGTATTGAATCGGGACGCAATTTGCGTGTTCCATCGTCATTAGGAGGCCCTGAACGTTACAATTCACTATCAGTTTTTCGTCCGATTCGAAAATCTTTGACTCACAGCAGAACGGCCATAAGGTGCCCGAGACAGCAATAGACCCATGGAGGCAAGTCTGCTGGAGGACGATGTATTGAATCGGAACGCAATTTGAGTGATCCATCGTCATTAGGTGGCCTTGAAAGTTACAATTCACTATCAGTTTTTCGTCCGATTCGAAAATCTTTGACTCACAGCAGAACGGCCATAAGGTGCCCAAGGCAGCAATAGACCCATGGAGACAAGTCTGCTGGAGGACGATGTATTAAATCGGGACGCAATTTGAGTGATCCATCGTCATTAGGTGGCCCTGAACGTTACAATTCACTATCAGTTTTTCGTCCGATTCAAAAATCTTTGACTCACAGCAGAACGGCCATAAGGTGCCCGAGGAAGCAATAGACCCATGGAGACAAGTCTGCTGGAGGACGGTGTATTGAATCGGGACGCAATTTGAGTGATCCATCGTCATTAGGAGGCCCTGAACGTTACAATTCACTATCAGTTTTTCGTCCGATTCGAAATTCTTTGACTCACAGCAGAACGGCCATAAGGTGCCCGAGACAGCAATAGACCCATGGAGGCAAGTCTGCTGGAGGACGATGTATTGAATCGGGACGCAATTTGAGTGATCCATCGTCAATAGGTGGCCTGAATGTTTCAATTCACTATCAGTTTTTCGTCCGATTCGAAAATCTTTGACTCACAGCAGAACGGCCATAAGGTGCCCGAGGCAGCAATAGACCCATGGAGACAAGTCTGCTGGAGGACGATGTTTTGAATCATGACGCAATTTGAGTGATTCATCGTCATTAGGTGGCCTTGAAAGTTACAATTCACTATCAGTTTTTCGTCCGATTCGAAAATCTTTGACTCACAGCAGAACGGCCATAAGGTGCCCGAGGCAGCAATAGACCCATGGAGACAAGTCTGCTGGAGGACGATGTATTGAATCGGGACGCAATTTGAGTGATCCATCGTCATTAGGTGGCCCTGAACGTTACAATTCACTATCAGTTTTTCGTCCCACTCGAAAATCTTTGAGTCACAGCAGAACGGCCATAGGGTGCCCGAGGCAGCATTAGACCCATGGAGACAAGTCTGCTGGAGGACGATGTATTGAATCGGAACGCAATTTGAGTGATCCATCGTCATTAGGTGGCCTTGAAAGTTACAATTCACTATCAGTGTTTCGTCCGATTCGAAAATCTTTGACTCACAGCAGAACGGCCATAAGGTGCCCAAGGCAGCAATAGACCCATGGAGACAAGTCTGCTGGAGGACGATGTATTGAATCGCGACGCAATTTGAGTGATCCATCGTCATTAGGTGGCCCTGAACGTTACAATTCACTATCAGTTTTTCGTCCCATTCGATAATCTAGACTCACAGCAGAACGGCCATAAGGTGCCCGAGGCAGCAATAGACCCATGGAGACAAGTCTGCTGGAGGCCGATGTATTGAATCGGGACGCAATTTGAGTGTTCCATCGTCATTAGGAGGCCCTGAACGTTACAATTCACTATCAGTTTTTCATGCGATTCCAAATCTGCTGGAGGCCGATGTATTGAATCGGGACGCAATTTGAGTGTTCCATCGTCATTAGGAGGCCCTGAACGTTACAATTCACTATCAGTTTTTTGTCCGATTCGAAAATCTTTGACTCACAGCAGAACGGCCATAGGGTGCCCGAGGCAGAAATAGACCCATGGAGTCAAGTCGGCTGGAGGACGATGTATTGAATCGGGACGCAATTTGTGTGGTCCATCGTCATTAGGTGGCGTTGAATGTTACAATTCACTATCAGTTTTTCGTCCGATTCAAAAATCTTTGACTCACAGCAGAACGGCCATAAGGTGCCCGAGGCAGCAATAGACCCATGGAGACAAGTCTGCTGGAGGACGATGTATTGAATCGGGACGCAATTTGCGTGTTCCATCGTCATTAGGAGGCCCTGAACGTTACAATTCACTATCAGTTATTCGTCCGATTCGAAAATCTTTGACTCACAGCAGAACGGCCATAAGGCGCCCGAGACAGCAATAGACCCATGGAGGCAAGTCTGCTGGAGGACGATGTATTGAATCGCGACGCAATTTGAGTGATCCATCGTCAATAGGTGGCCCTGAATGTTTCAATTCACTATCAGTTTTTCGTCCGATTCGAAAATCTTTGACTCACAGCAGAACGGCCATAAGGTGCCCAAGGCAGCAATAGACCCATGGAGACATGTCTGCTGGAGGACGATGTATTGAATCGGGACGCAATTTGAGTGATCCATCGTAATTAGGTGCCCCTGAACGTTACAATTCACTATCAGTTTTTCGTCCAATTCGATAATCTAGACTCACAGCAGAACGGCCATAAGGTGCCCGAGGCAGCATTAGACCCATGGAGACAAGTCTCCTGGAGGACGATGTATTGAATCGGGACGCAATTTGAGTGATCCATCGTCATTAGGTGGCCCTGAACGTCACAATTCACTATCAGTTTTTCGTCCGATTCGAAAATCTTTGACTCACAGCAGTACGGCCATAAGGTGCCCGAGGCAGCAATAGACCCTTGGAGACAAGTCTGCTGGTGGACGATGTATTGAATCGGGGCGGAATTTGAGTGATCCATCGCCATTACGTGGCCCTGAACGTTACAATTCACTATCAGTTTTTCGTCCGATTCGAAAATCTTTGACTCACAGCAGAACGGCCATAAGGTGCCCGAGGCGGCAATAGAACCATGGAGTCAAGTCGGCTGGAGGACGATGTATTGAATCGGGACGCAATTTGTGTGGTCCATCGTCATTAGGTGGCCCTGAATGTTACAATTCACTATCAGTTTTTCGTCCGATTCGAAAATCTTTGACTCACAGCAGAACGGCCATAAGGTGCCCGAGGCAGCAATAGACCCATGGAGACAATTCTGCTGGAGGACGATGTATTGAATCGGGACTCAATTTGAGTGATCCATCGTCATTACGTGGCCCTGAAAGTTTCAATTCACTATCAGTTTTTCGTCCGATTCGAAAATCTTTGACTCACAGCAGAACGGCCATAAGGTGCCCGAGGCAGCAATAGACCCATGGAGACAAGTCTGCTGGAGGACGATTTATTGAATCGGGACGCAATTTGAGTGATGCATCGTCATTAGGTGGCCCTGAACGTTACAATTCACTATCAGTTTTTCGTCCCATTCGATAATCTAGACTCACAGCAGAACGGCCATAAGGTGCCCGAGGCAGCAATAGACCCATGGATTCAAGTCGGCTGGAGGACGATGTATTGAATCGGGACGCAATTTGAGTGATCCATCGTCATTAGGTGGCCAAGAATGTTACAATTCACTATCAGTTTTTCGTCCGATTCGAAAATCTTTGACTCACAGCAGAACGGCCATAAGGTGCCCGAGGCAGCAATAGACCCATGCAGACAAGTCTGCTGGAGGACGATGTATTGAATCGGGACTCAATTTGAGTGTTCCATCGTCATTAGGTGGCCCTGAACGTCACAATTCACTATCAGTTTTCCGTCCCATTCGATAATCTAGACTCACAGGAGATCGACCATAAGGTGCCCGAGGCAGCAATAGACCCATGGAGACAAGTCTGCTGGAGGACGATGTATTGAATCGGGACGCAATTTGAGTGATCCATCGTCATTAGGTGGCCCTGAACGTTAAAATTCACTATCAGTTTTTCGTCCGATTCGAAAATCTTTGACTCACAGCAGAACGGCCATAAGGTGCCCGAGGCGGCAATAGACCCATGGGGTCAAGTCGGCTGGAGGACGATGTATTGAATCGGGACGCACTTTGTGTGGTCCATCGTCATTAGGTGGCCCTGAATGTTACAATTCACTATCAGTTTTTAATCCGATTCGAAAATCTTTGACTCACAGCAGAACGGCCATAAGGTGTCCGAGGCAGCAATAGACCCATGGAGACAAGTCTGCTGGAGGACGATGTATTGAATCGGGACGCAATTTGAGTGTTCCATCGTCATTAGAAGACCCTGAACGTTACAATTCACTATCAGTTTTTCGTCCGATTCGAAAATCTTTGACTCACAGCAGAACGGCCATAAGGTGCCCGAGACAGCAATAGACCCATGGAGGCAAGTCTGCTGGAGGACGATGTATTGAATCGGGACGCAATTTGAGTGATCCATCGTCATTAGGTGGCCCTGAATGTTACAATTCACTATCAGTTTCTCGTCCGATTCGAAAATCTTTGACTCACAGCAGAACGGCCATAATGTGCCCGAGGCAGCAATAGACCCATGGAGACAAGTCGGCTGGAGGACGATGTATTGAATCGGGACGCAATTTGAGTGATCCATCGTCATTAGGTGGCCCTGAATGTTACAATTCACTATCAGTTTTTCGTCAGATTCGAAAATCTTTGACTCACAGCTGAACGGCCATAAGGTGCCCGAGGCGGCAATAGACCCATGGAGACAAGTCTGCTGGAGGACGATGTATTGAATCGGGACGCAATTTGAGTGATCCATCGTCATTAGGTGGCCCTGAACGTTACAATTCACAATCAGTTTTTCGTCCCAATCGATAATCTAGACTCACAGCAGAACGGCCATAAGGTGCCCGAGGCAGCAATAGACCCATGGAGTCAAGTCAACTGGAGGACGAGGTATTGAATCGGGACGCAATTTGTGTGGTCCATCGTCATTAGGTGGCCCTGAATGTTACAATTCACTATCAGTTTTTCATCCGATTCGAAAATCTTTGACTCACAGCAGAACGGCCATAAGGTGCCCGAGGCAGCAATAGACCCATGGAGACAAGTCTGCTGGAGGACGATGTATTGAATCGGGACGCAATTTGAGTGATCCATCGTCATTAGGTGGCCCTGAACGTTACAATTCACTATCAGTTTTTCGTCCGATTCGAAAATCTTTGAGTCACAGCAGAACGGCCATAAGGTGCCTGAGGCAGTAATAGACCCATGGAGACATGTCTGCTGGAGGTCGATGTATTGAATCGGGACGCAATTTGAGTGATTCATCGTCATTAGGTGGCCCTGAAAGTTACAATTCTCTATCAGTTTTTCGTGCCATTCCAAATCTGCTGGAGATCGATGTATTGAATCGGGACGCAATTTGAGTGATCCATCGTCATTAGGTGGCCCTGAACGTTACAATTCACTATCAGTTTTTCGTCCCATTCGATAATCTAGACTCACAGCAGAACGGCCATAAAGTGCCCGAGGCAGCAATAGACCCATGGAGTCAAGTCGGCTGGAGGACGATGTATTGAATCGGGACGCAATTTGAGTGTTCCATCGTCATTAGAAGACCCTGAACGTTACAATTCACTATCAGTTTTTCGTCCGATTCGAAAATCTTTGACTCACAGCAGAACGGCCATAAGGTGCCCGAGACAGCAATAGACCCATGGAGGCAAGTCTGCTGGAGGACGATGTATTGAATCGGGACGCAATTTGAGTGATCCATCGTCATTAGGTGGCCCTGAATGTTACAATTCACTATCAGTTTCTCGTCCGATTCGAAAATCTTTGACTCACAGCAGAACGGCCATAATGTGCCCGAGGCAGCAATAGACCCATGGAGACAAGTCGGCTGGAGGACGATGTATTGAATCGGGACGCAATTTGAGTGATCCATCGTCATTAGGTGGCCCTGAATGTTACAATTCACTATCAGTTTTTCGTCAGATTCGAAAATCTTTGACTCACAGCTGAACGGCCATAAGGTGCCCGAGGCGGCAATAGACCCATGGAGACAAGTCTGCTGGAGGACGATGTATTGAATCGGGACGCAATTTGAGTGATCCATCGTCATTAGGTGGCCCTGAACGTTACAATTCACAATCAGTTTTTCGTCCCAATCGATAATCTAGACTCACAGCAGAACGGCCATAAGGTGCCCGAGGCAGCAATAGACCCATGGAGTCTAGTCAACTGGAGGACGAGGTATTGAATCGGGACGCAATTTGTGTGGTCCATCGTCATTAGGTGGCCCTGAATGTTACAATTCACTATCAGTTTTTCATCCGATTCGAAAATCTTTGACTCACAGCAGAACGGCCATAAGGTGCCCGAGGCAGCAATAGACCCATGGAGACAAGTCTGCTGGAGGACGATGTATTGAATCGGGACGCAATTTGAGTGATCCATCGTCATTAGGTGGCCCTGAACGTTACAATTCACTATCAGTTTTTCGTCCGATTCGAAAATCTTTGAGTCACAGCAGAACGGCCATAAGGTGCCTGAGGCAGTAATAGACCCATGGAGACAAGTCTGCTGGAGGTCGATGTATTGAATCGGGACGCAATTTGAGTGATTCATCGTCATTAGGTGGCCCTGAAAGTTACAATTCTCTATCAGTTTTTCGTGCCATTCCAAATCTGCTGGAGATCGATGTATTGAATCGGGACGCAATTTGAGTGATCCATCGTCATTAGGTGGCCCTGAACGTTACAATTCACTATCAGTTTTTCGTCCCATTCGATAATCTAGACTCACAGCAGAACGGCCATAAGGTGCCCGAGGCAGCAATAGACCCATGGAGTCAAGTCGGCTGGAGGACGATGTATTGAATCGGGACGCAATTTGTGTGGTCAATCGTCATTAGGTGGCCCTGAATGTTACAATTCACTATCAGTTTTTCGTCCGATTCGAAAATCTTTGACTCACAGCAGAACGGCCATAAGGTGCCCGAGACAGCAATAGACCCATGGAGGCAAATCTGCTGGAGGACGATGTATTGAATCGGGACGCAATTTGAGTGATCCATCGTCATTAGGTGGCCCTGAATGTTACAATTCACTACCAGTTTTTCGTCCGATTCGAAAATCTTTGACTCACAGCAGAACGGCCATAAGGTGCCGAGGAAGCAATAGACCCATGGAGACAAGTCGGCTGGAGGACGATGTATTGAATCGGGACGCAATTTGAGTGATCCATCGTCATTAGGTGGCCCTGAATGTTACAATTCACTATCAGTTTTTCGTCCGATTCGAAAATCTTTGACTCACAGCAGAACGGCCATAAGGTGCCCGAGGCGGCAATAGACCCATGGAGACAAGTCTCCTGGAGGACGATGTATTGAATCGGGACGCAATTTGAGTGATCCATCGTCATTACGTGGCCCTGAACGTTACAATTCACAATCAGTTTTTCGTCCCAATCGATAATCTAGACTCACAGCAGAACGGCCATAAGGTGCCCGAGGCAGCAATAGACCCATGGAGTCAAGTCAACTGGAGGACGAGGTATTGAATCGGGACGCAATTTGTGTGGTCCATCGTCATTAGGTGGCCCTGAATGTCACAATTCACTATCAGTTTTTCATCCGATTCGAAAATCTTTGACTCACAGCAGAACGGCCATAAGGTGCAAGAGGCAGCAATAGACCCATGGAGACAAGTCTGCTGGAGGACGATGTATTGAATCGGGACGCAATTTGAGTGATCCATCGTCATTAGGTGGCCCTGAACGTTACAATTCACTATCAGTTTTTCGTCCGATTCGAAAATCTTTGGGTCACAGCAGAACGGCCATAAGGTGCCTGAGGCAGTAATAGACCCATGGAGAAGGGTCTGCTGGAGGTCGATGTATTGAATCGGGACGCAATTTGAGTGATTCATCGTCATTAGGTGGCCCTGAAAGTTACAATTCACTATCAGTTTTTCGTGCATTTCCAAATCTGCTGGAGGTCGATGTATTGAATCGGGACGCAATTTGAGTGATCCATCGTCATTAGGTGGCCATGAACGTTACAATTCACTATCAGTTTTTCGTCCCATTCGATAATCTAGACTCACAGCAGAACGGCCATAAGGTGCCCGAGGCAGCAATAGACCCATGGAGTCAAGTCGGCTGGAGGACGATGTATTGAATCGGGACGCAATTTGTGTGTTCAATCGTCATTAGGTGGCCCTGAATGTTACAATTCACTATCAGTTTTTCGTCCGATTCGAAAATCTTTGACTCACAGCAGAACGGCCATAAGGTGCCCGAGGCAGCAATAGACCCATGCAGACAAGTCTGCTGGAGGACGATGTATTGAATCGGGACTCAATTTGAGTGTTCCATCGTCATTAGGTGGTCCTGAACGTTACAATTCACTATCAGTTTTTCGTCCCATTCGATAATCTAGACTCACGGGAGATCGACCATAAGGTGCCCGAGGCAGCAATAGACCCATGGAGACAAGTCTGCTGGAGGACGATGTATTGAATCGGGACGCAATTTGAGTGGTCCATCGTCATTAGGTGGCCCTGAATGTTACAATTCACTATCAGTTTTTCGTCCGATTCGAAAATCTTTGACTCACAGCAGAACGGCCATAAGGTGCCCGAGGCGGCAATAGACCCATGGAGTCAAGTCGGTTGGAGGACGATGTATTGAATCGGGACGCAATTTGAGTGATCCATCGTCATTAGGTGGCCCTGAACGTTACAATTCACTATCAGTTTTTCGTCCGATTCGAAAATCTTTGAGTCACAGCAGAACGGCCATAAGGTGCCTGAGGCAGTAATAGACCCATGGAGACAAGTCTGCTGGAGGTCGATGTATTGAATCGGGACGCAATTTGAGTGATTCATCGTCATTAGGTGGCCCTGAAAGTCACAATTCTCTATCAGTTTTTCGTGCCATTCCAAATCTGCTGGAGGTCGATGTATTGAATCGGGACGCAATTTGAGTGATCCATCGTCATTAGGTGGCCCTGAACGTTACAATTCACTATCAGTTTTTCGTCCCATTCGATAATCTAGACTCACAGCAGAACGGCCATAAGGTGCCCGAGGCAGCAATAGACCCATGGAGTCAAGTCGGCTGGAGGACGATGTATTGAATCGGGACGCAATTTGTGTGGTCAATCGTCATTAGGTGGCCCTGAATGTTACAATTCACTATCAGTTTTTCGTCCGATTCGAAAATCTTTGACTCACAGCAGAACGGCCATAAGGTGCCCGAGACAGCAATAGACCCATGGAGGCAAATCTGCTGGAGGACGATGTATTGAATCGGGACGCAATTTGAGTGATCCATCGTCATTAGGTGGCCCTGAATGTTACAATTCACTACCAGTTTTTCGTCCGATTCGAAAATCTTTGACTCACAGCAGAACGGCCATAAGGTGCCGAGGAAGCAATAGACCCATGGAGACAAGTCGGCTGGAGGACGATGTATTGAATCGGGACGCAATTTGAGTGATCCATCGTCATTAGGTGGCCCTGAATGTTACAATTCACTATCAGTTTTGCGTCCGATTCGAAAATCTTTGACTCACAGCAGAACGGCCATAAGGTGCCCGAGGCGGCAATAGACCCATGGAGACAAGTCTCCTGGAGGACGATGTATTGAATCGGGACGCAATTTGAGTGATCCATCGTCATTACGTGGCCCTGAACGTTACAATTCACAATCAGTTTTTCGTCCCAATCGATAATCTAGACTCACAGCAGAACGGCCATAAGGTACCCGAGGCAGCAATAGACCTGCTTGAATCGGGACGCAATTTGAGTGATTCATCGTCATTAGGTGGCCCTGAAAGTTACAATTCACTATCAGTTTTTCGTGCCATTCCAAATCTGCTGGAGGTCGATGTATTGAATCGGGACGCAATTTGAGTGATCCATCGTCATTAGGTGGCCCTGAACGTTACAATTCACTATCAGTTTTTCGTCCCATTCGATAATCTAGACTCACAGCAGAACGGCCATAAGGTGCCCGAGGCAGCAATAGACCCATGGAGTCAAGTCGGCTGGAGGACGATGTATTGAATCGGGACGCAATTTGTGTGGTCAATCGTCATTAGGTGGCCCTGTATGTTACAATTCACTATCAGTTTTTCGTCCGATTCGAAAATCTTTGACTCACAGCAGAACGGCCGTAAGGTGCCCGAGACAGCAATAGACCCATGGAGGCAAATCTGCTGGAGGACGATGTATTGAATCGGGACGCAATTTGAGTGATCCATCGTCATTAGGTGGCCCTGAACGTTACAATTCACTATCAGATTTTCGTCCGATTCGAAAATCTTTGAGTCACAGCAGAACGGCCATAAGGTGCCTGCGGCAGCAATAGACCCATGGAGACAAGTCTGCTGGAGGACGATTAATTGAATCGGGACGCAATTTGAGTGATGCATCGTCATTAGGTGGCCCTGAACGTTACAATTCACTATCAGTTTTTCGTCCCATTCGATAATCTAGACTCACAGCAGAACGGCCATAAGGTGCCCGAGGCAGCAATAGACCCAAGGATTCAAGTCGGCTGGAGGACGATGTATTGAATCGGGACGCAATTTGAGGGATCCATCGTCATTAGGTAGCCCTGAATGTTACAATTCACTATCAGTTTTTCGTCCGATTCGAAAATCTTTGACTCACAGCAGAACGGCCATAAGGTGCCCGAGGCAGCAATAGACCCATGCAGACAAGACTGCTGGAGGACGATGTATTGAATCGGGACTCAATTTGAGTGTTCCTTCGTCATTAGGTGGCCCTGAACGTTACAATTCACTATCAGTTTTTCGTCCCATTCGATAATCTAGACTCACGGGAGATCGACCATAAGGTGCCCGAGGCAGCAATAGACCCATGGAGACAAGTCTGCTGGAGGACGATGTATTGAATCGGGTCGCAATTTGAGTGATCCATCGTCATTAGGTGGCCCTGAACGTTAAAATTCACTATCAGTTTTTCGTCCGATTCGAAAATCTTTGACTCACAGCAGAACGGCCATAAGGTGCCCGAGGCAGCAATAGACCCATGGAGACAAGTCTGCTGGAGGACGATGTATTGAATCGGGACGCAATTTGAGTGTTCCATCGTCATTAGAAGACCCTGAACGTTACAATTCACTATCAGTTTTTCGTCCGATTCGAAAATCTTTGACTCACAGCAGAACGGCCATAAGGTGCCCGAGACAGCAATAGACCCATGGAGGCAAGTCTGCTGGAGGACGATGTATTGAATCGGGACGCAATTTGAGTGATCCATCGTCATTAGGTGGCCCTGAATGTTACAATTCACTATCAGTTTCTCGTCCGATTCGAAAATCTTTGACTCACAGCAGAACGGCCATAATGTGCCCGAGGCAGCAATAGACCCATGGAGACAAGTCGGCTGGAGGACGATGTATTGAATCGGGACGCAATTTGAGTGATCCATCGTCATTAGGTGGCCCTGAATGTTACAATTCACTATCAGTTTTTCGTCAGATTCGAAAATCTTTGACTCACAGCTGAACGGCCATAAGGTGCCCGAGGCGGCAATAGACCCATGGAGACAAGTCTGCTGGAGGACGATGTATTGAATCGGGACGCAATTTGAGTGATCCATCGTCATTAGGTGGCCCTGAACGTTACAATTCACAATCAGTTTTTCGTCCCAATCGATAATCTAGACTCACAGCAGAACGGCCATAAGGTGCCCGAGGCAGCAATAGACCCATGGAGTCAAGTCAAGTGGAGGACGAGGTATTGAATCGGGATGCAATTTGTGTGGTCCATCGTCATTAGGTGGCCCTGAATGTTACAATTCACTATCAGTTTTTCATCCGATTCGAAAATCTTTGACTCACAGCAGAACGGCCATAAGGTGCCCGAGGCAGCAATTGACCCATGGAGACAAGTCTGCTGGAGGACGATGTATTGAATCGGGACGCAATTTGAGTGATCCATCGTCATTAGGTGGCCCTGAACGTTACAATTCACTATCAGTTTTTCGTCCGATTCGAAAATCTTTGAGTCACAGCAGAACGGCCATAAGGTGCCCGAGGCAGCAATAGACCCATGGAGTCAAGTCGGCTGGAGGACGATGTATTGAATCGGGACGCAATTTGTGTGGTCAATCGTCATTAGGTGGCCCTGAATGTTACAATTCACTATCAGTTTTTCGTCCGATTCGAAAATCTTTGACTCACAGCAGAACGGCCATAAGGTGCCCGAGACAGCAATAGACCCATGGAGGCAAATCTGCTGGAGGACGATGTATTGAATCGGGACGCAATTTGAGTGATCCATCGTCATTAGGTGGCCCTGAATGTTACAATTCACTACCAGTTTTTCGTCCGATTCGAAAATCTTTGACTCACAGCAGAACGGCCATAAGGTGCCGAGGAAGCAATAGACCCATGGAGACAAGTCGGCTGGAGGACGATGTATTGAATCGGGACGCAATTTGAGTGATCCATCGTCATTAGGTGGCCCTGAATGTTACAATTCACTATCAGTTTTGCGTCCGATTCGAAAATCTTTGACTCACAGCAGAACGGCCATAAGGTGCCCGAGGCGGCAATAGACCCATGGAGACAAGTCTCCTGGAGGACGATGTATTGAATCGGGACGCAATTTGAGTGATCCATCGTCATTACGTGGCCCTGAACGTTACAATTCACAATCAGTTTTTCGTCCCAATCGATAATCTAGACTCACAGCAGAACGGCCATAAGGTACCCGAGGCAGCAATAGACCTGCTTGAATCGGGACGCAATTTGAGTGATTCATCGTCATTAGGTGGCCCTGAAAGTTACAATTCACTATCAGTTTTTCGTGCCATTCCAAATCTGCTGGAGGTCGATGTATTGAATCGGGACGCAATTTGAGTGATCCATCGTCATTAGGTGGCCCTGAACGTTACAATTCACTATCAGTTTTTCGTCCCATTCGATAATCTAGACTCACAGCAGAACGGCCATAAGGTGCCCGAGGCAGCAATAGACCCATGGAGTCAAGTCGGCTGGAGGACGATGTATTGAATCGGGACGCAATTTGTGTGGTCAATCGTCATTAGGTGGCCCTGTATGTTACAATTCACTATCAGTTTTTCGTCCGATTCGAAAATCTTTGACTCACAGCAGAACGGCCGTAAGGTGCCCGAGACAGCAATAGACCCATGGAGGCAAATCTGCTGGAGGACGATGTATTGAATCGGGACGCAATTTGAGTGATCCATCGTCATTAGGTGGCCCTGAACGTTACAATTCACTATCAGATTTTCGTCCGATTCGAAAATCTTTGAGTCACAGCAGAACGGCCATAAGGTGCCTGAGGCAGCAATAGACCCATGGAGACAAGTCTGCTGGAGGACGATTAATTGAATCGGGACGCAATTTGAGTGATGCATCGTCATTAGGTGGCCCTGAACGTTACAATTCACTATCAGTTTTTCGTCCCATTCGATAATCTAGACTCACAGCAGAACGGCCATAAGGTGCCCGAGGCAGCAATAGACCCAAGGATTCAAGTCGGCTGGAGGACGATGTATTGAATCGGGACGCAATTTGAGGGATCCATCGTCATTAGGTAGCCCTGAATGTTACAATTCACTATCAGTTTTTCGTCCGATTCGAAAATCTTTGACTCACAGCAGAACGGCCATAAGGTGCCCGAGGCAGCAATAGACCCATGCAGACAAGACTGCTGGAGGACGATGTATTGAATCGGGACGCAATTTGTGTGGTCCATCGTCATTAGGAGGCCCTGAACGTTACAATTCACTATCAGTTTTTCGTGCGATTCCAAATCTGCTGGAGGTCGATGTATTGAATCGGGACGCAATTTGAGTGATGCATCGTCATTAGGTGGCCCTGAACGTTACAATTCACTGTCAGTTCTTCGTCCCATTCGAAAATCTTTGAGTCACAGCAGAACGACCAAAAGGTGCCTGAGGCAGCAATAGACCCATGGAGACAAGTCTGCTGGAGGACGATGTATTGAATCGGGACGCAATTTGTGTTTTCCATTGTCATTAGGTGGCCCTAAAAATTAGAATTCACTATCAATTTTTCGTGCGATTCCAAATCTGCTGGAGGTCGATGTATTGAATCGGGACGCAATTTGTGTGGTCCATCGTCATTAGGTGGCGTTGAATGTTACAATTCACTATCAGTTTTTCGTCCGATTCAAAAATCTTTGACTCACAGCAGAACGGCCATAAGGTGCATGAGGCAGCAATAGACCCATGGAGACAAGTCTGCTGGAGGACGATGTATTGAATCGGGACGCAATTTGAGTGTTCCATCGTCATTAGGAGGCCCTGAACGTTACAATTCACTATCACTTTTTCGTCCGATTCGAAAATCTTTGACTCACAGCAGAACGGCCATAAGGTGCCCGAGACAGCAATAGACCCATGGAGGCAAGTCTGCTGGAGGACGATGTATTGAATCGGGACGCAATTTGAGTGATCCATCGTCAATAGGTGGCCCTGAATGTTTCAATTCACTATCAGTTTTTCGTCCGATTCGAAAATCTTTGTCTCACAGCAGAACGGCCATAAGGTGCCCGAGGCAGCAATAGACCCATGGAGGCAAGTCTGCTGGAGGACGATGTATAGAATCATGACGCAATTTGAGTGATTCATCGTCATTAGGTGGCCTTGAAAGTTACAATTCACTATCAGTTTTTCGTCCGATTCGAAAATCTTTGACTCACAGCAGAACGGCCATAAGGTGCCCGAGGCAGCAATAGACCCATGGAGACAAGTCTGCTGGAGGACGATGTATTGAATCGGGACGCAATTTGAGTGATCCATCGTCATTAGGTGGCCCTGATCGTTACAATTCACTATCAGTTTTTCGTCCCATTCGAAATTCTTTGAGTCACAGCAGAACGGCCATAAGGTGCCCGAGGCAGCAATAGACCCATGGAGACAAGTCTGCATGAGCACGAGGTATTGAATCGGGACGCAATTTGAGTGTTCCATCGTCATTAGGAGGCCCTCAACGTTACAATTCACTATCAGTTTTTCGTCCGATTCAAAAATCTTTGACTCAAAGTAGAACGGCCATAGGGTGCCCGAGGCAGCGTTAGACCCATGGAGACAAGTCTGCTGGAGGACGATGTATTGAATCGGAACGCAATTTGAGTGATCCATCGTCATTAGGTGGCCTTGAAAGTTACAATTCACTATCAGTTTTTCGTCCGATTCGAAAATCTTTGACTCACAGCAGAACGGCCTTAAGGTGCCCAAGGCAGCAATAGACCCATGGAGACAAGTCTGCTGGAGGACGATGTATTGAATCGGGACGCAATTTGAGTGATCCATCCTCATTAGGTGGCCCTGAACGTTACAATTCACTATCAGTTTTTCGTCCCATTCGATAATCTAGACTCACAGCAGAACGGCCATAAGGTGCCCGAGGCAGCAATAGACCCATGGAGTCAAGTCGGCTGGAGGACGATGTATTGAATCGGGACGCAATTTGAGTGATCCATCGTCATTAGGTGGCCCTGAACGTTACAATTCACTATCAGTTTTTCGTCCGATTCGAAAATCTTTGACTCACAGCAGAACGGCCATAAGGTGCCCGAGGCAGCAATAGACCCTTGGAGACAAGTCTGCTGGTGGACGATGTATTGAATCGGGACGGAATTTGAGTGATCCATCGCCATTACGTGGCCCTGAACGTTACAATTCACTATCAGTTTTTCGTCCGATTCGAAAATCTTTGACTCACAGCAGAACGGCCATAAGGTACCCGAGGCGGCAATAGACCCATGGAGACAATTCTGCTGGAGGACGATGTATTGAATCGGGACGCAATTTGAGTGTTCCATCGTCATTAGGAGACCCTGAACGTTACAATTCACTATCAGTTTTTCGTCCGATTCGAAAATCTTTGACTCACAGCAGAACGGCCATAAGGTGCCCGAGACAGCAATAGACCCATGGAGGCAAGTCTGCTGGAGGACGATGTATTGAATCGGGACGCAATTTGAGTGATCCATCGTCATTACGTGGCCCTGAATGTTTCAATTCACTATCAGTTTTTCGTCCGATTCGAAAATCTTTGACTCACAGCAGAACGGCCATAAGGTGCCCGAAGCAGCAATAGACCCATGGAGACAAGTCTGCTGGAGGACGATTTATTGAATCGGGACGCAATTTGAGTGATGCATCGTCATTAGGTGGCCCTGAACGTTACAATTCACTATCAGTTTTTCGCCCCATTCGATAATCTAGACTCACAGCAGAACGGCCATAAGGTGCCCGAGGCAGCAATAGACCCATGGATTCAAGTCGGCTGGAGGACGATGTATTGAATCGGGACGCAATTTGAGTGATCCATCGTCATTAGGTGGCCCTGAATGTTACAATTCACTATCAGTTTTTCGTCCGATTCGAAAATCTTTGACTCACAGCAGAACGGCCATAAGGTGCCCGAGGCAGCAATAGACCCATGCAGACAAGTCTGCTGGAGGACGATGTATTGAATCGGGACTCAATTTGAGTGTTCCATCGTCATTAGGTGGCCCTGAACGTTACAATTCACTATCAGTTTTTCGTCCCATTCGATAATCTAGACTCACGGGAGATCGACCATAAGGTGCCCGAGGCAGCAATAGACCCATGGAGACAAGTCTGCTGGAGGACGATGTATTGAATCGGGACGCAATTTGAGTGATCCATCGTCATTAGGTGGCCCTGAACGTTAAAATTCACTATCAGTTTTTCGTCCCATTCGAAAATCTTTGACTCACAGCAGAACGGCCATAAGGTGCCCGAGGCGGCAATAGACCCATGGAGTCAAGTCGGCTGGAGGACGATGTATTGAATCGGGACGCAATTTGTGTGGTCCATCGTCATTAGGTGGCCCTGAATGTTACAATTCACTATCAGTTTTTAATCCGATTCGAAAATCTTTGACTCACAGCAGAACGGCCATAAGGTGCCCGAGGCAGCAATAGACCCATGGAGACAAGTCTGCTGGAGGACGATGTATTGAATCGGGACGCAATTTGAGTGATCCATCGTCATTAGAAGACCCTGAACGTTACAATTCACTATCAGTTTTTCGTCCGATTCGAAAATCTTTGACTCACAGCAGAACTGCCATAAGGTGCCCGAGACAGCAATAGACCCATGGAGGCAAGTCTGCTGGAGGACGATGTATTGAATCGGGACGCAATTTGAGTGATCCATCGTCATTAGGTGGCCCTGAATGTTACAATTCACTATCAGTTTTTCGTCCGATTCGAAAATCTTTGACTCACAGCAGAACGGCCATAATGTGCCCGAGGCAGCAATAGACCCATGGAGACAAGTCGGCTGGAGGACGATGTATTGAATCGGGACGCAATTTGAGTGATTCATCGTCATTAGGTGGCCCTGAATGTTACAATTCACTATCAGTTTTTCGTCAGATTCGAAAATCTTTGACTCACAGCTGAACGGCCATAAGGTGCCCGAGGCGGCAATAGACCCATGGAGACAAGTCTGCTGGAGGACGATGTATTGAATCGGGACGCAATTTGAGTGATCCATCGTCATTACGTGGCCCTGAACGTTACAATTCACAATCAGTTTTTCGTCCCAATCGATAATCTAGACTCACAGCAGAACGGCCATAAGGTGCCCGAGGCAGCAATAGACCCATGGAGTCAAGTCAACTGGAGGACGAGGTATTGAATCGGGACGCAATTTGTGTGGTCCATCGTCATTAGGTGGCCCTGAATGTTACAATTCACTATCAGTTTTTCATCCGATTCGAAAATCTTTGACTCACAGCAGAACGGCCATAAGGTGCCTGAGGCAGCAATAGACCCATGGAGACAAGTCTGCTGGAGGACGATGTATTGAATCGGGACGCAATTTGAGTGATCCATCGTCATTAGGTGGCCCTGAACGTTACAATTCACTATCAGTTTTTCGTCCGATTCGAAAATCTTTGAGTCACAGCAGAACGGCCATAAGGTGCCTGAGGCAGTAATAGACCCATGGAGACAAGTCTGCTGGAGGTCGATGTATTGAATCGGGACGCAATTTGAGTGATTCATCGTCATTAGGTGGCCCTGAACGTTACAATTCACTATCAGTTTTTCGTCCCATTCGATAATCTAGACTCACAGCAGAACGGCCATAAGGTGCCCGAGGCAGCAATAGACCCAAGGATTCAAGTCGGCTGGAGGACGATGTATTGAATCGGGACTCAATTTGAGTGATCCATCGTCATTAGGTAGCCCTGAATGTTACAATTCACTATCAGTTTTTCGTCCGATTCGAAAATCTTTGACTCACAGCAGAACGGCCATAAGGTGCCCGAGGCAGCAATAGACCCATGCAGACAAGACTGCTGGAGGACGATGTATTGAATCGGGACTCAATTTGAGTGTTCCATCGTCATTAGGTGGCCCTGAACGTTACAATTCACTATCAGTTTTTCGTCCCATTCGATAATCTAGACTCACGGGAGATCGACCATAAGGTGCCCGAGGCAGCAATAGACCCATGGAGACAAGTCTGCTGGAGGACGATGTATTGAATCGGGTCGCAATTTGAGTGATCCATCGTCATTAGGTGGCCCTGAACGTTAAAATTCACTATCAGTTTTTCGTCCGATTCGAAAATCTTTGACTCACAGCAGAACGGCCATAAGGTGCCCGAGGCAGCAATAGACCCATGGAGACAAGTCTGCTGGAGGCCGATGTATTGAATCGGGACGCAATTTGAGTGTTCCATCGTCATTAGGAGGCCCTGAACGTTACAATTCACTATCAGTTTTTCGTGCGATTCCAAATCTGCTGGAGGTCGATGTATTGAATCGGGACGCAATTTGAGTGATGCATCGTCATTAGGTGGCCCTGAACGTTACAACTCACTGTCAGTTTTTCGTCCCATTCGAAAATCTTTGAGTCACAGCAGAACGACCATAAGGTGCCTGAGGCAGCAATAGACCCATGGAGACAAGTCTGCTGGAGGACGATGTATTGAATCGGGACGCAATTTGAGTGATTCATCGTCATTAGGTGGCCCTGAAAGTTAAAATTCACTATCAGTTTTTCGTCCGATTCGAAAATCATTGACTCACAGCAGAACGGCCATAAGGTGCCCGAGGCAGCAATAGACCCATGGAGACAAGTCGGCTGGAGGACGATGTATTGAATCGGGACGCAATTTGTGTTTTCCATTGTCATTAGGTGGCCCTAAAAATTAGAATTCACTATCAGTTTTTCGTGCGATTCCAAATCTGCTGGAGGTCGATGTATTGAATCGGGACGCAATTTGTGTGGTCCATCGTCATTAGGTGGCGTTGAATGTTACAATTCACTATCAGTTTTTCGTCCGATTCAAAAATCTTTGACTCACAGCAGAACGGCCATAAGGTGCATGAGGCAGCAATAGACCCATGGAGACAAGTCTGCTGGAGGACGATGTATTGAATCGGGACGCAATTTGAGTGTTCCTTCGTCATTAGGAGGCCCTGAACGTTACAATTCACTATCACTTTTTCGTCCGATTCGAAAATTTTTGACTCACAGCAGAACGGCCATAAGGTGCCCGAGACAGCAATAGACCCATGGAGGCAAGTCTGCTGGAGGACGATGTATTGAATCGGGACGCAATTTGAGTGATCCATCGTCAATAGGTGGCCCTGAATGTTTCAATTCACTATCAGTTTTTCGTCCGATTCGAAAATCTTTGACTCACAGCAGAACGGCCATAAGGTGCCCGAGGCAGCAATAGACCCATGGAGACAAGTCTGCTGGAGGACGATGTATAGAATCATGACGCAATTTGAGTGATTCATTGTCATTAGGTGGCCTTGAAAGTTACAATTCACTATCAGTTTTTCGTCCGATTCGAAAATCTTTGACTCACAGCAGAACGGCCATAAGGTGCCCGAGGCAGCAATAGACCCATGGAGACAAGTCTGCTGGAGGACGATGTATTGAATCGGGACGCAATTTGAGTGATCCATCGTCATTAGGTGGCCCTGAACGTTACAATTCACTATCAGTTTTTCGTCCCATTCGAAATTCTTTGAGTCACAGCAGAACGGCCATAAGGTGCCCGAGGCAGCAATAGACCCATGGAGACAAGTCTGCTGGAGCACGAGGTATTGAATCGGGACGCAATTTGAGTGTTCCATCGTCATTAGGAGACAACAACGTTACAATTCACTATCAGTTTTTCGTCCGATTCGAAAATCTTTGACTCAAAGTAGAACGGCCATAGGGTGCCCGAGGCAGCATTAGACCCATGGAGACAAGTCTGCTGGAGGACGATGTATTGAATCGGAACGCAATTTGAGTGATCCATCGTCATTAGGTGGCCTTGAAAGTTACAATTCACTATCAGTTTTTCGTCCGATTCGAAAATCTTTGACTCACAGCAGAACGGCCATAAGGTGCCCAAGGCAGCAATAGACCCATGGAGACAAGTCTGCTGGAGGATGATGTATTGAATCGGGACGCAATTTGAGTGATCCATCCTCATTAGGTGGCCCTGAACGTTACAATTCACTATCAGTTTTTCGTCCCATTCGATAATCTAGACTCACAGCAGAACGGCCATAAGGTGCCCGAGGCAGCAATAGACCCATGGAGACAAGTCTGCTGGAGGCCGATGTATTGAATCGGGACGCAATTTGAGTGTTCCATCGTCATTAGGAGGCCCTGAACGTTACAATTCACTATCAGTTTTTCGTGCGATTCCAAATCTGCTGGAGGTCGATGTATTGAATCGGGACGCAATTTGAGTGATCTATCGTCATTAGGTGGCCCTGAACGTTACAATTCACTATCAGTTTTTCGACCCATTCGATAATCTAGACTCACAGCAGAACGGCCATAAGGTGCCCGAGGCAGCAATAGACCCATGGAGTCAAGTCGGCTGGAGGACGATGTATTGAATCGGGACGCAATTTGAGTGATCCATCATCATTAGGTGGCCCTGAACGTTACAATTCACTATCAGTTTTTCGTCCGATTCGAAAATCTTTGACTCACAGCAGAACGGCCATAAGGTGCCCGAGACAGCAATAGACCCATGGAGGCAAATCTGCTGGAGGACGATGTATTGAATCGGGACGCAATTTGAGTGATCCATCGTCATTAGGTGGCCCTGAATGTTACAATTCACTACCAGTTTTTCGTCCGATTCGAAAATCTTTGACTCACAGCAGAACGGCCATAAGGTGCCGAGGAAGCAATAGACCCATGGAGACAAGTCGGCTGGAGGACGATGTATTGAATCGGGACGCAATTTGAGTGATCCATCGTCATTAGGTGGCCCTGAATGTTACAATTCACTACCAGTTTTGCGTCCGATTCGAAAATCTTTGACTCACAGCAGAACGGCCATAAGGTGCCCGAGGCGGCAATAGACCCATGGAGACAAGTCTCCTGGAGGACGATATATTGAATCGGGACGCAATTTGAGTGATCCATCGTCATTACGTGGCCCTGAACGTTACAATTCACAATCAGTTTTTCGTCCCAATCGATAATCTAGACTCACAGCAGAACGGCCATAAGGTACCCGAGGCAGCAATAGACCTGCTTGAATCGGGACGCAATTTGAGTGATTCATCGTCATTAGGTGGCCCTGAAAGATACAATTCACTATCAGTTTTTCGTGCCATTCCAAATCTGCTGGAGGTCGATGTATTGAATCGGGACGCAATTTGAGTGATCCATCGTCATTAGGTGGCCCTGAACGTTACAATTCACTATCAGTTTTTCGTCCCATTCGATAATCTAGACTCACAGCAGAACGGCCATAAGGTGCCCGAGGCAGCAATAGACCCATGGAGTCAAGTCGGCTGGAGGACGATGTATTGAATCGGGACGCAATTTGTGTGGTCAATCGTCATTAGGTGGCCCTGTATGTTACAATTCACTATCAGTTTTTCGTCCGATTCGAAAATCTTTGACTCACAGCAGAACGGCCGTAAGGTGCCCGAGACAGCAATAGACCCATGGAGGCAAATCTGCTGGAGGACGATGTATTGAATCGGGACGCAATTTGAGTGATCCATCGTCATTAGGTGGCCCTGAACGTTACAATTCACTATCAGATTTTCGTCCGATTCGAAAATCTTTGAGTCACAGCAGAACGGCCATAAGGTGCCTGAGGCAGCAATAGACCCATGGAGACAAGTCTGCTGGAGGACGATTTATTGAATCGGGACGCAATTTGAGTGATGCATCGTCATTAGGTGGCCCTGAACGTTACAATTCACTATCAGTTTTTCGTCCCATTCGATAATCTAGACTCACAGCAGAACGGCCATAAGGTGCCCGAGGCAGCAATAGACCCAAGGATTCAAGTCGGCTGGAGGACGATGTATTGAATCGGGACGCAATTTGAGGGATCCATCGTCATTAGGTAGCCCTGAATGTTACAATTCACTATCAGTTTTTCGTCCGATTCGAAAATCTTTGAGTCACAGCAGAACGGCCATAAGGTGCCCGAGGCAGCAATAGACCCATGCAGACAAGACTGCTGGAGGACGATGTATTGAATCGGGACTCAATTTGAGTGTTCCATCGTCATTAGGTGGCCCTGAACGTTACAATTCACTATCAGTTTTTCGTCCCATTCGATAATCTAGACTCACGGGAGATCGACCATAAGGTGCCCGAGGCAGCAATAGACCCATGGAGACAAGTCTGCTGGAGGACGATGTATTGAATCGGGTCGCAATTTGAGTGATCCATCGTCATTAGGTGGCCCTGAACGTTAAAATTCACTATCAGTTTTTCGTCCGATTCGAAAATCTTTGACTCACAGCAGAACGGCCATAAGGTGCCCGAGGCAGCAATAGACCCATGGAGACAAGTCTGCTGGAGGCCGATGTATTGAATCGGGACGCAATTTGAGTGTTCCATCGTCATTAGGAGGCCCTGAACGTTACAATTCACTATCAGTTTTTCGTGCGATTCCAAATCTGCTGGAGGTCGATGTATTGAATCGGGACGCAATTTGAGTGATGCATCGTCATTAGGTGGCCCTGAACGTTACAATTCACTGTCAGTTCTTCGTCTCATTCGAAAATCTTTGAGTCACAGCAGAACGACCATAAGGTGCCTGAGGCAGCAATAGACCCATGGAGACAAGTCTGCTGGAGGACGATGTATTGAATCGGGACGCAATTTCAGTGATTCATCGTCATTAGGTGGCCCTGAAAGTTAAAATTCACTATCAGTTTTTCGTCCGATTAGAAAATCTTTGACTCACAGCAGAACGGCCATAAGGTGCCCGAGGCAGCAATAGACCCATGGAGACAAGTCGGCTGGAGGACGATGTATTGAATCGGGACGCAATTTGTGTTTTCCATTGTCATTAGGTGGCCCTAAAAATTAGAATTCACTATCAGTTTTTCGTGCGATTCCAAATCTGCTGGAGGTCGATGTATTGAATCGGGACGCAATTTGTGTGGTCCATCGTCATTAGGTGGCGTTGAATGTTACAATTCACTATCAGTTTTTCGTCCGATTCAAAAATCTTTGACTCACAGCAGAACGGCCATAAGGTGCATGAGGCAGCAATAGACCCATGGAGACAAGTCTGCTGGAGGACGATGTATTGAATCGGGACGCAATTTGAGTGTTCCATCGTCATTAGGAGGCCCTGAACGTTACAATTCACTATCACTTTTTCGTCCGATTCGAAAATCTTTGACTCACAGCAGAACGGCCATAAGGTGCCTGAGACAGCAATAGACCCATGGAGGCAAGTCTGCTGGAGGACGATGTATTGAATCGGGACGCAATTTGAGTGATCCATCGTCAATAGGTGGCCCTGAATGTTTCAATTCACTATCAGTTTTTCGTCCGATTCGAAAATCTTTGTCTCACAGCAGAACGGCCATAAGGTGCCCGAGGCAGCAATAGACCCATGGAGGCAAGTCTGCTGGAGGACGATGTATAGAATCATGACGCAATTTGAGTGATTCATCGTCATTAGGTGGCCTTGAAAGTTACAATTCACTATCAGTTTTTCGTCCGATTCGAAAATCTTTGACTCACAGCAGAACGGCCATAAGGTGCCCGAGGCAGCAATAGACCCATGGAGACAAGTCTGCTGGAGGACGATGTATTGAATCGGGACGCAATTTGAGTGATCCATCGTCATTAGGTGGCCCTGAACGTTACAATTCACTATCAGTTTTTCGTCCCATTCGAAATTCTTTGAGTCACAGCAGAACGGCCATAAGGTGCCCGAGGCAGCAATAGACCCATGGAGACAAGTCTGCATGAGCACGAGGTATTGAATCGGGACGCAATTTGAGTGTTCCATCGTCATTAGGAGGCCCTCAACGTTACAATTCACTATCAGTTTTTCGTCCGATTCGAAAATCTTTGACTCAAAGTAGAACGGCCATAGGGTGCCCGAGGCAGCGTTAGACCCATGGAGACAAGTCTGCTGGAGGACGATGTATTGAATCGGAACGCAATTTGAGTGATCCATCGTCATTAGGTGGCCTTGAAAGTTACAATTCACTATCAGTTTTTCGTCCGATTCGAAAATCTTTGACTCACAGCAGAACGGCCTTAAGGTGCCCAAGGCAGCAATAGACCCATGGAGACAAGTCTGCTGGAGGACGATGTATTGAATCGGGACGCAATTTAAGTGATCCATCCTCATTAGGTGGCCCTGAACGTTACAATTCACTATCAGTTTTTCGTCCCATTCGATAATCTAGACTCACAGCAGAACGGCCATAAGGTGCCCGAGGCAGCAATAGACCCATGGAGTCAAGTCGGCTGGAGGACGATGTATTGAATCGGGACGTAATTTGAGTGATCCATCGTCATTAGGTGGCCCTGAACGTTACAATTCACTATCAGTTTTTCGTCCGACTCGAAAATCTTTGACTCACAGCAGAACGGCCATAAGGTGCCCGAGGCAGCAATAGACCCTTGGAGACAAGTCTGCTGGTGGACGATGTATTGAATCGGGACGGAATTTGAGTGATCCATCGCCATTACGTGGCCCTGATCGTTACAATTCACTATCAGTTTTTCGTCCGATTCGAAAATCTTTGACTCACAGCAGAACGGCCATAAGGTGCCCGAGGCGGCAATAGACCCATGGAGTCAAGTCGGCTGGAGGACGATGTATTGAATCGGGACGCAATTTGTGTGGTCCATCGTCATTAGGTGGCCCTGAATGTTACAATTCACTATCAGTTTTTCGTCCGATTCGAAAATCTTTGACTCACAGCAGAACAGCCATAAGGTGCCCGAGGCAGCAATAGACCCATGGAGACAATTCTGCTGGAGGACGATGTATTGAATCGGGACGCAATTTGAGTGTTCCATCGTCATTAGGAGACCCTGAACGTTACAATTCACTATCAGTTTTTCGTCCGATTCGAAAATCTTTGACTCACAGCAGAACGGCCATAAGGTGCCCGAGACAGCAATAGACCCATGGAGGCAAGTCTGCTGGAGGACGATGTATTGAATCGGGACGCAATTTGAGTGATCCATCGTCATTACGTGGCCCTGAATGTTTCAATTCACTATCAGTTTTTCGTCCGATTCGAAAATCTTTGACTCACAGCAGAACGGCCATAAGGTGCCCGAGGCAGCAATAGACCCATGGAGACAAGTCTGCTGGAGGACGATTTATTGAATCGGGACGCAATTTGAGTGATGCATCGTCATTAGGTGGCCCTGAACGTTACAATTCACTATCAGTTTTTCGCCCCATTCGATAATCTAGACTCACAGCAGAACGGCCATAAGGTGCCCGAGGCAGCAATAGACCCATGGATTCAAGTCGGCTGGAAGACGATGTATTGAATCGGGACGCAATTTGAGTGATCCATCGTCATTAGGTGGCCCTGAATGTTACAATTCACTATCAGTTTTTCGTCCGATTCGAAAATCTTTGACTCACAGCAGAACGGCCATAAGGTGCCCGAGGCAGCAATAGACCCATGCAGACAAGTCTGCTGGAGGACGATGTATTGAATCGGGACTCAATTTGAGTGTTCCATCGTCATTAGGTGGCCCTGAACGTTACAATTCACTATCAGTTTTTCGTCCCATTCGATAATCTAGACTCACGGGAGATCGACCATAAGGTGCCCGAGGCAGCAATAGACCCATGGAGACAAGTCTGCTGGAGGACGATGTATTGAATCGGGACGCAATTTGAGTGATCCATCGTCATTAGGTGGCCCTGAACGTTAAAATTCACTATCAGTTTTTCGTCCGATTCGAAAATCTTTGACTCACAGCAGAACGGCCATAAGGTGCCCGAGGCGGCAATAGACCCATGGAGTCAAGTCGGCTGGAGGACGATGTATTGAATCGGGACTCAATTTGAGTGTTCCATCGTCATTAGGTGGCCCTGAACGTTACAATTCACTATCAGTTTTTCGTCCCATTCGATAATCTAGACTCACGGGAGATCGACCATAAGGTGCCCGAGGCAGCAATAGACCCATGGAGACAAGTCTGCTGGAGGACGATGTATTGAATCGGGACGCAATTTGAGTGTTCCATCGTCATTAGAAGACCCTGAACGTTACAATTCACTATCAGTTTTTCGTCCGATTCGAAAAACTATGACTCACAGCAGAACGGCCATAAGGTGCCCGAGACAGCAATAGACCCATGGAGGCAAGTCTGCTGGAGGACGATGTATTGAATCGGGACGCAATTTGAGTGATCCATCGTCATTAGGTGGCCCTGAATGTTACAATTCACTATCAGTTTCTCGTCCGATTCGAAAATCTTTGACTCACAGCAGAACGGCCATAATGTGCCCGAGGCAGCAATAGACCCATGGAGACAAGTCGGCTGGAGGACGATGTATTGAATCGGGACGCAATTTGAGTGATTCATCGTCATTAGGTGGCCCTGAATGTTACAATTCACTATCAGTTTCTCGTCCGATTCGAAAATCTTTGACTCACAGCAGAACGGCCATAATGTGCCCGAGGCAGCAATAGACCCATGGAGACAAGTCGGCTGGAGGACGACGTATTGAATCGGGACGCAATTTGAGTGATTCATCGTCATTAGGTGGCCCTGAATGTTACAATTCACTATCAGTTTTTCGTCAGATTCGAAAATCTTTGACTCACAGCTTAACGGCCATAAGGTGCCCGAGGCGGCAATAGACCCATGGAGACAAGTCTGCTGGAGGACGATGTATTGAATCGGGACGCAATTTGAGTGATCCATCGTCATTAGGTGGCCCTGAACGTTACAATTCACAATCAGTTTTTCGTCCCAATCGATAATCTAGACTCTCAGCAGAACGGCCATAAGGTGCCCGAGGCAGCAATAGACCCATGGAGTCAAGTCAACTGGAGGACGAGGTATTGAATCGGGACGCAATTTGTGTGGTCCATCGTCATTAGGTGGCCCTGAATGTTACAATTCACTATCAGTTTTTCATCCGATTCGAAAATCTTTGACTCACAGCAGAACGGCCATAAGGTGCCTGAGGCAGCAATAGACCCATGGAGACAAGTCTGCTGGAGGACGATGTATTGAATCGGGACGCAATTTGAGTGATCCATCGTCATTAGGTGGCCCTGAACGTTACAATTCACTATCAGTTTTTCGTCCGATTCGAAAATCTTTGAGTCACAGCAGAACGGCCATAAGGTGCCTGAGGCAGTAATAGACCCATGGAGACAAGTCTGCTGGAGGTCGATGTATTGAATCGGGACGCAATTTGAGTGATTCATCGTCATTAGGTGGCCCTGAACGTTACAATTCACTATCAGTTTTTCGTCCCATTCGATAATCTAGACTCACAGCAGAACGGCCATAAGGTGCCCGAGGCAGCAATAGACCCAAGGATTCAAGTCGGCTGGAGGACGATGTATTGAATCGGGACTCAATTTGAGTGATCCATCGTCATTAGGTAGCCCTGAATGTTACAATTCACTATCAGTTTTTCGTCCGATTCGAAAATCTTTGACTCACAGCAGAACGGCCATAAGGTGCCCGAGGCAGCAATAGACCCATGCAGACAAGACTGCTGGAGGACGATGTATTGAATCGGGACTCAATTTGAGTGTTCCATCGTCATTAGGTGGCCCTGAACGTTACAATTCACTATCAGTTTTTCGTCCCATTCGATAATCTAGACTCACGGGAGATCGACCATAAGGTGCCCGAGGCAGCAATAGACCCATGGAGACAAGTCTGCTGGAGGACGATGTATTGAATCGGGTCGCAATTTGAGTGTTCCATCGTCATTAGGAGGCCCTGAACGTTACAATTCACTATCAGTTTTTCGTGCGATTCCAAATCTGCTGGAGGTCGATGTATTGAATCGGGACGCAATTTGAGTGATGCATCGTCATTAGGTGGCCCTGAACGTTACAACTCACTGTCAGTTTTTCGTCCCATTCGAAAATCTTTGAGTCACAGCAGAACGACCATAAGGTGCCTGAGGCAGCAATAGACCCATGGAGACAAGTCTGCTGGAGGACGATGTATTGAATCGGGACGCAATTTGAGTGATTCATCGTCATTAGGTGGCCCTGAAAGTTAAAATTCACTATCAGTTTTTCGTCCGATTCGAAAATCATTGACTCACAGCAGAACGGCCATAAGGTGCCCGAGGCAGCAATAGACCCATGGAGACAAGTCGGCTGGAGGACGATGTATTGAATCGGGACGCAATTTGTGTTTTCCATTGTCATTAGGTGGCCCTAAAAATTAGAATTCACTATCAGTTTTTCGTGCGATTCCAAATCTGCTGGAGGTCGATGTATTGAATCGGGACGCAATTTGTGTGGTCCATCGTCATTAGGTGGCGTTGAATGTTACAATTCACTATCAGTTTTTCGTCCGATTCAAAAATCTTTGACTCACAGCAGAACGGCCATAAGGTGCATGAGGCAGCAATAGACCCATGGAGACAAGTCTGCTGGAGGACGATGTATTGAATCGGGACGCAATTTGAGTGTTCCTTCGTCATTAGGAGGCCCTGAACGTTACAATTCACTATCACTTTTTCGTCCGATTCGAAAATCTTTGACTCACAGCAGAACGGCCATAAGGTGCCCGAGACAGCAATAGACCCATGGAGGCAAGTCTGCTGGAGGACGATGTATTGAATCGGGACGCAATTTGAGTGATCCATCGTCAATAGGTGGCCCTGAATGTTTCAATTCACTATCAGTTTTTCGTCCGATTCGAAAATCTTTGACTCACAGCAGAACGGCCATAAGGTGCCCGAGGCAGCAATAGACCCATGGAGACAAGTCTGCTGGAGGACGATGTATAGAATCATGACGCAATTTGAGTGATTCATTGTCATTAGGTGGCCTTGAAAGTTACAATTCACTATCAGTTTTTCGTCCGATTCGAAAATCTTTGACTCACAGCAGAACGGCCATAAGGTGCCCGAGGCAGCAATAGACCCATGGAGACAAGTCTGCTGGAGGACGATGTATTGAATCGGGACGCAATTTGAGTGATCCATCGTCATTAGGTGGCCCTGAACGTTACAATTCACTATCAGTTTTTCGTCCCATTCGAAATTCTTTGAGTCACAGCAGAACGGCCATAAGGTGCCCGAGGCAGCAATAGACCCATGGAGACAAGTCTGCTGGAGCACGAGGTATTGAATCGGGACGCAATTTGAGTGTTCCATCGTCATTAGGAGACAACAACGTTACAATTCACTATCAGTTTTTCGTCCGATTCGAAAATCTTTGACTCAAAGTAGAACGGCCATAGGGTGCCCGAGGCAGCATTAGACCCATGGAGACAAGTCTGCTGGAGGACGATGTATTGAATCGGAACGCAATTTGAGTGATCCATCGTCATTAGGTGGCCTTGAAAGTTACAATTCACTATCAGTTTTTCGTCCGATTCGAAAATCTTTGACTCACAGCAGAACGGCCATAAGGTGCCCAAGGCAGCAATAGACCCATGGAGACAAGTCTGCTGGAGGACGATGTATTGAATCGGGACGCAATTTGAGTGATCCATCCTCATTAGGTGGCCCTGAACGTTACAATTCACTATCAGTTTTTCGTCCCATTCGATAATCTAGACTCACAGCAGAACGGCCATAAGGTGCCCGAGGCAGCAATAGACCCATGGAGACAAGTCTGCTGGAGGCCGATGTATTGAATCGGGACGCAATTTGAGTGTTCCATCGTCATTAGGAGGCCCTGAACGTTACAATTCACTATCAGTTTTTCGTGCGATTCCAAATCTGCTGGAGGTCGATGTATTGAATCGGGACGCAATTTGAGTGATCTATCGTCATTAGGTGGCCCTGAACGTTACAATTCACTATCAGTTTTTCGACCCATTCGATAATCTAGACTCACAGCAGAACGGCCATAAGGTGCCCGAGGCAGCAATAGACCCATGGAGTCAAGTCGGCTGGAGGACGATGTATTGAATCGGGACGCAATTTGAGTGATCCATCGTCATTAGGTGGCCCTGAACGTTACAATTCACTATCAGTTTTTCGTCCGATTCGAAAATCTTTGACTCACAGCAGAACGGCCATAAGGTGCCCGAGACAGCAATAGACCCATGGAGGCAAATCTGCTGGAGGACGATGTATTGAATCGGGACGCAATTTGAGTGATCCATCGTCATTAGGTGGCCCTGAATGTTACAATTCACTACCAGTTTTTCGTCCGATTCGAAAATCTTTGACTCACAGCAGAACGGCCATAAGGTGCCGAGGAAGCAATAGACCCATGGAGACAAGTCGGCTGGAGGACGATGTATTGAATCGGGACGCAATTTGAGTGATCCATCGTCATTAGGTGGCCCTGAATGTTACAATTCACTACCAGTTTTGCGTCCGATTCGAAAATCTTTGACTCACAGCAGAACGGCCATAAGGTGCCCGAGGCGGCAATAGACCCATGGAGACAAGTCTCCTGGAGGACGATATATTGAATCGGGACGCAATTTGAGTGATCCATCGTCATTACGTGGCCCTGAACGTTACAATTCACAATCAGTTTTTCGTCCCAATCGATAATCTAGACTCACAGCAGAACGGCCATAAGGTACCCGAGGCAGCAATAGACCTGCTTGAATCGGGACGCAATTTGAGTGATTCATCGTCATTAGGTGGCCCTGAAAGATACAATTCACTATCAGTTTTTCGTGCCATTCCAAATCTGCTGGAGGTCGATGTATTGAATCGGGACGCAATTTGAGTGATCCATCGTCATTAGGTGGCCCTGAACGTTACAATTCACTATCAGTTTTTCGTCCCATTCGATAATCTAGACTCACAGCAGAACGGCCATAAGGTGCCCGAGGCAGCAATAGACCCATGGAGTCAAGTCGGCTGGAGGACGATGTATTGAATCGGGACGCAATTTGTGTGGTCAATCGTCATTAGGTGGCCCTGTATGTTACAATTCACTATCAGTTTTTCGTCCGATTCGAAAATCTTTGACTCACAGCAGAACGGCCGTAAGGTGCCCGAGACAGCAATAGACCCATGGAGGCAAATCTGCTGGAGGACGATGTATTGAATCGGGACGCAATTTGAGTGATCCATCGTCATTAGGTGGCCCTGAACGTTACAATTCACTATCAGATTTTCGTCCGATTCGAAAATCTTTGAGTCACAGCAGAACGGCCATAAGGTGCCTGAGGCAGCAATAGACCCATGGAGACAAGTCTGCTGGAGGACGATTTATTGAATCGGGACGCAATTTGAGTGATGCATCGTCATTAGGTGGCCCTGAACGTTACAATTCACTATCAGTTTTTCGTCCCATTCGATAATCTAGACTCACAGCAGAACGGCCATAAGGTGCCCGAGGCAGCAATAGACCCAAGGATTCAAGTCGGCTGGAGGACGATGTATTGAATCGGGACGCAATTTGAGGGATCCATCGTCATTAGGTAGCCCTGAATGTTACAATTCACTATCAGTTTTTCGTCCGATTCGAAAATCTTTGAGTCACAGCAGAACGGCCATAAGGTGCCCGAGGCAGCAATAGACCCATGCAGACAAGACTGCTGGAGGACGATGTATTGAATCGGGACTCAATTTGAGTGTTCCATCGTCATTAGGTGGCCCTGAACGTTACAATTCACTATCAGTTTTTCGTCCCATTCGATAATCTAGACTCACGGGAGATCGACCATAAGGTGCCCGAGGCAGCAATAGACCCATGGAGACAAGTCTGCTGGAGGACGATGTATTGAATCGGGTCGCAAAATTAAGTGATCCATCGTCATTAGGTGGCCCTGAACGTTAAAATTCACTATCAGTTTTTCGTCCGATTCGAAAATCTTTGACTCACAGCAGAACGGCCATAAGGTGCCCGAGGCAGCAATAGACCCATGGAGACAAGTCTGCTGGAGGCCGATGTATTGAATCGGGACGCAATTTGAGTGTTCCATCGTCATTAGGAGGCCCTGAACGTTACAATTCACTATCAGTTTTTCGTGCGATTCCAAATCTGCTGGAGGTCGATGTATTGAATCGGGACGCAATTTGAGTGATGCATCGTCATTAGGTGGCCCTGAACGTTACAATTCACTGTCAGTTCTTCGTCTCATTCGAAAATCTTTGAGTCACAGCAGAACAACCATAAGGTGCCTGAGGCAGCAATAGACCCATGGAGACAAGTCTGCTGGAGGACGATGTATTGAATCGGGACGCAATTTCAGTGATTCATCGTCATTAGGTGGCCCTGAAAGTTAAAATTCACTATCAGTTTTTCGTCCGATTAGAAAATCTTTGACTCACAGCAGAACGGCCATAAGGTGCCCGAGGCAGCAATAGACCCATGGAGACAAGTCGGCTGGAGGACGATGTATTGAATCGGGACGCAATTTGTGTTTTCCATTGTCATTAGGCGGCCCTAAAAATTAGAATTCACTATCAGTTTTTCGTGCGATTCCAAATCTGCTGGAGGTCGATGTATTGAATCGGGACGCAATTTGTGTGGTCCATCGTCATTAGGTGGCGTTGAATGTTACAATTCACTATCAGTTTTTCGTCCGATTCAAAAATCTTTGACTCACAGCAGAACGGCCATAAGGTGCATGAGGCAGCAATAGACCCATGGAGACAAGTCTGCTGGAGGACGATGTATTGAATCGGGACGCAATTTGAGTGTTCCATCGTCATTAGGAGGCCCTGAACGTTACAATTCACTATCACTTTTTCGTCCGATTCGAAAATCTTTGACTCACAGCAGAACGGCCATAAGGTGCCTGAGACAGCAATAGACCCATGGAGGCAAGTCTGCTGGAGGACGATGTATTGAATCGGGACGCAATTTGAGTGATCCATCGTCAATAGGTGGCCCTGAATGTTTCAATTCACTATCAGTTTTTCGTCCGATTCGAAAATCTTTGTCTCACAGCAGAACGGCCATAAGGTGCCCGAGGCAGCAATAGACCCATGGAGGCAAGTCTGCTGGAGGACGATGTATAGAATCATGACGCAATTTGAGTGATTCATCGTCATTAGGTGGCCTTGAAAGTTACAATTCACTATCAGTTTTTCGTCCGATTCGAAAATCTTTGACTCACAGCAGAACGGCCATAAGGTGCCCGAGGCAGCAATAGACCCATGGAGACAAGTCTGCTGGAGGACGATGTATTGAATCGGGACGCAATTTGAGTGATCCATCGTCATTAGGTGGCCCTGAACGTTACAATTCACTATCAGTTTTTCGTCCCATTCGAAATTCTTTGAGTCACAGCAGAACGGCCATAAGGTGCCCGAGGCAGCAATAGACCCATGGAGACAAGTCTGCATGAGCACGAGGTATTGAATCGGGACGCAATTTGAGTGTTCCATCGTCATTAGGAGGCCCTCAACGTTACAATTCACTATCAGTTTTTCGTCCGATTCGAAAATCTTTGACTCAAAGTAGAACGGCCATAGGGTGCCCGAGGCAGCGTTAGACCCATGGAGACAAGTCTGCTGGAGGACGATGTATTGAATCGGAACGCAATTTGAGTGATCCATCGTCATTAGGTGGCCTTGAAAGTTACAATTCACTATCAGTTTTTCGTCCGATTCGAAAATCTTTGACTCACAGCAGAACGGCCTTAAGGTGCCCAAGGCAGCAATAGACCCATGGAGACAAGTCTGCTGGAGGACGATGTATTGAATCGGGACGCAATTTAAGTGATCCATCCTCATTAGGTGGCCCTGAACGTTACAATTCACTATCAGTTTTTCGTCCCATTCGATAATCTAGACTCACAGCAGAACGGCCATAAGGTGCCCGAGGCAGCAATAGACCCATGGAGTCAAGTCGGCTGGAGGACGATGTATTGAATCGGGACGTAATTTGAGTGATCCATCGTCATTAGGTGGCCCTGAACGTTACAATTCACTATCAGTTTTTCGTCCGACTCGAAAATCTTTGACTCACAGCAGAACGGCCATAAGGTGCCCGAGGCAGCAATAGACCCTTGGAGACAAGTCTGCTGGTGGACGATGTATTGAATCGGGACGGAATTTGAGTGATCCATCGCCATTACGTGGCCCTGATCGTTACAATTCACTATCAGTTTTTCGTCCGATTCGAAAATCTTTGACTCACAGCAGAACGGCCATAAGGTGCCCGAGGCGGCAATAGACCCATGGAGTCAAGTCGGCTGGAGGACGATGTATTGAATCGGGACGCAATTTGTGTGGTCCATCGTCATTAGGTGGCCCTGAATGTTACAATTCACTATCAGTTTTTCGTCCGATTCGAAAATCTTTGACTCACAGCAGAACAGCCATAAGGTGCCCGAGGCAGCAATAGACCCATGGAGACAATTCTGCTGGAGGACGATGTATTGAATCGGGACGCAATTTGAGTGTTCCATCGTCATTAGGAGACCCTGAACGTTACAATTCACTATCAGTTTTTCGTCCGATTCGAAAATCTTTGACTCACAGCAGAACGGCCATAAGGTGCCCGAGACAGCAATAGACCCATGGAGGCAAGTCTGCTGGAGGACGATGTATTGAATCGGGACGCAATTTGAGTGATCCATCGTCATTACGTGGCCCTGAATGTTTCAATTCACTATCAGTTTTTCGTCCGATTCGAAAATCTTTGACTCACAGCAGAACGGCCATAAGGTGCCCGAGGCAGCAATAGACCCATGGAGACAAGTCTGCTGGAGGACGATTTATTGAATCGGGACGCAATTTGAGTGATGCATCGTCATTAGGTGGCCCTGAACGTTACAATTCACTATCAGTTTTTCGCCCCATTCGATAATCTAGACTCACAGCAGAACGGCCATAAGGTGCCCGAGGCAGCAATAGACCCATGGATTCAAGTCGGCTGGAAGACGATGTATTGAATCGGGACGCAATTTGAGTGATCCATCGTCATTAGGTGGCCCTGAATGTTACAATTCACTATCAGTTTTTCGTCCGATTCGAAAATCTTTGACTCACAGCAGAACGGCCATAAGGTGCCCGAGGCAGCAATAGACCCATGCAGACAAGTCTGCTGGAGGACGATGTATTGAATCGGGACTCAATTTGAGTGTTCCATCGTCATTAGGTGGCCCTGAACGTTACAATTCACTATCAGTTTTTCGTCCCATTCGATAATCTAGACTCACGGGAGATCGACCATAAGGTGCCCGAGGCAGCAATAGACCCATGGAGACAAGTCTGCTGGAGGACGATGTATTGAATCGGGACGCAATTTGAGTGATCCATCGTCATTAGGTGGCCCTGAACGTTAAAATTCACTATCAGTTTTTCGTCCGATTCGAAAATCTTTGACTCACAGCAGAACGGCCATAAGGTGCCCGAGGCGGCAATAGACCCATGGAGTCAAGTCGGCTGGAGGACGATGTATTGAATCGGGACTCAATTTGAGTGTTCCATCGTCATTAGGTGGCCCTGAACGTTACAATTCACTATCAGTTTTTCGTCCCATTCGATAATCTAGACTCACGGGAGATCGACCATAAGGTGCCCGAGGCAGCAATAGACCCATGGAGACAAGTCTGCTGGAGGACGATGTATTGAATCGGGACGCAATTTGAGTGTTCCATCGTCATTAGAAGACCCTGAACGTTACAATTCACTATCAGTTTTTCGTCCGATTCGAAAAACTATGACTCACAGCAGAACGGCCATAAGGTGCCCGAGACAGCAATAGACCCATGGAGGCAAGTCTGCTGGAGGACGATGTATTGAATCGGGACGCAATTTGAGTGATCCATCGTCATTAGGTGGCCCTGAATGTTACAATTCACTATCAGTTTCTCGTCCGATTCGAAAATCTTTGACTCACAGCAGAACGGCCATAATGTGCCCGAGGCAGCAATAGACCCATGGAGACAAGTCGGCTGGAGGACGATGTATTGAATCGGGACGCAATTTGAGTGATTCATCGTCATTAGGTGGCCCTGAATGTTACAATTCACTATCAGTTTCTCGTCCGATTCGAAAATCTTTGACTCACAGCAGAACGGCCATAATGTGCCCGAGGCAGCAATAGACCCATGGAGACAAGTCGGCTGGAGGACGACGTATTGAATCGGGACGCAATTTGAGTGATTCATCGTCATTAGGTGGCCCTGAATGTTACAATTCACTATCAGTTTTTCGTCAGATTCGAAAATCTTTGACTCACAGCTGAACGGCCATAAGGTGCCCGAGGCGGCAATAGACCCATGGAGACAAGTCTGCTGGAGGACGATGTATTGAATCGGGACGCAATTTGAGTGATCCATCGTCATTAGGTGGCCCTGAACGTTACAATTCACAATCAGTTTTTCGTCCCAATCGATAATCTAGACTCTCAGCAGAACGGCCATAAGGTGCCCGAGGCAGCAATAGACCCATGGAGTCAAGTCAACTGGAGGACGAGGTATTGAATCGGGACGCAATTTGTGTGGTCCATCGTCATTAGGTGGCCCTGAATGTTACAATTCACTATCAGTTTTTCATCCGATTCGAAAATCTTTGACTCACAGCAGAACGGCCATAAGGTGCCTGAGGCAGCAATAGACCCATGGAGACAAGTCTGCTGGAGGACGATGTATTGAATCGGGACACAATTTGAGTGATCCATCGTCATTAGGTGGCCCTGAACGTTACAATTCACTATCAGTTTTTCGTCCGATTCGAAAATCTTTGAGTCACAGCAGAACGGCCATAAGGTGCCTGAGGCAGTAATAGACCCATGGAGACAAGTCTGCTGGAGGTCGATGTATTGAATCGGGACGCAATTTGAGTGATTCATCGTCATTAGGTGGCCCTGAAAGTTACAATTCACTATCAGTTTTTCGTGCCATTCCAAATCTGCTGGAGGTCGATGTATTGAATCGGGAGGCAATTTGAGTGATCCATCGTCATTAGGTGGCCCTGAACGTTACAATTCACTATCAGTTTTTCGTCCCATTCGATAATCTAGACTCACAGCAGAACGGCCATAAGGTGCCCGAGGCAGCAATAGACCCATGGAGTCAAGTCGGCTGGAGGACGATGTATTGAATCGGGACGCAATTTGTGTGGTCAATCGTCATTAGGTGGCCCTGAATGTTACAATTCACTATCAGTTTTTCGTCCGATTCGAAAATCTTTGACTCACAGCAGAACGGCCATAAGGTGCCCGAGACAGCAATAGACCCATGGAGGCAAATCTGCTGGAGGACGATGTATTGAATCGGGACGCAATTTGAGTGATCCATCGTCATTAGGTGGCCCTGAACGTTACAATTCACTATCAGTTTTTCGTCCGATTCGAAAATCTTTGAGTCACAGCAGAACGGCCATAAGGTGCCTGAGGCAGCAATAGACCCATGCAGACAAGTCTGCTGGAGGACGATGTATTGAATCGGGACGCAATTTGAGTGATTCATCGTCATTAGGTGGCCCTGAAAGTTACAATTCACTATCAGATTTTCGTCCGATTCGAAAATCTTTGACTCACAGCAGAACGGCCATAAGGTGCCCGAGGCAGCAATAGACCCATGGAGACAAGTCTGCTGGAGGACGATTTATTGAATCGGGACGCAATTTGAGTGATGCATCGTCATTAGGTGGCCCTGAACGTTACAATTCACTATCAGTTTTTCGTCCCATTCGATAATCTAGACTCACAGCAGAACGGCCATAAGGTGCCCGAGGCAGCAATAGACCCAAGGATTCAAGTCGGCTGGAGGACGATGTATTGAATCGGGACTCAATTTGAGTGATCCATCGTCATTAGGTAGCCCTGAATGTTACAATTCACTATCAGTTTTTCGTCCGATTCGAAAATCTTTGACTCACAGCAGAACGGCCATAAGGTGCCCGAGGCAGCAATAGACCCATGCAGACAAGACTGCTGGAGGACGATGTATTGAATCGGGACTCAATTTGAGTGTTCCATCGTCATTAGGTGGCCCTGAACGTTACAATTCACTATCAGTTTTTCGTCCCATTCGATAATCTAGACTCACGGGAGATCGACCATAAGGTGCCCGAGGCAGCAATAGACCCATGGAGACAAGTCTGCTGGAGGACGATGTATTGAATCGGGTCGCAATTTGAGTGATCCATCGTCATTAGGTGGCCCTGAACGTTAAAATTCACTATCAGTTTTTCGTCCGATTCGAAAATCTTTGACTCACAGCAGAACGGCCATAAGGTGCCCGAGGCAGCAATAGACCCATGGAGACAAGTCTGCTGGAGGCCGATGTATTGAATCGGGACGCAATTTGAGTGTTCCATCGTCATTAGGAGGCCCAGAACGTTACAATTCACTATCAGTTTTTCGTGCGATTCCAAATCTGCTGGAGGTCGATGTATTGAATCGGGACGCAATTTGAGTGATGCATCGTCATTAGGTGGCCCTGAACGTTACAATTCACTGTCAGTTTTTCGTCCCATTCGAAAATCTTTGAGTCACAGCAGAACGACCATAAGGTGCCTGAGGCAGCAATAGACCCATGGAGACAAGTCTGCTGGAGGACGATGTATTGAATCGGGACGCAATTTGAGTGATTCATCGTCATTAGGTGGCCCTGAAAGTTAAAATTCACTATCAGTTTTTCGTCCGATTCGAAAATCATTGACTCACAGCAGAACGGCCATAAGGTGCCCGAGGCAGCAATAGACCCATGGAGACAAGTCGGCTGGAGGACGATGTATTGAATCGGGACGCAATTTGTGTTTTCCATAGTCATTAGGTGGCCCTAAAAATTAGAATTCACTATCAGTTTTTCGTGCGATTCCAAATCTGCTGGAGGTCGATGTATTGAATCGGGACGCAATTTGTGTGGTCCATCGTCATTAGGTGGCGTTGAATGTTACAATTCACTATCAGTTTTTCGTCCGATTCAAAAATCTTTGACTCACAGCAGAACGGCCATAAGGTGCATGAGGCAGCAATAGACCCATGGAGACAAGTCTGCTGGAGGACGATGTATTGAATCGGGACGCAATTTGAGTGTCCCTTCGTCATTAGGAGGCCCTGAACGTTACAATTCACTATCACTTTTTCGTCCGATTCGAAAATCTTTGACTCACAGCAGAACGGCCATAAGGTGCCCGAGACAGCAATAGACCCATGGAGGCAAGTCTGCTGGAGGACGATGTATTGAATCGGGACGCAATTTGAGTGATCCATCGTCAATAGGTGGCCCTGAATGTTTCAATTCACTATCAGTTTTTCGTCCGATTCGAAAATCTTTGACTCACAGCAGAACGGCCATAAGGTGCCCGAGGCAGCAATAGACCCATGGAGACAAGTCTGCTGGAGGACGATGTATAGAATCATGACGCAATTTGAGTGATTCATTGTCATTAGGTGGCCTTGATCGTTACAATTCACTATCAGTTTTTCGTCCGATTCGAAAATCTTTGACTCACAGCAGAACGGCCATAAGGTGCCCGAGGCAGCAATAGACCCATGGAGACAAGTCTGCTGGAGGACGATGTATTGAATCGGGACGCAATTTGAGTGATCCATCGTCATTAGGTGGCCCTGAAAGTTACAATTCACTATCAGTTTTTCGTCCCATTCGAAATTCTTTGAGTCACAGCAGAACGGCCATAAGGTGCCCGAGGCAGCAATAGACCCATGGAGACAAGTCTGCTGGAGCACGAGGTATTGAATCGGGACGCAATTTGAGTGTTCCATCGTCATTAGGAGGCCCGCAACGTTACAATTCACTATCAGTTTTTCGTCCGATTCGAAAATCTTTGACTCAAAGTAGAACGGCCATAAGGTGCCCGAGGCAGCAATAGACCCATGGAGACAAGTCTGCTGGAGGCCGATGTATTGAATCGGGACGCAATTTGAGTGTTCCATCGTCATTAGGAGGCCCTGAACGTTACAATTCACTATCAGTTTTTCGTGCGATTCCAAATCTGCTGGAGGTCGATGTATTGAATCGGGACGCAATTTGAGTGATCTATCGTCATTAGGTGGCCCTGAACGTTACAATTCACTATCAGTTTTTCGACCCATTCGATAATCTAGACTCACAGCAGAACGGCCATAAGGTGCCCGAGGCAGCAATAGACCCATGTAGTCAAGTCGGCTGGAGGACGATGTATTGAATCGGGACGCAATTTGAGTGATCCATCGTCATTAGGTGGCCCTGAACGTTACAATTCACTATCAGTTTTTCGTCCGATTCGAAAATCTTTGACTCACAGCAGAACGGCCATAAGGTGCCCGAGGCAGCAATAGACCCATGGAGACAATTCTGCTGGAGGACGATGTATTGAATCGGGACGCAATTTGAGTGTTCCATCGTCATTAGGAGACCCTGAACGCTACAATTCACTATCAGTTTTTCGTCCGATTCGAAAATCTTTGACTCACAGCAGAACGGCCATAAGGTGCCCGAGACAGCAATGGACCCATGGAGGCAAGTCTGCTGGAGGACGATGTATTGAATCGGGACGCAATTTGAGTGATCCATCGTCATTACGTGGCCCTGAATGTTTCAATTCACTATTAGTTTTTCGTCCGATTCGAAAATCTTTGACTCACAGCAGAACGGCCATAAGGTGCCCGAGGCAGCAATAGACCCATGGAGACAAGTCTGCTGGAGGACGATTTATTGAATCGGGACGCAATTTGAGTGATGCATCGTCATTAGGTGGCCCTGAACGTTACAATTCACTATCAGTTTTTCGTCCCATTCGATGATCTAGTCTCACAGCAGAACGGCCATAAGGTGCCCGAGGCAGCAATAGACCCATGGATTCAAGTCGGCTGGAGGACGATGTATTGAATCGGGACGCAATTTGAGTGATCCATCGTCATTAGGTGGCCCTGAATGTTACAATTCACTATCAGTTTTTCGTCCGATTCGAAAATCTTTGACTCACAGCAGAACGGCCATAAGGTGCCCGAGGCAGCAATAGACCCATGCAGACAAGTCTGCTGGAGGACGATGTATTGAATCGGGACTCAATTTGAGTGTTCCATCGTCATTAGGTGGCCCTGAACGTTACAATTCACTATCAGTTTTTCGTCCCATTCGATAATCTAGACTCACGGGAGATCGACCATAAGGTGCCCGAGGCAGCAATAGACCCATGGAGACAAGTCTGCTGGAGGACGATGTATTGAATCGGGACGCAATTTGAGTGATCCATCGTCATTAGGTGGCCCTGAACGTTAAAATTCACTATCAGTTTTTCGTCCGATTCGAAAATCTTTGACTCACAGCAGAACGGCCATAAGGTGCCCGAGGCGGCAATAGATCCATGGAGTCATGTCGGCTGGAGGACGATGTATTGAATCGGGACGCAATTTGTGTGGTCCATCGTCATTAGGTGGCCCTGAATGTTACAATTCACTATCAGTTTTTAATCCGATTCGAAAATCTTTGACTCACAGCAGAACGGCCATAAGGTGCCCGAGGCAGCAATAGACCCATGGAGACAAGTCTGCTGGAGGACGATGTATTGAATCGGGACGCAATTTGAGTGTTCCATCGTCATTAGAAGACCCTGAACGTTACAATTCACTATCAGTTTTTCGTCCGATTCGAAAATCTTTGACTCACAGCAGAACGGCCATAAGGTGCCCGAGACAGCAATAGACCCATGGAGGCAAGTCTGCTGGAGGACGATGTATTGAATCGGGACGCAATTTGAGTGATCCATCGTCATTAGGTGGCCCTGAATGTTACAATTCACTATCAGTTTCTCGTCCGATTCGAAAATCTTAGACTCATAGCAGAACGGCCATAATGTGCCCGAGGCAGCAATAGACCCATGGAGACAAGTCGGCTGGAGGACGATGTATTGAATCGGGACGCAATTTGAGTGATCCATCGTCATTAGGTGGCCCTGAATGTTACAATTCACTATCAGTTTTTCGTCAGATTCGAAAATCTTTGACTCACAGCTGAACGGCCATAAGGTGCCCGAGGCGGCAAAAGACCCATGGAGACAAGTCTGCTGGAGGACGATGTATTGAATCGGGACGCAATTTGAGTGATCCATCGTCATTAGGTGGCCCTGAACGTTACAATTCACAATCAGTTTTTCGTCCCAATCGATAATCTAGACTCACAGCAGAACGGCCATAAGGTGCCCGAGGCAGCAATAGACCCATGGAGTCAAGTCAACTGGAGGACGAGGTATTGAATCGGGACGCAATTTGTGTGGTCCATCGTCATTAGGTGGCCCTGAATGTTACAATTCACTATCAGTTTTTTATCCGATTCGAAAATCTTTGACTCACAGCAGAACGGCCATAAGGTGCCCGAGGCAGCAATAGACCCATGGAGACAAGTCTGCTGGAGGACGATGTATTGAATCGGGACGCAATTTGAGTGATCCATCGTGATTAGGTGGCCCTGAACGTTACAATTCACTGTCAGGTTTTCGTCCGATTCGGAAATCTTTGAGTCACAGCAGAACGGCCATAAGGTGCCTGAGGCAGTAATAGACCCATGGAGACAAGTCTGCTGGAGGTCGATGTATTGAATCGGGACGCAATTTGAGTGATTCATCGTCATTAGGTGGCCCTGAAAGTTACAATTCACTATCAGTTTTTCGTGCCATTCCAAATCTGCTGGAGGTCGATGTATTGAATCGGGACGCAATTTGAGTGGTCCATCGTCATTAGGTGGCCCTGAACGTTACAATTCCCTATCAGTTTTTCGTCCCATTCGATAATCTACACTCACAGCAGAACGGCCATAAGGTGCCCGAGGCAGCAATAGACCCATGGAGTCAAGTCGGCTGGAGGACGATGTATTGAATCGGGACGCAATTTGTGTGGTCAATCGTCATTAGGTGGCCCTGAATGTTACAATTCACTATCAGTTTTTCGTCCGATTCGAAAATCTTTGACTCACAGCAGAGCGGCCATAAGGTGCCCGAGACAGCAATAGACCCATGGAGGCAAATCTGCTGGAGGACGATGTATTGAATCGGGACGCAATTTGAGTGATCCATCGTCATTAGGTGGCCCTGAATGTTTCAATTCACTATCAGTTTTTCGTCCGATTCGAAAATCTTTGACTCACAGCAGAACGGCCATAAGGTGCCCGAGGCAGCAATAGACCCATGGAGACAAGTCGGCTGGAGGACGATATATTGAATCGGGACGCAATTTGAGGGATCCATCGTCATTAGGTGGCCCTGAATGTTACAGTTCACTACCAGTTTTTCGTCCGATTCGAAAATCTTTGACTCACAGCAGAACGGCCATAAGGTGCCGAGGCAGCAATAACCCCGTGGAGACAAGTCGGCTGGAGGAAGATGTATTGAATCGGGACGCAATTTGAGTGATCCATCGTCATTAGGTGGCCCTGAATGTTACAATTCACTATCAGTTTATCGTCCGATTCGAAAATCTTTGACTCACAGCAGAACGGCCATAAGGTGCCCGAGGCGGCAATAGACCCATGGAGACAAGTCTCCTGGAGGACGATGTATTGAATCGGGACGCAATTTGAGTGATCCATCGTCATTACGTGGCCCTGAACGTTACAATTCACAATCAGTTTTTCGTCCCAATCGATAATCTAGACTCACAGCAGAACGGCCATAAGGTGCCCGAGGCAGCAATAGACCCATGGAGTCAAGTCAACTGGAGGACGAGGTATTGAATCGGGACGCAATTTGTGTGGTCCATCGTCATTAGGTGGCCCTGAATGTTACAATTCACTATCAGTTTTTCATCCGATTCGAAAATCTTTGACTCACAGCAGAACGGCCATAAGGTGCCCGAGGCAGCAATAGACCCATGGAGACAAGTCTGCTGGAGGACGATGTATTGAATCGGGACGCAATTTGAGTGATCCATCGTCATTAGGTGGCCCTGAACGTTACAATTCACTATCAGTTTTTCGTCCGATTCGAAAATCTTTGAGTCACAGCAGAACGGCCATAAGGTGCCTGAGGCAGTAATAGACCCATGGAGACAAGTCTGCTGGAGGTCGATGTATTGAATCGGGACGCAATTTGAGTGATTCATCGTCATTAGGTGGCCCTGAAAGTTACAATTCACTATCAGTTTTTCGTGCCATTCCAAATCTGCTGGAGGTCGATGTATTGAATCGGGACGCAATTTGTGTTTTCCATTGTCATTAGGTGGCCCTAAAAATTAGAATTCACTATCAGTTTTTCGTGCGATTCCAAATCTGCTGGAGGTCGATGTATTGAATCGGGACGCAATTTGTGTGGTCCATCGTCATTAGGTGGCGTTGAATGTTACAATTCACTATCAGTTTTTCGTCCGATTCAAAAATCTTTGACTCACAGCAGAAAGGCCATAAGGTGCCCGAGACAGCAATAAACCCATGGAGGCAAGTCTGCTGGAGGACGATGTATTGAATCGGGACGCAATTTGAGTGATCCATCGTCAATAGGTGGCCCTGAATGTTTCAATTCACTATCAGTTTTTCGTCCGATTCGAAAATCTTTGACTCACAGCAGAACGGCCATAAGGTGCCCGAGGCAGCAATAGACCCATGGAGACAAGTGTGCTGGAGGACGATGTATAGAATCATGACGCAATTTGAGTGTTTCATCGTCATTAGGTGGCCTTGAAAGTTACAATTCACTATCAGTTTTTCGTCCGATTCGAAAATCTTTGACTCACAGCAGAACGGCCATAAGGTGCCCGAGGCAGCAATAGACCCATGGAGACAAGTCTGCTGGAGGACGATTATTGAATCGGGACGCAATTTGAGTGATCCATCGTCATTAGGTGGCCCTGAACGTTACAATTCACTATCAGTTTTTCGTCCCATTCGAAATTCTTTGAGTCACAGCAGAACGGCCATAAGGTGCCCGAGGCAGCAATAGACCCATGGAGACAAGTCTGCTGGAGCACGAGGTATTGAATCGGGACGCAATTTGAGTGTTCCATCGTCATTAGGAGGCCCTCAACGTTACAATTCACTATCAGTTTTTCGTCCGATTCGAAAATCTTTGACTCAAAGTAGAACGGCCATAGGGTGCCCGAGGCAGCATTAGACCCATGGAGACAAGTCTGCTGGAGGACGATGTATTGAATCGGAACGCAATTTGAGTGATCCATCGTCATTAGGTGGCCTTGAAAGTTACAATTCACTATCTGTTTTTCGTCCGATTCGAAAATCTTTGACTCACAGCAGAACGGCCATAAGGTGCCCAAGGCAGCAATAGACCCATGGAGACAAGTCTGCTGGAGGACGATGTATTGAATCGGGACGCAATTTGAGTGATCCATCGTCATTACGTGGCCCTGAACGTTACAATTCACAATCAGTTTTTCGTCCCAATCGATAATCTAGACTCACAGCAGAACGGCCATAAGGTGCCCGAGGCAGCAATAGACCCATGGAGTCAAGTCAACTGGAGGACGAGGTATTGAATCGGGACGCAATTTGTGTGGTCCATCGTCATTAGGTGGCCCTGAATGTTACAATTCACTATCAGTTTTTCATCCGACTCGAAAATCTTTGACTCACAGCAGAACGGCCATAAGGTGCCCGAGGCAGCAATAGACCCATGGAGACAAGTCTGCTGGAGGACGATGTATTGAATCGGGACGCAATTTGAGTGATCCATCGTCATTAGGTGGCCCTGAACGTTACAATTCACTATCAGTTTTTCGTCCGATTCGAAAATCTTTGAGTCACAGCAGAACGGCCATAAGGTGCCTGAGGCAGTAATAGACCCATGGAGACAAGTCTGCTGGAGGTCGATGTATTGAATCGGGACGCAATTTGAGTGATTCATCGTCATTAGGTGGCCCTGAAAGTTACAATTCACTATCAGTTTTTCGTGCCATTCCAAATCTGCTGGAGGTCGATGTATTGAATCGGGACGCAATTTGAGTGATCCATCGTCATTAGGTGGCCCTGAACGTTACAATTCACTATCAGTTTTTCGTCCCATTCGATAATCTAGACTCACAGCAGAACGGCCATAAGGTGCCCGAGGCAGCAATAGACCCATGGAGTCAAGTCGGCTGGAGGACGATGTATTGAATCGGGACGCAATTTGTGTGGTCAATCGTCATTAGGTGGCCCTGAATGTTACAATTCACTATCAGTTTTTCGTCCGATTCGAAAATCTTTGACTCACAGCAGAACGGCCATAAGGTGCCCGAGACAGCAATAGACCCATGGAGGCAAATCTGCTGGAGGACGATGTAATGAATCGGGACGCAATTTGAGTGATCCATCGTCATTAGGTGGCCCTGAACGTTACAATTCACTATCAGTTTTTCGTCCGATTCGAAAATCTTTGAGTCACAGCAGAACGGCCATAAGGTGCCTGAGGCAGCAATAGACCCATGGAGACAAGTCTGCTGGAGGACGATGTATTGAATCGGGACGCAATTTGAGTGATTCATCGTCATTAGGTGGTCCTGAAAGTTACAATTCACTATCAGATTTTCGTCCGATTCGAAAATCTTTGACTCACAGCAGAACGGCCATAAGGTGCCCGAGGCAGCAATAGACCCATGGAGACAAGTCTGCTGGAGGACGATTTATTGATTCGGGACGCAATTTGAGTGATGCATCGTCATTAGGTGGCCCTGAACGTTACAATTCACTATCAGTTTTTCGTCCCATTCGATAATCTAGACTCACAGCAGAACGGCCATAAGGTGCCCGAGGCAGCAATAGACCCAAGGATTCAAGTCGGCTGGAGGACGACGTATTGAATCGGGACGCAATTTGAGTGATCCATCGTCATTAGGTAGCCCTGAATGTTACAATTCACTATCAGTTTTTCGTCCGATTCGAAAATCTTTGACTCACAGCAGAACGGCCATAAGGTGCCCGAGGCAGCAATAGACCCATGCAGACAAGACTGCTGGAGGACGATGTATTGAATCGGGACTCAATTTGAGTGTTCCATCGTCATTAGGTGGCCCTGAACGTTACAATTCACTATCAGTTTTTCGTCCCATTCGATAATCTAGACTCACGGGAGATCGACCATAAGGTGCCCGAGGCAGCAATAGACCCATGGAGACAAGTCTGCTGGAGGACGATGTATTGAATCGGGTCGCAATTTGAGTGATCCATCGTCATTAGGTGGCCCTGAACGTTAAAATTCACTATCAGTTTTTCGTCCGATTCGAAAATCTTTGACTCACAGCAGAACGGCCATAAGGTGCCCGAGGTAGCAATAGACCCATGGAGACAAGTCTGCTGGAGGCCGATGTATTGAATCGGGACGAAATTTGAGTGTTCCATCGTCATTAGGAGGCCCTGAACGTTACAATTCACTATCAGTTTTTCGTGCGATTCCAAATCTGCTGGAGGTCGATGTATTGAATCGGGACGCAGTGTGAGTGATGCATCGTCATTAGGTGGCCCTGAACGTTACAATTCACTGTCAGTTTTTCGTCCCATTCGAAAATCTTTGAGTCACAGCAGAACGACCATAAGGTGCCTGAGGCAGCAATAGACCCATGGAGACAAGTCTGCTGGAGGACGATGTATTGAATCGGGACGCAATTTGAGTGATTCATCGTCATTAGGTGGCCCTGAAAGTTAAAATTCACTATCAGTTTTTCGTACGATTCGAAAATCTTTGACTCACAGCAGAACGGCCATAAGGTGCCCGAGGCAGCAATAGACCCATGGAGACAAGTCGGCTGGAGGACGATGTATTGAATCGGGACGCAATTTGTGTTTTCCATTGTCATTAGGTGGCCCTAAAAATTAGAATTCACTATCAGTTTTTCGTGCGATTCCAAATCTGCTGGAGGTCGATGTATTGAATCGGGACGCAATTTGTGTGGTCCATCGTCATTAGGTGGCGTTGAATGTTACAATTCACTATCAGTTTTTCGTCCGATTCAAAAATCTTTGACTCACAGCAGAACGGCCATAAGGTGCATGAGGCAGCAATAGACCCATGGAGACAAGTCTGCTGGAGGACGATGTATTGAATCGGGACGCAATTTGAGTGTTCCATCGTCATTAGGAGGCGCTGAACGTTACAATTCACTATCACTTTTTCGTCCGATTCGAAAATCTTTGACTCACAGCAGAAAGGCCATAAGGTGCCCGAGACAGCAATAAACCCATGGAGGCAAGTCTGCTGGAGGACGATGTATTGAATCGGGACGCAATTTGAGTGATCCATCGTCAATAGGTGGCCCTGAATGTTTCAATTCACTATCAGTTTTTCGTCCGATTCGAAAATCTTTGACTCACAGCAGAACGGCCATAAGGTGCCCGAGGCAGCAATAGACCCATGGAGACAAGTGTGCTGGAGGACGATGTATAGAATCATGACGCAATTTGAGTGTTTCATCGTCATTAGGTGGCCTTGAAAGTTACAATTCACTATCAGTTTTTCGTCCGATTCGAAAATCTTTGACTCACAGCAGAACGGCCATAAGGTGCCCGAGGCAGCAATAGACCCATGGAGACAAGTCTGCTGGAGGACGATTATTGAATCGGGACGCAATTTGAGTGATCCATCGTCATTAGGTGGCCCTGAACGTTACAATTCACTATCAGTTTTTCGTCCCATTCGAAATTCTTTGAGTCACAGCAGAACGGCCATAAGGTGCCCGAGGCAGCAATAGACCCATGGAGACAAGTCTGCTGGAGCACGAGGTATTGAATCGGGACGCAATTTGAGTGTTCCATCGTCATTAGGAGGCCCTCAACGTTACAATTCACTATCAGTTTTTCGTCCGATTCGAAAATCTTTGACTCAAAGTAGAACGGCCATAGGGTGCCCGAGGCAGCATTAGACCCATGGAGACAAGTCTGCTGGAGGCCGATGTATTGAATCGGGACGCAATTTGAGTGTTCCATCGTCTTTAGGAGGCCCTGAACGTTACAATTCACTATCAGTTTTTCGTGCGATTCCAAATCTGCTGGAGGTCGATGTATTGAATCGGGACGCAATTTGAGTGATCTATCGTCATTAGGTGGCCCTGAACGTTACAATTCACTATCAGTTTTTCGACCCATTCGATAATCTAGACTCACAGCAGAACGGCCATAAGGTGCCCGAGGCAGCAATAGACCCATGGAGTCAAGTCGGCTGGAGGACGATGTATTGAATCGGGACGCAATTTGTGTGGTCCATCGTCATTAGGTGGCGTTGAATGTTACAATTCACTATCAGTTTTTCGTCCGATTCAAAAATCTTTGACTCACAGCAGAACGGCCATAAGGTGCCCGAGGCAGCAATAGACCCATGGAGACAAGTCTGCTGGAGGACGATGTATTGAATCGGGACGCAATTTGAGTGTTCCATCGTCATTAGGAGGCCCTGAACGTTACAATTCACTATCAGTTTTTCGTCCGATTCGAAATTCTTTGACTCACAGCAGAACGGCCATAAGGTGCCCGAGACAGCAATAGACCCATGGAGGCAAGTCTGCTGGAGGACGATGTATTGAATTGGGACGCAATTTGAGTGACCCATCGTCAATAGGTGGCCCTGAATGTTTCAATTCACTATGTTTTTCGTCCGATTCGAAAATCTTTGACTCACAGCAGAACGGCCATAAGGTGCCCAAGGCAGCAATAGACCCATGGAGACAAGTCTGCTGGAGGACGATGTATTCAATCGGGACGCAATTTGAGTGATCCATCGTAATTAGGTGCCCCTGAACGTTACAATTCACTATCAGTTTTTCGTCCAATTCGATAATCTAGACTCACAGCAGAACGGCCATAAGGTGCCCGAGGCAGCAATAGACCCATGGAGACAAGTCTGCTGGAGGACGATGTATTGAATCGGGACGCAATTTGAGTGTTCCATCGTCATTAGGAGGCCCTGAACGTTACAATTCACTATCAGTTTTTCGTCCGAGTCGAAAATCTTTGAGTCACAGCAGAACGGCCATAAAGTGCCCGAGGCAGCAATAGCCCCATGGAGACAAGTCTGCTGGAGGACGATGTATTGAATCGGGACGCAACTTGAGTGTTCCATCGTCATTAGGAGGCCCTGAACGTTACAATTCACTATCAGTTTTTCGTCCCATTCGATAATCTAGAGTCACGGGAGAAGGACCATAAGGTGCCCGAGGAAGCAATAGACCCATGGAGACAAGTCTGCTGGTGGACGATGTATTGAATCGGGACGCAATTTGAGTGATCCATCGTCATTAGGTGGCCCTGAACGTTACAATTCACTATCAGTTTTTCGTCCGATTCGAAAATCCTTGAGTCACAGCAGAACGGTCATAAGGTGCCCGAGGCAGCAATAGACCCATGGAGACAAGTCTGCTGGAGCACGAGGTATTGAATCGGGACGCAATTTGAGTGTTCCACCGTCATTAGGAGGCCCTGAACGTTACAATTCACTATCAGTTTTTCGTCCGATTCGAAAATCTTTGACCCACAGCAGAACGGCCATAGGGTGCCCGAGGCAGCATTAGACCCATGGAGACAAGTCTCCTGGAGGACGATGTATTGAATCGGGACGCAATTTGAGTGATCCATCGTCATTAGGTGGCCCTGAACGTTACAATTCACTATCAGTTTTTCGTCCGATTCGAAAATCTTTGACTCACAGCAGAACGGCCATAAGGTGCCCGAGGCAGCAATAGACCCTTGGAGACAAGTCTGCTGGTGGACGATGTATTGAATCGGGACGGAATTTGAGTGATCCATCGCCATTACGTGGCCCTGAACGTTACAATTCACTATCAGTTTTTCGTCCGATTCGAAAATCTTTGACTCACAGCAGTACGGCCATAAGGTGCCCGAGGCGGCAATAGACCCATGGAGTCAAGTCGGCTGGAGGACGATGTATTGAATCGGGACGCAATTTGTGTGGTCCATCGTCATTAGGTGGCCCTGAATGTTGCAATTCACTAGCAGTTTTTCGTCCGATTCGAAAATCTTTGACTCACAGCAGAACGGCCATAAGGTGCCCGAGGCAGCAATAGACCCATGGAGACAATTCTGCTGGAGGACGATGTAATGAATCGGGACGCAATTTGAGTGTTCCATCGTCATTAGGAGACCCTCAACGTTACAATTCACTATCAGTTTTTCGTCCGATTCGAAAATCTTTGACTCACTGCAGAACGGCCACAAGGTGCCCGAGACAGCAATAGACCCATGGAGGCAAGTCTGCTGGAGGACGATGTATTGAATCGGGACGCAATTTGAGTGATCCATCGTCATTACGTGGCCCTGAATGTTTCAATTCACTATCAGTTTTTCGTCCGATTCGAAAATCTTTGACTCACAGCAGAACGGCCATAAGGTGCCCGAGGCAGCAATAGACCCATGGAGACAAGTCTGCTGGAGGACGATGTATTGAATCGGGACGCAATTTGAGTGATTCATCGTCATTAGGTGGCCCTGAAAGTTACAATTCACTATCAGTTTTTCGTCCGATTCGAAAATCTTTGACTCACAGCAGAACGGCCATAAGGTGCCCGAGGCAGCAATAGACCCATGGAGACAAGTCTGCTGGAGGACGATGTATTGAATCGGGACGCAATTTGAGTGATCCATCCTCATTAGGTGGCCCTGAACGTTACAATTCACTATCAGTTTTTCGTCCCATTCGATAATCTAGACTCACAGCAGAACGGCCATAAGGTGCCCGAGGCAGCAATAGACCCATGGAGACAAGTCTGCTGGAGGCCGATGTATTGAATCGGGACGCAATTTGAGTGTTCCATCGTCATTAGGAGGCCCTGAACGTTACAATTCACTATCAGTTTTTCGTGCGATTCCAAATCTGCTGGAGGTCGATGTATTGAATCGGGACGCAATTTGAGTGATCTATCGTCATTAGGTGGCCCTGAACGTTACAATTCACTATCAGTTTTTCGACCCATTCGATAATCCAGACTCACAGCAGAACGGCCATAAGGTGCCCGAGGCAGCAATAGACCCATGGAGTCAAGTCGGCTGGAGGACGATGTATTGAATCGGGACGCAATTTGTGTGGTCCATCGTCATTAGGTGGCGTTGAATGTTACAATTCACTATCAGTTTTTCGTCCGATTCAAAAATCTTTGACTCACAGCAGAGCGGCCATAAGGTGCCCGAGGCAGCAATAGACCCATGGAGACAAGTCTGCTGGAGGACGATGTATTGAATCGGGACGCAATTTGAGTGTTCCATCGTCATTAGGAGGCCCTGAACGTTACAATTCACTATCAGTTTTTCGTCCGATTCGAAAATCTTTGACTCACAGCAGAACGGCCATAAGGTGCCCGAGACAGCAATAGACCCATGGAGGCTAGTCTGCTGGAGGACGATGTATTGAATCGGGACGCAATTTGAGTGATCCATCGTCAATAGGTGGCCCTGAATGTTTCAATTCACTATCAGTTTTTCGTCCGATTCGAAAATCTTTGACTCACAGCAGAACGGCCATAAGGTGCCCGAGGCAGCAATAGACCCATGGAGACAAGTCTGCTGGAGGACGATGTATTGAATCATGACGCAATTTGAGTGATTTATCGTCATTAGGTGGCCTTGAAAGTTACAATTCACTATCAGTTTTTCGTCCGATTCGAAAATCTTTGACTCACAGCAGAACGGCCATAAGGTGCCCAAGGCAGCGATAGACCCTTGGAGACAAGTCTGCTGGAGGACGATGTATTGAATCGGGACGCAATTTGAGTGATCCATCGTAATTAGGTGCCCCTGAACGTTACAATTCACTATCAGTTTTTCGTCCAATTCGATAATCTAGACTCACAGCAGAACGGCCATAAGGTGCCCGAGGCAGCAATAGACCCATGGAGACAAGTCTGCTGGAGGACGATGTATTGAATCGGGACGCAATTTGAGTGTTCCATCGTCATTAGGAGGCCCTGAACGTTACAATTCACTATCAGTTTTTCGTCCGAGTCGAAAATCTTTGAGTCACAGCAGAACGGCCATAAAGTGCCCGAGGCAGCAATAGCCCCATGGAGACAAATCTGCTGGAGGACGATGTATTGAATCGGGACGCAACTTGAGTGTTCCATCGTCATTCGGAGGCCCTGAACGTTACAATTCACTATCAGTTTTTCGTCCCATTCGATAATCTAGAGTCACGGGAGAAGGACCATAAGGTGCCCGAGGAAGCAATAGACCCATGGAGACAAGTCTGCTGGTGGACGATGTATTGAATCGGGACGCAATTTGAGTGATCCATCGTCATTAGGTGGCCCTGAACGTTACAATTCACTATCAGTTTTTCGTCCGATTCGAAAATCCTTGAGTCACAGCAGAACGGTCATAAGGTGCCCGAGGCAGCAATAGACCCATGGAGACAAGTCTGCTGGAGCACGAGGTATTGAATCGGGACGCAATTTGAGTGTTCCATCGTCATTAGGAGGCCCTGAACGTTACAATTCACTATCAGTTTTTCGCCCGATTCGAAAATCTTTGACTCACAGCAGAACGGCCATAAGGTGCCCGAGGCAGCAATAGACCCTTGGAGACAAGTCTGCTGGTGGACGATGTATTGAATCGGGACGGAATTTGAGTGATCCATCGCCATTACGTGGCCCTGAACGTTACAATTCACTATCAGTTTTTCGTCCGGTTCGAAAATCTTTGACTCACAGCAGAACGGCCATAAGGTGCCCGAGGCGGCAATACACCCATGGAGTCAAGTCGGCTGGAGGACGATGTATTGAATCGGGACGCAATTTGTGTGGTCCATCTTCATTAGGTGGCCCTTAATGTTGCAATTCACTATCAGTTTTTCGACCGATTCGAAAATCTTTGACTCACAGCAGAACGGCCATAAGGTGCCCGAGGCAGCAATAGACCCATGGAGACAATTCTGCTGGAGGACGATGTATTGAATCGGGACGCAATTTGAGTGTTCCATCGTCATTAGGAGACCCTGAACGTTACAATTCACTATCAGTTTTTCGTCCGATTCGAAAATCTTTGACTCACTGCAGAACGACCACAAGGTGCCCGAGACAGCAATAGACCCATGGAGGCAAGTCTGCTGGAGGACGATGTATTGAATCGGGACGCAATTTGAGTGATCCATCGTCATTACGTGGCCCTGAATGTTTCAATTCACTATGTTTTTCGTCCGATTCGAAAATCTTTGACTCACAGCAGAACGGCCATAAGGTGCCCGAGGCAGCAATAGACCCATGGAGACAAGTCTGCTGGAGGACGATGTATTGAATCGGGACGCAATTTGAGTGATTCATCGTCATTAGGTGGCCCTGAAAGTTACAATTCACTATCAGTTTTTCGTCCGATTCGAAAATCTTTGACTCACAGCAGAACGGCCATAAGGTGCCCGAGGCAGCAATAGACCCATGGAGACAAGTCTGCTGGAGGACGATTTATTGAATCGGGACGCAATTTGAGTGATGCATCGTCATTAGGTGGCCCTGAACGTTACAATTCACTATCAGTTTTTCGTCCCATTCGATAATCTAGACTCACAGCAGAACGGCCATAAGGTGCCCGAGGCAGCAATAGACCCATGGATTCAAGTCGGCTGGAGGACGATGTATTGAATCGGGACGCAATTTGAGTGATCCATCGTCATTAGGTGGCCCTGAATGTTACAATTCACTATCAGTTTTTCGTCCGATTCGAAAATCTTTGACTCACAGCAGAACGGCCATAAGGTGCCCGAGGCAGCAATAGACCCATGCAGACAAGTCTGCTGGAGGACGATGTATTGAATCGGGACTCAATTTGAGTGTTCCATCGTCATTAGGTGGCCCTGAACGTTACAATTCACTATCAGTTTTTCGTCCCATTCGATAATCTAGACTCACGGGAGATCGACCATAAGGTGCCCGAGGCAGCAATAGACCCATGGAGACAAGTCTGCTGGAGGACGATGTATTGAATCGGGACGCAATTTGAGTGATCCATCGTCATTAGGTGGCCCTGAACGTTAAAATTCACTATCAGTTTTTCGTCCGATTCGAAAATCTTTGACTCACAGCAGAACGGCCATAAGGTGCCCGAGGCGGCAATAGACCCATGGAGTCAAGTCGGCTGGAGAACGATGTATTGAATCGGGACGCAATTTGTGTGGTCCATCGTCATTAGGTGGCCCTGAATGTTACAATTTACTATCAGTTTTTAATCCGATTCGAAAATCTTTGACTCACAGCAGAACGGCCATAAGGTGCCCGAGGCAGCAATAGACCCATGGAGACAAGCCTGCTGGAGGACGATGTATTGAATCGGGACGCAATTTGAGTGATCCATCGTCATTAGGTGGCCTTGAACGTTACAATTCACTATCAGTTTTTCGTCCGATTCGAAAATCTTTGAGTCACAGCAGAACGGCCATAAGGTGCCCGAGGCAGCAATAGACCCATGGAGACAAGTCTGCTGGAGGACGATGTATTGAATCGGGACGCAATTTGAGTGATTCATCGTCATTAGGTGGCCCTGAAAGTTACAATTCACTATCAGTTTTTCGTCCGATTCGAAATTCTTTGACTCACAGCAGAACGGCCATAAGGTGCCCGAGGCAGCAATAGACCCATGGAGACAAGTCTGCTGGAGGACGATTTATTGAATCGGGACGCAATTTGAGTGATGCATCGTCATTAGGTGGCCCTGAACGTTACAATTCACTATCAGTTTTTCGTCCCATTCGATAATCTAGACTCACAGCAGAACGGCCATAAGGTGCCCGAGGCAGCAATAGACCCATGGATTCAAGTCGGCTGGAGGACGATGTATTGAATCGGGACGCAATTTGAGTGATCCATCGTCATTAGGTGGCCCTGAATGTTACAATTCACTATCAGTTTTTCGTCCGATTCGAAAATCTTTGACTCACAGCAGAACGGCCATAAGGTGCCCGAGGCAGCAATAGACCCATGCAGACAAGTCTGCTGGAGGACGATGTATTGAATCGGGACTCAATTTGAGTGTTCCATCGTCATTAGGTGGCCCTGAACGTTACAATTCACTATCAGTTTTTCGTCCCATTCGATAATCTAGACTCACGGGAGATCGACCATAAGGTGCCCGAGGCAGCAATAGACCCATGGAGACAAGTCTGCTGGAGGACGATGTATTGAATCGGGACGCAATTTGAGTGTTCCATCGTCATTAGGAGGCCCTGAACGTTACAATTCACTATCAGTTTTTCGTCCGATTCGAAAATTTTTGACTCACAGCAGAACGGCCATAAGGTGCCCGAGACAGCAATAGACCCATGGAGGCAAGTCTGCTGGAGGACGATGTATTGAATCGGGACGCAATTTGAGTATTCCATCGTCAATAGGTGGCCCTGAATGTTTCAATTCACTATCAGTTTTTCGTCAGATTCGAAAATCTTTGACTCACAGCAGAACGGCCATAAGGTGCCCGAGGCAGCAATAGACCCATGCAGACAAGTCTGCTGGAGGACGATGTATTGAATCATGACGCAATTTGAGTGATTTATCGTCATTAGGTGGCCTTGAAAGTTACAATTCACTATCAGTTTTTCGTCCGATTCGAAAATCTTTGACTCACAGCAGAACGGCCATAAGGTGCCCAAGGCAGCGATAGACCCATGGAGACAAGTCTGCTGGAGGACGATGTATTGAATCGGGACGCAATTTGAGTGATCCATCGTAATTAGGTGCCCCTGAACGTTACAATTCACTATCAGTTTTTCGTCCAATTCGATAATCTAGACTCACAGCAGAACGGCCATAAGGTGCCCGAGGCAGCAATAGACCCATGGAGACAAGTCTGCTGGAGGACGATGTATTGAATCGGGACGCAATTTGAGTGTTCCATCGTCATTAGGAGGCCCTGAACGTTACAATTCACTATCAGTTTTTCGTCCGAGTCGAAAATCTTTGAGTCACAGCAGAACGGCCATAAAGTGCCCGAGGCAGCAATAGCCCCATGGAGACAAGTCTGCTGGAGGACGATGTATTGAATCGGGACGCAACTTGAGTGTTCCATCGTCATTAGGAGGCCCTGAACGTTACAATTCACTATCAGTTTTTCGTCCCATTCGATAATCTAGAGTCACGGGAGAAGGACCATAAGGTGCCCGAGGAAGCAATAGACCCATGGAGACAAGTCTGCTGGTGGACGATGTATTGAATCGGGACGCAATTTGAGTGATCCATCGTCATTAGGTGGCCCTGAACGTTACAATTCACTATCAGTTTTTCGTCCGATTCGAAAATCTTTGACTCACAGCAGAACGGCCATAAGGTGCCCGAGGCGGCAATAGACCCATGGAGTCAAGTCGGCTGGAGGACGATGTAGTGAATCGGGACGCAATTTGTGTGGTCCATCGTCATTAGGTGGCCCTGAATGTTGCAATTCACTATCAGTTTTTCGACCGATTCGAAAATATTTGACTCACAGCAGAACGGCCATAAGGTGCCCGAGGCAGCAATAGACCCATGGAGACAATTCTGCTGGAGGACGATGTATTGAATCGGGACGCAATTTGAGTGTTCCATCGTCATTAGGAGACCCTGAACGTTACAGTTCACTATCAGTTTTTCGTCCGATTCGAAAATCTTTGACTCACTGCAGAACGGCCACAATGTGCCCGAGACAGCAATAGACCCATGGAGGCAAGTCTGCTGGAGGACGATGTATTGAATCGGGACGCAATTTGAGTGATCCATCGTCATTACGTGGCCCTGAATGTTTCAATTCACTATCAGTTTTTCGTCCGATTCGAAAATCTTTGACTCACAGCAGAACAGCCATAAGGTGCCCGAGGCAGCAATAGACCCATGGAGACAAGTCTGCTGGAGGACGATGTATTGAATCGGGACGCAATTTGAGTGATTCATCGTCATTAGGTGGCCCTGAAAGTTACAATTCATTATCAGTTTTTCGTCCGATTCGAAAATCTTTGACTCACAGCAGAACGGCCATAAGGTGCCCGAGGCAGCAATAGACCCATGGGGACAAGTCTGCTGGAGGACGATTCATTGAATCGGGACGCAATTTGAGTGATGCATCGTCATTAGGTGGCCCTGAACGTTACAATTCACTATCAGTTTTTCGTCCCATTCGATAATCTAGACTCACAGCAGAACGGCCATAAGGTGCCCGAGGCAGCAATAGACCCATGGATTCAAGTCGGCTGGAGGACGATGTATTGAATCGGGACGCAATTTGAGTGATCCATCGTCATTAGGTGGCCCTGAATGTTACAATTCACTATCAGTTTTTCGTCCGATTCGAAAATCTTTGACTCACAGCAGAACGGCCATAAGGTGCCCGAGGCAGCAATAGACCCATGCAGACAAGTCTGCTGGAGGACGATGTATTGAATCGCGACTCAATTTGAGTGTTCCATCGTCATTAGGTGGCCCTGAACGTTACAATTCACTATCAGTTTTTCGTCCCATTCGATAATCTAGACTCACGGGAGATCGACCATAAGGTGCCCGAGGCAGCAATAGACCCATGGAGACAAGTCTGCTGGAGGACGATGTATTGAATCGGGACGCAATTTGAGTGATCCATCGTCATTAGGTGGCCCTGAACGTTAAAATTCACTATCAGTTTTTCGTCCGATTCGAAAATCTTTGACTCACAGCAGAACGGCCATAAGGTGCCCGAGGCGGCAATAGACCCATGAAGTCAAGTCGGCTGGAGAACGATGTATTGAATCGGAACGCAATTTGTGTGGTCCATCGTCATTAGGTGGCCCTGAAAGTTACAATTTACTATCAGTTTTTAATCCGATTCGAAAATCTTTGACTCACAGCAGAACGGCCATAAGGTGCCCGAGGCAGCAATAGACCCATGGAGACAAGCCTGCTGGAGGACGATGTATTGAATCGGGACGCAATTTGAGTGATCCATCGTCATTAGGTGGCCCTGAACGTCACAATTCACTATCAGTTTTTCGTCCGATTCGAAAATCTTTGAGTCACAGCAGAACGGCCATAAGGTGCCTGAGGCAGTAATAGACCCATGGAGACAAGTCTGCTGGAGGTCGATGTATTGAATCGGGACGCAATTTGAGTGATTCATCGTCATTAGGTGGCCCTGAAAGTTACAATTCACTATCAGTTTTTCGTGCCATTCCAAATCTGCTGGAGGTCGATGTATTGAATCGGGACGCAATTTGAGTGATCCATCGTCATTAGGTGGCCCTGAACGTTACAATTCACTATCAGTTTTTCGTCCCATTCGATAATCTAGACTCACAGCAGAACGGCCATAAGGTGCCCGAGGCAGGAATAGACCCATGGAGTCAAGTCGGCTGGAGGACGATGTATTGAATCGGGACGCAATTTGTGTGGTCAATCGTCATTAGGTGGCCCTGAATGTTACAATTCACTATCAGTTTTTCGTCCGATTCGAAAATCTTTGACTCACAGCAGAAAGGCCATAAGGTGCCCGAGACAGCAATAGACCCATGGAGGCAAATCTGCTGGAGGACGATGTATTGAATCGGGACGCAATTTGAGTGATCCATCGTCATTAGGTGGCCCTGAATGTTTCAATTCACTATCAGTTTTTCGTCCGATTCGAAAATCTTTGACTCACAGCATAACGGCCATAAGGTGCCCGAGGCAGCAATAGACCCATGGAGACAAGTCGGCTGGAGGACGATGTATTGAATCGGGACGCAATTTGAGTGATCCATCGTCATTAGGTGGCCCTGAATGTTACAATTCACTACCAGTTTTTCGTCCGATTCGAAAATCTTTGACTCACAGCAGAACGGCCATAAGCTGCCGAGGCAGCAATAGACCCATGGAGACAAGTCGGCTGGAGGACGATGTATTGAATCGGGACGCAATTTGAGTGATCCATCGTCATTAGGTGGCCCTGAATGTTACAATTCACTATCAGTTTTTCGTCCGATTCGAAAATCTTTGACTCACAGCAGAACGGCCATAAGGTGCCCGAGGCGGCAATAGACCCATGGAGACAAGTCTGCTGGAGGACGATGTATTGAATCGGGACGCAATTTGAGTGATCCATCGTCATTAGGTGGCCCTGAACGTTACAATTCACTATCAGTTTTTCGTCCCATTCGATAATCTAGACTCACGGGAGATCGACCATAAGGTGCCCGAGGCAGCAATAGACCCATGGAGACTAGTCTGCTGGAGGACGATGTATTGAATCGGGACGCAATTTGAGTGATCCATCGTCATTAGGTGGCCCTGAACGTTAAAATTCACTATCAGTTTTTCGTCCGATTCGAAAATCTTTGACTCACAGCAGAACGGGCATAAGGTGCCCGAGGCGGCAATAGACCCATGGAGTCAAGTCGGCTGGAGGACGATATATTGAATCGGGACGCAATTTGAGTGTTCCATCGTCATTAGAAGACCCTGAACGTTACAATTCACTATCAGTTTTTCGTCCGATTCGAAAATCTTTGACTCACAGCAGAACGGCCATAAGGTGCCCGAGACAGCAATAGACCCATGGAGGCAAGTCTGCTGGAGGACGATGTATTGAATCGGGACGCAATTTGAGTGATCCATCGTCATTAGGTGGCCCTGAATGTTACAATTCACTATCAGTTTTTAATCCGATTCGAAAATCTTTGACTCACAGCAGTACGGCCATAAGGTGCCCGAGGCAGCAATAGACCCATGGAGACAAGTCTGCTGGAGGACGATGTATTGAATCGGGACGCAATTTGAGTGTTCCATCGTCATTAGAAGACCCTGAACGTTACAATTCACTATCAGTTTTTCGTCCGATTCGAAAATCTTTGACTCACAGCAGAACGGCCATAAGGTGCCCGAGACAGCAATAGACCCATGGAGGCAAGTCTGCTGGAGGACGATGTATTGAATCGGGACGCAATTTGAGTGATCCATCGTCATTAGGTGGCCCTGAATGTTACAATTCACTATCAGTTTCTCGTCCGATTCGAAAATCTTTGACTCACAGCAGAACGGCCATAAGGTGCCTGAGGCAGTAATAGACCCATGGAGACAAGTCTGCTGGAGGTCGATGTATTGAATCGGGACGCAATTTGAGTGATTCATCGTCATTAGGTGGCCCTGAAAGTTACAATTCACTATCAGTTTTTCGTGCCATTCCAAATCTGCTGGAGGTCGATGTATTGAATCGGGACGCAATTTGAGTGATCCATCGTCATTAGGTGGCCCTGAACGTTACAATTCACTATCAGTTTTTCGTCCCATTCGATAATCTAGACTCACAGCAGAACGGCCATAAGGTGCCCGAGGCAGGAATAGACCCATGGAGTCAAGTCGGCTGGAGGACGATGTATTGAATCGGGACGCAATTTGTGTGGTCAATCGTCATTAGGTGGCCCTGAATGTTACAATTCACTATCAGTTTTTCGTCCGATTCGAAAATCTTTGACTCACAGCAGAAAGGCCATAAGGTGCCCGAGACAGCAATAGACCCATGGAGGCAAATCTGCTGGAGGACGATGTATTGAATCGGGACGCAATTTGAGTGATCCATCGTCATTAGGTGGCCCTGAATGTTTCAATTCACTATCAGTTTTTCGTCCGATTCGAAAATCTTTGACTCACAGCATAACGGCCATAAGGTGCCCGAGGCAGCAATAGACCCATGGAGACAAGTCGGCTGGAGGACGATGTATTGAATCGGGACGCAATTTGAGTGATCCATCGTCATTAGGTGGCCCTGAATGTTACAATTCACTACCAGTTTTTCGTCCGATTCGAAAATCTTTGACTCACAGCAGAACGGCCATAAGCTGCCGAGGCAGCAATAGACCCATGGAGACAAGTCGGCTGGAGGACGATGTATTGAATCGGGACGCAATTTGAGTGATCCATCGTCATTAGGTGGCCCTGAATGTTACAATTCACTATCAGTTTTTCGTCCGATTCGAAAATCTTTGACTCACAGCAGAACGGCCATAAGGTGCCCGAGGCGGCAATAGACCCATGGAGACAAGTCTGCTGGAGGACGATGTATTGAATCGGGACGCAATTTGAGTGATCCATCGTCATTAGGTGGCCCTGAACGTTACAATTCACTATCAGTTTTTCGTCCCATTCGATAATCTAGACTCACGGGAGATCGACCATAAGGTGCCCGAGGCAGCAATAGACCCATGGAGACTAGTCTGCTGGAGGACGATGTATTGAATCGGGACGCAATTTGAGTGATCCATCGTCATTAGGTGGCCCTGAACGTTAAAATTCACTATCAGTTTTTCGTCCGATTCGAAAATCTTTGACTCACAGCAGAACGGGCATAAGGTGCCCGAGGCGGCAATAGACCCATGGAGTCAAGTCGGCTGGAGGACGATATATTGAATCGGGACGCAATTTGTGTGGTCCATCGTCATTAGGTGGCCCTGAATGTTACAATTCACTATCAGTTTTTAATCCGATTCGAAAATCTTTGACTCACAGCAGTACGGCCATAAGGTGCCCGAGGCAGCAATAGACCCATGGAGACAAGTCTGCTGGAGGACGATGTATTGAATCGGGACGCAATTTGAGTGTTCCATCGTCATTAGAAGACCCTGAACGTTACAATTCACTATCAGTTTTTCGTCCGATTCGAAAATCTTTGACTCACAGCAGAACGGCCATAAGGTGCCCGAGACAGCAATAGACCCATGGAGGCAAGTCTGCTGGAGGACGATGTATTGAATCGGGACGCAATTTGAGTGATCCATCGTCATTAGGTGGCCCTGAATGTTACAATTCACTATCAGTTTCTCGTCCGATTCGAAAATCTTTGACTCACAGCAGAACGGCCATAAGGTGCCCGAGGCAGCAATAGACCCATGGAGACAAGTCGGCTGGAGGACGATGTATTGAGTCGGGACGCAATTTCAGTGATCCATCGTCATTAGGTGGCCCTGAATGTTACAATTCACTATCAGTTTTTCGTCAGATTCGAAAATCTTTGACTCACAGCTGAACGGCCATAAGGTGCCCGAGGCGGCAATAGACCCATGGAGACAAGTCTGCTGGAGGACGATGTATTGAATCGGGACGCAATTTGAGTGATCCATCGTCATTAGGTGGCCCTGAACGTTACAATTCACAATCAGTTTTTCGTCCCAATCGATAATCTAGACTCACAGCAGAACGGCCTTAAGGTGCCCGAGGCAGCAATAGACCCATGGAGTCAAGTCAACTAGAGGACGAGGTATTGAATCGGGACGCAATTTGTGTGGTCCATCGTCATTAGGTGGCCCTGAATGTTACAATTCACTATCAGTTTTTCATCCGATTCGAAAATCTTTGACTCACAGCAGAACGGCCATAAGGTGCCCGAGGCAGCAATAGACCCATGGAGACAAGCCTGCTGGAGGACGATGTATTGAATCGGGACGCAATTTGAGTGATCCATCGTCATTAGGTGGCCCTGAACGTTACAATTCACTATCAGTTTTTCTTCCGATTCGAAAATCTTTGAGTCACAGCAGAACGGCCATAAGGTGCCCGAGGCAGCAATAGACCCATGGAGACAAGTCTGCTGGAGGACGATGTATTGAATCGGGACGCAATTTGAGTGATTCATCGTCATTAGGTGGCCCTGAAAGTTACAATTCACTATCAGTTTTTCGTCCGATTCGAAATTCTTTGACTCACAGCAGAACGGCCATAAGGTGCCCGAGGCAGCAATAGACCCATGGAGACAAGTCTGCTGGAGGACGATTTATTGAATCGGGACGCAATTTGAGTGATGCATCGTCATTAGGTGGCCCTGAACGTTACAATTCACTATCAGTTTTTCGTCCCATTCGATAATCTAGACTCACAGCAGAACGGCCATAAGGTGCCCGAGGCAGCAATAGACCCATGGATTCAAGTCGGCTGGAGGACGATGTATTGAATCGGGACGCAATTTGAGTGATCCATCGTCATTAGGTGGCCCTGAATGTTACAATTCACTATCAGTTTTTCGTCCGATTCGAAAATCTTTGACTCACAGCAGAACGGCCATAAGGTGCCCGAGGCAGCAATAGACCCATGCAGACAAGTCTGCTGGAGGACGATGTATTGAATCGGGACTCAATTTGAGTGTTCCATCGTCATTAGGTGGCCCTGAACGTTACAATTCACTATCAGTTTTTCGTCCCATTCGATAATCTAGACTCACGGGAGATCGACCATAAGGTGCCCGAGGCAGCAATAGACCCATGGAGACAAGTCTGCTGGAGGACGATGTATTGAATCGGGACGCAATTTGAGTGTTCCATCGTCATTAGGAGGCCCTGAACGTTACAATTCACTATCAGTTTTTCGTCCGATTCGAAAATCTTTGACTCACAGCAGAACGGCCATAAGGTGCCCGAGACAGCAATAGACCCATGGAGGCAAGTCTGCTGGAGGACGATGTATTGAATCGGGACGCAATTTGAGTATTCCATCGTCAATAGGTGGCCCTGAATGTTTCAATTCACTATCAGTTTTTCGTCAGATTCGAAAATCTTTGACTCACAGCAGAACGGCCATAAGGTGCCCGAGGCAGCAATAGACCCATGCAGACAAGTCTGCTGGAGGACGATGTATTGAATCATGACGCAATTTGAGTGATTTATCGTCATTAGGTGGCCTTGAAAGTTACAATTCACTATCAGTTTTTCGTCCGATTCGAAAATCTTTGACTCACAGCAGAACGGCCATAAGGTGCCCAAGGCAGCGATAGACCCATGGAGACAAGTCTGCTGGAGGACGATGTATTGAATCGGGACGCAATTTGAGTGATCCATCGTAATTAGGTGCCCCTGAACGTTACAATTCACTATCAGTTTTTCGTCCAATTCGATAATCTAGACTCACAGCAGAACGGCCATAAGGTGCCCGAGGCAGCAATAGACCCATGGAGACAAGTCTGCTGGAGGACGATGTATTGAATCGGGACGCAATTTGAGTGTTCCATCGTCATTAGGAGGCCCTGAACGTTACAATTCACTATCAGTTTTTCGTCCGAGTCGAAAATCTTTGAGTCACAGCAGAACGGCCATAAAGTGCCCGAGGCAGCAATAGCCCCATGGAGACAAGTCTGCTGGAGGACGATGTATTGAATCGGGACGCAACTTGAGTGTTCCATCGTCATTAGGAGGCCCTGAACGTTACAATTCACTATCAGTTTTTCGTCCCATTCGATAATCTAGAGTCACGGGAGAAGGACCATAAGGTGCCCGAGGAAGCAATAGACCCATGGAGACAAGTCTGCTGGTGGACGATGTATTGAATCGGGACGCAATTTGAGTGATCCATCGTCATTAGGTGGCCCTGAACGTTACAATTCACTATCAGTTTTTCGTCCGATTCGAAAATCTTTGACTCACAGCAGAACGGCCATAAGGTGCCCGAGGCGGCAATAGACCCATGGAGTCAAGTCGGCTGGAGGACGATGTAGTGAATCGGGACGCAATTTGTGTGGTCCATCGTCATTAGGTGGCCCTGAATGTTGCAATTCACTATCAGTTTTTCGACCGATTCGAAAATATTTGACTCACAGCAGAACGGCCATAAGGTGCCCGAGGCAGCAATAGACCCATGGAGACAATTCTGCTGGAGGACGATGTATTGAATCGGGACGCAATTTGAGTGTTCCATCGTCATTAGGAGACCCTGAACGTTACAATTCACTATCAGTTTTTCGTCCGATTCGAAAATCTTTGACTCACAGCAGAACGGCCATAAGGTGCCCGAGGCAGCAATAGACCCATGGGGACAAGTCTGCTGGAGGACGATTCATTGAATCGGGACGCAATTTGAGTGATGCATCGTCATTAGGTGGCCCTGAACGTTACAATTCACTATCAGTTTTTCGTCCCATTCGATAATCTAGACTCACAGCAGAACGGCCATAAGGTGCCCGAGGCAGCAATAGACCCATGGATTCAAGTCGGCTGGAGGACGATGTATTGAATCGGGACGCAATTTGAGTGATCCATCGTCATTAGGTGGCCCTGAATGTTACAATTCACTATCAGTTTTTCGTCCGATTCGAAAATCTTTGACTCACAGCAGAACGGCCATAAGGTGCCCGAGGCAGCAATAGACCCATGCAGACAAGTCTGCTGGAGGACGATGTATTGAATCGGGACTCAATTTGAGTGTTCCATCGTCATTAGGTGGCCCTGAACGTTACAATTCACTATCAGTTTTTCGTCCCATTCGATAATCTAGACTCACGGGAGATCGACCATAAGGTGCCCGAGGCAGCAATAGACCCATGGAGACAAGTCTGCTGGAGGACGATGTATTGAATCGGGACGCAATTTGAGTGATCCATCGTCATTAGGTGGCCCTGAACGTTAAAATTCACTATCAGTTTTTCGTCCGATTCGAAAATCTTTGACTCACAGCAGAACGGCCATAAGGTGCCCGAGGCGGCAATAGACCCATGAAGTCAAGTCGGCTGGAGAACGATGTATTGAATCGGAACGCAATTTGTGTGGTCCATCGTCATTAGGTGGCCCTGAAAGTTACAATTTACTATCAGTTTTTAATCCGATTCGAAAATCTTTGACTCACAGCAGAACGGCCATAAGGTGCCCGAGGCAGCAATAGACCCATGGAGACAAGCCTGCTGGAGGACGATGTATTGAATCGGGACGCAATTTGAGTGATCCATCGTCATTAGGTGGCCCTGAACGTCACAATTCACTATCAGTTTTTCGTCCGATTCGAAAATCTTTGAGTCACAGCAGAACGGCCATAAGGTGCCTGAGGCAGTAATAGACCCATGGAGACAAGTCTGCTGGAGGTCGATGTATTGAATCGGGACGCAATTTGAGTGATTCATCGTCATTAGGTGGCCCTGAAAGTTACAATTCACTATCAGTTTTTCGTGCCATTCCAAATCTGCTGGAGGTCGATGTATTGAATCGGGACGCAATTTGAGTGATCCATCGTCATTAGGTGGCCCTGAACGTTACAATTCACTATCAGTTTTTCGTCCCATTCGATAATCTAGACTCACAGCAGAACGGCCATAAGGTGCCCGAGGCAGGAATAGACCCATGGAGTCAAGTCGGCTGGAGGACGATGTATTGAATCGGGACGCAATTTGTGTGGTCAATCGTCATTAGGTGGCCCTGAATGTTACAATTCACTATCAGTTTTTCGTCCGATTCGAAAATCTTTGACTCACAGCAGAAAGGCCATAAGGTGCCCGAGACAGCAATAGACCCATGGAGGCAAATCTGCTGGAGGACGATGTATTGAATCGGGACGCAATTTGAGTGATCCATCGTCATTAGGTGGCCCTGAATGTTTCAATTCACTATCAGTTTTTCGTCCGATTCGAAAATCTTTGACTCACAGCATAACGGCCATAAGGTGCCCGAGGCAGCAATAGACCCATGGAGACAAGTCGGCTGGAGGACGATGTATTGAATCGGGACGCAATTTGAGTGATCCATCGTCATTAGGTGGCCCTGAATGTTACAATTCACTACCAGTTTTTCGTCCGATTCGAAAATCTTTGACTCACAGCAGAACGGCCATAAGCTGCCGAGGCAGCAATAGACCCATGGAGACAAGTCGGCTGGAGGACGATGTATTGAATCGGGACGCAATTTGAGTGATCCATCGTCATTAGGTGGCCCTGAATGTTACAATTCACTATCAGTTTTTCGTCCGATTCGAAAATCTTTGACTCACAGCAGAACGGCCATAAGGTGCCCGAGGCGGCAATAGACCCATGGAGACAAGTCTGCTGGAGGACGATGTATTGAATCGGGACGCAATTTGAGTGATCCATCGTCATTAGGTGGCCCTGAACGTTACAATTCACTATCAGTTTTTCGTCCCATTCGATAATCTAGACTCACGGGAGATCGACCATAAGGTGCCCGAGGCAGCAATAGACCCATGGAGACTAGTCTGCTGGAGGACGATGTATTGAATCGGGACGCAATTTGAGTGATCCATCGTCATTAGGTGGCCCTGAACGTTAAAATTCACTATCAGTTTTTCGTCCGATTCGAAAATCTTTGACTCACAGCAGAACGGGCATAAGGTGCCCGAGGCGGCAATAGACCCATGGAGTCAAGTCGGCTGGAGGACGATATATTGAATCGGGACGCAATTTGTGTGGTCCATCGTCATTAGGTGGCCCTGAATGTTACAATTCACTATCAGTTTTTAATCCGATTCGAAAATCTTTGACTCACAGCAGTACGGCCATAAGGTGCCCGAGGCAGCAATAGACCCATGGAGACAAGTCTGCTGGAGGACGATGTATTGAATCGGGACGCAATTTGAGTTTTCCATCGTCATTAGAAGACCCTGAACGTTACAATTCACTATCAGTTTTTCGTCCGATTCGAAAATCTTTGACTCACAGCAGAACGGCCATAAGGTGCCCGAGACAGCAATAGACCCATGGAGGCAAGTCTGCTGGAGGACGATGTATTGAATCGGGACGCAATTTGAGTGATCCATCGTCATTAGGTGGCCCTGAATGTTACAATTCACTATCAGTTTCTCGTCCGATTCGAAAATCTTTGACTCACAGCAGAACGGCCATAAGGTGCCCGAGGCAGCAATAGACCCATGGAGACAAGTCGGCTGGAGGACGATGTATTGAGTCGGGACGCAATTTCAGTGATCCATCGTCATTAGGTGGCCCTGAATGTTACAATTCACTATCAGTTTTTCGTCAGATTCGAAAATCTTTGACTCACAGCTGAACGGCCATAAGGTGCCCGAGGCGGCAATAGACCCATGGAGACAAGTCTGCTGGAGGACGATGTATTGAATCGGGACGCAATTTGAGTGATCCATCGTCATTAGGTGGCCCTGAACGTTACAATTCACAATCAGTTTTTCGTCCCAATCGATAATCTAGACTCACAGCAGAACGGCCTTAAGGTGCCCGAGGCAGCAATAGACCCATGGAGTCAAGTCAACTAGAGGACGAGGTATTGAATCGGGACGCAATTTGTGTGGTCCATCGTCATTAGGTGGCCCTGAATGTTACAATTCACTATCAGTTTTTCATCCGATTCGAAAATCTTTGACTCACAGCAGAACGGCCATAAGGTGCCCGAGGCAGCAATAGACCCATGGAGACAAGTCTGCTGGAGGACGATGTATTGAATCGGGACGCAATTTGAGTGATCCATCGTCATTAGGTGGCCCTGAACGTTACAATTCACTATCAGTTTTTCGTCCGATTCGAAAATCTTTGAATCACAGCAGAACGGCCATAAGGTGGCCGTGGCAGTAATAGACCCATGGAGACAAGTCTGCTGGAGGTCGATGTATTGAATCGGGACGCAATTTGAGTGATTCATCGTCATTAGGTGGCCCTGAAAGTTACAATTCACTATCAGTTTTTCGTGCCATTCCAAATCTGCTGGAGGTCGATGTATTGAATCGGGACGCAATTTGAGTGATCCATCGTCATTAGGTGGCCCTGAACGTTACAATTCACTATCAGTTTTTCGTCCCATTCGATAATCTAGACTCACAGCAGAACGGCCATAAGGTGCCCGAGGCAGCAATAGACCCATGGAGTCAAGTCGGCTGGAGGACGATGTATTGAATCGGGACGCAATTTGTGTGGTCAATCGTCATTAGGTGGCCCTGAATGTTACAATTCACTATCAGTTTTTCGTCCGATTCGAAAATCTTTGACTCACAGCAGAACGGCCATAAGGTGCCCGAGACAGCAATAGACCCATGGAGGCAAATCTGCTGGAGGACGATGTATTGAATCGGGACGCAATTTGAGTGATCCATCGTCATTAGGTGGCCCTGAATGTTTCAATTCACTATCAGTTTTTCGTCCGATTCGAAAATCTTTGACTCACAGCAGAACGGCCATAAGGTGCCCGAGGCAGCAATAGACCCATGGAGACAAGTCGGCTGGAGGACGATGTATTGAATCGGGACGCAATTTGTGTGATCCATCGTCATTAGGTGGCCCTGAATGTTACAATTCACTACCAGTTTTTCGTCCGATTCGAAAATCTTTGACTCACAGCAGAACGGCCATAAGGTGCCGAAGCAGCAATAGACCCATGGAGACAAGTCGGCTGGAGGACGATGTATTGAATCGGGACGCAATTTGAGTGATCCATCGTCATTAGGTGGCCCTGAATGTTACAATTCACTATCAGTTTTTCGTCCGATTCGAAAATCTTTGACTCACAGCAGAACGGCCATAAGGTGCCCGAGGCGGCAATAGACCCATGGAGACAAGTCTGCTGGAGGACGATGTATTGAATCGGGACGCAATTTGAGTGATCCATCGTCATTAGGTGGCCCTGAACGTTACAATTCACTATCAGTTTTTCGTCCCATTCGATAATCTAGACTCACAGCAGAACGGCCATAAGGTGCCCGAGGCAGCAATAGACCCATGGAGTCAAGTCAACTGGAGGACGAGGTATTGAATCGGGACGCAATTTGTGTGGTCCATCGTCATTAGGTGGCCCTAAATGTTACAATTCACTATCAGTTTTTCGTCCGATTCGAAAATCTTTCACTCACAGCAGAACGGCCATAAGGTGCCCGAGGCAGCAATAGACCCATGGAGACAAGTCTGCTGGAGGACGATGTATTGAATCGGGACGCAATTTGAGTGATCCATCGTCATTAGGTGGCCCTGAATGTTACAATTCACTATCAGTTTTTCGTCCGATTCGAAAATCTTTGACTCACAGCAGAACGGCCATTAGGTGCCCGAGGCAGCAATAGACCCATGCAGACAAGTCTGCTGGAGGACGATGTATTGAATCGGGACTCAATTTGAGTGTTCCATCGTCATTAGGTGGCCCTGAACGTTAGAATTCACTATCAGTTTTTCGTCCCATTCGATAATCTAGACTCACGGGAGATCGACCATAAGGTGCCCGAGGCAGCAATAGACCCATGGAGACAAGTCTGCTGGAGGACGATGTATTGAATCGGGTCGCAATTTGAGTGATCCATCGTCATTAGGTGGCCCTGAACGTTAAAATTCACTATCAGTTTTTCGTCCGATTCGAAAATCTTTGACTCACAGCAGAACGGCCATAAGGTGCCCGAGGCAGCAATAGACCCATGGAGACAAGTCTGCTGGAGGACGATGTATTGAATCGGGACGCAATTTGAGTGATTCATCGTCATTAGGTGGCCCTGAAAGTTACAATTCACTATCAGTTTTTCGTCCGATTCGAAAATCCTTGACTCACAGCAGAACGGCCATAAGGTGCCCGAGGCAGCAATAGACCCATGGAGACAAGTCTGCCGGAGGACGATTTATTGAATCGGGACGCAATTTGAGTGATGCATCGTCATTAGGTGGCCCTGAGCGTTACAATTCACTATCAGTTTTTCATCCCATTCGATAATCTAGACTCACAGCAGAACGGCCATAAGGTGCCCGAGGCAGCAATAGACCCATGGAGACAAGTCTGCTGGAGGCCGATGTATTGAACCGGGACGCAATTTGAGTGTTCCATCGTCATTAGGAGGCCCTGAACGTTACAATTCACTATCAGTTTTTCGTGCGATTCCAAATCTGCTGGAGGTCGATGTATTGAATCGGGACGCAATTTGTGTGGTCCATCGTCATTAGGTGGCGTTGAATATTACAATTCACTATCAGTTTTTTGTCCGATTCAAAAATCTTTGACTCACAGCAGAACGGCCATAAGGTGCCCGAGGCAGCAATAGACCCATGGAGACAAGTCTGCTGGAGGACGATGTATTGAATCGGGACGCAATTTGAGTGTTCCATCGTCATTAGGAGGCCCTGAACGTTACAATTCACTATCAGTTTTTCGTCCGATTCGAAAATCTTTGACTCACAGCAGAACGGCCATAAGGTTCCCGAGACAGCAATAGACCCATGGAGGCAAGTCTGCTGGAGGACGATGTATTGAATCGGGACGCAATTTTAATGATGCATCGTCAATAGGTGGCCCTGAATGTTTCAATTCACTATCAGTTTTTCGTCCGATTCGAAAATCTTTGACTCACAGCAGAACGGCCATAAGGTGCCCGAGGCAGCAATAGACCCATGGAGACAAGTCTGCTGGAGGACGATGTATAGAATCATGACGCAATTTGAGTGATTCATCGTCATTAGGTGGCCTTGAAAGTTACAATTCACTATCAGTTTTTCGTCCGATTCGAAAATCTTTGACTCACAGCAGAACGGCCATAAGGTGCCCGAGGCAGCAATAGACCCATGGAGACAAGTCTGCTGGAGGACGATGTCTTGAATCGGGACGCAATTTGAGTGATCCATCGTCATTAGGTGGCCCTGAACGTTACAATTCACTATCAGTTTTTCGTCCCATTCGAAATTCTTTGAGTCACAGCAGAACGGCCATAAGGTGCCCGAGGCAGCAATAGACCCATGGAGACAAGTCTGCTGGAGCACGAGGTATTGAATCGGGACGCAATTTGAGTGTTCCATCGTCATTAGGAGGCCGTGAACGTTACAATTCACTATCAGTTTTTCGTCCGATTCGAAAATCTTTGACTCACAGTAGAACGGCCATAGGGTGCCCGAGGCAGCATTAGACCCATGGAGACAAGTCTGCTGGAGGACGATGTATTGAATCGGAACGCAATTTGAGTGATCCATCGTCATTAGGTGGCCTTGAAAGTTACAATTCACTATCAGTTTTTCGTCCGATTCGAAAATCTTTGACTCACAGCAGAACGGCCATAAGGTGCCCAAGGCAGCAATAGACCCATGGAGACAAGTCTGCTGGAGGACGATGTATTGAATCGGGACGCAATTTGAGTGATCCATCGTCATTAGGTGGCCCTGAACGTTACAATTCACTATCAGTTTTTCGTCCCATTCGATAATCTAGATTCACAGCAGAACGGCCATAAGGTGCCCGAGGCAGCAATAGACCCATGGAGACAAGTCTGCTGGATGCCGATGTATTGAATCGGGACGCAATTTGAGTGTTCCATCGTCATTAGGAGGCCCTGAACGTTACAATTCACTATCAGTTTTTCGTGCGATTCCAAATCTGCTGGAGGTCGATGTATTGAATCGGGACGCAATTTGAGTGATCTATCGTCATTAGGTGGCCCTGAACGTTACAATTCACTATCAGTTTTTCGACCCATTCGATAATCTAGACTCACAGCAGAACGGCCATAAGGTGCCCGAGGCAGCAATAGACCCATGGAGTCAAGTCGGCTGGAGGACGATGTATTGAATCGGGACGCAATTTGTGTGGTCCATCGTCATTAGGTGGCGTTGAATGTTACAATTCACTATCAGTTTTTCGTCCGATTCAAAAGTCTTTGACTCACAGCAGAACGGCCATAAGGTGCCCGAGGCAGCAATAGACCCATGGAGACAAGTCTGCTGGAGGACGATGTATTGAATCGGGACGCAATTTCAGTGTTCCATCGTCATTAGGAGGCCCTGAACGTTACAATTCACTATCAGTTTTTCGTCCGATTCGAAAATCTTTGACTCACAGCAGAACGGCCATAAGGTGCCCGAGACAGCAATAGACCCATGGAGGCAAGTCTGCTGGAGGACGATGTATTGAATCGGGACGCAATTTGAGTGATCCATCGTCATTAGGTGGCCCTGAATGTTTCAATTCACTAACAGTTTCTCGTCCGATTCGAAACTCTTTGACTCACAGCAGAACGGCCATTAGGTGCCCGAGGCAGCAATAGACCCATGGAGACAAGTCTGCTTGAGGACGATGTATTGAATCATGACGCAATTTGAGTGATTCATCGTCATTAGGTGGCCTTGAAAGTTACAATTCACTATCAGTTTTTCGTCCGATTCGAAAATCTTTGACTCACAGCAGAACGGCCATAAGGTGCCCGAGGCAGCAATAGACCCATGGAGACAAGTCTTCTGGAGGACGATGTATTGAATCGGGACGCAATTTGAGTGATCCATCGTCATTAGGTGGCCCTGAACGTTACAATTCACTATCAGTTTTTCGTCCCATTCGAAAATCTTTGAGTCACAGCAGAACGGCCATAAGGTGCCCGAGGCAGCAATAGACCCATGGAGACAAGTCTGCTGGAGCACGAGGTATTGAATCAGGACGCAATTTGAGTGTTCCATCGTCATTAGGAGGCCCTGAACGTTACAATTCACTATCAGTTTTTCGTCCGATTCGAAAATCTTTGACTCACAGCAGAACGGCCATAGGGTGCCCGAGGCAGCATTAGACCCATGGAGACAAGTCTGCTGGAGGACGATGTATTGAATCGGAACGCAATTTGAGTGATCCATCGTCATTAGGTGGCCTTGAAAGTTACAATTCACTATCAGTTTTTCGTCCGATTCGAAAATCTTTGACTCACAGCAGAACGGCCATAAGGTGCCCAAGGCAGCAATAGACCCATGGAGACAAGTCTGCTGGAGGACGATGTATTGAATCGGGACGCAATTTGAGTGATCCATCGTCATTAGGTGGCCCTGAACGTTACAATTCACTATCAGTTTTTCGTCCCATTCGATAATCTAGACTCACAGCAGAACGGCCATAAGGTGCCCGAGGCAGCAATAGACCCATGGAGACAAGTCTGCTGGAGGACGATGTATTGAATCGGGACGCAATTTGAGTGTTCCATCGTCATTAGGAGGCCCTGAACGTTACAATTCACTATCAGTTTTTCGTCCGATTCGAAAATCTTTCAGTCCCAGCGGAACGGCTATAAGGTGCCCGAGGCAGCAATGGCCCCATGGAGACAAGTCTGCTGGAGGACGATGTATTGAATCGGGACGCAATTTGAGTGTTCCATCGTCATTAGGAGGCCCTGAACGTTACAATTCACTATCAGTTATTCGTCCGATTCGAAAATCATTGACTCTTAGCACAACGGCCATAGGGTGCCAGAGGCAGCATTAGATCCATGGAGACAAGTCTGCTGGAGGACGATGTATTGAATCGGGACGCAATTTGAGTGATCCATCGTCATTAGGTGGCCTTGAAAGTTACAATTCACTATCAGTTTTTCGTCCGATTCGAAAATCTTTGACTCACAGCAGAACGGCCATAAGGTGCCCGAGGCAGCAATAGACCCATGGAGACAAGTCTGCTGGAGGACGATGTATTGAATCGGGACGCAATTTGAGTGATTCATCGTCATTAGGTGGCCTTGAAAGTTACAATTCACTATCAGTTTTTCGTCCGATTCGAAAATCTTTGACTCACAGCAGAACGGCCATAAGGTGCCCAAGGCAGCAATAGACCCATGGAGACAAGTCTGCTGGAGGACAATGTATTGAATCGGGACGCAATTTGAGTGATCCATCGTCATTAGGTGGCCCTGAACGTTACAATTCACTATCAGTTTTTCGTCCCATTCGAAAATCTTTGACTCACAGCAGAACGGCCATAAGGTGCCCGAGGCAGCAATAGACCCATGGAGACAAGTCTGCTGGAGCACGAGGTATTGAATCGGGACGCAATTTGAGTGTTCCATCGTTATTAGGAGGCCCTGAACGTTACAATTCACTATCAGTTTTTCGTCCGATTCGAAAATCTTTGACTCACAGCAGAACGGCCATAGGGTGCCCGATGCAGCAATAGACCCATGGAGACAAGTCTGCTGGAGGACGATGTATTGAATCGGGACGCAATTTGAGTGTTCCATCGTCATTAGGAGGCCCTGAACGTTACAATTCACTATCAGTTTTTCGTCCGAGTCGAAAATCTTTGAGTCACAGCGGAACGGTCATAAAGTGCCCGAGGCAGCAATAGCCCCATGGAGACAAGTCTGCTGGAGGACGATGTATTGAATCGGGACGATACTTGAGTGTTCCATCGTCATTAGGAGGCCCTGAACGTTACAATTCACTATCAGTTTTTCGTCCCATTCGATAATCTAGACTCACGGGAGAAGGACCATAAGGTGCCCGAGGAAGCAATAGACCCATGGAGACAAGTCTGCTGGTGGACGATGTATTGAATCGGGACGCAATTTGAGTGATCCATCGTCATTAGGTGGCCCTGAACGTTACAATTCACTATCAGTTTTTCGTCCGATTCGAAAATCCTTGAGTCACAGCAGAACGGTCATAAGGTGCCCGAGGCAGCAATAGACCCATGGAGACAAGTCTTCTGGAGGACGATGTATTGAATCGGGACGCAATTTGAGTGATCCATCGTCATTAGGTGGCCCTGAACGTTACAATTCACTATCAGTTTTTCGTCCCATTCGAAAATCTTTGAGTCACAGCAGAACGGCCATAAGGTGCCCGAGGCAGCAATAGACCCATGGAGACAAGTCTGCTGGAGCACGAGGTATTGAATCAGGACGCAATTTGAGTGTTCCATCGTCATTAGGAGGCCCTGAATGTTACAATTCACTATCAGTTTTTCGTCCGATTCGAAAATCTTTGACTCACAGCAGAACGGCCATAGGGTGCCCGAGGCAGCATTAGACCCATGGAGACAAGTCTTCTGGAGGAGGATGTATTGAATCGGAACGCAATTTGAGTGATCCATCGTCATTAGGTGGCCTTGAAAGTTACAATTCACTATCAGTTTTTCGTCCGATTCGAAAATCTTTGACTCACAGCAGAACGGCCATAAGGTGCCCAAGGCAGCAATAGACCCATGGAGACAAGTCTGCTGGAGGACGATGTATTGAATCGGGACGCAATTTGAGTGATCCATCGTCATTAGGTGGCCCTGAACGTTACAATTCACTATCAGTTTTTCCTCCCATTCGATAATCTAGACTCACAGCAGAACGGCCATAAGGTGCCCGAGGCAGCAATAGACCCATGGAGACAAGTCTGCTGGAGGCCGATGTATTGAATCGGGACGCAATTTGAGTGTTCCATCGTCATTAGGAGGCCCTGAACGTTACAATTCACTATCAGTTTTTCGTCCGATTCGAAAATCTTTCAGTCCCAGCAGAACGGCTATAAGGTGCCCGAGGCAGCAATGGCCCCATGGAGACGAGTCTGCTGGAGGACGATGTATTGAATCGGGACGCAATTTGAGTGTTCCATCGTCATTAGGAGGCCCTGAACGTTACAATTCACTATCAGTTATTCGTCCGATTCGAAAATCTTTGACTCTTAGCACAACGGCCATAGGTTGCCCGAGGCAGCATTAGATCCATGGAGACAAGTCTGCTGGAGGACGATGTATTGAATCGGGACGCAATTTGAGTGATCCATCGTCATTAGGTGGCCTTGAAAGTTACAATTCACTATCAGTTTTTCGTCCGATTCGAAAATCTTTGACTCACAGCAGAACGGCCATAAGGTGCCCAAGGCAGCAATAGACCCATGGAGACAAGTCTGCTGGAGGACGATGTATTGAATCGGGACGCAATTTGAGTGATCCATCGTCATTAGGTGGCCCTGAACGTTACAATTCACTATCAGTTTTTCGTCCCATTCGATAATCTAGACTCACAGCAGAACGGCCATAAGGTGCCCGAGGCAGCAATAGACCCATGGAGACAAGTCTGCTGGATGCCGATGTATTGAATCGGGACGCAATTTGAGTGTTCCATCGTCATTAGGAGGCCCTGAACGTTACAATTCACTATCAGTTTTTCGTGCGATTCCAAATCTGCTGGAGGTCGATGTATTGAATCGGGACGCAATTTGAGTGATCTATCGTCATTAGGTGGCCCTGAACGTTACAATTCACTATCAGTTTTTCGACCCATTCGATAATCTAGACTCACAGCAGAACGGCCATAAGGTGCCCGAGGCAGCAATAGACCCATGGAGTCAAGTCGGCTGGAGGACGATGTATTGAATCGGGACGCAATTTGTGTGGTCCATCGTCATTAGGTGGCGTTGAATGTTACAATTCACTATCAGTTTTTCGTCCGATTCAAAAATCTTTGACTCACAGCAGAACGGCCATAAGGTGCCCGAGGCAGCAATAGACCCATGGAGACAAGTCTGCTGGAGGACGATGTATTGAATCGGGACGCAATTTCAGTGTTCCATCGTCATTAGGAGGCCCTGAACGTTACAATTCACTATCAGTTTTTCGTCCGATTCGAAAATCTTTGACTCACAGCAGAACGGCCATAAGGTGCCCGAGACAGCAATAGACCCATGGAGGCAAGTCTGCTGGAGGACGATGTATTGAATCGGGACGCAATTTGAGTGATCCATCGTCATTAGGTGGCCCTGAATGTTTCAATTCACTAACAGTTTTTCGTCCGATTCGAAACTCTTTGACTCACAGCAGAACGGCCATTAGGTGCCCGAGGCAGCAATAGACCCATGGAGACAAGTCTGCTGGAGGACGATGTATTGAATCATGACGCAATTTGAGTGATTCATCGTCATTAGGTGGCCTTGAAAGTTACAATTCACTGTCAGTTTTTCGTCCGATTCGAAAATCTTTGACTCACAGCAGAACGGCCATAAGGTGCCCGAGGCAGCAATAGACCCATGGAGACAAGTCTTCTGGAGGACGATGTATTGAATCGGGACGCAATTTGAGTGATCCATCGTCATTAGGTGGCCCTGAACGTTACAATTCACTATCAGTTTTTCGTCCCATTCGAAAATCTTTGAGTCACAGCAGAACGGCCATAAGGTGCCCGAGGCAGCAATAGACCCATGGAGACAAGTCTGCTGGAGCACGAGGTATTGAATCAGGACGCAATTTGAGTGTTCCATCGTCATTAGGAGGCCCTGAACGTTACAATTCACTATCAGTTTTTCGTCCGATTCGAAAATCTTTGACTCACAGCAGAACGGCCATAGGGTGCCCGAGGCAGCATTAGACCCATGGAGACAAGTCTGCTGGAGGACGATGTATTGAATCGGAACGCAATTTGAGTGATCCATCGTCATTAGGTGGCCTTGAAAGTTACAATTCACTATCAGTTTTTCGTCCGATTCGAAAATCTTTGACTCACAGCAGAACGGCCATAAGGTGCCCAAGGCAGCAATAGACCCATGGAGACAAGTCTGCTGGAGGACGATGTATTGAATCGGGACGCAATTTGAGTGATCCATCGTCATTAGGTGGCCCTGAACGTTACAATTCACTATCAGTTTTTCGTCCCATTCGATAATCTAGACTCACAGCAGAACGGCCATAAGGTGCCCGAGGCAGCAATAGACCCATTGAGACAAGTCTGCTGGAGGCCGATGTATTGAATCGGGACGCAATTTGAGTGTTCCATCGTCATTAGGAGGCCCTGAACGTTACAATTCACTATCAGTTTTTCGTCCGATTCGAAAATCTTTCAGTCCCAGCAGAACGGCTATAAGGTGCCCGAGGCAGCAATGGCCCCATGGAGACAAGTCTGCTGGAGGACGATGTATTGAATCGGGACGCAATTTGAGTGTTCCATCGTCATTAGGAGGCCCTGAACGCTACAATTCACTATCAGTTATTCGTCCGATTCGAAAATCTTTGACTCTTAGCACAACGGCCATAGGGTGCCAGAGGCAGCATTAGATCCATGGAGACAAGTCTGCTGGAGGACGATGTATTGAATCGGGACGCAATTTGAGTGATCCATCGTCATTAGGTGGCCTTGAAAGTTACAATTCACTATCAGTTTTTCGTCCGATTCGAAAATCTTTGACTCACAGCAGAACGGCCATAAGGTGCCCGAGGCAGCAATAGACCCATGGAGACAAGTCTGCTGGAGGACGATGTATTGAATCGGGACGCAATTTGAGTGATTCATCGTCATTAGGTGGCCTTGAAAGTTACAATTCACTATCAGTTTTTCGTCCGATTCGAAAATCTTTGACTCACAGCAGAACGGCCATAAGGTGCCCAAGGCAGCAATAGACCCATGGAGACAAGTCTGCTGGAGGACAATGTATTGAATCGGGACGCAATTTGAGTGATCCATCGTCATTAGGTGGCCCTGAACGTTACAATTCACTATCAGTTTTTCGTCCCATTCGATAATCTAGACTCACAGCAGAACGGCCATAAGGTGCCCGAGGCAGCAATAGACCCATGCAGACAAGTCTGCTGGAGGACGATGTATTGAATCGGGACTCAATTTGAGTGTTCCATCGTCATTAGGTGGCCCTGAACGTTAGAATTCACTATCAGTTTTTCGTCCCATTCGATAATCTAGACTCACGGGAGATCGACCATAAGGTGCCCGAGGCAGCAATAGACCCATGGAGACAAGTCTGCTGGAGGACGATGTATTGAATCGGGTCGCAATTTGAGTGATCCATCGTCATTAGGTGGCCCTGAACGTTAAAATTCACTATCAGTTTTTCGTCCGATTCGAAAATCTTTGACTCACAGCAGAACGGCCATAAGGTGCCCGAGGCAGCAATAGACCCATGGAGACAAGTCTGCTGGAGGACGATGTATTGAATCGGGACGCAATTTGAGTGATTCATCGTCATTAGGTGGCCCTGAAAGTTACAATTCACTATCAGTTTTTCGTCCGATTCGAAAATCCTTGACTCACAGCAGAACGGCCATAAGGTGCCCGAGGCAGCAATAGACCCATGGAGACAAGTCTGCCGGAGGACGATTTATTGAATCGGGACGCAATTTGAGTGATGCATCGTCATTAGGTGGCCCTGAGCGTTACAATTCACTATCAGTTTTTCGTCCCATTCGATAATCTAGACTCACAGCAGAACGGCCATAAGGTGCCCGAGGCAGCAATAGACCCATGGAGACAAGTCTGCTGGAGGCCGATGTATTGAACCGGGACGCAATTTGAGTGTTCCATCGTCATTAGGAGGCCCTGAACGTTACAATTCACTATCAGTTTTTCGTGCGATTCCAAATCTGCTGGAGGTCGATGTATTGAATCGGGACGCAATTTGTGTGGTCCATCGTCATTAGGTGGCGTTGAATATTACAATTCACTATCAGTTTTTTGTCCGATTCAAAAATCTTTGACTCACAGCAGAACGGCCATAAGGTGCCCGAGGCAGCAATAGACCCATGGAGACAAGTCTGCTGGAGGACGATGTATTGAATCGGGACGCAATTTGAGTGTTCCATCGTCATTAGGAGGCCCTGAACGTTACAATTCACTATCAGTTTTTCGTCCGATTCGAAAATCTTTGACTCACAGCAGAACGGCCATAAGGTTCCCGAGACAGCAATAGACCCATGGAGGCAAGTCTGCTGGAGGACGATGTATTGAATCGGGACGCAATTTTAATGATGCATCGTCAATAGGTGGCCCTGAATGTTTCAATTCACTATCAGTTTTTCGTCCGATTCGAAAATCTTTGACTCACAGCAGAACGGCCATAAGGTGCCCGAGGCAGCAATAGACCCATGGAGACAAGTCTGCTGGAGGACGATGTATAGAATCATGACGCAATTTGAGTGATTCATCGTCATTAGGTGGCCTTGAAAGTTACAATTCACTATCAGTTTTTCGTCCGATTCGAAAATCTTTGACTCACAGCAGAACGGCCATAAGGTGCCCGAGGCAGCAATAGACCCATGGAGACAAGTCTGCTGGAGGACGATGTCTTGAATCGGGACGCAATTTGAGTGATCCATCGTCATTAGGTGGCCCTGAACGTTACAATTCACTATCAGTTTTTCGTCCCATTCGAAATTCTTTGAGTCACAGCAGAACGGCCATAAGGTGCCCGAGGCAGCAATAGACCCATGGAGACAAGTCTGCTGGAGCACGAGGTATTGAATCGGGACGCAATTTGAGTGTTCCATCGTCATTAGGAGGCCGTGAACGTTACAATTCACTATCAGTTTTTCGTCCGATTCGAAAATCTTTGACTCACAGTAGAACGGCCATAGGGTGCCCGAGGCAGCATTAGACCCATGGAGACAAGTCTGCTGGAGGACGATGTATTGAATCGGAACGCAATTTGAGTGATCCATCGTCATTAGGTGGCCTTGAAAGTTACAATTCACTATCAGTTTTTCGTCCGATTCGAAAATCTTTGACTCACAGCAGAACGGCCATAAGGTGCCCAAGGCAGCAATAGACCCATGGAGACAAGTCTGCTGGAGGACGATGTATTGAATCGGGACGCAATTTGAGTGATCCATCGTCATTAGGTGGCCCTGAACGTTACAATTCACTATCAGTTTTTCGTCCCATTCGATAATCTAGATTCACAGCAGAACGGCCATAAGGTGCCCGAGGCAGCAATAGACCCATGGAGACAAGTCTGCTGGATGCCGATGTATTGAATCGGGACGCAATTTGAGTGTTCCATCGTCATTAGGAGGCCCTGAACGTTACAATTCACTATCAGTTTTTCGTGCGATTCCAAATCTGCTGGAGGTCGATGTATTGAATCGGGACGCAATTTGAGTGATCTATCGTCATTAGGTGGCCCTGAACGTTACAATTCACTATCAGTTTTTCGACCCATTCGATAATCTAGACTCACAGCAGAACGGCCATAAGGTGCCCGAGGCAGCAATAGACCCATGGAGTCAAGTCGGCTGGAGGACGATGTATTGAATCGGGACGCAATTTGTGTGGTCCATCGTCATTAGGTGGCGTTGAATGTTACAATTCACTATCAGTTTTTCGTCCGATTCAAAAGTCTTTGACTCACAGCAGAACGGCCATAAGGTGCCCGAGGCAGCAATAGACCCATGGAGACAAGTCTGCTGGAGGACGATGTATTGAATCGGGACGCAATTTCAGTGTTCCATCGTCATTAGGAGGCCCTGAACGTTACAATTCACTATCAGTTTTTCGTCCGATTCGAAAATCTTTGACTCACAGCAGAACGGCCATAAGGTGCCCGAGACAGCAATAGACCCATGGAGGCAAGTCTGCTGGAGGACGATGTATTGAATCGGGACGCAATTTGAGTGATCCATCGTCATTAGGTGGCCCTGAATGTTTCAATTCACTAACAGTTTCTCGTCCGATTCGAAACTCTTTGACTCACAGCAGAACGGCCATTAGGTGCCCGAGGCAGCAATAGACCCATGGAGACAAGTCTGCTTGAGGACGATGTATTGAATCATGACGCAATTTGAGTGATTCATCGTCATTAGGTGGCCTTGAAAGTTACAATTCACTATCAGTTTTTCGTCCGATTCGAAAATCTTTGACTCACAGCAGAACGGCCATAAGGTGCCCGAGGCAGCAATAGACCCATGGAGACAAGTCTTCTGGAGGACGATGTATTGAATCGGGACGCAATTTGAGTGATCCATCGTCATTAGGTGGCCCTGAACGTTACAATTCACTATCAGTTTTTCGTCCCATTCGAAAATCTTTGAGTCACAGCAGAACGGCCATAAGGTGCCCGAGGCAGCAATAGACCCATGGAGACAAGTCTGCTGGAGCACGAGGTATTGAATCAGGACGCAATTTGAGTGTTCCATCGTCATTAGGAGGCCCTGAACGTTACAATTCACTATCAGTTTTTCGTCCGATTCGAAAATCTTTGACTCACAGCAGAACGGCCATAGGGTGCCCGAGGCAGCATTAGACCCATGGAGACAAGTCTGCTGGAGGACGATGTATTGAATCGGAACGCAATTTGAGTGATCCATCGTCATTAGGTGGCCTTGAAAGTTACAATTCACTATCAGTTTTTCGTCCGATTCGAAAATCTTTGACTCACAGCAGAACGGCCATAAGGTGCCCAAGGCAGCAATAGACCCATGGAGACAAGTCTGCTGGAGGACGATGTATTGAATCGGGACGCAATTTGAGTGATCCATCGTCATTAGGTGGCCCTGAACGTTACAATTCACTATCAGTTTTTCGTCCCATTCGATAATCTAGACTCACAGCAGAACGGCCATAAGGTGCCCGAGGCAGCAATAGACCCATGGAGACAAGTCTGCTGGAGGACGATGTATTGAATCGGGACGCAATTTGAGTGTTCCATCGTCATTAGGAGGCCCTGAACGTTACAATTCACTATCAGTTTTTCGTCCGATTCGAAAATCTTTCAGTCCCAGCGGAACGGCTATAAGGTGCCCGAGGCAGCAATGGCCCCATGGAGACAAGTCTGCTGGAGGACGATGTATTGAATCGGGACGCAATTTGAGTGTTCCATCGTCATTAGGAGGCCCTGAACGTTACAATTCACTATCAGTTATTCGTCCGATTCGAAAATCATTGACTCTTAGCACAACGGCCATAGGGTGCCAGAGGCAGCATTAGATCCATGGAGACAAGTCTGCTGGAGGACGATGTATTGAATCGGGACGATACTTGAGTGTTCCATCGTCATTAGGAGGCCCTGAACGTTACAATTCACTATCAGTTTTTCGTCCCATTCGATAATCTAGACTCACGGGAGAAGGACCATAAGGTGCCCGAGGAAGCAATAGACCCATGGAGACAAGTCTGCTGGTGGACGATGTATTGAATCGGGACGCAATTTGAGTGATCCATCGTCATTAGGTGGCCCTGAACGTTACAATTCACTATCAGTTTTTCGTCCGATTCGAAAATCCTTGAGTCACAGCAGAACGGTCATAAGGTGCCCGAGGCAGCAATAGACCCATGGAGACAAGTCTTCTGGAGGACGATGTATTGAATCGGGACGCAATTTGAGTGATCCATCGTCATTAGGTGGCCCTGAACGTTACAATTCACTATCAGTTTTTCGTCCCATTCGAAAATCTTTGAGTCACAGCAGAACGGCCATAAGGTGCCCGAGGCAGCAATAGACCCATGGAGACAAGTCTGCTGGAGCACGAGGTATTGAATCAGGACGCAATTTGAGTGTTCCATCGTCATTAGGAGGCCCTGAATGTTACAATTCACTATCAGTTTTTCGTCCGATTCGAAAATCTTTGACTCACAGCAGAACGGCCATAGGGTGCCCGAGGCAGCATTAGACCCATGGAGACAAGTCTTCTGGAGGAGGATGTATTGAATCGGAACGCAATTTGAGTGATCCATCGTCATTAGGTGGCCTTGAAAGTTACAATTCACTATCAGTTTTTCGTCCGATTCGAAAATCTTTGACTCACAGCAGAACGGCCATAAGGTGCCCAAGGCAGCAATAGACCCATGGAGACAAGTCTGCTGGAGGACGATGTATTGAATCGGGACGCAATTTGAGTGATCCATCGTCATTAGGTGGCCCTGAACGTTACAATTCACTATCAGTTTTTCCTCCCATTCGATAATCTAGACTCACAGCAGAACGGCCATAAGGTGCCCGAGGCAGCAATAGACCCATGGAGACAAGTCTGCTGGAGGCCGATGTATTGAATCGGGACGCAATTTGAGTGTTCCATCGTCATTAGGAGGCCCTGAACGTTACAATTCACTATCAGTTTTTCGTCCGATTCGAAAATCTTTCAGTCCCAGCAGAACGGCTATAAGGTGCCCGAGGCAGCAATGGCCCCATGGAGACGAGTCTGCTGGAGGACGATGTATTGAATCGGGACGCAATTTGAGTGTTCCATCGTCATTAGGAGGCCCTGAACGTTACAATTCACTATCAGTTATTCGTCCGATTCGAAAATCTTTGACTCTTAGCACAACGGCCATAGGTTGCCCGAGGCAGCATTAGATCCATGGAGACAAGTCTGCTGGAGGACGATGTATTGAATCGGGACGCAATTTGAGTGATCCATCGTCATTAGGTGGCCTTGAAAGTTACAATTCACTATCAGTTTTTCGTCCGATTCGAAAATCTTTGACTCACAGCAGAACGGCCATAAGGTGCCCAAGGCAGCAATAGACCCATGGAGACAAGTCTGCTGGAGGACGATGTATTGAATCGGGACGCAATTTGAGTGATCCATCGTCATTAGGTGGCCCTGAACGTTACAATTCACTATCAGTTTTTCGTCCCATTCGATAATCTAGACTCACAGCAGAACGGCCATAAGGTGCCCGAGGCAGCAATAGACCCATGGAGACAAGTCTGCTGGATGCCGATGTATTGAATCGGGACGCAATTTGAGTGTTCCATCGTCATTAGGAGGCCCTGAACGTTACAATTCACTATCAGTTTTTCGTGCGATTCCAAATCTGCTGGAGGTCGATGTATTGAATCGGGACGCAATTTGAGTGATCTATCGTCATTAGGTGGCCCTGAACGTTACAATTCACTATCAGTTTTTCGACCCATTCGATAATCTAGACTCACAGCAGAACGGCCATAAGGTGCCCGAGGCAGCAATAGACCCATGGAGTCAAGTCGGCTGGAGGACGATGTATTGAATCGGGACGCAATTTGTGTGGTCCATCGTCATTAGGTGGCGTTGAATGTTACAATTCACTATCAGTTTTTCGTCCGATTCAAAAATCTTTGACTCACAGCAGAACGGCCATAAGGTGCCCGAGGCAGCAATAGACCCATGGAGACAAGTCTGCTGGAGGACGATGTATTGAATCGGGACGCAATTTCAGTGTTCCATCGTCATTAGGAGGCCCTGAACGTTACAATTCACTATCAGTTTTTCGTCCGATTCGAAAATCTTTGACTCACAGCAGAACGGCCATAAGGTGCCCGAGACAGCAATAGACCCATGGAGGCAAGTCTGCTGGAGGACGATGTATTGAATCGGGACGCAATTTGAGTGATCCATCGTCATTAGGTGGCCCTGAATGTTTCAATTCACTAACAGTTTTTCGTCCGATTCGAAACTCTTTGACTCACAGCAGAACGGCCATTAGGTGCCCGAGGCAGCAATAGACCCATGGAGACAAGTCTGCTGGAGGACGATGTATTGAATCATGACGCAATTTGAGTGATTCATCGTCATTAGGTGGCCTTGAAAGTTACAATTCACTGTCAGTTTTTCGTCCGATTCGAAAATCTTTGACTCACAGCAGAACGGCCATAAGGTGCCCGAGGCAGCAATAGACCCATGGAGACAAGTCTTCTGGAGGACGATGTATTGAATCGGGACGCAATTTGAGTGATCCATCGTCATTAGGTGGCCCTGAACGTTACAATTCACTATCAGTTTTTCGTCCCATTCGAAAATCTTTGAGTCACAGCAGAACGGCCATAAGGTGCCCGAGGCAGCAATAGACCCATGGAGACAAGTCTGCTGGAGCACGAGGTATTGAATCAGGACGCAATTTGAGTGTTCCATCGTCATTAGGAGGCCCTGAACGTTACAATTCACTATCAGTTTTTCGTCCGATTCGAAAATCTTTGACTCACAGCAGAACGGCCATAGGGTGCCCGAGGCAGCATTAGACCCATGGAGACAAGTCTGCTGGAGGACGATGTATTGAATCGGAACGCAATTTGAGTGATCCATCGTCATTAGGTGGCCTTGAAAGTTACAATTCACTATCAGTTTTTCGTCCGATTCGAAAATCTTTGACTCACAGCAGAACGGCCATAAGGTGCCCAAGGCAGCAATAGACCCATGGAGACAAGTCTGCTGGAGGACGATGTATTGAATCGGGACGCAATTTGAGTGATCCATCGTCATTAGGTGGCCCTGAACGTTACAATTCACTATCAGTTTTTCGTCCCATTCGATAATCTAGACTCACAGCAGAACGGCCATAAGGTGCCCGAGGCAGCAATAGACCCATTGAGACAAGTCTGCTGGAGGCCGATGTATTGAATCGGGACGCAATTTGAGTGTTCCATCGTCATTAGGAGGCCCTGAACGTTACAATTCACTATCAGTTTTTCGTCCGATTCGAAAATCTTTCAGTCCCAGCAGAACGGCTATAAGGTGCCCGAGGCAGCAATGGCCCCATGGAGACAAGTCTGCTGGAGGACGATGTATTGAATCGGGACGCAATTTGAGTGTTCCATCGTCATTAGGAGGCCCTGAACGCTACAATTCACTATCAGTTATTCGTCCGATTCGAAAATCTTTGACTCTTAGCACAACGGCCATAGGGTGCCAGAGGCAGCATTAGATCCATGGAGACAAGTCTGCTGGAGGACGATGTATTGAATCGGGACGCAATTTGAGTGATCCATCGTCATTAGGTGGCCTTGAAAGTTACAATTCACTATCAGTTTTTCGTCCGATTCGAAAATCTTTGACTCACAGCAGAACGGCCATAAGGTGCCCGAGGCAGCAATAGACCCATGGAGACAAGTCTGCTGGAGGACGATGTATTGAATCGGGACGCAATTTGAGTGATTCATCGTCATTAGGTGGCCTTGAAAGTTACAATTCACTATCAGTTTTTCGTCCGATTCGAAAATCTTTGACTCACAGCAGAACGGCCATAAGGTGCCCAAGGCAGCAATAGACCCATGGAGACAAGTCTGCTGGAGGACAATGTATTGAATCGGGACGCAATTTGAGTGATCCATCGTCATTAGGTGGCCCTGAACGTTACAATTCACTATCAGTTTTTCGTCCCATTCGATAATCTAGACTCACAGCAGAACGGCCATAAGGTGCCCGAGGCAGCAATAGACCCATGGAGACAAGTCTGCTGGAGGACGATGTATTGAATCGGGACGCAATTTGAGTGATCCATCGTCATTAGGTGGCCCTGAACGTTACAATTCACTATCAGTTTTTCGTCCCATTCGAAAATCTTTGACTCACAGCAGAACGGCCATAAGGTGCCCGAGGCAGCAATAGACCCATGGAGACAAGTCTGCTGGAGCACGAGGTACTGAATCGGGACGCAATTTGAGTGTTCCATCGTTATTAGGAGGCCCTGAACGTTACAATTCACTATCCGTTTTTCGTCCGATTCGAAAATCTTTGACTCACAGCAGAACGGCCATAGGGTGCCCGATGCAGCAATAGACCCATGGAGACAAGTCTGCTGGAGGACGATGTATTGAATCGGGACGCAATTTGAGTGTTCCATCGTCATTAGGAGGCCCTGAACGTTACAATTCACTATCAGTTTTTCGTCCGAGTCGAAAATCTTTGAGTCACAGCGGAACGGTCATAAAGTGCCCGAGGCAGCAATAGCCCCATGGAGACAAGTCTGCTGGAGGACGATGTATTGAATCGGGACGATACTTGAGTGTTCCATCGTCATTAGGAGGCCCTGAACGTTACAATTCACTATCAGTTTTTCGTCCCATTCGATAATCTAGACTCACGGGAGAAGGACCATAAGGTGCCCGAGGAAGCAATAGACCCATGGAGACAAGTCTGCTGGTGGACGATGTATTGAATCGGGACGCAATTTGAGTGATCCATCGTCATTAGGTGGCCCTGAACGTTACAATTCACTATCAGTTTTTCGTCCGATTCGAAAATCCTTGAGTCACAGCAGAACGGTCATAAGGTGCCCGAGGCAGCAATAGACCCATGGAGACAAGTCTTCTGGAGGACGATGTATTGAATCGGGACGCAATTTGAGCGATCCATCGTCATTAGGTGGCCTTGAAAGTTACAATTCACTATCAGTTTTTCGTCCGATTCGAAAATCTTTGACTCACAGCAGAACGGCCATAAAGTGCCCAAGGCAGCAATAGACCCATGGAGACAAGTCTGCTGGAGGACGATGTATTGAATCGGGACGCAATTTGAGTGATCCATCGTCATTAGGTGGCCCTGAACGTTACAATTCACTATCAGTTTTTCCTCCCATTCGATAATCTAGACTCACAGCAGAACGGCCATAAGGTGCCCGAGGCAGCAATAGACCCATGGAGACAAGTCTGCTGGAGGCCGATGTATTGAATCGGGACGCAATTTGAGTGTTCCATCGTCATTAGGAGGCCCTGAACGTTACAATTCACTATCAGTTTTTCGTCCGATTCGAAAATCTTTCAGTCCCAGCAGAACGGCTATAAGGTGCCCGAGGCAGCAATGGCCCCATGGAGACAAGTCTGCTGGAGGACGATGTATTGAATCGGGACGCAATTTGAGTGTTCCATCGTCATTAGGAGGCCCTGAACGTTACAATTCACTATCAGTTATTCGTCCGATTCGAAAATCTTTGACTCTTAGCACAACGGCCATAGGTTGCCCGAGGCAGCATTAGATCCATGGAGACAAGTCTGCTGGAGGACGATGTATTGAATCGGGACGCAATTTGAGTGATCCATCGTCATTAGGTGGCCTTGAAAGTTACAATTCACTATCAGTTTTTCGTCCGATTCGAAAATCTTTGACTCACAGCAGAACGGCCATAAGGTGCCCGAGGCAGCAATAGACCCATGGAGACAAGTCTGCTGGAGGACGATGTATTGAATCGGGACGCAATTTGAGTGATTCATCGTCATTAGGTGGCCTTGAAAGTTACAATTCACTATCAGTTTTTCGTCCGATTCGAAAATCTTTGACTCACAGCAGAACGGCCATAAGGTGCCCAAGGCAGCAATAGACCCATGGAGACAAGTCTGCTGGAGGACAATGTATTGAATCGGGACGCAATTTGAGTGATCCATCGTCATTAGGTGGCCCTGAACGTTACAATTCACTATCAGTTTTTCGTCCCATTCGATAATCTAGACTCACAGCAGAACGGCCATAAGGTGCCCGAGGCAGCAATAGACCCATGGAGACAAGTCTGCTGGAGGACGATGTATTGAATCGGGACGCAATTTGAGTGATCCATCGTCATTAGGTGGCCCTGAACGTTACAATTCACTATCAGTTTTTCGTCCCATTCTATAATCTAGACTCACAGCAGAACGGCCATAAGGTGCCCGAGGCAGCAATACACCCATGGAGTCAAGTCAACTGGAGGACGAGGTATTGAATCGGGATGCAATTTGTGTGGTCCATCGTCATTAGGTGGCCCTGAATGTTACAATTCACTATCAGTTTTTCTTCCGATTCGAAAATCTTTGACTCACAGCAGAACGGCCATAAGGTGCCCGAGGCAGCAATAGACCCATGGAGACAAGTCTGCTGGAGGACGATGTATTGAATCGGGACGCAATTTGAGTGATTCATCGTCATTAGGTGGCCCTGAAACTTACAATTCACTATCAGTTTTTCGTCCGATTCGAAAATCTTTGACTCATAGCAGAACGGCCATAAGGTGCCCGAGGCAGCAATAGACCCATGCAGACAAGTCTGCTGGAGGACGATGTATTGATTGGGGACTCAATTTGAGTGTTCCATCGTCATTAGGTGGCCCTGAACGTTACAATTCACTATCAGTTTTTCGTCCCATTCGATAATCTAGACTCACGGGAGATCGACCATAAGGTGCCCGAGGCAGCAATAGACCCATGGAGGCAAGTCTGCTGGAGGACGATGTATTGAATCGGGACGCAATTTGAGTGATCCATCGTCATTAGGTGGCCCTGAATGTTTCAATTCACTATCAGTTTTTCGTCCGATTCGAAAATCTTTGACTCACAGCAGAACGGCCATAGGGTGCCCGAGACAGCAATAGACCCATGGAGACAAGTCGGCTGGAGGACGATGTATTGAATCGGGACGCAATTTGAGTGATCCATCGTCATTAGGTGGCCCTGAATGTTACAATTCACTATCAGTTTTTCGTCCGATTCGAAAATCTTTGACTCACAGCAAAACGGCCACAAGGTGCCCGAGGCAGCAATAGACCCATGGAGACAAGACGGCTGGAAGACGATGTATTGAATTGGGACGCTATTTCAGTGATTCATCGTCATTAGGTGGCCTTGAATGTTACAATTCACTATCAGTTTTTCGTCCAATTCGAAAATCTTTGACTCACAGCAGAACGGCCATAAGGTGCCCAAGGTAGCAATAGACCCATGGAAACAAGTCTGCTGGAGGTCGATGTATTGAATCGGGACGCAATTTGAGTGTTCCATCGTCATTAGGAGGCCCTGAATGTTCCAATTAACTATCAGTTTTTCGTCCCATTCGATAATCTAGACTCACGGGAGAACGACCATAAGGTGCCCGAGGCAGCAATAGACCCATGGAGACAAGTCTGCTGGTGGACGATGTATTGAATCGGGATGGAATTTGAGTGATCTATCGCCATTACGTGGCCCTGAATGTTACAATTCACTATCAGTTTTTCGTCCGAAACGAAAATCTTTGACTCACAGCAGAACGGCCATAAGGTGCCCGAGGCGGCAATAGACCCATGGAGTCAAGTCGGCTGGAGGACGATGTATTGAATCGCGACGCAATTTGTGTGGTCCATCGTCATTAGGTGGCCCTGAATGTTACAATTCACTATCAGTTTTTCGTCCGATTCGAAAATCTTTGACTCACACTAGAACGGCCATAAGGTGCCCGAGGCAGCAATAGACCCATGGAGACAAGTCTGCTGGAGGACGATGTATTGAATCGGGACGCAATTTGAGTGTTCCATCGTCATTAGGAGACCCTGAACGTTACAATTCACTATCAGTTTTTCGTCCGATTCGAAAATCTTTGACTCACAGCAGAACGGCCATAAGGTGCCCGAGACAGCAATAGACCCATGGAGACAAGTCTGCTGGAGGACGATGTATTGAATCGGGACGCAATTTGAGTGATCCATCGTCATTAGGTGCCCCTGAATGTTTCAATTCACTATCAGTTTTTCGTCCGATTCGAAAATCTTTGACTCACAGTAGAACGGCCATAAGGTGCCCGAGGCAGCAATAGACCCATGGAGTCAAGTCAACTGGAGGACGAGGTATTGAATCGGGACGCAATTTGTGTGGTCCATCGTCATTAGGTGGCCCCGAATGTTACAATTCACTATCAGTTTTTCGTCCGATTCGAAAATCTTTGACTCACAGCAGAACGGCCATAAGGTGCCCAAGGCAGCAATAGACCCATGGAGACAAGTCTGCTGGAGGACGATGTATTGAATGGGGACGCAATTTGAGTGATCCATCGTCGTTAGGTGGCCCTGAACGGTACAATTCACTATCAGTTTTTCGTCCGATTCGAAAATCTTTGAGGCACAGCAGAACGGCCATAAGGTGCCTGAGGCAGCAATAGACCCATGGAGACAAGTCTGCTGGAGGACGATGTATTGAATCGGGACGCAATTTGAGTGATTCATCGTCATTAGGTGGCCCTGAAAGTTACAATTCACTATCAGTTTTTCGTGCCATTCCAAATCTGCTGGAGGTCGATGTATTGAGTCGGGACGCAATTTGTGTGGTCAATGGTCATTAGGTGGCCCTGAATGTTACAATTCACGATCAGTTTTTCGTCCGATTCGAAAATCTTTGACTCACAGCAGAACGGCCATAAGGTGCCCGAGACAGCAATAGACCCATGGAGGCAAGTCTGCTGGAGGACGATCTATTGAATCGGGACGCAATTTGAGTGATCCATCGTCATTAGGTGGCCCTGAATGTTTCAATTCACTATCAGTTTTTCGTCCGATTCGAAAATCTTTGACTCACAGCAGAACGGCCATAAGGTGCCCGAGGCAGCAATAGACCCATGGAGACAAGTCTGCTGGAGGACGATGTATTGAATCGGGACGCAATTTGAGTGTTCCATCGTCATTAGGAGACCCTGAACGTTACAACTCACTATCAGTTTTTCGTCCGATTCGAAAATCTTTGACTCACAGCAGAACGGCCATAAGGTGCCCGAGACAGCAATAGACCCATGGAGGCAAGTCTGCTGGAGGACGATGTATTGAATCGGGACGCAATTTGAGTGATCCATTGTCATTAGGTGGCCCTGAATGTTTCAATTCATTATCAGTTTTTCGTCCGATTTGAAAATCTTTGACTCACAGTAGAACGGCCATAAGGTGCCCGAGGCAGCGATAGACCCATGGAGACAAGTCGGCTGGAGGACGATGTATTGAATCGGGACGCAATTTGAGTGATCCATCGTCATTAGGTGGCCCTGAATGTTACAATTCACTATCAGTTTTTCGTCAGATTCGAAAATCTTTGACTCACAGCAGAACGGCCATAAGGTTCCCGAGGCAGCAATAGACCCATGGAGTCAAGTCAACTGGAGGACGAGGTATTGAATCGGGACGCAATTTGTGTGGTCCATCGTCATTAGGTGGCCCCGTATGTTACAATTCACTATCAGTTTTTCGTCCGATTCGAAAATCTTTGACTCACAGCAGAACGGCCATAAGGTGTCCGAGGCAGCAATAGACCCATGGAGACAAGTCTGCTGGAGGACGATGTATTGAATGGGGACGCAATTTGAGTGATCCATCGTCGTAAGGTTGCCCTTGAACGGTACAATTCACTATCAGTTTTTCGTCCGATTCGAAAATCTTTGAGGCACAGCAGAACGGCCATAAGGTGCCTGAGGCATCAATAGACCCATGGAGACAAGTCTGCTGGAGGACGATGTATTGAATCGGGACGCAATTTGAGTGATTCATCGTCATTAGGTGGCCCTGAAAGTTACAATTCACTATCAGTTTTTCGTGCCATTCCAAATCTGCTGGAGGTCGATGTATTGAATCGGGACGCAATTTGAGTGATCCATCGTCATTAGGTGGCCCTGAACGTTACAATTCACTATCAGTTTTTCGTCCCATTCGATAATCTAGACTCACAGCAGAACGGCCATAAGGCGCCCTAGGCAGCAATAGACCCAAGGAGTCAAGTCGGCTGGAGGACGATGTGTTGAATCGGGACGCAATTTGTGTGGTCAATGGTCATTAGGTGGCCCTGAATGTTACAATTCACTATCAGTTTTTCGTCCGATTCGAAAATCTTTGACTCACTGCAGAACGGCCATAAGGTGCCCGAGGCAGCAATAGACCCATGGAGGCAAGTCTGCTGGAGGACGATGTATTGAATCGGGACGCAATTTGAGTGATCCATCGTCATTAGGTGGCCCTGAATGTTTCAATTCACTATCAGTTTTTCGTCCGATTCGAAAATCTTTGACTCACAGCAGAACGGCCATAAGGTGCCCGAGGCAGCAATAGACCCATGGAGACAAGTCGGCTGGAGGACGATGTATTGAATCGGGACGCAATTTGAGTGATCCATCGTCATTAGGTGGCCCTGAATGTTACAATTCACTACCCGTTTTTCGTCCGATTCGAAAATCTTTGACTCACTGCAGAACGGCCATAAGGTGCCGAGGCAGCAATAGACCCATGGAGACAAGTCGGCTGGAGGACGATGTATTGAATCGGGACGCAATTTGAGTGATCCATCGTCATTAGGTGGCCCTGAATGTTACAATTCACTATCAGTTTTTCGTCCGATTCGAAAATCTTTGACTCACAGCAGAACGGCCATAAGGTGCCCGAGGCGGCAATAGACCCATGGAGACAAGTCTGCTGGAGGACGATGTATTGAATCGGGACGCAATTTGAGTGATCCATCGTCATTAGGTGGCCCTGAACGTTACAATTCACTATCAGTTTTTCGTCCCATTCTATAATCTAGACTCACAGCAGAACGGCCATAAGGTGCCCGAGGCAGCAATACACCCATGGAGTCAAGTCAACTGGAGGACGAGGTATTGAATCGGGATGCAATTTGTGTGGTCCATCGTCATTAGGTGGCCCTGAATGTTACAATTCACTATCAGTTTTTCTTCCGATTCGAAAATCTTTGACTCACAGCAGAACGGCCATAAGGTGCCCGAGGCAGCAATAGACCCATGGAGACAAGTCTGCTGGAGGACTATGTATTGAATCGGGACGCAATTTGAGTGATCCATCGTCATTAGGTGGCCCTGAACGTTACAATTCACTATCAGTTTTTCGTCCGATTCGAAAATCTTTGAGTCACAGCAGAACGGCCATAAGGTGCCTGAGGCAGCAATAGACCCATGGAGACAAGTCTGCTGGAGGACGATGTATTGAATCGGGACGCAATTTGAGTGATTCATCGTCATTAGGTGGCCCTGAAACTTACAATTCACTATCAGTTTTTCGTCCGATTCGAAAATCTTTGACTCATAGCAGAACGGCCATAAGGTGCCCGAGGCAGCAATAGACCCATGCAGACAAGTCTGCTGGAGGACGATGTATTGATTGGGGACTCAATTTGAGTGTTCCATCGTCATTAGGTGGCCCTGAACGTTACAATTCACTATCAGTTTTTCGTCCCATTCGATAATCTAGACTCACGGGAGATCGACCATAAGGTGCCCGAGGCAGCAATAGACCCATGGAGGCAAGTCTGCTGGAGGACGATGTATTGAATCGGGACGCAATTTGAGTGATCCATCGTCATTAGGTGGCCCTGAATGTTTCAATTCACTATCAGTTTTTCGTCCGATTCGAAAATCTTTGACTCACAGCAGAACGGCCATAGGGTGCCCGAGGCAGCAATAGACCCATGGAGACAAGTCGGCTGGAGGACGATGTATTGAATCGGGACGCAATTTGAGTGATCCATCGTCATTAGGTGGCCCTGAATGTTACAATTCACTATCAGTTTTTCGTCCGATTCGAAAATCTTTGACTCACAGCAAAACGGCCACAAGGTGCCCGAGGCAGCAATAGACCCATGGAGACAAGACGGCTGGAAGACGATGTATTGAATTGGGACGCTATTTCAGTGATTCATCGTCATTAGGTGGCCTTGAATGTTACAATTCACTATCAGTTTTTCGTCCAATTCGAAAATCTTTGACTCACAGCAGAACGGCCATAAGGTGCCCAAGGTAGCAATAGACCCATGGAGACAAGTCTGCTGGAGGTCGATGTATTGAATCGGGACGCAATTTGAGTGTTCCATCGTCATTAGGAGGCCCTGAATGTTACAATTAACTATCAGTTTTTCGTCCCATTCGATAATCTAGACTCACGGGAGAACGACCATAAGGTGCCCGAGGCAGCAATAGACCCATGGAGACAAGTCTGCTGGTGGACGATGTATTGAATCGGGATGGAATTTGAGTGATCTATCGCCATTACGTGGCCCTGAATGTTACAATTCACTATCAGTTTTTCGTCCGAAACGAAAATCTTTGACTCACAGCAGAACGGCCATAAGGTGCCCGAGGCGGCAATAGACCCATGGAGTCAAGTCGGCTGGAGGACGATGTATTGAATCGCGACGCAATTTGTGTGGTCCATCGTCATTAGGTGGCCCTGAATGTTACAATTCACTATCAGTTTTTCGTCCGATTCGAAAATCTTTGACTCACACTAGAACGGCCATAAGGTGCCCGAGGCAGCAATAGACCCATGGAGACAAGTCTGCTGGAGGACGATGTATTGAATCGGGACGCAATTTGAGTGTTCCATCGTCATTAGGAGACCCTGAACGTTACAATTCACTATCAGTTTTTCGTCCGATTCGAAAATCTTTGACTCACAGCAGAACGGCCATAAGGTGCCCGAGACAGCAATAGACCCATGGAGACAAGTCTGCTGGAGGACGATGTATTGAATCAGGACGCAATTTGAGTGATCCATCGTCATTAGGTGCCCCTGAATGTTTCAATTCACTATCAGTTTTTCGTCCGATTCGAAAATCTTTGACTCACAGTAGAACGGCCATAAGGTGCCCGAGGCAGCAATAGACCCATGGAGTCAAGTCAACTGGAGGACGAGGTATTGAATCGGGACGCAATTTGTGTGGTCCATCGTCATTAGGTGGCCCCGAATGTTACAATTCACTATCAGTTTTTCGTCCGATTCGAAAATCTTTGACTCACAGCAGAACGGCCATAAGGTGCCCAAGGCAGCAATAGACCCATGGAGACAAGTCTGCTGGAGGACGATGTATTGAATGGGGACGCAATTTGAGTGATCCATCGTCGTTAGGTGGCCCTGAACGGTACAATTCACTATCAGTTTTTCGTCCGATTCGAAAATCTTTGAGGCACAGCAGAACGGCCATAAGGTGCCTGAGGCAGCAATAGACCCATGGAGACAAGTCTGCTGGAGGACGATGTATTGAATCGGGACGCAATTTGAGTGATTCAACGTCATTAGGTGGCCCTGAAAGTTACAATTCACTATCAGTTTTTCGTGCCATTCCAAATCTGCTGGAGGTCGATGTATTGAGTCGGGACGCAATTTGTGTGGTCAATGGTCATTAGGTGGCCCTGAATGTTACAATTCACGATCAGTTTTTCGTCCGATTCGAAAATCTTTGACTCACAGCAGAACGGCCATAAGGTGCCCGAGACAGCAATAGACCCATGGAGGCAAGTCTGCTGGAGGACGATCTATTGAATCGGGACGCAATTTGAGTGATCCATCGTCATTAGGTGGCCCTGAATGTTTCAATTCACTATCAGTTTTTCGTCCGATTCGAAAATCTTTGACTCACAGCAGAACGGCCATAAGGTGCCCGAGGCAGCAATAGACCCATGGAGACAAGTCTGCTGGAGGACGATGTATTGAATCGGGACGCAATTTGAGTGTTCCATCGTCATTAGGAGACCCTGAACGTTACAACTCACTATCAGTTTTTCGTCCGATTCGAAAATCTTTGACTCACAGCAGAACGGCCATAAGGTGCCCGAGACAGCAATAGACCCATGGAGGCAAGTCTGCTGGAGGACGATGTATTGAATCGGGACGCAATTTGAGTGATCCATTGTCATTAGGTGGCCCTGAATGTTTCAATTCATTATCAGTTTTTCGTCCGATTTGAAAATCTTTGACTCACAGTAGAACGGCCATAAGGTGCCCGAGGCAGCGATAGACCCATGGAGACAAGTCGGCTGGAGGACGATGTATTGAATCGGGACGCAATTTGAGTGATCCATCGTCATTAGGTGGCCCTGAATGTTACAATTCACTATCAGTTTTTCGTCAGATTCGAAAATCTTTGACTCACAGCAGGACGGCCATAAGGTTCCCGAGGCAGCAATAGACCCATGGAGTCAAGTCAACTGGAGGACGAGGTATTGAATCGGGACGCAATTTGTGTGGTCCATCGTCATTAGGTGGCCCCGAATGTTACAATTCACTATCAGTTTTTCGTCCGATTCGAAAATCTTTGACTCACAGCAGAACGGCCATAAGGTGTCCGAGGCAGCAATAGACCCATGGAGACAAGTCTGCTGGAGGACGATGTATTGAATGGGGACGCAATTTGAGTGATCCATCGTCGTAAGGTTGCCCTTGAACGGTACAATTCACTATCAGTTTTTCGTCCGATTCGAAAATCTTTGAGGCACAGCAGAACGGCCATAAGGTGCCTGAGGCATCAATAGACCCATGGAGACAAGTCTGCTGGAGGACGATGTATTGAATCGGGACGCAATTTGAGTGATTCATCGTCATTAGGTGGCCCTGAAAGTTACAATTCACTATCAGTTTTTCGTGCCATTCCAAATCTGCTGGAGGTCGATGTATTGAATCGGGACGCAATTTGAGTGATCCATCGTCATTAGGTGGCCCTGAATGTTTCAATTCACTATCAGTTTTTCGTCCGATTCGAAAATCTTTGACTCACAGCAGAACGGCCATAAGGTGCCCGAGGCAGCAATAGACCCATGGAGACAAGTCGGCTGGAGGACGATGTATTGAATCGGGACGCAATTTGAGTGATCCATCGTCATTAGGTGGCCCTGAATGTTACAATTCACTACCAGTTTTTCGTCCGATTCGAAAATCTTTGACTCACTGCAGAACGGCCATAAGGTGCCGAGGCAGCAATAGACCCATGGAGACAAGTCGGCTGGAGGACGATGTATTGAATCGGGACGCAATTTGAGTGATCCATCGTCATTAGGTGGCCCTGAATGTTACAATTCACTATCAGTTTTTCGTCCGATTCGAAAATCTTTGACTCACAGCAGAACGGCCATAAGGTGCCCGAGGCGGCAATAGACCCATGGAGACAAGTCTGCTGGAGGACGATGTATTGAATCGGGTCGCAATTTGAGTGATCCATCGTCATTAGGTGGCCCTGAACGTTACAATTCACTATCAGTTTTTCGTCCCATTCTATAATCTAGACTCACAGCAGAACGGCCATAAGGTGCCCGAGGCAGCAATACACCCATGGAGTCAAGTCAACTGGAGGACGAGGTATTGAATCGGGATGCAATTTGTGTGGTCCATCGTCATTAGGTGGCCCTGAATGTTACAATTCACTATCAGTTTTTCTTCCGATTCGAAAATCTTTGACTCACAGCAGAACGGCCATAAGGTGCCCGAGGCAGCAATAGACCCATGGAGACAAGTCTGCTGGAGGACTATGTATTGAATCGGGACGCAATTTGAGTGATCCATCGTCATTAGGTGGCCCTGAACGTTACAATTCACTATCAGTTTTTCGTCCGATTCGAAAATCTTTGAGTCACAGCAGAACGGCCATAAGGTGCCTGAGGCAGCAATAGACCCATGGAGACAAGTCTGCTGGAGGACGATGTATTGAATCGGGACGCAATTTGAGTGATTCATCGTCATTAGGTGGCCCTGAAACTTACAATTCACTATCAGTTTTTCGTCCGATTCGAAAATCTTTGACTCACAGCACAACGGCCATAAGGTGCCCGAGGCAGCAATAGACCCATGCAGACAAGTCTGCTGGAGGACGATGTATTGATTGGGGACTCAATTTGAGTGTTCCATCGTCATTAGGTGGCCCTGAACGTTACAATTCACTATCAGTTTTTCGTCCCATTCGATAATCTAGACTCACGGGAGATCGACCATAAGGTGCCCGAGGCAGCAATAGACCCATGGAGGCAAGTCTGCTGGAGGACGATGTATTGAATGGGGACGCAATTTGAGTGATCCATTGTCATTAGGTGGCCCTAAACGTTACAATTCACTATCAGTTTTTCGTCCCATTCGATAATCTAGACTCACGGGAGAACGGCCATAAGGTGCCCAAGGTAGCAATAGAACCATGGAGACAAGTCTGCTGGAGGACGATGTATTGAATCGGGACGCAATTTGAGTGATTCATCGTCATTAGGTGGCCCTGAAAGTTACAATTCACTATCAGTTTTTCGTGCCATTCCAAATCTGCTGGAGGTCGATGTATTGAGTCGGGACGCAATTTGTGTGGTCAATGGTCATTAGGTGGCCCTGAATGTTACAATTCACTATCAGTTTTTCGTCCGATTCGAAAATCTTTGACTCACAGCAGAACGGCCATAAGGTGCCCGAGACAGCAATAGACCCATGGAGGCAAGTCTGCTGGAGGACGATCTATTGAATCGGGACGCAATTTGAGTGATCCATCGTCATTAGGTGGCCCTGAATGTTTCAATTCACTATCAGTTTTTCGTCCGATTCGAAAATCTTTGACTCACAGCAGAACGGCCATAAGGTGCCCGAGGCAGCAATAGACCCATGGAGACAAGTCGGCTGGAGGACGATGTATTGAATCGGGACGCAATTTGAGTGATCCATCGTCATTAGGTGGCCCTGAATGTTACAATTCACTACCAGTTTTTCGTCCGATTCGAAAATCTTTGACTCACAGCAGAACGGCCATAAGGTGCCGAGGCAGCAATAGACCCATTGAGACAAGTCTGCTGGAGGACGATGTATTGAATCGGGACGCTATTTGAGTGTTCCATCGTCATTAGGAGGCCCTGAACGTTACAATTCACTATCAGTTTTTCGTCCGAGTCGAAAATCTTTGAGTCACAGCAGAACGGCCATAAAGTGCCCGAGGCAGCAATAGCCCCATGGAGACAAGTCTGCTGGAGGACGATGTATTGAATCGGGACGCAATTTGAGTGTTCCATCGTCATTAGGAGACCCTGAACGTTACAACTCACTATCAGTTTTTCGTCCGATTCGAAAATCTTTGACTCACAGCAGAACGGCCATAAGGTGCCCGAGACAGCAATAGACCCATGGAGGCAAGTCTGCTGGAGGACGATGTATTGAATCGGGACGCAATTTGAGTGATCCATTGTCATTAGGTGGCCCTGAATGTTTCAATTCATTATCAGTTTTTCGTCAGATTCGAAAATCTTTGACTCACAGCAGAACGGCCATAAGGTTCCCGAGGCAGCAATAGACCCATGGAGTCAAGTCAACTGGAGGACGAGGTATTGAATCGGAACGCAATTTGTGTGGTCCATCGTCATTAGGTGGCCCCGAATGTTACAATTCACTATCAGTTTTTCGTCCGATTCGAAAATCTTTGACTCACAGCAGAACGGCCATAAGGTGTCCGAGGCAGCAATAGACCCATGGAGACAAGTCTGCTGGAGGACGATGTATTGAATGGGGACGCAATTTGAGTGATCCATCGTCGTTAGGTTGCCCTTGAACGGTACAATTCACTATCAGTTTTTCGTCCGATTCGAAATTCTTTGAGGCACAGCAGAACGGCCATAAGGTGCCTGAGGCATCAATAGACCCATGAACACAAGTCTGCTGGAGGACGATGTATTGAATCGGGACGCAATTTGAGTGATTCATCGTCATTAGGTGGCCCTGAAACTTACAATTCACTATCAGTTTTTCGTCCGATTCGAAAATATTTGACTCACAGCAGAACGGCCATAAGGTGCCCGAGGCAGCAATACACCCATGGAGTCAAGTCAACTGGAGGACGAGGTATTGAATCGGGACGCAATTTGTGTGGTCCATCGTCATTAGGTGGCCCTGAATGTTACAATTCACTATCAGTTTTTCGTCCGATTCGAAAATCTTTGACTCACAGCAGAACGGCCATAAGATGCCCGAGGCAGCAATAGACCCATGGAGACAAGTCTGCTGGAGGACTATGTATTGAATCGGGACGCATTTTGAGTGATCCATCGTCATTAGGTGGCCCTGAACGTTACAATTCACTATCAGTTTTTCGTCCGATTCGAAAATCTTTGAGTCACAGCAGAACGGCCATAAGGTGCCTGAGGCAGCAATAGACCCATGGAGACAAGTCTGCTGGAGGACGATGTATTGAATCGGGACGCAATTTGAGTGATTCATCGTCATTAGGTGGCCCTGAAACTTACAATTCACTATCAGTTTTTCGTCCGATTCGAAAATCTTTGACTCACAGCAGAACGGCCATAAGGTGCCCGAGGCAGCAATAGACCCATGCAGACAAGTCTGCTGGAGGACGATGTATTGATTGAGGACTCAATTTGAGTGTTCCATCGTCATTAGGTGGCCCTGAACGTCACAATTCACTATCAGTTTTTCGTCCCATTCGATAATCTAGACTCACGGGAGATCGACAATAAGGTGCCCGAGGCAGCAATAGACCCATGGAGGCAAGTCTGCTGGAGGACGATGTATTGAATCGGGACGCAATTTGAGTGATCCATCGTCATTAGGTGGCCCTGAATGTTTCAATTCACTATCAGTTTTTCGTCCGATTCGAAAATCTTTGACTCACAGCAGAACGGCCATAGGGTGCCCGAGGCAGCAATAGACCCATGGAGACAAGTCGGCTGGAGGACGATGTATTGAATCGGGACGCAATTTGAGTGATCCATCGTCATTAGGTGGCCCTGAATGTTACAATTCACTATCAGTTTTTCGTCCGATTCGAAAATCTTTGACTCACAGCAGAACGGCCATAAGGTGCCCGAGACAGCAATAGACCCATGGAGGCAAGTCTGCTGGAGGACGATGTATTGAATCGGGACGCAATTTGAGTGATCCATCGTCATTAGGTGGCCCTAAACGTTACAATTCACTATCAGTTTTTCGTCCCGTTCGATAATCTAGACTCACGGGAGAACGGCCATAAGGTGCCCAAGGTAGCAATAGACCCATGGAGACAAGTCTGCTGGAGGACGATGTATTGAATCGGGACGCAATTTGAGTGATTCATCGTCATTAGGTGGCCCTGAAAGTTACAATTCACTATCAGTTTTTCGTGCCATTCCAAATCTGCTGGAGGTCGATGTATTGAATCGGGACGCAATTTGAGTGTTCCATCGGCATTAGGAGGCCCTGAACGTTACAATTCACTATCAGTTTTTCGTGCGATTCCAAATCTGCTGGAGGTCGATGTATTGAATCGGGACGCAATTTGAGTGATCCATCGTCATTAGGTGGCCCTCAACGTTACAATTCACTATCAGTTTTTCGACCCATTCGATAATCTAGACTCACAGCAGAACGGCCATAAGGTGCCCGAGGCAGCAATTGACCCATGGAGTCAAGTCGGCTGGAGGACGATGTATTGAATCGGGACGCAATTTGTGTGGTCCATCGTCATTAGGTGGCGTTGAATGTTACAATTCACTATCAGTTTTTCGTCCGATTCAAAAATCTTTGACTCACAGCAGAACGGCCATAAGGTGCCCGAGGCATCAATAGACCCATGGAGACAAGTCTGCTGGAGTACGATGTATTGAATCGGGACGCAATTTGAGTGTTCCATCGTCATTCGGAGGCACTCAACGTTACAATTCATTATCAGTTTTTCGTCCGATTCGAAAATCTTTGAGTCACAGCAGAACGGCCATAAGGTGCCCGAGGCAGCAATAGACCCATGGAGACAAGTCGGCTGGAGGACGATGTATTGAATCGGGACGCAATTTGAGTGATCCATCGTCATTAGGTGGCCCTGAATGTTACAATTCACTATCAGTTTTTCGTCCGCTTCGAAAATCTTTGACTCACAGCAGAACGGCCATTAGGTGACCGAGGCGGCAATAGACCCATGGAGACAAGTCTGCTGGAGAACGATGTATTGGATCGGGAGGCAATTTCAGTGATCCATCGTCATTAGGTGGCCCTAAACGTTACAATTCACTAGCAGTTTTTCGTCCCATTCGATAATCTAGACTCACAGCAGAACGGCCATAAGGTGCCCGAGGCAGCAATAGATCCATGGAGTCAAGTCGGCTGGAGGACGAGGTATTGAATTGGGACGCAATTTGTGTGGTCCATCGTCATTAGGTGGCCCTGAATGTTACAATTCACTATCAGTTTTTCGTCCGATTCGAAAATCTTTGACTCACAGCAGAACGGCCATAAGGTGCCCGAGGCAGCAATAGACACATGGAGACAAGTCTGCTGGAGGACGATGTATTGAATCGGGACGCAATTTGACTGATCCATCGTCATTAGGTGGCCCTGAACGTTACAATTCACTATCAGTTTTTCGTCCGATTCGAAAATCTGTGAGTCACAGCAGAACGGCCATAAGGTGCCTGAGTCAGCAATAGACCCATTACGACAAGTCTGCTGGAGGACGATGAATTGAATGGGGACGCAATTTGAGTGATTCATCGTCATTAGGTGGCCCTGAAAGTTACAATTCACTATCAGTTTTTCGTGCCATTCCAAATCTGCACGAAGGTCGATGTATTGAATCGGGACGCAATTTGAGTGATCCATCGTCATTAGGTGGCCCTGAAGGTTACAATTCACTATCAGTTTTTCGTCCCATTCGATAATCTAGACTCACAGCAGAACGGCCGTAAGGTGCCCGAGGCAGCAATAGACCCATGGAGTCAAGTCTGCTGGAGGACGATGTATTGAATCGGGACGCAATTTGTGTGGTCAATCGTCATTAGGTGGCCCTGAATGTTACAATTCACTATCAGTTTTTCGTCCGATTCGAAAATCTTTGACTCACAGCACAACGGCCATAAGGTGCCCCCGAGGCAGCAATAGACCCATGGAGACAAGTCTGCTGGAGGACGATGTATTGAATCGGGACGCAATTTGAGTGTTCCATCGTCATTAGGAGACCCTGAACGTTGCAATTCACTATCAGTTTTTCGTCCGATTCGAAAATCTTTGACTCACAGCAGAACGGCCATAAGGTGCCCGAGACAGCAATAGACCCATGGAGACAAGTCTGCTGGAGGACGATGTATTGAATCGGGACGCAATTTGAGTGATCCATCGTCATTAGGTGGCCCTGAATGTTACAATTCACTATCAGTTTTTCGTCCGATTCGAAAATCTTCGACTCACAGCAGAACGGCCATAAGGTGCCCCAGGCAGCAATAGACCCATGGAGCAAGTCGGCTGGAGGACGATGTATTGAATCGGGACTCAATTTGAGTGATCCATCGTCATTAGGTGGCCGTGAACGTTACAATTCACTATCAGTTTTTCGTCCCATTCGATAATCTAGACTCACAGCAGAACAGCCATAAGGTGCCCGAGGCAGCAATAGGCCCATGGAGACAAGTCGGCTGGAGGACGATGTACTGAATCGGGGCGAAATTTGAGTGATCCATCGTCATTAGGTGGCCCTGAATGTTACAATTCACTATCAGTTTTTCGTCCGATTCGAAAATCTTTGACTCACAACAGAACGGCCATAAGGTGCCCGAGGCAGCAATAGACCCATGGAGACAAGTCGGCTGGAGGACGATGTATTGAATCGGGACGCAATTTGAGTGATCCATCGTCATTACGTGGCCCTGAATGTTACAATTCACTATCAGTTTTTCGTCCGATTCGAAAATCTTTGACTCACAGCAGAACGGCCATTAGGTGCCCGAGGCGGCAATAGACCCATGGAGACAAGTCTGCTGGAGGACGATGTATTGAATCGGGACGCAATTTGAGAGATCCATCGTCATTAGGTGGCCCTGAACGTTACAATTCACTATCAGTTTTTCGTCCCATTCGATAACCTAGACTCACAGCAGAACGGCCATAAGGTGCCCGAGGCAGCAATAGACCCATGGAGTCAAGTCAACTGGAGGACGAGGTATTGAATCGGGACGCAATTTGTGTGGTCCATCGTCATTAGGTGGCCCTGAATGTTACAATTCACTATCAGTTTTTCGTCCGATTCGAAAATCTTTGACTCACAGCAGAACGGCAATAAGGTGCCCGAGGCAGCAATAGACCCATGGAGACAAGTCTGCTGGAGGGCGATGTATTGAATCGGGACGCAATTTGAGTGATCCATCGCCATTAGGTGGCCGTGAACGTTACAATTCACTATCAGTTTTTCGTCAGATTCGAAAATCTTTACCTCACAGCAGCCCGAGGAAGCAATAGACCAATGGAGACTAGTCTGCTGGAGGACGATGGATTGAATTGGGACGCAATTGGAGTGTTCCATCGTCATTAGGAGGCCCTGAACGTTACAATTCACTATTAGTTTTTCGTCCGATTCGAAAATCTTTGAGTCACAGCAGAACGGCCATAAAGTGCCCGAGGCAGCAATAGACCCATGGAGACAAGTCGGCTGGAGGACGATGTATTGAATCGGGACGCAATTTGAGTGATCCATCGTCATTAGGTGGCCCTGAAAGTTACAATTCACTATCCGTTTTTCTTCCGATTCGAAAATCTTTGACTCACAGCAGAACGGCCATAAGGTGCCCGAGGCAGCAATAGACCCATGGAGACAAGTCGGCTGGAGGACGATGTATTGAATCGGGACGCAATTTGAGTGATCCATCGTCATTAGGTGGCCCTGAACGTTACAATTCACTATCAGTTTTTGGTCCCATTCGATAATCTAGACTCACAGCAGAACGGCCATAAGGTGCCCGAGGCAGCAATAGTCCCATGGAGTCAAGTCGGCTGGAGGACGAGGTATTGAATCGGGACGCAATTTGTGTGGTCCATCGTCATTAGGTGGCCATGAATGTTACAATTCAATATCAGTTTTTCGTCCGATTCGAAAATCTTTGGCTCACAGCAGACCGGCCATAAGGTGCCCGAGGCAGCAATAGACCAATGGAGTCAAATCGGCTGGAGGACGATGTATTGAATCGGGACGCAATTTGAGTGATCCATCATCATTAGGTGGCCCTGAATGTTACAATTCACTATCAGTTTCTCGTCAGATTCGAAAATCTTTGACTCACAGCAGAACGGCCATAAGGTGCCCGAGGCAGCAATAGACCCATGGAGACAAATCTGCTGGAGGACGATGTATTGAATCGGGACGCAATTTGAGTGTTCCATCGTCATTAGGAGGCCCTGAACGTTACAATTCACTATTAGTTTTTCGTCCGATTCGAAAATCTTTGAGTCACATCAGAACGGCCATAAGGTGCCTGAGGCAGCAATAGACCCATGGAGATAAGTCTGCTGGAGGACGATGTATTGAATCGGGACGCAATTTGAGTGATCCATCGACATTAGGTGGACCTGAACGTTACAATTCACTATCAGTTTTTCGTCCCATTCGATAATCTAGACTCACAGCAGAACGGCCATAAGGTGCCCGAGGAAGCAATAGACCCATGGAGACAAGTCGGCTGGAGGACGATGTATTGAATCGGGACGCAATTTGAATGATCCAACGTCATTAGGGGACCCTGAATGTTACTATCAGTTTGTCGTCAGATTCGAAAATCTTTGACTCACAGCAGAACGGCCATAAGGTGCCCGAGGCAGCAATAGACCCATGGAGACAAGTCTGCTGGAGGACGATGTATTGAATCGGGACGCAATTTGAGTGTTCCATCGTCATTAGGAGGCCGTGAACGTTACGATTCACTATCAGTTTTTCGTCAGATTCGAAAATCTTTGACTCACAGCAGAACGGCCATAAGGTGCCCGAGGCAGCAATAGCCCCGTGAAGACAAGTCTGCTGGAGGACGATGTATTGAATCGGGACGCAATTTGAGTGATCCATCGTCATTAGGTGGCCCTCAACGTTACAATTCACTATCAGTTTTTCGTCCGATTCGAAAATCTTTGAGTCACAGCAGAACGGCCATAAGGTGCCCGAGGCAGCAATAGACCAATGGAGACAAATCGGCTGGAGGACGATGTATTGAATCGGGACGCAATTTGAGTGATCCATCGTCATTAGGTGGCCCTGAATGTTACAATTCACTATCGGTTTCTCGTCAGATTCGAAAATCTTTGACTCACAGCCGTTCGGCCGTAAGGTGCCCGAGGCAGCATTGACCCATGAAGACAAGTCGGCTGGAGGACGATGTATTGAATCGGGACGCAATTTGAGTGATCCATCGTCATTAGGTGGCCCTGAAAGTTACAATTCACTATCAGTTTTTCGTCCGATTCGAAAATCTTTGACTCACAGCAGAACGGCCATAAGGTGCCCGAGGCAGCAATAGACCCATGGAGTCAAGTCGGCTGGAGGACGATGTATTGAATCGGGATGCAATTTGTGTGGTCCATCGTCATTAGGTGGCCCTGAATGTTACAATTCACTATCAGTTTTTCGTCCGATTCGAAAATCTTTGACTCACAGCAGAACGGCCATAAGGTGCCCGTGGCAGCAATAGACCCATGGAGACAAGTCGGCTGGAGGACGATGTATTGAATCGGGACGCAATTTGAGTGATCCATCGTCATTAGGTGGCCCTGAATGTTACAATTCACTATCCGTTTTTCTTCCGATTCGAAAATCTTTGACTCACAGCAGAACGGCCATAAGGTGCCCGAGGCAGCAATAGACCCATGGAGACAAGTCTGCTGGAGGACGATGTATTGAATCGGGACGCAATTTGAGTGATCCATCATCATTAGGTGGCCCTGAATGTTACAATTCACTATCAGTTTCTCGTCAGATTCGAAAATCTTTGACTCACAGCAGAACGGCCATAAGGTGCCCGAGGCAGCAATAGACCCATGGAGACAAATCTGCTGGAGGACGATGTATTGAATCGGGACGCAATTTGAGTGTTCCATCGTCATTAGGAGGCCCTGAACGTTACAATTCACTAATAGTTTTTCGTCCGATTCGAAAATCCTTGAGTCACAGCAGAACGGCCATAAGGTGCCTGAGGCAGCAATAGACCCATGGAGATAAGTCTGCTGGAGGACGATGTATTGAATCGGGACGCAATTTGAGTGATCCATCGTAATTAGGTGGACCTGAACGTTACAATTCACTATCAGTTTTTCGTCCCATTCGATAATCTAGACTCACAGCAGAACGGCCATAAGGTGCCCGAGGCAGCAATAGACCCATGGAGACAAGTCTGCTGGAGGACGATATATTGAATCGGGACGCAATTTGGATGATCTAACGTCATTAGGTGGCCCTGAATGTTACTATCAGTTTTTCGTCAGATTCGAAAATCTTTGACTCACAGCAGAACGGCCATAAAGTGCCCGAGGCTGCAATAGACCCATGGAGACAAGTCTGCTGGAGGACGATGTATTGAATCGGGACGCAATTTGAGTGTTCCATCGTCATTAGGAGGCCCTGAACGATACAATTCACTATTAGTTTTTCGTCCGATTCGAAAATCTTTGAGTCACAGCAGAACGGCCATAAGGTGCCCGAGGCAGCAATAGACCCATGGAGACAAATCTGCTGGAGGACGATGTATTGAATCGGGACGCAATTTGAGTGATCCATCGTCATTAGGTGGCCCTGAACGTTACAATTCACTATCGGTTTTTCGTCCCAATTCTATAATCTAGACTCAAAGCAGAACGGCCATAAGGTGCCCGAGGCAGCAATAGACCCATGGAGTCAAGTCGGCTGGAGGACGATGTATTGAATCGGGATGCAATTTGTGTGGTCCATCGTCATTAGGTGGCCCTGAATGTTACAATTCACTATCAGTTTTTCGTCCGATTCGAAAATCTTTGACTCACAGCAGAACGGCCATAAGGTGGCCGTGGCAGCAATAGACCCATGGAGACAAGTCGGCTGGAGGACGATGTATTGAATCGGGACGCAATTTGAGTGATCCATCGTCATTAGGTGGCCCTGAATGTTACAATTCACTATCCGTTTTTCTTCCGATTCGAAAATCTTTGACTCACAGCAGAACCGCCATAAGGTGCCCGAGGCAGCAATAGACCCATGGAGACAAGTCTGCTGGAGGACGATGTATTGAATCGGGACGCAATTTGAGTGATCCATCGTCATTAGGTGGCCCTGAACGTTACAATTCACTATCAGTTTTTGGTCCCATTCGATAATCTAGACTCACAGCAGAACGGCCATAAGGTGCCCGAGGCAGCAATAGACCCATGGAGTCAAGTCGGCTGGAGGACGACGTATTGAATCGGGACGCAATTTGTGTGGTCCATCGTCATTAGGTGGCCATGAATGTTACAATTCAATATCAGTTTTTCGTCCGATTCGAAAATCTTTGGCTCACAGCAGACCGGCCATAAGGTGCCCGAGGCAGCAATAGACCAATGGAGACAAATCGGCTGGAGGACGATGTATTGAATCGGGACGCAATTTGAGTGATCCATCATCATTAGGTGGCCCTGAATGTTACAATTCACTATCAGTTTCTCGTCAGATGCGAAAATCTTTGACTCACAGCAGAACGGCCATAAGGTGCCCGAGGCAGCAATAGACCCATGGAGACAAATCTGCTGGTGGACGATGTATTGAATCGGGACACAATTTGAGTGTTCCATCGTCATTAGGAGGCCCTGAACGTTACAATTCACTATTAGTTTTTCGTCCGATTCGAAAATCATTGAGTCACAGCAGAACGGCCATAAGGTGCCTGAGGCAGCAATAGACCCATGGAGATAAGTCTGCTGGAGGACGATGTATTGAATCGGGACGCAATTTGAGTGATCCATCGTCATTAGGTGGACCTGAACGTTACAATTCACTATCAGTTTTTCGTCCCATTCTATAATCTAGACTCACAGCAGAACGGCCATAAGGTGCCCGAGGAAGCAATAGACCCATGGAGACAAGTCGGCTGGAGGACGATGTATTGAATTGGGACGCAATTTGAATGATCCAACGTCATTAGGTGACCCTGAATGTTACTATCAGTTTTTCGTCAGATTCGAAAATCTTTGACTCACAGCAGAACGGCCATAAGGTGCCCGAGGCAGCAATAGACCCATGGAGACAAGTCTGCTGGAGGACGATGTATTGAATCGGGACGCAATTTGAGTGTTCCATCGTCATTAGGAGGCCGTGAACGTTACGATTCACTATCAGTTTTTCGTCAGATTCGAAAATCTTTGACTCACAGCAGAACGGCCATAAGGTGCCCGAGGCAGCAATAGCCCCGTGAAGACAAGTCTGCTGGAGGACGATGTATTGAATCGGGACGCAATTTGAGTGATCCATCGTCATTAGGTGGCCCTAAACGTTACAATTCACTATCAGTTTTTCGTACGATTCGAAAATCTTTGAGTCACAGCAGAACGGCCATAAGGTGCCCGAGGCAGCAATAGACCAATGGAGACAAATCGGCTGGAGGACGATGTATTGAATCGGGACGCAATTTGAGTGATCCATCGTCATTAGGTGGCCCTGAATGTTACAATTCACTATCAGTTTCTCGTCAGATTCGAAAATCTTTGACTCACAGCCGTTCGGCCGTAAGGTGCCCGAGGCAGCATTGACCCATGAAGACAAGTCGGCTGGAGGACGATGTATTGAATCGGGACGCAATTTGAGTGATCCATCGTCATTAGGTGGCCCTGAAAGTTACAATTCACTATCAGTTTTTCGTCCTAATCGAAAATCTTTGACTCACAGCAGAACGGCCATAAGGTGCCCGAGGCAGCAATAGACCCATGGAGACAAGTCTGCTGGAGGACGATGTATTGAATCGGGACGCAATTTGAGTGATCCATCGTCATTAGGTGGCCCTGAACGTTACAATTCACTATCGGTTTTTCGTCCCAATTCTATAATCTAGACTCAAAGCAGAACGGCCATAAGGTGCCCGAGGCAGCAATAGACCCATGGAGTCAAGTCGGCTGGAGGACGATGTATTGAATCGGGATGCAATTTGTGTGGTCCATCGTCATTAGGTGGCCCTGAATGTTACAATTCACTATCAGTTTTTCGTCCGATTCGAAAATCTTTGACTCACAGCAGAACGGCCATAAGGTGGCCGTGGCAGTAATAGACCCATGGAGACAAGTCGGCTGGAGGACGATGTATTGAATCGGGACGCAATTTGAGTGATCCATCGTCATTAGGTGGCCCTGAATGTTACAATTCACTATCCGTTTTTCTTCCGATTCGAAAATCTTTGACTCACAGCAGAACCGCCATAAGGTGCCCGAGGCAGCAATAGACCCATGGAGACAAGTCTGCTGGAGGACGATGTATTGAATCGGGACGCAATTTGAGTGATCCATCGTCATTAGGTGGCCCTGAACGTTACAATTCACTATCAGTTTTTGGTCCCATTCGATAATCTAGACTCACAGCAGAACGGCCATAAGGTGCCCGAGGCAGCAATAGACCCATGGAGTCAAGTCGGCTGGAGGACGACGTATTGAATCGGGACGCAATTTGTGTGGTCCATCGTCATTAGGTGGCCATGAATGTTACAATTCAATATCAGTTTTTCGTCCGATTCGAAAATCTTTGGCTCACTGCAGACCGGCCATAAGGTGCCCGAGGCAGCAATAGACCAATGGAGACAAATCGGCTGGAGGACGATGTATTGAATCGGGACGCAATTTGAGTGATCCATCATCATTAGGTGGCCCTGAATGTTACAATTCACTATCAGTTTCTCGTCAGATGCGAAAATCTTTGACTCACAGCAGAACGGCCATAAGGTGCCCGAGGCAGCAATAGACCCATGGAGACAAATCTGCTGGTGGACGATGTATTGAATCGGGACACAATTTGAGTGTTCCATCGTCATTAGGAGGCCCTGAACGTTACAATTCACTATTAGTTTTTCGTCCGATTCGAAAATCATTGAGTCACAGCAGAACGGCCATAAGGTGCCTGAGGCAGCAATAGACCCATGGAGATAAGTCTGCTGGAGGACGATGTATTGAATCGGGACGCAATTTGAGTGATCCATCGTCATTAGGTGGACCTGAACGTTACAATTCACTATCAGTTTTTCGTCCCATTCTATAATCTAGACTCACAGCAGAACGGCCATAAGGTGCCCGAGGAAGCAATAGACCCATGGAGACAAGTCGGCTGGAGGACGATGTATTGAATTGGGACGCAATTTGAATGATCCAACGTCATTAGGTGACCCTGAATGTTACTATCAGTTTTTCGTCAGATTCGAAAATCTTTGACTCACAGCAGAACGGCCATAAGGTGCCCGAGGCAGCAATAGAACCATGGAGACAAGTCTGCTGGAGGACGATGTATTGAATCGGGACGCAATTTGAGTGTTCCATCGTCATTAGGAGGCCGTGAACGTTACGATTCACTATCAGTTTTTCGTCAGATTCGAAAATCTTTGACTCACAGCAGAACGGCCATAAGGTGCCCGAGGCAGCAATAGCCCCGTGAAGACAAGTCTGCTGGAGGACGATGTATTGAATCGGGACGCAATTTGAGTGATCCATCGTCATTAGGTGGCCCTAAACGTTACAATTCACTATCAGTTTTTCGTACGATTCGAAAATCTTTGAGTCACAGCAGAACGGCCATAAGGTGCCCGAGGCAGCAATAGACCAATGGAGACAAATCGGCTGGAGGACGATGTATTGAATCGGGACGCAATTTGAGTGATCCATCGTCATTAGGTGGCCCTGAATGTTACAATTCACTATCAGTTTCTCGTCAGATTCGAAAATCTTTGACTCACAGCCGTTCGGCCGTAAGGTGCCCGAGGCAGCATTGACCCATGAAGACAAGTCGGCTGGAGGACGATGTATTGAATCGGGACGCAATTTGAGTGATCCATCGTCATTAGGTGGCCCTGAAAGTTACAATTCACTATCAGTTTTTCGTCCTAATCGAAAATCTTTGACTCACAGCAGAACGGCCATAAGGTGCCCGAGGCAGCAATAGACCCATGGAGACAAGTCTGCTGGAGGACGATGTATTGAATCGGGACGCAATTTGAGTGATCCATCGTCATTAGGTGGCCCTGAACGTTACAATTCACTATCGGTTTTTCGTCCCAATTCTATAATCTAGACTCACAGCAGAACGGCCATAAGGTGCCCGAGGCAGCAATAGACCCATGGAGTCAAGTCGGCTGGAGGACGATGTATTGAATCGGGATGCAATTTGTGTGGTCCATCGTCATTAGGTGGCCCTGAATGTTACAATTGACTATCAGTTTTTCGTCCGATTCGAAAATCTTTGACTCACAGCAGAACGGCCATAAGGTGGCCGTGGCAGCAATAGACCCATGGAGACAAGTCGGCTGGAGGTTGATGTATTGAATCGGGACGCAATTTGAGTGATCCATCGTCATTAGGTGGCCCTGAATGTTACAATTCACTATCCGTTTTTCTTCCGATTCGAAAATCTTTGACTCACAGCAGAACGGCCATAAGGTGCCCGAGGCAGCAATAGACCCATGGAGACAAGTCTGCTGGAGGACGATGTATTGAATCGGGACGCAATTTGAGTGATCCATCGTCATTAGGTGGCCCTGAACGTTACAATTCACTATCAGTTTTTGGTCCCATTCGATAATCTAGACTCACAGCAGAACGGCCATAAGGTGCCCGAGGCAGCAATAGACCCATGGAGTCAAGTCGGCTGGAGGACGAGGTATTGAATCGGGACGCAATTTGTGTGGTCCATCGTCATTAGGTGGCCATGAATGTTACAATTCAATATCAGTTTTTCGTCCGATTCGAAAATCTTTGACTCACAGCAGACCGGCCAATAAGGTACCCGAGGCAGCAATAGACCAATGGAGACAAATCGGCTGGAGGACGATGTATTGAATCGGGACGCAATTTGAGTGATCCATCATCATTAGGTGGCCCTGAATGTTACAATTCACTATCAGTTTCTCGTCAGATTCGAAAATCTTTGACTCACAGCAGAACGGCCATAAGGTGCCCGAGGCAGCAATAGACCCATGGAGACAAATCTGCTGGAGGACGATGTATTGAATCGGGACGCAATTTGAGTGTTCCATCGTCATTAGGAGGCCCTGAACGTTACAATTCACTATTAGTTTTTCGTCCGATTCGAAAATCCTTGAGTCACAGCAGAACGGCCATAAGGTGCCTGAGGCAGCAATAGACCCTTGGAGATAAGTCTGCTGGAGGACGATGTATTGAATCGGGACGCAATTTGAGTGATCCATTGTCATTAGGTGGCCCTGAACGTTACAATTCACTATCAGTTTTTGGTCCCATTCGATAATCTAGACTCACAGCAGAACGGCCATAAGGTGCCCGAGGCAGCAATAGACCCATGGAGTCAAGTCGGCTGGAGGACGACGTATTGAATCGGGACGCAATTTGTGTGGTCCATCGTCATTAGGTGGCCATGAATGTTACAATTCAATATCAGTTTTTCGTCCGATTCGAAAATCTTTGACTCACAGCAGACCGGCCATAAGGTGCCCGAGGCAGCAATAGACCAATGGAGACAAATCGGCTGGAGGACGATGTATTGAATCGGGACGCAATTTGAGTGATCCATCATCATTAGGTGGCCCTGAATGTTACAATTCACTATCAGTTTCTCGTCAGATTCGAAAATCTTTGACTCACAGCAGAACGGCCATAAGGTGCCCGAGGCAGCAATAGACCCATGGAGACAAATCTGCTGGAGGACGATGTATTGAATCGGGACGCAATTTGAGTGTTCCATCGTCATTAGGAGGCCCTGAACGTTACAATTCACTATTAGTTTTTCGTCCGATTCGAAAATCCTTGAGTCACAGCAGAACGGCCATAAGGTGCCTGAGGCAGCAATAGACCCATGGAGATAAGTCTGCTGGAGGACGATGTATTGAATCGGGACGCAATTTGAGTGATCCATCGTCATTAGGTGGACCTGAACGTTACAATTCACTATCAGTTTTTCGTCCCATTCGATAATCTAGACTCACAGCAGAACGGCCATAAGGTGCCCGAGGCAGCAATAGACACATGGAGACAAGTCTGCTGGAGGACGATATATTGAATCGGGACGCAATTTGAATGATCTAACGTCATTAGGTGGCCCTGAATGTTACTATCAGTTTTTCGTCAGATTCGAAAATCTTTGACTCACAGCAGAACGGCCATAAAGTTCCCGAGGCAGCAATAGACCCATGGAGACAAGTCTGCTGGAGGACGATGTATTGAATCGGGACGCAATTTGAGTGTTCCATCGTCATTAGGAGGCCCTGAACGATACAATTCACTATTAGTTTTTCGTCCGATTCGAAAATCTTTGAGTCACAGCAGAACGGCCATAAGGTGCCCGAGGCAGCAATAGACCCATGGAGATAAGTCTGCTGGAGGACGATGTATTGAATCGGGACGCAATTTGAGTGATCCATCGTCATTAGGTGGCCCTGAATGTTACAATTCACTAGCAGTTTATCGTCAGATTCGAAAATCTTTGACTCACAGCAGCCCGAGGAAGCAATAGACCCATGGAGACAAGTCGGCTGGAGGACGATGTATTGAATCGGGACGCAATTTGAATGATCCGACGTCATTAGGTGGCCCTGAATGTTACTATCAGTTTTTCGTCAGATTCGAAAATCTTTGACTCACAGCAGAACGGCCATAAGGTGCCCGAAGCAGCAATAGACCCATGGAGACAAGTCTGCTGGAGGACGATGTATTGAATCGGGACGCAATTTGAGTGCTCGATCGTCATTAGGAGGCCCTGAACGTTACAATTCACTATCAGTTTTTCGTCCGATTCGAAAATGTAGACTCACGGGAGAACGACCATAAGGTGCCCGAGGCAGCAATAGACCCATGGAGACAAGTCGGCTGGAGGACGATGTATTGAATCGGGACGCAATTTGAGTGATCCATCGTCATTAGGTGGCCCTGAAAGTTACAATTCACTATCAGTTTTCCGTCCGATTCGAAAATCTTTGACTCACAGCAGAACGGCCATAAGGTGCCCGAGGCAGCAATAGACCCATGGAGACAAGTCTGCTTGAGGACGATGTATTGAATCGGGACGCAATTTGAGTGTTCCATCGTCATTAGGAGGCCCTGAACGTTATAATTCACTATCAGTTTTTCGTCCGATTCGAAAATCTTTGACTCACAGCAGAACGGTCATAAGGTGCCCGAGGCAGCAATAGACCCATGGAGACAAGTCGGCTGGAGGACGATGTATTGAATCGGGACGCAATTTGAGTGATCCATCGTCATTAGGTGGCCCTGATTGTTACAATTCACTATCAGTTTTTCGTCAGATTCGAAAATCTTTGAGTCACAGCTGAACGGCCATAAGGTGCCCGAGGCAGCAATAGACCCATGGAGACAAGTCTGCTGGAGGACGATGTATTGAATCGAGACGCAATTTGAGTGATCCATCGTCATTAGGTGGCCCTGAACGTTACAATTCACTATCAGTTCTTCGTCCGATTCGAAAATCTTTGACCCACAGCAGAACGGCCATAAGGTGCCTGAGGCAGCAATAGACTCATGGAGACAAGACGGCTGGAGGACGATGTATTGAATCGGGACGCAATTTGAGTGATCCATCGTCATTAGGAGGCCCTGAACGTTACAATTCACTATCAGTTTTTCGTCCCATTCGATAATCTAGACTCACAGAAAAACGGCCATAAGGTGCCCGAGGCAGCAATAGACCCATCGAGTCAAGTCTGCTGGAGGACGATGTATTGAATCGGGACGCAATTTGAGTGATCGATCGTCATTAGGTGGCCCTGAATGTTACAATTCACTATCAGTTTTTCGTCCGATTCGAAAATCTTTGACTCACAGCAGAACGGCCATAAGGTGCCCGAGGCAGCAATAGACCCATGGAGACAAGTCTGCTGGAGGACGATGTATTGAATCGGGACGCAATTTGAGTGTTCCATCGTCATTAGGAGGCCCTGAATGTTACAATTAACTATCAGTTTTTCGTCCCATTCGATAATCTAGACTCACGGGAGAACGACCATAAGGTGCCCGAGGCAGCAATAGGCCCATGGAGACAAGTCTGCTGGTGGACGATGTATTGAATCGGGACGCAATTTGAGTGATCCATCATCATTAGGTGGCCCTGAACGTTACAATTCACTATCAGTTTTTCGTCCGATTCGAAAATCTTTGACTTACAGCAGAACGGCCATAAGGTGCCCGAGGCAGCAATAGACCCATGGAGACAAGTCTGCTGGAGCACGAGGTATTGCATCGGGACGCAATTAGAGTGTTCCATCGTTATTAGGAGGCCATGAACGTTACAATTCACTATTAGATTTTCGTCCGATTCGAAAATCTTTGAGTCACAGCAGAACGGCCATAAGGTGCCCGAGGCAGCAATAGACCCACGAAGACAAGTCTGCTGGAGGACGATGTATTGAATCGGGACGCAATTTGAGTGATCCATCGTCATTAGGTGGCCCTGAACGTTACAATTCACTATCAGTTTTTCGTCCGATTCGAAAATCTTTGACCCACAGCAGAAGTGCCATAAGGTGCCCGAGGCAGCAATAGACCCATGGAGACAAGTCTGCTGGAGGACGATGTATTGAATCGGGACGCAATTTGAGTGATCCATCGTTATTAGGTGGCCCTGATTGTTACAATTCACTATCAGTTTTTCGTCCGATTCGAAAATCTTTGACTCACAGCAGAACGGCCATAAGGTGGCCGAGGCAGCAATAGACCCAAGGAGACAAGTCGGCTGGAGGACGATGTATTGAATCGGGACTCAATTTGAGTGATCCATCGTCATTAGGTGGCCCTGAATGTTACAATTCACTATCGGTTTTTCGTCCGATTCGAAAATCTTTGACTCACAGCAGAACGGCCATAAGGTGCTCGAGGCAGCAATAGACCCATGGAGACAAGTCTGCTGGAGGACGATGTATTGAATCGGGAAGCAATTTGAGTGATCCATCGTCATTAGGTGGCCCTGAACGTTACAATTCACTATCAGTTTTTCGTCCCATTCGGTAATCTAGACTCACAGCAGAACGGCCATAAGGTGCCCGAGGCAGCAATACACCCATGGAGTCAAGTCGGCTGGAGGACGAGGTATTGAATCGGGACGCAATTTGTGTGGTCCATCGTCATTAGGTGGCCCTGAATGTTACAATTCAATATCAGTTTTTTGTCCGATTCGAAAATCTTTGACTCACAGCAGAACGGCCATAAGGTGCCCGAGGCAGCAATAGACCAATGGAGACAAATCGGCTAGAGGACGATGTATTGAATCGGGACGCAATTTGAGTGATCCATCGTCATTAGGTGGCCCTGAATGTTACAATTCACTATCAGTTTTTCGTCAGATTCGAAAATCTTTGACTCACAGCAGAACGGCCATAAGGTGCCCGAGGCAGCAATAGACCCATGGAGACAAGTCTGCTGGAGGACGATGTATTGAATCGGGACGCAATTAAATTGTTCCATCGTCATTAGGAGGCCCTGAACGTTACAATTCACTATCAGTTATTCGACCCATTCGATAATCTAGACTCACAGAAGAACGGCCATAAGGTGCCCGAGGCAGCAATAGACCCATCGAGTCAAGTCGGCTGGAGGACGATGTATTGAATCGGGACGCAATTTGAGTGATCCATCGTCATTAGGAGGCCCTGAACGTTACAATTCACTATCAGTTTTTCGTCCGATTCGAAAATCTTTGACTCACAGCAGAATGGCCATAGGGTGCCCGAGGCAGCAATAGACCCATGGAGACAAGTCTGCTGGAGGACGATGTATTGAATAGGGACGCAATTTGAGTGATCCATCGTCATTGGGTGGCCCTGAATGTTACAATTCACTATCAGTTTTTCGTCCGATTCGAAAATCTTTGACTCACAGCAGAACGGCCATAAGGTGCCCGAGGCAGCAATAGACCCATGGAGACAAGTCTGCTGGAGGACGATGTATTGAATCGGGACGCAAATTGAGTGTTCCATCGTCATTAGGAGGCCCTGAATGTTACAATTAACTATCAGTTTTTCGTCCCATTCGATAATCTAGACTCACGGGAGAACGAGCATAAGGTGCCCGAGGCAGCAATAGGCCCATGGAGACAAGTCTGCTGGTGGACGATGTATTGAATCGGGACGCAATTTGAGTGATCCATCGTCATTATGAGGCCCTGAACGTTACAATTCACTATCAGTTTTTCGTCCCATTCTATAATCTAGACTCACGGGAGAACGACCATAAGGTGCCCGAGGCAGCAATAGGCCCATAGAGACAAGTCTGCTGGTGGACGATGTATTGAATCGGGACGCAATTTGAGTGATCCATCGTCATTAGGTGGCCCTGAACGTTACAATTCGCTATCAGTTTTTCGTCCGATTCGAAAATCTTTGACTCACAGCAGAACGGCCATAAGGTGCCCGAGGCATCAATAGACCCATGGAGACAAGTCTGCTAGAGCACGAGGTATTGAATCGGGACGCAATTTGAGTGATCCATCGTCATTAGGTGGCCCTGAAAGTTACAATTCACTATCAGTTTTTCGTCCGATTCGAAAATCTTTGACTCACAGCAGAACGGCCATAGGGTGCCCGAGGCAGCAATAGACCCATGGAGACAAGTCTGCTGGAGGACGATGTATTGAATCGGGACGCAATTTGAGTGATCCATCGTCATTAGGTGGCCCTGAACGTTACAATTCACTATCAGTTCTTCGTCCGATTGGTAAATCTTTGACCCACAGTAGAACGGCCATAAGGTGCCCGAGGCAGCAATAGACCCATGGAGACAAGTCGGCTGAAGGACGATGTATTGAATCGGGACGCAATTTGAGTGATCCATCGTCATTAGGTGGCCCTGAATGTTACAATTCACTATCAGTTTTTCGTCCGATTCGAAAATCTATGACCCACAGCAGAACGGCCATAAGGTGCCCGAGGCAGCAATAGACCCATGGAGACAAGTCGGCTGGAGGACGATGTATTGAGTCGGGACGCAATTTGAGTGATCCATCGTAAGTAGGTGGCCCTGAATGTTACAATTCACTAGCAGTTTTTCGTCCGATTCGAAAATCTTTGACTCACAGCAGAACGGCCATAAGATGCACGAGGCAGCAATAGACCCATGGAGACAAGTCGTCTGGAGGACGATGTATTGAATCGGGACGCAATTTGAGTGATCCAACGTCATAAGGTGGCCCTGAATGTTTCAATTCACTATCAGTTTTTCGTCAGATTCGAAAATCTTTGACTCACAGCAGAACGGCCATAAGGTGCCCGAGGCAGCAATAGACCCATGGAGACAAGTCTGCTGGAGGACGATGTATTGATTCGGGACGCAGTTTGAGTGATCCATCGTCACTAGGTGGCCCTGAATGTTACAATTCACTATCAGTTTTTCGTCCGATTCGAAAATCTATGACCCACAGCAGAACAGCCATAAGGTGCCCGAGGCAGCAATAGACCCATGGAGACAAGTCGGCTGGAGGACGATGTATTGAATCGGGACGCAATTTGAGTGATCCATCGTCACTAGGTGGCCCTGAATGTTACAATTCACTATCAGTTTTTCGTCCGATTCGAAAATCTTTGACTCACAGCAGAACGGCCATAAGGTGCCCGAGGCAGCAATAGACCCATGCAGACAAGTCGGCTGGAGGACGATGTATTGAATCGGGACGCAATTTGAGTGATCCATCGTCATAAGGTGGCCCTGAATGTTACAATTCACTATCAGTTTTTCGTCCGATTCGAAAATCTTTGACTCACAGCAGAACGGCCATAAGGTGCCCGAGGCAGCAATAGACCCATGGAGACAAGTCTGCTGGACGACGATGTATTGAATCGGGACGCAATTTGAGTGATCCATCGTCATTAGGAGGCCCTGAACGTTACAATTCACTATCAGTATTTCGTCCCATTCGATAATCTAGACTCACAGAAGAACGGCCATAAGGTGCCCGAGGCAGCAATACACCCATCGAGTCAAGTCGGCTGGAGGACGATGTATTGAATCGGGACGCAATTTGAGTGATCCATCGTCATTAGGTGGCCCTGAATGTTTAATTCATTATCGGTTTTTCGTCCGATTCGAAAATCTTTGACTCACAGCAGAACGGCCATAAGGTGCCCGAGGCAGCAATAGACCCATGCAGACAAGTCGGCTGGAGGACGATGTATTGAATCGGGACGCAATTTGAGTGATCCATCGTCATTAGGTGGCCCTGAACGTTACAATTCACTATCAGTTTTTCGTCCCATTCCATAATCTTTGACTCACAGCAGAACGGCCATAAGGTGCCCGAGGCAGCAATAGACCCATGGAGACAAGTCTGCTGGAGGACGAGGTATTGAATCGGGACGCAATTTGAGTGTTCCATCGTCATTAGGAGGCCCTGAACGTTACAATTCACTATCAGTTTTTCGTCCCATTCGATAATCTAGACTCACAGAAGAACGGCCATAAGGTGCCCGAGGCAGCAATAGACCCATCGAGTCAAGTCGGCTGGAGGACGATGTATTGAATCGGGACGCAATTTGAGTGATCCATCGTCATTAGATGGCCCTGAATGTTACAATTCACGATCAGTTTTTCGTCCGATTCGAAATTCTTTGACTCACAGCAGAACGGCCATAAGGTGCTCGAGGCAGCAATAGACCCATTGAGTCGAGTCGGCTGGAGGACGATGTATTGAATCGGGACGCAATTTGAGTGATCCATCGTCATTAGATGGCCCTCAATGTTACAATTCACTATCAGTTTTTCGTCCCATTCGATAATCTTTGACTCACAGCAGAACGGCCATAAGGTGCCCGAGGCAGCAATAGACCAATGGAGACAAGTCTGCTGGAGGACGATGTATTGAATCGGGACGCAATTTGAGTGATCCATCGTTATTAGGTGGCCCTGAACGTTACAATTCACTATCAGTTTTTCGTCCCATTCGATAATCTAGACTCACGGGAGAACGACCATAAGGTGCCCGAGGCAGCAATAGGCCCATGGAGACAAGTCTGCTGGTGGACGATGTATTGAATCGGGACGCAATTTGAGTGATCCATCGTCATTAGATGGCCCTCAATGTTACAATTCACTATCAGTTTTTCGTCCCATTCGATAATCTTTGACTCACAGCAGAACGGCCATAAGGTGCCCGAGGCAGCAATAGACCAATGGAGACAAGTCTGCTGGAGGACGATGTATTGAATCGGGACGCAATTTGAGTGATCCATCGTCATTAGATGGCCCTCAATGTTACAATTCACTATCACTTTTTCGTCCCATTCGATAATCTTTGACTCACAGCAGAACGGCCATAAGGTGCCCGAGGCAGCAATAGACCAATGGAGACAAGTCTGCTGGAGGACGATGTATTGAATCGGGACGCAATTTGAGTGTTCCATCGTCATTAGGAGGCCCTGAACTTCACAATTAACCATCAGTTTTGCGTCGGATTCGAAAATGTAGACTCACAGGAGAACGACCATCAGGTGCCACAGGCAGCAATAGACCCTTGGAGACAATTCGGCTGGAGGACGATGTATTGAATCACGATGCCATTTGAGTGTTCCATCGTGATTAGGAAGCCATGAACGTTACAATTAACTATCAGTTTTGCATCCGATTCGAAAATCTAGACTCACAGGAGACGGACCATAAGGTGCCCGAGACAGCAATATCCCCTTGGAGACAAGTCGGCTGGATGACGATGTATTGAATCACGAAGCAATTTGAGTGTTCGATCGTCATTAGGCGGCCCTGAACGTTACAATTAACTATCAGTTTTGCGTCGGATTCGAAAATCTAGACTCACTGTAAACGGACCATGCCCGAGGCACCAATATCCCCTCGGAGACAAGTCGGCTGGAGGACGATTTATTGAATCGCGACGCGATTTGAGTTTTCCATCGTGATTACATGGCCCTGAACGTTACAATTAACTATCAGTTTTGCGTCCGATTCGAAAATCTAGACTCACAGGAGAACGACCATAAGGTGCCCGAGGCAGCAATACACCCTTGGAGACAAGTAAGCTGGAGGACGATGTATTGAATCGCGATGCCATTTGAGTGTTCGATCATCATTAGGAGGCCCGGAACGTTACAATTAACCATCAGTTTTTCGTCGGATTCGAAAATCTAGACTCATAGGTGACGGACCATAAGGTGCCCGATGCAGCAATATCCCCTTGGAGGCAATTCGGCTGGAGGACGATTTATTGAATCGCGATGCCATTAGAGTGTTCCTCGTCATTAGGAGGCCCTGAACGTTACAATTAACTATCAGTTTTGCATCCGATTCGAAAATCTAGACTCACAGGAGACGGACCATAAGGTGCCCGAGACAGCAATATCCCCTTGGAGACAAGTCGGCTGGAGGACGATGTATTGAATCGGGACGCAATTTGAGTGATCCATCGTCATAAGGTGGCCCTGAATGTTACAATTCACTATCAGTTTTTCGTCCGATTCGAAAATCTTTGACTCACAACAGAACGGCCATAAGGTGCCCGAGGCAGCAATAGACCCATGGAGACAAGTCTGCTGGAGGACGATGTATTGATTCGGGACGCAGTTTGAGTGTTCCATCGTCATTAGGAGGCCCTGAATATTACAATTCACTATCAGTTTTTCGTCCCATTCGATAATCTAGACTCACGGGAGAACGACCATATGGTGCCCGAGGCAGCAATAGGCCCATGGAGTCAAGTCTGCTGGTGGACGATGTATTGAATCGGGACGCAATTTGAGTGATCCATCGTCATTAGGAGGCCCTGAATGTTACAATTCACTATCAGTTTTTCGTCCGATTCGAAAATCTATGACCCACAGCAGAACAGCCATAAGGTGCCCGAGGCAGCAATAGACCCATGGAGACAAGTCGGCTGGAGGACGATGTATTGAATCGGGACGCAATTTGAGTGATCCATCGTCACTAGGTGGCCCTGAATGTTACAATTCACTATCAGTTTTTCGTCCGATTCGAAAATCTTTGACTCACAGCAGAACGGCCATAAGGTGCCCGAGGCAGCAATAGACCCATGCAGACAAGTCGGCTGGAGGACGATGTATTGAATCGGGACGCAATTTGAGTGATCCATCGTCATAAGGTGGCCCTGAATGTTACAATTCACTATCAGTTTTTCGTCCGATTCGAAAATCTTTGACTCACAGCAGAACGGCCATAAGGTGCCCGAGGCAGCAATAGACCCATGGAGACAAGTCTGCTGGACGACGATGTATTGAATCGGGACGCAATTTGAGTGATCCATCGTCATTAGGAGGCCCTGAACGTTACAATTCACTATCAGTATTTCGTCCCATTCGATAATCTAGACTCACAGAAGAACGGCCATAAGGTGCCCGAGGCAGCAATACACCCATCGAGTCAAGTCGGCTGGAGGACGATGTATTGAATCGGGACGCAATTTGAGTGATCCATCGTCATTAGGTGGCCCTGAATGTTTAATTCATTATCGGTTTTTCGTCCGATTCGAAAATCTTTGACTCACAGCAGAACGGCCATAAGGTGCCCGAGGCAGCAATAGACCCATGCAGACAAGTCGGCTGGAGGACGATGTATTGAATCGGGACGCAATTTGAGTGATCCATCGTCATTAGGTGGCCCTGAACGTTACAATTCACTATCAGTTTTTCGTCCCATTCCATAATCTTTGACTCACAGCAGAACGGCCATAAGGTGCCCGAGGCAGCAATAGACCCATGGAGACAAGTCTGCTGGAGGACGAGGTATTGAATCGGGACGCAATTTGAGTGTTCCATCGTCATTAGGAGGCCCTGAACGTTACAATTCACTATCAGTTTTTCGTCCCATTCGATAATCTAGACTCACAGAAGAACGGCCATAAGGTGCCCGAGGCAGCAATAGACCCATCGAGTCAAGTCGGCTGGAGGACGATGTATTGAATCGGGACGCAATTTGAGTGATCCATCGTCATTAGATGGCCCTGAATGTTACAATTCACGATCAGTTTTTCGTCCGATTCGAAATTCTTTGACTCACAGCAGAACGGCCATAAGGTGCTCGAGGCAGCAATAGACCCATTGAGTCGAGTCGGCTGGAGGACGATGTATTGAATCGGGACGCAATTTGAGTGATCCATCGTCATTAGATGGCCCTCAATGTTACAATTCACTATCAGTTTTTCGTCCCATTCGATAATCTTTGACTCACAGCAGAACGGCCATAAGGTGCCCGAGGCAGCAATAGACCAATGGAGACAAGTCTGCTGGAGGACGATGTATTGAATCGGGACGCAATTTGAGTGATCCATCGTTATTAGGTGGCCCTGAACGTTACAATTCACTATCAGTTTTTCGTCCCATTCGATAATCTAGACTCACGGGAGAACGACCATAAGGTGCCCGAGGCAGCATTAGGCCCATGGAGACAAGTCTGCTGGTGGACGATGTATTGAATCGGGACGCAATTTGAGTGATCCATCGTCATTAGATGGCCCTCAATGTTACAATTCACTATCAGTTTTTCGTCCCATTCGATAATCTTTGACTCACAGCAGAACGGCCATAAGGTGCCCGAGGCAGCAATAGACCAATGGAGACAAGTCTGCTGGAGGACGATGTATTGAATCGGGACGCAATTTGAGTGATCCATCGTCATTAGATGGCCCTCAATGTTACAATTCACTATCACTTTTTCGTCCCATTCGATAATCTTTGACTCACAGCAGAACGGCCATAAGGTGCCCGAGGCAGCAATAGACCAATGGAGACAAGTCTGCTGGAGGACGATGTATTGAATCGGGACGCAATTTGAGTGTTCCATCGTCATTAGGAGGCCCTGAACTTCACAATTAACCATCAGTTTTGCGTCGGATTCGAAAATGTAGACTCACAGGAGAACGACCATCAGGTGCCACAGGCAGCAATAGACCCTTGGAGACAATTCGGCTGGAGGACGATGTATTGAATCACGATGCCATTTGAGTGTTCCATCGTGATTAGGAAGCCATGAACGTTACAATTAACTATCAGTTTTGCATCCGATTCGAAAATCTAGACTCACAGGAGACGGACCATAAGGTGCCCGAGACAGCAATATCCCCTTGGAGACAAGTCGGCTGGATGACGATGTATTGAATCACGAAGCAATTTGAGTGTTCGATCGTCATTAGGCGGCCCTGAACGTTACAATTAACTATCAGTTTTGCGTCGGATTCGAAAATCTAGACTCACTGTAAACGGACCATGCCCGAGGCACCAATATCCCCTCGGAGACAAGTCGGCTGGAGGACGATTTATTGAATCGCGACGCGATTTGAGTTTTCCATCGTGATTACATGGCCCTGAACGTTACAATTAACTATCAGTTTTGCGTCCGATTCGAAAATCTAGACTCACAGGAGAACGACCATAAGGTGCCCGAGGCAGCAATACACCCTTGGAGACAAGTAAGCTGGAGGACGATGTATTGAATCGCGATGCCATTTGAGTGTTCGATCATCATTAGGAGGCCCGGAACGTTACAATTAACCATCAGTTTTTCGTCGGATTCGAAAATCTAGACTCATAGGTGACGGACCATAAGGTGCCCGATGCAGCAATATCCCCTTGGAGGCAATTCGGCTGGAGGACGATTTATTGAATCGCGATGCCATTAGAGTGTTCCTCGTCATTAGGAGGCCCTGAACGTTACAATTAACTATCAGTTTTGCATCCGATTCGAAAATCTAGACTCACAGGAGACGGACCATAAGGTGCCCGAGACAGCAATATCCCCTTGGAGACAAGTCGGCTGGAGGACGATGTATTGAATCGGGACGCAATTTGAGTGATCCATCGTCATAAGGTGGCCCTGAATGTTACAATTCACTATCAGTTTTTCGTCCGATTCGAAAATCTTTGACTCACAACAGAACGGCCATAAGGTGCCCGAGGCAGCAATAGACCCATGGAGACAAGTCTGCTGGAGGACGATGTATTGATTCGGGACGCAGTTTGAGTGTTCCATCGTCATTAGGAGGCCCTGAATATTACAATTCACTATCAGTTTTTCGTCCCATTCGATAATCTAGACTCACGGGAGAACGACCATATGGTGCCCGAGGCAGCAATAGGCCCATGGAGTCAAGTCTGCTGGTGGACGATGTATTGAATCGGGACGCAATTTGAGTGATCCATCGTCATTAGGACGCCCTGAACGTTACAATTCACTATCAGTTTTTCGTCCCATTCGATAATCTAGAAGAACGGCCATAAGGTGCCCGAGGCAGCAATAGGCCCATGGAATCAAGTCTGCTGGTGGACGATGTATTGAATCGGGACGCAATTTGAGTGATCCATCGTCATTAGGTGGCCCTGAACGTTACAATTCACTATCAGTTTTTCGTCCGATTCGAAAATCTTTGACTCACAGCAGAACGGCCTTAAGGTGCCCGAGGCAGCAATAGACCCATGGAGACAAGTCTGCTGAAGCACGAGATATTGAATCGGGACGCAATTTGAGTGTTCCATCGTCATTAGGAGGCCCTGAACGTTACAATTAACCATCAGTTTTTCGTCGGATTCGAAAATCTAGACTCATAGGAGACGGACCATAAGGTGCCCGAGGCAGCAATATCCCCTTGGGGACAAGTCGGCTGGAGGACGATGTATTGAATCGCGATGCAACTTGAGATTTCCATCGCCATTAAGAGGCCCTGAACGTTACAATTAACATTAGTTATGCGTCTGATTCGAAAATCTGGACTCAATGGAGGCGGACCATAAGGTGCCCGAGGCAGCAATATCCCCTTGGAGACAAGTCGGTTGGAGTACGATGTATTGAATCTGGACGGAATGTGAGCGTTCCATCGTCATTAGGAGGCCCTTAACGTTACAATTAACTATTACTTTTGCGTCGGATTCGAAAATGTAGACTCACAGGAGAACGACCATAAGGTGCCACAGGCAGCAATAGATCCTTGGAGACAAGTCGGCTGGTGGACGATGTATTGAATCACGATGCCATTTGAGTGTTCCATCGTGATTAGGAAGCCATGAACGTTACAATTAACTATCAGTTTTGCATCCGATTCGAAAATCTAGACTCACAGGAGACGGACCTTAAGGTGCCTGAGGCAGCAATATCCCCTTGCAGAGAAGTCGGCTGGAGGATGATGTATTGAATCGCGACGCAATTTGAGTGTTCCATCGTCATTAGGATGCCCTGAATGTTACAATTAACCATCAGTTTTGCGTCGGATTCGAAAATGTAGACTCACAGGAGAAGGACAATAAGGTGCCCGAGGCAGCAATATCCCCTTGGAGACAAGTCGGCTGGAGGACGATGTATTGAATCGCGATGCAATTTGAGATTTCCATCGTCATTAAGAGGCTCTGAACGTTACAATTAACATCAGTTTTGCGTCCGATTCGAAAATCTAGACTCACAGGAGACGGTCCATACGGTGCCCGAGGCAGCAAATCCCCTTGGAGACACGTCGGCTGGAGGACGGTGTATTGAATCGCGATGCAATTTGAGATTTCCATCGTCACTAAGAGGCCCTGAACGTTACAATTAACATCAGTTTTGCGTCCGATTCGAAAATCCTGACTCACAGGAGACGGACCATAAGGTGCCCGAGGCAGCAATATCACCTTGGAGACAAGTTGGTTGGGGGACGTTGTATTGAATCTGGACGGAATGTAAGCGTTCCATCGTCATTAGGAGGCCCTGAACGTTAAAATTAACTATCAGTTTTGCGTCGGATTCGAAAATGTAGACTCACAGGAGACGGACCATAAGGTGCCCGAGGCAGCAATATCCCCTTGGAGACAAGTCGGCTGGATGACGATGTATTGAATCGCGAAGCAATTTGAGTGTTCGATCGTCATTAGGCGGCCCTGAACGTTACAATTAACTATCAGTTTTGCGTCGGATTCGAAAATCTAGACTCACTGTAAACGGACCATAAGGTGCCCGAGGCACCAATATCCCCTCGGAGACAAGTCGGCTGGAGGACGATTTATTGAATCGCGACGCGATTTGAGTGTTCCATCGTCATTAGGCGGCTCTGAACGTTACAATTAACCATCAGTTTTGCGTCGGATTCGAAAATCTAGACTCACAGGAGAACGACCATAAGGTGCCATAGGCAGCAATAGACCCTTGAAGACAAGACGGCTGGAGGACGATGTATTGAATCGCGATGCAATTTGAGTTTTCCATCGTGATTACATGGCCCTGAAAGTTACAATTAACTATCAGTTTTGCGTCCGATTCGAAAATCTAGACTCACTGAAGACGGACCATAAGGTGCCCGAGGCAGCAATATAGCCTTGGAGACAAGTCGGCTGGAGGACGATTTATTGAATCGCGACGCAATTTGAGTGTTCCATCGTCATTAGGAGGCCCTGAACGTTACAATTAACCATCAGTTTTGCATCGGATTCGAAAATCTAGACTCACAGGAGATTGACCATGAGGTGCCAGAGGCAGCAATATCCCCTTGGAGACAAGTCGGCTGGAAGACGATGTATTGAATCGCGATGCAATTTGAGTTTTCCAACGTCATTAGGAGGCCCTGAACGTTACAATTAACTATCAGTTTTGCGTCCGATTCGAAAATCTAGACTCACTGGAGACGGACCATCAGCTGCACGATGGAGCAATGTCGCCTTGGAGACCAGTCGGCTGGAGGACGATGTATTGAATCACGAGGCAATTTGAGTTTTCCATCGTCGTTAGGAGGCCCTGAACGTTACAATTAACTATCAGTTTTGCGTCCGATTGCAAAATCTAGACACACAGGAGACAGGTCATATGGTGCCCGAGGCAGCAATATCCCCTTGGAGACAAGTCGGCTGGTGGAGGATGTATTGAATCGCGACGCTATTTGAGTGTTCCATCGTCATTAGGATGTCCTGAACTTTACAATTAACCATCAGTTTTGCGTCGGATTCGAAAATCTAGACTCACAGGAGACAGACCATAAGGTGCCCAAGGCAGCAATATCCCCTTGGAGACATGTCGGCTGGAGGAGGATGTATTGAATGGCGATGCAATTTGAATGTTCCATCGTCATTAGAATGCCCTTAACGTTACAAGTAACATCAACTTTGCGTCCGATTCGAAAATCTGGACTCACACGAGACGGACCATAAGGTGCCCGGGGCAGCAATATCCCCTTGGAGACAAATCGGCCGGAGGACGATGTATTGAATCTGGCCGGAATGTGAGCGTTCCATCGTCACTAGGAGGCCCTGAACGTTACAATTAACTATCAGTTTTGCGTCGGATTCGAAAATCTAGACTTACAGGAGATCGACCATAAGGTGCCACGGGCAGCAATAGACCCTTGGAGACAAGTCGGCTGGAGGACGATGTATTGAATCGCGATGCCATTAGAGTGTTCCTCGTCATTAGGAGGCCCTGAACGTTACAATTAACTATCAGTTTTGCATCCGATTCGAAAATCTAGACTCACAGTAGACGGACCATAAGGTGCCCCAGACAGCAATATCCCCTTGGAGACAAGTCGGCTGGAGGACGATGTATTGAATCGCGACTCAATTTGAGTGTTCCATCGTCATTAGGAGGCCCTGAACGTTACAATTAACCATCAGTTTTGCGTCGGATTCGAAAACCTAGACTCACAGGAGAACGACCATAAGGTACCACAGGCAGCTATAGGCCCTTGGGGACAAGTCAGCTGGAGGACGATGTATTGAATCGCGATTCCATTTGAGTGTTCCATCGTGATTAGGACTCCATGAACGTTACAATTAATTATCAGTTTTGCATCTGATTCGAAAATCTGGACTCACAGGAGACGGACCATAAGGTGCCCCCAGGCAGCAATATCCCCTTGGAGACAAGTCGGCTGGAGGACGATGTATTGAATCGCGACGCAATTTAATTGTTCCATCGTCATTAGGATGCCCTGAACGTTGCAATTAACCATCAGTCTTGCGTCGGATTCGAAAATCTAGACTCACAGTAGACGGACCATAAGGTGCCCGAAGCAGCAATATCCCCTTGGAGACAAGTCGGCTGGAAGACAATTTATTGAATCGCGACGCAGTTTGAGTGTTCCATCGTCATTAGGAGGCCCTGAACGTTACAATTAACCATCAGTTTTGCGTCGGATTCGAAAATCTAGACTCACATGAGACGGACCATTAGGTGCCCTCGGCAGCAATACACCCTTGGAGACAAGTCGGCTGGAGGACGATGTATAGAATCGCGTTGCAATTTGAGTTTTCCATCGTCATTAGGAGGCCCTGAACGTTACAATTAACTATCAGTTTTGCGTCCGATTCGAAAATCTAGACTCACTGGAGACGGACCATAAGGTGCACGATGCAGCAATATCCCCTTCATACCAGTCGGCTGGAGGACACTGTATTGAATCGCGAGGCAATTTGAATTTTCCATTGTAATTAGGAGGCCCTGAACGTTACAATTAACTATCAGTTTTGCGTCCGATTCCAAAATCTAGACTCACAGGAGCCAGGCCATAAGGTGCCCGAGGCAGCAATATTCCCTTGGAGACAAGTCGGCTGGTATAGGATGTATTGAATCGTGACGCTATTTGTGTGTTCCATCGTCAATAGGATGTCCTAAACGTTACAATTAACCATCAGTTTTGCGTCGGATTCGAGAATCTAGATTTACAGGAGAACGACCATAAGGTGCCACGGGCAGCAATAGACCCTTGGAGACAAGTCGGCTGGAGGACGATGTATTGAATCGCGATGCCATTAGAGTGTTCCTCGTCATTAGGAGGCCCTGAACGTTACAATTAACTATCAGTTTTGCGTCCGATTCCAAAATCTAGACTCACAGGAGACGGACCATAAGGTGCCCGAGACAGCAATATCCCCTTGGAGACAAGTCGGCTGGAGGACGATGTATTGCATCGCGACTCAATTTGAGTGTTCCATCGTAATTAGGAGGCCCTGAACGTTACAATTAACCATCAGTTTTGCGTCGGATTCGAAAATCTAGACTCACAGGAGAACGACCATAAGGTGCCATAGGCAGCAATAGACCCTTGAAGGCAAGTCGGCTGGAGGACGATGTATTGAATCGCGATGCAATTTGAGTTTTCCATCGTGATTACAAGGCCCTGAACGTTACAATTAACTATCAGTTTTGCGTCCGATTCGAAAATCTAGACTCATAGGAGAACGACCATAAGGTGCCCGAGGCAGCAATACACCCTTGGAGACAAGTATGCTGGAGGCCGATGTATTGAATCGCGATGCCATTTGAGTGTTCGATCATCATTAGGAGGCCCGGAACGTTACAATTAACCATCAGTTTTTCGTCGGATTCGAAATTCTAGACTCATAGGTGACGGACCATAAGGTGCCCGATGCAGCAATATCCCCTTGGAGACAAGTCGGCTGGAGGACGATGTATTGAATCGCGATGCAATTTGAGTGTACCATCGTCATTACGAGGCCCTGGACGTTACAATCAACTATCAGTTTTGCGTCCGATTCTAATATCTAGACTCACAGGAGACGGACCATAAGGTGCCCGAGGCAGCAATATAGCCTTGGAGACAAGTCGGCTGGAGGACGATTTATTGAATCGCGACGCAATTTGAGTTTTCCATCGTCATTAGGAGGCCCTGAACGTTACAATTAACCATCAGTTTTGCATCAGATTCGAAAATCTAGATTCACAGGAGATTGACAATAAGGTGCCCGAGGCAGCAATATCCCCTTGGAGACAAGTCGGCTGGAGGACGATGTATTGAATCGCGATGCAATTTGAGATTTACTTCGTCATTAAGAGGCCCTGAACGTTACAATTAACATCAGTTTTGCGTCCGATTCGAAAATCTAGACTCACACGAGACGGACCATAAGGTGCCCGGGGCAGCAATATCCCCTTGGAGACAAATCGGCCGGAGGACGATGTATTGACTGTGGCCGCAATGTGAGCGTTCCATCGTCATTAGGAGGCCCTGAACGTTACAATTAACTATCAGTTTTGCATCCGATTCGAAAATCTAGACTCACAGGGGAGGTGCCCGAGACAGCAATTTCCCCTTTTAGACAAGTCGGCTGGATGGTGATGTAATGAATCGCGAAGCCATTTGAGTGTTCCATCGTCATTAGGATGTCCTGAACGTTACAATTAACCATCAGTTTTGCGTCGGATTCGAAAATCTAGACTCACAGGAGAGGGACCATCAGGTGCCCGAGGCAGCAATATCCCCTTGGAGACAAGTCGGTTGGAGGACGATGTATTGAATCTGGACGGAATGTGAGCGTTCCATCGTCATTAGGAGGCCCTGAACGTTACAATTAACTATCAGTTTTGCGTCGGATTCGAAAATGTAGACTCACAGGAGAACGACCATAAGGTGCTACAGGCAGCAATAGACCCTTGGACACAAGTCGACTGGTGGACGATCTATTGAATCGCGATGCCATTTGAGTGTTCCATCGTGATTAGGAAGCCATGAACGTTACAATTAACTATCAGTTTTGCATCCGATTCGAAAATCTAGACTCACAGGAGACGGACCTTAAGGTGCCTGAGGCAGCAATATCCCCTTGCAGAGAAGTCGGCTGGAGGATGATGTATTGAATCGCGACGCAATTTGAGTGTTCCATCGTCATTAGGATGCCCTGAATGTTACAATTAACCATCAGTTTTGCGTCGGATTCGAAAATGTAGACTCACAGGAGAAGGACAATAAGGTGCCCGAGGCAGCAATATCCCCTTGGAGACAAGTCGGCTGGAGGACGATGTATTGAATCGCGATGCAATTTGAGATTTCCATCGTCATTAAGAGGCTCTGAACGTTACAATTAACATCAGTTTTGCGTCCGATTCGAAAATCTAGACTCACAGGAGACGGTCCATACGGTGCCCGAGGCAGCAAATCCCCTTGGAGACACGTCGGCTGGAGGACGGTGTATTGAATCGCGATGCAATTTGAGATTTCCATCGTCACTAAGAGGCCCTGAACGTTACAATTAACATCAGTTTTGCGTCCGATTCGAAAATCCTGACTCACAGGAGACGGACCATAAGGTGCCCGAGGCAGCAATATCACCTTAGAGACAAGTTGGTTGGGGGACGTTGTATTGAATCTGGACGGAATGTGAGCGTTCCATCGTCATTAGGAGGCCCTGAACGTTAAAATTAACTATCAGTTTTGCGTCGGATTCGAAAATGTAGACTCACAGGAGAACGACCATCAGGTGCCACAGGCAGCAATAGACCCTTGGAGACAAGACGGCTGGAGGACGATGTATTGAATCACGATGCCATTTGAGTGTTCCATCGTGATTAGGAAGCCATGAACAATACAATTAACTATCAGTTTTGCATCCGATTCGAAAATCTAGACTCACAGGAGACGGACCATAAGGTGCCCGAGGCAGCAATATCCCCTTGGAGACAAGTCGGCTGGATGACGATGTATTGAATCGGGACGCAAATTGAGTGTTCCATCGTCATTAGGAGGCCCTGAATGTTACAATTAACTATCAGTTTTTCGTCCCATTCGATAATCTAGACTCACGGGAGAACGAGCATAAGGTGCCCGAGGCAGCAATAGGCCCATGGAGACAAGTCTGCTGGTGGACGATGTATTGAATCGGGACGCAATTTGAGTGATCCATCGTCATTATGAGGCCCTGAACGTTACAATTCACTATCAGTTTTTCGTCCCATTCTATAATCTAGACTCACGGGAGAACGACCATAAGGTGCCCGAGGCAGCAATAGGCCCATAGAGACAAGTCTGCTGGTGGACGATGTATTGAATCGGGACGCAATTTGAGTGATCCATCGTCATTAGGTGGCCCTGAACGTTACAATTCGCTATCAGTTTTTCGTCCGATTCGAAAATCTTTGACTCACAGCAGAACGGCCATAAGGTGCCCGAGGCATCAATAGACCCATGGAGACAAGTCTGCTAGAGCACGAGGTATTGAATCGGGACGCAATTTGAGTGATCCATCGTCATTAGGTGGCCCTGAAAGTTACAATTCACTATCAGTTTTTCGTCCGATTCGAAAATCTTTGACTCACAGCAGAACGGCCATAGGGTGCCCGAGGCAGCAATAGACCCATGGAGACAAGTCTGCTGGAGGACGATGTATTGAATCGGGACGCAATTTGAGTGATCCATCGTCATTAGGTGGCCCTGAACGTTACAATTCACTATCAGTTCTTCGTCCGATTGGTAAATCTTTGACCCACAGTAGAACGGCCATAAGGTGCCCGAGGCAGCAATAGACCCATGGAGACAAGTCGGCTGAAGGACGATGTATTGAATCGGGACGCAATTTGAGTGATCCATCGTCATTAGGTGGCCCTGAATGTTACAATTCACTATCAGTTTTTCGTCCGATTCGAAAATCTATGACCCACAGCAGAACGGCCATAAGGTGCCCGAGGCAGCAATAGACCCATGGAGACAAGTCGGCTGGAGGACGATGTATTGAGTCGGGACGCAATTTGAGTGATCCATCGTAAGTAGGTGGCCCTGAATGTTACAATTCACTAGCAGTTTTTCGTCCGATTCGAAAATCTTTGACTCACAGCAGAACGGCCATAAGATGCACGAGGCAGCAATAGACCCATGGAGACAAGTCGTCTGGAGGACGATGTATTGAATCGGGACGCAATTTGAGTGATCCAACGTCATAAGGTGGCCCTGAATGTTTCAATTCACTATCAGTTTTTCGTCAGATTCGAAAATCTTTGACTCACAGCAGAACGGCCATAAGGTGCCCGAGGCAGCAATAGACCCATGGAGACAAGTCTGCTGGAGGACGATGTATTGATTCGGGACGCAGTTTGAGTGTTCCATCGTCATTAGGAGGCCCTGAATGTTACAATTAACTATCAGTTTTTCGTCCCATTCGATAATCTAGACTCACGGGAGAACGACCATATGGTGCCCGAGGCAGCAATAGGCCCATGGAGTCAAGTCTGCTGGTGGACGATGTATTGAATCGGGACGCAATTTGAGTGATCCATCGTCATTAGGAGGCCCTGAATGTTACAATTCACTATCAGTTTTTCGTCCGATTCGAAAATCTATGACCCACAGCAGAACAGCCATAAGGTGCCCGAGGCAGCAATAGACCCATGGAGACAAGTCGGCTGGAGGACGATGTATTGAATCGGGACGCAATTTGAGTGATCCATCGTCACTAGGTGGCCCTGAATGTTACAATTCACTATCAGTTTTTCGTCCGATTCGAAAATCTTTGACTCACAGCAGAACGGCCATAAGGTGCCCGAGGCAGCAATAGACCCATGCAGACAAGTCGGCTGGAGGACGATGTATTGAATCGGGACGCAATTTGAGTGATCCATCGTCATAAGGTGGCCCTGAATGTTACAATTCACTATCAGTTTTTCGTCCGATTCGAAAATCTTTGACTCACAGCAGAACGGCCATAAGGTGCCCGAGGCAGCAATAGACCCATGGAGACAAGTCTGCTGGACGACGATGTATTGAATCGGGACGCAATTTGAGTGATCCATCGTCATTAGGAGGCCCTGAACGTTACAATTCACTATCAGTATTTCGTCCCATTCGATAATCTAGACTCACAGAAGAACGGCCATAAGGTGCCCGAGGCAGCAATACACCCATCGAGTCAAGTCGGCTGGAGGACGATGTATTGAATCGGGACGCAATTTGAGTGATCCATCGTCATTAGGTGGCCCTGAATGTTTAATTCATTATCGGTTTTTCGTCCGATTCGAAAATCTTTGACTCACAGCAGAACGGCCATAAGGTGCCCGAGGCAGCAATAGACCCATGCAGACAAGTCGGCTGGAGGACGATGTATTGAATCGGGACGCAATTTGAGTGATCCATCGTCATTAGGTGGCCCTGAACGTTACAATTCACTATCAGTTTTTCGTCCCATTCCATAATCTTTGACTCACAGCAGAACGGCCATAAGGTGCCCGAGGCAGCAATAGACCCATGGAGACAAGTCTGCTGGAGGACGAGGTATTGAATCGGGACGCAATTTGAGTGTTCCATCGTCATTAGGAGGCCCTGAACGTTACAATTCACTATCAGTTTTTCGTCCCATTCGATAATCTAGACTCACAGAAGAACGGCCATAAGGTGCCCGAGGCAGCAATAGACCCATCGAGTCAAGTCGGCTGGAGGACGATGTATTGAATCGGGACGCAATTTGAGTGATCCATCGTCATTAGATGGCCCTGAATGTTACAATTCACGATCAGTTTTTCGTCCGATTCGAAATTCTTTGACTCACAGCAGAACGGCCATAAGGTGCTCGAGGCAGCAATAGACCCATTGAGTCGAGTCGGCTGGAGGACGATGTATTGAATCGGGACGCAATTTGAGTGATCCATCGTCATTAGATGGCCCTCAATGTTACAATTCACTATCAGTTTTTCGTCCCATTCGATAATCTTTGACTCACAGCAGAACGGCCATAAGGTGCCCGAGGCAGCAATAGACCAATGGAGACAAGTCTGCTGGAGGACGATGTATTGAATCGGGACGCAATTTGAGTGATCCATCGTTATTAGGTGGCCCTGAACGTTACAATTCACTATCAGTTTTTCGTCCCATTCGATAATCTAGACTCACGGGAGAACGACCATAAGGTGCCCGAGGCAGCAATAGGCCCATGGAGACAAGTCTGCTGGTGGACGATGTATTGAATCGGGACGCAATTTGAGTGATCCATCGTCATTAGATGGCCCTCAATGTTACAATTCACTATCAGTTTTTCGTCCCATTCGATAATCTTTGACTCACAGCAGAACGGCCATAAGGTGCCCGAGGCAGCAATAGACCAATGGAGACAAGTCTGCTGGAGGACGATGTATTGAATCGGGACGCAATTTGAGTGATCCATCGTCATTAGATGGCCCTCAATGTTACAATTCACTATCAGTTTTTCGTCCCATTCGATAATCTTTGACTCACAGCAGAACGGCCATAAGGTGCCCGAGGCAGCAATAGACTAATGGAGACAAGTCTGCTGGAGGACGATGTATTGAATCGGGACGCAATTTGAGTGTTCCATCGTCATTAGGAGGCCCTGAACTTCACAATTAACCATCAGTTTTGCGTCGGATTCGAAAATGTAGACTCACAGGAGAACGACCATCAGGTGCCACAGGCAGCAATAGACCCTTGGAGACAATTCGGCTGGAGGACGATGTATTGAATCACGATGCCATTTGAGTGTTCCATCGTGATTAGGAAGCCATGAACGTTACAATTAACTATCAGTTTTGCATCCGATTCGAAAATCTAGACTCACAGGAGACGGACCATAAGGTGCCCGAGACAGCAATATCCCCTTGGAGACAAGTCGGCTGGATGACGATGTATTGAATCACGAAGCAATTTGAGTGTTCGATCGTCATTAGGCGGCCCTGAACGTTACAATTAACTATCAGTTTTGCGTCGGATTCGAAAATCTAGACTCACTGTAAACGGACCATGCCCGAGGCACCAATATCCCCTCGGAGACAAGTCGGCTGGAGGACGATTTATTGAATCGCGACGCGATTTGAGTTTTCCATCGTGATTACATGGCCCTGAACGTTACAATTAACTATCAGTTTTGCGTCCGATTCGAAAATCTAGACTCACAGGAGAACGACCATAAGGTGCCCGAGGCAGCAATACACCCTTGGAGACAAGTAAGCTGGAGGACGATGTATTGAATCGCGATGCCATTTGAGTGTTCGATCATCATTAGGAGGCCCGGAACGTTACAATTAACCATCAGTTTTTCGTCGGATTCGAAAATCTAGACTCATAGGTGACGGACCATAAGGTGCCCGATGCAGCAATATCCCCTTGGAGGCAATTCGGCTGGAGGACGATTTATTGAATCGCGATGCCATTAGAGTGTTCCTCGTCATTAGGAGGCCCTGAACGTTACAATTAACTATCAGTTTTGCATCCGATTCGAAAATCTAGACTCACAGGAGACGGACCATAAGGTGCCCGAGACAGTAATATCCCCTTGGAGACAAGTCGGCTGGAGGACGATGTATTGAATCGGGACGCAATTTGAGTGATCCATCGTCATAAGGTGGCCCTGAATGTTACAATTCACTATCAGTTTTTCGTCCGATTCGAAAATCTTTGACTCACAACAGAACGGCCATAAGGTGCCCGAGGCAGCAATAGACCCATGGAGACAAGTCTGCTGGAGGACGATGTATTGATTCGGGACGCAGTTTGAGTGTTCCATCGTCATTAGGAGGCCCTGAATATTACAATTCACTATCAGTTTTTCGTCCCATTCGATAATCTAGACTCACGGGAGAACGACCATATGGTGCCCGAGGCAGCAATAGGCCCATGGACTCAAGTCTGCTGGTGGACGATGTATTGAATCGGGACGCAATTTGAGTGATCCATCGTCATTAGGACGCCCTGAACGTTACAATTCACTATCAGTTTTTCGTCCCATTCGATAATCTAGAAGAACGGCCATAAGGTGCCCGAGGCAGCAATAGGCCCATGGAGTCAAGTCTGCTGGTGGACGATGTATTGAATCGGGACGCAATTTGAGTGATCCATCGTCATTAGGTGGCCCTGAACGTTACAATTCACTATCAGTTTTTCGTCCGATTCGAAAATCTTTGACTCACAGCAGAACGGCCTTAAGGTGCCCGAGGCAGCAATAGACCCATGGAGACAAGTCTGCTGAAGCACGAGATATTGAATCGGGACGCAATTTGAGTGTTCCATCGTCATTAGGAGGCCCTGAACGTTACAATTAACCATCAGTTTTTCGTCGGATTCGAAAATCTAGACTCATAGGAGACGGACCATAAGGTGCCCGAGGCAGCAATATCCCCTTGGGGACAAGTCGGCTGGAGGACGATGTATTGAATCGCGATGCAACTTGAGATTTCCATCGCCATTAAGAGGCCCTGAACGTTACAATTAACATTAGTTATGCGTCTGATTCGAAAATCTGGACTCAATGGAGGCGGACCATAAGGTGCCCGAGGCAGCAATATCCCCTTGGAGACAAGTCGGTTGGAGTACGATGTATTGAATCTGGACGGAATGTGAGCGTTCCATCGTCATTAGGAGGCCCTTAACGTTACAATTAACTATTACTTTTGCGTCGGATTCGAAAATGTAGACTCACAGGAGAACGACCATAAGGTGCCACAGGCAGCAATAGATCCTTGGAGACAAGTCGGCTGGTGGACGATGTATTGAATCACGATGCCATTTGAGTGTTCCATCGTGATTAGGAAGCCATGAACGTTACAATTAACTATCAGTTTTGCATCCGATTCGAAAATCTAGACTCACAGGAGACGGACCTTAAGGTGCCTGAGGCAGCAATATCCCCTTGCAGAGAAGTCGGCTGGAGGATGATGTATTGAATCGCGACGCAATTTGAGTGTTCCATCGTCATTAGGATGCCCTGAATGTTACAATTAACCATCAGTTTTGCGTCGGATTCGAAAATGTAGACTCACAGGAGAAGGACAATAAGGTGCCCGAGGCAGCAATATCCCCTTGGAGACAAGTCGGCTGGAGGACGATGTATTGAATCGCGATGCAATTTGAGATTTCCATCGTCATTAAGAGGCTCTGAACGTTACAATTAACATCAGTTTTGCGTCCGATTCGAAAATCTAGACTCACAGGAGACGGTCCATACGGTGCCCGAGGCAGCAAATCCCCTTGGAGACACGTCGGCTGGAGGACGGTGTATTGAATCGCGATGCAATTTGAGATTTCCATCGTCACTAAGAGGCCCTGAACGTTACAATTAACATCAGTTTTGCGTCCGATTCGAAAATCCTGACTCACAGGAGACGGACCATAAGGTGCCCGAGGCAGCAATATCACCTTGGAGACAAGTTGGTTGGGGGACGTTGTATTGAATCTGGACGGAATGTAAGCGTTCCATCGTCATTAGGAGGCCCTGAACGTTAAAATTAACTATCAGTTTTGCGTCGGATTCGAAAATGTAGACTCACAGGAGACGGACCATAAGGTGCCCGAGGCAGCAATATCCCCTTGGAGACAAGTCGGCTGGATGACGATGTATTGAATCGCGAAGCAATTTGAGTGTTCGATCGTCATTAGGCGGCCCTGAACGTTACAATTAACTATCAGTTTTGCGTCGGATTCGAAAATCTAGACTCACTGTAAACGGACCATAAGGTGCCCGAGGCACCAATATCCCCTCGGAGACAAGTCGGCTGGAGGACGATTTATTGAATCGCGACGCGATTTGAGTGTTCCATCGTCATTAGGCGGCTCTGAACGTTACAATTAACCATCAGTTTTGCGTCGGATTCGAAAATCTAGACTCACAGGAGAACGACCATAAGGTGCCATAGGCAGCAATAGACCCTTGAAGACAAGACGGCTGGAGGACGATGTATTGAATCGCGATGCAATTTGAGTTTTCCATCGTGATTACATGGCCCTGAAAGTTACAATTAACTATCAGTTTTGCGTCCGATTCGAAAATCTAGACTCACAGAAGACGGACCATAAGGTGCCCGAGGCAGCAATATAGCCTTGGAGACAAGTCGGCTGGAGGACGATTTATTGAATCGCGACGCAATTTGAGTGTTCCATCGTCATTAGGAGGCCCTGAACGTTACAATTAACCATCAGTTTTGCATCGGATTCGAAAATCTAGACTCACAGGAGATTGACCATGAGGTGCCAGAGGCAGCAATATCCCCTTGGAGACAAGTCGGCTGGAAGACGATGTATTGAATCGCGATGCAATTTGAGTTTTCCAACGTCATTAGGAGGCCCTGAACGTTACAATTAACTATCAGTTTTGCGTCCGATTCGAAAATCTAGACTCACTGGAGACGGACCATCAGCTGCACGATGGAGCAATGTCGCCTTGGAGACCAGTCGGCTTGAGGACGATGTATTGAATCACGAGGCAATTTGAGTTTTCCATCGTCGTTAGGAGGCCCTGAACGTTACAATTAACTATCAGTTTTGCGTCCGATTGCAAAATCTAGACACACAGGAGACAGGTCATATGGTGCCCGAGGCAGCAATATCCCCTTGGAGACAAGTCGGCTGGTGGAGGATGTATTGAATCGCGACGCTATTTGAGTGTTCCATCGTCATTAGGATGTCCTGAACTTTACAATTAACCATCAGTTTTGCGTCGGATTCGAAAATCTAGACTCACAGGAGACAGACCATAAGGTGCCCAAGGCAGCAATATCCCCTTGGAGACATGTCGGCTGGAGGAGGATGTATTGAATGGCGATGCAATTTGAATGTTCCATCGTCATTAGAATGCCCTTAACGTTACAAGTAACATCAACTTTGCGTCCGATTCGAAAATCTGGACTCACACGAGACGGACCATAAGGTGCCCGGGGCAGCAATATCCCCTTGGAGACAAATCGGCCGGAGGACGATGTATTGAATCTGGCCGGAATGTGAGCGTTCCATCGTCACTAGGAGGCCCTGAACGTTACAATTAACTATCAGTTTTGCGTCGGATTCGAAAATCTAGACTTACAGGAGATCGACCATAAGGTGCCACGGGCAGCAATAGACCCTTGGAGACAAGTCGGCTGGAGGACGATGTATTGAATCGCGATGCCATTAGAGTGTTCCTCGTCATTAGGAGGCCCTGAACGTTACAATTAACTATCAGTTTTGCATCCGATTCGAAAATCTAGACTCACAGTAGACGGACCATAAGGTGCCCCAGACAGCAATATCCCCTTGGAGACAAGTCGGCTGGAGGACGATGTATTGAATCGCGACTCAATTTGAGTGTTCCATCGTCATTAGGAGGCCCTGAACGTTACAATTAACCATCAGTTTTGCGTCGGATTCGAAAACCTAGACTCACAGGAGAACGACCATAAGGTACCACAGGCAGCTATAGGCCCTTGGGGACAAGTCAGCTGGAGGACGATGTATTGAATCGCGATTCCATTTGAGTGTTCCATCGTGATTAGGACTCCATGAACGTTACAATTAATTATCAGTTTTGCATCTGATTCGAAAATCTGGACTCACAGGAGACGGACCATAAGGTGCCCCCAGGCAGCAATATCCCCTTGGAGACAAGTCGGCTGGAGGACGATGTATTGAATCGCGACGCAATTTAATTGTTCCATCGTCATTAGGATGCCCTGAACGTTGCAATTAACCATCAGTCTTGCGTCGGATTCGAAAATCTAGACTCACAGTAGACGGACCATAAGGTGCCCGAAGCAGCAATATCCCCTTGGAGACAAGTCGGCTGGAAGACAATTTATTGAATCGCGACGCAGTTTGAGTGTTCCATCGTCATTAGGAGGCCCTGAACGTTACAATTAACCATCAGTTTTGCGTCGGATTCGAAAATCTAGACTCACATGAGACGGACCATTAGGTGCCCTCGGCAGCAATACACCCTTGGAGACAAGTCGGCTGGAGGACGATGTATAGAATCGCGTTGCAATTTGAGTTTTCCATCGTCATTAGGAGGCCCTGAACGTTACAATTAACTATCAGTTTTGCGTCCGATTCGAAAATCTAGACTCACTGGAGACGGACCATAAGGTGCACGATGCAGCAATATCCCCTTCATACCAGTCGGCTGGAGGACACTGTATTGAATCGCGAGGCAATTTGAATTTTCCATTGTAATTAGGAGGCCCTGAACGTTACAATTAACTATCAGTTTTGCGTCCGATTCCAAAATCTAGACTCACAGGAGCCAGGCCATAAGGTGCCCGAGGCAGCAATATTCCCTTGGAGACAAGTCGGCTGGTATAGGATGTATTGAATCGTGACGCTATTTGTGTGTTCCATCGTCAATAGGATGTCCTAAACGTTACAATTAACCATCAGTTTTGCGTCGGATTCGAGAATCTAGATTTACAGGAGAACGACCATAAGGTGCCACGGGCAGCAATAGACCCTTGGAGACAAGTCGGCTGGAGGACGATGTATTGAATCGCGATGCCATTAGAGTGTTCCTCGTCATTAGGAGGCCCTGAACGTTACAATTAACTATCAGTTTTGCGTCCGATTCCAAAATCTAGACTCACAGGAGACGGACCATAAGGTGCCCGAGACAGCAATATCCCCTTGGAGACAAGTCGGCTGGAGGACGATGTATTGCATCGCGACTCAATTTGAGTGTTCCATCGTAATTAGGAGGCCCTGAACGTTACAATTAACAATCAGTTTTGCGTCGGATTCGAAAATCTAGACTCACAGGAGAACGACCATAAGGTGCCATAGGCAGCAATAGACCCTTGAAGGCAAGTCGGCTGGAGGACGATGTATTGAATCGCGATGCAATTTGAGTTTTCCATCGTGATTACAAGGCCCTGAACGTTACAATTAACTATCAGTTTTGCGTCCGATTCGAAAATCTAGACTCATAGGAGAACGACCATAAGGTGCCCGAGGCAGCAATACACCCTTGGAGACAAGTATGCTGGAGGCCGATGTATTGAATCGCGATGCCATTTGAGTGTTCGATCATCATTAGGAGGCCCGGAACGTTACAATTAACCATCAGTTTTTCGTCGGATTCGAAATTCTAGACTCATAGGTGACGGACCATAAGGTGCCCGATGCAGCAATATCCCCTTGGAGACAAGTCGGCTGGAGGACGATGTATTGAATCGCGATGCAATTTGAGTGTACCATCGTCATTACGAGGCCCTGGACGTTACAATCAACTATCAGTTTTGCGTCCGATTCTAATATCTAGACTCACAGGAGACGGACCATAAGGTGCCCGAGGCAGCAATATAGCCTTGGAGACAAGTCGGCTGGAGGACGATTTATTGAATCGCGACGCAATTTGAGTTTTCCATCGTCATTAGGAGGCCCTGAACGTTACAATTAACCATCAGTTTTGCATCAGATTCGAAAATCTAGATTCACAGGAGATTGACAATAAGGTGCCCGAGGCAGCAATATCCCCTTGGAGACAAGTCGGCTGGAGGACGATGTATTGAATCGCGATGCAATTTGAGATTTACTTCGTCATTAAGAGGCCCTGAACGTTACAATTAACATCAGTTTTGCGTCCGATTCGAAAATCTAGACTCACACGAGACGGACCATAAGGTGCCCGGGGCAGCAATATCCCCTTGGAGACAAATCGGCCGGAGGACGATGTATTGACTGTGGCCGCAATGTGAGCGTTCCATCGTCATTAGGAGGCCCTGAACGTTACAATTAACTATCAGTTTTGCATCCGATTCGAAAATCTAGACTCACAGGGGAGGTGCCCGAGACAGCAATTTCCCCTTTTAGACAAGTCGGCTGGATGGTGATGTAATGAATCGCGAAGCCATTTGAGTGTTCCATCGTCATTAGGATGTCCTGAACGTTACAATTAACCATCAGTTTTGCGTCGGATTCGAAAATCTAGACTCACAGGAGAGGGACCATCAGGTGCCCGAGGCAGCAATATCCCCTTGGAGACAAGTCGGTTGGAGGACGATGTATTGAATCTGGACGGAATGTGAGCGTTCCATCGTCATTAGGAGGCCCTGAACGTTACAATTAACTATCAGTTTTGCGTCGGATTCGAAAATGTAGACTCACAGGAGAACGACCATAAGGTGCTAGAGGCAGCAATAGACCCTTGGACACAAGTCGACTGGTGGACGATCTATTGAATCGCGATGCCATTTGAGTGTTCCATCGTGATTAGGAAGCCATGAACGTTACAATTAACTATCAGTTTTGCATCCGATTCGAAAATCTAGACTCACAGGAGACGGACCATAAGGTGCCCGAGGCAGCAATATCCCCGTGGAGACAAGTCAGCTGGAGGACGATGTATTGAGCCGCGACGCACTTTGAGTGTTCCATCGTCATTAGGATGTCCTGAACGTTACAATTAACCATCAGTTTTGCGTCGGATTCGAAAATGTAGACTCACAGGAGAAGGACCATAAGGTGCCCGAGGCAGCAATATCCCCATGGAGACAAGTCGGCTGGAGGACGATGTATTGAATCTGGACGGAATGTGAGCGTTCCATCGTCATTAGGAGGCCCTGAACGTTACAATTAACCATCAGGTTTTCGTCGGATTCGAAAATCTAGACTCATAGGAGACGGACCATAAGGTGCCCGAGGCAGCAATATCCCCTTGGTGACAAGTCGGCTGGAGGACGATGTATTGAATCGCGATGCAACTTGAGATTTCCATCGCCATTAAGAGGCCCTGAACGTTACAATTATTATTAGTTATGCGTCTGATTCGAAAATCTGGACTCAATGGAGACGGACCATAAGGTGCCCGAGGCAGCAATATCCCCTTGGAGACAAGTCGGTTGGAGTACGATGTATTGAATCTGGACGGAATGTGAGCGTTCCATCGTCATTAGGAGGCCCTGAACGTTACAATTAACTATTACTTTTGCGTCGGATTCGAAAATGTAGACTCACAGGAGAACGACCATAAGGTGCCACAGGCAGCAATAGATCCTTGGAGACAAGTCGGCTGGTGGACGATGTATTGAATCACGATGCCATTTGAGTGTTCCATCGTGATTAGGAAGCCATGAACGTTACAATTAACTATCAGTTTTGCATCCGATTCGAAAATCTAGACTCACAGGAGACGGACCTTAAGGTGCCCGAGGCAGCAATATCCCCTTGGAGAGAAGTCGGCTGGAGGATGATGTATTGAATCGCGACGCAATTTGAGTGTTCCATCGTCATTAGGATGCCCTGAATGTTACAATTAACCATCAGTTTTGCGTCGGATTCGAAAATGTAGACTCACAGGAGAAGGACAATAAGGTGCCCGAGGCAGCAATATCCCCTTGGAGACAAGTCAACTGGAGGACGATGTATTGAATCGCGATGCAATTTGAGATTTCCATCGTCATTAAGAGGCTCTGAACGTTACAATTAACATCAGTTTTGCGTCCGATTCGAAAATCTAGACTCACAGGAGACGGTCCATACGGTGCCCGAGGCAGCAAATCCCCTTGGAGACACGTCGGCTGGAGGACGGTGTATTGAATCGCGATGCAATTTGAGATTTCCATCGTCACTAAGAGGCCCTGAACGTTACAATTAACATCAGTTTTGCGTCCGATTCGAAAATCCTGACTCACAGGAGACGGACCATAAGGTGCCCGAGGCAGCAATATCACCTTGGAGACAAGTTGGTTGGGGGACGTTGTATTGAATCTGGACGGAATGTGAGCGTTCCATCGTCATTAGGAGGCCCTGAACGTTAAAATTAACTATCAGTTTTGCGTCGGATTCGAAAATGTAGACTCACAGGAGAACGACCATCAGGTGCCACAGGCAGCAATAGACCCTTGGAGACAAGACGGCTGGAGGACGATGTATTGAATCACGATGCCATTTGAGTGTTCCATCGTGATTAGGAAGCCATGAACAATACAATTAACTATCAGTTTTGCATCCGATTCGAAAATCTAGACTCACAGGAGACGGACCATAAGGTGCCCGAGGCAGCAATATCCCCTTGGAGACAAGTCGGCTGGATGACGATGTATTGAATCGCGAAGCAATTTGAGTGTTCGATCGTCATTAAGCGGCCCTGAACGTTACAATTAACTATCAGTTTTGCGTCGGATTCGAAAATCTAGACTCACTGTAAACGGACCATAAGGTGCCCGAGGCACCAATATCCCCTCGGAGACAAGTCGGCTGGAGGACGATTTATTGAATCGCGACGCGATTTGAGTGTTCCATCGTCATTAGGCGGCTCTGAACGTTACAATTAACCATCAGTTTTGCGTCTGATTCGAAAATCTAGACTCACAGGAGAACGACCATAAGGTGCCATAGGCAGCAATAGACCCTTGAAGACAAGACGGCTGGAGGACGATGTATTGAATCGCGATGCAATTTGAGTTTTCCATCGTGATTACATGGCCCTGAAAGTTACAATTAACTATCAGTTTTGCGTCCGATTCGAAAATCTAGACTCACAGAAGACGGACCATAAGGTGCCCGAGGCAGCAATATAGCCTTGGAGACAAGTCGGCTGGAGGACGATTTATTGAATCGCGACGCAATTTGAGTGTTCCATCGTCATTAGGAGGCCCTGAACGTTACAATTAACCATCAGTTTTGCATCGGATTCGAAAATCTAGACTCACAGGAGATTGACCATGAGGTGCCCGAGGCAGCAATATCCCCTTGGAGACAAGTCGGCTGGAAGACGATGTATTGAATCGCGATGCAATTTGAGTTTTCCAACGTCATTAGGAGGCCCTGAACGTTACAATTAACTATCAGTTTTGCGTCCGATTCGAAAATCTAGACTCACTGGAGACGGACCATAAGCTGCACGATGGAGCAATGTCGCCTTGGAGACCAGTCGGCTGGAGGACGATGTATTGAATCACGAGGCAATTTGAGTTTTCCATCGTCGTTAGGAGGCCCTGAACGTTACAATTAACTATCAGTTTTGCGTCCGATTCCAAAATCTAGACACACAGGAGACAGGTCATATGGTGCCCGAAGCAGCAATATCCCCTTGGAGACAAGTCGGCTGGTGGAGGATGTATTGAATCGCGACGCTATTTGAGTGTTCCATCGTCATTAGAATGTCCTGAACTTTACAATTAACCATCAGTTTTGCGTCGGATTCGAAAATCTAGACTCACAGGAGACAGACCATAAGGTGCCCAAGGCAGCAATATCCCCTTGGAGACATGTCGGCTGGAGGAGGATGTATTGAATGGCGATGCAATTTGAATGTTCCATCGTCATTAGAATGCCCTTAACGTTACAAGTAACATCAACTTTGCGTCCGATTCGAAAATCTGGACTCACACGAGACGGACCATAAGGTGCCCGGGGCAGCAATATCCCCTTGGAGACAAATCGGCCGGAGGACGATGTATTGAATCTGGCCGGAATGTGAGCGTTCCATCGTCACTAGGAGGCCCTGAACGTTACAATTAACTATCAGTTTTGCGTCGGATTCGAAAATCTAGACTTACAGGAGATCGACCATAAGGTGCCACGGGCAGCAATAGACCCTTGGAGACAAGTCGGCTGGAGGACGATGTATTGAATCGCGATGCCATTAGGGTGTTCCTCGTCATTAGGAGTCCCTGAACGTTACAATTGACTATCAGTTTTGCATCCGATTCGAAAATCTAGACTCACAGTAGACGGACCATAAGGTGCCCGAGACAGCAATATCCCCTTGGAGACAAGTCGGCTGGAGGACGATGTATTGAATCGCGACTCAATTTGAGTGTTCCATCGTCATTAGGAGGCCCTGAACGTTACAATTAACCATCAGTTTTGCGTCGGATTCGAAAACCTAGACTCACAGGAGAACGACCATAAGGTGCCACAGGCAGCTATAGGCCCTTGGGGACAAGTCAGCTGGAGGACGATGTATTCAATCGCGATTCCATTTGAGTGTTCCATCGTGATTAGGACTCCATGAACGTTACAATTAATTATCAGTTTTGCATCTGATTCGAAAATCTGGACTCACAGGAGACGGACCATAAGGTGCCCCCAGGCAGCAATATCCCCTTGGAGACAAGTCGGCTGGAGGACGATGTATTGAATCGCGACGCAATTTAATTGTTCCATCGTCAATTGGATGTCCTAAACGTTACAATTAACCATCAGTTTTGCGTCGGATTCGAGAATCTAGATTTACAGGAGAACGACCATAAGGTGCCACGGGCAGCAATAGACCCTTGGAGACAAGTCGGCTGGAGGACGATGTATTGAATCGCGATGCAATTTGAGTTTTCCATCGTGATTACAAGGCCCTGAACGTTACAATTAACTATCAGTTTTGCGTCCGATTCGAAAATCTAGACTCATAGGAGAACGACCATAAGGTGCCCGAGGCAGCAATATACCCTTGGAGACAAGTATGCTGGAGGCCGATGTATTGAATCGCGATGCCATTTGAGTGTTCGATCATCATTAGGAGGCCCGGAACGTTACAATTAACCATCAGTTTTTCGTCGGATTCGAAATTCTAGACTCATAGGTGACGGACCATAAGGTGCCCGATGCAGCAATATCCCCTTGGAGACAAGTCGGCTGGAGGACGATGTATTGAATCGCGATGCAACTTGAGTGTACCATCGTCATTACGAGGCCCTGGACGTTACAATCAACTATCAGTTTTGCGTCCGATTCTAATATCTAGACTCACAGGAGACGGACCATAAGGTGCCCGAGGCAGCAATATAGCCTTGGAGACAAGTCGGCTGGAGGACGATTTATTGAATCGCGACGCAATTTGAGTTTTCCATCGTCATTAGGAGGCCCTGAACGTTACAATTAACCATCAGTTTTGCATCAGATTCGAAAATCTAGATTCACAGGAGATTGACAATAAGGTGCCCGAGGCAGCAATATCCCCTTGGAGACAAGTCGGCTGGAGGACGATGTATTGAATCGCGATGCAATTTGAGATTTACTTCGTCATTAAGAGGCCCTGAACGTTACAATTAACATCAGTTTTGCGTCCGACTCGAAAATCTAGACTCACACGAGACGGACCATAAGGTGCCCGGGGCAGCAATATCCCCTTGGAGACAAATCGGCCGGAGGACGATGTATTGACTGTGGCCGCAATGTGAGCGTTCCATCGTCATTAGGAGGCCCTGAACGTTACAATTAACTATCAGTTTTGCATCCGATTCGAAAATCTAGACTCACAGGGGAGGTGCCCGAGACAGCAATTTCCCCTTTTAGACAAGTCGGCTGGATGGTGATGTAATGAATCGCGACGCCATTTGAGTGTTCCATCGCCATTAGGATGCCCTGAACGTTACAATTAACCATCAGTTTTGCGTCGGATTCGAAAATCTAGACTCACAGGAGACGGACTATAAGGTGCCCGAGGCAGCAATAGCCACTTGGAAACAAGTCGGCTGGAGGACGATGTATTGAATCGCGATGAAATTTGAGATTTCCATCGTCATTAAGAGGCCCTGAACGTTACAATTAACTATCAGTTTTGCGTCGGATTCGAAAATCTAGACTCACAGGAGAACGACCATAAGGTGCCACAGGCAGCAATAGACCCTTGGAGACAAGTCGGCTGGAGGACTATGTATTAAATCGTGATGCCATTTGAGTGTTCCATCGTCATTAGGTGGCCCTGACCGTTACAATTAACTATCAGTTTTGCGTCCGATTCGAAAATCTAGACTCTCAGTAAACGCACCATAAGGTGCCCGAGGCAGCAATATCCCCTCGGAGACAAGTCGCCTGGAGGACGATGTATTGAACCGCGATGCAATTTGAGATTTCCATCGTAATTAGGAGGCCCTGAAGGTTACAATTAACTATCAGTTTTGCGTCCGATTCCAAAATCTAGACTCACAGGAGCCAGGCCATAAGGTGCCCGAGGCAGCAATATTCCCTTGGAGACAAGTCGGCTGGTGGAGGATGTATTGAATCGCGACGCTATTTGAGTGTTCCATCGTCATTAGGACGTCCTGAACTTTACAATTAACCATCAGTTTTGCGTCGGATTCGAGAATCTAGACTCACAGGAGACGGACCATAAGGTGCCCGAGGCAGCAATATCCCCTTGGAGACATGTCGGCTGGAGGAGGATGTATTGAATCGCGATGAAATTTGAGATTTCCATCGTCATTAAGAGGCCCTGAACGTTACAATTAACATCAGTTTTGCGTCCGATTCGAAAATCTAGACTCACACGAGACGGACTATAAGGTGCCCGGGGCAGAAATATCCCTTTGGAGACAAATCGGCCAGAGGACGTTGTATTGAATGTGGCCGGAATGTGAGCGTTCCATCGTCATTAGGAGGACCTGAGCGTTACAATTAACTATTAGTTTTCCGTCGGTTTCGAAAATCTAGACTTACAGGAGAACGACCATAAGGTGCCACGGGCAGCAATAGACCCTTGGAGACATGTCGGCTGGAGGACGATGTATTGAATCGCGATGCCATTAGAGTGTTCCTCGTCATTAGGAGGCCCTGAACGTTACAATTAACTATCAGTTTTGCATCCGATTCGAAAATCTAGACTCACAGGAGACGGACCATAAGATGCCCGAGACAGCAATATCCCCTTGGAGACAAGTCGGCTGGAGGACGATGTATTGAATCGCGACTCAATTTGAGTGTTCCATCGTCATTAGGAGGCCCTGAACGTTACAATTAACCATCAGTTTTGCGTCGGATTCGAAAATCTAGACTCACAGGAGAACGACCATAAGGTGCCACAGGCAGCAATAGGCCCTTGGAGACAAGTCAGCTGGAGGACGATTTATTGAATCGCGATTCCATTTGAGTGTTCCATCGTGATTAGGACTCCATTAACGTTACAATTAATTATCAGTTTTGCATCTGATTCGAAGATCTATACTCACAGGAGACGGACCATAAGGTGTCCGAGGCAGCAATATCCCCTTGGAGACAAGTCGGTTGGAGGACGATGTATTGACTCTGGACGGAATGTGAGCGTTCCATCGTCATTAGGAGGCCCTGAACGTTACAATTAACTATCAGTTTTGCGTCGGATTCGAAAATCTAGACTCACAGGAGAACGACCATAAGGTGCCACAGGCAGCAATAGACCCTTGGAGACAAGTCGGCTGGAGGACGATGTATTGAATCGCGATGCCATTTGAGTGCTCCATCGTCATTAGGTGGCCCTGACCGTTACAATTAACTATTAGTTTTGCGTCAGATTCGAAAATCTAGCCTCTCAGTAAACGGACCATAAGGTGCCCGAGGCAGCAATATCCCCTTGGAGACAAGTCGGCTTAAGGACGATGTATTGAATGGCGACGCAATTTGAGTGTTCCATCGTCATTAGGATGCCCTGAACGTTACAATTAACCATCAGTTTTGCATCGGATTCAAAAATCTAGACTCACAGCAGACTGACCATAAGGTGCCCAAGGCAGCAATATCCCCTTGGAGACAAGTCGGCTGGAGGACGATGTATTGAATCGCGATGCAATTTGAGTTTTCCATCGTCATTAGGAGGCCCTGAACGTTACAAATAACTATCAGTTTTGCGTCCGATTCGAAAATCTAGACTCACAGGAAAACGACCACAAGGTGCCATAGGCAGCAATACACCCTTGGAGACAAGTCGGCTGGAGGACGATGTATTGAATCGCGATGCAATTTGAGTTTTCCATCGTCATTAGGAGGCCCTGAACTATCAGTTTTGCGTCCGATTCCAAAATCTAGACTCACAGGAGAACGACCATAAGGTGCCATACGCAGCAATACACCCTTCGAGACAAGTGGGCTGGAGGACGATGTATAGAATCGCGTTGCAATTTGAGTGTTCCATCATCATTAGGAGGCCCTGAACGTTACAATTAACTATCAGTTTTGCATCGGATTCGAAAATCTAGACTCACAGGAGACGGAACATAAGGTGCCCGAGGCAGCAATATCCCCTTGGAGACAAGTCGGCTGGAGGACGATTTATTGAATCGCGACGCAATTTGAGTGTTCCATCGTCATTAGGAGGTCCTGAACGTTACAATTAACCATCAGTTTTGCGTCGGATTCGAAAATCTAGACTCACAGGAGACGGACCATAAGGTGCCCGCGGCAGCAATATCCCCTTGGAGACAAGTCGGCTGGAGGACGATGTATTGAATCGCGACTCAATTTGAGTGTTCCATCGTCATTAGGAGGCCCTGAACGTTACAATTAACCATCAGTTTTGCGTCGGATTCGAAAATCTAGACTCACAGGAGAACGACCATAAGGTGCCACAGGCAGCAATAGGCCCTTGGAGACAAGTCAGCTGGAGGACGATTTATTGAATCGCGATTCCATTTGAGTGTTCCATCGTGATTAGGACTCCATTAACGTTACAATTAATTATCAGTTTTGCATCTGATTCGAAGATCTATACTCACAGGAGACGGACCATAAGGTGCCCGAGGCAGCAATATCCCCTTGGAGACAAGTCGGTTGGAGGACGATGTATTGAATCTGGACGGAATGTGAGCGTTCCATCGTCATTAGGAGGCCCTGAACGTTACAATTAACTATCAGTTTTGCGTCGGATTCGAAAATCTAGACTCACAGGAGAACGACCATAAGGTGCCACAGGCAGCAATAGACCCTTGGAGACAAGTCGGCTGGAGGACGATGTATTGAATCGCGATGCCATTTGAGTGTTCCATCGTCATTAGGTGGCCCTGACCGTTACAATTAACTATTAGTTTTGCGTCAGATTCGAAAATCTAGCCTCTCAGTAAACGGACCATAAGGTGCCCGAGGCAGCAATATCCCCTTCGAGACAAGTCGGCTTAAGGACGATGTATTGAATCGCGACGCAATTTGAGTGTTCCATCGTCATTAGGATGCCCTGAACGTTACAATTAACCATCAGTTTTGCATCGGATTCGAAAATCTAGACTCACAGCAGACTGACCATAAGGTGCCCAAGGCAGCAATATCCCCTTGGAGACAAGTCGGCTGGAGGACGATGTATTGAATCGCGATGCAATTTGAGTTTTCCATCGTCATTAGGAGGCCCTGAACGTTACAAATAACTATCAGTTTTGCGTCCGATTCGAAAATCTAGACTCACAGGAAAACGACCACAAGGTGCCATAGGCAGCAATACACCCTTGGAGACAAGTCGGCTGGAGGACGATGTATTGAATCGCGATGCAATTTGAGTTTTCCATCGTCATTAGGAGGCCCTGAACGTTACAATTAACTATCAGTTTTGCGTCCGATTCCAAAATCTAGACTCACAGGAGAACGACCATAAGGTGCCATACGCAGCAATACACCCTTCGAGACAAGTGGGCTGGAGGACGATGTATAGAATCGCGTTGCAATTTGAGTGTTCCATCATCATTAGGAGGCCCTGAACGTTACAATTAACCATCAGTTTTGCATCGGATTCGAAAATCTAGACTCACAGGACACGGAACATAAGGTGCCCGAGGCAGCAATATCCCCTTGGAGACAAGTCGGCTGGAGGACGATTTATTGAGTCGCGACGCAATTTGAGTGTTCCATCGTCATTAGGAGGTCCTGAACGTTACAATTAACCATCAGTTTTGCGTCGGATTCGAAAATCTAGACTCACAGGAGACGGACCATAAGGTGCCCGCGGCAGCAATATCCCCTTGGAGACAAGTCGGCTGGAGGACGATGTATTGAATCGCGACGCAATTTGTGTGTTCCATCGTCATTAGGATGTCGTGAACGTTACAATTAACCATCAGTTTTGCATCGGATTCGAAAATCTAGACTCACAGGAGACTGACCATAAGGTGCCCAAGACAGCAATATCCCCTTGGAGACAAGTCGGCTGGAGGACGATGTATTGAATCGCGATGCAATTTGAGTTTTCCATCGTCATTAGGAGGCCCTGAACGTTACAAATAAGTATCAGTATTGCGTCCGATTCGAAAATCTAGACTCACAGGAAAACGACCATAAGGTGGCATAGGCAGCAATACATCCTTGGAGACAAGTCGGCTGGAAGACGATGTATAGAATCGAGTTGCAATTTGAGTGTTCCATCATCATTAGGAGGCCCTGAACGTTACAATTAACTATCAGTTTTGCATCGGATTCGAAAATCTAGAATCGCAAGAGATTGACCATAAGGTGCCCGAGGCAGCAATGTCCCCTTGGAGACAAGTCGGCTGGAGGACGATGTATTGAATCGCGATGCAATTTGAGTTTTCCAACGTCATTAGGATGTCCTGAACTTTACAATTAACCATAGGTTTTGCGTCGGATTCGAGAATCTAGACTCACAGGAGACGGACCATAAGGTGCCCGAGGCAGCAATATTCCCTTGGAGACATGTCGGCTGGAGGAGGATGTATTGAATCGCGATGCAATTTGAGATTTCCATCGTCATTAAGAGGCCCTGAACGTTACAATTAACGTCAGTTTTGCGTCCGATTCGAAAATCTAGACTCATACTAGACGGACCATAAGGTGCCCGGGGCAGCAATATCCCCTTGGAGACAAATAGGCCGGAGGACGATGTATTGAATCTGGCCGGAATGTGAGCGTTCCATCGTCATTAGGAGGCCCTGAACGTTACAATTAACCATCAGTTTTGCGTCGGATTCGAAAATCTAGACTCACAGGAGACTGACCATAAGGTGCCCAAGGCAGCAATATCCCCTTGGAGACAAGTCGGCTGGAGGACGATGTATTGAATCGCGAGGCAATTTGAATTTTCCATCGTAATTAGGAGGCCCTGAACGTTACAATTAACTATCAGTTTTGCGTCCGATTCCAAAATCTTGACTCACAGGAGCCAGGCCATAAGGTGCCCGAGGCACCAATATCCCCTTGGAGACAAGTCGGCTGAGGGACGATGTATTGAATCGCGACGCAAGTTGAGTGTTCCATCGTCATTAGGATGCCCTGAACGTTACAATTAACCATTAGTTTTGCATCGGATTCGAAAATATAGACTCACAGGAGATTGACCATAAGGTGCCCAAGGCAGCAATATCCCCTTGGAGCCAAGTCTGCTGGAGGACGATGTATTGAATCGCGATGCAATTTGAGATTTCCAACGTCATTAAGAGGCCCTGAACGTTACAATTAACATCAGTTTTGCGTCCGATTCGAAAATCTAGACTCACAGGAGACGGACCATAAGGTGCCCGAGGTAGCAATATCCCCTTGGAGACTAGTCGGTTGGAGGGCGATGTATTGAATCTGGACGGAATGTGAGCGTTCCATCGTCATTAGGAAGCCCTGAACGTTACAATTAACTATCGGTTTTGCGTCCGATTCAAAAATCTCGGCTCACTGGAGACGGACCATAACGTGCCCGAGGCAGCAATATCCCCTCGGAGACAAGTCGGCTAAAGGACGATGTATTGAATCGCGACGCAATTTGAGTGTTCTATCGTCATTAGGATGCCACGAACGTTACAATTAACCATCAGTTTTGCGTCGGATTCGAAAATCTAGACTCACAGGAGACGGACCATAAGGTGCCCGAGGCAGCAATATCCCCTTGGAGACAAGTCGTCTGGAGGACGATGTATTGAATCGCGATGCAATTTGAGATTTCCATCGTCATTAAGAGGCCCTGAACGTTGCAATTAACATCAGTTATGCGTCTGATTCGAAAATCTAGACTCACAGGAGACGGACCATAAGGTGCCCGAGGCACCAATATCCCCTTGGAGACAAGTCGGTTGGAGGACGATGTATTGAATCTGGACGGAATGTGAGCGTTCCATCGTCATTAGGAGGCCGTGAACGTTACAATTAACTATCAGTTTTGCGTCGGATTCGAAAATGTAGACTCACAGGAGAACGACCATAAGGTGCTACAGGCAGCAATAGACCCTTGGACACAAGTCGACTGGTGGACGATCTATTGAATCGCGATGCCATTTGAGTGTTCCATCGTGATTAGGAAGCCATGAACGTTACAATTAACTATCAGTTTTGCATCCGATTCCAAAATCTAGAATCACAGGAGACGGACCATAAGGTGCCCGAGGCAGCAATATCCCCGTGGAGACAAGTCAGCTGGAGGACGATGTATTGAGCCGCGACGCACTTTGAGTGTTCCATCGTCATTAGGATGTCCTGAACGTTACAATTAACCATCAGTTTTGCGTCGGATTCGAAAATGTAGACTCACAGGAGAAGGACCATAAGGTGCCCGAGGCAGCAATATCCCCATGGAGACAAGTCGGCTGGAGGACGATGTATTGAATCGCGATGCAATTTGAGATTTCCATCGTCATTAAGAGGCCCTGAACGTTACAATTAACATCAGTTTTGCGTCCGATTCAAAAATCTAGACTCACAGGAGACGGTCCATACGGTGCCCGAGGCAGCAATATCCCCTTGGAGACAAGTCGTCTGGAGGACTATGTATTGAATCGCGATGTAATTTGAGATTTCCATCGTCATTAAGAGGCCCTGAACGTTAATATTAACATCAGTTTTGCGTCCGATTCGAAAATCCTGACTCACAGGGACGAACCATAAGGTGCCCGAGGCAGCAATATCCCCTTGGAGACAAGTCGGTTGTTGGACGTTGTATTGAATCTGGACGCAATGTGACCTTTCCATCGTCATCAGGAGGCCCTGAACGCTACAATTAACTATCAGTTTTGCGTCGGATTCGAAAATGTAGACTCACAGGAGAACGACCATAAGGTGCCACAGGCAGCAATAGACCCTTGGAGACAAGTCGGCTGGAGGACGATGTATTGAATCGCGATGCCATTTGAGTGTTCCATCGTGATTAGGAAGCCATGAACGTTACAATTAACTATCAGTTTTGCGTCTTATTGGCAAATCTAGACTCACAGTAAACGGACCATAAGGTGCCCGAGGCAGCAATATCCCCTCGGAGACAAGTCGCCTGGAGGACGATTTATTGAATCGCGACGCGATTTGAGTGTTCCATCGTCATTAGGCGGGCCTGAACGTTACAATTAACCATCAGTTTTGCGTCGGATTCGAAAATCTAGACTCACAGGAGACGGACCATAAGGTGCCCGAGGCAGCAATATCCCCTTGGAGGCTAGTCGGTTGGATGACGATGTATTGAATCTGGACGCAATGTGAGCGTTCCATCGTCATTAGGAAGCCCTGAACGTTACAATTAACTATCAGTTTTGCGTCCGATTCGAAAATCTAGACTCACTGGAGACAGACCATGAGGTGCACGATAAAGCAATATCCCCTTGGAGACCAGTCGGCTGGAGGACGATGTATTGAATCGCGAGGCAATTTGCGTTTTCCATCGTCATTAGGAGGCCCTGAACGTTACAATTAACTATCAGTTTTGCGTCCGAATCAAAAATCTCGACTCACTGGAGACGGACAATAAGGTGCCCGAGGCAGCAATATCCCCTTGGAGACTAGTCGGTTGGATGACGATGTACTGAATCTGGACGCAATGTGAGCGTTCCATCGTCATTAGGAAGCCCTGAACGTTACAATTAACTATCAGTTTTGCGTCCGATTCGAAAATCTAGACTCACAGGAGACTGACCATAAGGTGCCCGAGGCAGCAATATCCCCTTGGTGACAAGTCGGCTGGAGGACGATGTATTGAATCACGATGCAATATGAGTTTTCCATCGTGATTAGAAGGCCCTGAACGTTACAATTAACCATCAGGTTTTCGTCCGATTCGAAAATCTAGACTCACAGGAGAACGACCATAATGTGCCATAGGCAGCAATACGCCTTTGGAGACAAGTCAGCTGGAGGACGATGTATTGAATCGCGATGCAATTTGAGTGTTCCATCATCATTAGGAGGCCCCGAACGTTACAATTAACCATCAGTTTTTCGTCGGACTCGAAAATCTAGACTCATAGGAGACGGACCATAAGGTGCCCGAAGCAGCAATATCCCCTTGGAGAGAAGTCGGCTGGAGGACGATTTATTGAAACGCGACGCAATTTGAGTTTTCCATCGTCATTAGGTGGCGCTGAACGTTTCAATTAACCATCAGTTTTGCATCGGATTCGAAAATCTGGACTCACAGGAGATTGGCCATAAGGTGCCCGAGGCACTAATATCCCCTTGGAGACAAGTCGGCTGGAAGACGATGTATTGAATCGCGATGCAAATTGAGTTTTCCAACGTCATTAGGAGGCCCTGAACGTTACAATTAACTATCACTTTTGCGTCCGATTCGAAAATCTAGACTCACTGGAGACGGACCATAATGTGCACGATGCAGCAATATCCCCTTGTAGACCAGTCGACTCTAGGACGATGTATTGAATGACGAGGCAATTTGAGTTTTCCATCGTCATTAGGAGGCCCTGAATGTTACAATTAACTTTCAGTTTTGCGTCCGATTCCAAATTCTAGACTCACAGGAGACAGGCCATAAGGTGATCGAGGCAGCAATATCCCCTTGGAGACAAGTCGGCTGGAGGATGATGTATTGAATCGCGATGCAATTTGAGTGTTCCGTCGTCATTAGGAGGCCCTGAACGTTACAATCAACTATCAGTTTTGCGTCCGATTCCAAAATCTAGACTCACAGGAGACGGACCATAAGGTGCCCGAGGCAGCAATATACCCTTGGAGACAAGACGGCTTTAGGACGATGTATTGAATCGCGATGCAATTTGAGTGTTCCATCGTCATTAGGAGGCCCTGAACCTTACAATTAATTATCAGTTTTGCATCCGATTCGAAAATCTAGACTCACAGGAGACGGACCATAAGGTGCCCGAGGCAGCAATATACCCTTGGAGACAAATCGGCTGGAGGACGATTTATTGAATCGCGACGCAGTTTGAGTGTTCCATCGTCATTAGGAGGCCCTGAACGTTACAATTAACCATCAGTTTTGCATCGGATTCGAAAATCTAGACTCACAGGAGACTGACCGTAAGGTGCCCGAGGCAGCAATATCCCCTTGGAGACAAGTCGGCTGGAGGACGATGTATTGAATCGCGATGCAATTTGAGTTTTCCAACGTCATTTGGAGGCCCTGAACGTTACAATTAACTATCAGCTTTATGTCCGATTCGAAAATCTAGACTCACTGGAGACGGACCATAAGGTGCCGGAGGCAGCAATATCCCCTTGGAGACAACTCGGCTGGAGGACGATGTATTGAATCGCGATGAACTTTGAGATTTCCATCGTCATTAGGAGGCCCTGAACGTTACAATTAACATCAGTTATGCGTCCGATTCGAAAATCTTGAGTCACAGGAGACGGACCATAAGGTGCCCGAGGCAGCAATATCCCCTTGGAGACAAGTCGGCTGGAGGACGATTGTGATATTATTGGATTTCAGACATTTTGCATACGAGAAAAGGACAACCACCAAGCTGTAGTTTGCAGTGATACTAAGCATGACAACGCGAGAGTAAAGAAACGAAATCTGTTTATAACGTGCGCCTATACCAAGACGCGCGGTCAGCGTCTAAAAGGTACTTTTAAATACTATGACTCGCTGGGCGCAGATATTTAAAATCATTGCCGCAGCGCTTGATAGCAAGAAGCTGCGAAACAGAAGAAAGAACAATTAATCATTTGTTAGGAAAATTCTAGAGTTTTTATAGGTGGTTGTACTTCTGGTCGCCGATATGTTAACATGTACTTCATTACCTTTGATGTTTGTTTGCCGACTTGTTAAGACGTGTTGTGTAGCACCGCTACAAGTTTAGTGTGAAAAACCACGTTATCATCAAGAAAGAAAACGCTTTTGTAAACCTAGTGACGATAAAAAATACTTACGCCCACGCCAGGACATTTAATTTTTACAAAATATCACACATGCAAAAGCAGCGATTGTTGGACTGCTCCATGTATGAGAAAAACATAAAAATGTAAGTTTTGTATTCATTGTAAATTTGGTAATGTTTATAGTTTAACGCCTTTCTTCTTTGAGAATATACTTTTCCTCCACTGTACAGAAAATCTATGCTTATTCTTTTCTTTAAATTAACCACAAATAATGTTTATGTTTAAATGAACTTTGTTACAGGTTCGCTCTTTATCGCGGTGTGTCGATTGTATTTGGGAGACCATTAACGTGTTCAATTTACGATCTGACAATTTCTTTTACAAAATTTCACTGTTTTGCATTCATTTCCAATTTTTTTTTTTTATTATTCAAATAGGTCCCTTAGGTAATTTCATTGAAGAGTCTGATTGCGTGAAAGCAATCCGGGTTAAGAGGTCATTTGAGAAACTATCAATCCGTACGTCTCCTAAACACAATCGAGAACCGACGCATCATCGATCATTCATTAATTTTTCTCTTTTTCCAAGTCGTACCAAGAAACGGCCAAGGAGAACTGCCGTGAGTACGCAATAGTGTTAAAAGGTTGCATTCTTTATCTTGTCGGCAAACATTGCCATGAATTATCAACATCAATGTTATATTTGGTTAAATGTGAAAAGCCAAAAAAAAAAAAACCCTTTTAACGCTAGATGTGGCGCCCGAACAGGGACATAACTAAAAAACTAATTTGTTCTTTTTATTTTCATGCTACCATCCGGAGAAAATTGGAAGCCAAAACCAGTGATAAATAAAGCACGCATATGCAGAAAATCGCAGCAAGAATCCACAACAGCAATAAATAGCAGCGCGCAAGACAACTAATGTGAGTACGATGTTTCATTACGTTTGAAGCTTTGCGTACCGAGCATTCAGTCGGCTCGTGACATTCACTCTCTACGCTTTTTTCCTTTTCCTCAAGCAATTTAATTTCCAAATTTCTGTTTCCTTTTGCTATTAGATCCGCCTCTATCACATCATTTCGCTTACAATAGTTAGAAATAGTTAGCAAGAATTCCATTGTTGTGCATTTTAGTAAATCACAATGGCCGCCAGTTTCAGTGCTCCATAAGTGTTTTTCATTTAGTTTGTCACTCCCGTTGCCATATTGGCATTTTCGTGTGTCAGAGTTTCAAATGTTTATAACGCGCAAGCAATATCTGTGAAATCAGGACGCGAAATCCTTGGCGCACCTGACAAGTGAAAATCATAATTAAAAAAAAAAAATTATCTTTTCTAGCTCGTGCAGTGTAACTACTTTAAATTTACGATGGCTGATGAGCAACCAAGGCAACTTAGACCGCGCGCGGGTGTAAACAAACCTGAATCTCGTAGTGAGGGAACAACAGACGACGAAGCGACACGTGAGCTGTCGGCGCCTCAGACCGCGTCGCAGTCACATGAATGCTCGCTGTCAGATATACTAAAATTGTTTGCTGATATGAAAACCAGTTTTGAAGCAAACATGGGTAATCTTGACACTCGAATGGCACAGTTAACAAACCAAAGTGACAATCTTGGAACGCAAATCAGTCAGTTAACAAACCAAAGTGACAATCTTGGAACGCAAATCAGTCAGTTAACAAACCAAAGTGACAATCTTGGAACGCAAATCAGTCAGTTAGCAAATCAAAGTAACAGCAGGTTCAACAGTTTAGAATCAAGGGTAGAGGACACTCAAGTGCGAATGAACAATATAAATTCTGTTATTACCGACATCCAAGCACAAATCAAAAAATCGAATGACACCATGGAGGAAAAAATTAAAGCCATTACCACTGCTTACGCAAGCGAGCTAAACGCAAGCGTACACGCAAAAATTGATAGTGTTCTTTCGATGGTGGAATCCGCCGAGACCAATATTGGTAGCAAGTTCATAGATATGCAGGCCCAAATAGATGTGTGTAAATCAACTGCGAGTGACTCTTTGAAACATTACAGTGATGTTTCAAAGAGAGTAAGCCAATTGACAGAAAGTGTCAACCACGTTGGCGAGCGAGTCGAAGACCTTGCTCAGCAAATATCCGATGTCAATATTGACAAAAAGATCGCAGATGTCAACACAGGTATAAGCAATACACTTAATAGGGAATTTGAAGAGTGGATGCAATCCAAAGAACAGTACATTGTCAGCAAGGTACACGCTGAACTAAAGGGTACGGTTAAATCTGCTACAGCAGAAATCTTAACCGCTCCCGGTACTTCTGGTGACACTTTAACCAGTGAATTAGGTGAAATCAGACGAGCATTTAGCCACGATCTTCCGGAATGGAAACGTCAGCTAAGCAATGATATAGATCAACTAAAACGACAAGTTACGGAATTGCGAGGTGACAATCAAAGTGAGTATTCGCTACCGCCAGAACACGATAATCATCAATATCCCGAGTGTCAGGTACAATTCTCACCAACAGTAAATAATACGCGTGGCGAAACTTCTACGTCACGTAGTCATGCCGATCAACTAACACTCGTTGAACTAATGCGAGACGAGAGTGTGCTAAAACACAGAGTTTTTCAGCCTTTTATACCTGAAAAACGAAATATACATCCCATGGTATTTCTAAAATCATTCACAGGTGCTTTTCCGGAATCATGGAACGACAGGCAGCGGATACAGTTCATCTTAGGCTATGTACACGGTGAAGGATCAATTTGGGGTACAGAAATAATAGACAAATGTCACACCTATGCAGATTTTGAAAAGCATTTTTTGAATAAATTCTGGAGTTCAGGTATACAACAAAGACTCCGAAAAGAGGTTTACAACGCCGAACCTTTCAACACCAAAGGAGGAGGCTTGAGACGTTATTTTGAAAAATATCTACGTAAAATTCAGTATTGGGACACGCCCATTTCAACCAAAGATGTAATCATGATCTTAAAGTCAAAACTTCCTGTGTCAATAAGAGAAAAACTAGTTAATGTGAGTGAAGAAGACCTAGAAGCCTTTCTTTCTGTTCTTGACAATTTGGATATGATCTATGAGGATGTGCGTGCGAGCGCGCGGAATAATTATAATAATGGACCGCCCGCTCCGCAGCAGCACATAACAAACTGTGTCAATGGAATGTCGTACCAACATAACACGGGACAACCAAACGCTCAGCCTTACGGCAATCATAACAGTTTCAACCGCCGTAATGGAAAACAATATAACAAACATCCACACCAGAATAGGTACAATCCGATTTATCAAAACACACAGCAACAATACGGTAATTCACCGATAAATCATAACGGTAATTACCAGTACCAGAACAACAAGACGAATAATGGAAGTCGTCACAAGGGAAAGAAATGGAACAATTATAACAGACCACAACAGTACAGTCAGCCGAGTCACTTCACTCCCTCTCAGCAAATAAATTTTTCACAGCCGAAAAATGCGACATTTTCTCACCAACGCAACCAACAGTTCAGGAAAAATAGTCAGGACAATTCGTCGGATGCTTTTCCTGACACCGCCGGTTATAATAGCCAAGGAAATCCGACTATTTTTTACACACAGGCGAACCAAGCACCAAACGCGATGTCAAATAACACGCAATCAACAGATGCACAAGTCGTATGGGATACGAACGCAAATTTTCGACCTGGTAGGTCGCAAAATACTAGTCAAGTAAAAATAACTGACATTTCAGCTCCACCCCAGTCGGAAAACCATTAGCAGCTTCTTTAGGCCTCCACGGGGAAGCTGCGGAACCAATGGGGGGCAACTTCATTAAAAGACATATCAACGTAATTAGATACGAAGACGACAGAGACTTACGGGACGAAAAGAACACCTACGAAAACAACGACTTTTGGGAAAACCAAGTACAAGCGTCAACTCTGATTCACATTTATGATATACCAATCATTGCTATCATCGACACAGGTGCAAATATTAATGCTATGTCTATGTGTGTATATAAAAAGGTATGCTCTGTAACAAAAATTCCTTCACTTCCCGTACAAGGATGTACTGTATCCGGAGCAGTAGGCTCCCTAGTACAGAAGGTTAGCTTGCAAGTACAAGCAACAATACAATTTAAATCTGACTGTATACCGTGCACATTTTTAGTAGTAAAGAACCTGTCAGTGCCATGCTTGTTAGGAATGGACTTTCTACGAAGAAATCGTGCCATCATTGATTTAGCTGAAGGTAAGTGCACGTTAAGACTAGATGATAGGACACTGGTCATTCATCTAATGAGAACCAAAGTCAAGATAACCAACCTGGAACGTAAAGTGAAAATACGTAGACTTTCTGACAGGCAACATTACCACCGTGCGGTTGACGAGTTCAGTGACGTCAACAATGACCCTGACTTATTACCAACTGCCGACGAGTTACGCATAAAAATTGTGGAAACAAACGGACTCGACGACAGACAGAAGTATGAACTACACGACCTATTAGCAACATTTGTGAACATTTTTTCCAGAAAATCAGGTATCATAGCAGACTATGAATTTAACATGAGAGTGAAACCCCATGATACTTTTTGCAAAACAACCTATTCAGTTCCGCAGTCCCGTAAAGAAGCCGTCAAACAAGAAATACGCAAAATGCTTAAGTGGAAAATCATAGAACCGTCCGACTCTCCCTACAGTAGCCCGTTGTTACCTGTTTCCAAAAACGATGGAAGCGTCAGACTTGTCTTGGACGCAAGGAATATTAATAAAATCATCATTCCAGTATGCACAAGACCAGAACCACTGGAGGAACAACTACAAAAATTCCATAGTGTGAGGTTCTTGTCCTCAATAGACCTCCGAAGTAGCTATTGGCAGGTGAAACTATCATCATCATCGAGGAAGTACACAGCCTTTATCTTTGCCGGCAGATCCTATCATTTTCGTGTAGTACCTTTCGGTCTCAAAATTAGTTCTGGTGTTTTTATTGCAGCACTTGATTATGTGCTAGGACCAGAGTTACTTGACCAAGTCACCGTCTATGTTGATGATTTACTGATCGCAACGACTTCCTGGGAAGAACATTTAACTGTCCTACAAAAGATCTTTCAAAGATTCTCTGATTTTGGTGTTACCGCAAATTTACAAAAATCCAAATTTGCTAAGAAAGAAGTCAAGTTTTTAGGACATATAATTTCTTCGGAAGGAATCTCACCTGATCCCAGCAAGTTAACAGTAATAGAAAATTTCCCTGTGCCTTGCACTAAAAGCCAACTAAAAGGTTTCATTGGATTAGCTTCATTCTTCCGTCGCTTTATTCCGAATCAATCAATGAACAATCCCGCATTGTTAAATTTGCTCAAGAAAAACGTCCACTGGATGTGGACTTCTGAATGCCAAAAAGCCTTTGACAAGATCAAAGAAGCTCTTCTAAAGAGTAACATTTTAAGTCATCCAAACATGAGTTTAGATTTCTGCATTTCTTGCGATGCATCGTTTCAAGGATTAGGTGCATGTTTATTTCAAATAGACAAAACAGATGGGCAGGAGGAAGTCAAAATCAGCTTTGCCAGTCGAGTCTTAACCGAATGTGAGAGATCATATTCGGTAACCGAATTAGAGGGATTAGCCGTTGTGTGGGCTTTTCGCCGCTTTAATTACTATATTTATGGTCATAAAATCAGAGTATACTCAGATCATCAAGCACTGAGCTTCTTACTCTCTTGCAAACTGTATCATCCTCGGCTTACTCGATGGTGTTTATTTCTACAAGAGTATGATTTTGAAATTATTTACGTAAAGGGCAAGAATAACATCATTGCTGATGCATTGTCACGTATGCCGGAAGGATTGCCGGAGCCTACTGAATTAATAGAACAGATTTCTAATCACAAAATTCTTCTTATGAAAGATCCTCTACATCGGAGTTACTTTCTGCGTCTTTGCCGTCAAATGAATACTCTTCAAGACACAGATCGCAATTGGCTAGAAATTAAGCAGCTTCTTCAAAACAACCCTGATCACTCGTTGTCAATATTTTATAAAGTACACAATGGAGTTTTGTTTCACCGAACTTCTCTGTTGACAGGAAGGTGGTGTGTCTGTATTCCTAAAGATTATGTTGAACATCTCATTTGGTACACTCACCTCTCCTGGGGTCACTATGGCCCAGAAAAATGCAAACGCAAGATTTCAACATACTGCTATGTACCTAATCTTCACAAGAAGGTGCACCAATTATTAAGAAATTGTTCCATTTGCCAAAAGGCGAAGCCTTTCAACTTGTCAAATGCCTTACCTTTAAACCCGATACGTACAGAAAGACCAAACCAAATCGTCAGTTTGGATTATGCAGGTCCACTTCCTCAGGGAAGAGGAGGTGTGAAGTATCTGGTCGTATTGTTAGATCTTTTTACCAAACACGTGAGACTCTATGCAATGAAGTCATCTAATATACTTCCACTAATTAGACGTATTGAGAAAGACTATTTTCCTCGCTTTGGCAAGCCTGAAGCCATGTTATCTGATAACGCATCAACTTTCGTGGGGAAACGATGGAGAAATTTCCTTGCAACCAACGACATGAGACAAATTTTGATAGCCCGGTATCGACCGCAAAGTAATCCCACAGAAAGAGTATTCAAAGAGTTCAATCGTTTCATACGAACGTATATTCCAAACCAGCAGACACGGTGGATTGATTTCGTCACACCCTTTGAAGAGATTGTTAATAATTTACCTCACACATCAACTGGTTTCACACCATCAGAACTAGTCTCTAAACGACTAGAAAGAAATGAATGGGTAGACCCCATCCCAAAATTACAACACCCCGAAGTAACATTAGACGACAAGTTAAGACAAGCTCTCATATCTTTAACAACTCATGCCAACCTAAGAAAAAAGGCGCATGACAAACACATTAGCAAAGTCTTATCGTATCGTATAAATGAACGAGTGCTATTAAAGACCCACTTCAAACCATCTTTGATTCATCATAAGAATCGCAAGTGGCAGCACTTGTATGAAGGACCATATATTATCTTAAGAAAGCCGCACATTGGTTGCTATCTATTAGCTGACCCTGTATCTGGACGAATAAAAGGATTGTTTCATCACGCAGACTTGAAGAAATACCGAGTCAACCATTGAAAATATCTGTTAAGTTAAGCTGCTAAAAGAAAATATACACACACACTATAAATTGTCATACTATGTGTGAAGTACCAACGTATGTAAGAGTAGTGCACAGGACTAACACCCTGTCGACCTGCCACAACAAGATAAGTAATTTATATGAGCACCTTAAGTAAAACACATTTATTGTAGGAGAGCAAGATTTGCCTTAGATGTAAGTTAGTTTTAAGTTAATTGAGCCATGAACGGCCACAGCCGAAAGAGCTGACATATATTATAGTAGGGACGTGCTAAGTGCCACCTGCTACCACTAGTTTTAAGTATAGCAAAGCTCTCTCCTCTTGAATGAAATAAATTAAAATGATCATTCAGACCAGAATGATTGCTCGTAGGTAAAAAAAATAAATAAATAAATAAATAAATAAAAATTATCAAGGTCGCTTACTCTAATGAGGTAAATGTTATGTTATGCATAAGGAGTGTGTGACAACAAATTTTATGAGACCACCTATGAAACGCAGCAGGCAAAAAGCAGCAGCTTAGCATATAAGAATCAAATAATCAATAACGATCCAGGCAGCAGGAAAGAAGTGCGCAACTCAATTATTTTATTATAATACGGAGAAAACCGTATACGCTCATAACAATTTTACGGCACAGTGCAGCTGAAATACAAAGATCATTTATAAATAAATTAGTTTAGTACTAGAAATATCTATTTCAGGTCCTCGAGATACGACGTTTTTTTTTTTAGAAAACAATTTTACGATACATGGAACAGGAGATAGTTAACAGACACAGTTCACTGCTAATGCATGGTTTAAGTAATTTTAGATATGCATAGAAAATTGTTTAGAGAGCTGGATCAGACGACACTGAAACTACTGTATCGATTTAATTATACTATTTGTCATGAAAAACTAAGGTGATAATAATTTATGTTAAGCTCATTATATCATACGTCATTAACACTGTGTCTTCAAATCTCTTCACTCCATAAAAGTCTTTTGTGTTTTCCTCTAACCAGTATCCTTACCATCCTACCTTATCCAGTAGAGAAGTGAATTTTACGAGCTGGTTGCATGATTGATACATACAGGCTATACGAATGGATAGTCGTGACACATTGGTTGTCGACGGGCTATGCTTATTCTTCGCAAATTGCGAGTTCAATTAAGATTTGGTATGTGCAATTGCACGACAGGGAACACCAAGCTTCCCAATTACCCTAATGGTAGTTTGAACACGAACTGTTCATCACGTAAACGAAGCCACATTGACTATGTCTTCACACTAACGACGTAATAGAGAGAAAATAAAAGAGCTGAAATTGCGAAAAAAGTAACTATTGTAAAAAGAAAAGAATAACAAGATTTCGAACAAAGTGTAAACCTAAAGTGCCTTGGAAGCACAAACTACGAACAAGAGACACGCTTTTCGTCAGGCCTTGTAGTCACAGAGACTAAATATTTCTTTGTAAATAATTTTTAGACGTGATATGTATACTAAATGTTAACTGTACTTTGTAGTAATAATGCAGTCAGTAATAAATGGACACGTAAGTGCTGCGGCGTGTGAACCGACTATAGACAAGTAATTAATGGACACGTATAAAAGTGGTGCGTGTGAACCTTAACATGACGACCAAATAAATGTGAACACGAATTAATAATAAAGTGTGAACTGAAAAGGTGATAACTCCAAGGACACGCGTGAAATACCGCGTGTGAAGTAATGTTATAAGTACTTGTACCACGAAACCACGATGTAGAAAGCCGAAGATTGAAAGTGAATACGTGTTGCACTTACCACAAACGGTACTGTACGCCTTTCCACGGACACATTCTTCGAAACAGCTGCGGGAGTCGCCGCATCTGGCTGCTTCCGTAATCCAGAGTCGATGAAAAACTGTGTAAAAACTCACACCACGGCTATTAGACACCTAACGCTCTGCTTCTCGCAGAATACTGCTGCTAGCGTTGTGGAACTGTCAAGTTATTATCACGTGATTGTGACCAACGGACGTAACACTGTGTACCCTGAGCGCTCAACAATCAATTTTTCTTTGCACAACGAGCGCGGATGCCAAATGTGTTTGAAATGCATTCAAAATAAAATATGATAAAGCAATGAATTAAGCACTCATGTACCTTGTGAAATTATAAAGACACTAATCGGAAGAGTCTTAAGCTCGATTTTGACAATAGCTACCGAATTTACTGACCAGGCCGAGTAATGACGAAAACGTGTCGAACCAAGTAAAACCAGAAAAATAGATAAATATGAGAACTAAGCATTCCTAAGAGAATGAGACCTTATGTACATAAACAATTGTTATCCTTACCTAACCCAATTTTCTTTTAGACTAAGTTATTAGTAAGTAAGCACATTCTAATACAGATTTTTTTTCTCTATTTTTCATGTACGAAAACATAAATGGAAGCACGGACAAGTGTCAAGTGAAATAGAGACCGCCACCATACGGCTCAACATGTTGCAGAACCAGTCTTCGAGTTCCTGACCCACGACGTATTTCCAACGCAACATCACACCCCGACAACTACTCCAACTTCCACAGTGAAAGTGATGCCCTACTTTTCCTCCACTGTGAAAGTGTAATCAATTTCCCCACTCAAGTGCAGTGCTATCATTTATACCCGAAGTTCTACCACTCCCAGTGCAACTCATACCTACCCAAGTGTAGTGAAACATTTTTTTTTTTTTTTGCAGGTCATAAAAGCCACAAATAAGTAAAGTGCTACGTATTTACTGCAAGAAATCTTCGACGAAACAACGACAAAAATATTCCTGTAGTATGGCACTGTAAAACAAGAATGTCAATTTTTTGTAACATATTTTTTCCACGAGTGCACACAGCACCCAGACTTCCTGCGAAGTCAAGTAATTTATTTCTTTGTTTTTTTTATATTTATTATGCCATGTATAATGTATCTATGTACGTGTCTCTTTATCTTAATTTCATTATCTTTTACCGAGAAATGAACATTTGTTATCCTTGTACAATACATTAGAAAGGGCACAGTTCAATTGTCATGTACTTACCCTATGGACAAATTACTATCAATTTCAGTCGTACGAATATACTTACCTGATACTCTGTATGTTAACCACTTTGCTTGATGTAATGTGTAAAATCTATTGTAAAGAATTTTTGCAAGTAATACTAACTTGTTTCACGAAAGCAATAATATCACGACTACGCGTGAGTCTCGATGATCCTAACGGAGTCATCGCTCCTCACGCGGGAAGCAATGTGATATTATTGGATTTCAGACATTTTGCATATGAGAAAAGGACAACCACCAAGCTGTAGTTTGCAGTGATACTAAGCATGACAACGCGAGAGTAAAGAAACGAAATCTGTTTATAACGTGCGCCTATACCAAGACGCGCGGCCAGCGTCTAAAAGGTACTTTTAAATACTATGACTCGCTGGGCGCAGATATTTAAAATCATTGCCGCAGCGCTTGATAGCAAGAAGCTGCGAAACAGAAGAAAGAACAATTTATCATTTGTTAGGAAAATTCTAGAGTCTTTATAGTTGGTTGTACTTCTGGTCGCCGATATGTTAACATGTACTTCATTACCTTTGATGTTTGGTTGCCGACTTGTTAAGACGTGTTGTGTAGCACCGCTACAAGTTTAGTGTGAAAAACCACGTTATCATCAAGAAAGAAAACGCTTTTGTAAACCTAGTGACGATAAAAAATACTTACGCGCACGCCAGGACATTTAATTTTTACAAAATATCACACATGCAAAAGCAGCGATTGTTGGACTGCTCCATGTATGAGAAAAACATAAAAATGTAAGTTTTGTATTCATTGTAAATTTGGTAATGTTTATAGTTTAACGCCTTTCTTCTTTGAGAATATACTTTTCCTCCACTGTACAGAAAATCTATGCTTATTCTTTTCTTTAAATTAACCACAAATAATGTTTATGTTTAAATGAACTTTGTTACAGGTTCGCTCTTTATCGCGGTGTGTCGATTGTATTTGGGAGACCATTAACGTGTTCAATTTACGATCTGACAATTTCTTTTACAAAATTTCACTGTTTTGCATTCATTTCCAATTTTTTTTTTTTTATTATTCAAATAGGTCCCTTAGGTAATTTCATTGAAGAGTCTGATTGCGTGAAAGCAATCCGGGTTAAGAGGTCATTTGAGAAACTATCAATCCGTACGTCTCCTAAACACAATCGAGAACCGACGCATCATCGATCATTCATTAATTTTTCTCTTTTTCCAAGTCGTACCAAGAAACGGCCAAGGAGAACTGCCGTGAGTACGCAATCTAGTGTTAAAAGGTTGCATTCTTTATCTTGTCGGCAAACATTGCCATGAGTTATCAACATCAATGTTAAATGTGAAAAGCCAATAAAAAAAAAACCTTTTAACGCTAGGCGATGTATTGAATCGCGATGCCATTTGAGTGTTCCATTGTCATTAGGAGGCCCTGAACGTTACAATTAACTATCAGTATTGCATCCGATTCGAAAATCTAGACTCACAGGAGACGGACCATAAGGTGCCCAAGGCAGCAATATCCCCTTGGAGACAAGTCGGCTGGAAGACGATGTATTGAATCGCGATGCAATTTTAGTTTTCCATCGTCATTTGGTGGCCCTGACCGTTACAATTAACCATCAGTTTTGTGTCGGATTCCAAAATCTAGACTCACAGGAGACGGACCATCAGGTGCCCTAGGCAGCAATATCCCCTTGGAGACAAGTCGGCTGGAGGACGATGTACTGAATCGCGATACAATTTGAGTTTTCCATCGTCATTAGGAGGCCCTGAACACTACAATTAACTATCAGTTTTGCGTCCGATTCGAAAATCTAGACTCACAGAAGCCGGACCATAAGGTGCCGGAGGCAGCAATATCCCCTTGGACACAAGTCGACTGGAGGACGATGTATTGAATCCGGACGGAATGTGAGCGTTCCATTGTCATTAGGAGACCCTGAACTTACAATTAACTATCAGTTTTGCGTCGGATTCGAAAATCTAGTCTTACAGGAAAACGACCATAAGGTGCCATAGGCAGCAATCGACCCTTGGAGACAAGTCGGCTGGAAGACGCTGTATTGAATCGCGATGCCATTTGAGTGTTCCATCGTCATTAGGAGGCCCTGAACGTTACAATTAATTATCAGTTTCGCATCCGATTCAAAATCTAGACTCACTGGAGACGAACAATAAGGTGCCCTAGACAGCAATATCCCCTTGGAGAAAAGTCGGTTGGAGAACGATGTATTGAATCGCGACTCAATTTGAGTGTTCCATCGTCATTAGGAGGCCCTGAACGATACAATTAACCATCAGTTTTGCGTCGGATTCGAAAATCTAGACTCACAGGAGACGGACCATAAGGTGCCCGAGGCAGCAATATCCCCTTGGAGACAAGTCGGCTGGAGGACGATTTATTGAATCGCAAAGCAATTTGAGTGTTCCATCGTCATTAGGAGGACCTGAACGTTACAATTAACCATCAGTTTTGCGTCGGATTCGAAAATCTAGACTCACAGGAGACGGACCATAAGGTGCACGAGACAGCAATATCCCCTTGGAGACAAGTCGGCTGGAGGACGATGTATTGAATCACGATGCAATTTGAGTTTTCCATCGTCATTAGGAGGCCCTAAATGTTACAATTAACATCAGTTATGGGTCCGATTCGAAAATCTAGACTCACAGAAGCCGGACCATAAGGTGCACGAGACAGCAATATCCCCTTGGAGACAAGTCGGCTGGAGGACGATGTATTGAATCGCGACGCAATTTGAGTGTTCCATCGTCATTAGGAGGCCCTGAACGATACAATTAACCATCAGTTTTGCGTCGGATTCGAAAATCTAGACTCACAGGAGACGGACCATAAGGTGCCCGAGGCAGCAATATCCCCTTGGAGACAAGTCGGCTGGAGGACGATTTATTGAATCGCAAAGCAATTTGAGTGTTCCATCGTCATTAGGAGGACCTGAACGTTACAATTAACCATCAGTTTTGCGTCGGATTCGAAAATCTAGACTCACAGGAGACGGACCATAAGGTGCACGAGACAGCAATATCCCCTTGGAGACAAGTCGGCTGGAGGACGATGTATTGAATCACGATGCAATTTGAGTTTTCCATCGTCATTAGGAGGCCCTAAATGTTACAATTAACATCAGTTATGGGTCCGATTCGAAAATCTAGACTCACAGAAGCCGGACCATAAGGTGCCCGAGGCAGCAATATCCCCTTGGAGACAAGTCGGCTGGAGGACGATGTATTGAATCGCGATGCAATTTGAGATTTACATCGCCAATAGGAGGCCCTGAACGTAGCAATTAACATCAGTTTTGCGACCGATTCGAAAATCTAGACTCACAGGAGACGGACCATAAGGTGCCGGAGGCAGCAATATCCCCTTGGACACAAGTCGACTGGAGGACGATGTATTGAATCCGGACGTAATGTGAGCGTTCCATTGTCATTAGGAGACCCTAAACTTACAACTAACTATCAGTTTTGCGTCGGATTCGAAAATCTAGACTCACAGGAGACGGACCATAAGGTGCACGAGGCAGCAATATCCCCTTGGAGACAAGTCGGCTGGAGGACGATGTATTGAATCACGATGCAATTTGAGTTTTCCATCGTCATTAGGAGGCCCTAAATGTTACAATTCACTATCAGTTTTGCGTCCGATTCTAAAATCTAGACTCACAGAAGCCGGACCATAAGGTGCCCGAGGCAGCAATATCCCCTTGGAGACAAGTCGGCTGGAGGACGATGTATTGAATCGCGATGCAATTTGAGATTTACATCGCCAATAGGAGGCCTTGAACGTAGCAATTAACATCAGTTTTGCGACCGATTCGAAAATCTAGACTCACAGGAGACGGACCATAAGGTGCCGGAGGCAGCAATATCCCCTTGGACACAAGTCGACTGGAGGACGATGTATTGAATCCGGACGTAATGTGAGCGTTCCATTGTCATTAGGAGACCCTGAACTTACAACTAACTATCAGTTTTGCGTCGGATTCGAAAATCTAGGCTTACAGGAAAACGACCATAAGGTGCCATAGGCAGCAATCGAACCTTGGAGACAAGTCGGCTGGAGGACGATGTATTGAATCGCGATGCCATTTGAGTGTTCCATCGTCATTAGGAGGCCCTGAACGTTACAATTAACTATCAGTTTTGCGTCCGATTCGAAAATCTAGACTCACAGGAGACGGATCATAAGGTGACGGCGGCAGCAATATCCCCTTGGACACAAGTCGACTGGAGGACGATGTATTGAATCCGGACGGGTTGTGAGCGTTCCATTGTCAATAGGAGACCCTTAACATTACAATTAACTATCAGTTTTGCGTCGCATTCGAAAATCTAGACTTACAGGAGAACGACCATAAGGTGCCATAGGCAGCAATAGACCCTTGGAAACAAGTCGCCTGGAGGAAGCTTTGTCGAATCGCGACGCAAATTGAGTGTTCCATCCTCCTTAGGAGGCCCTGACCGTTACAATTAACCATCAGTTTTGCGTCCGATTCGAAAATCTAGACTCACAGGAGATGGACCATAAGGTGCCCGAGGCAGCAATATCCCCTTGGAGACAAGTCGGCTGCAGGACGATTTATTGAATCGCGATGCAATTTGAGTGTTCCATCGTCATTAGGAGGCCCTGAACGTTACAAATAACCATCAATTTTGCATCGGATTCGAAAATCTAGACTCACAGGAGACTGACCATAAGGTGCCCGAGGCAGCAATATCCCCTTGGAGACAAGTCGGCTGGAGGATGATGTATTGAATCGCGATGCAATTTTAGTTTTCCATCGTCATTTGGTGGCCCTGACCGTTACAATTAACCATCAGTTTTGTTTCGGATTCCAAAATCTAGCCTCACAGGAGACGGACCATATGGTGTCTGAGGCAGCAATATTCCCTTGGAGACAAGTCGGCTGGAGGACGATTTATTGAATCGCGACGCAATTTGATTGATCCATCGTCATTAGGAGGCCCTGAACGTTACAATTAACTATCAGTTTTGCGTCGGATTCGAAAATCTAGACTCACAGGAGACGGACCATCAGGTGCCCTAGGCAGCAATATCCCCTTGGAGACAAGTCGGCTGGAGGACGATGTATTGAATCACGATACAATTTGAGTTTTCCATCGTCATTAGGAGGCCCTGAACATTACAATTAACTATCAGTTTTGCGTCCGATTCGAAAATCTAGACTCACAGGAGGCGGACAATAAGGTGCCCAAGGCACCAATATCCCATTGGAGACAAGTCGGCTGGAGGACGATGTATTGAATCGCGATGCAATTTGAGATTTTCTTCGTCATTAGGAGGCCCTGAACGTAATAATTAACATCAGTTTTGCGACCGATTCGAAAATCTAGACTCACAGGAGACGGACCATAAGGTGCCGGAGGCAGCAATATCCCCTTGGACACAAGTCGACTAGAGGACGATGTATTGAATCCGGACGGGTTGTGAGCGTTCCATTGTCATTAGGAGACCCTTAACATTACAATTAACTATCAGTTTTGCGTCGCATTCGAAAATCTAGACTTACAGGAGAACGACCATAAGGTGCCATAGGCAGCAATAGACCCTTGGAAACAAGTCGCCTGGAGGAAGCTTTGTCGAATCGCGACGCAATTTGAGTGTTCCATCCTCCTTAGGAGGCCCTGACCGTTACAATTAACCATCAGTTTTCCGTCCGATTCGAAAATCTAGACTCACAGGAGATGGACCATAAGGTGCCCGAGGCAGCAATATCCCCTTGGAGACAAGTCGGCTGGAAGACGATGTATTGAATCGCGATGCAATTTTAGTTTTCCATCGTCATTTGGTGGCCCTGACCGTTACAATTAACCATCAGTTTTGTTTCGGATTCCAAAATCTAGACTCACAGGAGACGGACCATATGGTGTCTGAGGCAGCAATATTCCCTTGGAGACAAGTCGGCTGGAGGACGATTTATTGAATCGCGATGCAATTTGAGTGTTCCATCGTCATTAGGAGGCCCTGAACGTTACAATTAACTATCAGTTTTGCGTCGGATTCGAAAATCTAGACTCACAGGAAACGGACGATAAGGCGCCCGAGGCAGCAATATCCCCTTTGAGACAAGTCGGCTGGAGGACGATTTATTGAATCGCGACGCAATTTGAGTATTCCTCCGTCATTAGGAGGCCCTGAACGATACAATTAACCATCAGTTTTGCGTCGGATTCGAAAATCTAGACTCACAGGAGACGGACCATAAGGTGCCCGAGGCAGCATTATCCCCTTGGAGACAAGTCGGCTGCAGGACGATTTATTGAATCGCGATGCAATTTGAGTGTTCCATCGTCATTAGGAGGCCCTGAACGTTACAAATAACCATCAATTTTGCATCGGATTCGAAAATCTAGACTCACAGGAGACTGACCATAAGGTGCCCGAGGCAGCAATATCCCCTTGGAGACAAGTCGGCTGGAGGATGATGTATTGAATCGCGATACAATTTGAGTTTTCCATCGTCATTAGGAGGCCCTGAACATTACAATTAACTATCAGTTTTGCGTCCGATTCTAAAATCTAGACTCACAGAAGCCGGACTATAAGGTGCCCAAGGCAGCAATATCCTCTTGTAGACAAGTCGGCTTGAGGGCGATGTATTGAATCGCGACGCATTTTGAGTGTTCCATCGTCATTAGGAGGCCCTGAACGTTACAATTAACCATCAGTTTTGCATCGGATTCGAAAATCTAGACTCACAGGAGACTGACCATTAGGTGCCCGTGGCAGCAATATCCCCTTGGAGACAAGTCGGCTGGAGGACGATGTATTGAATCGCGACACAATTTGAGTTTTCCATCGTCATTAGGAGGCCCTGAACATTACAATTAACTATCAGTTTTGCGTCCGATTCTAAAATCTAGACTCACAGAAGCCGGACCATAAGGTGCCCGAGGCAGCAATATCCCCTTGGAGACAAGTCGGCTGGAGGACGATGTATTGAATCGCGATGCAATTTGAGATTTACATCGCCAATAGGAGGCCCTGAACGTAGCAATTAACATCAGTTTTGCGACCGATTCGAAAATCTAGACTCACAGGAGACGGACCATAAGGTGCCGGAGGCAGCAATATCCCCTTGGACACAACTCGACTGGAGGACGATGTATTGAATCCGGACGTAATGTGAGCGTTCCATTGTTATTAGGAGACCCTGAACTTACAATTAAATATCAGTTTTGCGTCGGATTCGAAAATCTAGGCTTACAGGAAAACGACCATAAGGTGCCATAGGCAGCAATCGAACCTTGGAGACAAGTCGGCTGGAGGACGATGTATTGAATCGCGATGCCATTTGAGTGTTCCATCGTCATTAGGAGGCCCTGAACGTTACATTTAACTATCAGTTTTGTGTCCGATTCGAAAATCTAGACTCACAGGAGACGGATCATAAGGTGACGGCGGCTGCAATATCCCATTGGACACAAGTCGACTGGAGGACGATGTATTGAATCCGGACGGGTTGTGAGCGTTCCATTGTCATTAGGAGACCCTTAACATTACAATTAACTATCAGTTTTGCGTCGCATTCGAAAATCTAGACTTACAGGAGAACGACCATAAGGTGTCATAGGCAGCAATAGACCCTTGGAAAGAAGTCGCCTGGAGGAAGCTTTGTCGAATCGCGACGCAATTTGAGTGTTCCATCCTCCTTAGGAGGCCCTGACCGTTACAATTAACCATCAGTTTTGCGTCCGATTCGAAAATCTAGACTCACAGGAGATGGACCATAAGGTGCCCGAGGCAGCAATATCCCCTTGGAGACAAGTCGGCTGGAAGACGATGTATTGAATCGCGATGCAATTTTAGTTTTCCATCGTCATTTGGTGGCCTTGACCGTTACAATTAACCATCAGTTTTGTTTCGGATTCCAAAATCTAGACTCACAGGAGACGGACCATATGGTGTCTGAGGCAGCAATATTCCCTTGGAGACAAGTCGGCTGGAGGACGATTTATTGTTCGCGACGCAATTTGATTGTTCCATCGTCATTAGGAGGCCCTGAACGTTACAATTAACTATCAGTTTTGCGTCGGATTCGAAAATCTAGACTCACAGGAGACGGACCATCAGGTGCCCTAGGCAGCAATATCCCCTTGGAGACAAGTCGGCTGGAGGACGATTTATTGAATCGCGATGCAATTTGAGTGTTCCATCGTCATTAGGAGGCCCTAAACGTTACAATTAACTATCAGTTTTGCGTCGGATTCGAAAATCTAGACTCACAGGAAACGGACGATAAGGCGCCCGAGGCAGCAATATCCCCTTTGAGACAAGTCGGCTGGAGGACGATTTATTGAATCGCGACGCAATTTGAGTATTCCTCCGTCATTAGGAGGCCCTGAACGATACAATTAACCATCAGTTTTGCGTCGGATTCGAAAATCTAGACTCACAGGAGACGGACCATAAGGTGCCCGAGGCAGCATTATCCCCTTGGAGACAAGTCGGCTGCAGGACGATTTATTGAATCGCGATGCAATTTGAGTGTTCCATCGTCATTAGGAGGCCCTGAACGTTACAAATAACCATCAATTTTGCATCGGATTCGAAAATCTAGACTCACAGGAGACTGACCATAAGGTGCCCGAGGCAGCAATATCCCCTTGGAGACAAGTCGGCTGGAGGATGATGTATTGAATCGCGATACAATTTCAGTTTTCCATCGTCATTAGGAGGCCCTGAACATTACAATTAACTTTCAGTTTTGCGTCCGATTCTAAAATCTAGACTCACAGAAGCCGGACTATAAGGTGCCCAAGGCAGCAATATCCTCTTGTAGACAAGTCGGCTTGAGGGCGATGTATTGAATCGCGACGCAATTTGAGTGTTCCATCGTCATTAGGAGGCCCTGAACGTTACAATTAACCATCAGTTTTGCATCGGATTCGAAAATCTACTCACACGAGACTGACCATTAGGTGCCCGTGGCAGCAATATCCCCTTGGAGACAAGTCGGCTGGAGGACGATGTATTGAATCGCGACACAATTTGAGTTTTCCATCGTCATTAGGAGGCACTGAACATTACAATTAACTATCATTTTTGCGTCCGATTCTAAAATCTAGACTCACAGAAGCCGGACCATAAGGTGCCCGAGGCAGCAATATCCCCTTGGAGACAAGTCGGCTGGAGGACGATGTATTGAATCGCGATGCAATTTGAGATTTACATCGCCAATAGGAGGCCCTGAACGTAGCAATTAACATCAGTTTTGCGACCGATTCGAAAATCTAGACTCACAGGAGACGGACCATAAGGTGCCGGAGGCAGCAATATCCCCTTGGACACAACTCGACTGGAGGACGATGTATTGAATCCGGACGTAATGTGAGCGTTCCATTGTTATTAGGAGACCCTGAACTTAGAATTAAATATCAGTTTTGCGTCGGATTCGAAAATCTAGGCTTACAGGAAAACGACCATAAGGTGCCATAGGCAGCAATCGAACCTTGGAGACAAGTCGGCTGGAGGACGATGTATTGAATCGCGATGCCATTTGAGTGTTCCATCGTCATTAGGAGGCCCTGAACGTTACAATTAACTATCAGTTTTGTGTCCGATTCGAAAATCTAGACTCACAGGAGACGGATCATAAGGTGACGGCGGCAGCAATATCCCCTTGGACACAAGTCGACTGGAGGACGATGTATTGAATCCGGACGGGTTGTGAGCGTTCCATTGTCATTAGGAGACCCTTAACATTACAATTAACTATCAGTTTTGCGTCGCATTCGAAAATCTAGACTTACAGGAGAACGACCATAAGGTGCCATAGGCAGCAATAGACCCTTGGAAACAAGTTCGCCTGGAGGAAGCTTTGTCGAATCGCGACGCAATTTGAGTGTTCCATCCTCCTTAGGAGGCCCTGAACGTTACAATTAACTATCAGTTTTTCGTCGGATTCGAAAATCTAGACTCACAGGAGACGGACCATTAGGTGCCCTAGGCAGCAATATCCCCTTGGAGACAAGTCGGCTGGAGGACGATGTATTGAATCACGATACAATTTGATTTTTCCATCGTCATTAGGAGGCCCTGAACATTACAATTAACTATCAGTTTTGCGTCCGATTCGAAAATCTAGACTCACAGGAGCCGGACAATAAGGTGCCCAAGGCACCAATATCCCATTGGAGACAAGTCGGCTGGAGGACGATGTATTGAATCGCGATGCAATTTGAGATTTTCTTCGTCATTAGGAGGCCCTGAACGTAATAATTAACATCAGTTTTGCGACCGATTCGAAAATCTAGACTCACAGGAGACGGACCATAAGGTGCCGGAGGCAGCAATATCCCCTTGGAGACAAGTCGACTGGAGGACGATGTATTGAATCGCGATGCAATTTGAGTGTTCCATCGTCATTAGGAGGCCCTGAACGTTACAATTAACTATCAGTTTTGCGTCGGATTCGAAAATCTAGACTCACAGGAAACGGACGATAAGGCGCCCGAGGCAGCAATATCCCCTTTGAGACAAGTCGGCTGGAGGACGATTAATTGAATCTCGACGCAATTTGAGTGTTCCATCGTCATTAGGAGGCCCTGAACGTTACAATTAACCATCAGTATTGCGTCGGATTCGAAAATCTAGACGCACAGGTGACGGACCATAAGGTGCACGAGGCAGAAATATCCCCTTGGAGACAAGTCGGCTGGAGGACGATGTATTGAATCGCGATGCAATTTGAGTTTTCCATCGTCATTAGGAGGCCCTAAATGTTACAATTAACATCAGTTATGAGTCCGATTCGGAAATCTAGACTCAAAGGAGACGGAGCATAAGGTGCCTAAGGCAGCAATATCCCCTTGGAGACATGTCGGCTGGAGGACGATTTATTGAATCGCGATGCCATTTGAGTGTTCCTCCGTCATTAGGAGGCCCTGAACGATACAATTATCCATCAGTTTTGCGTCGGATTCGAAAATCTAGACTCACAGGAGACGGACCATAAGGTGCCCGAGGCAGCATTATCCCCTTGGAGACAAGTCGGCTGCAGGACGATTTATTGAATCGCGATGCAATTTGAGTGCTCCATCGTCATTAGGAGGCCCTGAACGTTACAATTAACCATCCGTTTTGCATCGGATTCGAAAATCTACACTCACAGGAGACTGACCGTAAGGTGCCCGGGCAGCAACATTCCCTTGGAGACAAGTCGGCTGGAGGACGATGTATTGAATCGCGATGCCATTTGAGTTTTCCACCGTCATTAGGAGGCCCTGAACGTTGCAATTAACTATCAGTTTTGCGTCCGATTCCAAAAATCTAGACTCACAGGAGAACGACCGTAAGTTGCCATAGGCAGCAATAGACCCTTGGATACAAGTCGGCTGGAGGACGATGTATTGAATCGCGATGCCATTTGAGTTTTCCACCGTCATTAGGAGGCCCTGAACGTTACAATTAACCATCAGTTTTGCGTCGGATTCCAAAATCTAGACTCACAGGAGACGGACCATATGGTGTCTGAGGCAGCAATATTCCCTTGGAGACAAGTCGGCTGGAGGACGATTTATTGAATCGCGACGCAATTTGATTTTTCCATCGTCATTAGGAGGCCCTGAACGTTACAATTAACTATCAGTTTTGCGTCGGATTCGAAAATCTAGACTCACAGGAGACGGACCATCAGGTGCCCTAGGCAGCAATATCCCCTTGGAGACAAGTCGGCTGGAGGACGATGTATTGAATCACGATACAATTTGAGTTTTCCATCGTCATTAGGAGGCCCTGAACACTACAATTAACGATCAGTTTTGCGTCCGATTCGAAAATCTAGACTCACAGGAGCCGGACAATAAGGTGCCCAAGGCACCAATATCCCATTGGAGACAAGTCGGCTGGAGGACGATGTATCGAATCGCGATGCAATTTGAGATTTTCTTCGTCATTAGGAGGCCCTGAACGTAATAATTAACATCAGTTTTGCGACCGATTCGAAAATCTAGACTCACAGGAGACGGACCATAAGGTGCCGGAGGCAGCAATATCCCCTTGGACACAAGTCGACTGGAGGACGATGTATTGAATCCGGACTTAATGTGAGCGTTCCATTCTCATTAGGAGACCCTGAACTTACAACTAACTATCAGTTTTGCATCGGATTCGAAAATCTCGACTTACAGGAAAATGACCATAAGGTGCCATGGGCAGCAATAGACCCTTGGCGACAAGTCGGCTGGAGGACGATGTATTGAATCCGGACGGGTTGTGAGCGTTCCATTGTCATTAGGAGGCCCTGAACGTTACAATTAACAATCCGTTTTGCATCGGATTCGAAAATCTACACTCACAGGAGACTGACCATAAGGTGCCCGGGGCAGCAATATTCCCTTGGAGACAAGTCGGCTGGAGGACGATGTATTGAATCGCGATGCCATTTGAGTTTTCCATCGTCATTAGGAGGCCCTGAACGTTGCAATTAACTATCAGTTTTGCGTCCGATTCCAAAAATCTAGACTCACAGGAGAACGACCGTAAGTTGCCATAGGCAGCAATAGACCCTTGGATACAAGTCGGCTGGAGGACGATGTATTGAATCGCGTTGCAATTTGAGTGTTCCATCGTCATTAGGAGGCCTTGAACGTTCCAATTAACTATCAGTTTTGCGACCGATTCTAGAATCTAGACTCACAGGAGACGGACCATAAGGTGCCCGAGGCAGCAATATCCCCTTGGAGACAAGTCGGCTGGAGGAAGATTTATCGAATCGCGACGCAATTTGAGTGTTCCATCGTCATTAGGAGGCACTGAACGTTATAATTAACCATCAGTTTTGCGTCGGATTCGAAAATATAGACTTACAGGAGACGGACCATAAGGTGCCCGAGGCAGCAAAATCCCCTTGGAGACAAGTCGGCTGGAGGACGATGTATTGCATCGCGATGCAATTTTAGTTTTTCATCGTCATTAGGTGGCCATGACCGTTACAATTAACCATCAGTTTTGCGTCGGATTCCAAAATCTAGACTCACAGGAGACAGACCATATGGTGTCCGAGGCAGCAATATCCCTTTGGAGACAAGTCGGAAGGAGGACGATGTATTGAATCCCGACGCAATTTGAGATTTTCATCGTCATTAGGAGGCCCTGAACGTAACAATTAACATCAGTTTTGCGGCCGATTCGAAAATCTAGACTAACAGGAGACGGACCATAAGGTGCAGGAGGCAGCAATATCCCCTTTGACACAAGTCGACTGGAGGACGATGTATTGAATCCGGACGGAATGTGAGCGTTCCATTCTCATTAGGAGACCCTTAACATTACAATTAACTATCAGTTTTGTGTCGGATTCGAAAATCTAGACTTACAGGAGAACGACCGTAAGGTGCCCAAGGCAGCAATATCCCTTTGGAGGCAAGTCGGCTGGAGGACGATGTATTGAATCCGGACGGAATGTGAGCGTTGCATTCTCATTAGGAGACCCTGAACTTACAACTCACTATCAGTTTTGCGTCCGATTCAAAAATCTAGACTCACAGGAGCCGGACAATAAGGTGCCCAAGCCAGCAATATCCCCTTGGAGACAAGTCGGCTGGAGGACGATGTATTGATTCGCGATGCAATTTGAGATTTTCTTCGTCATCAGGAGGCCCTGAACGTAATAATTAACATCAGTTTTGCGACCGATTCGAAGATCTAGACTCACAGGAGACGGACCATAAGGTGCCGGAGGCAGCAATATCCCCTTGGACACAAGTCGACTGGAGGACGATGTATTGAATCCGGACGGAATGTGAGCGTTCCATTCTCATTAGGAGACCCTGAACTTACAACTAACTATCAGTTTTGCGTCGGATTCGAAAATCTAGACTCACAGGAGAAAGACCATAAGGTGCCCGAGGCAGCAATATCCCTTTGGAGACAAGTCGGCTGGAAGACGATGTATTGAATCGCGATGCAATTTTAGTTTTCCATCGTCATTTGGTGGCCCTGACCGTTACAATTAACCATCAGTTTTGTTTCGGATTCCAAAATCTAGACTCACAGGAGACGCACCATATGGCGTCTGAGGCAGCAATATTCCCTTGGACACAAGTCGGCTGGAGGACGATGTATTGAATCGCGACTCAATTTGAGTGTTCCATCGACATTAGGAGGCCCTGAACGTTACAATTGACCATCAGTTTTGCGTCGGATTCGAAATTCTAGGCTCACAGGAGACGGACCATAAGGTGCCCGAGGAAGCCATATCCACTTGGAGACAAGTAGGCTGCAGGACGATTTATTGAATCGCGATGCAATTTGAGTGTTCCATCGTCATTAGGAGGCCCTGAGCGTTACAATTAACCATCAGTTTATGCGTCGGATTCGAAAATCTAGACTCACAGGAGACGGACCATAAGGTGCACGAGGCAGCAATATCCCCTTGGAGACAAGTCGGCTGGAGGACGATGTATTGAATCGCGATGCAATTTGAGTTTTCCATCGTCATTAGGAGGCCCTAAATGTTACAATTAACATCAGTTAAGCGTCCGATTCGAAAATCTAGACTCACAGGAGACGGAGCATAAGGTGCCTAAGGAAGCAATATCCCCTTGGAGACAAGTCGGCTGGATGACGATGTATTGAATCGCGACGCAATTTGAGTGCTCCATCGTCATCAGGAGGCCCTGAACGTTACAATTAACTATCAGTTTTGCGTCCGATTCGAGAATGTAGACTCACAGGAGACGGACAATAAGGTGCCCGGGCAGCAATATCCCCTTGGAGACAAGTTAGCTGGAGGAAGATTTATTGAAACGCGACGCAATTTGAGTGTTCCATCGTCATTAGGAGGCCATAAACGTTATAAATAACTATTAGTTTTGCGTCCGATTCGAAAATCTAGACTCACAGGAGACGTACCATAAGGTGCCAGAGGCAGCAATATCCCCTTGGACACAAGACGGCTGTAGGACGATTTATTGAATCGCGATGCAAATTGAGCGTTCCATCGTCATTAGGAGGTCCTGAACGTTTAAATAACCATCAATTTACGTCGGATTAGAAAATGTAGGCTCACAGGAGACGGACCATAAGGTGCCCGAGGCAGCAATATCCCGTTGGAGACAACTCGGCTGGAGGACGATGTATTGAATCGCGATGCAATTTGAGTTTTCCATCGTCATTAGGAGGCCCTGAACGTAACAACTAAGTATCAGTTTTGCGTCCGATTCAAAATCTAGACTCACAGGAGACGGACCATATGGTGCCCGAGGCAGCAATATCCCCTTGGAGACAAGTCGGCTGGAGGACGATGTATTGAATCGCGACGCAATTTGAGTGTTCCATCGTCATGAGGAGGCACTGAACGTTACAATTGACATCAGTTGTGCGTCCGATTCGAAAATCTAGACTCACAGGAGACGGACCATATGGCGCCCGAGACAGCAATATCCCCTTGGAGACAATTCGGCTCGAGGACGATTTATTGAATCGCGACGCTACTTGATAGTTCCATCATCATTAGGAGGCCCTGAACGTTACAATTAACCATCAGTTTTCGTCGGATTCGAAAATCTAGACTCACAGGAGACGGACCATAAGGTGCCCTAGGCAGCAATATCCGCTTGGAGACAAGTCGGCTGGAGGACGATGTATTGAATCGCGATGCAATTTGAGTATTCCATCGTCATTAGGAGGCCCTGAACGTTACAATTATCTATCAGTTTTGCGTCGGATTCGAAAATCTAGGGTCACATGAGCCGGACCATTAGGTGCCCAAGGGAGCAATATCCCCTTGTAGACAAGTCGGCTGGAGGACGATGTATTGAATCGCGACTCAATTTGAGTGTTCCATCATCATTAGGAGGCCATGAACGTTACAATTAACCATCAGTTTTGCGTCCGATTCGAAAATCTAGACTCAGAGGAGACGGACCATAAGGAGACCGAGGCAGCAATATCCCCTTGGAGACAAGTCCGCTGCAGGACGATGTACTGAATCGCGATGCAATTTGAGATTTTCATCGTCATTAGCAGGCCCTGACCATAGCAATTAACATCAGTTTTGCGACCGATTCGAAAATCTAGACTCACAGGAGACGTACCATAAGGTGCCAGAGGCAGCAATATCCCCTTGGACACAAGTCGGCTGTAGGACGATTTATTGAATCGCGATGCAAATTGAGTGTTCCATCGTCATTAGGAGGTCCTGAACGTTTAAATAACCATCAATTTACGTCGGATTCGAAAATGTAGACTTACAGGAGACGGACCATAAGGTGCCTGAGGCAGCTATATCCCCTTGGAGTCAAGTCGGCTGGAGTAAGATTTACGGAATCGCGACGCAACTTGAGTGTTCCATCGTCATTAGGAGGCCCTGAACGTTACAATTAACCATCAGTTTTGCGTCCGATTCGAAAATGTAGACTCTCAGGAGACGGAACATAAGGAGCCCGAGGCAGCAATATCCCCTTGGAGCAAGTCCGCTGGAGGACGATGTATTGAATCGCGATGCAATTTGAGATTTTCATCGTCATTAGGAGGCCCTGAACGTAACAATTAACATCAGTTTTGCGACTGATTCGAAAATCTAGACACACAGGAGACGGACCATAAGGTGCCGGAGGCAGCAATATCCCCTTGGACGCAACTCGACTGGAGGACGATGTATTGAATCCGGACGGAATGTGAGCGTTCCATTGTCATTAGGAGACCCTGAACGTAACAATTAACTATCAGTTTTGCGTCGGATTCGAAAATCTAGACTTACAGGAGAACGACCATAAGGTGCTATAGGCAGCAATAGACCCTTAGAGACAAGTCGGCTGGAGGACGATATATAGAATCGCGATGCCATTTGAATGTTCCATCGTCATGAGGAGGCACTGAACGTTACAATTAACATCAGTTGTGCGTCCGATTCGAAAATCTAGACTCACAGGAGACGGACCATTAGGTGCCTAAGGCAGCAATATCCCCTTGGAGACAAGTCGGCTGGAGGACGATGTATTGAACCGCGATGCAATATGAGTTTTCCATCGTCATTAGGAGGCCCTGATCGTTACAATTAACTATCAGTTTTGCGTCCGATTCAAAATCTAGACTCACAGGAGACGGACCATATGGTGCCCGAGGCAGCAATATCCCCTTGGAGACAAGTCGGCTGGAAGACGATGTATTGAATCGCGACGCAATTTGAGTGTTTCATCGTCATGAGGAGGCACTGAATGTTACAATTGACATCAGTTGTGCGTCCGATTCGAAAATCTAGACTCACAGGAGACGGACCATAAGGTGCCCGAGACAGCAATATCCCCTTGGAAACAAGTCGGTTGGAGGACGATGTATTGAATCGCGACTCAATTTGAGTGTTCCATCGTCATTAGGTGGCCCTGAACGTTACAATTAACCATCAGTTTTGCGTCGAATTCGAAAATCTAGTCTCACAGGAAACGGACCATAAGGCGCCCGAGGCAGCAATATCCCCTTGGAGACAAGTCGGCTGGAGGAAGATTTATTGAATCGCGACGCAATTTGAGTGTTCCATCGTCATTAGGAGGCCCTGACCGTTACAATTAACCATCAGTTTTGCGTCGGATTCGAATATCTAGACTCACAGTAGACGGACCATAAGGTGCCGGAGGCAGCAATATCCCCTTGGAGACAAGTCGGCTGGAGGACGATTTATTGAATCGCGACGCAATTTGAGTGTTCCATCGTCATTAGGAGGCCCTGAACGTTACAATTAACCATCATTTTTGCGTCGGATTCGAAAATCTTGACTCACAGGAGACGGACCATTATGTGCCCAAGGCAGCAATATCCCTTTGGAGACAAGTCGGCTGGCGGACGATGTATTGAATCGCGATGCAATTAGAGATTTCCATCCTCATTAGGAGGCCCTAAATGTTACAATTAACATCACTTATGCGTCCGATTCGAAAATCTATACTCACAGGAGACGGAGCATAAGGTGCCTAAGGAAGCAATATCCCCTTGGAGACAAGTCGGCTGGATGACGATGTATTGAATCGCGACGCAATTTGAGTGCTCCATCGTCATCAGGAGGCCCTGAACGTTACAATTAACTATCAGTTTTGCGTCCGATTCGAGAATGTAGACTCACAGGAGACGGACAATAAGGTGCCCGGGCAGCAATATCCCCTTGGAGACAAGTTAGCTGGAGGAAGATTTATTGAAACGCGACGCAATTTGAGTGTTCCATCGTCATTAGGAGGCCATAAACGTTATAAATAACTATTAGTTTTGCGTCCGATTCGAAAATCTAGACTCACAGGAGACGTACCATAAGGTGCCAGAGGCAGCAATATCCCCTTGGACACAAGACGGCTGTAGGACGATTTATTGAATCGCGATGCAAATTGAGCGTTCCATCGTCATTAGGAGGTCCTGAACGTTTAAATAACCATCAATTTACGTCGGATTAGAAAATGTAGGCTCACAGGAGACGGACCATAAGGTGCCCGAGGCAGCAATATCCCGTTGGAGACAACTCGGCTGGAGGACGATGTATTGAATCGCGATGCAATTTGAGTTTTCCATCGTCATTAGGAGGCCCTGAACGTAACAACTAACTATCAGTTTTGCGTCCGATTCAAAATCTAGACTCACAGGAGACGGACCATATGGTGCCCGAGGCAGCAATATCCCCTTGGAGACAAGTCGGCTGGAGGACGATGTATTGAATCGCGACGCAATTTGAGTGTTCCATCGTCATGAGGAGGCACTGAACGTTACAATTGACATCAGTTGTGCGTCCGATTCGAAAATCTAGACTCACAGGAGACGGACCATATGGCGCCCGAGACAGCAATATCCCCTTGGAGACAATTCGGCTCGAGGACGATTTATTGAATCGCGACGCTACTTGATAGTTCCATCATCATTAGGAGGCCCTGAACGTTACAATTAACCATCAGTTTTCGTCGGATTCGAAAATCTAGACTCACAGGAGACGGACCATAAGGTGCCCTAGGCAGCAATATCCGCTTGGAGACAAGTCGGCTGGAGGACGATGTATTGAATCGCGATGCAATTTGAGTATTCCATCGTCATTAGGAGGCCCTGAACGTTACAATTATCTATCAGTTTTGCGTCGGATTCGAAAATCTAGGGTCACATGAGCCGGACCATTAGGTGCCCAAGGGAGCAATATCCCCTTGTAGACAAGTCGGCTGGAGGACGATGTATTGAATCGCGACTCAATTTGAGTGTTCCATCATCATTAGGAGGCCATGAACGTTACAATTAACCATCAGTTTTGCGTCCGATTCGAAAATCTAGACTCAGAGGAGACGGACCATAAGGAGACCGAGGCAGCAATATCCCCTTGGAGACAAGTCCGCTGCAGGACGATGTACTGAATCGCGATGTAATTTGAGATTTTCATCGTCATTAGCAGGCCCTGACCATAGCAATTAACATCAGTTTTGCGACCGATTCGAAAATCTAGACTCACAGGAGACGTACCATAAGGTGCCAGAGCAGCAATATCCCCTTGGACACAAGTCGGCTGTAGGACGATTTATTGAATCGCGATGCAAATTGAGTGTTCCATCGTCATTAGGAGGTCCTGAACGTTTAAATAACCATCAATTTACGTCGGATTCGAAAATGTAGACTTACAGGAGACGGACCATAAGGTGCCTGAGGCAGCTATATCCCCTTGGAGTCAAGTCGGCTGGAGTAAGATTTACGGAATCGCGACGCAACTTGAGTGTTCCATCGTCATTAGGAGGCCCTGAACGTTACAATTAACCATCAGTTTTGCGTCCAATTCGAAAATGTAGACTCTCAGGAGACGGACCATAAGGAGCCCGAGGCAGCAATATCCCCTTGGAGCAAGTCCGCTGGAGGACGATGTATTGAATCGCGATGCAATTTGAGATTTTCATCGTCATTAGGAGGCCCTGAACGTAACAATTAACATCAGTTTTGCGACTGATTCGAAAATCTAGACACACAGGAGACGGACCATAAGGTGCCGGAGGCAGCAATATCCCCTTGGACGCAACTCGACTGGAGGACGATGTATTGAATCCGGACGGAATGTGAGCGTTCCATTGTCAATTAACTATCAGTTTTGCGTCGGATTCGAAAATCTAGACTTACAGGAGAACGACCATAAGGTGCTATAGGCAGCAATAGACCCTTAGAGACAAGTCGGCTGGAGGACGATATATAGAATCGCGATGCCATTTGAGTGTTCCATCGTCATGAGGAGGCACTGAACGTTACAATTAACATCAGTTGTGCGTCCGATTCGAAAATCTAGACTCACAGGAGACGGACCATTAGGTGCCTAAGGCAGCAATATCCCCTTGGAGACAAGTCGGCTGGAGGACGATGTATTGAACCGCGATGCAATATGAGTTTTCCATCGTCATTAGGAGGCCCTGATCGTTACAATTAACTATCAGTTTTGCGTCCGATTCAAAATCTAGACTCACAGGAGACGGACCATATGGTGCCCGAGGCAGCAATATCCCCTTGGAGACAAGTCGGCTGGAGGACGATGTATTGAATCGCGACGCAATTTGAGTGTTTCATCGTCATGAGGAGGCACTGAATGTTACAATTGACATCAGTTGTGCGTCCGATTCGAAAATCTAGACTCACAGGAGACGGACCATAAGGTGCCCGAGACAGCAATATCCCCTTGGAAACAAGTCGGTTGGAGGACGATGTATTGAATCGCGACTCAATTTGAGTGTTCCATCGTCATTAGGTGGCCCTGAACGTTACAATTAACCATCAGTTTTGCGTCGAATTCGAAAATCTAGTCTCACAGGAAACGGACCATAAGGCGCCCGAGGCAGCAATATCCCCTTGGAGACAAGTCGGCTGGAGGAAGATTTATTGAATCGCGACGCAATTTGAGTGTTCCATCGTCATTAGGAGGCCCTGACCGTTACAATTAACCATCAGTTTTGCGTCGGATTCGAATATCTAGACTCACAGTAGACGGACCATAAGGTGCCGGAGGCAGCAATATCCCCTTGGAGACAAGTCGGCTGGAGGACGATTTATTGAATCGCGACGCAATTTGAGTGTTCCATCGTCATTAGGAGGCCCTGAACGTTACAATTAACCATCAGTTTGCATCGGATTCGAAAATCTAGACTCACAGTAGACTGACCATAAGGTGCCCGAGGCAGCAATATCCCCTTGGAGACAAGTCGGCTGGAGGACGATGTACTGCATCGCGATGCAATTTGAGATTTCCATCGTCATTAGGAGGCACTAAATCTTACAATTAACATCAGTTATGCGTCCGATTAGAAAATCTAGACTCACAGGAGACGGAGCATAAGGTGCCTAAGGCAGCAATATCCCCTTGGAGACAATTCGGCTGGAGGACGATGTATTGAATCGCGACGCAATTTGAGTGCTCCATCGTTTTTAGGAGGCCCTGAACGTTACAATTAACCATCAGTTTGCATCGGATTCGAAAATCTAGACTCACAGCAGACTGACCATAAGGTGCCCGAGGTAGCAATATCCCCTTGGAGACAAGTCGGCTGGAGGACGATGTATTGAATTGCGATGCAATTTGAGTTTTCCATCGTCATTAGGAGGCCCTGAACGTTGCAATTAACTACCAGTTTTGCGTCCTATTCGAAAATCTAGACTCACAGGAGAACGACCATGAGGTGCCATAGGCAGCAATAGACCTTTGGAGACAAGTCTGCTGGAGGATGATGTATAGAATCGCGATGCCATTTGAGTGTTCCATCGTCATTAGGAGGCCCTGAACGTTAAAATTAACCATCAGTTTTGCGTCGGATTCGACGGGCTACACTCATAGGAGACGGACCATAAGGTGCCCGAGGCAGCAATATCTCCTTGGAGACAAGTCGGCTGGAGGACGATGTATTGAATCGCGATGCAATTTGAGTTTTCCAACGTCATTAGGAGGCGATGAACGTTACAATTAACTATCAGTTTTGCGTCCGATTCGAAAATCTAGACTCACTGGAGACGGACCATAAGGTGCACGAGGCAGCAATATCCCCTTATAGACAAGTCGGCTGGAGGACGATGTATTGAATCGCGATTCAGTTTGAATTTTCCATCTCCATTAGGAGGCCCTGAACGTTACAATTAACTATCAGTTTTGCGTCCGATTCGAAAATCTAGAGTCACAGGAGACGGACTTTAAGGTGCCCGAGGCAGCAGTATCCCCTTGGAGACAAGTCGGCTGGAGGACGATTTATTAAATCGCGAAGCAAATTCAGTGTTCCATTGTCATTAGGAGGCCCTGAACGTTACAATTAACCATCATTTTACGTCGGATTCGAAAATGAAGACTCACAGGGACGGACCATAAGGTGCCCGAGGCAGCAATATCCCCTTGGAGACAAGTCGGCTGGAAGACGATGTATTGAATCGCGATGCCATTTGAGTTTTCATCGTCATTAGGAGGCCCTGAACGTTACAACTAACTATCAGTTCTGCGTCCGATTCGAAAATCTAGACTCACAGGAGACGGACCATAAGGTGCCTTAGGCAGCAATATCCCCTAGGAGACAAGTCGGCTGGAGGAAGATTTATCGAATTGCGACGCAATTTGAGCGTTCCATCATCATTAGGAGGCCCTGAACGTTACAATTAACCATCAGTTTTGCGTCGGATTTGAAAATATAGACTTACAGGAGAACGACCATAAGGTGCCATAGGGAGCAATAGATCCTTGGAGGCAAGTCGGCTGGAGGTCGATGTATTGAATCGCGATGAAATTTGAGTTTTCCATCGCCATTAGGAGTTCCTGAACGTTGCAATTAACTAACAGTTTTGCGTCCGATTGGAAAATCTAGACTCACAGGAGACTGACCATAAGGAGCCATAGGCAGCAATAGACCCTTGGAGACAAGTCGGCTGGAGGACGATGTATTGAATCGCGATGAAAAATGAGTTTTCCATCGCCATAAGAAGGCCCTGAACGTTGCAATTAACTGACAGTTTTGCGTCCGATTCGGAAACCTATACTCACAGGAGACGGACCATAAGGTGCCCGAGGCAGCATAATCCCCTTGGAGACAAGTCGGCTGGAGAACTATGTATTGAATCTCGTCGCAATTTGAGTGTTCCCTCGTCATTAGGAGGCCCTGAACGTTACAAATAACTATTCGTTTTGTGTCCGATTCAAAAATCTAGACTCACATGAGACGGACCATAAGGTGCCCGAGGCAGCAATATCCCCTTGGAGACAAGTCGGCTGTTGGACGATTTATTGAATCGCGACGCAAATTGAGTGTTCCATCGTCATTAGGAGGCCCTGAACGTTGCAATTAACTAACAGTTTTACGTCCGATTCGAAAATCTAAACTCACAGGAGAACGACAATAAGGTGCCATAGGCAGCAATACACCCTTGGAGACAAGTCGGCTAGAGGACGATTTATTGAATCGCGATGCAAATTTAGTTTTCCATCGTCATTAGGTGGCCCTGAACGTTACAATTAACTATCAGTTTTGCGTCCGATTCGAAAATCTAGACTCACAGGAGACTGACCATAAGGAGCCATAGGCAGCAATAGACCCTTGGAGACAAGTCGGCTGGAGGACGATGTATTGAATCGCGATGAAAAATGAGTTTTCCATCGCCATTAGGAGGCCCTGAACGTTGCAATTAACCAACAGTTTTGCGTCCGATTCGAAAATCTAAACTCACAGGAGAACGACAATAAGGTGTCATAGGCAGCAATACACCCTTGGAGACAAGTCGGCTGGAGGACGATGTATTGATTCGCGATCCAATTTGAGTGTTCCATCGTTATTAGGAGGCCCTGAACGTTACAAATAAATTTAGTTTTGCGTCCGATTAAAAAATCTAGACTCACAGGAGACGGCCCACAAGGTGCCCGAGGCAACAATATCCCCTTGGAGACAAGTCGGCTGGAGGACGATGTATTGAATCGCGATGCACTTTGAGATTTCCATCGTTCTTAGGAGGCCCTGAACGTTACAATTAACATCAGTTTTGCGTCCGATTCGAAAATCTAGAGTCACAGGAGACGGACCATAATTTGCCCCAGGCAGCAATATCCATTTGGAGACAAGTCGGCTGGAGGACGATGTATTGAATCGGGTTGCAATTTTAGTTTTCCATTGTCATTAGAAGGCCCTAAACGTTACAATTAACTATCAGTTTTGCGTCCGATTCGAAAATCTAACGTCCATAAGGTGCCATAGGCAGCAATAGATCCTTGGAGACAAGTCGGCTGGAGGACGATGTATTGAATCGCGATGCAATATGAGTGTTCCATCGTCATCAGGAGGCCTTGAACGTTACAACTAACTATCAGTTTTGCGTCCGATTCGAAAATCTAGACTCACAGGAGCACGACCATAAGGTGCCTTAGGCAGCAATTGACCCTTGGAGGCAAGTCGGCTGCAGGACGATGTATAAAATCGGGTTGCCATTTGAGTGTTCCATCATCATTAGGAGGCCATGAACGTTATAATTAACCATGAGTTTTGCGTCGGATTCGAAAATCTAGACTCATAGGAGACGGACCATAAGGTGCCCGAGGCCGCAATATCCAATTGGAGACAAGACGGCTGGAGGACGATGTATTGAATCGCGATGCAATTAGAGTGTTCCATCGTCATTAGGAGGCCCTGAACGTTACAATTAACTATCAGTTTTGCGTCCGATTCGAAAATCTAGACTCACAGGAGACTGACCATAAGATGCCCGAGGCAGCAATATCCCCTTGGAGATAAGTTGGCTGGAGGACGATGTATTGAATCGCGATGCAAGTTGAGTTTTCCAACGTCATTAGGAGGCCCTGAACGTTACAATTAATATCAGTTCTGCGTCCGATTCGAAAATCTAGACTCACAGGAGACGGACCATAAAGTGCCCGAGGCAGCAAATACCCTTGGAGACAATTCGGCTGGAGGACGATTTATTGAATCGCGTCGCAATTACAGTGTTCCACCGTCATTAGGAGGCCCTGAACGTTACAATTAACCATCAGTTTTGCATCGGATTCGAAAATCTAGACTCACAGGAGACTGACCATAAGATGCCCGAGGCACCAATATCCCCTTGGAGATAAGTTGGCTGGAGGACGATGTATTGAATCGCGATGCAAGTTGAGTTTTCCAACGTCATTAGGAGGCCCTGAACGTTACAATTAATATCAGTTCTGCGTCCGATTCGAAATTCTAGACTCACAGGAGACGGGCCATAAGGTGCCCGAGGCAGCAATATCCCCTTGGAGACAAGTCGGCTTTAGGACGATGTATTGAATCGTGATACAATTTGAATTTTCCATCGCCATTAGGAGGCCCTGAACGTTACAATTAACTATCAGTTTTGCGTCCGATTCGAAAATCTAGACTCACAGGAGACGGACCATAAGGTGCCCGAGGCAACAATATCCCCTTGGAGACAAGTCGGCTGGAGGACGATGTATTGAATCGCGCTGCACTTTGAGATTTCCATCGTTCTTAGGAGGCCCTGAACGTTACAATTAACATCAGTTTTGCGTCCGATTCGAAAATCTAGACTCACAGGAGACGACCATAATTTGCCCCAGGCACCAATATCCATTTGGAGACAAGTCGGCTGGAGGACGATGTATTGAATCGGGTTGCAATTTTAGTTTTCCATTGTCATTAGAAGGCCCTAAACGTTACAATTAACTATCAGTTTTGCGTCCGATTCGAAAATCTAACGTCCATAAGGTGCCATAGGCAGCAATAGATCCTTGGAGACAAGTCGGCTGGAGGACGATGTATTGAATCGCGATGCAATATGAGTGTTCCATCGTCATCAGGAGGCCTTGAACGTTACAACTAACTATCAGTTTTGCGTCCGATTCGAAAATCTAGACTCACAGGAGCACGACCATAAGGTGCCTTAGGCAGCAATAGACCCTTGGAGGCAAGAAGGCTGGAGGACGATGTATTGAATCGCGATGCAATTTTAGTTTTCCATCGTCATTAGGTGGCCCTGACCGTTACAATAAACCATCAGTTTTGCGTCGGATTCCAAACTCTAGACTCGCAGGAGACAGACCATATGGTGTCCGAGGCAGCTATATCCCCTTGAAGACAAGTCGGCTAGAGGACGATTTATTGAATCGCGACGCAATTTGAGTGATCCTTCGTCATTAGGAGGCCCTGAACGTTACAATTAACTATCAGTTTTGCGTCAGATTCGGAAATCTATACTCACAGGAGACGGACCATAAGGTGCCCGAGGCAGCATAATCCCCTTGGAGACAAGTCGGCTGGAGGACTATGTATTGAATCTCGTCGCAATTTGAGTGTTCCCTCGTCATTAGGAGGCCCTGAACGTTACAAATAACTATTAGGTTTGTGTCCAATTCAAAAATCTATACTCACAGGAGACGGACCATAAGGTGCCCGAGGCAGCAATATCCCCTTGGAGACAAGTCGGCTGTTGGACGATTTATTGAATCGCGACGCAAATTGAGTGTTCCATCGTCATTAGGAGGCCCTGAACGTTGCAATTAACTAACAGTTTTGCGTCCGATTCGAAAATCTAAACTCACAGGAGAACGACAATAAGGTGCCATAGGCAGCAATACACCCTTGGAGACAAGTCGGCTAGAGGACGATTTATTGAATCGCGATGCAAATTTAGTTTTCCATCGTCATTAGGTGGCCCTGAACGTTACAATTAACTATCAGTTTTGCGTCCGATTCGAAAATCTAGACTCACAGGAGACTGACCATAAGATGCCCGAGGCAGCAATATCCCCTTGGAGATAAGTTGGCTGGAGGACGATGTATTGAATCGCGATGCAAGTTGAGTTTTCCAACGTCATTAGGAGGCCCTGAACGTTACAATTAATATCAGTTCTGCGTCCGATTCGAAAATCTAGACTCACAGGAGACGGACCATAAGGTGCCTGAGGCAGATATCCCCTAGGAGACAAGTCGGCTGGAGGAAGATTTATCGAATTGCGATGCAATTTGAGCGTTCCATCATCATTAGGAGGCCCTGAACGTTACAATTAACCATCAGTTTTGCGTCGGATTCGAAAATCTAGACTTACAGGAGAACGACCATAAGGTGCCATAGGCAGCAATAGACCCTTGGAGATAAGTCGGCTGGAGGACGATGTATTGATTCGCGATCCAATTTGAGTGTTCCATCGTTATTAGGAGGCCCTGAACGTTACAAATAAATTTAGTTTTGCGTCCGATTAAAAAATCTAGACTCACAGGAGACGGCCCACAAGGTGCCCGAGGCAGCAATATCCCCTTGGACACAAGTCGGCTGGAGGACGATGTATCGAATCTCGATGCAATTTGAGTGTTCCATCGTCATTAGGAGGCCCTGAACGTTACAATTAACTATCAGTTTTGCGTCCGATTCTAAAATCTAGACTCACAGGAGACGGACCATAAAGTGCCCGAGGCAGCAAATACCCTTGGAGACAAGTCGGCTGGAGGACGATTTATTGAATCGCGTCGCAATTACAGTATTCCACCGTCATTAGAAGGCCCTGAACGTTACAATTAACCATCAGTTTTGCATCGGATTCGAAAATCTAGACTCACAGGAGACTGACCATAAGATGCCCGAGGCAGCAATATCCCCTTGGAGATAAGTTGGCTGGAGGACGATGTATTGAATCGCGATGCAAGTTGAGTTTTCCAACGTCATTAGGAGGCCCTGAACGTTACAATTAATATCAGTTCTGCGTCCGATTCGAAATTCTAGACTCACAGGAGACGGGCCATAAGGTGCCCGAGGCAGCAATATCCCCTTGGAGACAAGTCGGCTTTAGGACGATGTATTGAATCGCGATGCACTTTGAGATTTCCATCGTTCTTAGGAGGCCCTGAACGTTACAATTAACATCAGTTTTGCGTCCGATTCGAAAATCTAGAGTCACAGGAGACGACCATAATTTACCCCAGGCAGCAATATCCATTTGGAGACAAGTCGGCTGGAGGACGATGTATTGTATCGGGTTGCAATTTTAGTTTTCCATTGTCATTAGAAGGCCCTAAACGTTACAATTAACTATCAGTTTTGCGTCCGATTCGAAAATCTAACGTCCATAAGGTGCCATAGGCAGCAATAGATCCTCGGAGACAAGTCGGCTGGAGGACGATGTATTGAATCGCGATGCAATATGAGTGTTCCATCGTCATCAGGAGGCCCTGAACGTTACAATTAACTATCAGTTTTGCGTCCGATTCGAAAATCTAGACTTACAGGAGACGGACCGTAAGGTGCTTGAGACAGCAATATCCCCTTGGTAACAAGTCGGCTGGAAGACAATGTATTGAATCGCGACACAATTTGAGTGTTCTATCGTCATTAGGAGGCGTAGAACGTTACAATTAATTATCAGTTTTGCGTCGGATTCGAAAATCTAGACTCACAGGAGCACGACCATAAGGTGCCTTAGGCAGCAATAGACCCTTGGAGGCAAGTCGGCTGCAGGACGATGTATAAAATCGGGGTGCCATTTGAGTGTTCCATCATCATTAGGAGGCCATGAACGTTATAATTAACCATGAGTTTTGCGTCGGATTCGAAAATCTAGACTCATAGGAGACGGACCATAAGGTGCCCGAGGCAGCAATATCCAATTGGAGACAAGACGGCTGGAGGACGATGTATTGAATCGCGATGCAATTAGAGTGTTCCATCGTCATTAGGAGAACCTGAACGTTACAATTAACTATCAGTTTTGCGTCCGATTCGAAAATCTAGACTCACAGGAGACTGACCATAAGATGCCCGAGGCAGCAATATCCCCTTGGAGATAAGTTGCCAGGAGGACGATGTATTGAATCGCGATGCAAGTTGAGTTTTCCAACGTCATTAGGAGGCCCTGAACGTTACAATTAATATCAGTTCTGCGTCCGATTCGAAAATCTAGACTCACAGGAGACGGACCATAAGGTGCCTGAGACAGCAATATCCCCTAGGAGACAAGTCGGCTGGAGGAAGATTTATCGAATTGCGATGCAATTTGAGCGTTCCATCATCATTAGGAGGCCCTGAACGTTACAATTAACCATCAGTTTTGCGTCGGATTCGAAAATCTAGACTTACAGGAGAACGACCATAAGGTGCCATAGGCAGCAATAGACCCTTGGAGACAAGTCGGCTGGAGGACGATGTATTGAATCGCGATGAAATTTGAGTTTTCCATCGCCATTAGGAGTTCCTGAACGTTGCAATTAACTAACAGCTTTGCGTCCGATTGGAAAATCTAGACTCACAGGAGAACCACCATAAAGTGCCATAGGCAGCAATAGACCCTTGGAGGCAAGAAGGCTGGAGGACGATGTATTGAATCGCGAGGCAATTTTAGTTTTCCATCGTCATTAGGTGGCCCTGACCGTTACAATTAACCATCAGTTTTGCGTCGGATTCCAAACTCTAGACTCGCAGGAGACAGACCATATGGTGTCCGAGGCAGCTATATCCCCTTGAAGACAAGTCGGCTAGAGGACGATTTATTGAATCGCGACGCAATTTGAGTGATCCTTCGTCATTAGGAGGCCCTGAACGTTACAATTAACTATCAGTTTTGCGTCGGATTCGGAAATCTATACTCACAGGAGACGGACCATAAGGTGCCCGAGGCAGCATAATCCCCATGGAGACAAGTCGGCTGGAGGACTATGTATTGAATCTCGTCGCAATTTGAGTGTTCCCTCGTCATTAGGAGGCCCTGAACGTTACAAATAACTATTAGTTTTGTGTCCAATTCAAAAATCTATACTCACAGGAGACGGACCATAAGGTGCCCGAGGCAGCAATATCCCCTTGGAGACAAGTCGGCTGTTGGACGATTTATTGAATCGCGACGCAAATTGAGTGTTCCATCGTCATTAGGAGGCCCTGAACGTTGCAATTAACTAACAGTTTTGCGTCCGATTCGAAAATCTAAACTCACAGGAGAACGACAATAAGGTGCCATAGGCAGCAATACACCCTTGGAGACAAGTCGGCTAGAGGACGATTTATTGAATCGCGATGCAAATTTAGTTTTCCATCGTCATTAGGTGGCCCTGAACGTTACAATTAACTATCAGTTTTGCGTCCGATTCTAAAATCTAGACTCACAGGAGACGGACCATAAAGTGCCCGAGGCAGCAAATACCCTTGGAGACAAGTCGGCTGGAGGACGATTTATTGAATCGCGTCGCAATTACAGTGTTCCACCGTCATTAGGAGGCCCCGAACGTTACAATTAACCATCAGTTTTGCATCGGATTCGAAAATCTAGACTCACAGGAGACTGACCATAAGATGCCCGAGGCAGCAATATCCCCTTGGAGATAAGTTGGCTGGATGACGATGTATTGAATCGCGATGCAAGTTGAGTTTTCCAACGTCATTAGGAGGCCCTGAACGTTACAATTAATATCAGTTCTGCGTCCGATACGAAATTCTAGACTCACAGGAGACGGAGCATAAGGTGCCCGAGGAAGCAATATCCTCTTGGAGACATGTCGGCTTTAGGACGATGTATTGAATCGTGATACAATTTGAATTTTCCATCGCCATTAGGAGGCCCTGAACGTTACAATTAACTATCAGTTTTGCGTCCCATTCGAAAATCTAGACTCACAGGAGACGGACCATAAGGTGCCCGAGGCAACAATATCCCCTTGGAGACAAGTCGGCTGGAGGACGATGTATTGAATCGAGATGCATTTTGAGATTTCCATCGTTCTTAGGAGGCCCTGAACGTTACAAATAACATCAGTTTTGCGTCCGATTCGAAAATCTAGAGTCACAGGAGACGGACCATAATTTGCCCCAGGCAGCAATATCCATTTGGAGACAAGTCGGCTGGAGGACGATGTATTGAATCACGATGCAATTTTAGTTTTCCATTGTCATTAGAAGGCCCTAAACGTTACAATTAACTATCAGTTTTGCGTCCGATTCGAAAATCTAACGTCCATAAGGTGCCATAGGCAGCAATAGATCCTTGGAGACAAGTCGGCTGGAGGACGATGTATTGAATCGCGATGCAATATGAGTGTTCCATCGTCATCAGGAGGCCTTGAACGTTACAACTAACTATCAGTTTTGCGTCCGATTCAAAAATCTAGACTCACAGGAGCACGACCATAAGGTGCCTTAGGCAGCAATAGACCCTTGGAGGCAAGTCGGCTGCAGGACGATGTATAAAATCGGGTTGCCATTTGAGTGTTCCATCATCATTAGGAGGCCATGAACGTTATAATTAACCATGAGTTTTGCGTCGGATTCGAAAATCTAGACTCATAGGAGACGGACCATAAGGTGCCCGAGGCAGCAATATCCAATTGGAGACAAGACGGCTGGAGGACGATGTATTGAATCGCGATGCTATTAGAGTGTTCCATCGTCTTTAGGAGGCCCTGAACGTTACAATTAACTATCAGTTTTGCGTCCGATTCGAAAATCTAGACTCACAGGGGACGGACCATAAGGTGCTATAGGCAGCAATAGACCCTTGGAGACAAGTCGGCTGGAGGACGATGTATTCAATCGCGATGTAATTTGAGTGTTCCATCGTCATTATGTGACCCTGAACGTTACAATTAACTATCAGTTTTGCGACCGATTCGAAAATCTAGACTCGCAGGAGACTGACCATTAGGTGCCCGAGGCAGCAATATGCCCTTGGAAACAAGTCGGCTGGAGGACGATGTATTGAATCGCGATGCAATTTGATTTTTCCTTCGTCATTAAAAGGCCCTGAACGTTACAATTAACTATCAGTTTTTCGTCCGATTCGAAAATCTAGACTCACAGGAGAACGACCATAAGGTGTCATAGGCAGCCATACACCCTGGGAGACAAATCGGCTGGAGGACGATGTATTGAATTGCGATGCCATTTGTGTGTTCCATCGTCATTAGGAGGCACTGAACGTTACAATTAACCATCAGTTTTGCGTCGGATTCGAAAATCTAGACTCACAGGAAACGGAGCATCAGGTGCCCAAGGCAGCAATATCCCCTTGGAGACAAGTAGGCAGGAGGACTGAATCGCGACGCTATTTGAGTGTTCCATCGTTATTAGGAGGCCCTAAACGTTAAAATTAACCATCAGTTTTACGTCGGATTCGTAAATCTAGACTCACAGGAGAAGGACCATGAGGTTCCCGAGGCAGCAATATCCCCTTGCAGACACGTCGGCTGGAGGACGATTTATTGAATCGCGACGCAATTTGAGTGTTCCATCGTCATTAGGAGGCCCTGAACGTTACAATTAACGATCAGTTTCGCGTCAGATTCGAAAATCTAGACTCACAGGAGACGGACCATAAGTGCCCGAGGCAGCAATATACCCTTGGAGATAAGTCGGTTGGAGGACGATGTATTGAATCTGGACGGAATGTGAGCGTTCCATCGTCATTAGGAGGCCCTGATCGTTACAATTAACTATCAGTTTTGCGTCCGATTCTAAAATCTAGACTCGCAGGAGAACGACCATAAGGTGCCATAGGCAGCAATACAGTCTTGGAGACAAGTCGGCTTGACGACGATGTATTGAATCGCGATGCCATTTGAGTGTTCCATCATCATTAGGAGGCCCTGAACGTTACAATTAACTATCAGTTTTTCGTCCGATTCCAATATCTAGACTCACAGGAGACGGACCATAAGGTGCCCGAGGCAGCAATATCCCCTTGTAGACAAGTCGGCTGGAGGACCATGTATTGAATCGCGACGCAATTTGAGTGTTCCATCGTCATTAGGATGACCTGAACGATACAATTAACCATCAGTTTTGCATCGGATTCCAAAATCTAGACTCACAGGAGACTGACCTTAAGGTGCCCGAGGCAGCAATACCCCCTTGGAGACAAGTCGGCTGGAGGACGATGTATTGAATCGCGACGCAATTTGAGTGTTCCATCGTCATTAGGATGCCCTGAACGTTACAATTAACCATCAGTTTTGCGTCGGATTCGAAAATCTAGACTCACAGGAGACGGACCATAAGGTGCCCAAGGCAGCAATATCCCCTTCGAGACAAGTCGCCTGGAGGAAGATGTATTGAATCGCGATGCAATTTGAGATTTCCATCGTCATTAAGAGGCCCTGAACGTTACACTTAACATCAGTTTTGCGTCCGATTCGAAAATCCAGACTCACAGGAGACGGACCATAAGGTGCCCGAGGCAGCAATATCCCCTTGGAGACAAGTCGGCTGGAGGACGATGTATTGAATCTGGACGGAATGTGAGCGTTCCATCGTCATTAGAGGCCCTGAACGTTACAATTAACTATCAGTTTTGCGTCGGATTCGAACATCTAGACTTACAGGGGAACGACCATAAGGTGCCACGGGCAGCAATAGACCCTTGGAGACAAGTCGGCTGGAGGACGATGTATTGAATCGCGGTGCCGTTAGAGTGTTCCTCGTCATTAGGAGGTCCTGAACGTTACAATTAACCATCAGTTTTGCGTCGGATTCGAAAATCTAGACTCACAGGAGGACGACCATAAGGTGCCACAGGCAGCAATAGACCCTTTGAGACAAGTCGGCTGGAGGACGATGTATTGAATCGCGATTCCATTTGAGTGTTCCATCGAGATTAGGAAGCCATGAACGTTACAATTAACTATCAGTTTTGCATCTGATTCGAAAATCTAGACTCACAGGAGACGGACCATATGGTGCCCGAGGCAGCAATATCCCCTTGGAGACAAGTCGGCCGGAGGACGATGTATTAGATTGCGACGCAATTTGAGTGTTCCATCGTCATTAGGAGGCCCTGAACGTTACGATTAACTATCAGTTTTGCGTCCGATTCGAATATCTTGATTCACAGGAGACGGACCATAATGTGCCCAACGCAGCAATATCCCCTTGGAGACAAGTCGGCTGGAGGACGATGTATTGAATGTGGACGGAATGTGAGTGTTCCATAGTCATTAGGAGGCCCTGAACGTTACAATTAACCATCAGTTTTGCGTCGGATTCGAAAATATAGACTCACAGGAGACGGACCATAAGGTGACCGAGGCAGCATAATCCCCTTGGAGACAAGTCGGCTGGAGGACGATGTATTGAATCTCGTCGCAATTTGAGTGTTCCCTCGTCATTAGGAGGCCCTGAACGTTACAAATAACTTTAGTTTTGTGTCCGATTCGAAAATCTAGACTCACAGGAGACGGACAATAAGGTGCCCGAGGCAGCAATATCCCTTCGAGACAAGTCGGTTGGAGGACGATGTATTGAATCGCGATGCAATTTGAGATTTCCATCGTCATTAAAAGACCCTGAACGTTGCAAATAACATCAGTTTTGCGTCCGATTCGAAAATCTAGACTCACAAAAGGCGGACCATAAGGTGCCCGAGGCAGCAATATACCCTTGGAGATAAGTCGGTTGGAGGACGATGTATTGAATCTGGACGGAATGTGAGCGTTCCATCGTCATTAGGAGGCCCTGATCGTTACAATTAACTATCAGTTTTGCGTCCGATTCTAAAATCTAGACTCGCAGGAGAACGACCATAAGGTGCCATAGGCAGCAATACAGTCTTGGAGACAAGTCGGCTTGACGACGATGTATTGAATCGCGATGCCATTTGAGTGTTCCATCATCATTAGGAGGCCCTGAACGTTACAATTAACTATCAGTTTTTCGTCCGATTCCAATATCTAGACTCACAGGAGACGGACCATAAGGTGCCCGAGGCAGCAATATCCCCTTGTAGACAAGTCGGCTGGAGGACCATGTATTGAATCGCGACGCAATTTGAGTGTTCCATCGCCATTAGGATGACCTGAACGATACAATTAACCATCAGTTTTGCATCGGATTCCAAAATCTAGACTCACAGGAGACTGACCTTAAGGTGCCCGAGGCAGCAATACCCCCTTGGAGACAAGTCGGCTGGAGGACGATGTATTGAATCGCGACGCAATTTGAGTGTTCCATCGACATTAGGATTCCCTGAACGTTACAATTAACCATCAGTTTTGCGTCGGATTCGAAAATCTAGACTCACAGGAGACGGACCATAAGGTGCCCAAGGCAGCAATATATCCTTCGAGACAAGTCGCCTGGAGGAAGATGTATTGAATCGCGATGCAATTTGAGATTTCCATCGTCATTAAGAGGCCCTGAACGTTACACTTAACATCAGTTTTGCATCCGATTCGAAAATCCAGACTCACAGGAGACGGACCATAAGGTGCCCGAGGCAGCAATATCCCCTTGGAGACAAGTCGGCTGGAGGACGATGTATTGAATCTGGACGGAATGTGAGCGTTCCATCGTCATTAGAGGCCCTGAACGTTACAATTAACTATCAGTTTTGCGTCGGATTCGAACATCTAGACTTACAGGGGAACGACCATAAGGTGCCACGGACAGCAATAGACCCTTGGAGACAAGTCGGCTGGAGGACGATGTATTGAATCGTGATGCCGTTAGAGTGTTCCTCGTCATTAGGAGGTCCTGAACGTTACAATTAACCATCAGTTTTGCGTCGGATTCGAAAATCTAGACTCACAGGAGGACGACCATAAGGTGCCACAGGCAGCAATAGACCCTTTGAGACAAGTCGGCTGGAGGACGATGTATTGAATCGCGATTCCATTTGAGTGTTCCATCGAGATTAGGAAGCCATGAACGTTACAATTAACTATCAGTTTTGCATCTGATTCGAAAATCTAGACTCACAGGAGACGGACCATATGGTGCCCGAGGCAGCAATATCCCCTTGGAGACAAGTCGGCTGGAGGACGATGTATTGAATCTCGTCGCAATTTGAGTGTTCCCTCGTCATTAGGAGGCCCTGAACGTTACAAATAACTTTAGTTTTGTGTCCGATTCGAAAATCTAGACTCACAGGAGACGGACCATAAGGTGCCCGAGGCAGCAATATCCCTTGGAGACAAGTCGGCTGTTGGACGATTTATTGAATCGCGAAGCAAATTCAGTGTTCCATTGTCATTAGGAGACCCTGAACGTTACAATTAACCATCATTTTACGTCGGGTTCGAAAATGAAGACTCACAGGGACGGACCATAAGGTGCCCGAGGCAGCAATATCCCCTTGGAGACAAGTCGGCTGGAGGACGATGTATTGAATCGCGATGCCATTTGAGTTTTCCATCGTCATTAGGAGGCCCTGAACGTTACAACTAACTATCAGTTCTGCGTCCGATTCGAAAATCTAGACTCACAGGAGACGGACCATAAGGTGCCTGAGGCAGCAATATCCCCTAGGAGACAAGTCGGCTGGAGGAAGATGTATTGAATGTGGACTGAATGTGAGTGTTCCATAGTCATTAGGAGGCCCTGAACGTTACAATTAACCATCAGTTTTGCGTCGGATTCGAAAATATAGACTCACAGGAGACGGACCATAAGGTGACCGAGGCAGCATAATCCCCTTGGAGACAAGTCGGCTGGAGGACGATGTATTGAATCGCGACGCAATTTGAGTGTTCCATCGTCATTAGGATGACCTGAACGATACAATTAACCATCAGTTTTGCATCGGATTCCAAAATCTAGACTCACAGGAGACTGACCTTAAGGTGCCCGAGGCAGCAAAACCCCCTTGGAGACAAGTCGGCTGGAGGACGATGTATTGAATCGCGACGCAATTTGAGTGTTCCATCGTCATTAGGATGCCCTGAACGTTACAATTAACCATCAGTTTTGCGTCGGATTCGAAAATCTAGACTTACAGGAGAACGACCATAAGGTGCCATAGGCAGCAATAGACCCTTGGAGACAAGTCGGCTGGAGGACGATGTATTGAATCGCGATGAAAAATGAGTTTTCCATCGCCATTAGGAGGCCCTGAACGTTGCAATTAACTAACAGTTTTGCGTCCGATTCGAACATCTAGACTCACAGGAGAACGACAATAAGGTGCCATAGGCAGCAATACACCCTTGGAGACAAGTCGGCTGGAGGACGATGTATTGATTCGCGATCCAATTTGAGTGTTCCACCGTTATTATGAGGCCCTGAACGTTACAAATAAAATCAGTTTTGCGTCCGATTCGAAAATCTAGACTTACAGGAGGCGGACCACAAGGTGCCCAAGGCAGCAATATCCCCTTGGAGACAAGTCGGCTGGAGGACGATGTATTGAATGTGGACTGAATGTGAGTGTTCCATAGTCATTAGGAGGCCCTGAACGTTACAATTAACCATCAGTTTTGCGTCGGATTCGAAAATATAGACTCACAGGAGACGGACCATAAGGTGACCGAGGCAGCATAATCCCCTTGGAGACAAGTCGGCTGGAGGACGATGTATTGAATCTCGTCGCAATTTGAGTGTTCCCTCGTCATTAGGAGGCCCTGAACGTTACAAATAACTTTAGTTTTGTGTCCGATTCGAAAATCTAGACTCACAAGAGACGGACCATAAGGTGCCCGAGGCAGCAATATCCCTTCGAGACAAGTCGGCTGGAGGACGATGTATTGAATCGCGATGCAATTTGAGATTTCCATCGTCATTAAAAGACCCTGAACGTTGCAATTAACATCAGTTTTGCGTCCGATTCGAAAATCTAGACTCACAAAAGGCGGACCATAACGTGCCCGAGGCACCAATATACCCTTGGTGATAAGTCGGTTGGAGGACGATGTATTGAATCTGGACGGAATGTGAGCGTTCCATCGTCATTAGGAGGCCCTGATCGTTACAATTAACTATCAGTTTTGCGTCCGATTCTAAAATCTAGACTCGAAGGAGAACGACCATAAGGTGCCATAGGCAGCAATACAGTCTTGGAGACAAGTCGGCTTGACGATGATGTATTGAATCGCGATGCCATTTGAGTGTTCCATCATCATTAGGAGGCCCTGAACGTTACAATTAACTATCAGTTTTTCGTCCGATTCCAATATCTAGACTCACAGGAGACGGACCATAAGGTGCCCGAGGCAGCAATATCCCCTTGTAGACAAGTCGGCTGGAGGACCATGTATTGAATCGCGACGCAATTTGAGTGTTCCATCGTCATTAGGATGACCTGAACGATACAATTAACCATCAGTTTTGCATCGGATTCCAAAATCTAGACTCACAGGAGACTGACCTTAAGGTGCCCGAGGCAGCAATACCCCCTTGGAGACAAGTCGGCTGGAGGACAATGTATTGAATCGCGACGCAATTTGAGTGTTCCATCGTCATTAGGATTCCCTGAACGTTACAATTAACCATCAGTTTTGCGTCGGATTCGAAAATCTAGACTCACAGGAGACGGACCATAAGGTGCCCAAGGCAGCAATATCCCCTTCGAGACAAGTCGCCTGGAGGAAGATGTATTGAATCGCGATGCAATTTGAGATTTCCATCGTCATTAAGAGGCCCTGAACGTTACACTTAACATCAGTTTTGCATCCGATTCGAAAATCCAGACTCACAGGAGACGGACCATAAGGTGCCCGAGGCAGCAATATCCCCTTGGAGACAAGTCGGCTGGAGGACGATGTATTGAATCTGGACGGAATGTGAGCGTTCCATCGTCATTAGAGGCCCTGAACGTTACAATTAACTATCAGTTTTGCGTCGGATTCGAACATCTAGACTTACAGGGGAACGACCATAAGGTGCCACGGGCAGCAATAGACCCTTGGAGACAAGTCGGCTGGAGGACGATGTATTGAATCGTGATGCCGTTAGAGTGTTCCTCGTCATTAGGAGGTCCTGAACGTTACAATTAACCATCAGTTTTGCGTCGGATTCGAAAATCTAGACTCACAGGAGGACGACCATAAGGTGCCACAGGCAGCAATAGACCCTTTGAGACAAGTCGGCTGGAGGACGATGTATTGAATCGCGATTCCATTTGAGTGTTCCATCGAGATTAGGAAGCCATGAACGTTACAATTAACTATCAGTTTTGCATCTGATTCGAAAATCTAGACTCACAGGAGACGGACCATATGGTGCCCGAGGCAGCAATATCCCCTTGGAGACAAGTCGGCCGGAGGACGATGTATTAGATTGCGACGCAATTTGAGTGTTCCATCGTCATTAGGAGGCCCTGAACGTTACGATTTACTATCAGTTTTGCGTCCGATTCGAATATCTTGATTCACAGGAGACGGACCATCAGGTGCCCAACGCAGCAATATCCCCTTGGAGACAAGTCGGCTGGAGGACGATGTATTGAATGTGGACGGAATGTGAGTGTTCCATAGTCATTAGGAGGCCCTGAACGTTACAATTAACCATCAGTTTTGCGTCGGATTCGAAAATATAGACTCACAGGAGACGGACCATAAGGTGACCGAGGCAGCATAATCCCCTTGGAGACAAGTCGGCTGGAGGACGATGTATTGAATCTCGTCGCAATTTGAGTGTTCCCTCGTCATTAGGAGGCCCTGAACGTTACAAATAACTTTAGTTTTGTGTCCGATTCTTAAATCTAGACTCACAGGAGACGGACCATAAGGTGCCCGAGGCAGCAATATCCCTTGGAGACAAGTCGGCTGTTGGACGATTTAATGAATCGCGAAGCAAATTCAGTGTTCCATTGTCATTAGGAGACCCTGAACGTTACAATTAACCATCATTTTACGTCGGGTTCGAAAATGAAGACTCACAGGGACGGACCATAAGGTGCCCGAGGCAGCAATATCCCCTTGGAGACAAGTCGGCTGGAGGACGATGTATTGAATCGCGATGCCATTTGAGTTTTCCATCGTCATTAGGAGGCCCTGAACGTTACAACTAACTATCAGTTCTGCGTCCGATTCGAAAATCTAGACTCACAGGAGACGGACCATAAGGTGCCTGAGGCAGCAATACCCCCTAGGAGACAAGTCGGCTGGAGGAAGATTTATCGAATTGCGACGCGATTTGAGCGTTCCATCATCATTAGGAGGCCCTGAACGTTACAATTAACCATCAGTTTTGCGTCGGATTCGAAAATCTAGACTTACAGGAGAACGACCATAAGGTGCCATAGGCAGCAATAGACCCTTGGAGACAAGTCGGCTGGAGGACGATGTATTGAATCGCGATGAAAAATGAGTTTTCCATCGCCATTAGGAGGCCCTGAACGTTGCAATTAACTAACAGTTTTGCGTCCGATTCGAACATCTAGACTCACAGGAGAACGCCAATAAGGTGCCATAGGCAGCAATACACCCTTGGAGACAAGTCGGCTGGAGGACGATGTATTGATTCGCGATCCAATTTGAGTTTTCCACCGTTATTATGAGGCCCTGAACGTTACAAATAAAATCAGTTTTGCGTCCGATTCGAAAATCTAGACTTACAGGAGGCGGACCACAAGGTGCCCGAGGCAGCAATATCCCCTTGGAGACAAGTCGGCTGGAGGACGATGTATTGAATCGCGATGCTATTTGAGTTTTCCATCGTCATTAGGAGGCCCTGAACGTTACAACTAACTATCAGTTCTGCGTCCGATTCGAAAATCTAGACTCACAGGAGACGGACCATAAGGCGCCTGAGGCAGCAATATCCCCTACGAGACAAGTCGGTGGAGGTAGATTTATCGAATTGTGACGTAATTTCAGCGTTCCATCGTCATTAGGAGGCCCTGAACGTTACAATTAACCATCAGTTTTGCGTCGGATTCGAAAATCTAGATTCACAGGAGACGGACCATAAGGTGCCCGAGGCAGCAATATCCCCTTGGAGACAAGTCGGCTTTTGGACGATGTATTGAATCGCGATGCAATTTTAGTTTTCCATCGTCATTAGGTGGCCCTGACCGTTACAATTAACCATCAGTTTTGCGTCGGATTCCAAACTCAAGACTCACAGGAGACAGACCATATGGTGTCCGAGGCAGCTATATCCCCTTGAAGACAAGTCGGCTAGAGGACGATTTATTGAATCGCGACGCAATTTGAGTGATCCTTCGTCATTAGGAGGCCCTGAACGTTACAACTAACTATCAGTTCTGCGTCCGATTCGAAAATCTAGACTCACAGGAGACGGACCATAAGGTGCCTGAGGCAGCAATACCCCCTAGGAGACAAGTCGGCTGGAGGAAGATTTATCGAATTGCGACGCAATTTGAGCGTTCCATCATCATTAGGAGACCCTGAACGTTACAATTAACCATCAGTTTTGCGTCGGATTCGAAAATCTAGACTTACAGGAGAACGACCATAAGGTGCCATAGGCAGCAATAGACCCTTGGAGACAAGTCGGCTGGAGGACGATGTATTGAATCGCGATGAAAAATGAGTTTTCCATCGCCATTAGGAGGCCCTGAACGTTGCAATTAACTAACAGTTTTGCGTCCGATTCGAACATCTAGACTCACAGGAGAACGACAATAAGGTGCCATAGGCAGCAATACACCCTTGGAGACAAGTCGGCTGGAGGACGATGTATTGATTCGCGATCCAATTTGAGTGTTCCACCGTTATTATGAGGCCCTGAACGTTACAAATAAAATCAGTTTTGCGTCCGATTCGAAAATCTAGACTTACAGGAGGCGGACCACAAGGTGCCCGAGGCAGCAATATCCCCTTGGAGACAAGTCGGCTGGAGGACGATGTATTGAATCGCGATGCTATTTGAGTTTTCCATCGTCATTAGGAGGCCCTGAACGTTACAACTAACTATCAGTTCTGCGTCCGATTCGAAAATCTAGACTCACAGGAGACGGACCATAAGGCGCCTGAGGCAGCAATATCCCCTACGAGATAAGTCGGTGGAGGTAGATTTATCGAATTGTGACGTAATTTCAGCGTTCCATCGTCATTAGGAGGCCCTGAACGTTACAATTAACCATCAGTTTTGCGTCGGATTCGAAAATCTAGATTCACAGGAGACGGACCATAAGGTGCCCGAGGCAGCAATATCCCCTTGGAGACAAGTCGGCTTTTGGACGATGTATTGAATCGCGATGCAATTTTAGTTTTCCATCGTCATTAGGTGGCCCTGACCGTTACAATTAACCATCAGTTTTGCGTCGGATTCCAAACTCAAGACTCACAGGAGACAGACCATATGGTGTCCGAGGCAGCTATATCCCCTTGAAGACAAGTCGGCTAGAGGACGATTTATTGAATCGCGACGCAATTTGAGTGATCCTTCGTCATTAGGAGGCCCTGAACGTTACAACTAACTATCAGTTCTGCGTCCGATTCGAAAATCTAGACTCACAGGAGACGGACCATAAGGTGCCTGAGGCAGCAATACCCCCTAGGAGACAAGTCGGCTGGAGGAAGATTTATCGAATTGCGACGCAATTTGAGCGTTCCATCATCATTAGGAGACCCTGAACGTTACAATTAACCATCAGTTTTGCGTCGGATTCGAAAATCTAGACTTACAGGAGAACGACCATAAGGTGCCATAGGCAGCAATAGACCCTTGGAGACAAGTCGGCTGGAGGACGATGTATTGAATCGCGATGAAAAATGAGTTTTCCATCGCCATTAGGAGGCCCTGAACGTTGCAATTAACTAACAGTTTTGCGTCCGATTCGAACATCTAGACTCACAGGAGAACGACAATAAGGTGCCATAGGCAGCAATACACCCTTGGAGACAAGTCGGCTGGAGGACGATGTATTGATTCGCGATCCAATTTGAGTGTTCCACCGTTATTATGAGGCCCTGAACGTTACAAATAAAATCAGTTTTGCGTCCGATTCGAAAATCTAGACTTACAGGAGGCGGACCACAAGGTGCCCGAGGCAGCAATATCCCCTTGGAGACAAGTCGGCTGGAGGACGATGTATTGAATCGCGATGCTATTTGAGTTTTCCATCGTCATTAGGAGGCCCTGAACGTTACAACTAACTATCAGTTCTGCGTCCGATTCGAAAATCTAGACTCACAGGAGACGGACCATAAGGCGCCTGAGGCAGCAATATCCCCTACGAGATAAGTCGGTGGAGGTAGATTTATCGAATTGTGACGTAATTTCAGCGTTCCATCGTCATTAGGAGGCCCTGAACGTTACAATTAACCATCAGTTTTGCGTCGGATTCGAAAATCTAGATTCACAGGAGACGGACCATAAGGTGCCCGAGGCAGCAATATCCCCTTGGAGACAAGTCGGCTTTTGGACGATGTATTGAATCGCGATGCAATTTTAGTTTTCCATCGTCATTAGGTGGCCCTGACCGTTACAATTAACCATCAGTTTTGCGTCGGATTCCAAACTCAAGACTCACAGGAGACAGACCATATGGTGTCCGAGGCAGCTATATCCCCTTGAAGACAAGTCGGCTAGAGGACGATTTATTGAATCGCGACGCAATTTCAGTGATCCTTCGTCATTAGGAGGCCCTGAACGTTACAATTAACTATCAGTTTTGCGTCGGATTCGGAAATCTATACTCACAGGAGACGGACCATAAGGTGCCCGAGGCAGCATAATACCCTTGGAGACAAGTCGGCTGGAGGACCATGTATTGAATCTCGTCGCAATTTGAGTGTTCCCTCGTCATTAGGAGGCCCTGAACGTTACAAATAACTATTAGTTTTGTGTCCGATTCAAAAATCTAGACTCACAGGAGACGGACCATAAGGTGCCCGAGGCAGCAATATCCCCATGGAGACAAGTTGGCTGTTGGACGATTTATTGAATCGCAACGCAAATTGAGTGTTCCATCGTCATTAGGAGGCCCGGAACGTTGCAATTAACTAACAGTTTTGCGTCCGATTCGAAAATCTAAACTCACAGGAGAACGACAATAAGGTGCCATAGGCAGCAATACACCCTTGGAGACAAGTCGGCTAGAGGACGATTTATTGAATCGCGATGCAAATTTAGTTTCCCATCGTCATTAGGTGGCCCTGAACGTTACAATTAACTATCAGTTTTGCGTCCGAATCGAAAATCTAGACTCACAGGAGACTGACCATAAGGAGCCATAGGCAGCAATAGACCCTTGGAGACAACTCGGCTGGAGGACGATGTATTGAATCGCGATGAAAAATGAGTTTTCCATCGCCATTAGGAGGCCCTGAACGTTGCAATTAACTAACAGTTTTGCGTCCGATTCGAAAATCTAAACTCACAGGAGAACGACAATAAGGTGCCATAGGCAGCAATACACCCTTGGAGACAAGTCGGCTGGAGGACGATGTATTGATTTGCGATCCAATTTGAGAGTTCCATCGTTATTAGGAGGCCCTGAAAGTTACAAATAAAATTAGTTTTGCGTCCGATTAAAAAATCTAGACTCACAGGAGACGGACCATAAAGTGCCCGAGGCAGCAAATACCCTTGGAGACAAGTCGGCTGGAGGACGATTTATTGAATCGCGTCGCAATTACAGTTTTCCACCGTCATTAGGAGGCCCTGAACGTTACAATTAACCATCAGTTTTGCATCGGATTCGAAAATCTAGACTCACAGGAGACTGACCATAAGATGCCCGAGGCAGCAATATCCCCTTGGAGATAAGTTGGCTGGAGGACGATGTATTGAATCGCGATGCAAGTTGAGTTTTCCAACGTCATTAGGAGGCCCTGAACGTTACAATTAATATCAGTTCTGCGTCCGATTCGAAATTCTAGACTCACAGGAGACGGACCATAAGGTGCCCGAGGCAGCAATATCCCCTTGGAGACAAGTCTGCTTTAGGACGATGTATTGAATCGTGATACAATTTGAATTTTCCATCGCCATTAGGAGGCCCTGAACGTTTCAATTAACTATAAGTTTTGCGTCCGATTCGATAATCTAGACTCACAGGAGACGGACCATAAGGTGCCCGAGGCAACAATATCCCCTTGGAGACAAGTCGGCTGGAGGACGATGTATTGAATCGCGATGCACTTTGAGATTTCCATCGTTCTTAGGAGGCCCTGAACGTTACAATTAACATCAGTTTTGCGTCTGATTCGAAAATCTAGAGTCACAGGAGACGGACCAAAATTAGCCCCTGGCAGCAATATCCATTTGGAGACAAGTCGGCTGGAGGACGATGTATTGAATCGCGATGCAATTTTAGTTTTCCATTGTCATTAGAAGGCCCTAAACGTTACAATTAACTATCAGTTTTGCGTCCGATTCGAAAATCTACACTCACAGGATAACGTCCATAAGGTGCCATAGGCAGCAATAGATCCTTGGAGACAAGTCGCCTGGAGGACGATGTATTGAATCGCGATGCAATGTGAGTGTTCCATCGTCATCAGGAGGCCTTGAAGGTTACAACTAACTATCAGTTTTGCGTCCGATTCGAAAATCTAGGCTCACAGGAGCACGACCATAAGGTGCCTTAGGCAGCAATAGACCCTTGGAGACAAGTCGGCTGCAGGACGATGTATAAAATCGGGTTGCCATTTGAGTGTTCCATCATCATTAGGAGGCCATGGACGTTATAATTAACCATGAGTTTTGCGTCGGATTCGAAAATCTAGACTCATAGGAGTCGGACCCTAAGGTGCCCGAGGCAGCAATATCCCCTTGGAGACAAGACGGCTGGAGGACGATGTATTGAATCGCGATGCAATTAGAGTGTTCCATCGTCATTAGGAGGCCCTGAACGTTACAATTAACTATCAGTTTTGCGTCCGATTCGAAAATCTAGACTCACAGGAGACGGACCATAAGGTGCTATAGGCAGCAATATCCCCTTGGAGACAAGTCGGCTGGAGGACGATGTATTGAATCGCGATGCAATTTTAGTTTTCCATCGTCATTAGGTGGCCCTGACCGTTACAAATAACCATCAGTTTTGCGTCGGATTCCAAACTCAAGACTCACAGGAGACAGACCATATGGTGTCCGAGGCAGCTATATCCCCTTGAAGACAAGTCGGCTAGAGGACGATTTATTGAATCGCGACGCAATTTGAGTGATCCTTCGTCATTAGGAGGCCCTGAACGTTACAACTAACTATCAGTTCTGCGTCCGATTCGAAAATCTAGACTCACAGGAGACGGACCATAAGGTGCCTGAGGCAGCAATACCCCCTAGGAGACAAGTCGGCTGGAGGAAGATTTATCGAATTGCGACGCAATTTGAGCGTTCCATCATCATTAGGAGACCCTGAACGTTACAATTAACCATCAGTTTTGCGTCGGATTCGAAAATCTAGACTTACAGGAGAACGACCATAAGGTGCCATAGGCAGCAATAGACCCTTGGAGACAAGTCGGCTGGAGGACGATGTATTGAATCGCGATGAAAAATGAGTTTTCCATCGCCATTAGGAGGCCCTGAACGTTGCAATTAACTAACAGTTTTGCGTCCGATTCGAACATCTAGACTCACAGGAGAACGACAATAAGGTGCCATAGGCAGCAATACACCCTTGGAGACAAGTCGGCTGGAGGACGATGTATTGATTCGCGATCCAATTTGAGTGTTCCACCGTTATTATGAGGCCCTGAACGTTACAAATAAAATCAGTTTTGCGTCCGATTCGAAAATCTAGACTTACAGGAGGCGGACCACAAGGTGCCCGAGGCAGCAATATCCCCTTGGAGACAAGTCGGCTGGAGGACGATGTATTGAATCGCGATGCTATTTGAGTTTTCCATCGTCATTAGGAGGCCCTGAACGTTACAACTAACTATCAGTTCTGCGTCCGATTCGAAAATCTAGACTCACAGGAGACGGACCATAAGGCGCCTGAGGCAGCAATATCCCCTACGAGATAAGTCGGTGGAGGTAGATTTATCGAATTGTGACGTAATTTCAGCGTTCCATCGTCATTAGGAGGCCCTGAACGTTACAATTAACCATCAGTTTTGCGTCGGATTCGAAAATCTAGATTCACAGGAGACGGACCATAAGGTGCCCGAGGCAGCAATATCCCCTTGGAGACAAGTCGGCTTTTGGACGATGTATTGAATCGCGATGCAATTTTAGTTTTCCATCGTCATTAGGTGGCCCTGACCGTTACAATTAACCATCAGTTTTGCGTCGGATTCCAAACTCAAGACTCACAGGAGACAGACCATATGGTGTCCGAGGCAGCTATATCCCCTTGAAGACAAGTCGGCTAGAGGACGATTTATTGAATCGCGACGCAATTTGAGTGATCCTTCGTCATTAGGAGGCCCTGAACGTTACAACTAACTATCAGTTCTGCGTCCGATTCGAAAATCTAGACTCACAGGAGACGGACCATAAGGTGCCTGAGGCAGCAATACCCCCTAGGAGACAAGTCGGCTGGAGGAAGATTTATCGAATTGCGACGCAATTTGAGCGTTCCATCATCATTAGGAGACCCTGAACGTTACAATTAACCATCAGTTTTGCGTCGGATTCGAAAATCTAGACTTACAGGAGAACGACCATAAGGTGCCATAGGCAGCAATAGACCCTTGGAGACAAGTCGGCTGGAGGACGATGTATTGAATCGCGATGAAAAATGAGTTTTCCATCGCCATTAGGAGGCCCTGAACGTTGCAATTAACTAACAGTTTTGCGTCCGATTCGAACATCTAGACTCACAGGAGAACGACAATAAGGTGCCATAGGCAGCAATACACCCTTGGAGACAAGTCGGCTGGAGGACGATGTATAGATTCGCGATCCAATTTGAGTGTTCCACCGTTATTATGAGGCCCTGAACGTTACAAATAAAATCAGTTTTGCGTCCGATTCGAAAATCTAGACTTACAGGAGGCGGACCACAAGGTGCCCGAGGCAGCAATATCCCCTTGGAGACAAGTCGGCTGGAGGACGATGTATTGAATCGCGATGCTATTTGAGTTTTCCATCGTCATTAGGAGGCCCTGAACGTTACAACTAACTATCAGTTCTGCGTCCGATTCGAAAATCTAGACTCACAGGAGACGGACCATAAGGCGCCTGAGGCAGCAATATCCCCTACGAGATAAGTCGGTGGAGGTAGATTTATCGAATTGTGACGTAATTTCAGCGTTCCATCGTCATTAGGAGGCCCTGAACGTTACAATTAACCATCAGTTTTGCGTCGGATTCGAAAATCTAGATTCACAGGAGACGGACCATAAGGTGCCCGAGGCAGCAATATCCCCTTGGAGACAAGTCGGCTTTTGGACGATGTATTGAATCGCGATGCAATTTTAGTTTTCCATCGTCATTAGGTGGCCCTGACCGTTACAATTAACCATCAGTTTTGCGTCGGATTCCAAACTCAAGACTCACAGGAGACAGACCATATGGTGTCCGAGGCAGCTATATCCCCTTGAAGACAAGTCGGCTAGAGGACGATTTATTGAATCGCGACGCAATTTCAGTGATCCTTCGTCATTAGGAGGCCCTGAACGTTACAAATAACTATTAGTTTTGTGTCCGATTCAAAAATCTAGACTCACAGGAGACGGACCATAAGGTGCCCGAGGCAGCAATATCCCCATGGAGACAAGTTGGCTGTTGGACGATTTATTGAATCGCAACGCAAATTGAGTGTTCCATCGTCATTAGGAGGCCCGGAACGTTGCAATTAACTAACAGTTTTGCGTCCGATTCGAAAATCTAAACTCACAGGAGAACGACAATAAGGTGCCATAGGCAGCAATACACCCTTGGAGACAAGTCGGCTAGAGGACGATTTATTGAATCGCGATGCAAATTTAGTTTTCCATCGTCATTAGGTGGCCCTGAACGTTACAATTAACTATCAGTTTTGCGTCCGAATCGAAAATCTAGACTCACAGGAGACTGACCATAAGGAGCCATAGGCAGCAATAGACCCTTGGAGACAACTCGGCTGGAGGACGATGTATTGAATCGCGATGAAAAATGAGTTTTCCATCGCCATTAGGAGGCCCTGAACGTTGCAATTAACTAACAGTTTTGCGTCCGATTCGAAAATCTAAACTCACAGGAGAACGACAATAAGGTGCCATAGGCAGCAATACACCCTTGGAGACAAGTCGGCTGGAGGACGATGTATTGATTTGCGATCCAATTTGAGAGTTCCATCGTTATTAGGAGGCCCTGAAAGTTACAAATAAAATTTGTTTTGCGTCCGATTAAAAAATCTAGACTCACAGGAGACGGACCATAAAGTGCCCGAGGCAGCAAATACCCTTGGAGACAAGTCGGCTGGAGGACGATTTATTGAATCGCGTCGCAATTACAGTTTTCCACCGTCATTAGGAGGCCCTGAACGTTACAATTAACCATCAGTTTTGCATCGGATTCGAAAATCTAGACTCACAGGAGACTGACCATAAGATGCCCGAGGCAGCAATATCCCCTTGGAGATAAGTTGGCTGGAGGACGATGTATTGAATCGCGATGCAAGTTGAGTTTTCCAACGTCATTAGGAGGCCCTGAACGTTACAATTAATATCAGTTCTGCGTCCGATTCGAAATTCTAGACTCACAGGAGACGGACCATAAGGTGCCCGAGGCAGCAATATCCCCTTGGAGACAAGTCTGCTTTAGGACGATGTATTGAATCGTGATACAATTTGAATTTTCCATCGCCATTAGGAGGCCCTGAACGTTTCAATTAACTATAAGTTTTGCGTCCGATTCGATAATCTAGACTCACAGGAGACGGACCATAAGGTGCCCGAGGCAACAATATCCCCTTGGAGACAAGTCGGCTGGAGGACGATGTATTGAATCGCGATGCACTTTGAGATTTCCATCGTTCTTAGGAGGCCCTGAACGTTACAATTAACATCAGTTTTGCGTCTGATTCGAAAATCTAGAGTCACAGGAGACGGACCAAAATTAGCCCCTGGCAGCAATATCCATTTGGAGACAAGTCGGCTGGAGGACGATGTATTGAATCGCGATGCAATTTTAGTTTTCCATTGTCATTAGAAGGCAATAAACGTTACAATTAACTATCAGTTTTGCGTCCGATTCGAAAATCTACACTCACAGGATAACGTCCATAAGGTGCCATGGGCAGCAATAGATCCTTGGAGACAAGTCGCCTGGAGGACGATGTATTGAATCGCGATACAATGTGAGTGTTCCATCGTCATCAGGAGGCCTTGAAGGTTACAACTAACTATCAGTTTTGCGTCCGATTCGAAAATCTAGGCTCACAGGAGCACGACCATAAGGTGCCTTAGGCAGCAATAGACCCTTGGAGACAAGTCGGCTGCAGGACGATGTATAAAATCGGGTTGCCATTTGAGTGTTCCATCATCATTAGGAGGCCATGGACGTTATAATTAACCATGAGTTTTGCGTCGGATTCGAAAATCTAGACTCATAGGAGTCGGACCCTAAGGTGCCCGAGGCAGCAATATCCCCTTGGAGACAAGACGGCTGGAGGACGATGTATTGAATCGCGATGCAATTAGAGTGTTCCATCGTCATTAGGAGGCCCTGAACGTTACAATTAACTATCAGTTTTGCGTCCGATTCGAAAATCTAGACTCACAGGAGACGGACCATAAGGTGCTATAGGCAGCAATAGACCCTTGGAGACAAGTCGGCTGGAGGACGATGTATTGAATTGCGATGTAATTTGAGTGTTCCATCGTCATTATGAGACCCTGAACGTTACAATTAACTATCAGTTTTGCGTCCGATTCGAAAATCTAGACTCGCAGGAGACTGACCATTAGGTGCCCGAGACAGCAATATGCCCTTGGATACAAGTCGGCTGGAGGACGATGTATTGAATCGCGATGCAATTTGATTTTTCCTTCGTGATTAAAAGGACCTGAACGTTACAATTAACTATCAGTTTTCCGTCCGATTCGAAAATCTAGAATCACAGGAGAACGACCATAAGGTGTCATAGGCAGCCATACACCCTGGGAGACAAATCGGCTGGAGGACGATGTATTGAATTGCGATGCCATTTGAGTGTTCCATCGTCATTAGGAGGCACTGAGCGTTACAATTAACCGTCAGTTTTGCGTCGGATTCGAAAATCTAGACTCACAGGAAACGGAGCATCAGGTATCCAAGGCAGCAATATCCCCTTGGAGACAAGTAGGCTGGAGGACTGAATCGCGACGCAATTTGAGTGTTCCATCGTTATTAGGAGGCCCTGAACTTTAAAATTAACCATCAGTTTTACGTCGGATTCGTAAATCTAACCTCACAGGAGAAGGACCATGAGGTTCCCGAGGCAGCAATATCCCCTTGGAGACACGTCGGCTGGAGGACGATTTATTGAATCGCGATGCCGTTAGAGTGTTCCTCGTCATTAGGAGGTCCTGAACGTTACAATTAACAATCAGTTTTGCGTCGGATTCCAAAATCTAGACTCACAGGAGAACGACCATAAGGTGCCACAGGCAGCAATAGACCCTTTGAGACAAGTCGGCTGGAGGACGATGTATTGAATCGCGTTTCCATTTGAGTGTTCCATCGAGATTAGGAAGCCATGAACGTTACAATTAACTATCAGTTTTGCATCTGATTCGAAAATCTAGACTCACAGGAGACGGACCATATGGTGCCCGAGGCAGCAATATCCCCTTGGAGACAAGTCGGCCGGAGGACGATGTATTGAATCGCGACGCAATTTGAGTGTTCCATCGTCATTAGGAGGCCCTGAACGTTACAATTAACTATCAGTTTTTCGTCCGATTCCAATATCTAGACTCACAGGAGACGGACCATAAGGTCCCCGAGGCACCAATATCCCCTTGTAGACAAGTCGGCTAGAGGACTCTGTATTGAATCGCGACGCAATTTGAGTGTTCCATCGTCATTAGGATGCCCTGAACATTACAATTAACCATGAGTTTTGCATCCGATTCAAAATCTATACTCACAGGAGACGGTCCATAAGGTGCCCGAGGCAGCAATATCTCCTTCGAGACAAGTCGGCTGGAGGACGATGTATTGAATCGCGATGCAATTTGAGATTTCCATCGTCATTAAAAGGCCCTGAACGTTGCAATTAACATCAGTTTTGCGTCCGATTCGAAAATCTAGAATCACAAAAGGCGGACCATAAGGTGCCCGAGGCAGCAATATCCCCTTGGAGATAAGTCGGCTTGACGACGATGTATTGAATCGCGATGCCATTTGAGTGTTCCATCATCATTAGGAGGCCCTGAACGTTACAATTAACTATCAGTTTTTTGTCCCATTCCAATATCTAGACTCACAGGAGACGGACCATTAGGTCCCCGAGGCAGCAATATCCCCTTGTAGACAAGTCGGCTGGAGGACCATGTATTGAATCGCGACGCAATTTGAGTGTTCCATCGTCATTAGGATGCCCTGAACGATACAATTAACCATCAGTTTTGCATCGGATTCCAAAATCTAGACTCACAGGAGACTGACCATAAGGTGCCCGAGGCAGCAATATCCCCTTGGAGACAAGTCGGCTGGAGGACGATGTATTGAATCGCGACGCAATTTGAGTGTTCCATCGTCATTAGGATGCCCTGGACGTTACAATTAACCATCAGTTTTGCGTCGGATTCGAAACTCTAGACTCACAGGAGACGGACCATAAGGTGCCCAAGGCAGCAATATCCCCTTGGAGACAAGTCGGCTGGAGGACGATGTATTGAATCTGGACGGAATGTGAGCGTTCCATCGTCATTAGAGGCCCTGAACGTTTCAATTAACTATCAGTTTAGCGTCGGATTCGAACATCTAGACTTACAGGGGAACGACCATAAGGTGCCACGGGCAGCAATAGACCCTTGGAGACAAGTCGGCTGGAGGACGATGTATTGAATTGCGATTCCATTTGAGTGTTCCATCGAGATTAGGAAGCCATGAACATTACAATTAACTATCAGTTTTGCATCTGATTCGAAAATCTAGACTCACAGGAGACGGACCATATGGTGCCCGAGGCAGCAATATCCCCTTGTAGACAAGTCGGCTGGAGGACCATGTATTGAATCGCGACGCAATTTGAGTGTTCCATCGTCATTAGGATGCCCTGAACATTACAATTAACCATCAGTTTTGCATCCGATTCAAAATCTAGTCTCACAGGAGACGGTCCATAAGGTGCCCGCGGCAGCAATATCCCCTTCGAGACAAGTCGGCTGGAGTACGATGTATTGAATCGCGTGCAATTTGAGATTTCCATCGTCATTAAAAGGCCCTGAACGTTGCAATTAACATCAGTTTTGCGTCCGATTCAAAATCTAGACTCACAGGAGACGGACCATATGGTGCCCGAGGCAGTAATATCCCCTTGGAGACAAGTCGGCTGGAGGACGAAGTATTGAATCGCGACGCATTTTGGATGTTCCATCGTCATTAGGAGGCCCTGAACGTTACAATTAACTATCAGTTTTTCATCCGATTCCAATATCTAGACTCACAGGAGGCGGACCATAAGGTGCCCGAGGCAGCAATATCCCCTTGTAGACAAGTCGGCTGGAAAACCATGTATTAAATCGCGACGCAATTTGAGTGTTCCATCGTCATTAGGATGACCTGAACGTTACAATTAACCATCAGTTTTGCATCCGATTCAAAATCTAGACTCACAGGAGACGGACCATAAGGTGCCCGAGGCAGCAATATCCCCTTCGAGACAAGTCGGCTGGAGGACGATGTATTGAATCGCGATGCAATTTGAGATTTCCATCGTCATTAAAAGGTCCTGATCGTTACAATTAACATCAGCTATGCGTCCGATTCGAAAATCTAGACTCACAAAAGGCGGACCATTAGGTGCAATATCCCCTTGGAGATAAGTCGTTTGGAGGACGATGTATTGAATCTGGACGGAATGTGAGCGTTCCAACGTCATTAGAGGCCCTGAACGTTACAATTAACTATCAGTTTTGCGTCGGATTCGAACATCTAGACTTACAGGGGAACGACCATAAGGTGCCACGGGCAGCAATAGACCCTTGGAGACAAGTCGGCTGGAGGACGATGTATTGAATCGCGATGCCGTTAGAGTGTTCCTCGTCATTAGGAGGTCCTGAACGTTACAATTAACCATCAGTTTTTCGACGGATTCGAAAATCTAGGCTCATAGGAGAAAGACCATAAGGTGCCCGAGACAGCAATATCCCCTTGGAGACACGTAGGCTGCAGGACGATGTATTGAATCGCGACGCAATTTGAGTGTTCCATCGTCATTAGGATGCCCTGAACATTACAATTAACCATCAGTTTTGCATCCGATTCAAAATCTAGTCTCACAGGAGACGGTCCATAAGGTGCCCGCGGCAGCAATATCCCCTTCGAGACAAGTCGGCTGGAGTACGATGTATTGAATCGCGTGCAATTTGAGATTTCCATCGTCATTAAAAGGCCCTGAACGTTGCAATTAACATCAGTTTTGCGTCCGATTCAAAATCTAGACTCACAGGAGACGGACCATATGGTGCCCGAGGCAGTAATATCCCCTTGGAGACAAGTCGGCTGGAGGACGAAGTATTGAATCGCGACGCATTTTGGATGTTCCATCGTCATTAGGAGGCCCTGAACGTTACAATTAACTATCAGTTTTTCATCCGATTCCAATATCTAGACTCACAGGAGACGGACCATAAGGTGCCCGAGGCAGCAATATCCCCTTGTAGACAAGTCGGCTGGAAAACCATGTATTAAATCGCGACGCAATTTGAGTGTTCCATCGTCATTAGGATGACCTGAACGTTACAATTAACCATCAGTTTTGCATCCGATTCAAAATCTAGACTCACAGGAGACGGACCATAAGGTGCCCGAGGCAGCAATATCCCCTTCGAGACAAGTCGGCTGGAGGACGATGTATTGAATCGCGATGCAATTTGAGATTTCCATCGTCATTAAAAGGTCCTGATCGTTACAATTAACATCAGCTATGCGTCCGATTCGAAAATCTAGACTCACAAAAGGCGGACCATTAGGTGCAATATCCCCTTGGAGATAAGTCGTTTGGAGGACGATGTATTGAATCTGGACGGAATGTGAGCGTTCCAACGTCATTAGAGGCCCTGAACGTTACAATTAACTATCAGTTTTGCGTCGGATTCGAACATCTAGACTTACAGGGGAACGACCATAAGGTGCCACGGGCAGCAATAGACCCTTGGAGACAAGTCGGCTGGAGGACGATGTATTGAATCGCGATGCCGTTAGAGTGTTCCTCGTCATTAGGAGGTCCTGAACGTTACAATTAACCATCAGTTTTTCGACGGATTCGAAAATCTAGGCTCATAGGAGAAAGACCATAAGGTGCCCGAGACAGCAATATCCCCTTGGAGACACGTAGGCTGCAGGACGATGTATTGAATCGCGATGCAATTTGAGTGTTCCATCGTCATTAGGAGGCCCTGAACGTTTCAATCAACTATCAGTTTTGCGTCCGATTCAAAAATCTAGACTCACAGGAGACGGAACATAAGGTGCCCGAGGCAGCAATATACACTTGGAGACAAGTCGGAGGGAGGACGATTTATTAATCGCGACGCAATTTGAGTGTTCCATCGTCATTAGGAGGGCCTGAACGTTACAATTAACCATCAGTATTGCATCGGATTCCAAAATCTAGACTCACAGAAGACTGACCATGAGGTGCCCGAGACAGCAATATCCCCTTGGAGACAAGTCGCCTGGAGGACGATGTATTGAATCGAGACGCAATTTGAGTGTTCCATCGTCATTAGGATGCCCTGAACGTTACAATTAACCATCAGTCTTGCGTCGGATTCGAAAATCTAGACCCATAGGAGACGGACCATAAGGTGCCCGAGGCAGCAATATCCCCTTGGAGACAATTCGGCTGGAGGAAGATGTATTGAATCGCGATGCGATTTGAGATTTCCATCGTCATTAAGAGGCCCTGAACGTTACAATTAACATCAGTTTTTCGTACGATTCGAAAATCTAGACTCACAGGATGATGATGATGATGATGATGTTTGGTTTGTGGGGCGCTCAACTGCGTGGTGATCAGCGCCCGTACAATTACCCAATCTTTGCTCAGTCCAATTTCGCCACTTTCCTGGATGATGATGAAATGATGAGGACAACACAAACACCCAGTCATCTCGAGGCAGGTGAAAATGCCTGACCCCGCCGGGAATCGAACCCGGGACCCCGTGGACTCACAGGAGACGGACCATAAGGTGCCCGAGGCAGCAATATCCCCTTGGAGACAAGTCGGCTGGAGGACGATGTATTGAATCTGGAAGGAATGTGAGCGTTCCATCGTCATTAGGAGGCCCTGATCGTTACAATTAACTATCAGTTTTGCGTCCGATTCAAAATTTAGACTCACAGGAGACGGACCATATGGTGCCCGAGGCATCAATAACCCCTTGGAGACAAGTCGGCTGGAGGACGATGTATTGAATCGCGACGCAATTTGAGTGTTACGTCGTCATTAGGAGGCCCTGAACGTTACAATTATTTATCAGTTTTTCGTCCGATTCCAATATCTAGACTCACAGGAGACGGACCATAAGGTGCCCGAGGCAGCAATATCCCCTTGTAGACAAGTCGGCTGGAGGACCATGTATTGAATCGCGACGCAATTTGAGTGTTCCATCGTCATTAGGATGCCCTGAACGTTACAATTAACCATCAGTTTTGCATCCGATTCAAAATCTAGACTCACAGGAGACGGACAATAAGGTGCTCGAGGCAGCAATATCCCCTTCGAGACAAGTCGGCTAGAGGACGATGTATTGAATCGCGATGCAATTTGAGATTTCCATCGTCATTAAAAGGCCCTGAACGTTACAATTAACAACAGTTTAGCGTCCGATTCGAAAATCTAGACTCACAAAAGGCGGACCATAAGGTGCCCGAGGCAGCAATATCCCCTTGGAGATAAGTCGGTTGGAAGACGATGTATTGAATCTGGACGGAATGTGAGCGTTCCATTGTCATTAGGAGGCCCTGATCGTTACAATTAACTATCAGTTTTGCATCCGATTCGAAAATTTAGACTCGCAGGAGAACGACCATAAGGTGCCATAGGCAGCAATACACCCTTGGAGACAAGTCGGCTTGAGGACGATGTATTGAATCGCGATGCCATTTGAGTGTTCCATCATCATTAGGAGGCCCTGATCGTTACAATTAACCATCAGTTTTTCGTCGGATTCGAAAATCTAGGCTCATAGGAGAAGGACCATAAGGTGCCCGAGGCAGCATTATCCCCTTGGAGACAGTTCGGCTGCAAGACGATGTATTGAATCGCGATACAATTTGAGTGTTCCATCGTCATTAGGAGGCCCTGAACGTTTCAATCAACTATCAGTTTTGCTTCCGATTCTAAAATCTAGACTCACAGTAGACGGAACATAAGGTGCCCGAGGCAGCAATATACACTTGGAGACAAGTCGGAGGGAGGACGATTTATTGAATCGCGACGCAATTTGAGTTTTCCATCGTCATTAGGATGCCCTGAACGTTACAATTAACCATCAGTTTTGCGTCGGATTCGAAAATCTAGACTCACAGGAGACGGACCATAAGGTGCCCGAGGCAGCAATATCCCCTTGGAGGCAGGTCGGCTGGAGGAAGATGTATTGAATCGCGAAGCAATTTGAGATTTCCATCGTCATTAAGAGGCCCTGAACGTTACAATTACCATCAGTTTTTCGTCCGATTCGAAAATCTAGGCTCATAGGAGAAGGACCATAAGGTGCCCGAGGCAGCAATATCCCCTTGGAGACAGTTCGGCTGCAAGACGATGTATTGAATCGCGATACAATTTGAGTGTTCCAGCGTCATTAGGAGGCCCTGAACGTTTCAATCAACTATCAGTTTTGCGTCCGATTCTAAAATCTAGACTCACAGGAGACGGACCATAAGGTGCCCGAGGCAGCAATATTCCCTTGGAGGCAAGTCGGCTGGAGGACGATGTATTGAATCTGGACGGAATGTGAGCGTTCCATCGTCATTAGGAGGCCCTGATCGTTACAATTAACCATCAGTTTTACGTCGGATTCGAAAATCTAGGCTCATAGGAGAAGGACCATAGGGTGCCCGAGGCAGCAATATCCCCTTGGAGACAGGTCAGCTGGAGGACGATGTATTGAATCGCGATGCAATTTGAGTGTTCCATCGTCATTAGGAGGCCCTGAACGTTTCAATCAACTATCAGCTTTGCGTCCGATTCTAAAATCTAGACTCACAGGAGACGGAACATAAGGTGCCCCAGGCAGCAAAATACACTTGGAGACAAGCCGGAGGGAGGACGATTTATTGAATCGCGACGCAATTTGAGTGTTCCATCGTCATTAGGAGGCCCTGAACGTTACAATTAACCATCAGTTTTGCATCGGATTCCACAATCAGACTCACAGGAGACTGACCATATGGTGCCCGAGGCAGCAATATCCCCTTGGAGACAAGTCGGCTGGAGGACTATGTATTGAATCGCGACGCAATTTGAGTGTTCCATCGTCATTAGAATGCCCTGAACGTTACAATTAACCATCAGATTTGCGTCGGATTCGAAAATCTAGACTCACAGGAGACGGACCATAAGGTGCCCGAGGCAGCAATATTCCCTTGGAGACAAGTCGGCTGGAGAAAGATGTATTGAATCGCGATGCAATTTGAGATTTCCATCGTCATTAAGAGGCTCTGAACGTTACAATTGACATCAGTTTCGCGTCCGATTCGAAAATCTAGACTCACAGGAGACGGACCATAAGGTGCCCGAGGCAGCAATATCCCCTTGGAGACAAGTCGGCTGGAGGACGATGTATTGAATCTGGACGGAATGTGAGCGTTCTATTGTCATTTGGAGGCCCTGAACGTTACAATTAACTATCAGTTTTGCGTCGGATTCGAAAATGTTGACTTACAGGAGATCGACCATATGGTGCCACGGGCAGCAATAGACCCTTGGAGACAAGTCGGCTGGAGGACGATGTACCGAATCGCGATGCCATTGGAGTGTTCCTCGTCATTAGGAGGCCCTCAACGTTACAATTAACTATCAGTATTGCATCCGATTCCAGAATCTATACTTACAGGAGACGGACCATAAGTTGCTTGAGACAGCAATATCCCCTTGGAGACAAGACGGCTGGAAGACGATGTATTGATTCGCGACTCAATTTGAGTGTTCCATCGTCATTAGGAGGCCTCGAACGTTACAATTAACCATCAGTTTTGCGTCGGATTCGAAAATCTAGACTCACAGGAGAACGACCATAAAGTGCCACAGGCAGCAATAGACCCTTGGAGACAAGTCGGCTAGAGGACGATATATTGAATCGCGATTCAATTTGAGTGTTCCTTCGTGATTAGGAAGCCATGAACGTTACAATTAACTATCAGTTTTTCGTCCGATTCCAAAATCTAGACTCACAGGAGACGGACCATAAGGTGCCCGAGGCAGCAATATCCCCTTGGAGACAAGTCGGCTAGAGTTCGATGTATTGAATCGCGACGCAATTTGAGTGTTCCATCGTCATTATGAGGCCCTGAACGTTACAATTAACTATCAGTTTTTCGTCCGATTCCAAAATCTAGACTCACAGGAGACGGACCATAAGGTGCCCGAGGCAGCAATATCCCCTTGGAGACAAGTCGGCTGGAGGACGATGTATTGAATCGCGACGCAATTTGAGTGTTCCATCGTCATTAGGATGCCCTCAACGTTACAATTAACCGTCAGTTTTGCGTCGGATTAGAAAACCTAGACTCACAGGAGACGGACCATAAGGTGCCCGAGGCAGCAATATCCCCTTGGAAACAAGTCAGCTGGAGAACGATTTATTGAATCGCGACGCAATTTGAGTGTTCCATCGTCATTAGGAGGCCCTGAACGTTACAACTAACCATCAGTTTCTCATCGGATTCGAAAATCAGACTCACAGGAGACTGACCATAGGGTGCCAAAGACAGCAATATCCCCTTGGAGACAAGTCGGATAGAGGACGATGTATTGAATCGCTATGCAATTTGAGTTTTCCATCGTCATTAGGAGGCCCTGAAGCTTACAATTAACTATCAGTTTTGCGTCCGATTCGAAAATCTAGACTCACAGGAGAGCGACCATAAGATGCCATAGGTAGCAATAGACCCTTGGAGACAAGTCGGCTGGAGGACGATGTATTGAATCGCGATCCAATTTGAGTGTTCCATCGTCATTAGGAGTCCCTGAATGTTACAATTAACCATCAGTTTTGCGCCCGATTCGAAAATCTAGACTCACAGGAGACTGACCATAAGGTGCCCGAGGCAGCAATATCCCCTTGGAGACAAGTCGGCTGGAGGACGATTTATTGAATCGCGATGCAATTTGAGTTTTCCATCGTGATTAGAAGGCCCTGAACGTTACAATTAACTATCAGTTTTGCGTCCGTTTCGAAAATCTAGACTCACAAGAGAACGACCATAAGGTGCCATAGGCAGCAATACACCCTTGGAGACAAGTCTGCTGGAGGATGATGTATTGAATCGTGATGCCATTTGAGTGTTCCATTATCATTAGGAGGCCCTGGACGTTACAATTATCCATCAGTTTTGCATCGGATTCCAAAATCTAGACTCACAGGAGACTGACCATAAGGTGCCCGAGGCAGCAATATCCCCTTGGAGACTAATAGGCTGGAGGACGATGTATTGAATCGCGACGCAATTTGAGTGTTCCATCGTCATTAGGATGCCCTGAACGTTACAATTAACCATCAGATTAGCGTCGGATTCGAAAACCTAGACTCACAGGAGACGGACCATAAGGTGCCCGAGGCAGCAATATCCCCTTGGAGACAAGTCGGCTGGAGGACGATGTATTGAATCTGGACGGAATGTGAGCGTTCTATCGTCATTTGGAGGCCCTGAACGTTACAATTAACTATCAGTTTTGCGTCGGATTCGAAAATGTAGACTTACAGGAGAACGACCATAAGGTGCCACGGGCAGCAATAGACCCTTGGAGACAAGTCGGCTGGAGGACGATGTACCGAATCGCGATGCCATTAGAGTGTTCCTCGTAATTAGGAGGCCCTCAACGTTACAATTAACTATCAGTTTTGCATCCGATTCCAGAATCTAGACTTACAGGAGACGGACCATAAGGTGCTTGAGACAGCAATATCCCCTTGGAGACAAGTCGGCTGGAAGACGATGTATTGAATCGCGACTCAATTTGAGTGTTCCATCGTCATTAGGAGGCCTAGAACGTTACAATTAACCATCAGTTTTGCGTCGGATTCGAAAATCTAGACTCACAGGAGAACGACCATAAAGTGCCACAGGCAGCAATAGACCCTTGGAGACAAGTCGGCTGGAGGACGATATATTGAATCGCGATTCAATTTGAGTGTTCCATCGTGATTAGGAAGCCATGAACGTTACAATTAACTATCAGTTTTGCATCTGATTCGAAAATCTAGACTCACAGGAGACGGACCATAAGGTGCCCGAGGCAGCAATATCCCCTTGGAGACAAGTCGGCTGGAGTTCGATGTATTGAATCGCGACGCAATTTGAGTGTTCCTTCGTCATTATAAGGGCCCTGAACGTTACAATTAACTATCAGTTTTTCGTCCGATTCCAAAATCTAGACTCACAGGAGACGGACCATAAGGTGCCCGAGGCAGCAAAATCCCCTTGTAGACAAGACGGCTGGAGGACGATGTATTGAATCGCGACGCAATTTGAGTGTTCCATCGTCATTAGGATGCCCTCAACGTTACAATTATTCATCAGTTTTGCGTCGGATTAGAAAACCTAGACTCACATGAGACGGACCATAAGGTGCCCGAGGCAGCAATATCCCCTTGGAGACAAGTCAGCTGGAGAACGGTTTATTGAATCGCGACGCAATTTGAGTGTTCCATCGTCATTAGGAGGCCCTGAACGTTACAACTAACCATCTGTTTCTCATCGGATTCGAAAATCTAGACTCACAGCAGACTGACCATAGGGTGCCAAAGGCAGCAATATCCCCTTGGAGACAAGTCGGCTAGAGGACGATGTATTGAATCGCTATGCAATTTGAGTTTTCCATCGTCATTAGGAGGCCCTGAAGCTTGCAATTAACTATCAGTTTTGCGTCCGATTCGAAAATCTAGACTCACAGGAGAACGACCATAAGTTGCCATAGGCACCAATAGACCCTTGGAGACAAGTCGGCTGGAGGACGATGTATTGAATCGCGATCCAATTTGAGTGTTCCATCGTCATTAGGAGTCCCTGAATGTTACAATTAACCATCAGTTTTGCGTCCGATTCGAAAATCTTGACTCACAGGAGACTGACCATAAGGTGCCCGAGGCAGCAATATCCCCTTGGAGACAAGTCGGCTGGAGGACTATGTATTGAATCGCGACGCAATTTGAGTGTTCCATCGTCATTAGAATGCCCTGAACGTTACAATTAACCATCAGATTTGCGTCGGATTCGAAAATCTAGACTCACAGGAGACGGACCATAAGGTGCCCGAGGCAGCAATATTCCCTTGGAGACAAGTCGGCTGGAGAAAGATGTATTGAATCGCGATGCAATTTGAGATTTCCATCGTCATTAAGAGGCCCTGAACGTTACAATTGACATCAGTTTCGCGTCCGATTCGAAAATCTAGACTCACAGGAGACGGACCATAAGGTGCCCGAGGCAGCAATATCCCCTTGGAGACAAGTCGGCTGGAGGACGATGTATTGAATCTGGACGGAATGTGAGCGTTCTATTGTCATTTGGAGGCCCTGAACGTTACAATTAACTATCAGTTTTGCGTCGGATTCGAAAATGTTGACTTACAGGAGATCGACCATATGGTGCCACGGGCAGCAATAGACCCTTGGAGACAAGTCGGCTGGAGGACGATGTACCGAATCGCGATGCCATTGGAGTGTTCCTCGTCATTAGGAGGCCCTCAACGTTACAATTAACTATCAGTATTGCATCCGATTCCAGAATCTATACTTACAGGAGACGGACCATAAGTTGCTTGAGACAGCAATATCCCCTTGGAGACAAGACGGCTGGAAGACGATGTATTGATTCGCGACTCAATTTGAGTGTTCCATCGTCATTAGGAGGCCTCGAACGTTACAATTAACCATCAGTTTTGCGTCGGATTCGAAAATCTAGACTCACAGGAGAACGACCATAAAGTGCCACAGGCAGCAATAGACCCTTGGAGACAAGTCGGCTAGAGGACGATATATTGAATCGCGATTCAATTTGAGTGTTCCTTCGTGATTAGGAAGCCATGAACGTTACAATTAACTATCAGTTTTTCGTCCGATTCCAAAATCTAGACTCACAGGAGACGGACCATAAGGTGCCCGAGGCAGCAATATCCCCTTGGAGACAAGTCGGCTAGAGTTCGATGTATTGAATCGCGACGCAATTTGAGTGTTCCATCGTCATTATGAGGCCCTGAACGTTACAATTAACTATCAGTTTTTCGTCCGATTCCAAAATCTAGACTCACAGGAGACGGACCATAAGGTGCCCGAGGCAGCAATATCCCCTTGGAGACAAGTCGGCTGGAGGACGATGTATTGAATCGCGACGCAATTTGAGTGTTCCATCGTCATTAGGATGCCCTCAACGTTACAATTAACCGTCAGTTTTGCGTCGGATTAGAAAACCTAGACTCACAGGAGACGGACCATAAGGTGCCCGAGGCAGCAATATCCCCTTGGAAACAAGTCAGCTGGAGAACGATTTATTGAATCGCGACGCAATTTGAGTGTTCCATCGTCATTAGGAGGCCCTGAACGTTACAACTAACCATCAGTTTCTCATCGGATTCGAAAATCAGACTCACAGGAGACTGACCATAGGGTGCCAAAGACAGCAATATCCCCTTGGAGACAAGTCGGATAGAGGACGATGTATTGAATCGCTATGCAATTTGAGTTTTCCATCGTCATTAGGAGGCCCTGAAGCTTACAATTAACTATCAGTTTTGCGTCTGATTCGAAAATCTAGACTCACAGGAGAGCGACCATAAGATGCCATAGGCAGCAATAGACCCTTGGAGACAAGTCGGCTGGAGGACGATGTATTGAATCGCGATCCAATTTGAGTGTTCCATCGTCATTAGGAGTCCCTGAATGTTACAATTAACCATCAGTTTTGCGCCCGATTCGAAAATCTAGACTCACAGGAGACTGACCATAAGGTGCCCGAGGCAGCAATATCCCCTTGGAGACAAGTCGGCTGGAGGACGATTTATTGAATCGCGATGCAATTTGAGTTTTCCATCGTGATTAGAAGGCCCTGAACGTTACAATTAACTATCAGTTTTGCGTCCGTTTCGAAAATCTAGACTCACAAGAGAACGACCATAAGGTGCCATAGGCAGCAATACACCCTTGGAGACAAGTCTGCTGGAGGATGATGTATTGAATCGTGATGCCATTTGAGTGTTCCATTATCATTAGGAGGCCCTGAACGTTACAATTATCCATCAGTTTTGCATCGGATTCCAAAATCTAGACTCACAGGAGACTGACCATAAGGTGCCCGAGGCAGCAATATCCCCTTGGAGACTAATAGGCTGGAGGACGATGTATTGAATCGCGACGCAATTTGAGTGTTCCATCGTCATTAGGATGCCCTGAACGTTACAATTAACCATCAGATTAGCGTCGGATTCGAAAACCTAGACTCACAGGAGACGGACCATAAGGTGCCCGAGGCAGCAATATCCCCTTGGAGACAAGTCGGCTGGAGGACGATGTATTGAATCTGGACGGAATGTGAGCGTTCTATCGTCATTTGGAGGCCCTGAACGTTACAATTAACTATCAGTTTTGCGTCGGATTCGAAAATGTAGACTTACAGGAGAACGACCATAAGGTGCCACGGGCAGCAATAGACCCTTGGAGACAAGTCGGCTGGAGGACGATGTACCGAATCGCGATGCCATTAGAGTGTTCCTCGTAATTAGGAGGCCCTCAACGTTACAATTAACTATCAGTTTTGCATCCGATTCCAGAATCTAGACTTACAGGAGACGGACCATAAGGTGCTTGAGACAGCAATATCCCCTTGGAGACAAGTCGGCTGGAAGACGATGTATTGAATCGCGACTCAATTTGAGTGTTCCATCGTCATTAGGAGGCCTAGAACGTTACAATTAACCATCAGTTTTGCGTCGGATTCGAAAATCTAGACTCACAGGAGAACGACCATAAAGTGCCACAGGCAGCAATAGACCCTTGGAGACAAGTCGGCTGGAGGACGATATATTGAATCGCGATTCAATTTGAGTGTTCCATCGTGATTAGGAAGCCATGAACGTTACAATTAACTATCAGTTTTGCATCTGATTCGAAAATCTAGACTCACAGGAGACGGACCATAAGGTGCCCGAGGCAGCAATATCCCCTTGGAGACAAGTCGGCTGGAGTTCGATGTATTGAATCGCGACGCAATTTGAGTGTTCCTTCGTCATTATAAGGGCCCTGAACGTTACAATTAACTATCAGTTTTTCGTCCGATTCCAAAATCTAGACTCACAGGAGACGGACCATAAGGTGCCCGAGGCAGCAAAATCCCCTTGTAGACAAGACGGCTGGAGGACGATGTATTGAATCGCGACGCAATTTGAGTGTTCCATCGTCATTAGGATGCCCTCAACGTTACAATTATTCATCAGTTTTGCGTCGGATTAGAAAACCTAGACTCACATGAGACGGACCATAAGGTGCCCGAGGCAGCAATATCCCCTTGGAGACAAGTCAGCTGGAGAACGATTTATTGAATCGCGACGCAATTTGAGTGTTCCATCGTCATTAGGAGGCCCTGAACGTTACAACTAACCATCTGTTTCTCATCGGATTCGAAAATCTAGACTCACAGCAGACTGACCATAGGGTGCCAAAGGCAGCAATATCCCCTTGGAGACAAGTCGGCTAGAGGACGATGTATTGAATCGCTATGCAATTTGAGTTTTCCATCGTCATTAGGAGGCCCTGAAGCTTGCAATTAACTATCAGTTTTGCGTCCGATTCGAAAATCTAGACTCACAGGAGAACGACCATAAGTTGCCATAGGCACCAATAGACCCTTGGAGACAAGTCGGCTGGAGGACGATGTATTGAATCGCGATCCAATTTGAGTGTTCCATCGTCATTAGGAGTCCCTGAATGTTACAATTAACCATCAGTTTTGCGTCCGATTCGAAAATCTTGACTCACAGGAGACTGACCATAAGGTGCCCGAGGCAGCAATATCCCCTTGGAGACAAGTCGGCTGGAGGACGATTTATTGAATCGCGATGCAATTTGAGTTTTCCATCGTGATTAGAAGGCCCTGAACGTTACAATTAACTGTCAGTTTTGCGTCCGATTCGAAAATCTAGACTCACAGGAGAACGACCATAAGGTGCCATAGGCAGCAATACACCCTTGGAGACAAGTCAGCTGGAGGATGATGTATTGAATCGCGATGCCATTTGAGTGTTCCATTATCATTAGGAGGCCCTGAACGTTACAATTATCCATCAGTTTTGCATCGGATTCCAAAATCTAGACTCACAGGAGACTGACCATAAGGTGCCCGAGTCAGCAATATCCCCTTGGAGACTAATAGGCTGGAGGACGATGTATTGAATCGCGACGCAATTTGAGTGTTCCATCGTCATTAGGATGCCCTGAACGTTACAATTAACCATCAGATTAGCGTTGGATTCGAAAATCTAGACTCACAGGAGACGGACCATAAGGTGCCCGAGGCAGCAATATCCCCTTGGAAACAAGTCAGCTGGAGAACGATTTATTGAATCGCGACGCAATTTGAGTGTTCCATCGTCATTAGGAGGCCCTGAACGTTACAACTAACCATCAGTTTCTCATCGGATTCGAAAATCAGATTCACAGGAGACTGACCATAGGGTGCCAAAGGCAGCAATATCCCCTTGGAGACAAGTCGGCTAGAGGACGATGTATTGAATCGCTATGCAATTTGAGTTTTCCATCGTCATTGGGAGGCCCTGAAGCTAACAATTAACTATCAGTTTTGCGTCCGATTCGAAAATCTAGACTCACAGGAGAGCGACCATAAGATGCCATAGGCAGCAATAGACCCTTGGAGACAAGTCGGCTGGAGGACGATGTATTGAATCGCGATCCAATTTGAGTGTTCCATCGTGATTAGAAGGCCCTGAACGTTACAATTAACTATCAGTTTTGCGTCGGATTCGAAAATCTAGACTCACAGGAGACGGACCATAAGGTGCCACAGGCAGCAATAGACCCTTGGAGACAAGTCGGCTGGAGGACGATGTATTGAATCGCGATCCAATTTGAGTGTTCCATCGTCATTAGTAGTCCCTGAACGTTACAATTAACCATCAGTTTTGCGTCCAATTCGAAAATCTAGACTCACAGTAGACTGACCATAAGGTGCCCGAGGCAGCAATATCCCCTTGGAGACATGTCGGCTGGAGGACGATTTATTGAATCGCGATGCAATTTGAGTTTTCCATCGTGATTAGAAGGCCCTGAACGTTACAATTAACTATCAGTTTTGCGTCCGATTCGAAAATCTAGACTCACAGGAGTACCACCATAAGGTGCCATAGGCAGCAATACACCCTTGGTGACAAGTCGGCTGGACGACGATTTATTGAATCGCGACGCAATTTGAGTGTTCCATCGTCATTAGGAGGCCCTGATCGTTACAATTAACCATCAGTTTTGCATCGGATTCGAAAATCTAGACTCACAGGAGATATACCATAAGGTGGCCGAGGCAGCAATATCCCCATTGAGACAAGTCGGCTGAAGGCCGATGTATTGAATCGCGATCCAATTTGAGTGTTCCATCGTCATTAGGAGGCCCTAAACGTTACAATCAACTATCAGTTTTGCGTCCGATTCGAAAATCTAGACGCACAGGAAACGGACCATAAGGTGCCCGAGGCAGCAATATACCCTTGGAGACAAATCGGCTGGAGGACGATGTATTGAATCTGGACTAAATGTGAGCGTTCCATCGTCATTAGGAGGACCTGAACGCTATAATTAACTATCAGTTTTGCGTCGGATTCGAAAATCTAGACTTACAGGAGAACGACCATAAGGTGCCACGGGCAGCAATAGACCCTTGGAGTCAAGTCGGCTGGAGGACGATATATTGAATCGCGATGCCATTAGAGTGTTCCTCGTCATTAGGAGGCCCTGAACGATACAATTAACTATCAGTTTTGCATCCGATTCGAAAATCTAGACTCACAGGAGACGGACCATAAGGTGCCCGAGGCAGCAATATCCCCTTGGAGACAAGTCGGCTGGAGGAAGATGTATTGAATCGCGATGCAATTTGAGATTTCCATCGTCATTAAGAGGCCCTGAATGTTACAATTAACATCAGTGTTGCGTTTGATTCGAAAATCTAGACTCACAGGAGACGGACCATAAGGTGCCCGAGGCAGCAATATCCCATTGGAGACAAGTCGGCTGGAGGACGATGTATTGAATCTGGACGGAATGTGAGCGTTCCATCGTCATTAGGAGGCCCTGATCGTTACAATTAACTATCAGTTTTGCGTCCGATTCGAAAATCTAGACTCGCAGGAGAACGACCATAAGGTGGAGACAAGTCGGCTTGAGGACGATGTATTGAATCGCGATGCCATTTGAGTGTTCCATCATCATTAGGAGGCCCTGATCGTTACAATTAACCATCAGTTTTTCGTCGGATTCGAAAATCTAGGCTCATAGGAAAGGACCATAAGGTGCCCGAGGCAGCAATATCCCCTTAGAGACAAGTCGGCTGCAGGACGATGTGTTGAATCGCGATGCAATTTGAGTGTTCCATCGTCATTAGGAGGCCCTGAACGTTTCAATCAACTATCAGTTTTGCGTCCGATTCTAAAATCTAGACTCACAGGAGACGGAACATAAGGTGCCCGAGGCGGCAATATCCCCTTGAAGACAAGTCGGCTGGAGGACGATGTATTGAATCGCGACGCAATTTGAGTGTTCCATCGTCATTAGGATACCCTGAACGTTACAATTAACCATCAGTTTTGCGTCGGATTCGAAAATCTAGACTCACAGGAGACGGACCATGAGGTGCCCGAGGCTGCAATATCCAGTTGGAGACTAATAGGCTGGAGGACGATGTATTGAATCGCGACGCAATTTGAGTGTTCCATCGTCATTAGGATGCCCTGAACGTTACAATTAACCATCAGATTAGCGTCGGATTCGAAAATCTAGACTCACAGGAGACGGACCATAAGGTGCCCGAGGCAGCAATATCCCCTTGGAGACAAGTCGGCTGGAGGACGATTTATTGAATCGCGATGCCATTAGAGTGTTCCTCGTCATTAGGAGGCCCTCAACGTACAATTAACTATCAGTTTTGCATCCGATTCCAGAATCTAGACTTACAGGAGACGGACCATAAGGTGCTTGAGACAGCAATATCCCCTTGGAGACAAGTCGGCTGGAAGACGATGTATTGAATCGCGACTCAATTTGAGTGTTCCATCGTCATTAGGAGGCCTAGAACGTTACAATTAACCATCAGTTTTGCGTCGGATTCGAAAATCTAGACTCACAGGAGAACGACCATATGGTGCCACAGGCAGCAATAGACCCTTGGAGACAAGTCGGCTGGAAGACGATGTATTGAATCGCGATTCCATTTGAGTGTTCCATCGTGATTAGGAAGCCATGAACGTTACAATTAACTATCAGTTTTGCATCTGATTCGAAAATCTAGACTCACAGGAGACTTACATTAAGGTGCCCGAGGCAGCAATATCCCCTGGGAGACAAGTCGGCTGGAGTTCGATGTATTGAATCGCGACGCAATTTGAGTGTTCCATCGTCATTAGGAGTCCCTGAATGTTACAATTAACCATCAGTTTTGCGTCCGATTCGAAAATCTTGACTCACAGGAGACTGACCATAAGGTGCCCGAGGCAGCAATATCCCCTTGGAGACAAGTCGGCTGGAGGACGATTTATTGAATCGCGATGCAATTTGAGTTTTCCATCGTGATTAGAAGGCCCTGAACGTTACAATTAACTGTCAGTTTTGCGTCCGATTCGAAAATCTAGACTCACAGGAGAACGACCATAAGGTGCCATAGGCAGCAATACACCCTTGGAGACAAGTCAGCTGGAGGATGATGTATTGAATCGCGATGCCATTTGAGTGTTCCATTATCATTAGGAGGCCCTGAACGTTACAATTATCCATCAGTTTTGCATCGGATTCCAAAATCTAGACTCACAGGAGACTGACCATAAGGTGCCCGAGTCAGCAATATCCCCTTGGAGACTAATAGGCTGGAGGACGATGTATTGAATCGCGACGCAATTTGAGTGTTCCATCGTCATTAGGATGCCCTGAACGTTACAATTAACCATCAGATTAGCGTTGGATTCGAAAATCTAGACTCACAGGAGACGGACCATAAGGTGCCCGAGGCAGCAATATCCCCTTGGAAACAAGTCAGCTGGAGAACGATTTATTGAATCGCGACGCAATTTGAGTGTTCCATCGTCATTAGGAGGCCCTGAACGTTACAACTAACCATCAGTTTCTCATCGGATTCGAAAATCAGATTCACAGGAGACTGACCATAGGGTGCCAAAGGCAGCAATATCCCCTTGGAGACAAGTCGGCTAGAGGACGATGTATTGAATCGCTATGCAATTTGAGTTTTCCATCGTCATTAGGAGGCCCTGAAGCTAACAATTAACTATCAGTTTTGCGTCCGATTCGAAAATCTAGACTCACAGGAGAGCGACCATAAGATGCCATAGGCAGCAATAGACCCTTGGAGACAAGTCGGCTGGAGGACGATGTATTGAATCGCGATCCAATTTGAGTGTTCCATCGTGATTAGAAGGCCCTGAACGTTACAATTAACTATCAGTTTTGCGTCGGATTCGAAAATCTAGACTCACAGGAGACGGACCATAAGGTGCCACAGGCAGCAATAGACCCTTGGAGACAAGTCGGCTGGAGGACGATGTATTGAATCGCGATCCAATTTGAGTGTTCCATCGTCATTAGTAGTCCCTGAACGTTACAATTAACCATCAGTTTTGCGTCCAATTCGAAAATCTAGACTCACAGTAGACTGACCATAAGGTGCCCGAGGCAGCAATATCCCCTTGGAGACATGTCGGCTGGAGGACGATTTATTGAATCGCGATGCAATTTGAGTTTTCCATCGTGATTAGAAGGCCCTGAACGTTACAATTAACTATCAGTTTTGCGTCCGATTCGAAAATCTAGACTCACAGGAGTACCACCATAAGGTGCCATAGGCAGCAATACACCCTTGGTGACAAGTCGGCTGGACGACGATTTATTGAATCGCGACGCAATTTGAGTGTTCCATCGTCATTAGGAGGCCCTGATCGTTACAATTAACCATCAGTTTTGCATCGGATTCGAAAATCTAGACTCACAGGAGATATACCATAAGGTGGCCGAGGCAGCAATATCCCCATTGAGACAAGTCGGCTGAAGGCCGATGTATTGAATCGCGATCCAATTTGAGTGTTCCATCGTCATTAGGAGGCCCTAAACGTTACAATCAACTATCAGTTTTGCGTCCGATTCGAAAATCTAGACGCACAGGAAACGGACCATAAGGTGCCCGAGGCAGCAATATACCCTTGGAGACAAATCGGCTGGAGGACGATGTATTGAATCTGGACTAAATGTGAGCGTTCCATCGTCATTAGGAGGACCTGAACGCTATAATTAACTATCAGTTTTGCGTCGGATTCGAAAATCTAGACTTACAGGAGAACGACCATAAGGTGCCACGGGCAGCAATAGACCCTTGGAGTCAAGTCGGCTGGAGGACGATATATTGAATCGCGATGCCATTAGAGTGTTCCTCGTCATTAGGAGGCCCTGAACGATACAATTAACTATCAGTTTTGCATCCGATTCGAAAATCTAGACTCACAGGAGACGGACCATAAGGTGCCCGAGGCAGCAATATCCCCTTGGAGACAAGTCGGCTGGAGGAAGATGTATTGAATCGCGATGCAATTTGAGATTTCCATCGTCATTAAGAGGCCCTGAATGTTACAATTAACATCAGTGTTGCGTTTGATTCGAAAATCTAGACTCACAGGAGACGGACCATAAGGTGCCCGAGGCAGCAATATCCCATTGGAGACAAGTCGGCTGGAGGACGATGTATTGAATCTGGACGGAATGTGAGCGTTCCATCGTCATTAGGAGGCCCTGATCGTTACAATTAACTATCAGTTTTGCGTCCGATTCGAAAATCTAGACTCGCAGGAGAACGACCATAAGGTGGAGACAAGTCGGCTTGAGGACGATGTATTGAATCGCGATGCCATTTGAGTGTTCCATCATCATTAGGAGGCCCTGATCGTTACAATTAACCATCAGTTTTTCGTCGGATTCGAAAATCTAGGCTCATAGGAAAGGACCATAAGGTGCCCGAGGCAGCAATATCCCCTTAGAGACAAGTCGGCTGCAGGACGATGTGTTGAATCGCGATGCAATTTGAGTGTTCCATCGTCATTAGGAGGCCCTGAACGTTTCAATCAACTATCAGTTTTGCGTCCGATTCTAAAATCTAGACTCACAGGAGACGGAACATAAGGTGCCCGAGGCGGCAATATCCCCTTGAAGACAAGTCGGCTGGAGGACGATGTATTGAATCGCGACGCAATTTGAGTGTTCCATCGTCATTAGGATACCCTGAACGTTACAATTAACCATCAGTTTTGCGTCGGATTCGAAAATCTAGACTCACAGGAGACGGACCATGAGGTGCCCGAGGCTGCAATATCCAGTTGGAGACTAATAGGCTGGAGGACGATGTATTGAATCGCGACGCAATTTGAGTGTTCCATCGTCATTAGGATGCCCTGAACGTTACAATTAACCATCAGATTAGCGTCGGATTCGAAAATCTAGACTCACAGGAGACGGACCATAAGGTGCCCGAGGCAGCAATATCCCCTTGGAGACAAGTCGGCTGGAGGACGATTTATTGAATCGCGATGCCATTAGAGTGTTCCTCGTCATTAGGAGGCCCTCAACGTACAATTAACTATCAGTTTTGCATCCGATTCCAGAATCTAGACTTACAGGAGACGGACCATAAGGTGCTTGAGACAGCAATATCCCCTTGGAGACAAGTCGGCTGGAAGACGATGTATTGAATCGCGACTCAATTTGAGTGTTCCATCGTCATTAGGAGGCCTAGAACGTTACAATTAACCATCAGTTTTGCGTCGGATTCGAAAATCTAGACTCACAGGAGAACGACCATATGGTGCCACAGGCAGCAATAGACCCTTGGAGACAAGTCGGCTGGAAGACGATGTATTGAATCGCGATTCCATTTGAGTGTTCCATCGTGATTAGGAAGCCATGAACGTTACAATTAACTATCAGTTTTGCATCTGATTCGAAAATCTAGACTCACAGGAGACTTACATTAAGGTGCCCGAGGCAGCAATATCCCCTGGGAGACAAGTCGGCTGGAGTTCGATGTATTGAATCGCGACGCAATTTGAGTGTTCCATCGTCATTAGCAGGCCCTGAACGTTACAATTAACCATCAGTTTTGGGTCGGATTAGAAAACCTAGACTCACAGGAGACGGACCATAAGGTGCCCGAGGCAGCAATATCCCCTTGGAGACAAGTCAGCTGGAGAACGATTTACTGAATCGCGACACAATTTGAGTGTTCCATCGTCATTAGGAGGCCCTGAACGTTACAACTAACCATCAGTTTCTCATCGGATTCGAAAATCTAGACTCACAGGAGACTGACCATAGGGTGCCAGAGGCAGCAATATCCCCTTGGGGACAAGTCGGCTAGAGGACGATGTATTGTATCGCGATGCAATTTGAGTTTTCCATCGTCATTAGGAGGCCGTGAAGCTTACAATTAACTATCAGTTTTGCGTCCGATTCGAAAATCTAGACTCACAGGAGAACGACTATAAGGTGCCATAGGCAGCAATAGAGCCTTGGAGACAAGTCGGCTGGAGGACGATGTATTGAATCGCGATCCAATTTGAGTGTTCCATCGTCATTAGTAGTCCCTGAACGTTACAATTAACCATCAGTTTTGCGTCCGATTCGAAAATCTAGACTCACAGGAGACTGACCATAAGGTGCCCGAGGCAGCAATATCCCCTTGGAGACAAGTCGGCTGGAGGACGATTTATTGAATCGCGATGCAATTTGAGTTTTCCATCGTGATTAGAAGGCCCTGAACGTTACAATTAACCATCAGTTTTGCGTCGGATTCTAATATCTATTCTCACAGAATTCGGACCATAAGGTGCCCGAGGCAGCAATATCCCATTGGAGACAAGTCGGCTGGAGGACGATGTATTGGATCTGGACGGAATGTGAGCGTTCCATCGTCATTAGGAGGCCCTGATCGTTACAATTAACTATCAGTTTTGCGTCCGATTCAAAATCTAGACTCACAGGAGACGGATCATATGCTGCCCGAGGCAGCAATATCCCCTTGGAGACAAGTCGGCTGGAGGACGATGTATTGAATCGCGATGCAATTTGAGATTTCCATCGTCATTAAGAGGCCCTGAACGTTACAATTAACATCAGTTTTGCGTCCGATTCGAAAATCTAGACTCACAGGAGACGGACCATAAGGTGCCCGAGGCAGCAATATCCCCTTGGAGACAGGTCGGCTGCAGGACGATGTATTGAATTGCGATGCAATTTGAGTGTTCCATCGTCATTAGGAGGCCCTGAACGTTTCAATCAACAATCAGTTTTGCGTCCGATTCTAAAATCTAGACTCACAGGAGACGGAACATAAGGTGTCCGAGGCAGCAATATACACTTGGAGGCAAGTCGGAGGGAGGACGATTTATTGAATCGCGACGCAATTTGAGTGTTCCATCGTCATTAGGATGCCCTGAACGTTACAATTAACCATCAGATTTGCGTCGGATTCGAAAATCTAGACTCACAGGAGACGGACCATAAGGTGCCCGAGGCAGCAATATCCCCTTGGATACAAGTCGGCTGGAGGACGATGTAATGAATCGTGATGCAATTTGAGATTTCCATCGTCATTAAGAGGCCCTGAACGTTAAAATTAACATCAGTTTTGCGTCCGATTCGAAAATCTAGACTCACAGGAGACGGACCATAAGGTTCCCGAGGCAGCAATATCCCCTTGGAGACAAGTCGGCTGGAGGACGATGTATTGAATCTGGACGGAATGTGAGCGTTCCATCGTCATTAGGAGGCCCTGATCGTTACAATTAACTATCAGTTTTGCGTCGGATTCGAAAATGTAGACTTACAGGAGAACGACCATAAAGTGCCACGGGCAGCACTTAGACCCTTGGAGACAAGTCGGCTGGAGGACGATGTACTGAATCCCGATGCCATTAAAGTGTTCCTCGTCATTAGTAGGCCCTCAACGTTACAATTAACTATCAGTTTGGCACCCGATTCGAATATCTAGACTTACAGGAGACGGACCATAAGGTGCTTGAGACAGCAATATCCCCTTGGAATCAAGTCGGCTGGAAGACAATGTATTGAATCGCGACTCAATTTGAGTGTTCCATCGTCATTAGGAGGCCTAGAACGTTACAATTAACGTCAGTTTTGCATCCGATTCGAAAATCTAGACTCACAGGAGACGGACCATAAGGTGCCCGAGGCAGCAAAATCCCCTTGGAGACAAGTCGGCTGGAGGACGATGTATTGGATCTGGACGGAATGTGAGCGTTCCATCGTCATTAGGAGGCCCTGATCGTTACAATTAACTATCAGGTTTGCGTCCGATTGAAAATCTAGACTCACAGGAGACGGACCATATGGTGCCCGAGGCAGCAATATCCCCTTGGAGACAAGTCGGCCTGAGGACGATGTATTGAATCGCAAAGCAATTTGAGTGTTCCATCGTCATTAGGAGGCCCTGAACGTTACAATTAACTATCAGTTTTGCGTCCGATTCGAAAATCTAGACTCGCAGGAGAACGACCATAAGGTGCCATAGGCAGCAATACTCCCTTGGAGACAAGTCAGCTTGAGGACGATGTATTGAATCGCGATGCCATTTGAGTGTTCCATCATCATTAGGAGGCCCTGATCGTTACAATTAACCATCAGTTTTTCGTCGGATTCGAAAATCTAGGCTCATTGGAGAAGGACCATAAGGTGCCCGAGGCTGCAATATCCCCTTGGAGACAGGTCGGCTGCAGGACGATGTATTGAATCGCGATGCAGTTTGAGTGTTCCATCGTCATTAGCAGGCCCTGAACGTTTCAATCAACTATCAGTTTTGCGTCCGATTCCAAAATCTAGACTCACAGGAGACGGAACATAAGGTGTCCGAGGCAGCAATATACACTTGGAGACAAGTCGGAGGGAGGACGATTTATTGAACCGCGACGCAATTTGAGTGTTCCATCGTCATTAGGAGGCCCTGAACGTTACAATTAACCATCAGTTTTGCATCGGATTCCAAAATCTAGACTCACAGGAGACTGACCATAAGGTGATCGAGGCAGCAATATCCCCTTAGAGACAAGTCGGCTGGAGGACGATTTATTGAATCGCGACGCAATTTGAGTGTTCCATCGTCATTAGGATGCCCTGAACGTTACAATTAACCATCAGATTTGCGTCGGATTCGAAAATCTAGACTCACAGGAGACGGACGATAAGGTGCCCGAGGCAGCAATATCCCCTTGGAGACAAGTCGGCTGGAGGACGATGTATTTAATCGCGATGCAATTTGAGATTTCCATCGTCATTAAGAGGCCCTGAACGTTACAATTAACATCAGTTTTGCGTCCGATTCGGAAATCTAGACTTACAGGAGACGGACCGTAAGGTGCTTGAGACAGCAATATCCCCTTGGTAACAAGTCGGCTGGAAGACAATGTATTGAATCGCGACTCAATTTGAGTGTTCTATCGTCATTAGGAGGCCTATAACGTTACAATTAATTATCAGTTTTGCGTCGGATTCGAAAATCTAGACTCACAGGAGAACGACCATAAGGTGCCAAAGGCAGCAATAGACCCTTGTGGTCAAGTCGGCTGGAGGGCGATGTATTGAATCGCGATTCCATTTGAGTGTTCCATCGTGATTAGGAAGCCATGAACGTTACAATTAACTATCAGTTTTGCATCTGATTCGAAAATCTAGACTCACAGGAGACGGACCATAAGGTGCCCTAGGCAGCAATATCCCCTTGTAGACAAGTCGGCTGGAGGACGATGTATAGAATCGCGACGCAATTTGAGTGTTCCATCGTCATTAGGATGCCCTTAACGTTACAATTAACCATCAGTTTTGCGTCGGATTAGAAAACCTAGACTCACAGGAGACGGACCATAAGGTGCCCGAGGCAGCAATATCCCCTTGGAGACAAGTCAGCTGGAGAACGATTTATTGAATCGCGACTCAATTTGAGTGTTTCATCGTCATTAGGAGGCCCTGAACGTTACAACTAACCATCAGTTTCTCATCGGATTCGAAAATCTAGACTCACAGGAGACTGTCCATAGGGTGCCAGAGGCAGCAATATCCCCTTGGAGACAAATCGGCTAGAGAACGATGTGTTGATTCGCGATGCAATTTGAGTTTTCCATCGTCATTAGGAGGCCCTGACGCTTACAATTAACTATCAGTTTTGCGTCCGATTCGAAAATCTAGACTCACAGGAGGACGACCATAAGGTGCCATAGGCAGCAATAGACCCTTGGAGACAAGTCGGCTGGAGAACGATGTATTGAATCGCGTTGCAATTTGAGTTTTCCATCGTGATTAGAAGGCCCTGAATGTTACAATTAACTATCAGTTTTGCGTCCCATTCGAAAATCTAGACTGGCAGGAAAACGACCATAAGGTGCCATAGGCAGCAATACACCCTTGGAGACAAGTCAGCTGGAGGACGATGTATTGAATCGCGATGCCATTTGAGTGTTCGATTAACATTAGGAGGCCCTGAACGTTACAATTATCCATCAGTTTTTAGTCGGATTCGAAAATCTAGACTCATAGGAGACGGACCATAATGTGCCCGAGGCAGCAATATACCCTTGGAGACATGTCGGCTGGAGGACGATGTATTGAATCTGGACGGAATGTGAGCGTTCCATCGTCATTAGGAGGCTCTGATCGTTACAATTAACTATCAGTTTTGCGTCGGATTCGAAAATGTAGACTTACAGGAGAACGACCATAAGGTGCCACGGGCAGCACTTAGAACCTTGGAGACAAGTCGGCTGGAGGACGATGTACTGAATCGCGATGCCATTAAAGTGTTCCTCGTCATTAGGAGGCCCTCAACGTTACAATTAACTATCAGTTTGGCATCCGATTCGAATATCTAGACTTACAGGAGACGGACCATAAGGTGCTTGAGACAGCAATATCCCCTTGGAAACAAGTCGGCTGGAAGACAATGTATTGAATCGCGACTCAATTTGAGTGTTCCATCGTCATTAGGAGGCCTTGAACGTTACAATTAACGATCAGTTTTGCGTCCGATTCGAAAATCTAGCCTCGCAGGAGAACGACCATAAGGTGCCATTGGCAGCAATACACCCTTGGAGACAAGTCGGCTTGAGGACGATGTATTGAATCGCGATGCCATTTGAGTGTTCCATCATCATTAGGAGGCCATGATCGTTACAATTAACCATCAGTTTTTCGTCGGATTCGAAAATGTAGGCTCATAGGAGAAGGACTATAAGGTGCCCGAGGCAGCAATATCCCCTTGGAGACAAGTCGGCTGCAAAACGATGTATTGATTCGCGATGCAATTTGAGTGTTCCATCGTCATTAGGAGGCCCTGAACGTTTCAATCAACTATCAGTTTTGCGTCCGATTCTCAAATCTAGACTCACAGGAGACGGAACATAAGGTGCCCGAGGCAGCAATATACGCTTGGAGACAAGTCGGGGGGGAGGACGATTTATTGAATCGCGACGCAATTTGAGTGTTCCATCGTCATTAAGAGGCCCTGAACGTTACAATTTACCATCAGTTTTGCATCGGATTCCAAAATCTAGACTCACAGAAGACTGACCATAAGGTGCCCGAGGCAGCAATATCCCCTTGAAGACAAGTCGGCTGGAGGACGATGTATTTAATCGCGACGCAATTTGAGTGTTCCATCGTCATTAGGATGCCCCGAACGTTACAATTAACCATCAGTTTTGCGTAGGATTCGAAAATCTAGACTCACAGGAGACGGACCATGAGGTGCCCGAGGCAGCAATATCCCCTTGGAGACAAGTCGGCTGGAGGAAGATGTATTGAATCGCAATGCAATTTGAGATTTCCATCGTCATTAAGAGGCACTGAACGTTACAATTAACATCTGTTTTGCATCCGATTCGAAAATCTAGACTCACAGGAGACGGACCATAAGGTGCCCGAGGCAGCAAAATCCCCTTGGAGACAAGTCGGCTGGAGGACGATGTATTGGATCTGGACGGAATGTGAGCGTTCCATTGTCATTAGGAGGCCCTGATCGTTACAATTAACTATCAGTTTTGCGTCCGATTGAAAATCTAGACTCACAGGAGACGGACCATATGGTGCCCGAGGCAGCAATATCCCCTTGGAGACAAGTCGGCCTGAGGACGATGTATTGAATCGCAAAGCAATTTGAGTGTTCCATCGTCATTAGGAGGCCCTGAACGTTACAATTAACTATCAGTTTTGCGTCCGATTCGAAAATCTAGACTCGCAGGAGAACGACCATAAGGTGCCATAGGCAGCAATACACCCTTGGAGACAAGTCAGCTTGAGGACGATGTATTGAATCGCGATGTCATTTGAGTGTTCCATCATCATTAGGAGGCCCTGATCGTTACAATGAACCATAAGTTTTTCGTCGGATTCGAAAATCTAGGCTCATAGGAGAAGGACCATAAGGTGCCCGAGGCTGCAATATCCCCTTGGAGACAGGTCGGCTGCATGACGATGTATTGAATCGCGATGCAGTTTGAGTGTTCCATCGTCATTAGGAGGCCCTGAACGTTTCAATCAACTATCAGTTTTGCGTCCGATTCTAAAATCTAGACTCACAGGAGACGGAACATAAGGTGTCCGAGGCAGCAATATACGCTTGGAGACAAGTCGGGGGGAGGACGATTTATTGAACCGCGACGCAATTTGAGAGTTCCATCGTCATTAAGAGGCGCTGAACGTTACAATTTACCATCAGTTTTGCATCGGATTCCAAAAACTAGACTCACAGAAGACTGAACCTAAGGTGCCCGAGGCAGCAATATCCCCTTGAAGACAAGTCGGCTGGAGGACGAAGTAGTGAATCGCGACGCAATTTGAGTGTTCCATCGTCATTAGGATGCCCTGAACGTTACAATTAACCATCAGTTTTGCGTAGGATTCGAAAATCTAGACTCACAGGAGACGGACCATGAGGTGCCCGAGGCAGCAATATCCCCTTGGAGACAAGTCGGCTGGAGGAAGATGTATTGAATCGCAATGCAATTTGAGATTTCCATCGTCATTAAGAGGTACTGAACGTTACAATTAACATCAGTTTTGCATCCGATTCGAAAATCTAGACTCACAGGAGACGGACCATAAGGTGCCCGAGGCAGCAATATCCCCTTGGAGACAAGTCGGCTGGAGGACGATGTATTGGATCTGGACGGAATGTGAGCGTTCCATCGTCATTAGGAGGACCTGATCGTTACAATTAACTATCAGTTTTGCGTCCGATTGAAAATCTAGACTCACAGGAGAACGACCATAAGGTGCCCGAGGCAGCAATATCCCCTTGGAGACAAGTCGGCTGGAGGACGATGTATTGAATCGCGATGCAATTTGAGATTTCCATCGTCATTAAGAGGCCCTGAACGTTACAATTAACATCAGTTTTGCGTCCGATTCGGAAATCTAGATTTACAGGAGACGGACCGTAAGGTGCTTGAGACAGCAATATCCCCTTGGTAACAAGTCGGCTGGAAGACAATGTATTGAATCGCGACTCAATTTGAGTGTTCTATCGTCATTAGGAGGCCTAGAACGTTACAATTAATTATCAGTTTTGCGTCGGATTCGAAAATCTAGACTCACAGGAGAACGACCATAAGGTGCCAAAGGCAGCAATAGACCCTTGGAGTCAAGTCGGCTGGAGGACGATGTATTGAATCACGATTCCATTTGAGTGTTCCATCGTGATTAGGAAGCCATGAACGTTACAATTAACTATCAGTTTTGCATCTGATTCGAAAATCTAGACTCACAGGAGACGGACCATAAGGTGCCCGAGGCAGCAATATCCCCTTGGAGACAAGTCGGCTGGAAATCGATGTATTGAATCCCGACGCAATTTGAGTGTTCCATCGTCATTAGGAGGCCCTGAACGTTACAATTAACTATCAGTTTTTCGTCCGGTTCCAAAATCTAGACTCACAGGAGACGGACCATAAGGTGCCCGAGGCAGCAATATCCCCTTGTAGACAAGTCGGCTGGAGGACGAAGTATAGAATCGCGACGCAATTTGAGTGTTATATCGTCATTAGGATGCCCTTAACGTTACAATTAACCATCAGTTTTGCGTCGGATTAGAAAACCTAGACTCACAGGAGAAGGACCATAAGGTGCCCGAGGCAGCAATATCCCCTTGGAGACAAGTCAGCTGGAGAACGATTTATTGAATCGCGACTCAATTTGAGTTTTCCATCGTCATTAGGAGGCCCTGAAGCTTACAATTAACCATCAGTTTTGCGTCCGATTCGAAAATCTAGACTCACAGGAGACTGACCATAAGGTGCCCGAGGCAGCAATACCCCTTGGAGACAAGTGGGCTGGAGGACGATTTATTGAATCGCGATGCAATTTGAGTTTTCCATCGTGATTAGAAGGCCCTGAACGTTACAATTAACTATCAGTTTTGCGTCCCATTCGAAAATCTAGACTGGCAGGAGAACGACCATAAGGTGCCATAGGCAGCAATACACCCTTGGAGACAAGTCAGCTGGAGGACGATGTATTGAATCGCGATGCCATTTGAGTGTTCGATTAACATTAGGAGGCCCTGAACGTTACAATTATCCATCAGTTTTTCGTCGGATTGGAAAATCTAGACTCATAGGAGACGGACCATAATGTGCCCGAGGCAGCAATACCCCCTTGGAGACAAGTCGGCTGGAGGACGATGTATTGAATCGCGATCCAATTTAAGTGTTCCATCGTCATTAGGAGGCCCTGAACGTTACAATCAACTATCAGGTTTGCGTCCGATTCTAAAATCTAGACTCACAGGAGACGGACCACAAGGTGCCCGAGGCAGCAATATACCCTTGGAGACAAGTCGGCTGGACGACGATTTATTGAATCGCAACGCAATTTGAGTGTTCCATCGTCATTAGGAGGCCCTGAACGTTACAATTAACCATCAGTTTTGCATTGGATTCGAATACTAGACTCACAGGAGATTGACCATAAGGTGGCCGAGGCAGCAATATCCCCTTGGAGACAAGTCGGCTGCAGGACGATGTATTGAATCGCGATGCAATTTGAGATTTCCATCGTCATTAAGAGGCCCTGAACGTTACAATTAACATCAGTTTTGCGTCCGATTCGAAAATCTAGACTCACAGGAGACGGACCATAAGGTGCCCGAGGCAGCAATATCCCCTTGGAGACAAATCGGCTGGATGACGATGTATTGAATCTGGACTGAATGTGAGCGTTCCATCGTCATTAGGAGGACCTGAACGTTACAATTAACTATCAGTTTTGCGCTGTATTCTTAAATCTAGACTTACAGGAGAACGACCATAAGGTGCCACGGGCAGCAATAGACCCTTGGAGACAAGTGGGCTGGAGGACGATGTATTGAATCGCTACTCAATTTGAGTGTTCCATCGTCATTTGGAGGCCCTGAACGTAACAATTAACCATCAGTTTTGCGTCGGATTCGAAAATCTAGACTCACGGGAGAACGACCATAAGGTGCCACAGGCAGCAATAGACCCTTGGAGACAAGTCATCTGGAGGACGATGTATTGAGTCGCGATTCCATTTGAGTGTTCCATCGTGATTAGGAAGCCATGAACGTTACAATTAATTATCAGTTTTGCATCTGATTCGAAAATCTAGACTCACAGGAGATGGACCATAAGTTGCGCGATGCAGCAATATCCCCTTGGAAACAAGTCGGTTGGAGGACGATGTATTGAATCTGGACGGAATGTGAGCGTTCCATCGCCATTAGAAGGCCCTGAACGTTACAATTAAGTATCAGTTTAGCATCGGATTCGAAATTGTAGACTCACAGGAGAACGACCATAAGGTGCCACAGGTAGCAATAGACCCTTGGAGACAAGACGGCTGGAGGACGATGTATTGAATCGCGATGCCATTTGAGTGTTCCATGGTGATTAGGAAGCCATGAACGTTACAATTAACTATCAGTTTTGCATCCGATTCGAAAACCTAGGGTCACAGGAGACGGACCATATGGTGTCCGAGGCAGCAATATCCCCTTGCAGACAAGTCGGCTGGAGGACGATGTACTGAATCGCGACGCAATTCGTGTGTTCCATCGTCATTAGGATGCCCTGAACGTTACAATTAACATCAGTTTTGCGTCCGTTTCGAAAATCTAGACTCACAGGAGACTGACCATAAGGTGCCCGAGGCAGCAATATCCCCTTTGAGACAAGTCGGCTGGAGGACGATGTATTGAATCTGGACGGAATGTGAGCGTTCCATCGTCATTAGGATGCCTTGAACGTTACAATTAACTATCAGTTTTGCGTCGGATTCGAAAATGTAGACACACAGGAGAACGACAATAAGATGCAACAGGCAGCAATAGACCCTTGGAGATAAGTGGGCTGGAGGACGATGTATTGAATCGCGATTCCATTTGAGTGTTCCATCGTGATTAGGAAGCCATGAACGTTACAATTAACTATCAGCTTTGCATCCGATTCGAAAATCTAGTCTCACAGGAAACGGACCATAAGGTGCCGGAGGCAGCAATATCCCCTTGGAGACACGTCGGCTGGAGGACGATGTATTGAATCGCGACGCAGTTTGAGTGTTCCATCGTCACTAGGAGCCCCTGAACGTTGTAATTAACCATCAGTTTTGCGTCGGATTCGAAAATCTAGACTCACAGGGGACGAACCATAAGGTGCCCGAGGCAGCAATATCCCCTTGGAGACAAGTCGTCTGGAGGACGATATATTGAATCGCGATGCAATTTTAGTTTTCCATCGTCATTAGGTGGCCCTGACCGTTACAATTATCAGTTTTGCGTCGGATTCGAAAATCTAGACTCACAGTATACGGACCATAAGGTGTTCGAGGCAGCAATATCCCCTCGGAGACAAGTCGGCTGGAGGACGATTTATTGAATCGCGACGCGATTTGAGTGTTCCATCGTCATTAGGCGGCCCTGAACGTTACAATTAACATCAGTTTTGCGTCCGATTTGAAAATCTAGACTCACAGGAGACGGACCATAAGGTGCCCGAGGCAGTAATATCCCCTTGGAGACTAGTCGGTTGGAGGACGATGAATTGAATCTGGACGGAATGTCAGCGTTCCATCGTCATTAGGTAGCCCTGAACAATACAATTAACTATCAGTTTTGCGTCCGATTCGAAAATCTAGACTCACTGGAGAACGACCATAAGGTGCCATATGCAGCAATGCACCCTTGGAGACAAGTCAGCTGGAGGACGATGTATTGATTCGCGATGCCATTTGAGTGTTCCATCATCATTAGGAGGCCCTGAACACTACAATTAACCATCAGTTTTGCGTCCGATTCGAAAATCTAGACTTACAGGAGATTGACCATAAGGTGCCCGAGGCAGCAATATCCCCTTGGAGACAAGTCGGCTGGAGGACGATGTATTGAATCGCGATGCAATTTGAGTTTTCCAACGTCATTAGGAGGCCCTGAACGTTACAATTAACTATCAGTTTTGCGTCCGATTCGAAAATCTAGACTCAAAGGAGACGGACCATAAGGTGCACGATGCAGCAATGTCCCCTTGAAGACCAGTCGGCTGGAGGACGATGTATTGAATCGCGAGGCAATTTGAGTTTTCAATCGTCATTAGGAGGCCCTGAACGTTACAATTAACTATCAGTTTTGCGTCCGATTCCAAAATCAAGACTCACAGGAGACAGGTCATAAGGTGCCTGAGGCAGCAATATCCCCTTGGAGACAAATCGGCTGGAGGAAGATGTATTCAATCGCGACGCAATTTGAGTGTTCCATCGTCATTAGGATGTCCTGAACTTCTTATTTAACCATCAGTTTTGCGTCGGATTCGAAAATCTAGACTCACAGGAGACTGACCATAGGGTGCCAGAGGCAGCAATATCCCCTTGGAGACAAATCGGCTAGAGAACTATGTGTTGATTCGCGAAGCAATTTGAGTTTTTCATCGTCATTAGGAGGCCCTGAAGCTTACAATTAACTATCAGTTTTGCGTCCGATTCGAAAATCTAGACTCACAGGAGGACGACCGTAAGGTGCCATAGGCAGCAATAGACCCTTGGAGACAAGTCGGCTGGAGGACGATGTATTGAATCGCGATCCAATTTGAGTGTTCCATCGTCATTAGGAGTCCCTGAGCGTTACAATTAACCATCAGTTTTGCGTCCGATTCGAAAATCTAGACTCACAGGAGACTGATCATAAGGTGCCCGAGGCAGCAATATCCCCTTGGAGACAAGAGGGCTGGAGGACGATTTATTGAATCGCGATGCAATTTGAGTTTTCAATCGTGATTAGAAGGCCCTGAACGTTACAATTAACTATCAGTTTTGCGTCCCATTCGAAAATCTAGACTGGCAGGAGAACGACCATAAGGTGCCATAGGCAGCAATACACCCTTGGAGACAAGTCAGCTGGAGGACGATGTATTGAATCGCGATGCCATATGAGTGTTCGATTAACATTAGGAGGCCCTGAACGTTACAATTATCCATCAGTGTTTCGTCGGATTCGAAAATCTAGACTCATAGGAGACGGACCATAATGTGCCCGAGGCAGCAATATCCCCTTGGAGACAAGTCGGCTGGAGGACGATGTATTGAATCGCGATCCAATTTGAGTGTTCCATCGTCATTAGGAGGCCCTGAACGTTACAATCAACTATCAGTTTTGCGTCCGATTCTAAAATCTAGACTCACAGGAGACGGACCACAAGGTGCCCGAGGCAGCAATATACCCTTGGAGACAAGTCGGCTGGACGACGATTTATTGAATCCCGACGCAATTTGAGTGTTCCATCGTCATTAGGAGGCCCTCAACGTTACAATTAACCATCAGTTTTGCATCGGATTCGAATACTAGACTCACAGGAGATTGACCATAAGGTGGCCGAGGCAGCAATATCCCCTTGGAGACAAGTGGGCTGGAGGACGATTTATTGAATCGCGATGCAATTTGAGTTTTCCATCGTGATTAGAAGGCCCTGAACGTTACAATTAACTATCAGTTTTGCGTCCCATTCGAAAATCTAGACTGGCAGGAGAACGACCATAAGGTGCCATAGGCAGCAATACACCCTTGGAGACAAGTCAGCTGGAGGACGATGTATTGAATCGCGATGCCATATGAGTGTTCGATTAACATTAGGAGGCCCTGAACGTTACAATTATCCATCAGTGTTTCGTCGGATTCGAAAATCTAGACTCATAGGAGACGGACCATAACGTGCCCGAGGCAGCAATTTCCCCTTGGAGACAAGTCGGCTGGAGGACGATGTATCCAATCGCGATGCAATTTGAGATTTCCATCGTCATTAAGAGGCCCTGTACGTTACAATTAACATCAGTTTTGCGTCCGATTCGAAAATATAGACTCACAGGAGACGGACCATAAGCTGCCCGATGCAGCAATATCCCCTTGGAAACAAGTCGCTTGGAGGACGATGTATTGAATCTGGACGGAATGTGAGCGTTCCATCGCCATTAGAAGGCCCTGAACGTTACAATTAAGTATCAGTTTAGCGTCGGATTCGAAATTGTAGACTCACAGTAGAACGACCATAAGGTGCCACAGGTAGCAATAGACCCTTGGAGACAAGTCGGCTGGAGGACGATGTATTGAATCGCGATGCCATTTGAGTGTTCCATGATGATTAGGAAGCCATGAACGTTACAATTAACTATCAGTTTTGCATCCGATTCGAAAATCTAGGGTCACAGGAGACGGACCATAAGGTGTCCGAGGCAGCAATATCCCCTTGCAGACAAGTCTGCTGGAGGACGATGTATTGAATCGCGACGCAATTCGAGTGTTCCATCGTCATTAGGATGCCCTGAACGTTACAATTAACATCAGTTTTGCGTCCGATTCGAAAATCTAGACTCACAGGAGACGGACCATAAGGTGCCCGAGGCAGCAATATCCCCTTTGAGACAAGTCGGCTGGAGGACGATGTATTGAATCTGGACGGAATGTGAGCGTTCCATCGACATTAGGATGCCTTGAACGTTACAATTAACTATCAGTTTTGCGTCGGATTCGAAAATGTAGACACACAGGAGAACGACAATAAGGTGCCACAGGCAGCAATAGACCCTTGGAGACAAGTCGGCTGGAGGACGATGTATTGAATCGCGATGCAATTTGAGTGTTCCATCGTGATTAGGAAGCCATGAACGTTACAATTAACTATCAGCTTTGCATCCGATTCGAAAATCTAGACTCACAGGAGACGGACCATAAAGTGCCCGAGGCAGCAATATCCCCTTGGAGACACGTCGGCTGGAGGACGATGTATTGAATCCCGACGCAGTTTGAGTGTTCCATCGTCATTAGGAGCCCCTGAACGTTATAATTAACCATCAGTTTTGCGTCGGAATCGAAAATCTAGACTCACAGGGGACGATCCATAAGGTGCCCGAGGCAGCAATATCCCCTTGGAGACAAGCCGGCTGGAGGACGATATATTGAATCGCGATGCAATTTTAGTTTTCCATCGTCATTAGGTGGCCCTGACCGTTACAATTATCAGTTTTGCGTCGGATTCGAAAATCTAGACTCACAGTATACGGACCATAAGGTGTTCGAGGCAGCAATATCCCCTCGGAGACAAGTCGGCTGGAGGACGATTTATTGAATCGCGACGCGATTTGAGTGTTCCATCGTCATTAGGCGGCCCTGAACGTTACAATTAACATCAGTTTTGCGTCCGATTCGAAAATCTAGACTCACAGGAGACTGACCATAAGGTGCCCGAGGCAGCAATATCCCCTTGGAGACAAGTCGGCTGGAGGACGATGTATTGAATCGCGATGCAATTTGAGTTTTCCATCGTGATTAGAAGGAACTGAAGGTTACAATTAACTATCAGTTTTGCGTCCGATTCGAAAATCTAGACTCACAGGAGAACGACCATAAGGTGCCATAGGCAGCAATGCACCCTTGGAGACAAGTCAGCTGGAGGACGATGTATTGATTCGCGATGCCATTTGAGTGTTCCATCATCATTAGGAGGCCCTGAACACTACAATTAACCATCAGTATTGCGTCCGATTCGAAAATCTAGACTCACAGGAGACTGACCATAAGGTGCCCGAGGCAGCAATATCCCCTTGGAGACAAGTCGGCTGGAGGACGATGTATTGAATCGCGATGCAATTTGAGTTTTCCATCGTCATTAGGAGGCCCTGAACGTTACAATTAACTATCAGTTTTGCGTCCGATTCCAAAATCTAGACTCACAGGAGATAGGTCATAAGGTGCCTGAGGCAGCAATATCCCCTTGGAGACAAGCCTGCTGGAGGACGATGTATTGAATCGCGATGCAATTTTAGTTTTCCATCGTCATTAGGATGCCCTGAATGTTACAATTAACCATCAGTTTTGCGTTGGATTCGAAAATCTAGACTCACAGGAGCCGGACCATAAGGTGCCCGAGGCAGCAATATCCCCTCGGAGACAAGTCGGCTGGAGGACGATGTATTGAATCGCGACGCCATTTGAGTGTTCCATCGTCATTAAGATGCCCTGAACGATACAATTAACTATCAGTTTTGCATCCGATTCGAAAATCTAGACTCACAGGAAAACAACCATAACGTGCCATAGACAGCAATACACCTTTGGAGACAAGTCGGCTGTAGGACGATGTATAGAATCGCGTTGCTATTTGAGTGTTCCATCATCATTAGGAGGCCCTGAACGTTACAATTAACCATCAGTTTTGCATCGGATTCTAAAATCTTGACTCACAGGAGACGGACCATAAGGTGCCCGAGGCAGCAATGTACCCTTGGAGACAAGTCGGCTGGACGACGATTTATTGAATCGCGACGCAATTTGAGTGTTCCATCGTCATTAGGAGGCCCTGATCGTTACAATTAACCATCAGTTTTGCATCGGATTCGAAAATCTAGACTCACAGGAGATATACCATAAGGTGGCCGAGGCAGCAATATCCCCATTGAGACAAGTCGGCTGAAGGACGATGTATTGAATCGCGATCCAATTTGAGTGTTCCATCGTCATTAGGAGGCCCTAAACGTTACAATCAACTATCAGTTTTGCGTCCGATTCGAAAATCTAGACTCACAGGAAACAGACAATAAGGTGCCCGAGGCAGCAATATCCCCTTGGAGACAAGTCGGCCCGAGGACGATGTATTGAATCGCAAAGCAATTTGAGTGTTATATCGTCATTAGGAGGCCCTGAACGTTACAATTAACTATCAGTTTTTCGTCCGATTCCAATATCTATACTCACAAAAGGCTGACCATAAGGTGCCTGATTCAGCAATATCCCCTTGGAGATAAGTCGGTTGGAGGACGATGTATTGGATCTGGACGGAATGTGAGCGTTCCATCGTCATTAGGAGGCCCTGATCGTTACAATTAACTATCAGTTTTGCGTCCGATTCGAAAATCTAGACTCGCAGGAGAACGACCATAAGGTGCCATAGGCAGCAATACACCCTTGGAGAAAAGTCAGCTTGAGGACGATGTATTGAATCGCGATGCAATTTGAGTGTTCCATCATCATTAGGAGGCCCTGATCGTTACAATTAACCATCTGTTTTTCGTCGAATTCGAAAATCTAGGCTCATAGGAGAAGGACCATAAGGTGCCCGAGGCAGCAATATCCCCTTGGACACAGGTCGGCTGCAGGACGATGTATTGAATCGCGATGCAATTTGAGTGTTCCATCGTCATTAGGAGGCCCTGAACGTTACAATTAACCATCTGTTTTGCATCGGATTCCAAAATCTAGACTCACAGGAGACTGACCATAAGGTGATCGAGGCAGCAATGTCCCCTTAGAGACAAGTCGGCTGGAGGACGATTTATTGAATCGCGACGCAGTTTTAGTGTTCCATCGTCATTAGGATGCCCTGAACGTTACAATTAACCATCAGATTTGCGTCGGATTCGAAAATCTAGACTCACAGGAGACGGACCATAAGGTGCCCGAGGCAGCAATATCCCCTTGGAGACAAGTCGGCTGGAGGACGATGTATTGAATCGCAATGCAAATTGAGGTTTCCATCGTCATTAAGAGGCCCTGAAGGTTACAATTAACCACCAGTTTTGCGTCGGATTCGAAAATGTAGACTCACAGGTGAACGACCATAAGGTCCCACAGGCAGCAATGGAACACTCAAATTGCAACGCGATTCTATACATCGTCCTCCAGCCGACTTGTCTCCAAGGGGATATTGCTGCCTCGGGCACCTTATGGCCTGATTCCTGTGAGACTAGATTTTGGAATCGGACGCAAACTGATAGTTAATTGTAACGTTCAGGGCCTCCTAATGACGTTGGAAAACTTAAATTGCATCGCGATTCAATACATCGTCCTCCAGCCGACTTGTCTCCAAGGGGATATTGTTGCCTCGGGCACCTTATGGTCAATCTCCTGTGAGTCTAGATATTCGTATCCGATGCAAAACTGATGGTTAATTGTAACGTTCAGGGCCTCCTAATGATGATGGAACACTCAAATTGCAACGCGATGCTATACATCGTCATACAGCCGACTTGTCTCCAAGGGTGTATTGCTGTCTATGGCGCCTTATGGTTGTTTTTTTGTGAGTCAAGATTTTCGAGTCGGACGCAAAACTGATAGTTAATTGTAACGTTCAGGGCCTCCTAATGACGATGGAAAACTCATATTGCATCGCGATTCAATACATCGTCCTCCAGCCGACTTGTCTCCAAGGGAATATTGCTGCCTCGGGCACCTTGTGGTCAGTCTCCTGTGAGTCTAGATTTTCGAATCGGACGCAAAACTGATAGTGAATTGTAATGTTCAGGGCCTCCTAATGACGATGGAAAACTCAAATTGCATCGCGAACCAATACATCGTCCTCTAGACGACTTGTCTCCAAGGGGATATTGCTGCCTCTGGCACCCTATGGTCAGTCTCCTGTGAGTCTAGATTTTCGAATCGGACGCAAAACTGATAGTGAATTGTAATGTTAAGGGCCTCCTAATGACGATGAAACACTCAAATTGCGTCGCGATTCAATAAATCGTTCTCCAGCTGACTTGTCTCCAAGGGGATATTGCTGCCTCGGGCACCTTATGGTCCGTCTCCTGTGAGTCTAGATTTTCGAATCGGACCCAAAACTGATGTTAATTGTAACGTTCAGGGCCGCCTAATGACGATGGAACACTCAAATCGCGTCGCGATTCAATAAATCGTCCTCCAGCCGACTTGTCTCCGAGGGGATATTGCTGCCTCGAACACCTTATGGTCCGTATACTGTGAGTCTAGATTTTCGAATCCGACGCAGAACTGATAATTGTAACGGTCAGGGCCACCTAATGACGATGGAAAACTAAAATTGGATCGCGATTCAATATATCGTCCTCCAGCCGGCTTGTCTCGAAGGGGATATTGCTGCCTCGGGCACCTTATGGTTCGTCCCCTGTGAGTCTAGATTTTCGAATCCGCCGCAAAACTGATGGTTAATTGTAACGTTCAGGGGCTCCTAATGACGATGGAACACTCAAACTGCGTCGCGATTCAATACATCGTCCTCCAGCCGACGTGTCTCCAAGGGGATATTGCTGCCTCCGGCACCTTATGGTCCGTTTCCTGTGAGACTAGATTTTCGAATCGGATGCAAAGCTGATAGTTAATTGTAACGTTCATGGCTTCCTAATCACGATGGAACACTCAAATTGCATCGCGATTCAATACATCGTCCTCCAGCCGACTTGTCTCCAAGGATCTGTTGCTGCCTGTGGCACCTTATTGTCGTTCTCCTGTGTGTCTACATTTTCGAATCCGACGCTAAACTGATAGTTAATTGTAACGCTCAAAGCCTCCTAATGACGATGGAACGCTCACATTCCGTCCAGATTCAATACATCGTCCTCCAGCCGACTTGTCTCAAAGGGGATATTGCTGCCTCGGGCACCATATGGTCCGTCTCCTGTGAGTCTAGATTTTCGAATCGGACGCAAAACTGATGTTAATTGTAACGTTCAGGGCCTCTTAATGACGATGGAAATCTCAAATTGCATCGCGATTCAATACATCGTCCTCCAGCAGACTTGTCTCCAATGGGATATTGCTGCTTCGGGCACCTTATGGTCCGTCTCCTGTGAGTTTAGATTTTCGAATCCGACGCAAAGCTGATGGTTAATTGTACTGTTCAGGGCATCCTAATGACGATGGAACACTCGAATTGCGTCGCGATTCAATACATCGTCCTCCAGCCGACTTGTCTTCAAGGGGATATTGCTGCCTCGGACACCTTATGGTCCGTCTCCTGTGACCCCAGATTTTCGAATCGGATGCAAAACTGAAAGTTAATTGTAACGTTCATGGCTTCCTAATCACCATGGAACACTCAAATGGCATCGCGATTCAATACATCGTCCTCCAGCCGACTTGTCTCCAAGGGTCTATTGCTACCTGTGGCAAGTAAGTCTACATTTTCGAATCCGACGCAAAACTGATAGTTAATTGTAACGATCAGGGCCTCCTAATGACGATGGAACGCTCACATTCCGTCCAGATTCAATACATCGTCCTCCAGCCGACTTGTCTCCAAGGGGATATTGCTGCCTCGGGCACCTTATGGTCCGTCTCCTGTGAGTCTAGATATTCGAATTGGACGCAAAACTGGTGTTAATTGTAACGTTCAGGGCCTCTTAATGACGATGGAAATCTCAAATTGCATCGCGATTCAATACATCGTCCTCCAGGCGACTTGTCTCCAAGGGGATATTGCTGCCTCGGGCACCTTATGGTCCGTCTCCTGTGAGTCAAGATTTTCGAATCCGACGCAAATCTGATGGTTAATTGTAACGTTCAGGGCATCCTAATGACGATGGAACACTCAAATTGCGTCGCGATTCAATAAATCGTCCTCCAGCCAACTTGTCTCCAAGGGGATATTGCTGCCTCGGGCACTTTATGGTCAGTATCCTGTGAGTCTAGATTTTGGAATCCGATGCAAAACTGATGGTTAATTGTAACGTTCAGGGCCTCCTAATGACGATGGAACACTCAAATTGCATCGCGATTCAATACATCGTCCTGCAGCCGACCTGTCTCCAAGGGGATATTGCTGCCTCGGGCACCTTATGTTACGTCTCCTGTGAGTCTAGATTTTTGAATCGGACGCAAAACTGATAGTTGATTGAAACGTTCAGGGCCTCCTAATGACGATGGAACACTCAAATTGCATCGCGATTCAATACATCGTCCTGCAGCCGACCTGTCTCCAAGGGGATATTGCTGCTTCGGGCACCTTATGGTCCTTCTCCTATGAGCCTAGATTTTCGAATCCGACGAAAAACTGATGGTTAATTGTAACGAACAGGGCCTCCTAATGATAATGGAACACTCCAATGGCATCGCGATTCAATACATCGTCCTCAAGCCGACTTGTCTCCAAGGGTGTATTGCTGCCTATGGCAGCTCCTGCGAGTCTAGATTTTCGAATCGGACGCAAAACTGATGGTTAATTGTAACGTTCTAGGCCTCCTAATGACGATGGAACACTCAAATTGAGTCGCGATTCAATACATTGTCTTCCAGCCGACTTGTTTCCAAGGGGATATTGCTGTCTCAAGCACCTTATGGTCCGTCTCCTGTAAGTCTAGAGTTTCGCATCGGATGCAAAACTGATGTTAATTGTAACGTTCAGGGCCTCTTAATGACGATGGAAATCTCAAATTGCATCGCGATTTAATACATCGTCCTCCAGCCGACTTGTCTCCAAGGGGATATTGCTGCCTCGGGCACCATATGGTCCGCCTCCTGTGAGTCTCGATTTTGAATCGGACGCAAAACTGATCGTTAATTGTAACGATCAGGGGCTCCTAATGACGATGGAACGCTCACATTCCGTCCAGATCCAATACATCGTCCTCCAGCCGACTTGTCTCCAAGGGGATATTGCTGCCTCGGGCACCTTATGGTCCGTCTCCTGTGAGTTTAGATTTTCGAATCGGATGCAAAACTGATGTTAATTGTAACGTTCGGGGCCTCTTAATGATGATGGAAATCTCAATTTGCATTGCGATTCAATACATCTTCCTCCAGCCGACTTGTCTCCAACGGGATATTGCTGCCTCGGGCACCTCATGGTCCCTCTCCTGTGAGTCTAGATTTTCGAATCCGACGCAAAACTGATGGTTAATGGTATTGTTCAGGGCATCCTAATGACGATGGAACACTCAAATTGCGTCGCGATTCAATACATCGTCCTCCAGCCGACTTGTCTTCAAGGGGATATTGCTGCCTCGGGCACCTTATGGACAGTCTTCTGTGAGTCTAGATTTTATAATCCGATGCAAAACTGGTGCTTAATTGTAACGTTCAGGGCCTCTTAATGACGATGGAAATCTCAAATTGCATCGCGATTTAATACATCGTCCTCCAGCCGACTTGTCTCCAATGGGATATTGCTGCCTCGGGCACCATATGGTCCGTCTCCTGTGAGTCTCGATTTTGAATCGGACGCAAAACTGATAGTTAATTGTAACGATCAGGGGCTCCTAATGACGATGGAACGCTCACATTCCGTCCAGATCCAATACATCGTCCTCCAGCCGACTTGTCTCCAAGGGGATATTGCTGCCTCGGGCACCTTATGTTCCGTCTCCTGTGAGTCTAGATTTTAGAATCGGACGCAAAACTGATAGTTGATTGAAACGTTCAGGGCCTCCTAATGATGATGGAACACTCAAATGGCATCGCGATTCAATACATCGTCTTCAAGCCGACTTGTCTCCAAGGGTGTATTCCTGCCTATGGCACCTTATGTTCCGTCTTCTGTGAGTCTAGATTTTAGAATCGGACGCAAAACTGATAGTTAATTGTAACGTTCAGCGCCTCCTAAAGACGATGGAACATCCAAATTGCGTCGCGATTCAATACATCGTCCTCCAGCCGTCTTGTCTCCAAGGGGATATTACTGCCTCGGGCACCATATGGTCCGTCTCCTGTGAGTCTAGATTTTCGAATCCGACGCAAAACTGATAGTTAATTGTAGCGTTCAGGTCCTCCTAATAACGATGGAACGCTCTCATTCAGTCCAGATTCAATACATCGTCCTCCAGCCGATTTGTCTCCAAGGGGATATTGCTGCCTCGGGCACCTTATGGTCAGTCTCCTGTGAGTCTAGATTTTGGAATCCGATGCAAAACTGATGGATAATTTTAACGTTCAGGGCCTCCTAATGATAATGGAACACTCAAATGGCATCGCGATTCAATACATCATCCTTCAGCTGACTTGTCTCCAAGGGTGTACTGCTGCCTATGGCACCTTATGGTCGTTCTCCTGTGAGTCTAGATTTTCGAATCGGACGCAAAACTGATAGTTAATTGTAAGCTTCAGGGCCTCCTAATGACGATGGAACACTCAAATTGCGTCGCGATTCAATAAATCGTTCTCCAGCGGACTTGTCTCCAAGGGGATATTGCTGCCTCGGGCACCTAATGGTCCGTCTCCTGTGAGTCTAGATTTTGGAATCGGACGAAAAACTGATAGTTAATTGTAACTTTCAGGGCCTCATAATGACGATGGAACACTCAAATTGCGTCGCGATTCAATACATCGAACTCCAGCCGACTTGTCTCCAAGGGGATATTGCTGCCTCGGGCTCCTTATGGTCCGTCTCCTGTGAGTCTAGACTTTAGATTCCGACGCAAAACTGATAGTTCATTGAAACGTTCAGGGCCTCCTAATGACGATGGAACACTCACATTGCATCGCGATTCAATACATCGTCCTGCAGCCGACTTGTCTCCAAGGGGATATTGCTGTCTCAAGCACTTTATGGTCCGTCTCCTGTAAGTCTAGATTTTCGAATCGGATGCAAAACTGATAGTTAATTGTAACGTTGAGGGACTCCTAATGACGAGGAACACTCTAATGGCATCGCGATTCAGTACATCGTCCTCCAGCCGACTTGTCTCCAAGGGTCTATTGCTGCCCGTGGCACCTTATGGTCGTTCTCCTGTAATTTTCGAATCTGCCGCAAAACTGATAGTTAATTGTAACGTTCAGGGCCTCCAAATGACGATAGAACGCTCACATTCCGTCCAGATTCAATACATCGTCCTCCAGCCGACTTGTCTCCTAGGGGATATTGCTGCCTCGGGCACCTAAAAGTCCGTCTCCTGTGAGTCTAGATTTTCGAATCGGACGCAAAACTGATGTCAATTGTAACGTTCCGGGCCTCTTAATGACGATGGAAATCTCAAATTGCATCGAGATTCAATACATCTTTCTCCAGCCGACTTGTCTCCAAGGGGATATTGCTGCCTCGGGCACCTTATGGTCCGTCTCCTGTGAGTCTAGATTTTCGAATCCGACGCAAATCTGATGGTTAATTGTAACGTTCAGGGCATCCTAAAGACGATGGAACACTCAAATTGCGTCGCGATTCAATACATCGTCCTCCAGCCGACTTGTCTCCAAGGGGATATTGCTGCCACGGGCACCATATGGTCAGTCTCCTGTGAGTCTAGATTTTGGAATCCGATGCAAAACTGATGGTTAATTGTAACGTTCAGGGCCTCCTAATGACGATGGAACACTCAAATTGCGTCGCGATTCAATAAATCGTCCTCCCTCCGACTTGTCTCCAAGTGTATATTGCTGCCTCGGGCACCTTATGTTCCGTCTCTTGTGAGTCTAGATTTTAGAATCGGACGCAAAACTGATAGTTGATTGAAACGTTCAGGGCCTCCTAATGACGATGGAACACTCACATTGCATCGCGATTCAATACATCGTCCTGCAGCCGACCTGTCTCCAAGGGGATATTGCTGCCTCGGGCACCTTATGGTCCATCTCCTATGAGCCTAGATTTTCGAATCCGACGAAAAACTGATGGTTAATTGTAACGATCAGGGCCTCCTAATGATGATGGAACACTCAAATGGCATCGCGATTCAATACATCGTCCTCAAGCCGACTTGTCTCCAAGGGTGTATTGCTGCCTATGGGACCTTATGGACGTTCTCCTGCGAGTTTAGATTTTGGAATCGGACGCAAAACTGATAGTTAGTTGTAACGATCAGGGCCTCCTAATGACGATGGAACGCTCACATTCCGTCCAGATTCAATACATTGTCCTCCAACCGACTTAATTCCAAGGGGATATTGCTGCCTCGGGCACCTTATGGTCCGCCTTTTGTGAGTCTAGATTTTCGAATCGGACGCAAAACTGATGTTAATTGTAACGTTCAGGGCCTTTTAACAACGATGGAAATCTCAAATTGCATCGCGATTTAATACATCGTCCTCCAGCCGACTTGTCTCGAAGGGGATATTGCTGCCTCGAGCACCTTATGGTCCGTCTCCTGTGAGTCTAGAATTTGAATCGGATGCAAAACTGATGGTTAATTGTAACGTTCATGGCATCCTAATGACGATGGAACACTCAAATTGCGTCGCGATTCAATACATGGTCCTCCAGCCGACTTGTCTACAAGGGGATATTGCTGCCTCGGGCACCTTATGGTCCGTCTCCTGTGAGTCTAGATATTGGAATCGGACGAAAAACTGATAAATAATTGTAACGTTCAGGGCCTCCTAATGACGATGGAACACTCAAATTGCGTCGCGATTCAATACATCGTCCTCCAGCCGACTTGTCTCCAAGGGGTTATTGATGCCTCGGGCACCATATGGTCCGTCTCCTGTGAGTCTAGATTTTGAATCGGACGCAAAACTGATAGTTAATTGTAACGATCAGGGCCTCCTAATGACGATGGAACGCTCACATTCCGTCCAGATTCAATACATCGTCCTCCAGCCGACTTGTTTCCAAGGGGATATTGCTGCCTCGGGCACCTTCTGGTCCGTCTCCTGTGAGTCTAGATTTTCGAATCGGACGAGAAACTGATGTTAATTGTAACGTTTAGGGCCTCTTAATGACGATGGAAATCTCGAATTGCATCGCGATTCAATACATCTTCCTCCAGCCGACTTGTCTCCAAGGGGATATTGCTGCCTCGGGCACCTTATGGTCCGTCTCCTGTGGGACTAGATTTTCGAATCCGACGCAAAACTGATGGTTAATTGTAACGTTCAGGGCATCCTAATGACGATGGAACAATCAAATTGTGTCGCGATTCAATACATCGACCTCCAGCCGACTTGTCTCCAAGGGGATATTGCTGTCTCGGACACCTTATGGTCCGTCTCCTGTGAGTCTAGATTTTCGAATCAGATGCAAAACTAATAGTTAATTGTAACGTTCATGGCTTCCTAATCACGATGGAACACTCAAATGGAATCGCGATTCAATATATCGTCCTCCAGCCGACTTGTCTCCAAGGGTCTATTGCTGCCTGTGGCACTTTATGGTCGTTCTCCTGTGAGTCTAGATTTTCGAATCCGACGCAAAACTGATGGTTAATTGTAACGTTCTAGGCCTCTTAATGACGATGGAACAATCAAATTGAGTCGCGATTAAATACATCGTCTTCCAGCCGACTTGTCTTCCAGGGAATATTGCTGTCTCAAGCACCTTATGGTCCGTCTCCTGTAAGTCTAGATTTTCGAATCGGATGCAAAACTGATAGTTAATTGTAACGTTGAGGGCCTCCTAATGACGAGGAACACTCTAATGGCATCGCGATTCAGTACATCGTCCTCCAGCCGACTTGTCTCCAAAGGTCTATTGCTGCCCGTGGCACCTTATGGTCGCTCTCCTGTAAGTCTACATTTTCGAATCCGACGCAAACCTGATAGTTAATTGTAACGTTCAGGGCCTCCAAATGACGATAGGACGCTCACATTCCGTCCAGATTCAATACATCGTCCTCCAGCCGACTTGTCTCCAAGGGGATATTGCTGCCTCGGGCAGCTTAAGGTCCGTCTCCTGTGAGTCTAGATTTTCGAATCGGACGCAAAACTGATGTCAATTGTAACGTTCAGGGCCTCTTAATGACGATGGAAATCTCAAATTGCATCGAGATTCAATACATCTTTCTCCAGCCGACTTGTATCCAAGGGGATATTGCTGCCTCGGGCACCTTATGTTCCGTCTCCTGTGAGTCTAGATTTTAGAATCGGACGCAAAACTGATAGTTGATTGAATCCTTCAGGGCCTCCTAATGACGATGGAACACTCAAATTGCATCGCGATTCAATACATCGTCCTGCAGCCGACCTGTCTCCAAGGGGATATTGCTGCCTCGGGCACCTTATGGTCCTTCTCCTATGAGCCTAGATTTTCGAATCCGACGAAAAACTGATGGTTAATTGTAGCGATCAGGGCCTCCTAATGATGATGGAACACTCAAATGGCATCGCGAATCAATACATCGTCCTCAAGCCGACTTGTCTCCAAGGGTGTATTGCTGCCTATGGCACCTTATGGTCGTTCTCCTGCGAGTTTAGATTTTCGAATCGGACGCAAAACTGATGGTTAATTGTAACGATCAGGGCCTCCTAATGACGATGGAACGCTCACATTAAGTCCAGATTCAAAACATTGTCCTCCAACCGACTTATCTCCAAGGGGATATTCCACCTAATGGTCCGCCTTTTGTGAGTCTAGATTTTCGAATCGGACGCATGGCTGATGTTAATTGTAACGTTCAGGGCCTTTTAAAGACGATGGAAATCTCAAATTGCATCGCGATTCAATACATCGTCCTGCAGCCGACTTGTCTCGAAGGGGATATTGCTGCCTCGGGCACCTTATGGTCCGTCTCCTGTGAGTCTAGATTTTGAATTGGATGCAAAACTGATGGTTAATTGTAACGATCAGGGCCTCCTAATGACGATGGAACGCTCACATTCCGTCCAGATTCAATACATCGTCCTCCAGCCTACTTGTCTCCAAGGTGATATTGCTGCCTCGGACACGTTATGGTCCGTCTCTTGTGAGTCTAGATTTTCGAATCGGACGCAAAACTGATGTTAATTGTAACGTTCAGGGCCTCTTAATGACGATGGAAATCTCAAATTGCATCGCGATTCAATACATCTTCCTCCAGCCGACTTGTCTCGAAGGGGATATTGCTGCCTTGGGCACCTTATGGTCCGTCTCCTGTGAGTCTAGATTTTCGAATACGACGCAAAACTGATGGTTAATTGTAACGTTCAGGGCATCCTAATGACGATGGAACACTCAAATTGCGTCGCGATTCAATACATCGTCCTCCAGCCGACTTGTCTCCAAGGGGATATTGCTGCCTCGGGCACCTTATGGTCAGTCTCCTGTGAGTCTAGATTTTGGAATCCGATGCAAAACTGATCTTTAATTCTAACGTTCAGGGCCTCCTAATGACGATGGAACACTCAAATTGCGTCGAGATTCAGTAAAACATCCTCCCTCCGACTTGTCTCCAAGTGTATATTGCTGCCTCGGGCACCTTATGTTTCGTCTCCTGTGAGTCTAGATTTTAGACTGGGACGCAAAACTGATAGTTGATTGAAACGTTCAGGGCCTCCGAATGACGATGGAACACTCAAATTGCATCGCGTTTCAATACATCGTCCTGCAGCCGACTTGTCTCCAAGGGGATATTGCTGCCTCGGGCACCTTTTGGTCCTTCTCCTATGAGCCTAGATTTTCGAATCCGACGAAAAACTGATGGTTAATTGTAACGATTAGGGCCTCCTAATGACGATGGAACGCTCACATTCCGTCCAGATTCATTACATCGTCCTCCAACCGACTTATCTCCAAGGGGATATTGCTGCCTCGGGCACCTTATGGTCCGTCTTTTGTGAGTCTAGATTTTCGAATCGGACGCAAAACTGATGTTAATTGCAACGTTCAGGGCCTTTTAATGACGATGTAAATCTCAAATTGCATCGCGATTCAATACATCGTCCTCCAGCCGACTTGTCTCGAAGGGGATATTGCTGCCTCGGGCACCTTATGGTCCGTCTCCTGTGAGTCTAGATTTTGAATCGGATGCAAAACTGATGGTTAATTGTAATGTTCAGGGCATCCTAATGACGATGGAACACTCAAATTGCGTCGCGATTCAATACATGGTCCTCCAGCCGACTTGTCTACAAGGGCATATTGCTGCCTCGGGTACCTTATGGTCCGTCTCCTGTTATTCTAGATATTGGAATCGGACGAAAAACTGATAGTTAATTGTATCGTTCAGGGCCTCCTAATGACGATGGAACACTCAAATTGCGTCGCGATTCAATACATCGTCCTCCGGCCGACTTGTCTGCCTCGGGCACCATATGGTCCGTCTCCTGTGAGTCTAGATCTTCGAATCAGATGCAAAACTGATAGTTAATTGTAACGTTCATGGCTTCCTAATCTCGATGGAACACTCAAATGGAATCGCGATTCAGTACATCGTCCTCCAGCCGACTTGTTTCAAAGGGTCTATTGCTGCCTGTGGGACCTTATGGTCGTTCTCCTGTGAGTCTAGATTTTCGAATCCGACGCAAAACTGATGGTTAATTGTAACGTTCAGGGCCTCCTAATGACGATGGAACACTCAAACTGAGTCGTGATTCAATACATCGTCCTCCAGCCGACTTGTCTCCAAGGGGATATTGCTGTCTCGGGCACCTTATGGTGCGTCTCATGTGAGTCTAGATTTTCGAATCGGATGCAAAACTGATAGTTAATTGTTACGTTCAGGACCTCATAATGACGAGGAACACTCTAACGGCATCGCGATTCAATACATCGTCCTCCAGCCGACTTGTCTCCAAGGGTCTATTGCTGCCCGTGGCACCTTATGGTCGTTCCCCTGTAAGTCTAGATGTTCGAATCCGACGCAAAACTGATAGTTAATTGTAACGTTCTGGGCCTCTAATGACGATGGAACGCTCACATTCCGTCCAGATTCAATACATCGTCCTCCACCCGACTTGTCTCCAAGGGTCTATTGCTGCCCGTGGCACCTTATGGTCGTTCCCCTGTAAGTCTAGATGTTCGAATCCGACGCAAAACTGATAGTTAATTGTAACGTTCTGGGCCTCTAATGACGATGGAACGCTCACATTCCGTCCAGATTCAATACATCGTCCTCCAGCCGACTTGTCTCCAAGGGTCTATTGCTGCCTATGGCACCTTATGGTCGTTCTCCTGTAAGTCTAGATTTTCGAATCCGACGCAAAACTGATAGTTAATTGTAACGTTCAATGTCTCCTAATGACGATGGAACGCTCACATTCCGTCCAGATTCAATACGTCGTCCTCCAGTCGACTTGTGTTTAAAGGGATAATGCTGCCTCCGGCACCTTATGGTCCGTCTCCTGTGAGTCTAGATTTTCCAATCGGTCGCAAAACTGATGTTAATTGTTACGTTCAGGGTCTCCTAATGACGATGAAAATCTCAAATTACATCGCGATTCAATACATCGTCCTCCAGCCGACTTGTCTCCAAGGGGATATTGCTGCCTCAGGCTCCTTATGGTCCGTCTCCTGTGAGTCTAGATTTTCGAATCCGACGCAAAACTGATGGTTAATTGTAACGTTCAGGGCCTCTAATGACGATGGAACAATCCGTCCAGATTCAATACATCGTCCTCCAGCCGACTTGTCTCGAAGGGGATATTGCTGCCTCGTGCACTTATGGTCCGTCTCCTGTGAGCCTAGATTTTCGAATCTGACGCGAAACTGATCATTAATTGTAACGTTCAGGGCCTCCTAATGACGATGGAACACTCAAATTGCGTCGCGATTCTGTAAATCGTCCTCCAGCCGACGTGTCTCCAAGGGGCTATTGCTGCCTCGGGAACCTTATGGTCCTTCTCCTGTGAGTCTAGATTTTCGAATCCGACGTAAAACTGATGGTTAATTTTAACGTTCAGTGCCTCCTAATGACGATGGAACACTCAAATGGCATCGCAATTCAATACTTCGTCCTCCAGCCGACTTGTCTCCCAGGGTGTATGGCTGCATATGAAACCTTATGGTCGTTCTCCTGTGAGTCTAGATTTTCGAATCGGACGAAAAACTGTTAGTTAATTGTAACGTTCAGGGCCTATTAATCACGATGGAAAAATCAAATTGCATCGCGATTCAATACATCGTCCTCCCGCCGTCTTGGCTCCAAGGGGATATTGCTGCCTCGGGCACCTTATGGTCCGTCTCCTATGAGTCTAGATTTTCGAATCCGACGCAAAACTCATGGTTAATTATAACGTTCATGGCCTCCTAATGATGATGGAACACTCAAATGGCAACCCGATTTTATACATCGTCCTGCAGCCGACTTGTCTCCAAAAGTCTATTGCTGCCTATGGCACCTTATGGTCCGTCTCCTGTGAGTCTAGATTTTCGAATCGGACGCAAAACTGATAGTTAATTGTAATGTTCAGGGCCTCCTAATGACGATGGAACACTCATTCTTCATCGCGATTCAATACATCGTCCTCCAGCCGACTTGTCTCCAAGGGTCTATTGCTGCCTATGGCTCCTTATGGTCGTTCTCATGTGAGTCTATATTTTCGAATCGGACGCAAAACTGTTTGTTAATTGCAACGTTCACGGCTTCCTAATGGCGATGGAAAACTCAAATTTCATCGCGATTCAATACATCGTCCTCCTGCCGACTTGTCTCCAAGGGTCTATTGCTGCCTATGGCACGTTATGGTCGTTCTCCTGTAAGTCTAGATTTTCGAATCCGACGCAAAACTGATTGTTAATTGTAACGTTCATTGTCTCCTAATGACGATGGAACGCTCACATTCCGTCCAGATTCAATACATCGTCCTCCAGCCGACTTGTCTCCAAGGGGATATTGCTGCCTTAGGCTCCTTATGGTCCGTCTCCTGTGAGTCTAGATTTTCGAATCCGACGCAAAACTGATGGTTAATTATAACGTTCAGGGCCTCCTAATAACGATGGAACACTCAAATTGCGTCGCGATTCAATACATCGTCCTCCAGCCGATTTGTCTACAAGGGGATATTGCTGCCTTGGGCTCCTTATGGTCCGTCTCCTGTAAGTCTAGATTTTCGAATCGGACGCAAAACTGATAGTTAGTTGTAACATTCAGGGCCTCCTAATGACGATGGAAAACTCAAATTGCATCGCGATTCAATACATCGTCCTCCAGCCGACTTGTCTCCAAGGGGATATTGCTGCCTAGGGCACCTTATGGTCCGTCTCCTGTGAGTCTAGATTTTCGAATCCGACGAAACTGATAGTTAATTGTAACGTTCAGGGTCTCCTAATGACGATGGAACACTCAAATTGCGTCGCGATTCAATAAATCGTCCTCTAGCCGACTTGTCTCCAAGGGGATATTGCTGCCTCGGACACCATTTGGTCTGTCTCCTGTGAGTCTAGATTTTGGAATCCGACGCAAAACTGATGGTTAATTGTAACGGTCACGGCCACCTAATGACGATGGAAAACTAAATTTGCATCGCGATTCAATAAATCGTCCTCTAGCCGACTTGTCTCCAAGGGGATATTGCTGCCTCGGACACCATTTGGACTGTCTCCTGTGAGTATAGATTTCCGAATCCGACGCAAAACTGATAGTTAATTGTAACGTTCAGGGCCTCCTAATGACGATGGATCACTCAAATTGCGTCGCGATTCAATAAATCGTCCTCTAGCCGACTTGTCTTCAAGGGGATATAGCTGCCTCGGACACCATATGGTCTGTCTCCTGTGAGTCTAGAGTTTGGAATCCGACGCAAAACTGATGGTTAATTGTAACGGTCAGGGCCACCTAATGACGATGGAAAACTAAAATTGCATCGCGATTCAATACATCGTCCAAAAGCCGACTTGTCTCCAAGGGGATATTGCTGCCTCGGGCACCTTATGGTCCGTCTCCTCTGAGTCTAGATTTTCGAATCCGACGCAAAACTAATGGTTAATTGTAACGTTCAGGGCCTCCTAATGACGATGGAACGCTCAAATTGCGTCGCAATTCGATAAATCTTCCTCCACCGACTTGTCTCCTAGGGGATATTGCTGCCTCAGGCACCTTATGGTCCGTCTCCTGTGAGTCTAGATTTTCGAATCGGACGCAGAACTGATAGTTAGTAGTAACGTTCAGGGCCTCCTAATGACGATGGAAAACTCAAATGGCCTCGCGATTCAATACATCGTCCTCCAGCCGACTTGTCTCCAAGGGGATATTGCTGCCTCGGGCACCTTATGGTCCGTCCCTGTGAGTCTACATTTTCGAATCCGACGTAAAATGATGGTTAATTGTAACGGTCAGGGCCCCCTAGTGACTATGGAACACTCACATTCCGTCCACATTCAATACATCGTCCTCCAGCCGACTTGTCTCCAAGGGGATATTGCTGCCTTGGGCACCTTATGGTCCGTCTCCTGTGAGTCAAGATTTTCGAATCGGACGCTAAACTGATAGTTAATTGTAACGTTCAGGGCCTCCTAATGACGATGGAACACTCATATTGCGTCGCGATTCAATAAATCGTCCTCCAGCGACTTGTCTCCAAAGGGATATTGCTGCCTCGGGCACCTTGCGGTCCGTCTCCTGTGAGTCTAGATTTTCGATTCGGACGCAAAACTGATTTTATTTGTAACGTTCAGAGCCTCATAATAACGGTGGAACACTCAAATTGGATCGCGAATCAATACATCGTCCTCCAGCCGACTTGTCTCCAAGGGTGTATTGCTGCCTATGGCACCTTATTGTCGTTCTCCTGTGAGTCTAGATGTTCGAATCGGACGCAAAACTGTTAGTTAATTGCAACGTTCAGGGCCTCCTAATGGCGATGGAAAACTCATTTTTCATCGCGATTCAACACATCGTCCTCCAGCCGACTTGCCTCCAAGGGTGTATTGCTGCCTATGGCACTTTATGGTGGTTCTCCTGTGAGTCTAGATTTTCGAATCGGACGCAAAACTGTTAGTTAATTGCAACGTTCAGGAACTCCTAATGGCGATGGAAAACTCAAATTTCATCGCGATTCAATACATCGTCCTCCAGCCGACTTGTCTCCAAGGGTCTATTGCTGCCTATGGCACCTTATGGTCGTTCTCCTGTAAGTCTAGATTTTCGAATCCGACGCAAAACTGATGGTTAATTGTAACGTTCAGGGCCTCCTAATGATCAACAAATAAACAATGTTTTCAGCCTTCAGTTGCAAGGTAATTTTACTCGTTTACCTAGGTTTCGATTCCAGTAATGGAATCTTCTTCAGAACCTATAAATTAAACCACATATGGACATATATTACTCACTAAAATGCATTATCAGTCTAATGATTGAATAATGAAGAAATTGTGATACTTACAACAATGAAATTATTTTGTGAGCCAAACACTGGCCATGTCACAGATTAAAAATTAAAACATTAAAGACGCATAGTCGTAAGATTATGTCAGTCAAAATTAAAACCATTAGGGCGAACGTAGACGGAGCTGCGCCGGCCATAAATCAGGACCACACGTAAGCGGCTCGAAAACTAGGCGTCGTGAGCCGTTACGCGGCGAGGCTCGGCCGCGGCCAAGCGCATGCGCAAGCGCAGGGGCGAGAGACAAACTGTCTCAAAATTACTTAGAGCAAATATACAAATAAACAAAATGTAACTGAAAGCTGTCTTACAATTGACATACCTATCTATTGGTATAGCAACATTAAACAATTTACCTGAGAACAAACTACAAAGCCAAGGTATAATTTTTTTTTTTAAATATTATAGTAAGAGGGGGTAGCCCCGCTACAGTAACTCAATAGAGCAGATGTTTTTTCGGAATTATCCAGATTTGGCAAATAATATAATATTCTATGCGAGATATGTAGATGACTTGCTGTTTGTGTTTGAAGGTTCCCATGAAGAGCTAGAACTGTTATTTACCACTTTCAATAACCTACATGAAAAAATCAGTTTCACACAAGAAAATCAGACAGCTGATAGGACCTTAGACTATCTCGATCTGACGCTATCCATTATTGGCAACAAAATAGATTTCAAAATTTTTCGGAAAGCAACCTATTCCGACATCATCATCCCAGCTGATTCCACCCATCCTCAGGCCCAAAAAATGGCCTTTTTTCACTCGAGTATCCATCGAGCTCTTTCCATTCCGCTTTCGCCAATCAACTTACAAAACGAATTAAAAGTCCTCGAAAACATCGCTCAGAATAATGGATATAATCCCAGTATAGTGAGACAGTTGTTCAATAAAAAAACACGAAAGAAGACTACCACCCTTTCCAGTTCAGATACTCACAATCAACACCAGGCAACGAAATACATATCAGTTCCCTTTATAGGTAACATATCCTATAAGGTAGGTCGTTTATTAAAAAACCTAGGGTGTAAAGTTTCATACTCTACCACTAACAACCTCAAAAAGAACCTAGTTCATTCTCTGGATAAAGGTAATGATAAATCATCGCTGTCAGGTGTATATAAAATCACGTGTGCTGAATGTCCTTCTTATTACATTGGCCAGACAGGAAGGGCCCTGTCTGTTAGGTTTAAAGAGCACCTGCCGACAAAAAGCGGTGATGGAACTCGAGGATCTACATTTGCTGAACATCTGGTCCAAAAGGCGCATGCTCCTAAGCCTCTAAAAGACGCAGAGCTTTTGCATAATGAAGTAAAGGGATGCAGGCTAGACACCCTCGAAGAATTGCAAATTTTTAAACATCTTAGTATTGATAGGGACAACTTACTTAATGATCAGCTGCAATTAAAAAATAGAAGTTATTTCGAAGGATTACAACCTTTACTTCAGTGAAGTTGACCCACAGTCCGCCTCGAATGGCCGATGCTGTTTCCCTATCTGCTTTGTCCCTTTATTATAATGTGATTGTACATGTGTGTCTTTGTATTTCCTTATATGCTTGGTAATGACACATAGTTGCTAAGGCCTTTTTATGTTAAAGACATTTTATGCTCAGCACGCATGGTTTTGACACTAATTGTTAGTTACTGTAGCGGGGCTACCCCCTCTTACTATAATATTTAAAAAAAAAAAAAATTATACCTTGGCTTTGTAGTTTGTTCTCAGGTAAATTGTTTAATGTTGCTATACCAATAGATAGGTATGTCAATTGTAAGACAGCTTTCAGTTACATTTTGTTTATTTGTATATTTGCTCTAAGTAATTTTGAGACAGTTTGTCTCTCGCCCCTGCGCTTGCGCATGCGCTTGGCCGCGGCCGAGCCTCGCCGCGTAACGGCTCACGACGCCTAGTTTTCGAGCCGCTTACGTGTGGTCCTGATTTATGGCCGGCGCAGCTCCGTCTACGTTCGCCCTAATGGTTTTAATTTTGACTGACATAATCTTACGACTATGCGTCTTTAATGTTTTATTTTTTAATCTGTGACATGGCCAGTGTTTGGCTCACAAAATAATTTCATTGTTGTAAGTATCACAATTTCTTCATTATTCAATCATTAGACTGATAATGCATTTTAGTGAGTAATATATGTCCATATGTGGTTTAATTTATAGGTTCTGAAGAAGATTCCATTACTGGAATCGAAACCTAGGTAAACGAGTAAAATTACCTTGCAACTGAAGGCTGAACACATTGTTTATTTGTTGTACATTTCACAGTTGCTGACACGCTGCAATATGTTAAAGATTTGTAAACCTCCTAATGATGATGGAACGCTTCCATAAATCTTCCTCCAGCCGACTTGTCTCCTAGGGGATATTGCTGCCTCAGGCACCTTATGGTCCGTCTCCTGTGAGTCTAGATTTTCGAATCGGACGCAAAACTGATAGTTAGTTGTAACGTTCAGGGCCTCCTAATGACGATGGAAAACTCAAATGGCATCGCGAATCAATACATCGTCCTCCAGCCGACTTGTCTCCAAGGGGATACTGCTGCCTCGGGCACCATAAGGTCCACCTCCTGTGACTCCAGATTTTCGAATCGGACGCAAAACTGATAGTTAATTGTAACGTACAGGGCCTCCTAATGGCGATGGAAAATTCAAATTGCATCGCGATTCAATACATCGTCCTCCAGCCGACTTGTCTATAACGGGATATTGCTGCCTCGTGCACCTTATGGTCCGTCTCCAGTGAGTCTATATTTTCGAATCAGACGCAAAACTGATATTTAATTGTAACGTTCAGGGCCTCCTAATGACGTTGGAAAACTCAAATTGCATCGCGATTCAATACATCGTCCTTCAGCCGACTTGTCTCCAAGGGGATATTGCTGCCTCGGGCCCCTTATTTCCGTCTCCTATGATTCTAGCTCGTCGAATCCGACGCAAAACTGATGGTTAATTGTAACGTTCGGGGCCTCCTAATGACGATGGAACACTCAAATGGCATCGCGATTCTATACATCGTCCTCCAGCAGACTTGTCTCCAAAGGTCTATTGCTGCCTATGGCACCTTATGGTGGTTCTCCTGTGAGTCTAGATTTTCGAATAGGACGCAAAACAGATAGTTAATTGCAACGTTCAGGGCCTCCTAATGACGACGGAAAACTCAAATAGCATCGCAATTCAATACCTCGTCCTCCAGCCGAATTGTCTCCAAGGGGATATTGCTGCCTCGGGCACCTTATGGTCAGTCTGCTGTGAGTCTAGATTTTCGAATCCGATGCAAAACTGATGGTTAATTGTAACGTTCAGGGCCTCCTAAAAACGATGGAGCACTCAAAATGCGTCGCGATTCAATACATCGTCCTCCAGCCGAATTGTCTCCAAGCGGATATTGCTGCCTTAGGCACCTTATGCTCCGTCTCCTGTGAGTCTAGATTTTCGAATCGGACGCACAACTGATGTTAATTGTAACATTTAGTGCCTCCTAATGACGATGGAAATCTCAAATTGCATCGCGATGCAATACATCGTCCTCCAGCCGTCTTCTCTACAAGGGGTTATTGCTTTCTTTGGCACCTTGTGGTACGTCTCCTGTGAGTATAGATTTTCGAATCGGACGCACAACTGATGGTTAATTGTAACGTTCAGGGCCTCCTACTGACGATGGAACACTCAAATTGCGTCGCGATTCAATAAATCGTCCTCCAGCCGACTTGTCTCCAAGGGGATATTGCTGCCACCAGCACCTTATGGTCCGTCTACTGTGAGTCTAGATATTCGAATCCGACGCAAAACTGATGGTTAATTGTAACGGTCAGGGCCTCCTAATGACGATGGAACACTCAAATTGCGTCGCGATTCAATAAATCTTCCTCCAGCCGACTTGTCTCCAAGGGGATATTGCTGCCTCGGGCGCCTTATGGTCCGTTTCCTGTGAGACTAGATTTTTGAATTCGACACAAAACTGATAGTTAATTGTAACGTTCATGGCCTCCTAATGACGATGGAACACTCACATTGCATCGCGATTCAATACATCGTCCTCCAGCCGACTTGTCTCCAAGTGGATATTGCTGCCTCGGGCACCTTATGGTCCGTCTCCTGTGAGTCTAGATTTTCGAATCAGACGCAAAACTGATGGTTAATTGTAACGTTCAGGGCCTCCTAATGACGATGGAACACTCAAATTGAGTCGCGATTCAATACATCGTCCTCCAACCGACTTGTCTCCAAGGGGATATTGCTGTCTCGGGCACCTTATGGTCCGTCTCCTGTGAGTCTAGATTTTGAATCGGATGCAAAACTGATAGTTAATTGTAACGTTCAGTGCCTCCTCATGACGATGGAAAACTCAAATGGCATCGCGATTCTCTACATCGTCCTCCAGCCGACTTGTCTCTAAGGGTCTATTGCTGCCTATAGCAACTTATGGTCGTTCTCCTGTAAGTCTAGATTTTCGAATCCGACGCAAAACTGATAGTTAATTGTTACGTTCAGGGTCTCCTAATGACAATGGAACGCTCACATTAGGTCCGGATTCAATACTTCGTCCTCCAGTCGAGTTGTGTCCAAGGGGATATTGCTGCCTCTGGCACCTTATGGTCCGTCTCCTGTGAGTCTAGATTTTCGAATCCGACGCAAAACTGATGTTAATTGTTACGTTCAGGGCCTCCTAATGACGATGAAAATTTCAAATTGCATCGCGATTCAATACATCGTCCTCCAGGCGGACTTGCTCCAAGGGGATATTGCTGCCTCGGGCTCCTTATGGTCCGTCTCCTGTGAGTCTAGATTTTCGAATCCGACGCAAAACTGATGGTTAATTGTAACGTTCAGGGCCTCCTAATGACGATGGAACACTCAAATTGCGTCGCGATTCAATACATCGTCCTCCAGCCGACTTGTCTACAAGGGGATATTGCTGCCTAGGGCACCTAATGGTCCGTCTCCTGTGAGTCTAGATTTTCGAATCCGACGAAGACTGATGGTTAATTGTAACGTTCAGGGCCTCCTAATGACGATGTAACAATCAAATTGCGTCGCGATTCAATAAATCGTCCTCCAGCCGACTTGTCTCCAAGCGGATATTGCTGCCTCGGAAACCATATGGTCCGTCTCCTGTGAGTCTAAATTTTGGAATCCGACACAAAACTGATGGTTAATTGTAAAGTCAGGGCCACCGAATGACAATGGAAAACTAAAATTGCATCGCGATTCAATACATCGTCTTCCAGCCGACTTGTCTCCAAGATGATATTGCTGCCTCGGGCACCTTATGGTCCGTCTCCTGTGAGTCTAGATTTTCGAATCGGACGCAAAACTGATGGTTAATTGTAACGTTCAGGGCCTCCTAATGACGATGGAACACTCAAATTGCGTCGCGATTCGATAAATCTTCCTCCAGCCGACTTGACTCCAAGGGGATATTGCTGCCTCAGGCACCTTATGGTCCGTCTCCTGTGAGTCTAGATTTTCGAATCGGACGCAAAACTGATAGTTAGTTGTTACGTTCAGGGCCTCCTAATGACGATGGAAAACTCAAATTGCATCGCGGTTCAATACATCGTCCTTCAGCCGACTTGTCTGCAAGGGGATATTGCTACCTCGGGCACCTTATGGTCCGTCTCCTGTGAGTCTAGATTCTCGAATCGGACGCACAACTGATGTTAATTGTAACGATCAGTGCCTCCTCATGACGATGGAACACTCAAATGGCATCGCGATTCTATACATCGTCCTCCAGCCGACTTGTCTCTAAGGGTCTATTGCTGCCTATAGCACCATATGGTCGTTCTCCTGTAAGTCTAGATTTTCGAATCCGACGCAAAACTGATAGTTAATTGTTACGTTCAGGGTCTCCTAATGACAATGGAACGCTCACATTCCGTCCGGATTCAATACATCGTCCTCCAGTCGAGTTGTGTCCAAGGGGATATTGCTGCCTCCGGCACCTTATGGTCCGTCTCCAGTGAGTCTAGATTTTCCAATCGGTCGCAAAACTGATGTTAATTGTTACGTTCAGGGCCTCCTAATGACGATGAAAATCTCAAATTGCATCGCGATTCAATACATCGTCCTCCAGCGGACTTGCTCCAAGGGGATATTGCTGCCTCGGGCTCCTTATGGTCCGTTTCCTGTGAGTATAGATTTTCGAATCTGTTGCAAACCTAATGGTTAATTGTAACGTTCAGGGCCTCCAAATGGCGATGGAACACTCAAATTGCGCCGCGATTCAATACATCGTCCTCCAGCCGTCTTGTCTACATGGGGATATTGCTTTCTTTTGCACCTTATGGTACGTGTCCTGTGAGTCTAGATTTCCGAATCGGACGCAAAACTGACAGTTAATTGTAACGTTCAGGGCCTCCTAATGACGATGGAAAACTCAAATTGCATCGCGATTCAATACATCGTCTTCCATCCGACTTGTCACCAAGGCGATATTGCTGCCTCGTGCACCTTATGGTCCGTCTCCAGTGAGTCTAGATTTTCGAATCCGACGCTAAACTGATGGTTAATTGTAATGTTCAGGGCCTCCTAATGACGATGGAACACTCAAATTGCGTCGCGATTCAATAAATCGTCCTCCAGCCGACTTGTCTCCAAGGGGATATTGCTGCCTCCGGCACCTTATGGTCCGTTTCCTGTGAGACTAGATTTTCGAATTCGACACAAAACTGATAGTTAATTGTAACGTTCAGGGCCTCCTAATGACGATGGAACACTCACATTGCATCGCGATTCAATACATCGTCCTCCAGCCGACTTGTCTCCAATTGGATATTGCTGTCTCGGGCACCTTATGGTCCGTCTCCTGTGAGTCTAGATTTTCGAATCCGACGCAAAACTGATGGTTAATTGTAACGTTCAGGGCCTCCTAATGACGATGGAAAACTCAAATTGCATCGCGATTCAATACATCGTCCACCAGCCGATTTGTCTCCAAGTGGATATTGCTGCCTCGGGCACCTTATGGTCCGTCTCCTGTGAGTCTAGATTTTGAATCGGATGCAAAACTGATAGTTAATTGTAACGTTCAGTGCCTCCTCATGACGATGGAAAACTCAAATGGCATCGCGATTCTATACATCGTCCTCCAGCCGACTTGTCTCTAAGGGTCTATTGCTGCCTATAGCACCTTATGGTCGTTCTCCTGTAAGTCTAGATTTTCGAATCCGACGCAAAACTGATAGTTAATTGTTACGTTCAGGGTCTCCTAATGACAATGGAACGTTCACATTACGTCCGGATTCAATACATCGTCCTCCAGTCGAGTTGTGTCCAAGGGGATATTGCTGCCTCCGGCACCTTATGGTCCGTCTCCTGTGAGTCTAGATTTTCGAATCCGACGCAAAACTGATGTTAATTGTTACGTTCAGGGCCTCCTAATGACGATGAAAATTTCAAATTGCATCGCGATTCAATACATCGTCCTCCAGCGGACTTGCTCCATGGGGATATTGCTGCCTCGGGCTCCTTATGGTCCGTCTCCTGTGAGTCTAGATTATCGAATCCGACGCAAAACTGATGGTTATTTGTAACGTTCAGGGCCTCCTAATGACGATGGAACACTCAAATTGCGTCGCGATTCAATACATCGTCCTCCAGCCGACTTGTCTACAAGGGGATATTGCTGCCTAGGGCACCTAATGGTCCGTCTCCTGTGAGTCTAGATTTTCGAATCCGACGAAGACTGATGGTTAATTGTAACGTTCAGGGCCTCCTAATGACGATGGAACAATCAAATTGCGTCGCGATTCAATAAATCGTCCCCCAGCCGACTTGTCTCCAAGCGGATATTGCTGCCTCGGACACCACATTCTCCGTCTCCTGTGAATCTAGATTTTTGGAATCCGACACAAAACTGATGGTTAATTGTAACGGTCAGGGCCACCGAATGACAATGGAAAACTAAAATTGCATCGCGATTCAATACATCGTCTTCCAGCCGACTTGTCTCCAACATGATATTGCTGCCTCGGGCACCTTATGGTCCGTCTCCTGTGAGTCTAGATTTTCGAATCGGACGCAAAACTGATGGTTAACTGTAACGTTCAGGGCCTCCTAATGACGATGGAACACTCAAATTGCGTCGCGATTCGATAAATCTTCCTCCAGCCGACTTGACTCCAAGGGGATATTGCTGCCTCAGGCACCTTATGGTTCGTCTCCTGTGAGTCTAGATTTTCGAATCGGACGCAAAACTGATAGTTAGTTGTTACGTTCAGGGCCTCCTAATGACGATGGAAAACTCAAATTGCATCGTGGTTCAATACATCGTCCTTCAGCCGACTTGTCTCCAAGGGGATATTGCTGCCTCGGGCACCTTATGGTCCGTCTCCTGTGAGTCTAGATTCTCGAATCGGACGCACAACTGATGTTAATTGTAACGATCAGTGCCTCCTCATGACGATGGAACACTCCAATGGCATCGCGATTCTATACATCGTCCTCCAGCCGACTTGTCTCTAAGGGTCTATTGCTGCCTATAGCACCATATGGTCGTTCTTCTGTAAGTCTAGATTTTCGAATCCGACCCAAAACTGATAGTTAATTGTTACGTTCAGGGTCTCCTAATGACAATGGAACGCTTACATTCCGTCCGGATTCAATACATCGTCCTCCAGTCGAGTTGTGTCCAAGGGGATATTGCTGCCTCAGGCACCTTATGGTCCGTCTCCTGTGAGTCTAGATTTTCGAATCGGACGCAAAACTGATAGTTAGTTGTTACGTTCAGGGCCTCCTAATGACGATGAAAATCTCAAATTGCATCGCGACTCAATACATCGTTCTCCAGCGGACTTGCTCCAAGGGGATATTGCTGCCTCGGGCTCCTTATGGTCCGTCTCCTGTGAGTATAGATTTTCGAATCCGTTGCAAAACTAATGGTTAATTGTAACGTTCAGGGCCTCCAAATGGCGATGGAACACTCAAATTGCGCCGCGATTCAATACATCGTCCTCCAGCCGCCTTGTCTACATGGGGATATTGCTTTCTTTTGCACCTTATGGTACGTGTCCTGTGAGTCTAGATTTTCGAATCGGACGAAAAACTGATAGTTAATTGTAACGTTCAGGGCCTCCTAATGACGATGGAAAACTCAAATTGCATCGCGATTCAATACATCGTCTTCCATCCGACTTGTCACCAAGGGGATATTGCTGCCTCGTGCACCTTATGGTCCGTCTCCAGTGAGTCTAGATTTTCGAATCCGACGCTAAACTGATGGTTAATTGTAATGTTCAGGGCCTCCTAATGACGATGGAACACTCAAATTGCGTCGCGATTCAATAAATCGTCCTCCAGCCGACTTGTCTCCAAGGGGATATTGCTGCCTCGGGCACCTTATGGTCCGTCTCCTGTGAGTCTAGATTATCGAGTCCGACGCAAAACTGATGGTTAATTGTAACGTTCAGGGCCTCCTAATGACGATGGAAAACTCAAATTGCATCGCGATTCAATACATCGTCTTCCATCCGACTTCTCACCAAGGGGATATTGCTGCCTCGTGCACCTTATGGTCCGTCTCCAGTGAGTCTAGATTTTCGAATCCGACGCTAAACTGATGGTTAATTGTAATGTTCAGGGCCTCCTAATGACGATGGAACACTCAACTTGCGTCGCGATTCAATAAATCGTCCTCCAGCCGACTTGTCTCCAAGGGGATATTGCTGCCTCGGGCACCTTATGGTCCGTCTCCTGTGAGTCTAGATTATCGAGTCCGACGCAAAACTGATGGTTAATTGTAACGTTCAGGGCCTCCTAATGACGATGGAAAACTCAAATTGCATCGCGATTCAATACATCGTCTTCCATCCGACTTCTCACCAAGGGGATATTGCTGCCTCGTGCACCTTATGGTCCGTCTCCAGTGAGTCTAGATTTTCGAATCCGACGCAAAACTGATGGTTAATTGTAATGTTCAGGGCCTCCTAATGACGATGGAACACTCAAATTGCGTCGCGATTCAATAAATCGTCCTCCAACCGACTTGTCTCCAAGGGGATATTGCTGTCTCGGGCACCTTATGGTCCGTCTCCTGTGAGTCTAGATTTTGAATCGGATGCAAAACTGATAGTTAATTGTAACGTTCAGTGCCTCCTCATGACGATGGAACACTCAAATGGCATCGCGATTCTATACAACGTCCTCCAGCCGACTTGTCTCTAAGGGTCTATTGCTGCCTATAGCACCTTATGGTCGTTCTCCTGTAAGTCTAGATTTTCGAATCCGACGCAAAACTGATAGTTAATTGTTACGTTCAGGGTCTCCTAATGACAATGGAACGCTCACATTCCGTCCGGATTCAATACATCGTCCTCCAGTCGAGTTGTGTCCAAGGGGATATTGCTGCCTCCGGCACCTGATGGTCCGTCTCCTGTGAGTCTAGATTTTCGAATCCGACGCAAAACTGATGTTAATTGTTACGTTCAGGGCCTCCTAATGACGATGAAAATCTCAAATTGCATCGCGATTCAATACATCGTCCTCCAGCGGACTTGCTCGGGCTCCTTATGGTCCGTCTCCTGTGAGTCTAGATTTTCGAATCCGACGCAAAACTGATGGTTAATTGTAACGTTCAGGGCCTCCTAATGACGATGGAACACTCAAATTGCGTCGCGATTCAATACGTCGTCCTCCTGCCGACTTGTCTACAAGGGGATATTGCTGCCTAGGGCACCTAATGGTCCGTCTCCTGTGAGTCTAGATTTTCGAATCCGACGAAGACTGATGGTTAATTGTAACGTTCAGGGCCTCCTAATGACGATGGAACAATCAAATTGCGTCGCGATTCAATAAATCGTCCTCCAGCCGACTTGTCTCTAAGGGTCTATTGCTGCCTATAGCACCATATGGTCGTTCTTCTGTAAGTCTAGATTTAGGAATCCGACCCAAAACTGATAGTTAATTGTTACGTTTAGGGTCTCCTAATGACAATGGAACGCTCACATTCCCACATTCCGTCCGGATTCAATACATCGTCCTCCAGTCGAGTTGTGTCCAAGGGGATATTGCTGCCTCCGGCACCTTATGGTCCGTCTCCTGTGAGTCTAGATTTTCGAATCGGTCGCAAAACTGATGTTAATTGTTACGTTCAGGGCCTCCTAATGACGATGAAAATCTCAAATTGCTTCGCGATTCAATACATCGTCCTCCAGCGGACTTGCTCCAAAGGGATATTGCTGCCTCGGGCTCCTTATGATCCGTCTCCTGTGAGTATAGATTTTCGAATCCGTTGCAAAACTAATGGTTAATTGTAACGTTCAGGGCCTCCAAATGGCGATGGAACACTCAAATTGCGCCGCGATTCAATACATCGTCCTCCAGCCGTCTTGTCTACATGGGGATATTGCTATCTCTTGCACCTTATGGTACGTGTCCTGTGAGTCTAGATTTTCGAATCGGACGCAAAACTGATAGTTAATTGTAACGTTCAGGGCCTCCTAATGACGATGGAAAACTCAAATTGCATCGCGATTCAATACATCGTCTTCCATCCGACTTGTCACCAAGGGGATATTGCTGCCTCGTGCACCTTATGGTCCGTCTCCAGTGAGTCTAGATTTTCGAATCCGACGCTAAACTGATGGTTAATTGTAATGTTCAGGGCCTCCTAATGACGATGGAACACTCAAATTGCGTCGCGATTCAATAAATCGTCCTCCAGCCGACTTGTCTCCAAGGGGATATTGCTGCCTCGGGCACCTTATGGTCCGTCTCCTGTGAGTCTAGATTATCGAGTCCGACGCAAAACTGATGGTTAATTGTAACGTTCAGGGCCTCCTAATGACGATGGAAAACTCAAATTGCATCGCGATTCAATACATCGTCTTCCATCCGACTTGTCACCAAGGGAATATTGCTGCCTCGTGCACCTTATGGTCCGTCTCCAGTGAGTCTCGATTTTCGAATCCGACGCAAAACTGATGGTTAATTGTAATGTTCAGGGCCTCCTAATGACGATGGAACACTCAAATTGCGTCGCGATTCAATAAATCGTCCTCCAACCGACTTGTCTCCAAGGGGATATTGCTGTCTCGGGCACCTTATGGTCCGTCTCCTGTGAGTCTAGATTTTGAATCGGATGCAAAACTGATAGTTAATTGTAACGTTCAGTGCCTCCTCATGACGATGGAACACTCAAATGGCATCGCGATTCTATACATCGTCCTCCAGCCGACTTGTCTCTAAGGGTCTATTGCTGCCTATAGCACCTTATGGTCGTTCTCCTGTAAGTCTAGATTTTCGAATCCGACGCAAAACTGATAGTTAATTGTTACGTTCAGGGTCTCCTAATGACAATGGAACGCTCACATTCCGTCCGGATTCAATACATCGTCCTCCAGTCGAGTTGGGTCCAAGGGGATATTGCTGCCTCCGGCACCTGATGGTCCGTCTCCTGTGAGTCTAGATTTTCGAATCCGACGCAAAACTGATGTTAATTGTTACGTTCAGGGCCTCCTAATGACGATGAAAATCTCAAATTGCATCGCGATTCAATACATCGTCCTCCAGCGGACTTGCTCGGGCTCCTTATGGTCCGTCTCCTGTGAGTCTAGATTTTCGAATCCGACGCAAAACTGATGGTTAATTGTAACGTTCAGGGCCTCCTAATGACGATGGAACACTCAAATTGCGTCGCGATTCAATACATCGTCCTCCAGCCGACTTGTCTACAAGGGGATATTGCTGCCTAGGGCACCTAATGGTCCGTCTCCTGTGAGTCTAGATTTTCGAATCCGACGAAGACTGATGGTTAATTGTAACGTTCAGGGCCTCCTAATGACGATGGAACAATCAAATTGCGTCGCGATTCAATAAATCGTCCTCCAGCCGACTTGTCTCCAAGCGGATATTGCTACCTCGGACACCATATGGTCCGTCTCCAGTGAGTCTAGATTTTGGAATCCGACACAAAACTGATGGTTAATTGTAACGGTCAGGGCCACCGAATGACAATGGAAAACTAAAATTGCATCGCGATTCAATATATCGTCTTCCAGCCGACTTGGCTCCAAGGGGATATTGCTGCCTCGGGCACCTTATGGTCCGTCTCCTGTGAGTCTAGTTTCTCGAATCGGACGCAAAACTGATAGTTAGTTGTAACGTTCAGGGCCTCCTGATGACGATTGAGCACTTAAATTGCGTCGCGATTCAATACATCGTCCTCCAGCCGACTTGTCTACAAAGGGATATTGCTGCCTTTGGCACCTTATGGTACGTCGCCTGTGAGTCTAGATTTTCGAATCGGACGCAAAACTGATAGTTCATTGTTACGTTCAGCGCCTCCTAATGACGATGGAAAACTCAAATTGCATCACGATTCAATACATCGTCCTCCAGGCGACTTGTATCCAAGGGGATATTGCTGCCTCGTGCACCTTACGGTCCGTCTCCTGTGAGTCTAGATTTTCGAATCCGACGCAAAACTGATGGTTAATTGTAACGTTCAGGGCATCCTAATGATGATGGAACTATCAAGTTGCGTCGCGATTCAACAAATCGTCCTCGAGCCGACTTGTCTCCAAGGGGATATTGCTGCCTCGGACACCATATGGTCCGTCTCCTGTGAGTCTAGATTTTGGAATCCGACACAAAACTGATGGTTAAATGTAACGGTCAGGGCCACCAAATGACGATGGAAAACTAAAATTGCATCGCGATTCAATACAACGTCTTCCAGCCGACTTGTCTCCAAGGGGATTTTGCTGCCTCGGGCACCTTATGGTCCGTCTCCTGTGAGTCTACATTTTCGAATCGGACGCAAAACTGATGGTTAATTGTAACGTTCAGGGCCTCCTAATGACGATGGAACACTCAAATTGCGTCGCGATTCCGTAAATCTTACTCCAGCCGACTTGACTCCAAGGGGATATTGCTGCCTCAGGCACCTTATGGTCCGTCTCCTGTGAGTCTACATTTTCGAATCCGACGTAAATTGATGGTTATTTAAACGTTCAGGACCTCCTAATGACGATGGAACACTCAATTTGCATCGCGATTCAATAAATCGTCCTACAGCCGACTTGTCTCCAAGGGGATATTGCTTCCTTAGGCACCTTATGCTCCGTCTCCTGTGAGTATAGATTTTCGAATCGGACGCATAACTGATGTTAATTGTAACATTTAGGGCCTCCTAATGACGATGGAAATCTCTAATTGCATCGCGATTCAATACATCGTCCTCCAGCCGACTTGTCTCCAAAGGGATATTGGTGCCTTGGGCACCTTATGGTCCGTCTCCTGTGAGTCTAGATTTTCGAATCCGACGCAAAACTGATAGTTAGTTGTAAGTTCAGGGTCTCCTAATGAGAATGGAACGCTCACATTCCGTCCGGATTCAATACATCGTCCTCCAGCCGACTTGTCTCCAAAAAGATATTGCTGCCTTGGGCATCTTATGGTCGTTCTCCTGTAAGTCTAGATTTACGAATCCGACGCAAAACTGATAGTTAATTGTAATGTTAAGGGTCTCCTAATGACAATGGAACGCTCACATTCCGTCCGGATTCAATACATCGTCCTCCAGTCGACTTGTGTCCAAGGGGATATTGCTGCCGCCGTCACCTTATGATCCGTCTGCTGTGAGTCTAGATTTTCGAACCGGACGCAAAACTGATAGTTAATTGTAACGTTCAGGGCCTCCAAATGACGATGGAACACTCAAATTGCGTCGCGATTCAATAAATCGTACTCCATCCGACTTGTCTCCAAGGGGATATTGCTGCCTCGGTTAACTTAAGGTCCGTCTCCTGTGACTCTAGATTTTCGAATCGGACGCAAAAATGATAAGTAATTGTAACGTTCAGGGCCCCCTAATGGCGATGGAAAATTCAAATTGCATCGCGATTCAATACATCGTCCTAAAGCCGACTGTCTCCAAGGGGATATTGCTACCTCGGGCACCTTATGGTCAGTCTCCTGTGAGTCGAGATTTTCGAATCGGACGCAAAACGGATGTTAATTGTAACGTTCAGGGCCTCCTAATGACGATGGAAAACTCAAATTGCATCGCCATTCAATACATCGTCCTCCAGCCGACTGGTCTCCAAGGGGATATTGCTGCCTCGTGCACCTTATGGTCCGTCTCCAGTGAGTCTAGATTTTCGAATCGGACGCAAAACTGATGGTCAATTGTAACGTTCAGGGGCTCCTAATGACGATGGAACCCTCAAATTGAGTCGCGATTCAATACATCGTCCTCCAACCGACTTGTCTCCAAGGGGATATTGCTGTCTCGGGCACCTTATGGTTCGTCTCCTGTGAGTCTAGATTTTGAATCGGATGCGAAACTGATAGTTAATTGTAACGTTCAGGGCCTCCTAATGACGATGGAACACTGAAATGGCATCGCGATTCAATACATCGTCCTCCAGCCGACTTGTCGCCAAGGGTCCATTGCTGCCTATGGCACCTTATGGTCGTTTTCCTGTAAGTCTAGATTTTCGAATCCGACGCAAAACTGATTGTTAGTTGTAAGTTCACGGTCTCCTAATGAGAATGGAACGCTCACATTCCGTCCGGATGCAATACATGGTCCTCCAGTCGACTTGTGTCCAAGGGGATATCGCTGCCTCGGGCACCTTATGGTCCATCTCCTGTGAGTCTAGATTTTCGAATCGGACGCAAAACTGATGGTTAATTGTAACGGTCAGGGCCTCCTAAGGAGGATGGAACACTCAAATTGCGTCGCGATTCGATAAAGCTTCCTCCAGGCGACTTGTCTCCAAGGGTCTATTGCTGCCTATGGCACCTTATGGTCGTTCTCCTGTAAGTCTAGATTTTCGAATGCGACGCAAAACTGATAGTTAATTCTAATGTTAAGGGTCTCCAAATGACAATGGAACGCTCACATTCCGTCCGGATTCAATACATCGTCCTCCAGTCGACTTGTGTCCAAGGGGATATTGCTGCCGCCGTCACCTTATGATCCGTCTCCTGTGAGTCTAGATTTTCGAATCGGACGCAAAACTGATAGTTAATTGTAACGTTCAGGGCCTCCAAATGACGATGTAACACTCAAATTGCGTCGCGATTCAATAAATCGTACTCCATCCGACTTGTCTCCAAGGGGATATTGCTGCCTCGGGCAACTTAAGGTCCGTCTCCTGTGACTCTAGATTTTCGAATCGGACGCAAAAATGATAAGTAATTGTAACGTTCAGGGCCCCCTAATGGCGACGGAAAATTCAAATTGCATCGCGATTCAATACATCGACCTAAAGCCGACTGTCTCCAAGGGGATATTGCTGCCTCGGGCACCTTATGGTCAGTCTCCTGTGAGTCGAGATTTTCGAATCGGACGCAAAACGGATGTTAATTGTAACGTTCAGGGCCTCCTAATGACGATGGAAAACTCAAATTGCATCGCGATTCAATACATCGTCCTCCAGCCGACTGGTCTCCAAGGGGATATTGCTGCCTCGTGCACCTTATGGTCCGTCTCCAATGAGTCTAGATTTTCGAATCGGACGCAAAACTGATAGTTAATTGTAACGTTCAGGGCCTCCTAATGACGTAGGAAAACTCAAATTATATCGCGATTCAATACATCGTCCTCCAGCCGACTTGTCTCCAAGGGGATATTGCTGCCTCGGGCACCTTATGGTGAGTCTCCTGTGAGTCTAGATTTTCGAATCCGATGCAAAACTGATGGTTAATTGTAACGTTCAGGGCCTCCTAATGACGATGGAACACTCAAATTGCGTCGCGATTCAATAAATCGTCCTCCAGCTGACTTGTCACAAAGGGAATATTGCTGCCTCGGGCACCTTATGGTCCGTCTCCAGTGAGTCTAGATTCTAGAATCGGACGCAAAACTGATAGTTAATTGTAACGTTCAAGGCCTCCTAATGACGATGGAACACTCAAATTGCATAGCGATTCAATACGTCGTCCTCCAGCTGACTTGTCTCCAAGGGGATATTGCTGCCTCGTGCACCTTATGGTCCGTCTTCCGTGAGTCCAGATTTTCGTATCCGACGCAAAACTGATAGTTAATTGTAATGTTCAGGGCCTCCTAATGACGATGGAACACTCAAATTGCATCGCGATTCAATACATCGTCCTCCAGTCGACTTGTCTCCAAGTGGATATAGCTGCCTCGGGCACCTTATGGTCCGTCTCCAGTGAGTCTAGAATTTCGAATCCGACGCAAAACTGATGGTTAATTGTAACGTTCAGGGCCTCCTAATGACGATGGAACACTCAAATTGACTCGCGATTCAATACATCGTCCTCCAACCGACTTGTCTCCAAGGGGATACTGCTGTCTCGGGCACCTTATTGTTCGTCTCCTGTGAGTCCAGATTTTGAATCGGATGCGAAACTGATAGTTAATTGTAACGTTCAGGGCCTCCTAATGACGATGGAACACTCAAATAGCATCGCGATTCAATACATCGTCCTCCAGCCGACTTGTCTCCAAGGTCCGATTGCAGCCTATGGCACCTTATGGTCGTTTTCCTGTAAGCCTAGATTTTCGAATCCGACGCAAAACTGATAGTTAATTGTAAGTTCAGGGTCTCCTAATGACAAGGAACGCTCACATTACGTCCGGATTCAATACATCGTCCTCCAATCGACTTGTGTCCAAGGGGATATTGCTGCCTCCGGCACCTTATGGTCCGTCTCCTGTGAGTCTAGATTTTCGAATCGGTCGCAAAACAGATGTTAACTGCTACGTTCAGGGCCTCCTATTGGCGATGTAAATCTCAAATTGCATCGCGATTCAATACATCGTCCTCCAGCCGACTTGTCACCAAGGGGATATTGCTGCCTCGGGCACCTTATGGTCCGGCTTCTGTGAGTCTAGATTTTAGATTCGGACGCAAAACTGATAGTTAATTGTAATGTTCAGGGCCTCCTAATGACGATGGAAAACTCAAATGGCATCGCGATTCAATACATCGTCCTCCAGCCGACTTGTCTCCAAGGGGATATTGCTGCCCCGGGCACCTTATGGTCCGTCTCCAGTGAGTCTAGAATTTCGAATCCGACGCAAAACTGATAGTTAATTGTAATGTTAAGGGTCTCCTAATGACAATGGAACGCTCACATTACGTCCGGATTCAATACATCGTCCTCCAGTCGACTTTTGTCCAAGGGGATATTGCTGCCGCCGTCACCTTATGATCCGTCTGCTGTGAGTCTAGATTTTCGAATCGGACGCAAAACTGATAGTTAATTGTAACGTTCAGGGCCTCCAAATGACGATGGAACACTCAAATTGCGTCGCGATTCAATAAATCGTACTCCATACGACTTGTCTCCAAGGGGATATTGCTGCCTCGGTTAACTTAAGGTCCGTCTCCTGTGACTCTAGATTTTCGAATCGGACGCAAAAATGATAAGTAATTGTAACGTTCAGGGCCCCCTAATGGCGATGGAAAATTCAAATTGCATCGCGATTCAATACATCGTCCTAAAGCCGACTGTCTCCAAGGGGATATTGCTGCCTCGGGCACCTTATGGTCAGTCTCCTGTGAGTCGAGATTTTCGAATCGGACGCAAAACGGATGTTAATTGTAACGTTCAGGGCCTCCTAATGACGATGGAAAACTCAAATTGCATCGCGATTCAATACATCGTCCTCCAGCCGACTGGTCTCCAAGGGGATATTGCTGCCTCGTGCACCTTATGGTCCGTCTCCAGTGAGTCTAGATTTTCGAATCGGACGCAAAACTGATGGTCAATTGTAACGTTCAGGGGCTCCTAATGACGATGGAACCCTCAAATTGAGTCGCGATTCAATACATCGTCCTCCAACCGACTTGTCTCCAAGGGGATATTGCTGTCTCGGGCACCTTATGGTTCGTCTCCTGTGAGTCTAGATTTTGAATCGGATGCGAAACTGATAGTTAATTGTAACGTTCAGGGCCTCCTAATGACGATGGAACACTGAAATGGCATCGCGATTCAATACATCGTCCTCCAGCCGACTTGTCGCCAAGGGTCCATTGCTGCCTATGGCACCTTATGGTCGTTTTCCTGTAAGTCTAGATTTTCGAATCCGACGCAAAACTGATTGTTAGTTGTAAGTTCAGGGTCTCCTAATGAGAATGGAACGCTCACATTCCGTCCGGATGCAATACATGGTCCTCCAGTCGACTTGTGTCCAAGGGGTTATTGCTGCCTCGGGCACCTTATGGTCCATCTCCTGTGAGTCTAGATTTTCGAATCGGACGCAAAACTGATGGTTAATTGTAACGGTCAGGGCCTCCTAAGGAGGATGGAACACTCAAATTGCGTCGCGATTCGATAAAGCTTCCTCCAGGCGACTTGTCTCCAAGGGTCTATTGCTGCCTATGGCACCTTATGGTCGTTCTCCTGTAAGTCTAGATTTTCGAATGCGACGCAAAACTGATAGTTAATTCTAATGTTAAGGGTCTCCAAATGACAATGGAACGCTCACATTCCGTCCGGATTCAATACATCGTCCTCCAGTCGACTTGTGTCCAAGGGGTTATTGCTGTCGCCGTCACCTTATGATCCGTCTCCTGTGAGTCTAGATTTTCGAATCGGACGCAAAACTGATAGTTAATTGTAACGTTCAGGGCCTCCAAATAACGATGTAACACTCAAATTGCTTCGCGATTCAATAAATCGTACTCCATCCGACTTGTCTCCAAGGGGATATTGCTGCCTCGGGCAACTTAAGGTCCGTCTCCTGTGACTCTAGATTTTCGAATCGGACGCAAAAATGATAAGTAATTGTAACGTTCAGGGCCCCCTAATGGCGACGGAAAATTCAAATTGCATCGCGATTCAATACATCGTCCTAAAGCCGACTGTCTCCAAGGGGATATTGCTGCCTCGGGCACCTTATGGTCAGTCTCCTGTGAGTCGAGATTTTCGAATCGGACGCAAAACGGATGTTAATTGTAACGTTCAGGGCCTCCTAATGACGATGGAAAACTCAAATTGCATCGCGATTCAATACATCGTCCTCCAGCCGACTGGTCTCCAAGGGGATATTGCTGCCTCGTGCACCTTATGGTCCGTCTCCAATGAGTCTAGATTTTCGAATCGGACGCAAAACTGATAGTTAATTGTAACGTTCAGGGCCTCCTAATGACGTAGGAAAACTCAAATTGTATCGCGATTCAATACATCGTCCTCCAGCCGACTTGTCTCCAAGGGGATATTGCTGCCTCGGGCACCTTATGGTGAGTCTCCTGTGAGTCTAGATTTTCGAATCCGATGCAAAACTGATGGTTAATTGTAACGTTCAGGGCCTCCTAATGACGATGGAACACTCAAATTGCGTCGCGATTCAATAAATCGTCCTCCAGCTGACTTGTCACAAAGGGAATATTGCTGCCTCGGGCACCTTATGGTCCGTCTCCAGTGAGTCTAGATTCTAGAATCGGACGCAAAACTGATAGTTAATTGTAACGTTCAAGGCCTCCTAATGACGATGGAACACTCAAATTGCATAGCGATTCAATACGTCGTCCTCCAGCTGACTTGTCTCCAAGGGGATATTGCTGCCTCGGGCACCTTATGGTCCGTCTCCCGTGAGTCCAGATTTTCGTATCCGACGCAAAACTGATAGTTAATTGTAATGTTCAGGGCCTCCTAATGACGATGGAACACTCAAATTGCATCGCGATTCAATACATCGTCCTCCAGTCGACTTGTCTCCAAGTGGATATAGCTGCCTCGGGCACCTTATGGTCCGTCTCCAGTGAGTCTAGAATTTCGAATCCGACGCAAAACTGATGGTTAATTGTAACGTTCAGGGCCTCCTAATGACGATGGAACACTCAAATTGACTCGCGATTCAATACATCGTCCTCCAACCGACTTGTCTCCAAGGGGATATTGCTGTCTCGGGCACCTTATTGTTCGTCTCCTGTGAGTCCAGATTTTGAATCGGATGCGAAACTGATAGTTAATTGTAACGTTCAGGGCCTCCTAATGACGATGGAACACTCAAATGGCATCGCGATTCAATACATCGTCCTCCAGCCGACTTGTCTCCAATGTCCGATTGCTGCCTATGGCACCTTATGGTCGTTTTCCTGTAAGCCTAGATTTTCGAATCCGACGCAAAACTGATAGTTAATTGTAAGTTCAGGGTCTCCTAATGACAATGGAACGCTCACATTACGTCCGGATTCAATACATCGTCCTCCAGTCGACTTGTGTCCAAGGGGATATTGCTGCCTCCGGCACCTTATGGTCCGTCTCCTGTGAGTCTAGATTTTCGAATCGGTCGCAAAACTGATGTTAACTGCTACGTTCAGGGCCTCCTATTGGCGATGTAAATCTCAAATTGCATCGCGATTCAATACATCGTCCTCCAGCCGACTTGTCTCCAAGGGGATATTGCTGCCTCGGGCACCTTATGGTCCGGCTTCTGTGAGTCTAGATTTTAGAATCGGACGCAAAACTGATAGTTAATTGTAATGTTCAGGGCCTCCTAATGACGATGGAAAACTCAAATTGTATCGCGATTCAATACATCGTCCTCCAGCCGACTTGTCTCCAAGGGGATATTGCTGCCACGGGCACCTAATGGTCAGTCTCCTGTGAGTCTAGATTTTCGAATCCGATGCAAAACTGATGGTTAATTGTAACGTTCAGGGCCTCCTAATGACGATGGAACACTCAAATTGCGTCGCGATTCAATACATCGTCCTCCAGCCGACTTGTCTACAAGAGGATATTGCTGCCTTGGGCACCTTATAGTCCGGCTTCTGTGAGTCTAGATTTTAGAATCGGACGCAAAACTGATAGTTAATTGTAATGTTCAGGGCCTCCTAATGACGATGGAAAACTCAAATTGTATCGCGATTCAATACATCATCCTCCAGCAGACTTGTCTCAAATGGGATATTGCTGCCTCGGGCACCTTATGGTCAGTCTCCTGTGAGTCTAGATTTTCGAATCCGATGCAAAATTGATGGATAATTGTAACGTTCAGGGCCTCCTAATGACGATGGAACACTCAAATTGCGTCGCGATTCAATAAATCGTCCTCCAGCTGACTTGTCTCCAAGGTGATATTGCTGCCTCGGGCACCTTATGGTCCGTCTCCTGTGAGTCTAGATTCTAGAATCGGACGTAAAATTGACAGTTAATTGTAACGTTCAAGGCCGCCTAATGACGATGGAACACTCAAATTGCATCGCGATTCAATACTTGGTCCTCCAGCCGACTTGTCTCCAAGGGGATATTGCTGCCTCGGGCACCTTATGCTCCGTCTCCTGTGAGTCTAGATTTTCAAATCCGACGCAAAACTGATGGTAAATTGTATCGTTCAGGGCCTCCTAACGACGAAGGAACACTCAAATTGCTTCGCGATTCAATAAATCGTCCTCCAGCCGACTTGTCTCCAATGGGATATTGCTGCCTTAGGCACCTTATGCTCCGTCTCCTGTGAGTCTAGAATTTCGAATCGGACGCATAACTGATGTTAATTGTAACAGTTAGGGCCTCCTAATGACGATGGAAAACTCAAATTGCATCGCGATTCAATACATCGTCCTCCAGCCGACTGGTCTCCAAGGGGATATTGCTGCCTCGTGCACCTTATGGTCCGTCTCCAGTGAGTCTAGATTTTCGAATCGGACGCAAAACTGATGGTCAATTGTAACGTTCAGGGGCTCCTAATGACGATGGAACCCTCAAATTGAGTCGCGATTCAATACATCGTCCTCCAACCGACTTGTCTCCAAGGGGATATTGCTGTCTCGGGCACCTTATGGTTCGTCTCCTGTGAGTCTAGATTTTGAATCGGATGCGAAACTGATAGTTAATTGTAACGTTCAGGGCCTCCTAATGACGATGGAACACTGAAATGGCATCGCGATTCAATAAATCGTCCTCCAGCCGACTTGTCGCCAAGGGTCCATTGCTGCCTATGGCACCTTATGGTCGTTTTCCTGTAAGTCTAGATTTTCGAATCCGACGCAAAACTGATTGTTAGTTGTAAGTTCAGGGTCTCCTATTGAGAATGGAACGCTCACATTCCGTCCGGATGCAATACATCGTCCTCCAGTCGACTTGTGTCCAAGGGGATATTGCTGCCTCGGGCACCTTATGGTCCATCTCCTGTGAGTCTAGATTTTCGAATCGGACGCAAAACTGATGGTTAATTGTAACGGTCAGGGCCTCCTAAGGAGGATGGAACACTCAAATTGCGTCGCGATTCGATAAAGCTTCCTCCAGGCGACTTGTCTCCAAGGGTCTATTGCTGCCTATGGCACCTTATGGTCGTTCTCCTGTAAGTCTAGATTTTCGAATGCGACGCAAAACTGATAGTTAATTCTAATGTTAAGGGTCTCCAAATGACAATGGAACGCTCACATTCCGTCCGGATTCAATACATCGTCCTCCAGTCGACTTGTGTCCAAGGGGATATTGCTGCCGCCGTCACCTTATGATCCGTCTCCTGTGAGTCTAGATTTTCGAATCGGACGCAAAACTGATAGTTAATTGTAACGTTCAGGGCCTCCAAATGACGATGTAACACTCAAATTGCGTCGCGATTCAATAAATCGTACTCCATCCGACTTGTCTCCAAGGGGATATTGCTGCCTCGGGCAACTTAAGGTCCGTCTCCTGTGACTCTAGATTTTCGAATCGGACGCAAAAATGATAAGTAATTGTAACGTTCAGGGCCCCCTAATGGCGACGGAAAATTCAAATTGCATCGCGATTCAATACATCGTCCTAAAGCCGACTGTCTCCAAGGGGATATTGCTGCCTCGGGCACCTTATTGTCAGTCTCCTGTGAGTCGAGATTTTCGAATCGGACGCAAAACGGATGTTAATTGTAACGTTCAGGGCCTCCTAATGACGACGGAAAACTCAAATTGCATCGCGATTCAATACATCGTCCTCCAGCCGACTGGTCTCCAAGGGGATATTGCTGCCTCGTGCACCTTATGGTCCGTCTCCAATGAGTCTAGATTTTCGAATCGGACGCAAAACTGATAGTTAATTGTAACGTTCAGGGCCTCCTAATGACGATGGAAAACTCAAATTGCATCGCGATTCAATACATCGTCCTCCAGCCGACTGGTCTCCAAGGGGATATTGCTGCCTCGTGCACCTTATGGTCCGTCTCCAATGAGTCTAGATTTTCGAATCGGACGCAAAACTGATAGTTAATTGTAACGTTCAGGGCCTCCTAATGACGTAGGAAAACTCAAATTGTATCGCGATTCAATACATCGTCCTCCAGCCGACTTGTCTCCAAGGGGATATTGCTGCCTCGGGCACCTTATGGTGAGTCTCCTGTGAGTCTAGATTTTCGAATCCGATGCAAAACTGATGGTTAATTGTAACGTTCAGGGCCTCCTAATGACGATGGAACACTCAAATTGCGTCGCGATTCAATAAATCGTCCTGCAGCTGACTTGTCACAAAGGGAATATTGCTGCCTCGGGCACCTTATGGTCCGTCTCCAGTGAGTCTAGATTCTAGAATCGGACGCAAAACTGATAGTTAATTGTAACGTTCAAGGCCTCCTAATGACGATGGAACACTCAAATTGCATAGCGATTCAATACGTCGTCCTCCAGCTGACTTGTCTCCAAGGGGATATTGCTGCCTCGGGCACCTTATGGTCCGTCTCCCGTGAGTCCAGATTTTCGTATCCGACGCAAAACTGATAGTTAATTGTAATGTTCAGGGCCTCCTAATGACGATGGAACACTCAAATTGCATCGCGATTCAATACATCGTCCTCCAGTCGACTTGTCTCCAAGTGGATATAGCTGCCTCGGGCACCTTATGGTCCGTCTCCAGTGAGTCTAGAATTTCGAATCCGACGCAAAACTGATGGTTAATTGTAACGTTCAGGGCCTCCTAATGACGATGGAACACTCAAATTGACTCGCGATTCAATACATCGTCCTCCAACCGACTTGTCTCCAAGGGGATATTGCTGTCTCGGGCACCTTATTGTTCGTCTCCTGTGAGTCCAGATTTTGAATCGGATGCGAAACTGATAGTTAATTGTAACGTTCAGGGCCTCCTAATGACGATGGAACACTCAAATAGCATCGCGATTCAATACATCGTCCTCCAGCCGACTTGTCTCCAAGGTCCGATTGCTGCCTATGGCACCTTATGGTCGTTTTCCTGTAAGCCTAGATTTTCGAATCCGACGCAAAACTGATAGTTAATTGTAAGTTCAGGGTCTCCTAATGACAATGGAACGCTCACATTACGTCCGGATTCAATACATCGTCCTCCAATCGACTTGTGTCCAAGGGGATATTGCTGCCTCCGGCACCTTATGGTCCGTCTCCTGTGAGTCTAGATTTTCGAATCGGTCGCAAAACAGATGTTAACTGCTACGTTCAGGGCCTCCTATTGGCGATGTAAATCTCAAATTGCATCGCGATTCAATACATCGTCCTCCAGCCGACTTGTCACCAAGGGGATATTGCTGCCTCGGGCACCTTATGGTCCGGCTTCTGTGAGTCTAGATTTTAGATTCGGACGCAAAACTGATAGTTAATTGTAATGTTCAGGGCCTCCTAATGACGATGGAAAACTCAAATGGCATCGCGATTCAATACATCGTCCTCCAGCCGACTTGTCTCCAAGGGGATATTGCTGCCCCGGGCACCTTATGGTCCGTCTCCAGTGAGTCTAGAATTTCGAATCCGACGCAAAACTGATAGTTAATTGTAATGTTAAGGGTCTCCTAATGACAATGGAACGCTCACATTACGTCCGGATTCAATACATCGTCCTCCAGTCGACTTGTGTCCAAGGGGATATTGCTGCCGCCGTCACCTTATGATCCGTCTGCTGTGAGTCTAGATTTTCGAATCGGACGCAAAACTGATAGTTAATTGTAACGTTCAGGGCCTCCAAATGACGATGGAACACTCAAATTGCGTCGCGATTCAATAAATCGTACTCCATACGACTTGTCTCCAAGGGGATATTGCTGCCTCGGTTAACTTAAGGTCCGTCTCCTGTGACTCTAGATTTTCGAATCGGACGCAAAAATGATAAGTAATTGTAACGTTCAGGGCCCCCTAATGGCGATGGAAAATTCAAATTGCATCGCGATTCAATACATCGTCCTAAAGCCGACTGTCTCCAAGGGGATATTGCTGCCTCGGGCACCTTATGGTCAGTCTCCTGTGAGTCGAGATTTTCGAATCGGACGCAAAACGGATGTTAATTGTAACGTTCAGGGCCTCCTAATGACGATGGAAAACTCAAATTGCATCGCGATTCAATACATCGTCCTCCAGCCGACAGGTCTCCAAGGGGATATTGCTGCCTCGTGCACCTTATGGTCCGTCTCCAGTGAGTCTAGATTTTCGAATCGGACGCAAAACTGATGGTCAATTGTAACGTTCAGGGGCTCCTAATGACGATGGAACCCTCAAATTGAGTCGCGATTCAATACATCGTCCTCCAACCGACTTGTCTCCAAGGGGATATTGCTGTCTCGGGCACCTTATGGTTCGTCTCCTGTGAGTCTAGATTTTGAATCGGATGCGAAACTGATAGTTAATTGTAACGTTCAGGGCCTCCTAATGACGATGGAACACTGAAATGGCATCGCGATTCAATACATCGTCCTCCAGCCGACTTGTCGCCAAGGGTCCATTGCTGCCTATGGCACCTTATGGTCGTTTTCCTGTAAGTCTAGATTTTCGAATCCGACGCAAAACTGATTGTTAGTTGTAAGTTCAGGGTCTCCTAATGAGAATGGAACGCTCACATTCCGTCCGGATGCAATACATGGTCCTCCAGTCGACTTGTGTCCAAGGGGTTATTGCTGCCTCGGGCACCTTATGGTCCATCTCCTGTGAGTCTAGATTTTCGAATCGGACGCAAAACTGATGGTTAATTGTAACGGTCAGGGCCTCCTAAGGAGGATGGAACACTCAAATTGCGTCGCGATTCGATAAAGCTTCCTCCAGGCGACTTGTCTCCAAGGGTCTATTGCTGCCTATGGCACCTTATGGTCGTTCTCCTGTAAGTCTAGATTTTCGAATGCGACGCAAAACTGATAGTTAATTCTAATGTTAAGGGTCTCCAAATGACAATGGAACGCTCACATTCCGTCCGGATTCAATACATCGTCCTCCAGTCGACTTGTGTCCAAGGGGTTATTGCTGCCGCCGTCACCTTATGATCCGTCTCCTGTGAGTCTAGATTTTCGAATCGGACGCAAAACTGATAGTTAATTGTAACGTTCAGGGCCTCCAAATGACGATGTAACACTCAAATTGCTTCGCGATTCAATAAATCGTACTCCATCCGACTTGTCTCCAAGGGGATATTGCTGCCTCGGGCAACTTAAGGTCCGTCTCCTGTGACTCTAGATTTTCGAATCGGACGCAAAAATGATAAGTAATTGTAACGTTCAGGGCCCCCTAATGGCGACGGAAAATTCAAATTGCATCGCGATTCAATACATCGTCCTAAAGCCGACTGTCTCCAAGGGGATATTGCTGCCTCGGGCACCTTATGGTCAGTCTCCTGTGAGTCGAGATTTTCGAATCGGACGCAAAACGGATGTTAATTGTGACGTTCAGGGCCTCCTAATGACGATGGAAAACTCAAATTGCATCGCGATTCAATACATCGTCCTCCAGCCGACTGGTCTCCAAGGGGATATTGCTGCCTCGTGCACCTTATGGTCCGTCTCCAATGAGTCTAGATTTTCGAATCGGACGCAAAACTGATAGTTAATTGTAACGTTCAGGGCCTCCTAATGACGTAGGAAAACTCAAATTGTATCGCGATTCAATACATCGTCCTCCAGCCGACTTGTCTCCAAGGGGATATTGCTGCCTCGGGCAACTTAAGGTCCGTCTCCTGTGACTCTAGATTTTCGAATCGGACGCAAAAATGATAAGTAATTGTAACGTTCAGGGCCCCCTAATGGCGACGGAAAATTCAAATTGCATCGCGATTCAATACATCGTCCTAAAGCCGACTGTCTCCAAGGGGATATTGCTGCCTCGGGCACCTTATGGTGAGTCTCCTGTGAGTCTAGATTTTCGAATCCGATGCAAAACTGATGGTTAATTGTAACGTTCAGGGCCTCCTAATGACGATGGAACACTCAAATTGCGTCGCGATTCAATAAATCGTCCTCCAGCTGACTTGTCACAAAGGGAATATTGCTGCCTCGGGCACCTTATGGTCCGTCTCCAGTGAGTCTAGATTCTAGAATCGGACGCAAAACTGATAGTTAATTGTAACGTTCAAGGCCTCCTAATGACGATGGAACACTCAAATTGCATAGCGATTCAATACGTCGTCCTCCAGCTGACTTGTCTCCAAGGGGATATTGCTGCCTCGGGCACCTTATGGTCCGTCTCCCGTGAGTCCAGATTTTCGTATCCGACGCAAAACTGATAGTTAATTGTAATGTTCAGGGCCTCCTAATGACGATGGAACACTCAAATTGCATCGCGATTCAATACATCGTCCTCCAGTCGACTTGTCTCCAAGTGGATATAGCTGCCTCGGGCACCTTATGGTCCGTCTCCAGTGAGTCTAGAATTTCGAATCCGACGCAAAACTGATGGTTAATTGTAACGTTCAGGGCCTCCTAATGACGATGGAACACTCAAATTGACTCGCGATTCAATACATCGTCCTCCAACCGACTTGTCTCCAAGGGGATATTGCTGTCTCGGGCACCTTATTGTTCGTCTCCTGTGAGTCCAGATTTTGAATCGGATGCGAAACTGATAGTTAATTGTAACGTTCAGGGCCTCCTAATGACGATGGAACACTCAAATGGCATCGCGATTCAATACATCGTCCTCCAGCCGACTTGTCTCCAAGGTCCGATTGCTGCCTATGGCACCTTATGGTCGTTTTCCTGTAAGCCTAGATTTTCGAATCCGACGCAAAACTGATAGTTAATTGTAAGTTCAGGGTCTCCTAATGACAATGGAACGCTCACATTACGTCCGGATTCAATACATCGTCCTCCAGTCGACTTGTGTCCAAGGGGATATTGCTGCCTCCGGCACCTTATGGTCCGTCTCCTGTGAGTCTAGATTTTCGAATCGGTCGCAAAACTGATGTTAACTGCTACGTTCAGGGCCTCCTATTGGCGATGTAAATCTCAAATTGCATCGCGATTCAATACATCGTCCTCCAGCCGACTTGTCTCCAAGGGGATATTGCTGCCTCGGGCACCTTATGGTCCGGCTTCTGTGAGTCTAGATTTTAGAATCGGACGCAAAACTGATAGTTAATTGTAATGTTCAGGGCCTCCTAATGACGATGGAAAACTCAAATTGTATCGCGATTCAATACATCGTCCTCCAGCCGACTTGTCTCCAAGGGGATATTGCTGCCACGGGCACCTAATGGTCAGTCTCCTGTGAGTCTAGATTTTCGAATCCGATGCAAAACTGATGGTTAATTGTAACGTTCAGGGCCTCCTAATGACGATGGAACACTCAAATTGCGTCGCGATTCAATACATCGTCCTCCAGCCGACTTGTCTACAAGAGGATATTGCTGCCTTGGGCACCTTATAGTCCGGCTTCTGTGAGTCTAGATTTTAGAATCGGACGCAAAACTGATAGTTAATTGTAATGTTCAGGGCCTCCTAATGACGATGGAAAACTCAAATTGTATCGCGATTCAATACATCATCCTCCAGCAGACTTGTCTCAAATGGGATATTGCTGCCTCGGGCACCTTATGGTCAGTCTCCTGTGAGTCTAGATTTTCGAATCCGATGCAAAATTGATGGATAATTGTAACGTTCAGGGCCTCCTAATGACGATGGAACACTCAAATTGCGTCGCGATTCAATAAATCGTCCTCCAGCTAACTTGTCTCCAAGGTGATATTGCTGCCTCGGGCACCTTATGGTCCGTCTCCTGTGAGTCTAGATTCTAGAATCGGACGTAAAATTGACAGTTAATTGTAACGTTCAAGGCCGCCTAATGACGATGGAACACTCAAATTGCATCGCGATTCAATACTTGGTCCTCCAGCCGACTTGTCTCCAAGGGGATATTGCTGCCTCGGGCACCTTATGCTCCGTCTCCTGTGAGTCTAGATTTTCAAATCCGACGCAAAACTGATGGTAAATTGTATCGTTCAGGGCCTCCTAACGACGAAGGAACACTCAAATTGCTTCGCGATTCAATAAATCGTCCTCCAGCCGACTTGTCTCCAATGGGATATTGCTGCCTTAGGCACCTTATGCTCCGTCTCCTGTGAGTCTAGAATTTCGAATCGGACGCATAACTGATGTTAATTGTAACATTTAGGGCCTCCTAATGACGATGGAAATCTCAAATTGCATCGCGATTCAATACATCGTCCTCCAGCCGACTGGTCTCCAAGGGGATATTGCTGCCTCGTGCACCTTATGGTCCGTCTCCAGTGAGTCTAGATTTTCGAATCGGACGCAAAACTGATGGTCAATTGTAACGTTCAGGGGCTCCTAATGACGATGGAACCCTCAAATTGAGTCGCGATTCAATACATCGTCCTCCAACCGACTTGTCTCCAAGGGGATATTGCTGTCTCGGGCACCTTATGGTTCGTCTCCTGTGAGTCTAGATTTTGAATCGGATGCGAAACTGATAGTTAATTGTAACGTTCAGGGCCTCCTAATGACGATGGAACACTGAAATGGCATCGCGATTCAATAAATCGTCCTCCAGCCGACTTGTCGCCAAGGGTCCATTGCTGCCTATGGCACCTTATGGTCGTTTTCCTGTAAGTCTAGATTTTCGAATCCGACGCAAAACTGATTGTTAGTTGTAAGTTCAGGGTCTCCTATTGAGAATGGAACGCTCACATTCCGTCCGGATGCAATACATCGTCCTCCAGTCGACTTGTGTCCAAGGGGATATTGCTGCCTCGGGCACCTTATGGTCCATCTCCTGTGAGTCTAGATTTTCGAATCGGACGCAAAACTGATGGTTAATTGTAACGGTCAGGGCCTCCTAAGGAGGATGGAACACTCAAATTGCGTCGCGATTCGATAAAGCTTCCTCCAGGCGACTTGTCTCCAAGGGTCTATTGCTGCCTATGGCACCTTATGGTCGTTCTCCTGTAAGTCTAGATTTTCGAATGCGACGCAAAACTGATAGTTAATTGCAATGTTAAGGGTCTCCAAATGACAATGGAACGCTCACATTCCGTCCGGATTCAATACATCGTCCTCCAGTCGACTTGTGTCCAAGGGGATATTGCTGCCGCCGTCACCTTATGATCCGTCTCCTGTGAGTCTAGATTTTCGAATCGGACGCAAAACTGATAGTTAATTGTAACGTTCAGGGCCTCCAAATGACGATGTAACACTCAAATTGCGTCGCGATTCAATAAATCGTACTCCATCCGACTTGTCTCCAAGGGGATATTGCTGCCTCGGGCAACTTAAGGTCCGTCTCCTGTGACTCTAGATTTTCGAATCGGACGCAAAAATGATAAGTAATTGTAACGTTCAGGGCCCCCTAATGGCGACGGAAAATTCAAATTGCATCGCGATTCAATACATCGTCCTAAAGCCGACTGTCTCCAAGGGGATATTGCTGCCTCGGGCACCTTATTGTCAGTCTCCTGTGAGTCGAGATTTTCGAATCGGACGCAAAACGGATGTTAATTGTAACGTTCAGGGCCTCCTAATGACGACGGAAAACTCAAATTGCATCGCGATTCAATACATCGTCCTCCAGCCGACTGGTCTCCAAGGGGATATTGCTGCCTCGTGCACCTTATGGTCCGTCTCCAATGAGTCTAGATTTTCGAATCGGACGCAAAACTGATAGTTAATTGTAACGTTCAAGGCCTCCTAATGACGATGGAACACTCAAATTGCATAGCGATTCAATACGTCGTCCTCCAGCTGACTTGTCTCCAAGGGGATATTGCTGCCTCGGGCACCTTATGGTCCGTCTCCCGTGAGTCCAGATTTTCGTATCCGACACAAAACTGATAGTTAATTGTAATGTTCAGGGCCTCCTAATGACGGTGGAACACTCAAATTGCATCGCGATTCAATACATCGTCCTCCAGTCGACTTGTCTCCAAGTGGATATGGCTGCCTCGGGCACCTTATGGTCCGTCTCCAGTGAGTCTAGAATTTCGAATCCGACGCAAAACTGATGGTTAATTGTAACGTTCAGGGCCTCCTAATGACGATGGAACACTCAAATTGACTCGCGATTCAATACATCGTCCTCCAACCGACTTGCCTCCAAGGGGATATTGCTGTCTCGGGCACCTTATTGTTCGTCTCCTGTGAGTCCAGATTTTGAATCGGATGCGAAACTGATAGTTAATTGTAACGTTCAGGGCCTCCTAATGACGATGGAACACTCAAATGGCATCGCGATTCAATACATCGTCCTCCAGCCGACTTGTCTCCAAGATTCGATTGCTGCCTATGGCACCTTATGGTCGTTTTCCTGTAAGCCTAGATTTTCGAATCCGACGCAAAACTGATAGTTAATTGTAAGTTCAGGGTCTCCTAATGACAATGGAACGCTCACATTACGTCCGGATTCAATACATCGTCCTCCAGTCGACTTGTGTCCAAGGGGATATTGCTGCCTCCGGCACCTTATGGTCCGTCTCCTGTGAGTCTAGATTTTCGAATCGGTCGCAAAACTGATGTTAACTGCTACGTTCAGGGCCTCCTATTGGCGATGTAAATCTCAAATTGCATCGCGATTCAATACATCGTCCTCCAGCCGACTTGTCTCCAAGGGGATATTGCTGCCTCGGGCACCTTATGGTCCGGCTTCTGTGAGTCTAGATTATAGAATCGGACGCAAAACTGATAGTTAATTGTAATGTTCAGGGCCTCCTAATGACGATGGAAAACTCAAATTGTATCGCGATTCAATACATCGTCCTCCAGCCGACTTGTCTCCAAGGGGATATTGCTGCCACGGGCACCTAATGATCAGTCTCCTGTGAGTCTAGATTTTCGAATCCGATGCAAAACTGATGGTTAATTGTAACGTTCAGGGCCTCCTAATGACGATGGAACACTCAAATTGCGTCGCGATTCAATACATCGTCCTCCAGCCGACTTGTCTACAAGAGGATATTGCTGCCTTGGGCACCTTATAGTCCGGCTTCTGTGAGTCTAGATTTTAGAATCGGACGCAAAACTGATAGTTAATTGTAATGTTCAGGGCCTCCTAATGACGATGGAAAACTCAAATTGTATCGCGATTCAATACATCATCCTCCAGCCGATTTGTCTCCAAGGGGATATTTCTGCCTCGGGCACCTTATGGTCAGTCTCCTGTGAGTCTAGATTTTCGAATCCGATGCAAAATTGATGGATAATTGTAACGTTCAGGGCCTCCTAATGACGATGGAACACTCAAATTGCATCGCGATTCAATACTTGGTCCTCCAGCCGACTTGTCTCCAAGGGGATATTGCTGCCTCGGGCACCTTATGGTCCGTCTCCTGTGAGTCTAGATTTTCGAATCCGACGCAAAACTGATGGTAAATTGTATCGTTCAGGGCCTCCTAACGACGAAGGAACACTCAAATTGCTTCGCGATTCAATAAATCGTCCTCCAGCCGACTTGTCTCCAATGGGATATTGCTGCCTTAGGCACCTTATGCTCCGTCTCCTGTGAGTCTAGAATTTCGAATCGGACGCATAACTGATGTTAATTGTAACATTTAGGGCCTCCTAATGACGATGGAAAACTCAAATTGCAACCCGATTCAATACATCGTCTTCCAGCCGACTTGTCTCCAAGGGGATATTGCTGCCTTGGCATCTTATGGTCCGTCTCCTGTGGGTCTAGATTTTCGAATCGGATGCAATACTGATAGTTAATTGTAACGTTCAGGGCCTCCTAATGACGATGGAAAACTCAAATTGCATCGCGATTCAATACATCGTCCTCCAGCCGACTGGTCTCCAATGGGATATTGCTGCCTCCGGCACCTTATGGTCCGTCTACTGTGAGTCTAGATATTCGAATCCGACGCAAAACTGATAGTTAATTGTAACGTTCAGTGCCTCCTCATGACGATGGAACACTCAAATGGCATCGCGATTCTATACATCGTCCTCCAGCCGACTTGTCTCTAAGGGTCTATTGCTGCCTATAGCACCTTATGGTCGTTCTCCTGTAAGTCTAGATTTTCGAATCCGACGCAACACTGATAGTTAATTGTTACGTTCAGGGTCTCCTAATAACAATGGAACGCTCACATTCCGTCCGGATTCAATACATCGTCCTCCAGTCGAGTTGTGTCCAAGGGGATATTGCTGCCTCCGGCACCTTATGGTCCGTCTCCTGTGAGTCTAGATTTTCTAATCGGTCGCAAAACTGATGTTAATTGTTACGTTCAGGGCCTCCTAATGACGATGAAAATCTCAAATTGCATCGCGATTCAATACATCGTCCTCCAGCGGACTTGCTCCAAGGGGATATTGCTGCCTCGGGCTCCTTATGGTCCGTCTCCTGTGAGTATAGATTTTCGAATCCGACGCAAAACTGATGGTTAATTGTAACGTTCAGGGCCTCCTAATGACGATGGAACACTCAAATTGAGTCGCGATTCAATACAACGTCCTCCAACCGACTTGTCTCCAAGGGGATATTGCTGTCTCGGGCACCTTATTGTACGTCTCCTGTAAGTCTAGATTTTCAATCGGATGCGAAACTGATAATTAATTGTAACGTTCAGGGCCTCCTAATGACGATGGAACACTCAAATGGCATCGCGATTCAATACATCGTCTACCAGCCGACTTGTCTCCAAGGGTCGATTGCTGCCTATGGCACCTTATGGTCGTTTTCCAGTAAGTCTAGATTTTCGAATCCGACGCAAAACTGATAGTTAATTGTAAGTTCAGGGTCTCTTATTGACAATGGAACGCTCACATTCCGTCCGGATTCAACACATCGTCCTCCAGTCGACTTGTGTCCAAGGGGATATTGCTGCCTCCGGCACCTGATGGTCCGTCTCCTGTGAGTCTAGATTTTGGAATCCTACACAAAACTGATGGTTAATTGTAACGGTCAGGGCCACCAAATGACGATGGAAAACTAAAATTGCATCGCGATTCAATACATCGTCTTCCAGCCGACTTGTCTCCAAGGGGATATTGCTGCCTTGGCAGCTTAAGGTCCGTCTCCTGTGAGTCTAGATTTTCGAATCGGATGCAATACTGATAGTTAATTGTAACTTTCAGGTCCTCCTAATGACGATGGAAAACTCAAATTGCATCGCGATTCAATACATCGTCCTCCAGCCGACTGGTCTCCAAGGGGATATTGCTGCCTCCGGCAGCTTATGGTCCGTCTACTGTGAGTCTAGATATTCGAATCCGACGCAAAACTGATAGTTAATTGTAACGTTCAGTGCCTCCTCATGACGATGGAACACTCAAATGGCATCGCGATTCTATACATCGTCCTCCAGCCGACTTGTCTCTAAGGGTCTATTGCTGCCTATAGCACCTTATGGTCGTTCTCCTGTAAGTCTAGATTTTCGAATCCGACGCAAAACTGATAGTTAATTGTTACGTTCAGGGTCTCCTAATGACAATGGAACGCTCACATTACGTCCGGATTCAATACATCGTCCTCCAGTCGAGTTGTGTCCAAGGGGATATTGCTGCCTCCGGCACCTTATGGTCTGTCTCCTGTGAGTCTAGATTTTCGAATCCGACGCAAAACTGATGTTAATTGTTACGTTCAGGGCCTCCTAATGACGATGAAAATCTCAAATTGCATCGCGATTCAATACATCGTCCTCCAGCGGACTTGCTCCAAGGGGATATTGCTGCCTCGGGCTCCTTATGGTCCGTCTCCTGTGATTCTAGATTTTCGAATCCGACGCAAAACTGATGGTTAATTGTAACGTTCAGGGCCTCCTAATGACGATGGAACACTCAAATTGCGTCGCGATTCAACACATCGTCCTCCAGCCGACTTGCCTGCAAGGGGATATTGCTGCCTAGGGCACCTAATGGTCCGTCTCCTGTGAGTCTAGATTTTCGAATCCGACGAAGACTGATGGTTAATTGTAACGTTCAGGGCCTCCTAATGACGATGGAACAATCAAATTGCGTCGCGATTCAATAAATCGTCCTCCAGCCGACTTGTCTCCAAGCGGATATTGCTGCCTCGGACACCATATGGTCAGTCTCCTGTGAGTCTAGATTTTGGAATCCGACACAAAACTGATGGTTAAATGTAACGGTCAGGGCCACCGAATGACAATGGAAAACTAAAATTGCATCGCGATGCAATACATCGTCTTCCAGCCGACTTGTCTCCAAGGGGATATTGCTGCCTCGGGCACCTTATGGTCCGTCTCCTGTGAGTCTAGATTTTCGAATCGGACGCAAAACTGATAGTTAGTTGTTACGTTCAGGGCCTCCTAATGACGATGGAAAACTCAAATTGCATCGCGGTTCAATACATCGTCCTTCAGCCGACTTGTCTCCAAGGGGATATTGCTGCCTCGGGCACCGTATGGTCCGTCTCCTGTGAGTCTAGATTCTCGAATCGGACGCAAAACTGATCGTTAATTGTAACGTTCAGGGCCTCCTGATGACGATGGAGCACTCAAATTGCTTTGCGATTCAATACATCGTCCTCAGGCCGACTTGTCTCCAAGGGGATATTGCTGCCTTAGGCACCTAATGCTCCTTCTCCTGTGAGTCTAGAATTTCGAATCGGACGCACAACTGATGTTAATTGTAACGATCAGTGCCTCCTCATGACGATGGAACACTCAAATTGCATCGCGATTCAATACTTCGTCCTCCAGCGGACTTGCTCCAAGGGGATATTGCTGCCTCGGGCTCCTTATGGTCCGTCTCCTGTGAGTATAGATTTTCGAATCCGTTGCAAAACTGATGGTTAATTGTAACGTTCAGGGCCTCCAAATGGCGATGGAACACTCAAATTGCGCCGCGATTCAATACATCGTCCTCCAGCCGTCTTGTCTACATGGGGATATTGCTTTCTTTGGCACCTTATGGTACGTGTCCTGTGAGTCTAGATTTTCGAATCGGACGCAAAACTGATAGTTAATTGTAACGTTCAGGGCCTCCTAATGACGGTGGAAAACTCAAATTGCATCGCGATTCAATACATCGTCTTCCATCCGACTTGTCTCCATGGGGATATTGCTGCCTTGTGCGCCTTATGGTCCGTTTCCTGTGAGACTAGATTTTCGAATTCGACACAAAACTGATAGTTAATTGTAACGTTCAGGGCCAACTAATGACGATGGAACACTCACATTGCATCGCGATTCAATACATCGTCCTCCAGCGGACTTGCTCCAAGGGGATATTGCTGCCTCGGGCTCCTAATGGTCCGTCTCCTGTGAGTCTAGATTTTCGAATCCGACGCAAAACTGATGGTTAATTGTAACGTTCAGGGCCTCCTAATGACGATGGAACACTCAAATTGCGTCGCGATTCGATAAATCTTCCTCCAGCCGACTTGATTCCAAGGGGATATTGCTGCCTCAGGCACCTTATGGTCCGTCTCCTATGAGTCTAGATTTTCGAATCGGACGCAAAACTGATAGTTAGTTGTTACGTTCAGGGCCTCCTAATGACGATGGAAAACTCAAATTGCATCGCGGTTCAATACATCGTCCTTCAGCCGACTTGTCTCCAAGGGGATATTGCTGCCTCGGGCTATGGTCCGTCTCCTGTGAGTCTAGATTCTCGAATCGGACGCAAAACTGATAGTTAATTGTAACGTTCAGGGCCTCCTGATGACGATGGAGCACTCAAATTGCGTCGCGATTCAATACATCGTCCTCCAGCCGACTTGTCTACAAGGGGATATTGCTGCCTTTGGCACCTTATGGTACGTCGCCTGTGAGTCTAGATTTTCGAATCGGACGCAAAACTGATAGTTCATTGTTACGTTCAGGGCCTCCTAATGACGATGGAAAACTCAAATTGCATCGCGATTCAATACAACGTCTTCCAGCCGACTTGTCTCCAAGGTGATTTTGCTGCCTCGGGCACCTTATGGTCCGTCTCCTGTGAGTCTACATTTTCGAATCGGACGCAAAACTGATGGTTAATTGTAACGTTCAGGGCCTCCTAATGACGATGGAACACTCAAATTGCGTCGCGATTCCGTAAATCTTACTCCAGCCGACTTGACTCCAAGGGGATATTGCTGCCTCAGGCACCTTATGGTCCGTCTCCTGTGAGTCTAGATTTTCGAATCGGACGCAAAACTGATAGTTAGTTGTTACGTTCAGGGCCTCCTAATGACCATGGAAAACTAAAATTCCATCGCGATTCAATACATCGTCCTCCAGCCGACTTGTCTCCAAGGGGATATTGCTGCCTCGGGCACCTTATGGTCCGTCTCCTGTGAGTCTACATTTTCGAATCCGACGTAAATTGATGGTTATTTAAACGTTCAGGACCTCCTAATGACGATGGAACACTCAATTTGCATCGCGATTCAATAAATCGTCCTACAGCCGACTTGTGTCCAAGGGGATATTGCTGCCTCTGGCACCTTATGGTACGTCTCCTGTGAGTCTAGATTTTCGAATCGGACGCAAAACTAATAGTTATTTATAACGTTCATGGCCTCCTAATGACGATGGAACACTCAAATTGCGACGCGTTTCAATAAATCGTCCTCCAGCTAACTTGTCTCCAAGGGGATATTGCTGCCTCGGGCACCTTATGGTCCGTCTCCTGTGAGTCTAGATTCTCGAATCGGACGCAAAACTGATAGTTAATTGTAACGTTCAGGGCCTCCTGATGACGATGGAGCACTCAAATTGCGTCGCGATTCAATACATCGTCATCCAGCCGACTTGTCTCCAAGGGGATATTGCTTCCTTAGGCACCTTATGCTCCGTCTCCTGTGAGTATAGATTTTCGAATCGGACGCATAACTGATGTTAATTGTAACATTTAGGGCCTCCTAATGACGATGGAAATCTCTAATTGCATCGCGATTCAATACATCGTCCTGCATGCCGACTTGTCTCCAAAGGGATATTGCTGCCTTGGGCACCTTATGGTCCGTCTCCTGTGAGTCTAGATTTTCGAATCCGACGCAAAACTGATAGTTAGTTGTAAGTTCAGGGTCTCCTAATGAGAATGGAACGCTCACATTCCGTCGGGATTCAATACATCGTCCTCCAGCCGGCTTGTCTCCAAAAGGATATTGCTGGCTTGGGCACCTTATGGTCGTTCTCCTGTAAGTCTAGATTTTCGAATCCGACGCAAAACTGATAGTTAATTGTAATGTTAAGGGTCTCCTAATGAGAATGGAACGCTCACATTCCGTCCGGATTCAATACATCGTCCTCCAGTCGACTTGTGTCAAAGGGGATATTGCTGCCTCCTGCACCTTATGGTCCGTCTCCTGTTAGTCTAGATTTTCGAATCGGCCGCAAAACTGATGTTAATTGTTACGTTCAGGGCCTCCTAATGACGATGAAAACTCAAATGGCATCGCGATTCAATACATCGTCCTCCAGTCGACTTGTCTCCAAGGGGATATTGCTGCCCCGGGCACCTTATGGTCCGTCTCCTGTGAGTCTAGATTTTCGAATCCGACGCAACACTGATGGTTAATTGTATCGTTCAGGGCCTCCTAATGACGATGGAACACTCAAATTGCGTCGCGATTCAATAAATCGTCCTCCAGCCGACTTGTCTCAAAGGGGATATTGCTGCCTCGGGCGCCTTATCGTCCGTTTCCTGTGAGTCTAGATTTTCGAATCCGACGCAAAACTGATAGTTAATTGTAACGTTCAAGGCCTCCTAATGACGATGGAACACTCAAATTGCATCGCGATTCAATACATCGTCCTCCAGCCGACTTGTCTCCAAGGGTCTATTGCTGCCTATGGCAACTTACGGTCGTTCTCCTGTGAGTCTAGATTTTTGGAATCGGACGCAAAACTGATAGTTAATTGCAACGTTCACGGCCTCCTAATGACGATGGAACACTCAAATTGAGTCGCGATTCAATATATCGTCCTCCAACCGACTTGTCTCCAAGGGGATATTGCTGTCTCGAGCACCTTATGGTTCGTCTCCTGTGAGTCTAGATTTTGAATCGGATGCGAAACTGATAGTTAATTGTAACGTTCAGGGCCTCCTAATGACGATGGAACACTGAAATGGCATCGCGATTCAATACATCGTCCACCAGCCGACTTGTCGCCAAGGGTCTATTGCTGCCTATGGCACCTTATGGTCGTTTTCCTGTAAGTCTAGATTTTCGAATCCGACGCAGAACTGATAGTTAGTTGTAAGTTCAGGGTCTCCTAATGAGAATGGAACGCTCACATTCCGTCCGGATTCAATACATCGTCCTCCAGTCGACTTGTGTCCAAGGGGATATTGCTGCCTCCGGCACCTTATGGTCCGTTTCCTGTGAGTCTAGATTTTCGACTCGGTCGCAAAACTGATGTTAATTATTACGTTCAGGGCCTCCTAATGACGAAGAAAATCTCAAATTGCATCGCGATTCAATACATCGTCCTCCAGCCGACTTCTCTCCAAGGGGATATTGCTGCCTTGGGCACCTTATTGTCCGGCTCCTGTGAGTCTAGATTTTCGAATCGGACGCAAAACTGATAGTTAATTGTAATGTTCAGGGCCTCCTAATTACGATGGAAAACTCAAATTGTATCGTGATTCAATACATCGTCCTCCAGCCGACTTGTCTCCAAGGGGATATTGCTGCCTAGGCCACCTGATGGTCCGTCTCCTGTGAGTCTAGATTTTCGAATCCGACGCAAAACTGATAGTTAATTGTAACGTTCAGGGCCTCCTAATGACGATGGAACAATCAAATTGCGTCGCGCTTCAATAAATCGTCCTCCAGCCGACTTGTCTCCAAGGGAATATTGCTGCCTCAGACACCATATGGTCCGTCTCCTGTGAGTCTAGATTTTGGAATCCGAAACAAAACTGATGGTTAATTGTAACGGTCAGGGCCACCAAATGACGATGGAAAACTAAAATTGCATCGCGATTCAATACATCGTCTTCCAGCCGATTTGTCTCCAAGGGGATATTGCTGCCTCGGGCACCTTATGGTCCATCTCCTGTGAGTCTAGATTTTCGAATCGGACGCAAAACTGACGGTTAATTGTAACGGTCAGGGCCTCCTAAGGAGGATGGAACACTCAAATTGCGTCGCGATTCGATAAAGCTTCCTCCAGGCGACTTGTCTCCAAGGGTCTATTGCTGCCTATGGCACCTTATGGTCGTTCTCCTGTAAGTCTAGATTTTCGAATGCGACGCAAAACTGATAGTTAATTGTAATGTTAAGGGTCTCCTAATGACAATGGAATGCTCACATTCCGTCCGGATTCAATACATCGTCCTCCAGTCGACTTGTGTCCAAGGGGATATTGCTGCCGCCGTCACCTTATGATCCGTCTTCTGTGAGTCTAGATTTTCGAATCGGACGCAAAACTGATAGTTAATTGTAACGTTCAGGGCCTCCAAATGACGATGGAACACTCAAATTGCGTCGCGATTCAATAAATCGTACTCCATCCGACTTGTCTCCAAGGGGATATTGCTGCCTCGGGCAACTTAAGGTCCGTCTCCTGTGACTCTAGATTTTCGAATCGGACGCAAAAATGATAAGTAATTGTACCGTTCAGGGCCTCCTAATGGCGATGGTAAATTCAAATTGCATCGCGATTCAATACATCGTCCTAAAGGCGACTTGTCTCCAAGGGGATATTGCTGCCTCGGGCACCTTATGGTCAGTCTCCTGTGAGTCGAGATTTTCGAAACGGACGCAAAACGGATGTTAATTGTAACGTTCAGGGCCTCCTAATGACGATGGAAAACTCAAATTGCATCGCGATTCAATACATCGTCCTCCAGCCGACTGGTCTCCAAGGGGATATTGCTGCCTCGTGCACCTTATGGTCCGTCTCCAGTGAGTCTAGATTTTCGAATCGGACGCAAAACTGATAGTTAATTGTAACGTTCAGGGCCTCCTAATGACGTTGGAAAACTCAAATTGTATCGCGATTCAATACATCGTCCTCCAGCCGACTTGTCTCCAAGGGGATATTGCTGCCTCGGGCACCTTATGGTCCGTCTCCTGTGAGTCCAGATTTTCGAATCCGACGCAAAACTGATGGTTAATTGTATCGTTCAGGTCCTCCTAATGACGATGGAACATTCAAATTGCTTCGCGATTCAATAAATCGTCCTCCAGCCCACTTGTCTCCAAGGGGATATTGCAGCCTTAGGCACCTTATGCTCCGTCTCCTGTGAGACTAGATCTTCGAATCCGACGCAAAACAATGGTTAATTGTATCGTTCAGGTCCTCCTAATGACGATGGAACACTCAAATTGCTTCGCGATTCAATAAATCGTCCTCCAGCCGACTTGTCTCCAAGGGGATATTGCGGCCTCGGGCACCTTATGGTCCGTCTCCTGTGAGTCTAGATTTTCGAATCCGACGCAAAACAATGTTTAATTGTATCGTTCAGGTCCTCCTAATGACGATGGAACACTCAAATTGCGTCGCGATTCAATAAATCGTCCTCCAGCCGACTTGTCTCCAAGGGGATATTGCTGCCTCGGGCGCCTTATGGTCCGTTTCCTGTGCGTCTAGATTTTCGAATCGGACGCAAAACTGATAGTTAATTGTAATGTTCAGGGCCTCCTAATGACGATGGAACACTCAAATTGAGTCGCGATTCAATACATCGTCCTCCAACCGACTTGTCTCCAAGGGGATATTGCTGCCTAGGCCACCTGATGGTCCGTCTCCTGTGAGTCTAGATTTTCGAATCCGACGCAAAACTGATAGTTAATTGTAACGTTCAGGGCCTCCTAATGACGATGGAACAATCAAATTGCGTCGCGCTTCAATAAATCGTCCTCCAGCCGACTTGTCTCCAAGGGAATATTGCTGCCTCAGACACCATATGGTCCGTCTCCTGTGAGTCTAGATTTTGGAATCCGAAACAAAACTGATGGTTAATTGTAACGGTCAGGGCCACCAAATGACGATGGAAAACTAAAATAGCATCGCGATTCAATACATCGTCTTCCAGCCGATTTGTCTCCAAGGGGATATTGCTGCCTCGGGCACCTTATGGTCCATCTCCTGTGAGTCTAGATTTTCGAATCGGACGCAAAACTGATGGTTAATTGTAACGGTCAGGGCCTCCTAAGGAGGATGGAACACTCAAATTGCGTCGCGATTCGATAAAGCTTCCTCCAGGCGACTTGTCTCCAAGGGTCTATTGCTGCCTATGGCACCTTATGGTCGTTCTCCTGTAAGTCTAGATTTTCGAATGCGACGCAAAACTGATAGTTAATTGTAATGTTAAGGGTCTCCTAATGACAATGGAATGCTCACATTCCGTCCGGATTCAATACATCGTCCTCCAGTCGACTTGTGTCCAAGGGGATATTGCTGCCGCCGTCACCTTATGATCCGTCTCCTGTGAGTCTAGATTTTCGAATCGGACGCAAAACTGATAGTTAATTGTAACGTTCAGGGCCTCCAAATGACGATGGAACACTCAAATTGCGTCGCGATTCAATAAATCGTACTCCATCCGACTTGTCTCCAAGGGGATATTGCTGCCTCGGGCAACTTAAGGTCCGTCTCCTGTGACTCTAGATTTTCGAATCGGACGCAAAAATGATAAGTAATTGTAACGTTCAGGGCCTCCTAATGGCGATGGTAAATTCAAATTGCATCGCGATTCAATACATCGTCCTAAAGCCGACTTGTCTCCAAGGGGATATTGCTGCCTCGGGCACCTTATGGTCAGTCTCCTGTGAGTCGAGATTTTCGAAACGGACGCAAAACGGATGTTAATTGTAACGTTCAGGGCCTCCTAATGACGATGGAAAACTCAAATTGCATCGCGATTCAATACATCGTCCTCCAGCCGACTGGTCTCCAAGGGGATATTGCTGCCTCGTGCACCTTATGGTCCGTCTCCAGTGAGTCTAGATTTTCGAATGGGACGCAAAACTGATAGTTAATTGTAACGTTCAGTGCCTCCTAATGACGTTGGAAAACTCAAATTGTATCGCGATTCAATACATCGTCCTCCAGCCGACTTGTCTCCAAGGGGATATTGCTGCCTCGGGCACCTTATGGTCCGTCTCCTGTGAGACCAGATTTTCGAATCCGACGCAAAACTGATGGTTAATTGTATCGTTCAGGTCCTCCTAATGACGATGGAACATTCAAATTGCTTCGCGATTCAATAATTCGTCCTCCAGCCCACTTGTCTCCAAGGGGATATTGCAGCCTTAGGCACCTTATGCTCCGTCTCCTGTGAGACTAGATCTTCGAATCCGACGCAAAACAATGGTTAATTGTATCGTTCAGGTCCTCCTAATGACGATGGAACACTCAAATTGCTTCGCGATTCAATAAATCGTCCTCCAGCCGACTTGTCTCCAAGGGGATATTGCTGCCTCCGGCACCTTATGGTCCGTCTCCTGTGAGTCTAGATTTTCGAATCCGACGCAAAACAATGTTTAATTGTATCGTTCAGGTCCTCCTAATGACGATGGAACACTCAAATTGCGTCGCGATTCAATAAATCGTCCTCCAGCCGACTTGTCTCCAAGGGGATATTGCTGCCTCGGGCGCCTTATGGTCCGTTTCCTGTGCGTCTAGATTTTCGAATCGGACGCAAAACTGATAGTTAATTGTAATGTTCAGGGCCTCCTAATGACGATGGAACACTCAAATTGAGTCGCGATTCAATACATCGTCCTCCAACCGACTTGTCTCCAAGGGGATATTGCTGTCTCGGGCACCTTATTGTTCGTCTCCTGTGAGTCTGGATTTTGAATCGGATGCGAAACTGATAGTTAATTGTAACGTTCAGGGCCTCCTAATGACGATGGAACACTCAAATGGCATCGCGATTCAATACATCGTCCTCCAGCCGACTTGTCTCCAAGGTTCGATTGCTGCCTATGGCACCTTATGGTCGTTTTCCATTAAGCCTAGATTTTCGAATCCGACGCAAAACTGATAGTTAATTGTAAGTTCAGGGTCTCCTAATGACAATGGAACGCTCACATTACGTCCGGATTCAATACATCGTCCTCCAGTCGACTTGTGTCCAAGGGGATATTGCTGCCTCCGGCACCTTATGCTCCGTCTCCTGTGAGTCTAGATTTTCGAATCGGTCGCGTAACTGATGTTAACTGCTACGTTCAGGGCCTCCTATTGGCGATGTAAATCTCAAATTGCATCGCGATTCAATACATCGTCCTCCAGCCGACTTGTCTCCAAGGGGATATTGCTGCCTCGGGCACCTTATGGTCCGGCTTCTGTGAGTCTAGATTTTACAATCGGACGCAAATCTGATCGTTAATTGTAATGTTCAGGGCCTCCTAATGACGATGGAAAACTCAAATTGTATCGCGATTCAATACATTGTCCTCCAGCCGACTTGTCTCCAAGGGGATATTGCTGTCACGGGCACCTAATGGTCAGTCTCCTGTGAGTCTAGATTTTCGAATCCGATGCAAAACTGATGGTTAATTGTAACGTTCAGGGCCTCCTAATGACGATGGAACACTCAAATTGCGTCGCGATTCAATACATCGTCCTCCAGCCGACTTGACTACAAGAGAATATTGCTGCCTTGGGCACCTTATAGTCCGGCTTCTGTGAGTCTAGATTTTAGAATCGGACGCAAAACTGACAGTTAATTGTAATGTTCAGGGCCTCCTAATGACGATGGAAAACTCAAATTGTATCGCGATTCAATACATCATCCTCCAGCCGACGTGTCTCCAAGGGGATATTGCTGCCTCGGGCACCTTATGGTCAGTCTCCTGTGAGTCTAGATTTTCGAATCCGATGCAAAATTGATGGTTAATTGTAACGTTCAGGGCCTCCTAATGACGATGGAACACTCAAATTGCGACGCGATTCAATAAATCGTCCTCCAGCTGACTTGTCTCCAAGGTGATATTGCTGCCTCGGGCACCTTATGGTCCGTCTCCTGTGAGTCTAGATTCTAGAATCGGACGCAAAATTGATAGTTAATTGTAACGTTCAAGGCCGCCTAATGACGATGGAACACTCAAATTGCATCGCGATTCAATACTTCGTCCCTCAGCCGACTTGTCTCCAAGGGGATATTGCTGCCTCGAGCACCTTATGGTCCGTCTCCTGTGAGTCTAGATTTTCGAATCCGACGCAAAACTGATGGTTAATTGTATCGTTCAGGGCCTCCTAACGACGAAGGAACACTCAAATTGCTTCGCGATTCAATAAATCGTCCTCCAGCCGACTTGTCTCCAAGGGGATATTGTTGCCTCGGGCACCTTATGGTCCGTCTCCTGTGAGTCTAGATTTTCGAATCCGACGCAAAACTGATGGTTAATTGTATCGTTCAGGGCCTCCTAATGACGATGGAACACTCAAATTGCGTCGCGATTCAATAAATCGACCTCGAGCCGACTTGTCTCCAAGGGTCTATTGCTGCCTCGGGCGCCTTATGGTCCGTCTCCTGTGAGTCTAGAATTTCGAATCCGACGCAAAACTGATGGTTAATTGTAACGTTCAGGGCCTCCTAATGACGATGGAACACTCAAATTGAGTCGCGATTTAATACATCGTCCTCCAACCGACTTGTCTCCAAGGGGATATTTCTGTCTCGGGCACCTTATTGTTCGTCTCCTGTGAGTCTAGATTTTGAATCGGATGGGAAACTGATAATTAATTGTAACGTTCAGGGCCTCCTAATGACGATGGAACACTCAAATGGCATCGCGATTCAATACATCGTCCTCCAGTCGACTTGTGTCCAAGGGGATATTGCTGCCTCCGGCACCTTATGGTCCGGCTTCTCTGAGTCTAGATTTTCGAATCGGACGCAAAACTGATAGTTAATTGAAGTGTTCAGGGCCTCCTAATGACGATGGAAAACTCAAATTGTATCGCGATTCAATACATCGTCCTCCAGCCGACTTGTCTCCAAGGGGATATTGCTGCCTAGGGCACCTGATGGTCCGTCTCCTGTGAGTCTAGATTTTGGAATCCGACACAAAACTGATGGTTAATTGTAACGGTCAGTTCCTCCAAATGACGATGGAAAACTAAAATTGCATCGCGATTCAATACATCGTCTTCCAGCCGACTTGTCTCCAAGGGGATATTGCTGCCTTGGCACCTTATGGTCCGTCTCCTGTGAGTCTAGATTTTCGAATCGGATGCAATACTGATAGTTAATTGTAACGTTCAGGGCCTCCTAATGACGATGGAACACTCAAATGGCATCGCGATTCAATACATCGCCTAGCGTTAAAAGGTTTTTTTTTTTTTGGCTTTTCACATTTAACCAAATATAACATTGATGTTGATAATTCATGGCAATGTTTGCCGACAAGATGAAGAATGCAACCTTTTAACACTAGATTGCGTACTCACGGCAGTTCTCCTTGGCCGTTTCTTGGTACGACTTGGAAAAAGAGAAAAATTAATGAATGATCGATGATGCGTCGGTTCTCGATTGTGTTTAGGAGACGTACGGATTGATTGCGTGAAAATAGTTTCTCAAATGACCTCTTAACCCGGATTGCTTTCACGCAGACTCTTCAATGAAATTACCTAAGTGACCTATTTGAATAAAAAAAAAAAAAATTGGAAATGATTGCAAAACAGTGAAATTTTGTAAAAAAAATTGTTAGATCGTAAATTGAACACGTTAATGGTCTCCCAAATACAATCGACACACCGCGATAAAGAGCGAACCTGTAACAAAGTTCATTTAAACATAAACATTATTTGTGGTTAATTTAAAGAAAAGAATAAGCATAGATTTTCTGTACAGTGGAGGAAAAGTATATTCTCAAAGAAGAAAGGCGTTAAACTATAAACATTACCAAATTTACAATGAATACAAAACTTACATTTTTATGTTTTTCTCATACATGGAGCAGTCCAACAATCGCTGCTTTTGCATGTGTGATATTTTGTAAAAATTAAATGTCCTGGCGTGCGCGTAAGTATTTTTTATCGTCACTAGGTTTACAAAAGCGTTTTCTTTCTTGATGATAACGTGGTTTTTCACACTAAACTTGTAGCGGTGCTACACAACACGTCTTAACAAGTCGGCAACCAAACATCAAAGGTAATGAAGTACATGTTAACATATCGGCGACCAGAAGTACAACCAACTATAAAGACTCTAGAATTTTCCTAACAAATGATAAATTGTTCTTTCTTCTGTTTCGCAGCTTCTTGCTATCAAGCGCTGCGGCAATGATTTTAAATATCTGCGCCCAGCGAGTCATAGTATTTAAAAGTACCTTTTAGACGCTGGCCGCGCGTCTTGGTATAGGCGCACGTTATAAACAGATTTCGTTTCTTTACTCTCGCGTTGTCATGCTTAGTATCACTGCAAACTACAGCTTGGTGGTTGTCCTTTTCTCATATGCAAAATGTATGAAATCCAATAATATCACATTGCTTCCCGCGTGAGGAGCGATGACTCCGTTAGGATCATCGAGACTCACGCGTAGTCGTGATATTATTGCTTTCGTGAAACAAGTTAGTATTACTTGCAAAAATTCTTTACAATAGATTTTACACATTACATCAAGCAAAGTGGTTAACATACAGAGTATCAGGTAAGTATATTCGTACGACTGAAATTGATAGTAATTTGTCCATAGGGTAACTACATGACAATTGAACTGTGCCCTTTCTAATGTATTGTACAAGGATAACAAATGTTCATTTCTCGGTAAAAGATAATGAAATTAAGATAAAGAGACACGTACATAGATACATTATACATGGCATAATAAATATAAAAAAAAACAAAGAAATAAATTACTTGACTTCGCAGGAAGTCTGGGTGCTGTGTGCACTCGTGGAAAAAATATGTTACAAAAAATTGACATTCTTGTTTTACAGTGCCATACTACAGGAATATTTTTGTCGTTGTTTCGTCGAAGATTTCTTGCAGTAAATACGTAGCACTTTACTTATTTGTGGCTTTTATGACCTGCAAAAAAAAAAAAAATGTTTCACTACACTTGGGTAGGTATGAGTTGCACTGGGAGTGGTAGAACTTCGGGTATAAATGATAGCACTGCACTTGCGTTTGGAAATTGATTACACTTTCACAGTGGAGGAAAAGTAGGGCATCACTTTCACTGTGGAAGTTGGAGTAGTTGTCGGGGTGTGATGTTGCGTTGGAAATACGTCGTGGGTCAGGAACTGGAAGACTGGTTCTGCAACATGTTGAGCCGTATGGTGGCGGTCCCTATTTCACTTGACACTTGTCCGTGCTTCCATTTATGTTTTCGTACGTGAAAAATAGAGAAAAAAAATCTGTATTAGAATGTGCTTACTTACTAATAACTTAGTCTAAAAGAAAATTGGGTTAGGTAAGGATAACAATTGTTTATGTACGTAAGGTCTCATTCTCTTAGGAATGCTTAGTTCTCATATTTATCTATTTTTCTGGTTTTACTTGGTTCGACACGTTTTCGTCATTACTCGGCCTGGTCAGTAAATTCGGTAGCTATTGTCAAAATCGAGCTTAAGACTCTTCCGATTAGTGTCTTTATAATTTCACAAGGTACATGAGTGCTTAATTCATTGCTTTATCATATTTTATTTTGAATGCATTTCAAACACATTTGGCATCCGCGCTCGTTGTGCAAAGAAAAATTAATTGTTGAGCGCTCAGGGTACACAGTGTTACGTCCGTTGGTCACAATCACGTGATAATAACTTGACAGTTCCACAACGCTAGCAGCAGTATTCTGCGAGAAGCAGAGCGTTAGGTGTCTAATAGCCGTGGTGTGAGTTTTTACACAGTTTTTCATCGACTCTGGATTACGGAAGCAGCCAGATGCGGCGACTCCCGCAGCTGTTTCGAAGAATGTGTCCGTGGAAAGGCGTACAGTACCGTTTGTGGTAAGTGCAACACTTATTCACTTTCAATCTTCGGCTTTCTACATCGTGGTTTCGTGGTACAAGTACTTATAACATTACTTCACACGCGGTATTTCACGCGTGTCCTTGGAGTTATCACCTTTTCAGTTCACACTTTATTATTAATTCGTGTTCACATTTATTTGGTCGTCATGTTAAGGTTCACACGCACCACTTTTATACGTGTCCATTAATTACTTGTCTATAGTCGGTTCACACGCAGCAGCACATACGTGTCCATTTATTACTGACTGCATTATTACTACAAAGTACAGTTAACATTTAGTATACATATCACGTCTAAAAATTATTTACAAAGAAATATTTAGTCTCTGTGACTACAAGGCCTGACGAAAAGCGTGTCTCTTGTTCGTAGTTTGTGCTTCCAAGGCACTTTAGGTTTACACTTTGTTCGAAATCTTGTTATTCTTTTCTTTTTACAATAGTTACTTTTTTCGCAAGTTCAGCTCTTTTATTTTCTCTCTATTACGTCGTTAGTTTGAAGACATAGTCAATGTGGCTTCGTTTACGTGGTGAACAGTTCGTGTTCAAACTACCATTAGGGTAATTGGGAAGCTTGGTGTTCCCTGTCGTGCAATTGCACATACCAAATCTTAATTGAACTCGCAATTTGCGAAGAATAAGCATAGCCCGTCGACAACCAATGTGTCACGACTATCCATTCGTATAGCCTGTATGTATCAATCATGCAACCAGCTCGTAAAATTCACTTCTCTACTGGATAAGGTAGGATGGTAAGGATACTGGTTAGAGGAAAACACAAAAGACTTTTATGGAGTGAAGAGATTTGAAGACACAGTGTTAATGACGTATGATATGATAAGCTTAATATAAATTATTATCACCTTAGTTTTTCATGACAAATAGTATAATTAAATCGATACAGTAGTTTCAGTGTCGTCTGATCCAGCTCTCTAAACAATTTTCTATGCATATCTAAAATTACTTAAACCATGCATTAGCAGTGAACTGTGTCTGTTAACTATCTCCTGTTCCATGTATCGTAAAATTGTTTGCTAAAAAAAAAACGTCGTATCTCGAGGACCTGAAATAGATATTTCTAGTACTAAACTAATTTATTTATAAATGATCTTTGTATTTCAGCTGCACTGTGCCGTAAAATTGTTATGAGCGTATACGGTTTTCTCCGTATTATAATAAAATAATTGAGTTGCGCACTTCTTTCCTGCTGCCTGGATCGTTATTGATTATTTGATTCTTATATGCTAAGCTGCTGCTTTTTGCCTGCTGCGTTTCATAGGTGGTCTCATAAAATTTGTTGTCACACACTCCTTATGCATAACATAACATTTACCTCATTAGAGTAAGCGACCTTGATAATTTTTATTTATTTATTTATTTATTTATTTTTTTTACCTACGAGCAATCATTCTGGTCTGAATGATCATTTTAATTTATTTCATTCAAGAGGAGAGAGCTTTGCTATACTTAAAACTAGTGGTAGCAGGTGGCACTTAGCACGTCCCTACTATAATATATGTCAGCTCTTTCGGCTGTGGCCGTTCATGGCTCAATTAACTTAAAACTAACTTACATCTAAGGCAAATCTTGCTCTCCTACAATAAATGTGTTTTACTTAAGGTGCTCATATAAATTACTTATCTTGTTGTGGCAGGTCGACAGGGTGTTAGTCCTGTGCACTACTCTTACATACGTTGGTACTTCACACATAGTATGACAATTTATAGTGTGTGTGTATATTTTCTTTTAGCAGCTTAACTTAACAGATATTTTCAATGGTTGACTCGGTATTTCTTCAAGTCTGCGTGATGAAACAATCCTTTTATTCGTCCAGATACAGGGTCAGCTAATAGATAGCAACCAATGTGCGGCTTTCTTAAGATAATATATGGTCCTTCATACAAGTGCTGCCACTTGCGATTCTTATGATGAATCAAAGATGGTTTGAAGTGGGTCTTTAATAGCACTCGTTCATTTATACGATACGATAAGACTTTGCTAATGTGTTTGTCATGCGCCTTTTTTCTTAGGTTGGCATGAGTTGTTAAAGATATGAGAGCTTGTCTTAACTTGTCGTCTAATGTTACTTCGGGGTGTTGTAATTTTGGGATGGGGTCTACCCATTCATTTCTTTCTAGTCGTTTAGAGACTAGTTCTGATGGTGTGAAACCAGTTGATGTGTGAGGTAAATTATTAACAATCTCTTCAAAGGGTGTGACGAAATCAATCCACCGTGTCTGCTGGTTTGGAATATACGTTCGTATGAAACGATTGAACACTTTGAATACTCTTTCTGTGGGATTACTTTGCGGTCGATACCGGGATATCAAAATTTGTCTGATGTCGTTGGTTGCAAGGAAATTTCTCCATCGTTTCCCCACGAAAGTTGATGCGTTATCAGATAACATGGCTTCAGGCTTGCCAAAGCGAGGAAAATAGTCTTTCTCAATACGTCTAATTAGTGGAAGTATATTAGATGACTTCATTGCATAGAGTCTCACGTGTTTGGTAAAAAGATCTAACAATACGACCAGATACTTCACACCTCCTCTTCCCTGAGGAAGTGGACCTGCATAATCCAAACTGACGATTTGGTTTGGTCTTTCTGTACGTATCGGGTTTAAAGGTAAGGCATTTGACAAGTTGAAAGGCTTCGCCTTTTGGCAAATGGAACAATTTCTTAATAATTGGTGCACCTTCTTGTGAAGATTAGGTACATAGCAGTATGTTGAAATCTTGCGTTTGCATTTTTCTGGGCCATAGTGACCCCAGGAGAGGTGAGTGTACCAAATGAGATGTTCAACATAATCTTTAGGAATACAGACACACCACCTTCCTGTCAACAGAGAAGTTCGGTGAAACAAAACTCCATTGTGTACTTTATAAAATATTGACAACGAGTGATCAGGGTTGTTTTGAAGAAGCTGTTTAATTTCTAGCCAATTGCGATCTGTGTCTTGAAGAGTATTCATTTGACGGCAAAGACGCAGAAAGTAACTCCGATGTAGAGGATCTTTCATAAGAAGAATTTTGTGATTAGAAATCTGTTCTATTAATTCAGTAGGCTCCGGCAATCCTTCCGGCATACGTGACAATGCATCAGCAATGATGTTATTCTTGCCCTTTACGTAAATAATTTCAAAATCATACTCTTGTAGAAATAAACACCATCGAGTAAGCCGAGGATGATACAGTTTGCAAGAGAGTAAGAAGCTCAGTGCTTGATGATCTGAGTATACTCTGATTTTATGACCATAAATATAGTAATTAAAGCGGCGAAAAGCCCACACAACGGCTAATCCCTCTAATTCGGTTACCGAATATGATCTCTCACATTCGGTTAAGACTCGACTGGCAAAGCTGATTTTGACTTCCTCCTGCCCATCTGTTTTGTCTATTTGAAATAAACATGCACCTAATCCTTGAAACGATGCATCGCAAGAAATGCAGAAATCTAAACTCATGTTTGGATGACTTAAAATGTTACTCTTTAGAAGAGCTTCTTTGATCTTGTCAAAGGCTTTTTGGCATTCAGAAGTCCACATCCAGTGGACGTTTTTCTTGAGCAAATTTAACAATGCGGGATTGTTCATTGATTGATTCGGAATAAAGCGACGGAAGAATGAAGCTAATCCAATGAAACCTTTTAGTTGGCTTTTAGTGCAAGGCACAGGGAAATTTTCTATTGCTGTTAACTTGCTGGGATCAGGTGAGATTCCTTCCGAAGAAATTATATGTCCTAAAAACTTGACTTCTTTCTTAGCAAATTTGGATTTTTGTAAATTTGCGGTAACACCAAAATCAGAGAATCTTTGAAAGATCTTTTGTAGGACAGTTAAATGTTCTTCCCAGGAAGTCGTTGCGATCAGTAAATCATCAACATAGACGGTGACTTGGTCAAGTAACTCTGGTCCTAGCACATAATCAAGTGCTGCAATAAAAACACCAGAACTAATTTTGAGACCGAAAGGTACTACACGAAAATGATAGGATCTGCCGGCAAAGATAAAGGCTGTGTACTTCCTCGATGATGATGATAGTTTCACCTGCCAATAGCTACTTCGGAGGTCTATTGAGGACAAGAACCTCACACTATGGAATTTTTGTAGTTGTTCCTCCAGTGGTTCTGGTCTTGTGCATACTGGAATGATGATTTTATTAATATTCCTTGCGTCCAAGACAAGTCTGACGCTTCCATCGTTTTTGGAAACAGGTAACAACGGGCTACTGTAGGGAGAGTCGGACGGTTCTATGATTTTCCACTTAAGCATTTTACGTATTTCTTGTTTGACGGCTTCTTTACGGGACTGCGGAACTGAATAGGTTGTTTTGCAAAAAGTATCATGGGGTTTCACTCTCATGTTAAATTCATAGTCTGCTATGATACCTGGTTTTCTGGAAAAAATGTTCACAAATGTTGCTAATAGGTCGTGTAGTTCATACTTCTGTCTGTCGTCGAGTCCGTTTGTTTCCACAATTTTTATGCGTAACTCGTCGGCAGTTGGTAATAAGTCAGGGTCATTGTTGACGTCACTGAACTCGTCAACCGCACGGTGGTAATGTTGCCTGTCAGAAAGTCTACGTATTTTCACTTTACGTTCCAGGTTGGTTATCCTGACTTTGGTTCTCATTAGATGAATGACCAGTGTCCTATCATCTAGTCTTAACGTGCACTTACCTTCAGCTAAATCAATGATGGCACGATTTCTTCGTAGAAAGTCCATTCCTAACAAGCATGGCACTGACAGGTTCTTTACTACTAAAAATGTGCACGGTATACAGTCAGATTTAAATTGTATTGTTGCTTGTACTTGCAAGCTAACCTTCTGTACTAGGGAGCCTACTGCTCCGGATACAGTACATCCTTGTACGGGAAGTGAAGGAATTTTTGTTACAGAGCATACCTTTTTATATACACACATAGACATAGCATTAATATTTGCACCTGTGTCGATGATAGCAATGATTGGTATATCATAAATGTGAATCAGAGTTGATGCTTGTACTTGGTTTTCCCAAAAGTCGTTGTTTTCGTAGGTGTTCTTTTCGTCTAATAGTTCGTCCCGTAAGTCTCTGTCGTCTTCGTATCTAATTACGTTGATATGTCTTTTAATGAAGTTGCCCCCCATTGGTTCCGCAGCTTCCCCGTGGAGGCCTAAAGAAGCTGCTAATGGTTTTCCGACTGGGGTGGAGCTGAAATGTCAGTTATTTTTACTTGACTAGTATTTTGCGACCTACCAGGTCGAAAATTTGCGTTCGTATCCCATACGACTTGTGCATCTGTTGATTGCGTGTTATTTGACATCGCGTTTGGTGCTTGGTTCGCCTGTGTGTAAAAAATAGTCGGATTTCCTTGGCTATTATAACCGGCGGTGTCAGGAAAAGCATCCGACGAATTGTCCTGACTATTTTTCCTGAACTGTTGGTTGCGTTGGTGAGAAAATGTCGCATTTTTCGGCTGTGAAAAATTTATTTGCTGAGAGGGAGTGAAGTGACTCGGCTGACTGTACTGTTGTGGTCTGTTATAATTGTTCCATTTCTTTCCCTTGTGACGACTTCCATTATTCGTCTTGTTGTTCTGGTACTGGTAATTACCGTTATGATTTATCGGTGAATTACCGTATTGTTGCTGTGTGTTTTGATAAATCGGATTGTACCTATTCTGGTGTGGATGTTTGTTATATTGTTTTCCATTACGGCGGTTGAAACTGTTATGATTGCCGTAAGGCTGAGCGTTTGGTTGTCCCGTGTTATGTTGGTACGACATTCCATTGACACAGTTTGTTATGTGCTGCTGCGGAGCGGGCGGTCCATTATTATAATTATTCCGCGCGCTCGCACGCACATCCTCATAGATCATATCCAAATTGTCAAGAACAGAAAGAAAGGCTTCTAGGTCTTCTTCACTCACATTAACTAGTTTTTCTCTTATTGACACAGGAAGTTTTGACTTTAAGATCATGATTACATCTTTGGTTGAAATGGGCGTGTCCCAATACTGAATTTTACGTAGATATTTTTCAAAATAACGTCTCAAGCCTCCTCCTTTGGTGTTGAAAGGTTCGGCGTTGTAAACCTCTTTTCGGAGTCTTTGTTGTATACCTGAACTCCAGAATTTATTCAAAAAATGCTTTTCAAAATCTGCATAGGTGTGACATTTGTCTATTATTTCTGTACCCCAAATTGATCCTTCACCGTGTACATAGCCTAAGATGAACTGTATCCGCTGCCTGTCGTTCCATGATTCCGGAAAAGCACCTGTGAATGATTTTAGAAATACCATGGGATGTATATTTCGTTTTTCAGGTATAAAAGGCTGAAAAACTCTGTGTTTTAGCACACTCTCGTCTCGCATTAGTTCAACGAGTGTTAGTTGATCGGCATGACTACGTGACGTAGAAGTTTCGCCACGCGTATTATTTACTGTTGGTGAGAATTGTACCTGACACTCGGGATATTGATGATTATCGTGTTCTGGCGGTAGCGAATACTCACTTTGATTGTCACCTCGCAATTCCGTAACTTGTCGTTTTAGTTGATCTATATCATTGCTTAGCTGACGTTTCCATTCCGGAAGATCGTGGCTAAATGCTCGTCTGATTTCACCTAATTCACTGGTTAAAGTGTCACCAGAAGTACCGGGAGCGGTTAAGATTTCTGCTGTAGCAGATTTAACCGTACCCTTTAGTTCAGCGTGTACCTTGCTGACAATGTACTGTTCTTTGGATTGCATCCACTCTTCAAATTCCCTATTAAGTGTATTGCTTATACCGGTGTTGACATCTGCGATCTTTTTGTCAATATTGACATCGGATATTTGCTGAGCAAGGTCTTCGACTCGCTCGCCAACGTGGTTGACACTTTCTGTCAATTGGCTTACTCTCTTTGAAACATCACTGTAATGTTTCAAAGAGTCACTCGCAGTTGATTTACACACATCTATTTGGGCCTGCATATCTATGAACTTGCTACCAATATTGGTCTCGGCGGATTCCACCATCGAAAGAACACTATCAATTTTTGCGTGTACGCTTGCGTTTAGCTCGCTTGCGTAAGCAGTGGTAATGGCTTTAATTTTTTCCTCCATGGTGTCATTCGATTTTTTGATTTGTGCTTGGATGTCGGTAATAACAGAATTTATATTGTTCATTCGCACTTGAGTGTCCTCTACCCTTGATTCTAAACTGTTGAACCTGCTGTTACTTTGATTTGCTAACTGACTGATTTGCGTTCCAAGATTGTCACTTTGGTTTGTTAACTGACTGATTTGCGTTCCAAGATTGTCACTTTGGTTTGTTAACTGACTGATTTGCGTTCCAAGATTGTCACTTTGGTTTGTTAACTGTGCCATTCGAGTGTCAAGATTACCCATGTTTGCTTCAAAACTGGTTTTCATATCAGCAAACAATTTTAGTATATCTGACAGCGAGCATTCATGTGACTGCGACGCGGTCTGTGGCGCCGACAGCTCACGTGTCGCTTCGTCGTCTGTTGTTCCCTCACTACGAGATTCAGGTTTGTTTACACCCGCGCGCGGTCTAAGTTGCCTTGGTTGCTCATCAGCCATCGTAAATTTAAAGTAGTTACACTGCACGAGCTAGAAAAGATAATTTTTTTTTTTTAATTATGATTTTCACTTGTCAGGTGCGCCAAGGATTTCGCGTCCTGATTTCACAGATATTGCTTGCGCGTTATAAACATTTGAAACTCTGACACACGAAAATGCCAATATGGCAACGGGAGTGACAAAATAAATGAAAAACACTTATGGAGCACTGAAACTGGCGGCCATTGTGATTTACTAAAATGCACAACAATGGAATTCTTGCTAACTATTTCTAACTATTGTAAGCGAAATGATGTGATAGAGGCGGATCTAATAGCAAAAGGAAACAGAAATTTGGAAATTAAATTGCTTGAGGAAAAGGAAAAAAGCGTAGAGAGTGAATGTCACGAGCCGACTGAATGCTCGGTACGCAAAGCTTCAAACGTAATGAAACATCGTACTCACATTAGTTGTCTTGCGCGCTGCTATTTATTGCTGTTGTGGATTCTTGCTGCGATTTTCTGCATATGCGTCCTTTATTTATCACTGGTTTTGGCTTCCAATTTTCTCCAGATGGTAGCATGAAAATAAAAAGAACAAATTAGTTTTTTAGTTATGTCCCTGTTCGGGCGCCACATCTAGCGTTAAAAGGGTTTTTTTTTTTTGGCTTTTCACATTTAACCAAATATAACATTGATGTTGATAATTCATGGCAATGTTTGCCGACAAGATAAAGAATGCAACCTTTTAACACTATTGCGTACTCACGGCAGTTCTCCTTGGCCGTTTCTTGGTACGACTTGGAAAAAGAGAAAAATTAATGAATGATCGATGATGCGTCGGTTCTCCATTGTGTTTAGGAGACGTACGGATTGATAGTTTCTCAAATGACCTCTTAACCCCGATTGCTTTCACGCAATCAGACTCTTCAATGCAATTACCTAAGGGACCTATTTGAATAATAAAAAAAAAAAATTGGAAATGAATGCAAAACAGTGAAATTTTGTAAAAGAAATTGTCAGATCGTAAATTGAACACGTTAATGGTCTCCCAAATACAATCGACACACCGCGATAAAGAGCGAACCTTGAAACAAAGTTCATTTAAACATAAACATTATTTGTGGTTAATTTAAAGAAAAGAATAAGCATAGATTTTCTGTACAGTGGAGGAAAAGTATATTCTCAAAAAAGAAAGGCGTTAAACTATAAACATTACCAAATTTACAATGAATACAAAACTTACATTTTTATGTTTTTCTCATACATGGAGCAGTCCAACAATCGCTGCTTTTGCATGTGTGATATTTTGTAAAAATTAAATGTCCTGGCGTGCGCGTAAGTATTTTTTATCGTCACTAGGTTTACAAAAGCGTTTTCTTTCTTGATGATAACGTGGTTTTTCACACTAAACTTGTAGCGGTGCTACACAACACGTCTTAACAAGTCGGCAACCAAACATCAAAGGTAATGAAGTACATGTTAACATATCGGCGACCAGAAGTACAACCACCTATAAAAACTCTAGAATTTTCCTAACAAATGATAAATTGTTCTTTCTTCTGTTTCGCAGCTTCTTGCTATCAAGCGCTGCGGCAATGATTTTAAATATCTGCGCCCAGCGAGTCATAGTATTTAAAAGTACCTTTTAGACGCTGACCGCGCGTCTTGGTATAGGCGCACGTTATAAACAGATTTCGTTTCTTTACTCTCGCGTTGTCATGCTTAGTATCACTGCAAACTACAGCTTGGTGGTTGTCCTTTTCTCGTATGCAAAATGTCTGAAATCCAATAATATCACAATCGTCCTCCAGCCGACTTGTCTCCAAGGGGATATTGCTGCCTCGGGCACCTTATGGTCCGTCTCCTGTGACTCAAGATTTTCGAATCGGACGCATAACTGATGTTAATTGTAACGTTCAGGGCCTCCTAATGACGATGGAAATCTCAAAGTTCATCGCGATTCAATACATCGTCCTCCAGCCGAGTTGTCTCCAAGGGGATATTGCTGCCTCCGGCACCTTATGGTCCGTCTCCTGTGAGTCTAGATTTTCGAATCGGACGCAAAACTGATAGTTAATTGTAACGGTCAGGGCCTCGTAATGGCGATGGAAAAATCAAATTGCATCGCGATTCAATACATCGTCCTAAAGCCGACTTGTCTCCAAGGGGATATTGCTGCCTCGGGCTCCTTATGGTCCGTCTCCTGTGAGTCTACATTTTCGAATCGGACACAAAACTGATGTTAATTATAACGTTCAGGGCCTCCTAATGACGATGGGAAACTCAAATTGCATCGCGATTCAATACATCGTCCTCCAGCCGACTTGCCTCCAGGGGGATATTGCTGCCTCGTGCACCTTATGGTCCGTCTCCAGTGAGTCTAGATTTTCGAATCGGACATAAAACTGATAGTTAATTGTAACGTTCAGGGCCTCCAAATGACGTTGGAAAACTCAAATTGCATCGCGATTCAATACATCGTCCTCCAGCCGACTTGCCTCCAAGGGGATATTGCTGCCTCGGGCACCTTACGGTCAGTCTCCTGTGAGTCTAGATTTTCGAATCCGATGCAAAACTGATGGTTAATTGTTACGTTCAGGGCCTCCTAATGACGATGGAACACTCAAACTGCGTCGCGATTCAATAAATCGTCCTCCAGCCGATTCGTCTACAAGGGTATATTGCTGCCTCGGGCACCTTATGGTCCGTCTCCTGTGAGTCTAGATTTTGGAATCGGACGCAAAACTGATAGTTGATTGTAACGTTCAGGGCCTCCTAATGACGATGGAACACTCAAATTGCATCGCGATTCAATGCATCATCCTCCAGCCGATTCGTCTACAAGGGTATATTGCTGCCTCGGGCACCTTATGGTCCGTCTAGTGTGAGTCTAGATTTTCGAATCCGACGCAGAAGTGATGGTTAATTGTAACGCTCAGGGCCTCCTAATGACGATGGAACACTCAAATTGCGTCGCGATTCAATAAATCGTCCTATGGCCGACTTGTCTCCAGGGGTGTATTGCTGCCTATGGCACCTTATGGTCGTTTTCCTGTGAGTCTAGATTTTCGAATCGGACGCAAAACTGATAGTTAATTGTAACGTTCAGGGCCTCTTAATGACGATGGAAAACTCAAATTGCATCGCAATTCAATACATCGTCCACCAGCCGACTTGTCTCCAAGGGGATATTGCTGCCTCGGACACCTTATGGTCCGTCTAGTGTGAGTCTACATTTTCGAATCCGACGCAAAAGTGATGGTTAATTGTAACGCTCAGGGCCTCCTAATGACGATGGAACACTCAAATTGCGTCGCGATTCAATAAATCGTCCTCCAGCCGACTTGTCTCCAAGGGGATATTGCTGCCTCGGGCACCTTTTGTTCCGTCTCCTGTGTGTCTAGATTTTCTAATCCGATACAAAACTGGTCGTTAATTGTAACGTCCAGGGCCGCCTAATGACGATGGAACACTCAAATCGCGTCGCGATTAAATAAATCGTCCTCCCGCCGACTTGTCTCCAAGGGGATATTGCTGCCTCGGGCACCTTATGGTCCGTTTACTGTGAGTCTAGATTTTCGAATCCGACGCAAAACTGATAGTTAATTGTAACGGTCAGGGCCACATAATGACGATGGAAAACTAAAATTTCATCGCGATTCATCGTCCTCCAGCCGACTTGTCTCCAAGGGACTATTGCTGCCTGTGGTACCTTATGGTCGTTCTCCTGTGAGTCTAGATTTTCGAATCCGACGCAAAACTGATGGTTAATTGTAACGGTCAGGGTCTCCTAATGACGATGGAACACTCAAATTGCGTCGCGATTCAATACATCGTCCTCTAGCCGACTTGTCTCCAAGGGGATATTGCTGCCTCGGGCACCTTATGGTCCGTCTCCTGTGTGTCTAGATTTTCGAATCGGATACAAAACTGATAGTTAATTGTAACGTTCATGGCTTCCTGATCACGATGGAACACTCAAACGGCATCGCAATTCAATACATCGTCCTCCAGCCGACTTGTCTCCAAGGGTCTGTTGCTGCCTGTGGCACCTTATGGTCGTTCTCCTGTGAGTCTAGATTTTCGAATCCGACGCAAAACTGATAGTTAATTGTAACGTTGAGGGCCTCCTAATGACGATGGAACGCTCACATTCTGTCCAGAGTCAATATATCGTCCTCCAACCGACTTGTCTCCAAGGGGATATTGCTGCCTTGGGCACCTTATTGTCCGTCTCCTGTGAGTCTAGATTTTCGAATCGGACGCAAAACTGATGTTAATTGTAACGTTCAGGGCCTCCTAATGACGTTGGAAAACTCAATTTGCATCGCGATTCAATTCATCGTCCTCCAGCCGACTTGTCTCCAAGGGGATATTAGTGCCTCGGGCACTGGAACACTCAAATTGCGTCGCGATTCAATAAATCGTCCTCCAGCCGACTTGTCTCCAAGGGGATATTGCTGCCTCGGGCACCTTATGGTCCGTCTCCTGTGAGTCTAGATTTTCCAATCCGACGCAAAACTGATGGTTAATTGTAACGTTCAGGGCCGCCTAATGGCGATGGAACACTCAAATCGCGTCGCGATTCAATAAATCGTACTCCAGCCGACTTGTCTCCGAGGGGATATTGCTGCCTCGGGCACCTTATGGTCCGTTTACTGAGAGTCTAGATTTTCGAATCTGACGCAAAACTGATAGTTAATTGTAACGTTCAGGGCTTCCTAATGACGATGGAACGCTCACATTCCGTCTAGATTCTATACATCGCCCTCCAACCGACTTGTCTCCAAGGGGATACTGCTGCCTCGGGCACCTTATGGTCCGTCTCCTGTGAGTCTAGATTTTCCAATCCGACGCAAAACTGATGGTTAATTGTAACGTTCAGGGCCGCCTAATGGCGATGGAACACTCAAATCGCGTCGCGATTCAATAAATCGTACTCCAGCCGACTTGTCTCCGAGGGGATATTGCTGCCTCGGGCACCTTATGGTCCGTTTACTGAGAGTCTAGATTTTCGAATCTGACGCAAAACTGATAGTTAATTGTAACGGTCAGGGCCACCTAATGACGGTGGAACACTCAAATGGCATCGCGATTCAATACATCGTCCTCCAGCCGAATTGTCTCCAAGGGTCTATTGCTGCCTGTGGCACCTTATGGTCGTTCACCTGTGAGTCTACATTTTCGAATCCGACGCAAACTGATAGTTAATTGTAACGTTCAGGGCCTCCTAATGACGATGGAACGCTCACATTCCGTCCAGATTCAATACATCGTCCTCCAACCGACTTGTCTCCAAGGGGATATTGCTGCCTCGGGCACCGTATGGTCCGTCTCCTGTGAGTCTAGTTTTTCCAATCGGACGCAAAACTGATGTTAATTGTAACGTCCAGGGCCTCTTAATGACGATGGAAATCACAAATTGCATCGCGATCCAATTCATCGTCCTCCAGCCGGCTTGTCTCCAAGGAGATATTGCTGCCTCGGGCACCTTATGGTCCGTCTCCTGTGAGTCTAGATTTTCGAATCCGATGAGAAACTGATGGTTAGTTGTAACGTTCAGGGCCTCCTAATGACGATGGAACACTCAAATTGCGTCGCGATTCAATAAATCGTTCTCCAGCTGACTTGTCTCCAAGGGAATATTGCTGCCTCGGGCACCTTATGGCCTGTCTCCTGTGAGTCTAGATTTTGGAATCGGACGCAAAACTGATAGTTAATTGTAACGTTCAGGGCTTCCTAATGACGATGGAACGCTCACATTCCGTCTAGATTCTATACATCGCCCTCCAACCGACTTGTCTCCAAGGGGATACTGCTGCCTCGGGCACCTTATGGTCCGTCTCCTGTGAGTCTAGATTTTCCAATAGGACGCAAAACTGATGTTAATTGTAACGTCCAGGGCCTCTTAATGACGATGGAAATCATAATTGCATCGCGATCCAATTCATCGTCCTCCAGCCGGCTTGTCTCCAAGGAGATATTGCTGCCTCGGGCACCTTATGGTCCGTCTCCTGTGAGTCTAGATTTTCGAATCGGACGCAAAACTGATGTTAATTGTAACGTTCAGGGCCTCTTAATGACGATGGAAATCTCAAATTGCATCGCGATTCAATACATCCTCCTCCAGCCGGCAGGCCTCCAAGGAGATATTGCTGTCTCGGACACCTTATGGTCCGTCTCCTGTGAGTCTAGATTTTTGAATCCGACGCAAAACTGATGTTTAATTGTAAAGTTCAGGGCATCATAATGACGATGGAACACTCAAATTGCGTCGCGATTTAATACATCGTACTCCAGCCGACTTGTCTCCAAGGGAATATTGCTGCCTCGGGCACCTTATGGCCTGTCTCCTGTGAGTCTAGATTTTGGAATCGGACGCAAAACTGATAGTTAATTGTAACGTTCAGGGCCTCCTAATTACGATGGAAAACTCAAATTGCCTCGCGATTCAATACATCGTCCTCCAGCCGACTGGTCTGAAGGGGATATTGCTGCATCGTGCACATTATGGTCCGTCTCCAGTGAGTCTAGATTTTCGAATCGGACGCAAAACTGATAGTTAATTGTAACGTTCAGGGCCTCCTAATGATGATGGAACACTCAATTTTCAACTCGATTCTATACATCGTCCTCCAGCCGACTTGTCTCCAAGGGTGTATTGCTGCCTATGGCACCTTGTGGTCGTTTTCCTGTGAGTCTAGATTTTCGAATCGGACGCAAAACTGATAGTTATTTGTAACGTTCAGGGCCTCCTAATGACGATGGAAAACTCAAATTGCATCGCGATTCAATACATCGTCCTCCAGCCGACTTGTCTCCAAGGGGATATTGCTGCCTTATGCACCTTATGGTCAGTCTGCTGTGAGTCTAGATTTTCGAATCCGATGCAAAACTAATGGTTAATTCTAACGTTCAGGGCATCCTAATGACGATGGAATACTCAAATTGCGTCGCGATTCAATACATCGTCCTTAAGCCGACTTGTCTCCAAGGGGATATTGGTGCCTCGGGCACCTTATGGTCCGTCTCCTGTGAGTCTAGATTTTCGAATCCGACGCAATACTGATGGTTAATTGTAACGTTCAGGGCCTCCTAATGACGATGGAACACTCAAATTGCGTCGCGATTCAATAAATCGTCCTCCAGCCGACTTGTGTCCAAGGGGATATTGCTGCCTGTGGCACCTTATGGTCGTTCTCCTGTGAGTCTAGATTTTCGAATCCGACGCAAAACTGATAGTTAATTGTAACGTTCAGGGCCTCCTAATGACGATGGAACGCTCACATTCCGTCCAGATTCAATACACCGTCCGCCAACCGACTTCTCTCCAAGGGGATATTGCTGCCTCGGGCACCTTATGGTCCGTCTCCTGTGAGTCTAGATTGTCCAATCGGACGCAAAACTGATGTTAATTGTAACGTTCAAGGCCTCTTAATGACGATGGAAATCTCAAATTGCATCGCGATTCAATACATCGTCCTCCAGCCGACTTGTCTCCAAGTTGATATTGCTGCCTCGGGCACCTTATGGTTCGTCTCCTGTGAGTCTAGATTTTAGAATCCGACGCAAAACTGGTGGTTAATTGTAACGTTCAGGGCATCCTAATGACGATGGAACACTCAAATTGCGTCGCGATTCAATACATCGTCATCCAGCCGACTTGTCTCCAAGGGGATATTGCTGCCTCGGGCACCTTATGGTCCGTCTCCTGTGAGTATAGATTTTCGAATCAGATGCAAAACTGATAATTAATTGTAATGTTAATGGAGTCCTAATCACGATGGTACACTCAAATGGAATCGCGATTCAATACATCGTCCTCCAGCTGACTTGTCTCCAAGGGCCTATTGCTGCCTGTGGCACCTTATGGTCGTTCTCCTGTGAGTCTAGATTTTCGAATCCGACGCAAAACTGATGGTTAATTGTAACGTTCAGGGCCTCCTAATGACGATGGAACACTCAAATTGAGTCGCGATTCAATACATCGTCCTCCAGCCGACTTGTCTCCAAGGGGATATTGCTGTCTCGGGCATCTTATGGTCCGTCTCCTGTGAGTCTAGATTTTCGAATCGGATGCAAAACTGATAGTTAATTGTAACGTTCAGGGCCTCCTAATGATGATGGAACACTCAAATTGCAACGCGATTCTATACATCGTCCTCCAGCCGAATTATCTCCAAGGGTGTATTGCTGCCTGTGGCACCTTGTGGTCGTTTTCCTGTGAGTCTAGATTTTCGAATCGGACGCAAAACTGATAGTTATTTGTAACGATCAGGGCCTCCTAATGACGATGGAAAACTCAAATTGCATCGCGATTCATTACATCGTCCTCCAGCCGACTTGTCTCCAAGGGGATATTGGTGCCTCGGGCACCTTATGGTCCGTCTCCTGTGAGTCTAGATTTTCGAATCCGACGCAAAACTGATGGTTAATTGTAACGTTCAGGGCCTCCTAATGACGATGGAACGCTCACATTCCGGCCAGATTCAATACATCGTTCTCCGGCCTATTTGTCTCCAAGGGGATATTGCTGCCCCGGGCACCTTATTGTCCGTCTCGTGTGAGTCTAGATTTTCGAATCGGACGCAAAACTGATGTTAATTGTAACGTTCAGGGCCTCTTAATGACGATGGAAATTTCAAATTGCATCGCGATTCAATACATCCTCCTCCAGCCGACATGTCTCCAAGGGAATATTGCTGCCTCGGGCACCTTATGGTCCGTCTCCTGTGAGTCTAGTTTCTCGAATCCGACGCAAAACTTATGGTTAATTGTAAAGTTCAGGACATCCTAATGAGGATGGAACACTCAAATAGCGTCGCGATTCAATAAATCGTACTCCAGCCGACTTGTCTCCAAGGGGATATTGCTGCCTCGGGCACCTTATGGCCTGGCTCCTGTGAGTCTATATTTTGGAATCGGACGCAAAACTGATAGTTAATTGTAACGTTCAGGGCCTCCTAATTACGATGGAAAATTCAAATTGCCTCGCGATTCAATACATCGGCCTCCAGCCGACTGGTCTGAAGGGGATATTGCTGCATCGTGCACCTTATGCTCCGTCTCCAGTGAGTCTAGATTTTCGAATCGGACGCAAAACTGACAGTTAATTGTAACGTTCAGGGCCTCCTAATGACGTTGGAAAACTCAAATTGCATCGCGATTCAATACATCGTCCTCCAGCCGACTTGTCTCCAAGGGGACATTGCTGCCTCCTGCACCTTATGGTCAATCCCCTGCGAGTCTAGATTTTCGAATCCGATGCAAAACTGATAGTTAATTGTAACGTTCAGGGCCTCCTAATGATGATGGAACACTCAAATTGCAACTCGATTCTATACATCGTCCTCCAGCCGACTTGTCTCCAAGGGTGTATTGCTGCCTATGGCACCTTATGGTCGTTTTCCTGTGAGTCTAGATTTTCGAATCGGACGCAAAACTGATAGTTATTTGTAACGTTCAGGGCCTTCTAATGACGATGGAAAACTCAAATTGCATCGCGATTCAATACATCGTCCTCCAGCCGACTTGTCTCCAAGGGGATATTACTGCCTTGGGCACCTTATGGTCAGTCTCCTGTGAGTCTAGATTTTCGAATCCGATGCAAAACTGATGGTTAATTGTAACGTTCACGGCATCCTAATGACGATGGAACACACAAATTGCGTCGCGATTCAATACATCGTCCTCCAGCCGACTTGTCTCCAAGGGGATATTGCTGCCGCGGGCACCTAATGGTCCGTCTCCTGTGAGTCTAGATTTTCGAATCCGACGCAAAACTGATGGTTAATTGAAACGTTCAGGACATCCTAATGACGATGGAACACTCAAATTGCGTCGCGATTCAATAAATCGTCCTCCAGCCGCCTTGTCTCCAAGGGGATATTGCTGCCTCGGGCACCTTATGGTCCGTCTCCTGTGAGTCTAGATTTTCCAATCCGACGCAAAACTGATGGTTAATTGTAACGTTCAGGGCCGCCTAATGGCGATGGAACACTCAAATAGCGTCGCGATTCAATAAATCGTCCTCCAGCCGACTTGTCTCCGAGGGGATATTGCTGCCTCGGGCACCTTATGGTCCGTTTACTGAGAGTCTAGATTTTCGAATCTGACGCAAAACTGATAGTTAATTGTAACGGTCAGGGCCACCTAATGACGATGGAACACTCAAATGGCATCGCGATTCAATACATTGTCCTCCAGCCGAATTGTCTCCAAGGGTCTATTGCTGCCTGTGGCACCTTATGGTCGTTCTCCTGTGAGTCTACATTTTCGAATCCGACGCAAACTGATAGTTAATTGTAACGTTCAGGGCCTCCTAATGCCGATGGAACGCTCACATTCCGTCCAGATTCAATACATCGTCCTCCAACCGACTTGTCTCCAAGGGGATATTGCTGCCTCGGGCACCTTATGGTCCGTCTCCTGTGAGTCTAGATTTTCCAATCGGACGCAAAACTGATGTTAATTGTAACGTCCAGGGCCTCTTAATGACGATGGAAATCACAAGTTCCATCGCGATCCAATACATCGTCCTACAGCCGGCTTGTCTCCAAGGAGATATTGCTGCCTCGGGCACCTTATGGTCCGTCTCCTGTGAGTCTAGATTTTCGAATCCGATGAGAAACTGATGGTTAGTTGTAACGTTCAGGGCCTCCTAATGACGATGGAACACTCAAATTGCGTCGCGATTCAATAAATCGTTCTCCAGCTGACTTGTCTCCAAGGGAATATTGCTGCCTCGGGCACCTTATGGCCTGTCTCCTGTGAGTCTAGATTTTGGAATCGGACGCAAAACTGATAGTTAATTGTAACGTTCAGGGCTTCCTAATGACGATGGAACGCTCACATTCCGTCCAGATTCTATACATCGCCCTCCAACCGACTAGTCTCCAAGGGGATAATGCTGCCTCGGGCACCTTATGGTCCGTCTCCTGTGAGTCTAGATTTTCGAATCGGACGCAAAACTGATGTTAATTGTAACGTTCAGGGCCTCTTAATGACGATGGAAATCTCAAATTGCATCGCGATTCAATACATCCTCCTCCAGCCGGCAGGTCTCCAAGGAGATATTGCTGTCTCGGACACCTTATGGTCCGTCTCCTGTGAGTCTAGATTTTTGAATCCGACGCAAAACTGATGTTTAATTGTAAAGTTCAGGGCATCATAATGACGATGGAACACTCAAATTGCGTCGCGATTTAATACATCGTCCTCCAGCCGACTTGTCTCCAAGGGAATATTGCTGCCTCGGGCACCTTATGGCCTGTCTCCTGTGAGTCTAGATTTTGGAATCGGACGCAAAACTGATAGTTAATTGTAACGTTCAGGGCCTCCTAATTACGATGGAAAACTCAAATTGCCTCGCGATTCAATACATCGTCCTCCAGCCGACTGGTCTGAAGGGGATATTGCTGCATCGTGCACCTTATGGTCCGTCTCCAGTGAGTCTAGATTTTCGAATCGGACGCAAAACTGATAGTTAATTGTAACGTTCAGGGCCTCCTAATGATGATGGAACACTCAAATTGCAACGCGATTCTATACATCGTCCTCCAGCCGACTTGTCTCCAAGGGTGTATTGCTGCCTATGGCACCTTGTGGTCGTTTTCCTGTGAGTCTAGATTTTCGAATCGGACGCAAAACTGATAGTTATTTCTAACGTTCAGGGCCTCCTAATGACGATGGAACACTCAAATTGCGTCGCGATTCAATAAATCGTCCTCCAGCCGACTTGTGTCCAAGGGGATATTGCTGCCTGTGGCACCTTATGGTCGTTCTCCTGTGAGTCTAGATTTTCGAATCCGACGCAAAACTGATAGTTAATTGTAACGTTCAGGGCCTCCTAATGACGATGGAACGCTCACATTCCGTCCAGATTCAATACACCGTCCTCCAACCGACTTGTCTCCAAGGGGATATTGCTGCCTCGGGCACCTTATGGTCCGTCTCCTGTGAGTCTAGATTTTCCAATCGGACGCAAAACTGATGTTAATTGTAACGTTCAAGGCCTCTTAATGACGATGGAAATCTCAAATTGCATCGCGATTCAATACATCGTCCTCCAGCCGACTTGTCTCCAAGTGGATATTGCTGCCTCGGGCACCTTATGGTCCGTCTCCTGTGAGTCTAGATTTTCGAATCCGACGCAAAACTGGTGGTTAATTGTAACGTTCAGGGCATCCTAATGACGATGGAACACTCAAATTGCGTCGCGATTCAATACATCGTCATCCAGCCGACTTGTCTCCAAGGGGATATTGCTGCCTCGGGCACCTTATGGTCCGTCTCCTGTGAGTATAGATTTTCGAATCAGATGCAAAACTGATAATTAATTGTAATGTTTATGGAGTCCTAATAACGATGGTACACTCAAATGATATCGCGATTCAATACATCGTCCTCCAGCTGACTTGTCTCCAAGGGCCTATTGCTGCCTGTGGCACCTTATGGTCGTTCTCCTGTGAGTCTAGATTTTCGAATCCGACGCAAAACTGATGGTTAATTGTAACGTTCAGGGCCTCCTAATGACGATGGAACACTCAAATTGAGTCGCGATTCAATACATCGTCCTCCAGCCGACTTGTCTCCAAGGGGATATTGCTGCCCGTGGCACCTTATGGTCGTTCTCCTGTAAGTCTAGATTTTCGAAACCGACGCAAAACTAATAGTTAATTGTAACGCTCAGGGCCTCCTAATGACGATGGAACGCTCACATTCCGGCCAGATTCAATACATCGTCCTCCGGCCGATTTGTCTCCAAGGGGATATTGCTGCCCCGAGCACCTTATAGTCCGACTCGTGTGAGTCTAGATTTTCGAATCGGACGCAAAACTGATGTTAATTGTAACGTTCAGGGCCTCTTAATGACGATGGAAATCTCAAATTGCATCGCGATTCAATACATCCTCCTCCAGCCGACATGTCTCCAAGGGGATATTGCTGCCTCGGGCACCTTATGGTCGTTCTCCTGTGAGTCTAGATTTTCGAATCCGACGCAAAACTGATAGTTAATTGCAACGTTCAGGGCCTCCTAATGACGATGGAACGCTCACATTCCGTCCAGATTCAATACATCGTCCTCCAACCGACTTGTCTCCAAGGGGATATTGCTGCCTCGGGCACCTTATGGTCCGTCTCCTGTGAGTCTAGATTTTCCAATCGGACGCAAAACTGATGTTTAATTGTAAAGTTCAGGGCATCATAATGACGATGGAACACTCAAATTACGTCGCGATTTAATACATCGTCCTCCAGCCGACTTGTCTCCAAGGGAATATTGCTGCCTCGGGCACCTTATGGCCTGTCTCCTGTGAGTCTAGATTTTGGAATCGGACGCAAAAGTGACAGTTAAATGTAACGTTCAGGGCCTCCTAATTACGATGGAAAACTCAAATTGCCTCGCGATTCAATACATCGTCCTCCAGCCGACTTGTCTCCAAGGGTGTATTGCTGCCTATGGCACCTTGTGGTCGTTTTCCTGTGAGTCCAGATTTTCGAATCGGACGCAAAACTGATAGTTATTTGTAACGTTCAGGGCCTCCTAATGACGATGGAAAACTCAAATTGCATCGCGATTCAATAAATCGTCCTCCAGCCGACTTGTCTCCAAGGGGATATTGCTGCCTTGGGCACCTTATGGTCAGTCTGCTGTGAGTCTAGATTTTCGAATCCGATGCAAAACTAATGGTTAATTGTAACGTTCAGGGCATCCTAATGACGATGGAATACTCAAATTGCGTCGCGATTCAATACATCGTCCTTAAGCCGACTTGTCTCCAAGGGGATATTGGTGCCTCGGGCACCTTATGGTCCGTCTCCTGTGAGTCTAGATTTTCGAATCCGACGCAAAACTGATGGTTAATTGTAACGTTAAGGGCCTCCTAATGACGATGGAACACTCAAATTGCGTCGCGATTCAATAAATCGTCCTCCAGCCGACTTGTGTCCAAGGGGATATTGCTGCCTGTGGCACCTTATGGTCGTTCTCCTGTGAGTCTAGATTTTCGAATCCGACGCAAAACTGATAGTTAATTGTAACGTTCAGGGCCTCCTAATGACGATGGAACGCTCACATTCCGTCCAGATTCAATACACCGTCCTCCAACCGACTTGCCTCCAAGGGGATATTGCTGCCTCGGGCACCTTATGGTCCGTCTCCTGTGAGTCTAGATTTTCCAATCGGACGCAAAACTGATGTTAATTGTAACGTTCAAGGCCTCTTAATGACGATGGAAATCTCAAATTGCATCGCGATTCAATACATCGTCCTCCAGCCGACTTGTCTCCAAGTGGATATTGCTGCCTCGGGCACCTTATGGTCCGTCTCCTGTGAGTCTAGATTTTCGAATCCGACGCAAAACTGGTGGTTAATTGTAACGTTCAGGGCATCCTAATGACGATGGAACACTCAAATTGCGTCGCGATTCAATACATCGTCATCCAGCCGACTTGTCTCCAAGGGGATATTGCTGCCTCGGGCACCTTATGGTCCGTCTCCTGTGAGTATAGATTTTCGAATCAGATGCAAAACTGATAATTAATTGTAATGTTAATGGAGTCCTAATCACGATGGTACACTCAAATGGAATCGCGATTCAATACATTGTCCTCCAGTTGACTTGTCTCCAAGGGCCTATTGCTGCCTGTGGCACCTTATGGTCGTTATCCTGTGAGTCTAGATTTTCGAATCCGACGCAAAACTGATGGTTAATTGTAACGTTCTGGGCCTCCTAATGACGATGGAACACTCAAATTGAGTCGCGATTCAATACGTCGTCCTCCAGCCGACTAGTCTGCAAGGGGATATTGCTGCCCGTGGCACCTTATGGTCGTTCTCCTGTAAGTCTAGATTTTCGAAACCGACGCAAAACTAATAGTTAATTGTAACGCTCAGGGCCTCCTAATGACGATGGAACGCTCACATTCCGGCCAGATTCAATACATCGTCCTCCGGCCGATTTGTCTCCAAGGGGATATTGCTGCCCCGGGCACCTTATAGTCCGTCTCGTGTGAGACTAGATTTTCGAATCGGACGCAAAACTGATGTTACGTTACGTTCAGGGCCTCTTAATGACGATGGAAATCTCAAATTGCATCGCGATTCAATACATCCTCCTCCAGCCGACATGTCTCCAAGGGGATATTGCTGCCTCGGGCACCTTATGGTCGTTCTCCTGTGAGTCTAGATTTTCGAATCCGACGCAAAACTGATAGTTAATTGTAACCGTTCAGGGCCTCCTAATGACGATGGAACGCTCACATTCCTTCCAGATTCAATACATCGTCCTCCAACCGACCTGTCTCCAAGGGGATATTGCTGCCTCGGGCACCTTATGGTGCGTTTACTGAGAGTCTAGATTTTCGAATCGGACGCAAAACTGATAGTTAATTGTAACGGTCAGGGCCACCTAATGACGTTGGAACACTCAAGTGGCATCACGATTCAATACATCGTCCTCCAGCCGACTTGTCTCCAAGGGTCTATTGCTGCCTGTGGCACCTTATGGTCGTTCTCCTGAGAGTCTAGATTTTCGAATCCGACGCAAAACTGATAGTTAATTGTAACGTTCAGGGCCTCCAAATGACGATGGAACGCCCACATTCCGTCCGGATTCAATACATTGTCCTCCAACCGACTTGTCTCCAAGGGGATATTGCTGCCTCGGGCACCTTATGGTCCCTCTCCTGTGAGTCTAGATTTTCCAATCGGACGCAAAACTGATGTTAATTGTAACGTTCGGGGCCTCTTAATGACGATGGAAATCTCAAATTGCATCGCGATTCAATACATCGTCCTCCAGCCGACTGGTCTCCTAGGGTCTATTGCTGCATCGCGCACCTTATGGTCCGTCTCCAGAGAGTCTAGATTTTCGAATCGGACGCAAAACTGATAGTTACTTGTAACGTTCAGAGCCTCCTAATGACGATGGAAAACTCAAATTGCATCGCGATTCAATACATCGTCCTCCAGCCGAGTTGTCTCCGAGGGGATATTGCTGCCTTGGGCACCTTATGGTCAGTCTCCTGTGAGTCTAGATTTTCGAATCCGACGCAAAACTGATGGTTAATTGTAACGTTCAGGGCCTCCTAATGACGATGGAACACTCGAATTGCGTCGCGATTCAATAAATAGTCCTCCAGCCGACTTGTCTCCAAGGGGATATTGCTGCCTCGGGCACCTTATGGTCGTTCTCCTGTGAGTCTACGTTTTCGAATCCGACGCAAAGCTGATAGTCAATTGTAACGTTCAGGGCCTCCTAATGACGATGGAACGCTCACATTCCGTCCGGATTCAATACATCGTCCTCCAACCGACTTTTCTCCAATGGGATATTGCCGCCTCGGGCACCTTATGGTCCGTCTCCTGTGAGTCTAGATTTTCCAATCGGACGCAAAACTGATGTTAATTGTAACGTTCAGGGCCTCTTAATGACAATGGAAATCTCAAATTACATCGCGATTATATACATCGTCCTCCAGCCGACTTGTCTCCAAGGGGATATTGCTGCCTCGGGCACCTTATGGGCCGTCTCCTGTGAGTCTACATTTTCGAATCCGACGCAAAACAGATGGTTAATTGTAACGTTCAGGGCATCCTAATGACGATGGAACATTCAAATTGCGTCGCTATTCAATACATCGTCCTCCAGCCGACTTGTCTCCAAGGGGATATTGCTGCCTAAGGGGAACCTTATGGTCCGTCTCCTGTGAGTCTAGATTTTCGAATCAGATGCAAAACTGATAATTAATTGTAACGTTCATGGAGTCCTAATCACGATGGAACACTCAAATGGAAACGCGATTCAATACATCGTCCTCCAGCTGACTTGTCTCCAAGGGCCTATAGCTGCCTGTGGCACCTAATGGTCGTTCTCCTGTGAGTCTAGATTTTCGAATCCGACGCAAAACTGATGGTTAATTGTAACGTTCAGGGCCTCCTAATGACGATGGAACACTCAAATTGAGTCGCGATTCAATACATCGTCCTCCAGCCGACTTGTCTCCAAGGGGATATTGCTGTCTCGGGCACCTTATGGTCCGTCTCCTGTGAGTCTAGATTTTCGAATCGGATGCAAAACTGATAGTTAATTGTAACGTTTAGGGCCTCCTAATGACGAGGAACACTCTAATGGCATCGCGATTCAATACATCGTCCTCCAGCCGACTTGTCTCCAAGGGTCTATTGCTGCCCGTGGCACCTTATGGTCGTTCTCCTGTAAGTCTAGATTTTCGAATCCGACGCAAAACTGAAAGTTAATTGTAACGTTCAGGGCCTCCTAATGACGATGGAACGCTCACATTGCGGCCAGATTCAATACATCGTCCTCCGGCCGATTTGTCTCCAAGGGGATATTGCTGCCCCGGGCACCTTATAGTCCGTCTCGTGTGAGTCTAGATTTTCGAATCGGACGCAAAACTGATGTTAATTGTAACGTTCAGGGCCTCTTAATGACAATGGATATCTCAAATTGCATCGCGATTCAATACATCCTCCTCCAGCCGACATGTCTCCATGGGGATATTGCTGCCTTGGGCACCTTATGGTCCGTCCCCTGTGAGTCTAGATTTTCGAATCCGACGCAAATCTGATGGTTAATTGTAAAGTTCAGGACATCCTAATGACGATGGAACACTCAAATAGCGTCGCGATTCAATACATCCTCCACCAGCCGACTTGTCTCCAAGGCGACATTGCTCCATCGTGCACCTTATGGTCCGTCTCCAGTGCGTCTATATTTTCGAATCGGACGCAAAACTGATAGTTAATTGTAACGTTCAGGGCCTCCTAATGACGATGGAACACTCAAATTGAGTCGCGATTCAATACATCGTCCTCCAGCCGACTTGTCTCCAAGGGGATATTGCTGCCTCGGGCACCTTATGGTCAATCTCCTGTGAGTCTAGATTTTCGAATCTGATGCAAAACTGATGGTTAATTGTAACGTTCAGGGCCTCCTAATGACGATGGAACACTCAAATTGCGTCGCGATTCAATAAATCGTCCTCCGGCCGACTTGTCTCCAAGGCTATATTGCTGCCTCGGGCACCTTATGGTCCGTCTCCTGTGAGTCTAGATTTTAGAATCGGACGCAAAACTGATAGTTGATTGTAACGTCCAGGGCCTCCTAATGACGATGGTACACTCAAATTGCATCGCGATTCAATACATCGTCCTCCAGCCGACTTGTCTCCAAGGGGATATTGCTGCATCGGGCACCTTATGGTCCGTCACCTATGAGTCTAGAATTTCGAATCCGACGAAAAACTGATGGTTAATTGTAACGTTCCTGGCCTCCTAATGATGATCGAACACTCAAATGGCATCGCGATTCAATACATCGGCCTCCAGCTTACTTGTCTCCTAGGGTGTATTGCTGCCTCGGGCACCTTATGGTCGTTCTCCTATGAGTCTAGATTTTCGAATCGGACGCAAAACTGATAGTTAATTGTAACGTTCAGGGCCTTGTAATCACGATGGAAAACTCAAATTGCATCGCGATTCAATACATCGTCCTCCAGCCGACTTGTCTTCAAGGGTCTATTGCTGCCTATGGCACCTTATGGTCGTTCTCCTGTGAGTCTAGATTTTCGAATCCGACGCAAAACTGATGGTTAATTGTAACGTTCAGGGCCTCCTAATGACGATGGAACACTCAAATTGAGTCGCGATTCAATACATCGTCCACCAAACGACTTGTCTCCAAGGGGATATTGCTGTCTCGGGCACCTTATGGTCCGTCTCCTGTGAGTCTAGATTTTCGAATCGGAAGCAAAACTGATAGTTAATTGTAACGTTCAGGGCCTCCTAATGACGAGGAACACTCTAATGGCATCGCGATTCAATACATCGTCCTCCAACCGACTTGTATCCAAGGGTCTATTGCCGCCCGTGGCACCTTATGGTCGTTCTCCTGTAAGTCTAGAATCTCGAATCCGACGCAAAACTGATGGTTAATTGTAACGTTTAGGACATCCTAATGACGATGGAACACTCAAATAGCGTCGCGATTCAATACATCCTATACCAGCCGACTTGTCTCCAAGGGAATATTGCTGCCTCGGGCACCTTATGGCCTGGCTCCTGTGAGTCTAGATTTTGGAATCGGACGCAAAACTGTTAGTTAATTGTAACGTTCAGGGCCTCCTAATTACGATGGAAAATTCAAATTGTCTCGCGATTCAATACAATGTCCTCCAGCCGACTTCTCTGAAGGGGATATTGCTGCATCGTGCACCTTATGGTCCGTCTCCAGTGAGTCAAGCTTTTCGAATCGGACGCAAAACTGATAGTTAATTGTAACGTTCAGGGCCTCCTAATGACGATGGAAAACCCAAATTGCAACGCGATTCTATACATCGTCCTCCAGCCTACTTGTCTCCAAGGGTGTATTGCTGCCTATGGCACCTTTTGGTCGTTTTCCTGTGAGTCTAGATTTTCGAATGGGACGCAAAACTGATAGTTATTTGTAACGTTCAGGGCCTCCTAATGACGATGGAAAACTCAAATTGCATCGCGATTCAATACATCGTCCTCCAGCCGACTTGTCTCCAAGGGGATATTGCTGCCTTGGGCACCTTATGGTCAGTCTCCTGTGAGTCTAGATTTTCGAATCCGATGCAAAACTGATGGTTAATTGTAACGTTCACGGCATCCTAATGACGATGGAACACACAAATTGCGTCGCGATTCAATACATCGTCCTCCAGCCGACTTGTCTCCAAGGGGATTTTGCTGCCGCGGGCACCTAATGGTCCGTCTCCTGTGAGTCTAGATTTACGAATCCGACGCAAAACTGATGGTTAATTGTAACGTTCAGGGCCTCCTAATGACGATGGAACACTCAAATTGCGTCGCGATTCAATAAATTGTCTTCCAGCCGACTTGTCTCCAAGGAGATATTGCTGCCTCGGGCACCTTATGGTCCGTCTCCTGTGAGTCTAGATTTTCGAATCGGATGCAAAACTGATAGTTAAATGTAACGTTCAGGGCCTCCTAATGACGAGGAACACTCTAATGGCATCGCGATTCAATACATCGTCCTCCAGCCGACTTGTCTCCAAGGGTCTATTGCTGCCCGTGGCACCTTATGGTCGTTCTCCTGTAAGTCTAGATTTTCGAATCCGACGAAAAACTGATAGTTAATTGTAACGTTCAGGGCCTCCTAATGACGATGGAACGCTCACATCCGGCCAGATTCAATACATCGTCCTCCGGCCGATTTGTCTCCAAGGGGATATTGCTGCCCTGGGCACCTTATGGTCCGTCTCGTGTGAGTCTAGATTTTCGAATCGGACGCAAAGTTGATGTTAATTGTAACGTTCAGGGCCTCCTAATGACGATGGAACACTCAAATAGCGTCGCGATTCAATACATCCTCCACCAGCCGACTTGTCTCCAAGGGGATATTGCTGCCTCGGGCACCATATGCCCTGTCTCCTGTGTGTCTAGATTTTGGAATCGGACGCAAAACTGATAGTTAATTGTAACGTTCAGGGCCTCCTAATGACGATGGAAAACTCAAATTGCCTCGTGATTCAATACATCGTCCTCCAGCCGACTGGTTTCCAAGGCGACATTGCTCCATCGTGCACCTTATGGTCCGTCTCCAGTGAGTATAGATTTTAGAATCGGACGCAAAACTGATAGTTAATTGTAACGTTCAGGGCCTCCTAATGACGTTGGAAAACTCAAATTGCATCGCGATTCAATACATCGTCCTCCAGCCGACTTGACTCCGAGGGGATATTGCTGCCTCGGGCACCTTATGGTCAATCTCCTGTGAGTCTAGATTTTCGAATCCGATGCAAAACTGATGGTTAATTGTAACGTTCAGGGCCTCCTAATGACGATGGAACACTCAAATTGAGTCGCGATTCAATACATCGTCCTCCAACCGACTTGTCTCCAAGAGGATATTGCTGTCTCGGGCACCTTATGGTCCGTCTCCTGTGAGTCTAGATTTTCGAATCCGACGCAAAACTGATGGTTAATTGTAACGTTCAGGGCCTCCTAATGACGATGGAACACTCAAATTGAGTCGCGATTCAATACATCCTCCTCCAAGCCGACTTGTCTCCAAGGAGATATTGCTGTCTCGGGCACCTTATGGTCCGTCTCCTGTGAGTCTAGATTTTCGAATCGGATGCAAAACTTATAGTTAAATGTAACGTTCAGGGCCTCCTAATGACGAGGAACACTCTAATGGCATCGCGATTCAATACATCGTCCTCCAGCCGACTTGTCTCCAAGGGTCTATTGCTGCCCGTGGCACCTTATGGTCGTTCTCCTGTAAGTCTAGATTTTCGAATCCGACGCAAAACTGATGGTTAATTGTAACGTTCAGGGCCACCTAATGACGATGGAACGCTCACATTCCGGCCAGATTCAATACATCGTCCTCCGGCCAATTTGTCTCCAAGGGGATATTGCCGCCCCGGGCACCTTATGGTCTGTCTCCTGTGAGTCTAGATTTTCGAATCCGACGCAAAACTGATGGTTAATTGTAAAGTTCAGGACATCCTAATGACGATGGAACACTCAAATAGCGTCGCGATTCAATACATCCTCCACCAGCCGACTTGTCTCCAAGGGGATATTGCTGCCTCGGGCACCATATGGCCTGTCTCCTGTGTGTCTAATTTTGGAATCGGACGCAAAACTGATAGTTAATTGTAACGTTCAGGGCCTCTTAATGGCGATGGAAAACTCAAATTGCCTCGTGATTCAATACATCGTCCTCCAGCCGACTGGTCTCCAAGGCGACATTGCTCCATCGTGCACCTTATGGTCGTTCTCCTGTGAGTCTAGATTTTCGAATCCGACGCAAAATTGATGGTTAATTGTAACGTTCAGGGCCTCCTTATGACGATGGAACACTCAAATTGAATCGCGATTCAATACATCGTCCTCCAACCGACTTGTCTCCAAGGGGATATTGCTGTCTCGGGCACCTTATGGTCCGTCTCCTGTGAGTCTAGATTTTCGAATCGGATGCAAAACTGATAGTTAATTGTAACGTTCAGGGCCTCCTAATGACGAGGAACACTCTAATGTCATCGCGATTCAATACATCGTCCTCCAGCCGACTTGTCTCCAAGGGGATATTGCTGCCCGTGGCACCTTATGGTCGTTCTCTTGTAAGTCTAGATTCTCGAATCCGACGCAAAACTGATGGTTAATTGTAACGTTCAGGGCCTCCTAATGACGATGGAAAACTCAAATTGCAACGCGATTCTATACATCGTCCTCCAGCCGACTTGTCTCCAAGGGCGTATTGCTGCCTATGGCACCTTTTGGTCGTTTTCCTGTGAGTCTAGATTTTCGAATGGGACGCAAAACTGATAGTTATTTGTAACGTTCAGAGCCTCCTAATGACGATGGAAATCTCAAATTGCATCGCGATTCAATACATCGTCCTCCAGCCGACTTGTCTCCAAGGGGATATTGCTGCCTTGGGCACCTTATGGTCAGTCTCCTGTGAGTCTAGATTTTCGAATCCGATGCAAAACTGATGATTAATTGTAACGTTCACGGCATCCTAATGACGATGGAACACACAAATTGCGTCGCGATTCAATACATCGTCCTCCAGCCGACTTGTCTCCAAGGGGATATTGCTGCCGCGGGCACCTAATGGTCCGTCTCCTGTGAGTCTAGATTTTCGAATCCGACGCAAAACTGATGGTTAATTGTAACGTTCAGGGCCTCCTAATGACGATGGAACACTCAAATCGCGTCGCGATTCAATAAATTGTCTCCTACCCGACTTGTCTCCAAGGAGATATTGCTGCCTCGGGCACCTTATGGTCCGTCTCCTGTGAGTCTATATTTTCGAATCCGACGCAAAACTGATGGTTAATTGTAACGTTCAGGGCCTCCTAATGACGATGGAACGCTCACATTCCGGCCAGATTCAATACATCGTCCTCCGGCCGATTTGTCTCCAAGGGGATATTGCTGCCCCGGGCACCGTATAGTCCGTCTCGTGTGAGACTAGATTTTCGAATCGGACGCAAAACTGATGTTAATGGTAACGTTCATGGCCTCTTAATGACGATGGAAATCTCAAATTGCATCGCGATTCAATACATCCTCCTCCAGCCGACATGTCTCCAAGGGGATATTGCTGCCTCGGGCACCTTATGGTCGTTCTCCTGTGAGTCTAGATTTTCGAATCCGACGCAAAACTGATAGTTCATTGTAACGTTCAGGGCCTGCTAATGACGATGGAACGCTCACATTCCGTCCAGATTCAATACATCGTCCTCCAACCGACCTGTCTCCAAGGGGATATTGCTGCCTCGGGCACCTTATGGTCCGTCTCCTGTGAGTCTAGATTTTCCAATCGGACGCAAAACTGATGTTAATTGTAACGTTCGGGGCCTCTTAATGACGATGGAAATCTCAAATTGCATCGCGATTCAATACATCGTCCTCCAGCCGACTTGTCTCCAAGTGGATATTGCTGCCTCGGGCATCTTATAGTCCGTCTCCTGTGAGTCTAGATTTTCCAATCGGACGCAAAACTGATGTTAATTGTAACGTTCGGGGCCTCTTAATGACGATGGAAATCTCAAATTGCATCGCGATTCAATACATCGTCCTCCAGCCGACTTGTCTCCAAGGGGATATTGCTGCCTCGGGCACCTTATGGTGCGTTTACTGAGAGTCTAGATTTTCGAATCGGACGCAAAACTGATAGTTAATTGTAACGGTCAGGGCCACCTAATGACGTTGGAACACTCAAGTGGCATCACGATTCAATACATCGTCCTCCAGCCGACTTGTCTCCAAGGGTCTATTGCTGCCTGTGGCACCTTATGGTCGTTCTCCTGTGAGTCTAGATTTTCGAATCCGACGCAAAACTGATAGTTAATTGTAACGTTCAGGGCCTCCTAATGACGATGGAACGCTCGCATTCCGTCCAGATTCAATACATCGTCCTCCAACCGACTTGTCTCCAAGGGGATATTGCTGCCTCGGGCACCTTATGGTCGTTCTCCTGTGAGTCTACATTTTCGAATCCGACGCAAAGCTGATAGTCAATTGTAACGTTCAGGGCCTCCTAATGACGATGGAACACACGAATTGCGTCGCGATTCAATAAATAGTCCTCCAGCCGACTTGTCTCCAAGGGGATATTGCTGCCTCGGGCACCTTATGGTCGTTCTCCTGTGAGTCTACATTTTCGAATCCGACGCAAAGCTGATAGTCAATTGTAACGTTCAGGGCCTCCTAATGACGATGCAACGCTCACATTCCGTCCGGATTCAATACATCGTCCTCCAACCGACTTTTCTCCAATGGGATATTGCTGCCTGTGGCACCTTATGGTCGTTCTCCTGTGAGTCTAGATTTTCGAATCCGACGCAAAACTGATGGTTAATTGTAACGTTCAGGGCCTCCTAATGACGATGGAACACTCAAATTGAGTCGCGATTCAATACATCGTCCTCCAGCCGACTTGTCTCCAAGGGGATATTGCTGTCTCGGGCACCTTATGGTCCGTCTCCTGTGAGTCTAGATTTTCGAATCGGATGCAAAACTGATAGTTAATTGTGACGTTTAGGGCCTCCTAATGACGAGGAACACTCTAATGGCATCGCGATTCAATACATCGTCCTCCAGCCGACTTGTCTCCAAGGGTCTATTGCTGCCCGTGGCACCTTATGGTCGTTCTCCTGTAAGTCTAGATTTTCGAATCCGACGCAAAACTGAAAGTTAATTGTAACGTTCAGGGCCTCCTAATGACGATGGAACGCTCACATTGCGGCCAGATTCAATACATCGTCCTCCGGCCGATTTGTCTCCAAGGGGATATTGCTGCCCCGGGCACCTTATGGTCCGTCTCGTGTGAGTCTAGATTTTCGAATCGGACGCAAAACTGATGTTAATTGTAACGTTCAGGGCCTCTTAATGACAATGGATATCTCAAATTGCATCGCGATTCAATACATCCTCCTCCAGCCGACATGTCTCCATGGGGATATTGCTGCCTTGGGCACCTTATGGTCCGTCCCCTGTGAGTCTAGATTTTCGAATCCGACGCAAATCTGATGGTTAATTGTAAAGTTCAGGACATCCTAATGACGATGGAACACTCAAATAGCGTCGCGATTCAATACATCCTCCACCAGCCGACTTGTCTCCAAGGCGAAATTGCTCCATCGTGCACCTTATGGTCCGTCTCCAGTGCGTCTATATTTTCGAATCGGACGCAAAACTGATAGTTAATTGTAACGTTCAGGGCCTCCTAATGACGATGGAACACTCAAATTGAGTCGCGATTCAATACATCGTCCTCCAGCCGACTTGTCTCCAAGGGGATATTGCTGCCTCGGGCACCTTATGGTCAATCTCCTGTGAGTCTAGATTTTCGAATCTGATGCAAAACTGATGGTTAATTGTAACGTTCAGGGCCTCCTAATGACGATGGAACACTCAAATTGCGTCGCGATTCAATAAATCGTCCTCCGGCCGACTTGTCTCCAAGGCTATATTGCTGCCTCGGGCACCTTATGGTCCGTCTCCTGTGAGTCTAGATTTTAGAATCGGACGCAAAACTGATAGTTGATTGTAACGTCCAGGGCCTCCTAATGACGATGGTACACTCAAATTGCATCGCGATTCAATACATCGTCCTCCAGCCGACTTGTCTCCAAGGGGATATTGCTGCATCGGGCACCTTAAGGTCCGTCACCTATGAGTCTAGAATTTCGAATCCGACGAAAAACTGATGGTTAATTGTAACGTTCCGGGCCTCCTAATGATGATCGAACACTCAAATGGCATCGCGATTCAATACATCGGTCTCCAGCTTACTTGTCTCCTAGGGTGTATTGCTGCCTCGGGCACCTGATGGTCGTTCTCCTATGAGTCTAGATTTTCGAATCGGACGCAAAACTGATAGTTATTTGTAACGTTCAGGGCCTTGTAATCACGATGGAAAACTCAAATTGCATCGCGATTCAATACATCGTCCTCCAGCCGACTTGTCTTCAAGGGTCTATTGCTGCCTATGGCACCTTATGGTCGTTCTCCTGTGAGTCTAGATTTTCGAATCCGACGCAAAACTGATGGTTAATTGTAACGTTCAGGGCCTCCTAATGACGATGGAACACTCAAATTGAGTCGCGATTCAATACATCGTCCTCCAACCGACTTGTCTCCAAGGGGATATTGCTGTCTCGGGCACCTTATGGTCCGTCTCCTGTGAGTCTAGATTTTCGTATCGGAAGCAAAACTGATAGTTAATTGTAACGTTCAGGGCCTCCTAATGACGAGGAACACTCTAATGGCATCGCGATTCAATACATCGTCCTCCAGCCTACTTGTCTCCAAGGGTGTACTGCTGCCTATGGCACCTTTTGGTCGTTTTCCTGTGAGTCTAGATTTTCGAATGGGACGCAAAACTGATAGTTATTTGTAACGTTCAGGGCCTGCTAATGACGATGGAAAACTCAAATTGCATCGCGATTCAATACATCGTCCTCCAGCCGACTTGTCTCCAAGGGAATATTGCTGCCTTGGGGACCTTATGGTTAGTCTCCTGTGAGTCTAGATTTTCGAATCCGATGCAAAACTGATGGTTAATTGTAACGTTCACGGCATCCTAATGACGATGGAACACACAAATTGCGTCGCGATTCAATACATCGTCCTCCAGCCGACTTGTCTCCAAGGGGATATTGCTGCCGCGGGCACCTAATGGTCCGTCTCCTGTGAGTCTAGATTTTCGAATCCGACGCAAAACTGATGGTTAATTGTAACGTTCAGGGCCTCCTAATGACGATGGAACACTCAAATTGCGTCGCGATTCATTAAATTGTCTTCCAGCCGACTTGTCTCCAAGGAGATATTGCTGCCTCGGGCACCTTATGGTCCGTCTCCTGTGAGTCTAGATTATCGAATCGGATGCAAAACTGATAGTTAATTGTAACGTTCAGGGCCTCCTAATGACGAGGAACACTCTAATGGCATCGCGATTCAATACATCGTCCTCCAGCCGACTTGTCTCCAAGGGTCTATTGCTGCCCGTGGCACCTTATGGTCGTTCTCCTGTAAGTCTAGATTTTCGAATCCGACGAAAAACTGATAGTTAATTGTAACGTTCAGGGCCTCCTAATGACGATGGAACACTCAAATTGCCTCGTGATTCAATACATCGTCCTCCAGCCGACTGGTTTCCAAGGCGACATTGCTCCATCGTGCACCTTATGGTCCGTCTCCAGTGAGTATAGATTTTCGAATCGGACGCAAAACTGATAGTTAATTGTAAAGTTCAGGGCCTCCTAATGACGTTGGAAAACTCAAATTGCATCGCGATTCAATACATCGTCCTCCAGCCGACTTGACTCCAAGGGGATATTGCTGCCTCGGGCACCTTATGGTCAATCTCCTGTGAGTCTAGATTTTCGAATCCGATGCAAAACTGATGGTTAATTGTAACGTTCAGGGCCTCCTAATGACGATGGAACACTCAAATTGAGTCGCGATTCAATACATCGTCCTCCAACCGACTTGTCTCCAAGAGGATATTGCTGTCTCGGGCACCTTATGGTCCGTCTCCTGTGAGTCTAGATTTTCGAATCCGACGCAAAACTGATGGTTAATTGTAACGTTCAGGGCCTCCTAATGACGATGGAACACTCAAATTGAGTCGCGATTCAATACATCGTCCTCCAAGCCGACTTGTCTCCAAGGGGATATTGCTGTCTCGGGCACCTTATGGTCCGTCTCCTGTGAGTCTAGATTTTCGAATCGGATGCAAAACTGATAGTTAATTGTAACGTTCAGGGCCTCCTAATGACGAGGAACACTCTAATGGCATCGCGATTCAATACGTCGTCCTCCAGCCGACTTGTCTCCATGGGTTTATTGCTGCCCGTGGCACCTTATGGTCGTTCTCCTGTAAGTCTAGATTTTCGAATCCGACGCAAAACTGATAGTTAATTGTAACGTTCAGGGCCTCCTAATGACGATGGAACGCTCACATTCCGGCCAGATTCAATACATCGTCCTCCGGCCAATTTGTCTCCAAGGGGATATTGCTGCCCCGGGCACCTTATGGTCCGTTGCGTGTGAGTCTAGATTTTCGAATCGGACGCAAAGTTGATGTTAATTGTAACGTTCAGGGCCTCTTAATGACGATGGAAATCTCAAATTGCGTCGCGATTCAATACATCCTCCTCCAGCCGACATGTCTCCAAGGGGATATGGCGGCCTTGGGCACCTTATGGTCTGTCTCCTGTGAGTCTAGATTTTCGAATCCGACGCAAAACTGATGGTTAATTGTAAAGTTCAGGACATCCTAATGACGATGGAACACTCAAATAGCGTCGCGATTCAATACATCCTCCACCAGCCGACTTGTCTCCAAGGAGATATTGCTGCCTCGGGCACCATATGGCCTGTCTCCTGTGTGTCTAGATTTTGGAATCGGACGCAAAACTGATAGTTAATTGTAACGTTCAGGGCCTCCTAATGACGATGGAAAACTCAAATTGCCTCGTGATTCAATACATCGTCCTCCAGCCGACTGGTCTCCAAGGCGACATTGCTCCATCGTGCACCTTATGGTCGTTCTCCTGTGAGTCTAGATTTTCGAATCCGACGCAAAACTGATGGTTAATTGTAACGTTCAGGGCCTCCTAATGACGATGGAACACTCAAATTGAGTCGCGATTCAATACATCGTCCTCCAACCGACTTGTCTCCAAGGGGATATTGCTGTCTCGGGCACCTTATGGTCCGTCTCCTGTGAGTCTAGATTTTCGTATCGGAAGCAAAACTGATAGTTAATTGTAACGTTCAGGGCCTCCTAATGACGAGGAACACTCTAATGGCATCGCGATTCAATACATCGTCCTCCAGCCTACTTGTCTCCAAGGGTGTACTGCTGCCTATGGCACCTTTTGGTCGTTTTCCTGTGAGTCTAGATTTTCGAATGGGACGCAAAACTGATAGTTATTTGTAACGTTCAGGGCCTGCTAATGACGATGGAAAACTCAAATTGCATCGCGATTCAATACATCGTCCTCCAGCCGACTTGTCTCCAAGGGAATATTGCTGCCTTGGGGACCTTATGGTTAGTCTCCTGTGAGTCTAGATTTTCGAATCCGATGCAAAACTGATGGTTAATTGTAACGTTCACGGCATCCTAATGACGATGGAACACACAAATTGCGTCGCGATTCAATACATCGTCCTCCAGCCGACTTGTCTCCAAGGGGATATTGCTGCCGCGGGCACCTAATGGTCCGTCTCCTGTGAGTCTAGATTTTCGAATCCGACGCAAAACTGATGGTTAATTGTAACGTTTAGGACATCCTAATGACGATGGAACACTCAAATAGCGTCGCGATTCAATACATCCTATACCAGCCGACTTGTCTCCAAGGGAATATTGCTGCCTCGGGCACCTTATGGCCTGGCTCCTGTGAGTCTAGATTTTGGAATCGGACGCAAAATTGATAGTTAATTGTAACGTTCTGGGCCTCCTAATTACGATGGAAAATTCAAATTGCCTCGCGATTCAATACAATGTCCTCCAGCCGACTGGTCTGAAGGGGATATTGCTGCATCGTGCACCTTATGGTCCGTCTCCAGTGAGTCTAGCTTTTCGAATCGGACGCAAAACTGATAGTTAATCGTAACGTTCAGGGCCTCCTAATGACGATGGAAAACTCAAATTGCAACGCGATTCTATACATCGTCCTCCAGCCGACTTGTCTCCAAGGGTGTATTGCTGCCTATGGCACCTTTTGGTCGTTTTCCTGTGAGTCTAGATTTTCGAATGGGACGCAAAACTGATAGTTATTTGTAACGTTCAGAGCCTCCTAATGACGATGGAAATCTCAAATTGCATCGCGATTCAATACATCGTCCTCCAGCCGACTTGTCTCCAAGGGGATATTGCTGCCTTGGGCACCTTATTGTCAGTCTCCTGAGAGTCTAGATTTTCGAATCCGATGCAAAACTGATGGTTAATTGTAACGTTCACGGCATCCTAAAGACGATGGAACACACAAATTGCGTCGCGATTCAATACATCGTCCTCCAGCCGACTTGTCTCCAAGGGGATATTGCTGCCGCGGGCACCTAATGGTCCGTCTCCTGTGAGTCTAGATTTTCGAATCCGACGCAAAACTGATGGTTAATTGTAACGTTCAGGGCCTCCTAATGACGATGGAACACTCAAATTGCGTCGCGATTCAATAAATTGTCTTCCAGCCGACTTGTCTCCAAGGAGATATTGCTGCCTCGGGCACCTTATGTTCCGTCTCCTGTGAGTCTATATTTTCGAATCCGACGCAAAACTGATGGTTAATTGTAACGTTCAGGGCCGCCTAATGACGATGGAACACTCAAATCGCGTCGCGATTCAATAAATCGTCCTCCAGCCGACTTGTCTCCGAGGGGATATTGCTGCATCGGGCACCTTGTGGTCCGCTTACTGAGAGTCTAGATTTTCGAATCTGACGCAAAACTGATAGTTAATTGTAACGGTCAGGGCCACCTAATGACGATGGAACACTCAAATGGCATCGCGATTCAATACATCGTCCTCCAGCCGACTTGTCTCCAAGGGGATATTGCTGCCTGTGGCACCTTATGGTCGTTCTCCTGTGAGTCTACATTTTCGAATCCGACGCAAAACTGATAGTTAATGGTAACGTTCAGGGCCTCCTAATGACGATGGAAATCTCAAATTGCATCGCGATTCAATACATCGTCCTCCAGCCGACTTGTCTCCAAGGGGATATTGCTGCCTGTGTCACCTTATGGTCGTTCTCCTGTGAGTCTAGATTTTCGAATCCGACGCAAAACTGATGGTTAATTGTAACGTTCAGGGCCTCCTAATGACGATGGAACACTCGAATTGCGTCGCGATTCAATAAATAGTCCTCCAGCCGCCTTGTCTCCAAGGGGATATTGCTGCCTCGGGCACCTTATGGTCGTTCTCCTGTGAGTCTACATTTTCGAATCCGACGCAAAGCTGATAGTCAATTGTAACGTTCAGGGCCTCCTAATGACGATGGAACGCTCACATTCCGTCCGGAATCAATACATCGTCCTCCAACCGACTTTTCTCCAATGGGATATTGCTGCCTCGGGCACCTTATGGTCCGTCTCCTGTGAGTCTAGATTTTCCAATCGGACGCAAAACTGATGTTAATTGTAACGTTCAGGGCCTCTTAATGACAATGGAAATCTCAAATTGCATCGCGATTAAATACATCGTCCTCCAGCCGACTTGTCTCCAAGGGGATATTGCTGCCTCGGGCACCTTATGGGCCGTCTCCTGTGAGTCTACATTTTCGAATCCGACGCAAAACAGATGGTTAATTGTAACGTTCAGAGCATCCTAATGACGATGGAACATTCAAATTGCGTCGCGATTCAATACATCGTCCTCCAGCCGACTTGTCTCCAAGGGGATATTGCTGCCTAAGGGGAACCTTATGGTCCGTCTCCTGTGAGTCTAGATTTTCGAATCAGATGCAAAACTGATAATTAATTGTAACGTTCATGGAGTCCTAATCACGATGGAACACTCAAATGGAAACGCGATTCAATACATCGTCCTCCAGCTGACTTGTCTCCAAGGGCTTATAGCGCCTGTGGCACCTAATGGTCGTTCTCCTGTGAGTCTAGATTTTCGAATCCGACGCAAAACTGATGGTTAATTGTAACGTTCAGGGCCTCCTAATGACGATGGAACACTCAAATTGAGTCGCGATTCAATACATCGTCCTCCAGCCGACTTGTCTCCAAGGGGATATTGCTGTCTCGGGCACCTTATGGTCCGTCTCCTGTGAGTCTAGATTTTCGAATCGGATGCAAAACTGATAGTTAATTGTAACGTTTAGGGCCTCCTAATGACGAGGAACACTCTAATGGCATCGCGATTCAATACATCGTCCTCCAGCCGACTTGTCTCCAAGGGTCTATTGCTGCCCGTGGCACCTTATGGTCGTTCTCCTGTAAGTCTAGATTTTCGAATCCGACGAAATACTGATAGTTAATTGTAACGTTCAGGGCCTCCTAATGACGATGGAACACTCAAATTGCCTCGTGATTCAATACATCGTCCTCCAGCCGACTGGTTTCCAAGGCGACATTGCTCCATCGTGCACCTTATGGTCCGTCTCCAGTGAGTATAGATTTTCGAATCGGACGCAAAACTGATAGTTAATTGTAAAGTTCAGGGCCTCCTAATGACGTTGGAAAACTCAAATTGCATCGCGATTCAATACATCGTCCTCCAGCCGACTTGACTCCAAGGGGATATTGCTGCCTCGGGCACCTTATGGTCAATCTCCTGTGAGTCTAGATTTTCGAATCCGATGCAAAACTGATGGTCAATTGTAACGTTCAGGGCCTCCTAATGACGATGGAACACTCAAATTGAGTCGCGATTCAATACATCGTCCTCCAACCGACTTGTCTCCAAGAGGATATTGCTGTCTCGGGCACCTTATGGTCCGTCTCCTGTGAGTCTAGATTTTCGAATCCGACGCAAAACTGATGGTTAATTGTAACGTTCAGGGCCTCCTAATGACGATGGAACACTCAAATTGAGTCGCGATTCAATACATCGTCCTCCAAGCCGACTTGTCTCCAAGGGGATATTGCTGTCTCGGGCACCTTATGGTCCGTCTCCTGTGAGTCTAGATTTTCGAATCGGATGCAAAACTGATAGTTAATTGTAACGTTCAGGGCCTCCTAATGACGAGGAACACTCTAATGGCATCGCGATTCAATACGTCGTCCTCCAGCCGACTTGTCTCCAAGGGTTTATTGCTGCCCGTGGCACCTTATGGTCGTTCTCCTGTAAGTCTAGATTTTCGAATCCGACGCAAAACTGATAGTTAATTGTAACGTTCAGGGCCTCCTAATGACGATGGAACGCTCACATTCCGGCCAGATTCAATACATCGTCCTCCGGCCAATTTGTCTCCAAGGGGATATTGCTGCCCCGGGCACCTTATGGTCCGTTGCGTGTGAGTCTAGATTTTCGAATCGGACGTAAAGTTGATGTTAATTGTAACGTTCAGGGCCTCTTAATGACGATGGAAATCTCAAATTGCGTCGCGATTCAATACATCCTCCTCCAGCCGACATGTCTCCAAGGGGATATTGCGGCCTTGGGCACCTTATGGTCTGTCTCCTGTGAGTCTAGATTTTCGAATCCGACGCAAAACTGATGGTTAATTGTAAAGTTCAGGACATCCTAATGACGATGGAACACTCAAATAGCGTCGCGATTCAATACATCCTCCACCAGCCGACTTGTCTCCAAGGAGATATTGCTGCCTCGGGCACCATATGGCCTGTCTCCTGTGTGTCTAGATTTTGGAATCGGACGCAAAACTGATAGTTAATTGTAACGTTCAGGGCCTCCTAATGACGATGGAAAACTCAAATTGCCTCGTGATTCAATACATCGTCCTCCAGCCGACTGGTCTCCAAGGCGACATTGCTCCATCGTGCACCTTATGGTCGTTCTCCTGTAAGTCTAGATTTTCGAATCCGACGCAAAACTGATGGTTAATTGTAACGTTCAGGACCTCCTAATGACGATGGAACACTCAAATTGAGTCGCGATTCAATACATCGTCCTCCAACCGACTTGTCTCCAAGGGGATATTGCTGTCTCGGGCACCTTATGGTCCGTCTCCTGTGAGTCTAGATTTTCGAATCGGATGCAAAACTGATAGTTAATTGTAACGTTCAGGGCCTCCTAATGACGAGGAACACTCTAATGTCATCGCGATTCAATACATCGTCCTCCAGCCGACTTGTCTCCAAGGCTCTATTGCTGCCCGTGGCACCTTATGGTCGTTCTCCTGTAAGTCTAGATTCTCGAATCCGACGCAAAACTGATGGTTAATTGTAACGTTTAGGACATCCTAATGACGATGGAACACTCAAATAGCGTCGCGATTCAATACATCCTATACCAGCCGACTTGTCTCCAAGGGAATATTGCTGCCTCGGGCACCTTATGGCCTGGCTCCTGTGAGTCTAGATTTTGGAATCGGACGCAAAATTGATAGTTAATTGTAACGTTCTGGGCCTCCTAATTACGATGGAAAATTCAAATTGCCTCGCGATTCAATACAATGTCCTCCAGCCGACTGGTCTGAAGGGGATATTGCTGCATCGTGCACCTTATGGTCCGTCTCCAGTGAGTCTAGCTTTTCGAATCGGACGCAAAACTGATAGTTAATCGTAACGTTCAGGGCCTCCTAATGACGATGGAAAACTCAAATTGCAACGCGATTCTATACATCGTCCTCCAGCCGACTTGTCTCCAAGGGTGTATTGCTGCCTATGGCACCTTTTGGTCGTTTTCCTGTGAGTCTAGATTTTCGAATGGGACGCAAAACTGATAGTTATTTGTAACGTTCAGAGCCTCCTAATGACGATGGAAATCTCAAATTGCATCGCGATTCAATACATCGTCCTCCAGCCGACTTGTCTCCAAGGGGATATTGCTGCCTTGGGCACCTTATTGTCAGTCTCCTGAGAGTCTAGATTTTCGAATCCGATGCAAAACTGATGGTTAATTGTAACGTTCACGGCATCCTAATGACGATGGAACACACAAATTGCGTCGCGATTCAATACATCGTCCTCCAGCCGACTTGTCTCCAAGGGGATATTGCTGCCGCGGGCACCTAATGGTCCGTCTCCTGTGAGTCTAGATTTTCGAATCCGACGCAAAACTGATGGTTAATTGTAACGTTCAGGGCCTCCTAATGACGATGGAACACTCAAATTGCGTCGCGATTCAATAAATTGTCTTCCAGCCGACTTGTCTCCAAGGAGATATTGCTGCCTCGGGCACCTTATGTTCCGTCTCCTGTGAGTCTATATTTTCGAATCCGACGCAAAACTGATGGTTAATTGTAACGTTCAGGGCCGCCTAATGACGATGGAACACTCAAATCGCGTCGCGATTCAATAAATCGTCCTCCAGCCGACTTGTCTCCGAGGGGATATTGCTGCATCGGGCACCTTGTGGTCCGCTTACTGAGAGTCTAGATTTTCGAATCTGACGCAAAACTGATAGTTAATTGTAACGGTCAGGGCCACCTAATGACGATGGAACACTCAAATGGCATCGCGATTCAATACATCGTCCTCCAGCCGACTTGTCTCCAAGGGGATATTGCTGCCTGTGGCACCTTATGGTCGTTCTCCTGTGAGTCTACATTTTCGAATCCGACGCAAAACTGATAGTTAATGGTAACGTTCAGGGCCTCCTAATGACGATGGAAATCTCAAATTGCATCGCGATTCAATACATCGTCCTCCAGCCGACTTGTCTCCAAGGGGATATTGCTGCCTGTGTCACCTTATGGTCGTTCTCCTGTGAGTCTAGATTTTCGAATCCGACGCAAAACTGATGGTTAATTGTAACGTTCAGGGCCTCCTAATGACGATGGAACACTCGAATTGCGTCGCGATTCAATAAATAGTCCTCTAGCCGCCTTGTCTCCAAGGGGATATTGCTGCCTCGGGCACCTTATGGTCGTTCTCCTGTGAGTCTACATTTTCGAATCCGACGCAAAGCTGATAGTCAATTGTAACGTTCAGGGCCTCCTAATGACGATGGAACGCTCACATTCCGTCCGGAATCAATACATCGTCCTCCAACCGACTTTTCTCCAATGGGATATTGCTGCCTCGGGCACCTTATGGTCCGTCTCCTGTGAGTCTAGATTTTCCAATCGGACGCAAAACTGATGTTAATTGTAACGTTCAGGGCCTCTTAATGACAATGGAAATCTCAAATTGCATCGCGATTAAATACATCGTCCTCCAGCCGACTTGTCTCCAATGGGATATTGCTGCCTCGGGCACCTTATGGGCCGTCTCCTGTGAGTCTACATTTTCGAATCCGACGCAAAACAGATGGTTAATTGTAACGTTCAGAGCATCCTAATGACGATGGAACATTCAAATTGCGTCGCGATTCAAAACATCGTCCTCCAGCCGACTTGTCTCCAAGGGGATATTGCTGCCTAAGGGGAACCTTATGGTCCGTCTCCTGTGAGTCTAGATTTTCGAATCAGATGCAAAACTGATAATTAATTGTAACGTTCATGGAGTCCTAATCACGATGGAACACTCAAATGGAAACGCGATTCAATACATCGTCCTCCAGCTGACTTGTCTCCAAGGGCCTATAGCGCCTGTGGCACCTAATGGTCGTTCTCCTGTGAGTCTAGATTTTCGAATCCGACGCAAAACTGATGGTTAATTGTAACGTTCAGGGCCTCCTAATGACGATGGAACACTCAAATTGAGTCGCGATTCAATACATCGTCCTCCAGCCGACTTGTCTCCAAGGGGATATTGCTGTCTCGGGCACCTTATGGTCCGTCTCCTGTGAGTCTAGATTTTCGAATCGGATGCAAAACTGATAGTTAATTGTAACGTTTAGGGCCTCCTAATGACGAGGAACACTCTAATGGCATCGCGATTCAATACATCGTCCTCCAGCCGACTTGTCTCCAAGGGTCTATTGCTGCCCGTGGCACCTTATGGTCGTTCTCCTGTAAGTCTAGATTTTCGAATCCGACGCAAAACTGAAAGTTAATTGTAACGTTCAGGGCCTCCTAATGACGATGGAACGCTCACATTGCGGCCAGATTCAATACATCGTCCTCCGGCCGATTTGTCTCCAAGGGGATATTGCTGCCCCGGGCACCTTATGGTCCGTCTCGTGTGAGTCTAGATTTTCGAATCGGACGCAAAACTGATGTTAATTGTAACGTTCAGGGCCTCTTAATGACAATGGATATCTCAAATTGCATCGCGATTCAATACATCCTCCTCCAGCCGACATGTCTCCATGGGGATATTGCTGCCTTGGGCACCTTATGGTCCGTCCCCTGTGAGTCTAGATTTTCGAATCCGACGCAAATCTGATGGTTAATTGTAAAGTTCAGGACATCCTAATGACGATGGAACACTCAAATAGCGTCGCGATTCAATACATCCTCCACCAGCCGACTTGTCTCCAAGGCGACATTGCTCCATCGTGCACCTTATGGTCCGTCTCCAGTGCGTCTATATTTTCGAATCGGACGCAAAACTGATAGTTAATTGTAACGTTCAGGGCCTCCTAATGACCATGGAACACTCAAATTGAGTCGCGATTCAATACATCGTCCTCCAGCCGACTTGTCTCCAAGGGGATATTGCTGCCTCGGGCACCTTATGGTCAATCTCCTGTGAGTCTAGATTTTCGAATCTGATGCAAAACTGATGGTTAATTGTAACGTTCAGGGCCTCCTAATGACGATGGAACACTCAAATTGCGTCGCGATTCAATAAATCGTCCTCCGGCCGACTTGTCTCCAAGGCTATATTGCTGCCTCGGGCACCTAATGGTCCGTCTCCTGTGAGTCTAGATTTTAGAATCGGACGCAAAACTGATAGTTGATTGTAACGTCCAGGGCCTCCTAATGACGATGGTACACTCAAATTGCATCGCGATTCAATACATCGTCATCCAGCCGACTTGTCTCCAAGGGGATATTGCTGCATCGGGCACCTTATGGTCCGTCACCTATGAGTCTAGAATTTCGAATCCGACGAAAAACTGATGGTTAATTGTAACGTTCCGGGCCTCCTAATGATGATCGAACACTCAAATGGCATCGCGATTCAATACATCGGTCTCCAGCTTACTTGTCTCCTAGGGTGTATTGCTGTCTCGGGCACCTTATGGTCGTTCTCCTATGAGTCTAGATTTTCGAATCGGACGCAAAACTGATGGTTAATTGTAACGTTCAGGGCCTTGTAATCACGATGGAAAACTCAAATTGCATCGCGATTCAATACATCGTCCTCCAGCCGACTTGTCTTCAAGGGTCTATTGCTGCCTATGGCACCTTATGGTCGTTCTCCTGTGAGTCTAGATTTTCGAATCCGACGCAAAACTGATGGTTAATTGTAACGTTCAGGGCCTCCTAATGACGATGGAACACTCAAATTGAGTCGCGGTTCAATACATCGTCCTCCAACCGACTTGTCTCCAAGGGGATATTGCTGTCTCGGGCACCTTATGGTCCGTCTCCTGTGAGTCTAGATTTTCGAATCGGAAGCAAAACTGATAGTTAATTGTAACGTTCAGGGCCTCCTAATGACGAGGAACACTCTAATGGCATCGCGATTCAATACATCGTCCTCCAGCCTACTTGTCTCCAAGGGTGTATTGCTGCCTATGGCACCTTTTGGTCGTTTTCCTGTGAGTCTAGACTTTCGAATGGGACGCAAAACTGATAGTTATTTGTAACGTTCAGGGCCTCCTAATGACGATGGAAAACTCAAATTGCATCGCGATTCAATACATCGTCCTCCAGCCGACTTGTCTCCAAGGGAATATTGCTGCCTTGGGCACCTTATGGTCAGTCTCCTGTGAGTCTAGATTTTCGAATCCGATGCAAAACTGATGGTTAATTGTAACGTTCACGGCATCCTAATGACGATGGAACACACAAATTGCGTCGCGATTCAATACATCGTCCTCCAGCCGACTTCTCTCCAAGGGGATATTGCTGCCGCGGGCACCTAATGGTCCGTCTCCTGTGTGTCTAGATTTTCGAATCCGACGCAAAACTGATGGTTAATTGTAACGTGCAGGGCCTCCTAATGACGATGGAACACTCAAATTGCGTCGCGATTCAATAAATTGTCTTCCAGCCGACTTGTCTCCAAGGAGATATTGCTGCCTCGGGCACCTTATGGTCCGTCTCCTGTGAGTCTAGATTTTCGAATCGGATGCAAAACTGATAGTTAATTGTAACGTTCAGGGCCTCCTAATGACGAGGAACACTCTAATGGCATCGCGATTCAATACATCGTCCTCCAGCCGACTTGTCTCCAAAGGTCTATTGCTGCCCGTGGCACCTTATGGTCGTTCTCCTGTAAGTCCAGATTTTCGAATCCGACGAAAAACTGATAGTTAATTGTAACGTTCAGGGTCTCCTAATGACGATGGAACGCTCACATCCGGCCAGATTCAATACATCGTCCTCCGGCCGATTTGTCTCCAAGGGGATATTGCTGCCCCGGGCACCTTATGGTCCGTCTCGTGTGAGTCTAGATTTTCGAATCGGACGCAACGTTGATGTTAATTGTAACGTTCAGGGCCTCCTAATGACGATGGAACACTCAAATAGCGTCGCGATTCAATACATCCTCCACCAGCCGACTTGTCTCCAAGGGGATATTGCTGCCTCGGGCACCATATGGCCTGTCTCCTGTGTGTCTAGATTTTGGAATCGGACGCAAAACTGATAGTTAATTGTAACGTTCAGGGCCTCCTAATTACGATGGAAAACTCAAATTGCCTCGTGATTCAATACATCGTCCTCCAGCCGACTGGTTTCCAAGGCGACATTGCTCCATCGTGCACCTTATGGTCCGTCTCCAGTGAGTATAGATTTTCGAATCGGACGCAAAACTGATAGTTAATTGTAACGTTCAGGGCCTCCTAATGACGTTGGAAAACTCAAATTGCATCGCGATTCAATACATCGTCCTCCAGCCGACTTGACTCCAAGGGGATATTGCTGCCTCGGGCACCTTATGGTCAATCTCCTGTGAGTCTAGATTTTCGAATCCGATGCAAAACTGATGGTTAATTGTAACGTTCAGGGCCTCCTAATGACGATGGATCACTCAAATTGAGTCGCGATTCAATACATCGTCCTCCAACCGACTTGTCTCCAAGGGGATATTGCTGTCTCGGGCACCTTATGGTCCGTCTCCTGTGAGTCTAGATTTTCGAATCGGATGCAAAACTGATAGTTAATTGTAACGTTCAGGGCCTCCTAATTACGATGGAAAACTCAAATTGCCTCGTGATTCAATACATCGTCCTCCAGCCGACTGGTTTCCAAGGCGACATTGCTCCATCGTGCACCTTATGGTCCGTCTCCAGTGAGTATAGATTTTCGAATCCGACGCAAAACTGATGGTTAATTGTAACGTTTAGGACATCCTAATGACGATGGAACACTCAAATAGCGTCGCGATTCTATACATCCTATACCAGCCGACTTGTCTCCAAGGGAATATTGCTGCCTCGGGCACCTTATGGCCTGGCTCCTGTGAGTCTAGATTTTGGAATCGGACGCAAAACTGATAGTTATTTGTAACGTTCAGAGCCTCCTAATGACGATGGAAATCTCAAATTGCATCGCGATTCAATACATCGTCCTCCAGCCGACTTGTCTCCAAGGGGATATTGCTGCCTTGGGCACCTTATGGTCAGTCTCCTGTGAGTCTAGATTTTCGAATCCGATGCAAAACTGATAGTTAATTGTAACGTTCACGGCATCCTAATGACGATGGAACACACAAATTGCGTCGCGATTCAATACATCGTCCTCCAGCCGACTTGTCTCCAAGGGGATATTGCTGCCGCGGGCACCTAATGGTCCGTCTCCTGTGAGTCTAGATTTTCGAATCCGACGCAAAACTGATGGTTAATTGTAACGTTCAGGGCCTCCTAATGACGATGGAACACTCAAATTGCGTCGCGATTCAATAAATTGTCTTCCAGCCGACTTGTCTCCAAGGAGATATTGCTGCCTCGGGCACCTTATGGTCCGTCTCCTGTGAGTCTATATTTTCGAATCCGACGCAAAACTGATGGTTAATTGTAACGTTCAGGTCCACCTAATGACGATGGAACACTCAAATCGCGTCGCGATTCAATAAATCGTCCTCCAGCCGACTTGTCTCCGAGGGGATATTGCTGCATCGGGCACCTTATGGTCCGTTTACTGAGAGTCTAGATTTTCGAATCTGACGCAAAACTGATAGTTAATTGTAACGGTCAGGGCCACCTAATGACGATGGAACACTCAAATGGCATCGCGATTCAATACATCGTCCTCCAGCCGACTTGTCTCCAAGGGGATATTGCTGCCTGTGGCACCTTATGGTCGTTCTCCTGTGAGTCTACATTTTCGAATCCGACGCAAAACTGATAGTTAATGGTAACGTTCAGGGCCTCCTAATGACGATGGAAATCTCAAATTGCATCGCGATTCAATACATCGTCCTCCAGCCGACTTGTCTCCAAGGGGATATTGCTGCCTGTGTCACCTTATGGTCGTTCTCCTGTGAGTCTAGATTTTCGAATCCGACGCAAAACTGATGGTTAATTGTAACGTTCAGGGCCTCCTAATGACGAGGAACACTCTAATGGCATCGCGATTCAATGCATCGTCCTCCAGCCGACTTGTCTCCAAGGGTCTATTGTTGCCCGTGGCACCTTATGGTCGTTCTCCTGTAACTCTAGATTTTCGAATCCGACGCAAAACTGATAGTTAAATTAACGTTCAGGGCCTCCTAATGACGATGGAACGCTCACATTCCGGCCAGATTCAATACATCGTCCTCCGGCCGATTTGTCTCCAAGGGGATATTGCTGCCCCGGGCACCTTATGGTCCGTCTCGTGTGAGTCTAGATTTTCGAATCGGACGCAAAGTTGATGTTAATTGTAACGTTCAGGGCCTCTTAATGACGATGGAAATCTCAAATTGCATCGCGATTCAATACATCCTCCGCCAGCCGACATGTCTCCAAGCGGATATTGCTGCCTTGGGCACCGTATGGACCGTCTCCTGTGAGTCTAGATTTTCGAATCCGACGCAAAACTGATGGTTAATTGTAAAGTTCAGGACATCCTAATGACGATGGAACACTCAAATAGCGTCGCGATTCAATACATCCTCCACCAGCCGACTTGTCTCCAAGGGGATATTGCTGCCTCGGGCACCATATGGCCTGTCTCCTGTGTGTCTAGATTTTGGAATCGGACGCAAAACTGATAGTTAATTGTAACGTTCAGGGGATCCTAATGACGATGGAAAACGCAAATTGCCTCGTAATTCAATACATCGTCCTCCAGCCGACTGGTCTCCAAGGGGATATTGCTGCATCGGGCACCTTATGTTCCGTCACCTATGAGTCTAGATTTTCGAATCCGACGAAAAACTGATGGTTAATTGTAACGTTACGGGCCTCCTAATGATGATCGAACACTCAAATGGCATCGCGATTCAATACATCGTCCTCCAGCTTACTTGTCTCCAAGAGTGTATTGCTGCCTCGGGCACCTTATGGTCGTTCTTCTGTGAGTCTAGATTCTCGAATCGGACGCAAAACTGATAGTTAATTGTAACGTTCAGGGCCATGTAATCACGATGGAAAACTCAAATTGCATCGCGATTCAATACATCGTCCTCCAGCCGACTTGTCTTCAAGGGTCTATTGCTGTCTATGGTACCTTATAGTCGTTCTCCTGTGAGTCTAGATTTTCGAATCCGACGCAAAACTGATAGTTAATTTTAACGTTCAGGGCCTCCTAATGACGATGGAACGCTCACATTACGTCCAGATTCAATACAACGTCCCCCAACCGACTTGTCTCCAAGGGGATATTGCTGCCTCGGGCACCTTATGGTCCGTCCCCTGTGAGTCAGGATGTTCGAATCGGACGCAAAACTGATGTTAATTGTAACGTTCAGGGCCTCTTAATGACGATGTAAATCTCAAATTGCATCGCGATTCAATACACCGTCCTCCAGCCGACGTGTCTCCAAGGGGATATTGCTGCCTCGGGCACCGTATGGACCGTCTCCTGTGAGTCTAGATTTTCGAATCGGACGCAAAACTGATGTTAATTGTAATGTTCAGAGCCACTTAATGACGATGGAAATCTCAAATTGCATCGCGATTCAATACATCGTCCTCCAGCCGACTTGTCTCCAAGGGGATATTGCTGCCTCGGGCACCTTATGGTCCGTCTCCATTGAGTCTAGATTTTCGAATCAGACGCATAACTGATGTTAATTGTAACGTTCAGGGCCTCTTATTGACGATGGAAATCTCAAATTGCATCGCGATTCAATACATCGTCCTCCAGCCGACTCGTCTCCAAGGTGATATTGCTGCATAGTGCACCTTATGGTCCGTCTCCAGTGAGTCTAGATTTTCGAATCAGATGCAAAACTGATAGTTAATTGTAACGTTCATGGCTTCCTAATCACGATGGAACACTCAAATGGAATCGCGATTCAATACATCGTCCACCAGCCGACTTGTCCTCAAGGGCCTATAGCTGCCTGTGGCACCTTATGGTCGTTCTCCTGTGAGTCTACATTTTCGAATCCGACGCAAAACTGATGGTTAATTGTAACGTTCAGGGCCTCCTAATGACGAGGAACACTCTAATGGCATCGCGATTCAATACATCGTCCTCCAGCCGACTTGTCTCCAAGGGGATATTGCTGCATCGGGCACCTTATGTTCCGTCACCTATGATTCTAGATTTTCGAATCCGACGAAAAACTGATGGTTAATTGTAACGTTCCGGGCCTCCTAATGATGATCGAAAACTCAAATGGCATCGCGATTCAATACATCGTCCTCCAGCTTACTTGTCTCCAAGGGTGTATTGCTGCCTCGGGCACCTTATGGTCGTTCTCCTGTGAGTCTAGATTTTCGAATCGGACGCAAAACTGATAGTTAATTGTAACGTTCAGGGCCATGTCATCACGATGGAAAACTCAAATTGCATCGCGATTCAATACATCGTCCTCCAGTCGACTTGTCTTCAAGGGTCTATTGCTGTCTATGGCACCTTATGGTCGTTCTCCTGTGAGTCTAGATTTTCGAATCCGACGCAAAACTGATGGTTAATTGTAACGTTCAGGACCGCCTAATGACGATGGAACACTCAAATCGCGTCGCGATTCAATAAATCGTCCTCCAGCCGACTTGTCTCCGAGGGGATATTGGTGCCTCGGGCACCTTATGGTCCGTTTACAGTGAGTCTAAATTTTCGAATCCGACGCAAAACTGATAGTTAATTGTAACGTTCAGGGCCGCCTAATGACGATCGAACACTCAAATTGCTTCGCGATTCAATACATCGTCATCCAGCCGACTTGTCTCCAAGGGGATATTGCTGCCTCGGGCACCTTATTGTCCGTCTCCTGTGAGTCTAGATTTTCGAATCGGATGCAAAACTGATAGTTAATTGTAACGCTCATGGCTTCCTAAACACGACGGAACACTCAAATGGCATCGTGATTCAATACATCGTCCTCCAGCCGACTTGTCTCCAAGGGTCTATTGCTGCCTGTGGCACCTGATGGGCGGTCTCCTGTGAGTCTACATTTTCGAATCCGACGCAAAACTGATAGTTAATTTTAACGTTCAGGGCCTCCTAATGACGATGGAACGCTCACATTCCGTCCAGATTCAATACAACGTCCCCCAACCGACTTGTCTCCAAGGGGATATTGCTGCCTCGGGCACCTCATGGTCCGTCTCCTGTGAGTCAGGATTTTCGAATCGGACGCAAAACTGAAGTTAATTGTAACGTTCAGGGCCTCTTAATGACAATGGAAATCTCAAATTGCATCGCGATTCAATACACCGTCCTCCAGCCGACGTGTCTCCAAGGGGATATTGCTGCCTCGGGCACCGTATGGACCGTCTCCTGTGAGTCTAGATTTTCGAATCCGACGCAAAACTGATGGTTAATTGTAACGTTCAGGGCCTCCTAATGACGAGGAACACTCTAATGGCATCGCGATTCAATGCATCGTCCTCCAGCCGACTTGTCTCCAAGGGTCTATTGTTGCCCGTGGCACCTTATGGTCGTTCTCCTGCAAGTCTAGATTTTCGAATCCGACGCAAAACTGATAGTTAAATTAACGTTCAGGGCCTCCTAATGACGATGGAACGCTCACATTCCGGCCAGATTCAATACATCGTCCTCCGGCCGATTTGTCTCCAAGGGGATATTGCTGCCCCGGGCACCTTATGGTCCGTCTCGTGTGAGTCTAGATTTTCGAATCGGACGCAAAGTTGATGTTAATTGTAACGTTCAGGGCCTCTTAATGACGATGGAAATCTCAAATTGCATCGCGATTCAATACATCCTCCGCCAGCCGACATGTCTCCAAGGGGATATTGCTGCCTTGGGCACCTTATGGTCTGTCTCCTGTGAGTCTAGATTTTCGAATCCGACGCAAACCTGATGGTTAATTGTAAAGTTCAGGACATCCTAATGACGATGGAACACTCAAATAGCGTCGCGATTCAATACATCCACCACCAGCCGACTTGTCTCCAAGGGGATATTGCTGCCTCGGGCACCATATGGCCTGTCTCCTGTGTGTCTAGATTTTGGAATCGGACGCAAAACTGATAGTTAATTGTAACATTCAGGGGATCCTAATGACGATGGAAAACGCAAATTGCCTCGTAATTCAATACATCGTCCTCCAGCCGACTGGTCTCCAAGGGGATATTGCTGCTTCGGGCACCTTATGTTCCGTCACCTGTGAGTCTAGATTTTCGAATCCGACGAAAAACTGATGGTTAATTGTAACGTTACGGGCCTCCTAATGATGATCGAACACTCAAATGGCATCGCGATTCAATACATCGTCCTCCAACTTACTTGTCTCCAAGAGTGTATTGCTGCCTCGGGCACCTTATGGTCGTTCTTCTGTGAGTCTAGATTCTCGAATCGGACGCAAAACTGATAGTTAATTGTAACGTTCAGGGCCATGTAATCACGATGGAAAACTCAAATTGCATCGCGATTCAATACATCGTCCTCCAGCCGACTTGTCTTCAAGGGTCTATTGCTGACTATGGCACCTTATGGTCCGTCCCCTGTGAGTCAGGATGTTCGAATCGGACGCAAAACTGATGTTAATTGTAACGTTCAGGGCCTCTTAATGACGATGTAAATCTCAAATTGCATCGCGATTCAATACACCGTCCTCCAGCCGACGTGTCTCCAAGGGGATATTGCTGCCTCGGGCACCGTATGGACCGTCTCCTGTGAGTCTAGATTTTCGAATCGGACGCAAAACTGATGTTAATTGTAATGTTCAGAGCCTCTTAATGACGATGGAAATCTCAAATTCCATCGCGATTCAATACATCGTCCTCCAGCCGACTTGTCTCCAAGGGGATATTGCTGCCTCGGGCACCTTATGGTCCGTCTCCATTGAGTCTAGATTTTCGAATCAGACGCATAACTGATGTTAATTGTAACGTTCAGGGCCTCTTATTGACGATGGAAATCTCAAATTGCATCGCGATTCAATACATCGTCCTCCAGCCGACTGGTCTCCAAGGTGATATTGCTGCATAGTGCACCTTATGGTCCGTCTCCAGTGAGTCTAGATTTTCGAATCAGATGCAAAACTGATAGTTAATTGTAACGTTCATGGCTTCCTAATCACGATGGAACACTCAAATGGAATCGCGATTCAATACATCGTCCACCAGCCGACTTGTCTCCAAGGGCCTATAGCTGCCTGTGGCACCTTATGGTCGTTCTCCTGTGAGTCTACATTTTGGAATCCGACGCAAAACTGATGGTTAATTGTAACGTTCAGGGCCTCCTAATGACGATGGAACACTCAAATTGAGCCGCGATTCAATACATCGTCCTCCAGCCGACTTGACTCCAAGGGGTAATTGCTGTCTCGGGCACCTTATGGTCCGTCTCCTGTGAGTCTAGATTTTCGAATCGGATGCAAAACTGATAGTTAATTGTAACGTTCAGGGCCTCCTAATGACGAGGAACACTCTAATGGCATCGCGATTCAATACATCGTCCTCCAGCCGACTTGTCTCCAAGGGGATATTGCTGCATCGGGCACCTTATGTTCCGTCACCTATGAGTCTAGATTTTCGAATCCGACGAAAAACTGATGGTTAATTGTAACGTTCCGGGCCTCCTAATGATGATCGAAAACTCAAATGGCATCGCGATTCAATACATCGTCCTCCAGCTTACTTGTCTCCAAGGGTGTATTGCTGCCTCGGGCACCTTATGGTCGTTCTCCTGTGAGTCTAGATTTTCGAATCGGACGCAAAACTGATAGTTAATTGTAACGTTCAGGGCCATGTAATCACGATGGAAAACTCAAATTGCATCGCGATTCAATACATCGTCCTCCAGTCGACTTGTCTTCAAGGGTCTATTGCTGTCTATGGCACCTTATGGTCGTTCTCCTGTGAGTCTAGATTTTCGAATCCGACGCAAAACTGATAGTTAATTGTAACGTTCAGGGCCGCCTAATGACGATCGAACACTCAAATTGCTTCGCGTTTCAATACATCGTCATCCAGCCGACTTGTCTCCAAGGGGATATTGCTGCCTCGGGCACCTTATTGTCCGTCTCCTGTGAGTCTAGATTTTCGAATCGGATGCAAAACTGATAGTTAATTGTAACGTTCATGGCTTCCTAAACACGACGGAACACTCAAATGGCATCGTGATTCAATACATCGTCCTCCAGCCGACTTGTCTCCAAGGGTCTATTTCTGCCTGTGGCACCTGATGGGCGGTCTCCTGTGAGTCTACATTTTCGAATCCGACGCAAAACTGATAGTTAATTTTAACGTTCAGGGCCTCCTAATGACGATGGAACGCTCACATTCCGTCCAGATTCAATACAACGTCCCCCAACCGACTTGTCTCCAAGGGGATATTGCTGCCTCGGGCACCTCATGGTCCGTCTCCTGTGAGTCAGGATTTTCGAATCGGACGCAAAACTGAAGTTAATTGTAACGTTCAGGGCCTCCTAATGACGATGGAACACTCAAATTGCGTCGCGATTCAATAAATCGTCCTCCAGCCGACTTGTCTCCAAGGCTATATTGCTGCATCGGGCACCTTATGGTCCGTCTCCTGTGAGTCTAGATTTTAGAATCGGACGCAAAACTGATAGTTTATTGTAACGTCCAGGGCCTCCTAATGACGATGGTACACTCAAATTGCATCGCGATTCAATACATCGTCCTCCAGCCGACTTGTCTCCAAGGGGATATTGCTGCATCGGGCACCTTATGGTCCGTAACCTATGAGTCTAGATTTTCGAATCCGACGAAACACTGATGGTTAATTGTAACGTTCCGGGCCTCCTAATGATGATCGAACACTCAAATGGCATCGCGATTCAATACATCGTCCTCCAGCTTACTTGTCTCCAAGGGAGTATTGCTGCCTCGGGCACCTTATGGTCCGTCTCCATTGAGTCTAGATTTTCGAATCAGACGCATAACTGATGTTAATTGTAACGTTCAGGGCCTCTTATTGACGATGGAAATCTCAAATTGCATCGCGATTCAATACATCGTCCTCCAGCCGACTGGTCTCCAAGGTGATATTGCTGCATAGTGCACCTTATGGTCCGTCTCCAGTGAGTCTAGATTTTCGAATCAGATGCAAAACTGATAGTTAATTGTAACGTTCATGGCTTCCTAATCACGATGGAACACTCAAATGGAATCGCAATTCAATACATCGCCCACCAGCCGACTTGTCTCCAAGGGCCTATAGCTGCCTGTGGCACCTTATGGTCGTTCTCCTGTGAGTCTACATTTTGGAATCCGACGCAAAACTGATGGTTAATTGTAACGTTCCGGGCCTCCTAATGATGATCGAACACTCAAATGGCATCGCGATTCAATACATCGTCCTCCAGCTTACTTGTCTCCAAGGGAGTATTGCTGCCTCGGGCACCTTATGGTCGTTCTCCTGTGAGTCTAGATTTTCGAATCGGACGCAAAACTGATGGTTAATTGTAACGTTCAGGGCCGCCTAATGACGATGGAACACTCAAATCGCGTCGTGATTCAATAAATCGTCCTCCAGCCGACGTGTCTCCGAGGGGATATTGGTGCCTCGGGCACCTTATGATCCGTTTACTGTGAGTCTAGATTTTCGAATCCGACGCAAAACTGATAGTTAATGGTAACGTTCAGGGCCTCCTAATGACGATGGAAATCTCAAATTGCATCGCGATTCAATACATCGTCCTCCAGCCGACTTGTCTCCAAGGGGATATTGCTGCCTGTGTCACCTTATGGTCGTTCTCCTGTGAGTCTAGATTTTCGAATCCGACGCAAAACTGATGGTTAATTGTAACGTTCAGGGCCTCCTAATGACGAGGAACACTCTAATGGCATCGCGATTCAATGCACCGTCCTCCAGCCGACTTGTCTCCAAGGGTCTATTGTTGCCCGTGGCACCTTATGGTCGTTCTCCTGTAAGTCTAGATTTTCGAATCCGACGCAAAACTGATAGTTAAATTAACGTTCAGGGCCTCCTAATGACGATGGAACGCTCACATTCCGGCCAGATTCAATACATCGTCCTCCGGCCGATTTGTCTCCAAGGGGATATTGCTGCCCCGGGCACCTTATGGTCCGTCTCGTGTGAGTCTAGATTTTCGAATCGGACGCAAAGTTGATGTTAATTGTAACGTTCAGGGCCTCTTAATGACGATGGAAATCTCAAATTGCATCGCGATTCAATACATCCTCCGCCAGCCGACATGTCTCCAAGGGGATATTGCTGCCTTGGGCACCTTATGGTCTGTCTCCTGTGAGGCTAGATTTTCGAATCCGACGCAAAACTGATGGTTAATTGTAAAGTTCAGGACATCCTAATGACGATGGAACACTCAAATAGCGTCGCGATTCAATACATCCACCACCAGCCGACTTGTCTCCAAGGGGATATTGCTGCCTCGGGCACCATATGGCCTGTCTCCTGTGTGTCTAGATTTTGGAATCGGACGCAAAACTGATAGTTAATTGTAACGTTCAGGGGATCCTAATGACGATGGAAAACGCAAATTGCCTCGTAATTCAATACATCGTCCTCCAGCCGACTGGTCTCCAAGGGGATATTGCTGCATCGGGCACCTTATGTTCCGTCACCTATGAGTCTAGATTTTCGAATCCGACGAAAAACTGATGGTTAATTGTAACGTTACGGGCCTCCTAATGATGATCGAACACTCAAATGGCATCGCGATTCAATACATCGTCCTCCAGCTTACTTGTCTCCAAGAGTGTATTGCTGCCTCGGGCACCTTATGGTCGTTCTTCTGTGAGTCTAGATTCTCGAATCGGACGCAAAACTGATAGTTAATTGTAACGTTCAGGGCCATGTAATCACGATGGAAAACTCAAATTGCATCGCGATTCAATACATCGTCCTCCAGCCGACTTGTCTTCAAGGGTCTATTGCTGTCTATGGCACCTTATGGTCGTTCTCCTGTGAGTCTAGATTTTCGAATCCGACGCAAAACTGATAGTTAATTTTAACGTTCAGGGCCTCCTAATGACGATGGAACGCTCACATTACGTCCAGATTCAATACAACGTCCCCCAACCGACTTGTCTCCAAGGGGATATTGGTGCCTCGGGCACCTTATGGTCCGTCCCCTGTGAGTCAGGATGTTCGAATCGGACGCAAAACTGATGTTAATTGTAACGTTCAGGGCCTCTTAATGACGATGTAAATCTCAAATTGCATCGCGATTCAATACATCGTCCTCCAGCCGACGTGTCTCCAAGGGGATATTGCTGCCTCGGGCACCGTATGGACCGTCTCCTGTGAGTCTAGATTTTCGAATCGGACGCAAAACTGATGTTAATTGTAATGTTCAGAGCCTCTTAATGACGATGGAAATCTCAAATTGCATCGCGATTCAATACATCGTCCTCCAGCCGACTTGTCTCCAAGGGGATATTGCTGCCTCGGGCACCTTATGGTCCGTCTCCATTGAGTCTAGATTTTCGAATCAGACGCATAACTGATGTTAATTGTAACGTTCAGGGCCTCTTATTGACGATGGAAATCTCAAATTGCATCGCGATTCAATACATCGTCCTCCAGCCGACTGGTCTCCAAGGTGATATTGCTGCATAGTGCACCTTATGGTCCGTCTCCAGTGAGTCTAGATTTTCGAATCAGATGCAAAACTGATAGTTAATTGTAACGTTCATGGCTTCCTAATCACGATGGAACACTCAAATGGAATCGCGATTCAATACATCGCCCACCAGCCGACTTGTCTCCAAGGGCCTATAGCTGCCTGTGGCACCTTATGGTCGTTCTCCTGTGAGTCTACATTTTGGAATCCGACGCAAAACTGATAGTTAATGGTAACGTTCAGGGCCTCCTAATGACGATGGAAATCTCAAATTGCATCGCGATTCAATACATCGTCCTCCAGCCGACTTGTCTCCAAGGGGATATTGCTGCCTGTGTCACCTTATGGTCGTTCTCCTGTGAGTCTAGATTTTCGAATCCGACGCAAAACTGATGGTTAATTGTAACGTTCAGGGCCTCCTAATGACGAGGAACACTCTAATGGCATCGCGATTCAATGCACCGTCCTCCAGCCGACTTGTCTCCAAGGGTCTATTGTTGCCCGTGGCACCTTATGGTCGTTCTCCTGTAAGTCTAGATTTTCGAATCCGACGCAAAACTGATAGTTAAATTAACGTTCAGGGCCTCCTAATGACGATGGAACGCTCACATTCCGGCCAGATTCAATACATCGTCCTCCGGCCGATTTGTCTCCAAGGGGATATTGCTGCCCCGGGCACCTTATGGTCCGTCTCGTGTGAGTCTAGATTTTCGAATCGGACGCAAAGTTGATGTTAATTGTAACGTTCAGGGCCTCTTAATGACGATGGAAATCTCAAATTGCATCGCGATTCAATACATCCTCCGCCAGCCGACATGTCTCCAAGGGGATATTGCTGCCTTGGGCACCTTATGGTCTGTCTCCTGTGAGGCTAGATTTTCGAATCCGACGCAAAACTGATGGTTAATTGTAAAGTTCAGGACATCCTAATGACGATGGAACACTCAAATAGCGTCGCGATTCAATACATCCACCACCAGCCGACTTGTCTCCAAGGGGATATTGCTGCCTCGGGCACCATATGGCCTGTCTCCTGTGTGTCTAGATTTTGGAATCGGACGCAAAACTGATAGTTAATTGTAACGTTCAGGGGATCCTAATGACGATGGAAAACGCAAATTGCCTCGTAATTCAATACATCGTCCTCCAGCCGACTGGTCTCCAAGGGGATATTGCTGCATCGGGCACCTTATGTTCCGTCACCTATGAGTCTAGATTTTCGAATCCGACGAAAAACTGATGGTTAATTGTAACGTTACGGGCCTCCTAATGATGATCGAACACTCAAATGGCATCGCGATTCAATACATCGTCCTCCAGCTTACTTGTCTCCAAGAGTGTATTGCTGCCTCGGGCACCTTATGGTCGTTCTTCTGTGAGTCTAGATTCTCGAATCGGACGCAAAACTGATAGTTAATTGTAACGTTCAGGGCCATGTAATCACGATGGAAAACTCAAATTGCATCGCGATTCAATACATCGTCCTCCAGCCGACTTGTCTTCAAGGGTCTATTGCTGTCTATGGCACCTTATGGTCGTTCTCCTGTGAGTCTAGATTTTCGAATCCGACGCAAAACTGATAGTTAATTTTAACGTTCAGGGCCTCCTAATGACGATGGAACGCTCACATTACGTCCAGATTCAATACAACGTCCCCCAACCGACTTGTCTCCAAGGGGATATTGGTGCCTCGGGCACCTTATGGTCCGTCCCCTGTGAGTCAGGATGTTCGAATCGGACGCAAAACTGATGTTAATTGTAACGTTCAGGGCCTCTTAATGACGATGTAAATCTCAAATTGCATCGCGATTCAATACATCGTCCTCCAGCCGACGTGTCTCCAAGGGGATATTGCTGCCTCGGGCACCGTATGGACCGTCTCCTGTGAGTCTAGATTTTCGAATCGGACGCAAAACTGATGTTAATTGTAATGTTCAGAGCCTCTTAATGACGATGGAAATCTCAAATTGCATCGCGATTCAATACATCGTCCTCCAGCCGACTTGTCTCCAAGGGGATATTGCTGCCTCGGGCACCTTATGGTCCGTCTCCATTGAGTCTAGATTTTCGAATCAGACGCATAACTGATGTTAATTGTAACGTTCAGGGCCTCTTATTGACGATGGAAATCTCAAATTGCATCGCGATTCAATACATCGTCCTCCAGCCGACTGGTCTCCAAGGTGATATTGCTGCATAGTGCACCTTATGGTCCGTCTCCAGTGAGTCTAGATTTTCGAATCAGATGCAAAACTGATAGTTAATTGTAACGTTCATGGCTTCCTAATCACGATGGAACACTCAAATGGAATCGCGATTCAATACATCGCCCACCAGCCGACTTGTCTCCAAGGGCCTATAGCTGCCTGTGGCACCTTATGGTCGTTCTCCTGTGAGTCTACATTTTGGAATCCGACGCAAAACTGATGGTTAATTGTAACGTTCAGGGCCTCCTAATGACGATGGAACACTCAAATTGAGCCGCGATTCAATACATCGTCCTCCAGCCGACTTGTCTCCAAGGGTCTATTGCTGCCTGTGGCACCTGATGGGCGGTCTCCTGTGAGTCTACATTTTCGAATCCGACGCAAAACTGATAGTTAATTTTAACGTTCAGGGCCTCCTAATGACGATGGAACGCTCACATTCCGTCCAGATTCAATACAACGTCCCCCAACCGACTTGTCTCCAAGGGGATATTGCTGCCTCGGGCACCTCATGGTCCGTCTCCTGTGAGTCAGGATTTTCGAATCGGACGCAAAACTGAAGTTAATTGTAACGTTCAGGGCCTCCTAATGACGATGGAACACTCAAATTGCGTCGCGATTCAATAAATCGTCCTCCAGCCGACTTGTCTCCAAGGCTATATTGCTGCATCGGGCACCTTATGGTCCGTCTCCTGTGAGTCTAGATTTTAGAATCGGACGCAAAACTGATAGTTTATTGTAACGTCCAGGGCCTCCTAATGACGATGGTACACTCAAATTGCATCGCGATTCAATACATCGTCCTCCAGCCGACTTGTCTCCAAGGGGATATTGCTGCATCGGGCACCTTATGGTCCGTAACCTATGAGTCTAGATTTTCGAATCCGACGAAACACTGATGGTTAATTGTAACGTTCCGGGCCTCCTAATGATGATCGAACACTCAAATGGCATCGCGATTCAATACATCGTCCTCCAGCTTACTTGTTTCCAAGGGAGTATTGCTGCCTCGGGCACCTTATGGTCGTTCTCCTGTGAGTCTAGATTTTCGAATCGGACGCAAAACTGATGGTTAATTGTAACGTTCAGGGCCGCCTAATGACGATGGAACACTCAAATCGCGTCGTGATTCAATAAATCGTCCTCCAGCCGACGTGTCTCCGAGGGGATATTGGTGCCTCGGGCACCTTATGATCCGTTTACTGTGAGTCTAGATTTTCGAATCCGACGCAAAACTGATAGTTAATGGTAACGTTCAGGGCCTCCTAATGACGATGGAAATCTGAAATTGCATCGCGATTCAATACATCGTCCTCCAGCCGACTTGTCTCCAAGGGGATATTGCTGCCTGTGTCACCTTATGGTCGTTCTCCTGTGAGTCTAGATTTTCGAATCCGACGCAAAACTGATGGTTAATTGTAACGTTCAGGGCCTCCTAATGACGAGGAACACTCTAATGGCATCGCGATTCAATGCATCGTCCTCCAGCCGACCTGTCTTCAAGGGTCTATTGTTGCCCGTGGCACCTTATGGTCGTTCTCCTGTAAGTCTAGATTTTCGAATCCGACGCATAACTGATAGTTAAATTAACGTTCAGGGCCTCCTAATGACGATGGAACGCTCACATTCCGGCCAGATTCAATACATCGTCCTCCGGCCGATTTGTCTCCAAGGGGATATTGCTGCCCCGGGCACCTTATGGTCCGTCTCGTGTGAGTCTAGATTTTCGAATCGGACGCAAAGTTGATGTTAATTGTAACGTTCAGGGCCTCTTAATGACGATGGAAATCTCAAATTGCATCGCGATTCAATACATCCTCCGCCAGCCGACATGTCTCCAAGGGGATATTGCTGCCTTGGGCACCTTATGGTCTGTCTCCTGTGAGTCTAGATTTTCGAATCCGACGCAAAACTGATGGTTAATTGTAAAGTTCAGGACATCCTAATGACGATGGAACACTCAAATAGCGTCGCGATTCAATACATCCACCACCAGCCGACTTGTCTCCAAGGGGATATTGCTGCCTCGGGCACCATATGGCCTGTCTCCTGTGTGTCTAGATTTTGGAATCGGACGCAAAACTGATAGTTAATTGTAACGTTCAGGGGATCCTAATGACGATGGAAAACGCAAATTGCCTCGTAATTCAATACATCGTCCTCCAGCCGACTGGTCTCCAAGGGGATATTGCTGCATCGGGCACCTTATGTTCCGTCACCTATGAGTCTAGATTTTCGAATCCGACGAAAAACTGATGGTTAATTGTAACGTTACGGGCCTCCTAATGATGATCGAACACTCAAATGGCATCGCGATTCAATACATCGTCCTCCAGCTTACTTGTCTCCAAGAGTGTATTGCTGCCTCGGGCACCTTATGGTCGTTCTTCTGTGAGTCTAGATTCTCGAATCGGACGCAAAACTGATAGTTAATTGTAACGTTCAGGGCCATGTAATCACGATGGAAAACTCAAATTGCATCGCGATTCAATACATCGTCCTCCAGCCGACTTGTCTTCAAGGGTCTATTGCTGTCTATGGCACCTTATGGTCGTTCTCCTGTGAGTCTAGATTTTCGAATCCGACGCAAAACTGATAGTTAATTTTAACGTTCAGGGCCTCCTAATGACGATGGAACGCTCACATTACGTCCAGATTCAATACAACGTCCCCCAACCGACTTGTCTCCAAGGGGATATTGGTGCCTCGGGCACCTTATGGTCCGTCCCCTGTGAGTCAGGATGTTCGAATCGGACGCAAAACTGATGTTAATTGTAACGTTCAGGGCCTCTTAATGACGATGTAAATCTCAAATTGCATCGCGATTCAATACATCGTCCTCCAGCCGACGTGTCTCCAAGGGGATATTGCTGCCTCGGGCACCGTATGGACCGTCTCCTGTGAGTCTAGATTTTCGAATCGGACGCAAAACTGATGTTAATTGTAATGTTCAGAGCCTCTTAATGACGATGGAAATCTCAAATTGCATCGCGATTCAATACATCGTCCTCCAGCCGACTTGTCTCCAAGGGGATATTGCTGCCTCGGGCACCTTATGGTCCGTCTCCATTGAGTCTAGATTTTCGAATCAGACGCATAACTGATGTTAATTGTAACGTTCAGGGCCTCTTATTGACGATGGAAATCTCAAATTGCATCGCGATTCAATACATCGTCCTCCAGCCGACTGGTCTCCAAGGTGATATTGCTGCATAGTGCACCTTATGGTCCGTCTCCAGTGAGTCTAGATTTTCGAATCAGATGCAAAACTGATAGTTAATTGTAACGTTCATGGCTTCCTAATCACGATGGAACACTCAAATGGAATCGCGATTCAATACATCGCCCACCAGCCGACTTGTCTCCAAGGGCCTATAGCTGCCTGTGGCACCTTATGGTCGTTCTCCTGTGAGTCTACATTTTGGAATCCGACGCAAAACTGATGGTTAATTGTAACGTTCAGGGCCTCCTAATGACGATGGAACACTCAAATTGAGCCGCGATTCAATACATCGTCCTCCAGCCGACTTGTCTCCAAGGGTCTATTGCTGCCTGTGGCACCTGATGGGCGGTCTCCTGTGAGTCTACATTTTCGAATCCGACGCAAAACTGATAGTTAATTTTAACGTTCAGGGCCTCCTAATGACGATGGAACGCTCACATTCCGTCCAGATTCAATACAACGTCCCCCAACCGACTTGTCTCCAAGGGGATATTGCTGCCTCGGGCACCTCATGGTCCGTCTCCTGTGAGTCAGGATTTTCGAATCGGACGCAAAACTGAAGTTAATTGTAACGTTCAGGGCCTCCTAATGACGATGGAACACTCAAATTGCGTCGCGATTCAATAAATCGTCCTCCAGCCGACTTGTCTCCAAGGCTATATTGCTGCATCGGGCACCTTATGGTCCGTCTCCTGTGAGTCTAGATTTTAGAATCGGACGCAAAACTGATAGTTTATTGTAACGTCCAGGGCCTGCTAATGACGATGGTACACTCAAATTGCATCGCGATTCAATACATCGTCCTCCAGCCGACTTGTCTCCAAGGGGATATTGCTGCATCGGGCACCTTATGGTCCGTAACCTATGAGTCTAGATTTTCGAATCCGACGAAACACTGATGGTTAATTGTAACGTTCCGGGCCTCCTAATGATGATCGAACACTCAAATGGCATCGCGATTCAATACATCGTCCTCCAGCTTACTTGTTTCCAAGGGAGTATTGCTGCCTCGGGCACCTTATGGTCGTTCTCCTGTGAGTCTAGATTTTCGAATCGGACGCAAAACTGATGGTTAATTGTAACGTTCAGGGCCGCCTAATGACGATGGAACACTCAAATCGCGTCGTGATTCAATAAATCGTCCTCCAGCCGACGTGTCTCCGAGGGGATATTGGTGCCTCGGGCACCTTATGATCCGTTTACTGTGAGTCTAGATTTTCGAATCCGACGCAAAACTGATAGTTAATGGTAACGTTCAGGGCCTCCTAATGACGATGGAAATCTCAAATTGCATCGCGATTCAATACATCGTCCTCCAGCCGACTTGTCTCCAAGGGGATATTGCTGCCTGTGTCACCTTATGGTCGTTCTCCTGTGAGTCTAGATTTTCGAATCCGACGCAAAACTGATGGTTAATTGTAACGTTCAGGGCCTCCTAATGACGAGGAACACTCTAATGGCATCGCGATTCAATGCATCGTCCTCCAGCCGACCTGTCTTCAAGGGTCTATTGTTGCCCGTGGCACCTTATGGTCGTTCTCCTGTAAGTCTAGATTTTCGAATCCGACGCAAAACTGATAGTTAAATTAACGTTCAGGGCCTCCTAATGACGATGGAACGCTCACATTCCGGCCAGATTCAATACATCGTCCTCCGGCCGATTTGTCTCCAAGGGGATATTGCTGCCCCGGGCACCTTATGGTCCGTCTCGTGTGAGTCTAGATTTTCGAATCGGACGCAAAGTTGATGTTAATTGTAACGTTCAGGGCCTCTTAATGACGATGGAAATCTCAAATTGCATCGCGATTCAATACATCCTCCGCCAGCCGACATGTCTCCAAGGGGATATTGCTGCCTTGGGCACCTTATGGTCTGTCTCCTGTGAGTCTAGATTTTCGAATCCGACGCAAAACTGATGGTTAATTGTAAAGTTCAGGACATCCTAATGACGATGGAACACTCAAATAGCGTCGCGATTCAATACATCCACCACCAGCCGACTTGTCTCCAAGGGGATATTGCTGCCTCGGGCACCATATGGCCTGTCTCCTGTGTGTCTAGATTTTGGAATCGGACGCAAAACTGATAGTTAATTGTAACGTTCAGGGGATCCTAATGACGATGGAAAACGTAAATTGCCTCGTAATTCAATACATCGTCCTCCAGCCGACTGGTCTCCAAGGGGATATTGCTGCATCGGGCACCTTATGTTCCGTCACCTATGAGTCTAGATTTTCGAATCCGACGAAAAACTGATGGTTAATTGTAACGTTACGGGCCTCCTAATGATGATCGAACACTCTTGTCTCCAAGAGTGTATTGCTGCCTCGGGCACCTTATGGTCGTTCTTCTGTGAGTCTAGATTCTCGAATCGGACGCAAAACTGATAGTTAATTGTAACGTTCAGGGCCATGTAATCACGATGGAAAACTCAAATTGCATCGCGATTCAATACATCGTCCTCCAGCCGACTTGTCTTCAAGGGTCTATTGCTCTCTATGGCACCTTATGGTCGTTCTCCTGTGAGTCTAGATTTTCGAATCCGACGCAAAACTGATGTTAATTGTAATGTTCAGAGCCTCTTAATGACGATGGAAATCTCAAATTGCATCGCGATTCAATACATCGTCCTCCAGCCGACTTGTCTCCAAGGGGATATTGCTGCCTCGGGCACCTTATGGTCCGTCTCCATTGAGTCTAGATTTTCGAATCAGACGCATAACTGATGTTAATTGTAACGTTCAGGGCCTCTTATTGACGATGGAAATCTCAAATTGCATCGCGATTCAATACATCGTCCTCCAGCCGACTGGTCTCCAAGGTGATATTGCTGCATAGTGCACCTTATGGTCCGTCTCCAGTGAGTCTAGATTTTCGAATCAGATGCAAAACTGATAGTTAATTGTAACGTTCATGGCTTCCTAATCACGATGGAACACTCAAATGGAATCGCGATTCAATACATCGTCCACCAGCCGACTTGTCTCCAAGGGCCTATAGCTGCCTGTGGCACCTTATGGTCGTTCTCCTGTGAGTCTACATTTTGGAATCCGACGCAAAACTGATGGTTAATTGTAACGTTCAGGGCCTCCTAATGACGATGGAACACTCAAATTGAGCCGCGATTCAATACATCGTCCTCCAGCCGACTTGTCTCCAAGGGGTAATTGCTGTCTCGGGCACCTTATGGTCCGTCTCCTGTGAGTCTACATTTTCGAATCGGATGCAAAACTGATAGTTAATTGTAACGTTCAGGGCCTCCTAATGACGAGGAACACTCTAATGGCATCGCGATTCAATACATCGTCCACCAGCCGACTTGTCTCCAAGGGGATATTGCTGCATCGGGCACCTTATGTTCCGTCACCTATGAGTCTAGATTTTCGAATCCGACGAAAAACTGATGGTTAATTGTAACGTTCCGGGCCTCCTAATGATGATCGAAAACTCAAATGGCATCGCGATTCAATACATCGTCCTCCAGCTTACTTGTCTCCAAGGGTGTATTGCTGCCTCGGGCACCTTATGGTCGTTCTCCTGTGAGTAGATTTTCGAATCGGACGCAAAACTGATAGTTAATTGTAACGTTCAGGGCCATGTAATCACGATGGAAAACTCAAATTGCATCGCGATTCAATACATCGTCCTCCAGTCGACTTGTCTTCAAGGGTCTATTGCTGTCTATGGCACCTTATGGTCGTTCTCCTGTGAGTCTAGATTTTCGAATCCGACGCAAAACTGATGGTTAATTGTAACGTTCAGGACCGCCTAATGACGATGGAACACTCAAATCGCGTCGCGATTCAATAAATCGTCCTCCAGCCGACTTGTCTCCAAGGGGATATTGCTGCCTGTGTCACCTTATGGTCGTTCTCCTGTGAGTCTAGATTTTCGAATCCGACGCAAAACTGATGGTTAATTGTAACGTTCAGGGCCTCCTAATGACGAGGAACACTCTAATGGCATCGCGATTCAATGCATCGTCCTCCAGCCGACTTGTCTCCAAGGGTCTATTGTTGCCCGTGGCACCTTATGGTCGTTCTCCTGTAAGTCTAGATTTTCGAATCCGACGCAAAACTGATAGTTAAATTAACGTTCAGGGCCTCCTAATGACGATGGAACGCTCACATTCCGGCCAGATTCAATACATCGTCCTCCGGCCGATTTGTCTCCAAGGGGATATTGCTGCCCCGGGCACCTTATGGTCCGTCTCGTGTGAGTCTAGATTTTCGAATCGGACGCAAAGTTGATGTTAATTGTAACGTTCAGGGCCTCTTAATGACGATGGAAATCTCAAATTGCATCGCGATTCAATACATCCTCCGCCAGCCGACATGTCTCCAAGGGGATATTGCTGCCTTGGGCACCTTATGGTCTGTCTCCTGTGAGGCTAGATTTTCGAATCCGACGCAAAACTGATGGTTAATTGTAAAGTTCAGGACATCCTAATGACGATGGAACACTCAAATAGCGTCGCGATTCAATACATCCACCACCAGCCGACTTGTCTCCAAGGGGATATTGCTGCCTCGGGCACCATATGGCCTGTCTCCTGTGTGTCTAGATTTTGGAATCGGACGCAAAACTGATAGTTAATTGTAACGTTCAGGGGATCCTAATGACGATGGAAAACGCAAATTGCCTCGTAATTCAATACATCGTCCTCCAGCCGACTGGTCTCCAAGGGGATATTGCTGCATCGGGCACCTTATGTTCCGTCACCTATGAGTCTAGATTTTCGAATCCGACGAAAAACTGATGGTTAATTGTAACGTTACGGGCCTCCTAATGATGATCGAACACTCAAATGGCATCGCGATTCAATACATCGTCCTCCAGCTTACTTGTCTCCAAGAGTGTATTGCTGCCTCGGGCACCTTATGGTCGTTCTTCTGTGAGTCTAGATTCTCGAATCGGACGCAAAACTGATAGTTAATTGTAACGTTCAGGGCCATGTAATCACGATGGAAAACTCAAATTGCATCGCGATTCAATACATCGTCCTCCAGCCGACTTGTCTTCAAGGGTCTATTGCTGTCTATGGCACCTTATGGTCGTTCTCCTGTGAGTCTAGATTTTCGAATCCGACGCAAAACTGATAGTTAATTTTAACGTTCAGGGCCTCCTAATGACGATGGAACGCTCACATTACGTCCAGATTCAATACAACGTCCCCCAACCGACTTGTCTCCAAGGGGATATTGCTGCCTCGGGCACCTTATGGTCCGTCCCCTGTGAGTCGGGATGTTCGAATCGGACGCAAAACTGATGTTAATTGTAACGTTCAGGGCCTCTTAATGACGATGTAAATCTCAAATTGCATCGCGATTCAATACACCGTCCTCCAGCCGACGTGTCTCCAAGGGGATATTGCTGCCTCGGGCACCGTATGGACCGTCTCCTGTGAGTCTAGATTTTCGAATCGGACGCAAAACTGATGTTAATTGTAATGTTCAGAGCCTCTTAATGACGATGGAAATCTCAAATTGCATCGCGATTCAATACATCGTCCTCCAGCCGACGTGTCTCCGAGGGGATATTGGTGCCTCGGGCACCTTATGATCCGTTTACTGTGAGTCTAGATTTTCGAATCCGACGCAAAACTGATAGTTAATGGTAACGTTCAGGGCCTCCTAATGACGATGGAAATCTCAAATTGCATCGCGATTCAATACATCGTCCTCCAGCCGACTTGTCTCCAAGGGGATATTGCTGCCTGTGTCACCTTATGGTCGTTCTCCTGTGAGTCTAGATTTTCGAATCCGACGCAAAACTGATGGTTAATTGTAACGTTCAGGGCCTCCTAATGACGAGGAACACTCTAATGGCATCGCGATTCAATGCATCGTCCTCCAGCCGACTTGTCTCCAAGGGTCTATTGTTGCCCGTGGCACCTTATGGTCGTTCTCCTGTAAGTCTAGATTTTCGAATCCGACGCAAAACTGATAGTTAAATTAACGTTCAGGGCCTCCTAATGACGATGGAACGCTCACATTCCGGCCAGATTCAATACATCGTCCTCCGGCCGATTTGTCTCCAAGGGGATATTGCTGCCCCGGGCACCTTATGGTCCGTCTCGTGTGAGTCTAGATTTTCGAATCGGACGCAAAGTTGATGTTAATTGTAACGTTCAGGGCCTCTTAATGACGATGGAAATCTCAAATTGCATCGCGATTCAATACATCCTCCGCCAGCCGACATGTCTCCAAGGGGATATTGCTGCCTTGGGCACCTTATGGTCTGTCTCCTGTGAGTCTAGATTTTCGAATCCGACGCAAAACTGATGGTTAATTGTAAAGTTCAGGACATCCTAATGACGATGGAACACTCAAATAGCGTCGCGATTCAATACATCCACCACCAGCCGACTTGTCTCCAAGGGGATATTGCTGCCTCGGGCACCATATGGCCTGTCTCCTGTGTGTCTAGATTTTGGAATCGGACGCAAAACTGATAGTTAATTGTAACGTTCAGGGGATCCTAATGACGATGGAAAACGTAAATTGCCTCGTAATTCAATACATCGTCCTCCAGCCGACTGGTCTCCAAGGGGATATTGCTGCATCGGGCACCTTATGTTCCGTCACCTATGAGTCTAGATTTTCGAATCCGACGAAAAACTGATGGTTAATTGTAACGTTACGGGCCTCCTAATGATGATCGAACACTCAAATGGCATCGCGATTCAATACATCGTCCTCCAGCTTACTTGTCTCCAAGAGTGTATTGCTGCCTCGGGCACCTTATGGTCGTTCTTCTGTGAGTCTAGATTCTCGAATCGGACGCAAAACTGATAGTTAATTGTAACGTTCAGGGCCATGTAATCACGATGGAAAACTCAAATTGCATCGCGATTCAATACATCGTCCTCCAGCCGACTTGTCTTCAAGGGTCTATTGCTCTCTATGGCACCTTATGGTCGTTCTCCTGTGAGTCTAGATTTTCGAATCCGACGCAAAACTGATGTTAATTGTAATGTTCAGAGCCTCTTAATGACGATGGAAATCTCAAATTGCATCGCGATTCAATACATCGTCCTCCAGCCGACTTGTCTCCAAGGGGATATTGCTGCCTCGGGCACCTTATGGTCCGTCTCCATTGAGTCTAGATTTTCGAATCAGACGCATAACTGATGTTAATTGTAACGTTCAGGGTCTCTTATTGACGATGGAAATCTCAAATTGCATCGCGATTCAATACATCGTCCTCCAGCCGACTGGTCTCCAAGGTGATATTGCTGCATAGTGCACCTTATGGTCCGTCTCCAGTGAGTCTAGATTTTCGAATCAGATGCAAAACTGATAGTTAATTGTAACGTTCATGGCTTCCTAATCACGATGGAACACTCAAATGGAATCGCGATTCAATACATCGTCCTCCAGCCGACTTGTCTCCAAGGGGTAATTGCTGTCTCGGGCACCTTATGGTCCGTCTCCTGTGAGTCTAGATTTTCGAATCGGATGCAAAACTGATAGTTAATTGTAACGTTCAGGGCCTCCTAATGACGAGGAACACTCTAATGGCATCGCGATTCAATACATCGTCCTCCAGCCGACTTGTCTCCAAGGGGATATTGCTGCATCGGGCACCTTATGTTCCGTCACCTATGAGTCTAGATTTTCGAATCCGACGAAAAACTGATGGTTAATTGTAACGTTCCGGGCCTCCTAATGATGATCGAAAACTCAAATGGCATCGCGATTCAATACATCGTCCTCCAGCTTACTTGTCTCCAAGGGTGTATTGCTGCCTCGGGCACCTTATGGTCGTTCTCCTGTGAGTAGATTTTCGAATCGGACGCAAAACTGATAGTTAATTGTAACGTTCAGGGCCATGTAATCACGATGGAAAACTCAAATTGCATCGCGATTCAATACATCGTCCTCCAGTCGACTTGTCTTCGAGGGTCTATTGCTGTCTATGGCACCTTATGGTCGTTCTCCTGTGAGTCTAGATTTTCGAATCCGACGCAAAACTGATGGTTAATTGTAACGTTCAGGACCGCCTAATGACGATGGAACACTCAAATCGCGTCGCGATTCAATAAATCGTCCTCCAGCCGACTTGTCTCCGAGGGGATATTGGTGCCTCGGGCACCTTATGGTCCGTTTACAGTGAGTCTAGATTTTCGAATCCGACGCAAAACTGATAGTTAATTGTAACGTTCAGGGCCGCCTAATGACGATCGAACACTCAAATTGCTTCGCGATTCAATACATCGTCATCCAGCCGACTTGTCTCCAAGGGGATATTGCTGTCTCGGGCACCTTATTGTCCGTCTCCTGTGAGTCTAGATTTTCGAATCGGATGCAAAACTGATAGTTAATTGTAACGTTCATGGCTTCCTAATCACGATGGAACACTCAAATGGCATCGTGATTCAATACATGGTCCTCCAGCCGACTTGTCTCCAAGGGTCTATTCCTGCCTGTGGCACCTGATGGGCGTTCTCCTGTGAGTCTATATTTTCGAATCCGACGCAAAACTGATAGTTAATTTCAACGTTCAGGGCCTCCTAATGACGATGGAACGCTCACATTCCGTCCAGATTCAATACAACGTCCCCCAACCGACTTGTCTCCAAGGGGATATTGCTGCCTCGGGCACCTCATGGTCCGTCTCCTGTGAGTCAGGATTTTCGAATCGGACGCAAAACTGATGTTAATTGTAACGTTCAGGGCCTCTTAATGACAATGGAAATCTCAAATTGCATCGCGATTCAATACACCGTCCTCCAGCCGACGTGTCTCCAAGGGGATATTGCTGCCTCGGGCACCGTATGGACCGTCTCCTGTGAGTCTAGATTTTCGAATCGGACGCAAAACTGATAGTTAATTGTAACGTTCAGGGCCATGTAATCACGATGGAAAACTCAAATTGCATCGCGATTCAATACATCGTCCTCCAGCCGACTTGTCTCCGAGGGGATATTGGTGCCTCGGGCACCTTATGGTCCGTTTACAGTGAGTCTAGATTTTCGAATCCGACGCAAAACTGATAGTTAATTGTAACGTTCAGGGCCGCCTAATGACGATCGAACACTCAAATTGCTTCGCGATTCAATACATCGTCATCCAGCCGACTTGTCTCCAAGGGGATATTGCTGCCTCGGGCACCTTATTGTCCTTCTCCTGTGAGTCTACATTTTCGAATCCGACGCAAAACTTATGGTTAATTGTAACGTTCAGGGCCTCCTAATGACGATGGAACACTCAAATTGCGTCGCGATTCAATAAATCGTCCTCCAGCCGACTTGTCTCCAAGGCTATATTGCTGCATCGGGCACCTTATGGTCCGTCCCCTGTGAGTCTAGATTTTAGAATCGGACGCAAAACTGATAGTTTATAGTAACGTCCAGGGCCTCCTAATGACGATGGTACACTCAAATTGCATCGCGATTCAATACATCGTCCTCCAGCCGACTTGTCTCCAAGGGGATATTGCTGCATCGGGCACCTTATGGTCCGTAACCTATGAGTCTAGATTTTCGAATCCGACGAAAAACTGATGGTTAATTGTAACGTTCCGGGCCTCTTAATGATGATCGAACACTCAAATGGCATCGCGATTCAATACATCGTCCTCCAGCTTATTTGTCTCCAAGGGAGTATTGCTGCCTCGGGCACCTTATGGTCGTTCTCCTGTGAGTCTACATTTTCGAATCGGACGAAAAAATGATAGTTAATTGTAACGTTCAGGGCCTCCTAATGACGATGGAACACTCAAATTGCGTCGCGATTCAATAAATCGTCCTCCAGCCGACTTGTCTCCAAGTGCATATTGCTGCCTCGGGCACCTTATGGTCCGTCTCCAGTGAGTCTAGATTTTCGAATCGGACGCAAAACCGATAGTTAATTGTAACGTTCAGGGCTTCCAAATGACGATGGAACGCTCACATTCCGTCCAGATTCAATACATCGCCCTCCAACCGACTAGTCTCCAAGGGGATATTGCTGCCTCGGGCACCTTATGGTCCGTCTCCTGTGAGTCTAGATTTTCAAATCGGACGCAAAACTGATGTTAATTGTAACGTTCAGAGCCTCCTAATGACGTTGGAAAACTCAAATTGCATCGCGATTCAATACATCGTCCTCCAGCCGACTTGACTCCAAGGGGATATTGCTGCCTCGGGCACCTTATGGTCAATCTCCTGTGAGTCTAGATTTTCGAATCCGATGCAAAACTGATGGTTAATTGTAACGTTCAGGGCCTCCTAATGACGATGGAACACTCAAATTGAGTCGCGATTCAATACATCGTCCTCCAGCCGACTTGTCTCCAAGAGGATATTGCTGTCTCGGGCACCTTATGGTCCGTCTCCTGTGAGTCTAGATTTTCGAATCCGACGCAAAACTGATGGTTAATTGTAACGTTCAGGGCCTCCTAATGACGATGGAACACTCAAATTGAGTCGCGATTCAATACATCGTCCTCCAAGACGACTTGTCTCCAAGGGGATATTGCTGTCTCGGGCACCTTATGGTCCGTCTCCTGTAAGTCTAGAGTTTCGAATCCGATGCAAAACTGATGGTTAATTGTAACGTTCAGGGCCTCCTAATGACGATGGAACACTCAAATTGCATCGCGATTCAATACATCGTCCTCCAGCCGACTTGTCTCCAAGGGGATATTGCTGCCTCGGGCACCTTATGGTCCGTCTCCTATGAGTTTAGATTTTCGAATCCGACGAAAAACTGATGGTTAATTGTGACGTTCAGGGCCTCCTAATGATGATGGAACACTCAAATGGCATCGCGATTCAATACATCGTCCTCCAGCCGACTGGTCTCCAAGGGGATATTGCTGCATCGTGCACCTTATGGTCCGTCTCCAGTGAGTCTAGATTTTCGAATCGGACGAAAAAATGATAGTTAATTGTAACGTTCAGGGCCTCCTAATGACGTTGGAAAACTCAAATTGCATCGCGATTCAATACATCGTCCTCCAGCCGACTTGTCTCCAAGGGGATATTGCTGCCTCGGGCACCTTATGGTCCGTCTCCTGTGAGTCTAGTTTTTCGAATCCGACGAAAAATTGATGGTTAATTGTAAAGTTCAGGACATCCTAATGACGATGGAACACGCAAATAGCGTCGCGATTCAATACATCCTCCACCAGCCGACTTGTGTCCAAGGGAATAATGCTGCCTCGGGCACCTTATGGCCTGTCTCCTGTGAGTCTAGAATTTGGAATCGGACGCAAAACTGATAGTTAATTGTAACGTTCAGGGCCTCCTAATTACGATGGAAAACTCAAATTTCCTCGCGATTCAATACATCGTCCTCCAGCCGACAGGTCTGAGGGGGATATTGCTGCATCGTGGACTTTTGGTCCGTCACCAATGAGTCTAGATTTTCGAATTGGACGCAAAACTGATAGTTAATTGTAACGTTCAGGGCCTCCTAATGACGTTGGAAAACTTAAATTGCATCGCGATTCAATACATCGTCCTCCAGCCGACTTGTCTCCAAGGGGACATTGCTGCCTCGGGCACCTTATGGTCAATCTCCTGCGAGTCTAGATTTTCGAATCCGATGCAAAACTGATAGTTAATTGTAACGTTCAGGGCCTCCTAATGATGATGGGACACTCAAATTGCAACGCGATTCTATACATCGTCCTCCAGCCGACTTGTCTCCAAAGGTGTATTGCCGCCTATGGCACCTTATGGTCGTTTTCCTGTGATTCTAGATTTTCTAATTGGACGCAAAACTGATTGTTAATTGTGACGTTCAGGGCCTCCTAATGACGAGGAACACTCTAATGGCATCGCGATTGAATACATCGTCCTCCAGCCGACTTGCCTCCAAGGGTCTATTGCTGCCCGTGGCACCTTATGGTCGTTCTCCTGTAAGTCTACATTTTGGAATACGACGCAAAACTGATAGTTAATTGTAACGTTCAGGGCCTCCTAATGACGAGGAACACGCTAATGGCATCGCGATTCAATACATCGTCCTCCAGCCGACTTGTCTCCAAGGGTCTATTGCTGCCCGTGGCACCTTATGGATGTTCACCTGTAAGTCTAGAGTTTCGAATCCGATGCAAAACTGATGGTTAATAGTAACGTTCAGGGCCTCCTAATGACGATGGAACACTCAAATTGCATCGCGATTCAATACATCGTCCTCCAGCCGACTTGTCTCCAATGGGATATTGCTGCCTCGGGCACCTTATGGTCCGTCTCCAGTGAGTCTAGATTTTCGAATCGGACGCAAAACCGATAGTTAATTGTAACGTTCAGGGCTTCCTAATGACGATGGAACGCTCACATTCCGTCCAGATTCAATACATCGCCCTCCAACCGACTAGTCTCCAACGAAATATTGTTGCCTCGGGCACCTTATGGTCCGTCTCCTGTGAGTCTAGATTTTCGAATCGGACGCAAAACTGATGTTAATTGTAACGTTCAGGGCCTCTTAATGACGATGGAAATCTCAAATTGCACCGCGATTCAATATATCCTCCTCCAGCCGGCATTTCCCCAAGGGGATATTGCTGTCTCTGGTACCTTATGGTCCGTCTCCTGTGAGTCTAGATTTTCGAATCCGACGCAAAACTGATGGTTAATTGTAAAGTTCAGGACATCCTAATGACGATGGAACACTCAAATAGCGTCGCGATTCAATACATCCTCCACCAGCCGACTTGTGTCCAAGGGAATATTGCTGCCTCGGGCACCTTATGGCCTGTCTCCTGAGAGTCTAGATTTTGGAATCGGACGCAAAACTGATAGTTAATTGTAACGTTCAGGGCCTCCTAATTACGATGGAAAACTCAAATTGCCTCGCGATTCAATACATCGTCCTCCAGCCGACAGGTCTGAAGGGGATATTGCTGCATCGTGGACCTTATGGTCCGTCACCAGTGAGTCTAGATTTTCGAATTGGACGCAAAACTGATAGTTAATTGTAACGTTCAGGGCCTCCTAATGACGTTGGAAAACTTAAATTGCATCGCGATTCAATACATCGTCCTCCAGCCGACTTGTCTCCAAGGGGACATTGCTGCCTCGGGCACCTTATGGTCAATCTCCTGCGAGTCTAGATTTTCGAATCCGATGCAAAACTGATAGTTAATTGTAACGTTCAGGGCCTCCTAATGATGATGGGACACTCAAATTGCAACGCGATTCTATACATCGTCCTCCAGCCGACTTGTCTCCAAAGGTGTATTGCCGCCTATGGCACCTTATGGTCGTTTTCCTGTGATTCTAGATTTTCGAATCGGACATAAAACTGATCGTTACTTGTGACGTTCAGGGCCTCCTAATGACGATGGAAAACTCAAATTGCATCGCGATTCAATACATCGTCCTCCAGCCGACTTGTCTCCAAGGGGATATTGCTGCCTCGGGCACCTTATGGTCCGTCTCCTGTGAGTCTAGATTTTCGAATCGGAGGTTAGGTTAGGTTGGGTTAGGTTGGGCTAGGTCAGGTCAGGTCAGGTCAGGTCAGGTCAGGTCAGGTCAGGTCAGGTCAGGTCAGGTCAGGTCAGGTCAGGTCAGGTCAGGTCAGGTCAGGTCAGGTCAGGTCAGGTCAGGTCAGGTTAGGTTAGGTTAGGTCAGGTCAGGTCAGGTCAGGTCAGGTCAGGTTAGGTCAGGTCAGGTCAGGTCAGGTCAGGTCAGGTTAGGTTAGGTCAGGTTAGGTCAGGTTAGGTTAGGTTAGGTCAGGTTAGGTTAGGTCAGGTTAGGTTAGGTTAGGTTAGGTTAGGTTAGGTTAGGTTAGGTTAGGTTAGGTTAGGTTAGGTTAGGTTAGGTTAGGTTAGGTTAGGTTAGGTTAGGTTAGGTTAGGTCAGGTTAGGTTAGGTCAGGTCAGGTCAGGTCAGGTCAGGTCAGGTCAGGTCAGGTCAGGTCAGGTCTGGTCAGGTCAGGTCAGGTCAGGTCAGGTCAGGTCAGGTCAGGTCAGGTCAGGGCAGGTCAGGTCAGGTCAGGTCAGGTCAGGTCAGGTCAGGTCAGGTCAGGTCAGGTCAGGTCAGGTCAGGTCAGGTCAGGTCAGGTCAGGTCAGGTCAGGTCAGGTCAGGTCAGGTTAGGTCAGGTTAGGTCAGGTTAGGTCAGGTCAGGTCAGGTCAGGTCAGGTCAGGTCAGGTCAGGTCAGGTCAGGTCAGGTCAGGTCAGGTCAGGTTAGGTTAGGTTAGGTTAGGTTAGGTTAGGTTAGGTTAGGTTAGGTTAGGTTAGGTTAGGTTAGGTTAGGTTAGGTTAGGTTAGGTTAGGTTAGGTTAGGTTAGGTTAGGTTAGGTTAGGTTAGGTTAGGTTAGGTTAGGTTAGGTTAGGTTAGGTTAGGTTAGGTTAGGTTAGGTTAGGTTAGGTTAGGTTAGGTTAGGTTAGGTTAGGTTAGGTTAGGTTAGGTTAGGTTAGGTTAGGTTAGGTTAGGTTAGGTTAGGTTAGGTTAGGTTAGGTTAGGTTAGGTTAGGTTAGGTTAGGTTAGGTTAGGTTAGGTTAGGTTAGGTTAGGTTAGGTTAGGTTAGGTTAGGTTAGGTTAGGTTAGGTTAGGTTAGGTTAGGTTAGGTTAGGTTAGGTTAGGTTAGGTTAGGTTAGGTTAGGTTAGGTTAGGTTAGGTTAGGTTAGGTTAGGTTAGGTTAGGTTAGGTTAGGTTAGGTTAGGTTAGGTTAGGTTAGGTTAGGTTAGGTTAGGTTAGGTTAGGTTAGGTTAGGTTAGGTTAGGTTAGGTTAGGTTAGGTTAGGTTAGGTTAGGTTAGGTTAGGTTAGGTTAGGTTAGGTTAGGTTAGGTTAGGTTAGGTTAGGTTAGGTTAGGTTAGGTTAGGTTAGGTTAGGTTAGGTTAGGTTAGGTTAGGTTAGGTTAGGTTAGGTTAGGTTAGGTTAGGTTAGGTTAGGTTAGGTTAGGTTAGGTTAGGTTAGGTTAGGTTAGGTTAGGTTAGGTTAGGTTAGGTTAGGTTAGGTTAGGTTAGGTTAGGTTAGGTTAGGTTAGGTTAGGTTAGGTTAGGTTAGGTTAGGTTAGGTTAGGTTAGGTTAGGTTAGGTTAGGTTAGGTTAGGTTAGGTTAGGTTAGGTTAGGTTAGGTTAGGTTAGGTTAGGTTAGGTTAGGTTAGGTTAGGTTAGGTTAGGTTAGGTTAGGTTAGGTTAGGTTAGGTTAGGTTAGGTTAGGTTAGGTTAGGTTAGGTTAGGTTAGGTTAGGTTAGGTTAGGTTAGGTTAGGTTAGGTTAGGTTAGGTTAGGTTAGGTTAGGTTAGGTTAGGTTAGGTTAGGTTAGGTTAGGTTAGGTTAGGTTAGGTTAGGTTAGGTTAGGTTAGGTTAGGTTAGGTTAGGTTAGGTTAGGTTAGGTTAGGTTAGGTTAGGTTAGGTTAGGTTAGGTTAGGTTAGGTTAGGTTAGGTTAGGTTAGGTTAGGTTAGGTTAGGTTAGGTTAGGTTAGGTTAGGTTAGGTTAGGTTAGGTTAGGTTAGGTTAGGTTAGGTTAGGTTAGGTTAGGTTAGGTTAGGTTAGGTTAGGTTAGGTTAGGTTAGGTTAGGTTAGGTTAGGTTAGGTTAGGTTAGGTTAGGTTAGGTTAGGTTAGGTTAGGTTAGGTTAGG